>NC_060139.1:175768494-178168494 GCF_021461385.2 Schistocerca piceifrons
GACGTTCCATCTTCCTTGATATCTTCTTTCCATTTCTTCGATGTCTTGGTGGAATCCTTCGCCCTGCTCTTTACTTACATCACCAAGGTTTGCAGGGAAGTAGTCAAGATATGAGTGGAGAAAATGAACTTCAATGCTCGTGTTACGGCCCAGCTTCTTAAAGTTCTCGAGCATGTCTGAGACGATTGTCTTGTAGTATGGATCTCTTTTGTTTCCTAGGAAACCGGTAACAACTAATGTAAAAGATGTCCATGCTACTTTTGCTTTTGTTTCCATTTTGTCCACAATGTTGGGATCTGTCATTAGTTTTCTATTGTCTGGTCCGACAAAGATTCCTTCCTTTAGCTTTGCCCCAGATAAACCAGGAAACTGTCCACGAAGATATCTGAAACACTCCCTTTCTTTTGACAATGCCTTAACAAATTGTTTCATCAGCCCCACCTTAATGTGAAGTGGTGGAAGTAACACCTTTTTGGGATCCACAAGGCTTTTCCTCTCAACATTTTTAACCCCTACCTGTAAGGTTTTTCTCAAGGGCCAAGCACTTCTTATGTAGTGTTGCTTTCTGTCTCTACTGTCCCATTCACTGAGAAAACAAGATGACTTTGTATAGACACTTTGTTGACCAAGCATCATTGAAATCATTTTAAATCACCACATAGTGTCCATTTGTGGTCTGAATAGCAGAGTTTGCTTAAAACCAGTTCAAGATTTTCGTAAGATTCTTTTAAGTGAACCGCGTGTCCAACTGGTATAGAAGCATACTTATTGCCATTGTGTAGAAGTACTGCTTTAAGGCTTCTTTTTGAAGAATCAATAAAAAGTCTCCACTCAAAGGGGCAAATACTATTTTGAAACCTGCCATAAGTCCAGGAACAACACTGCGAAACACCAGGTCACCTTCTTGAGAGAAGAAAGATACAATCTCCTTTTCCCTTGATCGATACCAAGAAAAGGATGTACCCAGAGCCAACATATGTTTATATTTCAATCTAGATCCTAAAACCTCTGCCGATTCTTTAGAAAGACCTAGGACCCTAACTAAATCGTTCAGTTCAGATTGTGAGAATGAAATGGGATCGGTTGTGCCAGGATCGTAGCAATCTCAGTCTTCTTCGCTATCACCTTGCTGAGCCAATAGTTCTTGATCATCTATACCATCCAAAGAATCTGGAGGAGAGGATATTGGTACTTCAGGTCCATGAGGAACAGGGCGAATGGCTGATTGAATGTAAGGGTAAGAAATATCCTTTTTGTTTTTCAAATTGAAACCTCGTACATTGCAAGAGCTAAAATAGCAGTCACCGCTATGATTTTTTGCTCTCTCCAAACCACTGGTATTCCAAAATGTAAGAACTGCTTTTTACGTTGAAACCATTCCCTCAGTTCTTCAACACACACTGAACAAACTTTGTGTGGGTCGCAAGGCTTATCTTGATCGCCTAACTTTATGCCAAAATAGGCGAAATATACTTTTTCAACAAAATTGGAAATGTTTCTTTGTCCCTTTTTAACGGTATAGTTACCATAAATGTAGCAGAAGCAATTTCATACATCCTCTGGTAGCCATTGCCCATTTCCCATAAAACAACTTCAGAACACGAAAAAACAGTCACTATTTTAAAGCACTAGTAACAACAACACGTGAACAGCACAGAGTGAAGAGGTACTGTGAACTGAAGGACAATAGCAGAAGATCACTGCTTGGTGATGGTGGGGAAAAGGGCAGCGCGATAGAGAGGCACTGACATGAAAATATTGCTGGTTTCTCCTAATTACTCTTTATTTTACGTATATCTAGTATAAAAACGGCTATATAACAGTTTATGGAGATCATAGAAACCAAAATTCAAACTTACTAGAGTGCTGAAATATCGAAAAAAGCTAAAACTAGACAAGCAGTCTGTGAAATAACTGTACTTGATGGAATTTTTTCACTATTTTTCCCGAAATCAGCGTTGAAAACACTATAAAAATCACTTAATAAATTTGAAACAATTTTTATGTCATAGACCTGCGATATTAGTTCGCAAGTGCAAGGAAAAATTTATCGCTAATTTAAAGTTCTATGTCGACTTACTTCTTGTTCCTGCTACACGGTAGTACGAAAATTCGCCCAATGTCTCTTTTGTTATACGAAATAAAGCATTGGATTCAAATATATATGCGCGGTACTTTAGGAAATAGATTATGCATGTTTTATATTTTTGTCAGATCCATCCCATAAAATTTTGTCTGCAAATTGTTCTATGACATTTGGATAATGATTAAGAAAGTACAAGAGAATGCAATATTTTTAAAATGTGTTAGAATAAAACTAGGCCTACGATCAAGAGTGGGCTGTAGGGAACAGTAACAACTGTATTCGTACTTATGCAATGTAGATTAGTGGCCAGGTTGCAACAGTAATAATAGTCTCCTGCTAACGTTATTAGTTACTGAATGAAAGGTCTTAGGTTCGGTACTTACCGTGTCAAAAAACAAATTTTTTTCTACGTTATATTGAGTGGAACAAAGTATAATTTATTATTGTGAACATCGTAAATATAAGTTTAAACCATACTGTACAGTCAGTGAGGTTAAATTTTTTACCAGTCATGATAACTTTGTACGGTAAAACTCACTATTTTTCGTTTTAAGTGCTAACAGTGGCAGTTTTGTATCTAAGATTTCTATTTTGTAATTAAATTACCATTAAACCATCCTATTACCTCTTCTAACTTTTTTGCTGTTCGAATGGATTGGAAACTAAGTAACAGAAATGTTAAAAGGAAACAAAGACAAAAGGCCAGAAATGAATAAAATTAACTGAATTGTTAAGTAGAGTTCCTGCAACCTTTATCATCGCGACCAATATTCTCCTTCTTGTTGCATCTCTCCCTTCGGGAGGAATTCTCTACAGTTTCCTCCCTTTTAGCCTCGAAACAAACAGCCAAAAGCACAGAACTGAGGCATTATTCTACTTAAAACTTCGAAGGTACACACCACTTCCTATGCTTCACACGTAGCGCTTGGGACCACAATGGCTGGTAATGTCACGTGACGCGGTTTTAGCCAATGCTGAACTACTGACGGCGGCAAACGCAGGAAAAAAGGACGGCCATACTTTCCTTTACACAGAGCTTTACAGATCTCTTCCTACACAGACCTCTTACTGCTTCTGCGCCACTTCCTTCAGAGTGTCATTTATGTCCGCCGATAGCGTGGACAGCCGCCATAGGGAGTTTCAAATGGCTCTGAGCACTATGGGACTTAACTTCTAAGGTTATCAGTCCCCTAGAACTTAGAACTACTTAAACCTAACTAACCTAAGGACATCACACACATCCATGCCCGAGGCAGGATTCGAACCTGCGACCGTAGCGGTCGCGCGGTTCCAGACTGTAGCGCCTATAACCGCTCGGCCACCCTGGCCGACGCCATAGGGAGTGCTGTCAACTGCAGACTACGTTGCTTCTACCTCGCACTGGCAGACACGGAAATCCTTCCGGTAACAGCCCTCAAAACATGACACGCCGTGGGCACTCCTACAGTTCCAAATCGGCAGTTATGCAGTTCGATTCAGTGACTACAGAGAGCTCAGAGGCGTTTTCTGGAGACTACCTTCCGACTGAGCAGGCGCTATTCACGGAGTGTAGTGACTGTATCATAGACTGCCAAGAGGCAGCAAAGATATTTATATTTCATTGTAGTAGGTTTCGGACATAAAGTGTCAAGCATAAAAATTGTACTAAATTGAAGTTCCTATTTGTAACAAGTTGTTAATAAATGTCATTTGTTATTTCGTACTATTTTGCCACAATTCTGTTACAGGTCTCTCCGTCTAAACAAGTGTTTAATTAGCAAGCACGCAATCAACAATCTTCTAGAAATTATAGTAGGGAAATTTTCTGCTACGGTAGATGTTTGGGTTGAATTAATGGTAGCATTCTTTTACGCTATTAACAGCATAATTTGTTAATGTTATGCATGCTCGACACAAAAATGAAAACCTTCGGAACTACGTACCTTTAAGTTCCACGTAAAGGTTTCACGTGTATTACAACTGGAATCATAATTTGTTGTCTTTGGTTGGTATAATAATATTGAGATAGCTCATTTGATACGCACTATTATAGTTTTTACGAGGCCTGATTACGTACTGTGATAAGACGAACTTAATGCTCGCCTTATTTGTTAACTACTATTTCATAGAAGCGGAAGTCACTCTTGCATTACGTGTCGTTAAAGCATCAAACTGTCTCCTTCCTTTTTACATGGGTAAACTGTGTATTAAGAGTAATGTTTGTTTTTTAATACACAATTAATATGTACATTTATTCAGTATCTTTTGTCTTATTCGTGAAACACACAGAAAACAAAGCTAATAAATACACGAAATTAAACAGTACACCGGACAAAACGGATCTGAATATTTGACACAGTGGCAGGTACTATTTAACCCACCGCCATTACAATAGCACAACACTCAGAGTTCCACTGATTAACTGGGGCTCTCACAATACAGCATTCCGGGTTTAATAGATCGTTAAACGGTTCGTTATGTTAGCGACACCTGTGTTAACGTACAGCCAGTGCCGCTGCTAAATATTCAGAGTGCAGCCTGCGACACATAGCGTAGATTTGACTTCATGTGGCAGGAAGGAAAGGAAAAGGTGAGAAGTACTTGACAATCACGCCACATTAAAGTAGCTTTTTTGCTACATTACGTTACACATACTTAAGCTCGTTAAAACGTTTTCTTTTGACTAAAATATTTAATATCTAATGGGTTACAGGTTATACTAATGAGGAGATGATGTTCACCTAAAAACTTATTGTGGAAATTAAGAGTAGTCTTCAGAGGTAAACTGTGTGTAGCTTCTGCTTCCTCCCTAATGTGCGAGTCAAGAGTCCAAGAAAATAATATGAGAAAGTAAGGCGTATACGGAAAGTCAGTGACAGTAATATTGGCATTTGTCAGTATGTATGGTATATTACAACCAGCAACTAATTTTGCTGAAAATTAAGCTACACTCTACTCTGTAAAGTGGTTTTCTGAATGAAAACTGTGTGGCCAAAAGTGGCGGGGAGGTTATTACATGTGAAAATGTAGAATATATCGTGCCCGAATGTAGCACCTAGATGCGGCGTATGGCGCAAGTGTAGACACGGTACCTGAAAAGTCCTCTGCAGGCAGATTTGTAGCGCATATGGTCAGCTGATCGATTCTGAACGTTGGATGATAGGCCTAATCAGGGGAACACGAATGAGTCATGCCATATCGGAGACTACACAAGAATGCCCGTTTCCACCGCTTTTGACCACTCGGTGAATATTAAGATATAGCCCTACTCGTAAAGGCCAATGTAAGAAAAATGCAATATTTGGAACCAGAAGGAAAGGAAGTAAAATACTTCAAAGATTTCGAAAAGCATTGCTAGACAGCGAGTGGAAAAAAAAGTGACTAATAAAATGTCAAGTGACAGCATTGTGTAAGCTATCGTTGTAAACTGGAGAGTAGTAAAACGGATGGTAACTTATTTAGACGAGAAAAATGCCTATTGTAACAGTGTCGTTGATGGGAAAATTGATGGGAACTAAGGTCGTGGAAGAATAGTTCTCTCTTTAAGAAGATGAGTACAATAGAATGGAGAATGTAGAAATTAGAAGAACAGAAGAAAAAATTGGAATCTCTATTCCTGCTTCATTTTTGTGGCCATATTGTTCGTAGTTTCTTTACAGTTTTTGAGGGTATTTTTGTTCTCTTGTTGCAACTACAAAAATACGTGATTTTTTTTTCACCAGACGCGTAATGCTTTATTCAGGTAAAGCATCACCAGTGGTCTGTATTAAGTTATTTTTATTTTGATTTGCTTTAAGATTGAAAAACAGTTTGTTAAGGATATGTTGATTTGTACTTACGGTGATTTTCGCTTGATTTCCCGCTTGCATCTGGAAATGCCGTCTGCTAGCACATCGTTGATGTTCTTCTGCATTAGACACTGACAATTATCGTTGATGTTTTTCTACATTAGACACTGATATTTCTGCATCGGCCAGTATCTGGACCACTTGGCAATAATAATATAAGGGGCGATCAACAAGTTTCCTTTCCCAGGCCCAACAGTCCAGAATCGGTATGCCAATCAGGCAAAATTACCGGGCTCATTGAGGCAAGCATCACACCGACGCGCCAGGCTGAAGACTGTGTACTGCTGCATGGAGCAGCAGAACCCCTTGGCGTACCGTTCCACAACGATGGTTTTTAAGAGATTTACTGCCCAAACATATTCCTCACTCTCCAATAGATATCTACCATTGTTTGTCCTTCAACAGCCGAGGAAAGAATAACAGCACAATGGTCCCGTTTGGATTCCTCTCGTAATAACGGTGCCACAGTTGACGTTTCCGCATTTACCGCACGCACGTCGGAAAGACACGAATGGCACACAATCTCTTGCCTATATGTCAGTACTTATATACCCGCATCGGTTGCGCTGCGTTGAATAGTGTATACGCTGCAGCAACACCCTCGAACGAAAACCGTTATATCCCCCCCCCCCTTATAACACCCTTCTTTTGATGACGAACAGACTCACAGAATATGATGACAATCATAACCGGTTTAGGCTATACATTGTATATTAGTTTCTACGTTTAAACAACGTGCGAGCTTTTATTTAGATGTATGTGGGATGTGAGCATCCAGAGCAAAGAGTACGTAAAATTAGGGACCACGTGCCTGCGTAGCTATTTCGTTTCTCTCACAGGCTAGGCTTACTGCTTTAGGAGAAAGTAGTGACCGCCTTATAAACGAATGACATAATAAAAATATCCCTGATTTTTATTGTCAGAGTTAGAGCGAAACGGATGCCGTCAGGGCTGTGTTCCCCAATTCCTGCCTATGACATTTGGAGTCTGAAGGTAAATAATGTGTGTCTGCAACTGTTTATGACCCTAACCACTTTCCTTGATTATGTCTAAGAAAACAGAAAATTCATATCAAACACTCATCTCCATAGAATTCCAGTTTTAATAATAATAATAATAATGATTACTAATTTACGTAACGCAGTGGCGGCAAGCTCGACATGATACTGTAGTGTGCAATAAATGTAAGGATTCAAAAAAGTGGCACGCAGTGAGGAGACTAAGCGTTTCGACTCTCGAGTCTGTATGATGAAGAAAGTTTTTTCGGAATAAGCCCACTTTCCCAGACATACATTAATGACCACAGAGGTGTGAGATCGGGACAATCACAGTCTGGCAGCATGCATTGTTTAGCGCTGTACCGAAAAACACTAATATAATGGTTCTGAGCACCATTAGATGCAGCAAGTAACCACAACTAGTACATATTTAAATCAACGATTACGTAAGCTCGAAGTTCGGCCCACTTCTCAGCAAACCCCATACGCCAGAGTTTTGCACCTGAGCCCCCGTTGACATGTGGCAATGAATGAGCAAGCAACGTCGGGTACCTGGTCAACACGAACGTCTGACGTTTTGGGCCGAGATTGTCTGGCAACTTATTCGATGCGATCCGCCGACTGTTGCTATTAATGCTTTGCGGAGTCGCGTGCGAACCTCGTGGAAACAAAATTCGCGAAAAAAATGCTGGCCCTCTTTGACTCTTCAAAAAAATTTCATGTCTCACTTTGTACACAAGATTTGCCTCCGCTCCCTTTTACCAAGTTTGTAGAAGACTATCAAATGGGAAGTCAGAAGTTCATTGCAATAGGAAAGTGCAAGCATCGTTCCCTGAGTGTAAAATTCAAGTTATCCATCTCTCTTTAGGTAATATTTGACACAACGAAGGGAAAGGAACATTTTCGATGATATTATGCGATAATTAAGAAAATCCCAGAGGTTCACAAAGGATTGTATTTTGAAAAGGTGCTGGACATTCTACGTCGCGATGGCGACCGGGAATTGTCTGTGTGTTATTAAATAAGGCAGCGTGCTTGCTGTTAGAATGATTCATAGGAGGATTACGCGATAAAATTTGGCCTGGAATGGATTACAGTTGAGTTTGCTGACCCGGGCCACGGTCGGTTGTCGACCACATAAATCTGTCAGAAACATTATAGGGAACGCATGTGTCACGTCAGTAGACTCTCGGTGAGGTCTGTGGAACTTTAATCGATTTCTTGACCTCCTCATTCTCCAGCTCACATACTACATGACAAATGGCGCCAATAAATCTCTGCTGGCTTGATATAGGTTATCTCTTGTAATAGCCCCATTGCGTTAGCACAAGATCAGTTTGCTAAACGATAATAAAACGATTATCTCTGAGTGTTACCCGCCGCGGATCGACCGGAGGTAAGCCAGGGTGCAAAACTCCATTTAACACTAATGGTTGTACTCAATCTTCATAGCTAGGATGGAAAGAGAAATAGAGGGAGGCAGGGATGGAGACGCCAGCAGGGAGTTAGTCAGGGACGGGGGAAAGGACACAGAACGAAGCTGTATAGGTGCGTAGGGATTATAAGCGCAAATCAGTGCTTTTTCTTGCTGAACGGCATGCTATGTTCAAAATGGCTCTTCTGCGGTCATCAGTCCCCTAGAACTTAGAACTACTTAAACCTAACTAACCTAAGGACATCACACACATCCATGCCCGAGGCAGGATTCGAACCTGCAACCGTAGCGGTCGCGCGGTTCCAGACTGTAGCGCCTAGAACCGCTCGGCCACCACGGCCGGCGCCTGCTATGTAGATGACAAATAATTGACTAACTCTAGACTCCTCATCCCGAGAGTGGAAATCAACTTTTCCTACATCCATGTTTGCTGTAGGATGTTGAAAGGTAGCTACACTGAGTCACAGCGCCAGAGATTGCGCCAAAGATTATTATTCCGCCTCCTCCACTGGAGCAGTAGTAGTTCAGAGGTTGCCGTGGGCAGTGCTTGTTGAGAGGATGTCGAGGGCAGTAGTAGTTCAGAGGTTGCCGTGGGCAGTACTTATTGAGAGGATGTGGAGAGCAGTACTACTTCAGAGGACGTTGTGTGCAGTTGTTGTTCTGTTGGGCGAGACAATAGATGCTGTTCGGTTGGTGTAATGTATAGATGGAAGATGTTGCAATGATCACAGTGTATTTTCCGTTAATGTATATCGAGGTAAAAAAAAAGTTTATTTCACATTTTCTTAATGACAATGCCTCTTGGTCATAGGTTCAGTCAACAAAGCATCTGGCTCGTGTTCATGGTTTTTCAATTAGTTCATTATAAATGGTGTTTAAAATTTCTTGTATTGAGGAAGAACCGTGCCAGATACATGTACGTTGAATCACAGTACCACACACAGAACAGTTACACTTGTGCTTTGTTGTTTCGTAGCTTTTATAGTTGCAGGGGACTTAATTAATCAATTGTGTTAACGGAAATTTCCCTTCATTCTTTATTGTTATTTTATGCAGTCAGATTGCGTACTAATACTACTCAAATTACTGCATTTTAATTAAGCCCCCATTCAATGTTCATTTACTTTGCACGGAAACGAACATTCCGTTACACGTAGATAATATCTGCAATTCGATTTCTTACGTCTGTAAACTCAAACTTAATGAAGAACACATCAAACTCTTTAAATTTTATTGTAGTGTCATTCTCAGCTGCACGTAATATTCTGTCAATAATTGTCACGTTAGTTCCGTCTACGAGCAACTGAAGGAAACCGATAATAAATCATGAAAAATACTTATGTTCATATTCTTAGTGCTATTTTAGTAATAACTGGAAATATTGAAATTAAAAGAACTACTTGAGTGCCAATAGAACAGGTGCTCATGTAGATCAACAACTTTTCAAAAAATTAAAGTGAAACACCTATGGAATTATAAAAATCGTTTTATTCAGTTGCGCATAGATGGGCCTCGAGTGACAGTTCTCTGCATGATAAAGCATAAACTGTTTTAGTCTTGCATCAGAGCTTTCTGCAGTCAACAAAACTCTACGAAGGCCATCTGTGCAGGTAGCCGTGTTGTTGACGGTAAGCGCAGAGATTTTCGCACGAGTGCAAAGTTGCGGACTTCTCACAGCAGTGAAAATGTACGTCTCAATACAAATGTAGTTTCCTAGAGAATCACATACTGAGCACTCTGCAGCATAGATCACCCATGTTTGCCATTTTACAATCTTTCACGTATAAATAGACCCACAGACCCACTGGACATGTATGTTTTCGTCTGGAACTTAATGTCTCAGAAAGAAAATTACAAAGCCTCCAATCCACCGTTAATAAAATTTTATTTTGAATGGTAGTAGTTGTTGCATGTTTACTAACATGAACTGGTAAACGACCAGTTGACGAAGCATACGTCGAGGTTTTTGAGATTATTTCCTTGGTTGTAAACGCAAATGCCAGAACAGACTATGTTCTCCCCATTATTCATAGTTAAGAAGCCCCCGCCCCACTTCCAGTGCAGTGGAATTTGGCTGGGAAAAACCTAGAGCAAAAGTTCGCCGAATCTCGAGCAGCCCGCCCTTCTGAGCAGAGAATGATAAATAGAAAACGAAATCTGGTTCAAAAATGGCTCTGAGCACTATGGGACTTAACTTCTGAGGTCATCAGTCCCCTAAACGTACAACTATTTAAACCTAACTAACATAAGGACATCACACACATCCATGCCCGAGGCAGGATTCGAACCTGCGACCGTAGCGGTCGCGCGGATCCAGACTGTAGCGACTAGAACCGCACGGCCACTACGGGCGGCACGAAATCTGGAAAGTCAGTCATTAATCCATCGGAAACTATGTATCGCCGCTGGTGTATTAAATGATTCAATAAGCGCTGCAATCAACAAACTTTTGACATCCCCACAAGTAGATAGATTTCATTCAGGGAGAAACGACGCATATTAATAACTACTTGTCGAGCTCCAAAAGCTATATGATTCTGGAGGGACAAAGTGCTTTATATTAACAAATATGAGGGAGGGACATAGAATTACACCAGGAATCGTACCGAAATATTTTCACGAGACGAAACTACGGTTAATGAAAATGTCACTTTGTTAATTCACAATTATTTTGCAGATGGTGAGCCTTATGACCGTTTTAAGGAAGTTCTATCAACCCTAAATTTCTAAAGACTGCGCTAATGATTACCATACGTACAAAATGGGTTTTAGGCATAATTTTCATTTCAATATTTACATACGACTTGCTGCATTTTCCATACTGGCACCTGAATGATGGTAGCACAAATTCACTGAAACTTGTTTGGGGAGTGAAGGATAAGATATTTTTATAACTATACGGAGCCATTTCCCCATAATTTAGTTTCCAAACACTCTTGTTAGAGCATCAGAACAGAATGGCGATGACATAGCAGATTTGTTTAATGGATTTCAAGTATGACTCCCCTATAAACTCCTGTGCTATAGCTCACTGGTGTGCACAACGTAAGGACTAAAGTAACTTTCGCATGATGTATCACTACAAAGTAACGTAGCTCGATAAAACTTGGAGCATACATAGAATGAACTGCTATAGTATAGTACAGAAGGCAACAGAGCAGTACGCAGTGAGACGTTCAGAAATGAAACTTTTCCTAAATGCAATAACTACACTGCAGTCATTGTGATTTATGAGGGTCTCCTGGACATTACAAAAGGTGTTCGATCACCGCGGGGCAATATATGCACTGCAGTTTGCTCCCATGCTGCCCACAAGGTCGGTAAGAAATCCTTTTCGTAGGACGTCGCATTCCTGCACCAGCTAGGCTGACAACTGCTGAGTGGTCGCCGTTGAATGTGAATCTCAACGCATCCCACGCTTGCTCGATAGTATTTAGGTTGGAGGGATGGGCAGGAAAGTACACCCATCGAATATCCTCTCGTTCCAAGAACTCCTCCATTCGATCTGTTCGATGCTGACTCATAGTTTCACCCATAAAAATGAAATCAGGACCTAATACACTCCATACTGGTGAAAGGAGTACGTAGTAGCAATAACTTTGAGCGGGGAGTGTACCGTGTTCAATGATGTGGAAGTCGGTAAGTAACCATTCATCTCTCCACATCATCATAACAAAAATTACCACCTTCGACAATGTTCCTAGGTACAGTACGTGTTCCCGCCTTTGACCATATGAGGGTACGTCCAGAATCATTACACAGGTTGAATTTTCCCTCATCAGAGAAGAGTACGCGATCCCACTTCTCGCTGATCCAGTCACTTTGCTCTTGGCACCATCGTAAAGGGTGCCACCGATGTGTGAGTCTCAATGGAACACAACTCTCTGGTCGTCGGGAAAGGCCACTATGCCCATGCAGTCGCCGTGTCTCTGTGGGATATGAGACAGCGTGTCTTACTGTCCTTGTTGCACAATGTAGCTGTTATCTGCTGTTGTAATTGACCATGGGTTGACCACATCCCCTTCTTCGGACAGCATGTTGGTGGTTCGGAATGCTCCTGATGCACGTGAAATAATGCTGTCACCAATACATTCGTCACATTTTGTCTCTCTTTAAGTTTTCCGAAGATTCTTCCCTGTGTAACGTTATACGAATGTTGTTTCCAGGCCATGTTGCAATGAAGAAAACCGCAGTGCACCGAAAATGCTGGCTGCTTGACACACCGCCCATATGTTGCGCAGCCAGCTCCATTTGGCACTACTGTCACGCTGACCTCTCGCCGTGTGGCTTAAAAACTGTCTTTGGAAGACAAAGAGCCTCTATTTCCATCAAGTAGTTAATTTCAAAAATGGTTCAAATGGCTCTGAGCACTATGGGACTTAACATCTGAGGTCATCAGTCCCCTAGAACTTAGAACTACTTAAACTTAACTAACCTAAGGACATCACAAACATCCATGCCCGAGGCAGGATTCGAACCTGCGGCCGTAGCGGTCGCGCGGTTCCAGACTGAAGCGCCTAGAACCGCTCGGCCACTCTGGCCGGCGAGTAGTTAATTTGTTACGTTGCTTTATCTACATTGAAGCGCCAATGAAACTGGTATAGGCATGGGTATTCAAATACACCCATATGTAAACAGGCAGTCGGCAACACCTATGTAAGACAAGTGTCTCACGCAGTTGTTAGATCTGTCACTGCTGCTGCAGTGGCAGGTTATTAAAATTTAAGTGAGTTTGAATGTGGTGTTATGGTTGGCGCATGACCGAGGTAGTGGGGATTTTCCCACACTATCATTTCACAAGTGTACCGTGAATATCAGGAACCGGAAAGTCCGGTGTGGCCGAGCGGTTCTAGGCGCTAAAGTCTGGAACCGCGCGACCGCTACGGTCGCAGGTTCGAATCCTGCCTCGGGCATGGATGTGCGTGTTGTCCATAGGTTAGTTAAGTTTAAGTAGTTCTAAGTTCTAGGGGACTGATGACCTCAGAAGTTAAGTCCCATAGTGCTCAGAGCCATTTGAACCATTTTTAACCCGGCAAAACATCTGGTGTCCGACATCACTGTGGCCGCAAAAATATCCTGCAAGAACGGGACCAACAACGACTTAAGAGAATCGTTCAACGTGACAGAAGTACAACCCTTCCGCAAATTGCTGCAGATTTCAATGCTGGGCCATCAACAAGTGTGAGCGCGCGAACCATTCAACGAAACACCACCGATATGGGCTTTCGAAGACGAAGGCGTACTCGTTTACCTTTGATGACTGTACAACACAAAGCTTTGCGACTCGCCTGGGTCCATCAACACCGACATTGACTGTTGATGGCTGGAATCATGTTGCTTGGTCTGACGAGTCTCGTTTCAAATTGTACCGAGTGGACGCATATTACGGGTATGGAGACAACCTCATGAATTCATGGACCCTGCATTTCAGCAGGGGACTGATCAAGCTGGTGGAGACCTTGTAATAGGGTGGGTCATGTGCAGTTGGAGTGATATGGGACCGCTGATAACTCTAGATGCGACTCTATCAGGTGACACGTATGTAAGCATCCTGTCTGACCACCTGCATCCATTCATGACCATTGTGCATTCCGACGGACTTGGCCAATTCCAGCAGGACAACGAGCCACCCCAGAGTTGCTACAAGGTGGCTCTAGTTACACTCCTCTGAGTTTAAACACTACCCCTGGCCACCAGACTCCCCAGACATAAACATTATTGAGTATATCTGGGATGCCTTGCAACTTGCTGGTCAGAAGAGATCTCCACCCCCTCGTACTCTTACTGATTTATGCACAGCCCTGCAGGACTCATGGTGTCGATTTTCTCCAGATATACTGCAAACATTATTCGAGTCCATGCCACGCCGTGTGGTGGCAATTTTGAGTGCTCGCGGGGCCCCTACATGATATCAAGTAGGGGTACCAGTTTCTTCGGCTCTTCAGTGTATATCGTTCTTAGGTTTTGCAGCGCAATATATATTTACCTCTGATCATGCCAAATGTGACTGAACAGAAAGGCTGGATACATCTTCACCCTGACAAAAAGAAAATAAATCCAATAATTTGGTATCCTGATCCTAGTAGGAAGTTTTCAGGCAAGTACACACTTCTAGAAGAATTAAGGCGTGGGGGGGGGGGGGGGGGATATATATCTATCCGGCGTGAACAAAAGGAACATTTCACAGTCTCCCAGTTAGTGTTAAAAAAGACTAAATTGACATTTTGGAAAAATAAAGATATTAATGAGACTCTCTGAGTGTAGTGTAGTACATGACTGCGATGAAAAAAAGCACAGAAGGGCGTAAACAGCACTAGCATATCTCCAGTGACGTATAAGTCCTCACTGAAAGAAACAGTCACCCGAAACTTCGCATATTCATATAGCCTGAAGCCTTGATCCGATTTGCACCATACATCAGACCAAAGTTTTTTGCTCCGCGGTATGTCAGACAGGAAAACTGCAAGACTCTTTCAGTTTTTGAACAACACTTTCCCGTTGTTTGTGTAAGTCGGTAAATAAAATGTGTTATACTTAATCCTACAGGATTATTGATCTAGCGCATGATCAGGAAGAATCACCAAAATGTAGACAATTTCGTATCTAAGGAATTCACCGTCAAAGAAAAATTTGTGTAGTGAATATCGGACCACGAAGCTGCAAGTTACATGTTAGCCATAACTATCTTGAGCATTCATAGATTTATTTTTTCATTACTCTCTATGGTCATTGGTCTGTAAAGCGACTCGTAACGTCCACTCATTTTCAGCATGAGATCCTGGCACATTTTGTACACTTCTAGCATTAGTGTCGTTAAGTGAAATGAGGAGTTTCCATAAAGTCCTGTTCAAAAAAATTCGTATTGATAGCAAGCTGTAGGAAGTGAAACATTTTCTTGTAGAAAGTGAGCGTAAGAGGCCTGATGTGAGATAGTTTGGGCACATCACCGCAACTGATGCAGTTCCTATGTCATAAACTACAGGGTGAAGCTAAGGAGCAATGTAGTGAATGCCAAAGTGTAACAGAGTATGACCGTGGTGCTCCTGCTTCAAACACTAAGGGACCTGCTAACTGTTTACAGGTGATCTGAGAAGTGTGCCTAGAAGAACACCGTTTTCCAGACCTTGGCTTATCAGTTACAGAGGAAACTCTCGCAGCCGGCGTTTTGTGCTAGAAAAACACATTCCTTCCCTAAACTTGCACTTCGTGAGAAATAACAATGGAGCTAAACATCCTGTATGTGTGAGACTACTCTAAAGACAACTGAAGACATATCAAAGGGATCAGCTTGTTTGCGACACGACGCAAACCGTCAACCTGCAAGACATGACCGCTGGACGCTTGCTGGATATGTGTACATGAAAATTCCCCCGAAACAGCAGAAAGTTGGCTCCCTAGAGGCAAAAATCGAGAAGAGGAGAACAGCCCGGGAGGAATTGGCTGTTGGTTGCCACATATATCGTCAGCCAATGATAAGCCTCCTGGAACACCATGATGGAAGACCTGGATCGAAACCAGCGAGATGGAGAGTGTAAGATAGACTTTCCGATAGAGTGATTACTTAGTCTTCTTGATGATTCTTTCGAAGGACTCCGTGTTGTGATCTCATGTCAGGACTTATGAATTGGTCTGCACTTGCTCTTGGTATTACACTCATGTGATGACTTCAGTTACTCCATGTTTTTCCGTTTCCAGTCTTTGCTGAGTTTCATTCCAGTCCGATGTTTATTCACTGGAGCATTTTTATTCTTTTCTGAAGCCAGTCTTCCGCCTCTGATCGTGCTACTTTTACCGTCTGATTCCAATAATGATTCGAATTTTGTCTCTACAGCCAATGAGCCATTCCGACACCACCAAATTTTGATTCCACGGGTAATATGGCCGCGTGCAAAACTTCTTCCTGGTCAAAGAGTAAAACCAATTGTGAACGACGAATGCCCGGGCGTGTATCCCTCGCCAGTGGAATGCGACGCTAATCTTCTCGACCAGCACAAAGGCAATACGTCATATAACTGCTGACAGCCATCGATCGTCCGCCACGAATTGCTCACTTACAGAGATGGACAACTATCTAAGACACATGCCGCGGCAGATCGACGCCCGATGACAGTTAACTCTGCGCTCATGACGGCCGAGATCCTACAAGTCAGCTTCTCAGAGAACCAACTGCACAGTGAGTGCCAATGTAAGCTCTGTAGGGTTCTATACTTGGATGTTTTTGCTTGTTATTTTGTTCTAATAAACTGTATTCAGATTAACATCCCTGTTACCCTGGCATTACGATGTTTTTCAAACATCCAGTGAAGAGATTACTTTCGCTTTGGCTGATTATTGAGTAATGACGGTTGAGCTTGGCGCCCAGCGAACAATAAATGAACTGAAACTTCCTGGCAAATTAAAACTGTGTGCCGGACCGAGACTCGAACTCGGGACCTTTGCATTTCACAGGCAAGTGCTCTGCCATCTGAGCTACTCAAGCACGACTCACGCACCGTCCTGACAGCTTTACTTCAGCCAGTACCTCGTCTCCTACTTTCCAAATTTCACAGTAACTCTCCTGCAAACCCCCAGGCTGTGGCTGATCCTCACTTCCAGGAGAGCTAGTTCTGTAAGGTTTGCAGGAGAGCTTCTGTGGAAAGTAGAAGACGAGGTGCTGGTGGAAGTAAAGCTGTGAGGACGGGACGTGAGTCGTGCTTTGGTATCTCAGATGGTAGAGCACTTGTACTGCTTAATGGAGTCACGTTGATTAAATATTTAGGCCACAAGCTGAAAAGCGATCTGAAATGGAACGAACACGTAAGGATGGCTGTAGGCAAGGCGAATGCTCGACTTCGGTTTATTGGGAGGGTTCTAGGAACGTGTAGTTCACATTTCAAAGGAGACCTAGTGTAGAGCATCAGTGTGACCCATTCGTGAGTACTGCTTCACTGTTTGGGGTCCCCACTAGATCGGATTAAATGAAGACATTGAAGAAATTTAGAAGCGAACTTTTAGATGTGTTATCGGTAGGTTCGCTATACACGCGAGTGGTACAGAGAAGCTTCACGAACTGAAATCGGAATTGCTGGACGGATGACGACGTTCTTTCTTTGGAAGTTCAGGGAACCGGCATTTGAAGCTGACTGCAGAACTATTCAACCGCCGCCAAAGTAAATTTCGCGTGGCAACACGAAGATAAGAGAAATTAGGGCTTCTACGGAGGCATACAGACGTACTGACGTCTCTCGGGTCACTTATGGTTCGCATAACGAATGTTTGTAAAAAACTTTCAGTTTCTCTTCAAAATGCAATATGTATGACATCTGCACAATGTTTAGTTCTTGTGCAATAAATAATTTAAAGTGTTCCCGGACTTTACGTATATATATATATATATATATATATATATATATATATATATATATATATATATATATATATATATATATCATCATCATTTAAGACTGATTATGCCTTTCAGCGTTCAGTCTGGAGCATAGTCCCCCTTATAAAATTCCTCCATGAGCCCCTATTTAGTGCTAACATTGGTGCCTCTTCTGATGTTAAGCCTATTACTTCAAAATCATTCTTAACCGAATCCAGGTACCTTCTCCTTGGTCTACCCTGACTCCTCCTACCCTCTGCTGCTGAACCCCTGAGTCTCTTGGGTAACCTTGCTTCTCCCATGCGTGTAACATGACCCCACCATCTAAGCCTGTTCGCCCTGACTGCTACATCTATAGAGTTCATTCCCAGTTTTTCTTTCATTTCCTCATTGTGCACACCCTCTTGCCATTGTTCCCATCTACTAGTACCTGCAATCATCCTAGCTACTTTCATATCCGTAACCTCAACCTTATTGATAAGGTAACCTGAATCCACCCAGCTTTCGCTCCCATACAACAAAGTTGGTCGAAAGATTGAACGGTGCACAGATAACTTAGTCTTGGTACTAACTTCCTTCCTGCAGAAGACAGTAGATCGTAGCTGAGTGCTCACTGCATTAACTTTGCTACACCTCGCTTCCAGTTCTTTCACTATGTTGCCATCCTGTGAGAATATGCATCGTAAGTACTTGAAACCGTCCACCTGTTCTAACTTTGTTCCTCCTATTTGGCATTCAATCCGTTTATATCTCTTCACACTGACATTACTTTTGTTTTGGAGAAGCTAATCTTCATACCACAGTCCTTACATTTCTGATCTAGCTCTGAAATATTACTTTGCAAACTTTCAATAGAATCTGCCATCACAGCTAAGTCATCCGCATATGCGGGACTGCTTATTTTGTGTTCACCTATCTTAATCTCACCCAGCCAGTCTATTGTTTTCAACATATGATCCATAAATAATATGAACAACAGTGGAGACAGGTTGCAGCCTTGTCTTACCCCTGAAACTACTCTGAACCATGGACTCAATTTACCGTCAACTCTAACTGCTGCCTGACTATCTATGTAAAGACCTTTAATTGCTTGCAAAAGTTTGCCTCCTATTCCATAATCACGTAGAACAGACAATAACTTCCTCCTAGGAACCCGGTTCAAATGGCTCTGAGCACCATGGGACTCAACATCTTAGGTCATAAGTCCCCTAGAACTTAGAACTACTTAAACGTAACTAACCTAAGGACATCACACACACCCATGCCCGAGGCAGGATTCGAACCTGCGACCGGAGCAGTCCCGCGGTTCCGGACTGCAGCGCCAGAACCGCACGGCCACCGCGGCCGGCTAGGAACCCGGTCATATGCCTTTTCTAGATCTATAAAACATAGATACAATTCCCTGTTCCACTCGTAACACTTCTCCATTATTTGCCGTAAGCTAAAGATCTGGTCCTGGCAACCTCTAAGAGGCCTAAACCCACACTGATTTTCATCCAATTTGTCCTCAACTAATACTCGCACTTTCCTTTCAACAATACCTGAGAAGATTTTACCCACAACGCTGATCAAAGTGATACCTCTGTAGTTGTTACAATCTTTTCTGTTTAAAGATTGGTGTGATTACTGCTTTTGTCCAGTCTGATGGAACCTGTCCCGACTCCCACGCCATTTCAATTATCCTGTGTAGTCATTTAAGACCTGACATTCCACTGTATTTGATGAGTTCCGACTTAATTTCATCCACTCCAGCCGCTTTATTGCACTGCAATCTATTGACCATTTTCTCCACTTCCTCAAATGTGATATATATATATATATATATATATATATATATATATATATATATATATATATATATATATATATAGCAAAATGATTTTATCGAAAAACACTGTACTCGATAATGACATGAAAGCCGAATTCTAGATTGCAGACAGGAAATATACAGAAATAAACAGTCAAATGGCGTCGAATTTATTCAAAAATACTGTATTACTGCGGCTCTGCACCACAGAAAACAGGTCCACATCGTTCACCGCTAAGCTTTCGTAATTTATCAATAAATAGGAAGTCTCTTACTGCAATCATTATAAAAGGCCTACCATATAAGATCGGTTCGCTCCATATTTCGTAAGCAGTTCTATAAATGAGAGCACGCAAAGAGGCGAGTGAACCGCTGTTGGGTAATAGCTTGGAATCTATAGGGGCGCTGGAGCAACAACAGGTTTAATTGACTAGCGCACATTTTGTAACGGCATTCCAGAGCCTTCGAAGAGTCCTGTGACGACATTTGATAGAGACTGGTCTGAATCAGTTTGCAGATCTGTTGAGAAAACAACTGAATGTCAAGATCAAGGCTGTTGGACGCCGAAGGTTTTACATGTATCACAACTTTGTGTAACAAATCAGACGAAACTGAAAATTACCAGCACCGTTTCTTTTAGAAATGTGTAGTATGTCAATTTGCTGTCTTGAACCACGTATATCATGACATTCAAATTACGAGAGATACCTTTTGCAGAAAATTTTAGCTGCTGAATTTTCTTAGACAGGTGAGGATCTTTCATCTAAGTATAGCTGAGCTCGTTACCGAACGCTCGGTGACTGGCGCTTATAACTGTCTCAACAAAATAATTTGGTTGAATTTATCTAGGATCCATACGTGAATTTCCTACGATTATGCTAAGAAAAAGAAATTAATGGCTGTCCCGGTCTCCAAACTGTACTTACACCTTGTCATTACACAGTACATGAAACCGACTGGTTTATTTCTAACTTCAACGCTTAACACAGATACTTATCATATGTATTCCAAACTATTTATGTAACGTAAAATTCGAGATCTGTTATTTATATTAACAAATCTGAAGATGTCCAGTGAAAAACGAAAACTATGGTTAATGAGAATCAATATGATAACAGACTGCATCGAAAGACTTTATTTCATGCTTAACACGTTGTTGCGCCAAACATGATCACACAGTCAATCTTAGGATTGTGGACATTATTTGGGAGAAGTCATTACTCGCAAATATTGACAAAACAATTACTGTGACTTTTCTTCAAATAGGAGTAGACTGTTTTCTGTTCTACAATTCTTAAGTAAACAACGAGTTCGCGGTCTCTAAGGCTTCATAGCAGAAATTTCCATCAAAGCCAGTGGGCGAAAACTCTGTGTAAGACTGCAGAAGATCACCTCTATACTGAAAGGAGTCAGTCCTCTAAACGCTTTGTGTAAAATAGCGACTGGCTGCATTATCTACTGTGGGTAATGTAGAAATTAATTTCCGGCAGTGTTCGGTACAGTGGAAGCTGTGAAAGTCTGTTAAAATCTCGCAAAGGCAGTCGTTATCTTTCGACGATCAGTGTCTTATAAACTACTGCACTATACTGCTGAAAGTACCACTATATGCCTTTTATCTGTAATTATAGTTAATTTTACGTTTTAATAAACATTTCTCTACTTATATTACTTCGTCTTTTATACTTCTCGACAAGAAAGGCATCTGTCACTCTCTGCCTCTAACACAGTCAAAATTAATAATTAAGATGCCAACCTCATGAAGCGACGGCATGAAGGCAAGAAAAGTGAAGAGGGGAAGATCCTAAATTTACCGTTAGCCGTCATTAGATTATCGGATGGTCACTGGAATAAACGATAGGAAGCGCAGGTGTGTTGTGAGTGGTGAAAGTCACCACTGATCCCCCTACCTCTCCGCACCGCACGCAATCTTACAGGCACACACTATTGGGAATACAATCGAGATTTTTCATGTTACAGTTGTTATTACTGTTAACTCATATATTAGTTATATAAACAAATAGATTTGCCTTCCTGTAAACAACATTAGGCTTTGTAAGACACACAGTGTAAAGATGCACTTGCAGAATGTTCAGATGATCAATTAGTACATTTTCCATTAACAACCAGTTGTTGACGTTCCAAAAAAGAACCCTCAACATTTTGTGAATTTTTTTTTTTATTTTAAGTAAATCAGCATTACACCGAAAGGGACGTTCTCTTAATCTGCATTCTTTTGCGTGAGTTCCTTAAATATTTTTCCATAATTTCTAATTCTTGTACAAATGTGCAATGTCTCATTTACAGCATCTTTTGTTTTCCTAGTTTTGGAGGAAAATTAAAGCAAAATGTTCTGAGCGCACACAAACATTAGCAATTAAAAATGAATCGGCACGTTTTCAAGCATGTTTATAAATATATGAATCTCAACTCCTGACTTTTTATTCGTTGTATACATTGACGACTACAAGTCGCTAACTCACAGCAAACCATTAATTTTTACTGAAAACAATTAAAAGCATGTTCTCAGAATTACTCAAGAGACCGATAACTGTAGCGTACCTATGCTATCGAAAATGAACCACGGATGATGCTGTTAGACACTGCCGGACGAAAAAGTGACTCACGCAGAACACACGGTTTGATGTCAATGTAACTTTGTACCTCTAGACACCATCGTTGGGTAAGTAAATAACTAGAATTGCAATTTTATGAGTGTCTCCAAGTGGGTGGCTGGTCGAATCGTGCAATATCCATATTTGTGGGGCATTCATATGTGACAGTGGCCCGATGTTGGACTGCTTGGAAAGGCAGGCATATTCGTCATCAAGGTTCTGGTTTCACCACAACTGAGGGTCGCCATAATGTAGGCCTATACCAAACACATCATAATACACCCTGCAACAATTTGTCATTTCGCACCATTAGTCGAAAACCAGAAACAGCGGTAATAGTGGTGTAGCGTATCACGCTTGGGGTACCACTGACAGCACAACACAATCGGCTGCGTTTTGAGAGCTGCCGTGAGCGAAAAACACGGACAGTTCATGAACGGCGTCGCATTGTATCAACGATGAATCATCATTGTGTATTACCTTGGATGGTCATCGCCGACGAGTATGGCGGTGACCTCAAGACAGGTCCCAGCCTTCCAGTGCATTATAGAGGCACATGGTGTTCCTCCTGTCGTCATAATGTGGTGAATCTTTGGGTATGACTTCAGATCGGCACAACATTAGGTTGCGAATATCCTGTCTCCACACTCGTCACTTCTCAGGCGATGGTACCGTGGTGCCGTTTTTCAAGAGGAAAATGATGGTCCACACACCGCACGTATCTCTATGAACTGTCTACGTGGTACTGAGGTACTGCTATGGCCAGCGATCCCTAGATTTTTTCCCCTGTAGAAGGTGGGATAAGCTCGGACTTAAACTCCGTCCTAATCCCGGTATCCAGGATACTGCGACCCAGCTACAACAGTTTTTGGCCAGCGTGCGTCAGGAGAGGACACAACGGCTTTATAAGACCGTCCCAAATCGCGTCAGTACATCCATTCAGGCCACAGCGGGTGCAACGTCGTACTGGTAAAGGGACCTGTACTGCCAAGTTCTTTGTAAACTCGCCTTTGTAATTACTTCAGTAACATCACATACGCCCTCATTCCATCAAGTTTAATCTTCACTAAACTAAACTGCTCCCGAACAGGTCACGAACGTCCAACGGTACTGACCGGCCACCACGTCATCCTCGGCTCATAGGCGTCACCGGATGCGGATATGGAGGGGCATGTGGTCAGCACACCACTCTCCGGTCGTATGTCAGTTTCCAAGACCGGAGCCGCTACTTCTCAATAAAGGAGCTCCTCAGTTTGCCTCACACGGGCTGAGTGCACCCCGCTTGCCAACAGCCCTCGGCAGGCCGGATGGTCACCCATCCAAGAGCTAGCCCAGCCCGACAGCGCTTAACTTCGGTGATCTGATCCCATAGCAAAATCTGTGTAAGATAATATCTTTGTACTTGACATGTGGAATAATCTGGTCTACTGCCGGATGTTTGTGTCGCTCTGGCACAATATTTCGGCCAGGTAACTCGTTGCCTTCTTCAGGTGCTACCTGAGACTGCCATATTGGAGAGCCAACACAATACAGGCAGCGCCAAGCGGGCGCGGACGGCAGAGAGAGCGCCCAGCGTCCTCTGGGCATAAATACTGGACAAGATCCTCCAATACGGCAGTCTCAGGTAGCACCTGAAGAAGGCAACGAGTTACGTGGCCGAAATATTGTGCCAGAGCGCCACAAACATCCGGCAGTAGACCCGATTATTCCACATGTCAAGATCTCGCTGGGAAAGCCTGAAGAGTTACATCTTTGTACTTGTTATGTCTAGCTCAGTTTTCCACTATTTACGCGATCAGAAAGCTTTGTTTGTAATTTGCAAGGTCCTAGGACCTGTAAGTATTGTATCGGCTTCTGAAATGCTCCCACAGTGATATCTCTTACATTACAATGCACGTCACTCTAAGATGCTCATTGAACATAACTGGCCGTAGAAATTAAATTTCTTAACAGCAGCTGCGGCGTCACAATGCAAAAATGCAGAAAATTATTGCATTTTGTGAAAAGTACCTGCAAACATTAACAGTGTCAAATGAGAGTATTATCCAAAATTGCGAAGTTACTGCTTTTCGACAGTTGGCTTCTATACGATTGTCCAGCTACGGAATGAAATCAGATTACAGACGGCTGGAACAAGTGGAAATCAAGCCAGAGGGAGTGGGCGCTCTGCTTTATTCGATGTAATAGAGGGCAGGGTACGCGTATTATACATTCTGGCCTGACCAGTGGTGGAACAGGGAGGGACGAGAGGGAGAAGGGGTCGCCGCCTGCCCTCCCTTTGTGGCCTCCCTAAGCCCCTGGGATAAGCCGCCTTAAAGCCCCTGAACCAATCAACCGGACAATCAACAGTCTATTAATCTACTCTAGTACTTAATTACTTTTCCACCAAAATGAGTCCTCGTTTAGGAAAGCTTTTTCACACGCCATTTAACACTTTGCTCCGCTCTCACAAGTGGAACCGTTATGCAAAAAAGTTAATTTATGAATTGAAAAATTCGTTGGAGAGAATTCTGACGGCGTGCGGAGATGTATTTCAAAAAAATTGCTGCGACTTTTGGTCGCCATTTCCTCTTCAGCCATTCTTGTCACAGAGTCTGGTGACCTATTTGCATTGCGTTCATTGGACGAACGGAACTTTCTTACACATATTGTACGTGAAAATAGCTTACAAATTACTAGTAATATAACTTGAATTGTAACTTGAATCCGGATCTTTCACCTTCAAACAACTGAACCGCTCCACACGAGTTGCGGCCTCAGTTAAATCTTCGCTCATCTGCTTTACATACACGTTAGAGGCTCATCGGCGTACCTATGTGGATTAGCAGTCGTGGGAGCAGGATACGGTGGGAAGTACAGTGATTGATTACATGAATGAAGTAGGACAACGTCTTCGGTTTAGAAAATAAGTAAATACATGCCGAGAAAATGGTGGTTTCATTAGTATGTGAAGTGCACTTGGATGTTTCATTCATAAAGAGTTCCTCGTAAATGAGCTGTGTCCAGTTTCGAGTCCACATATGACACAGAATTGTGATCTTCAGGAAATTTACCATAAGCGCACACTCCCCTACAGTATAAAATCTTTATAATTGCCTCAATTGAAAAGTGAGCTGCATTAGAACGAACTAGATTATCCTTTTGTAAAGAATTTACAACGGTTCGCAACTAATTACTGTTGTCTATTGGAATGAACATTGGAACACTCGGGAGATAAGCATACTTTCTTTCAGACTTCTGGATCATGGTGGACACTGAATTTTCCAAATGAAGTTTCTTCGAACGAAGAATTGAAAAATATTATACATAAGATCTAGCTGCAGACCTTTACGACCGAAGGACTGCTTCAAGGCGACGAAAGTTTACAGTTCCTCGATGCTATATAGAATTTAAGTCGATGTAATCAAAAGATACGGTCCAATGAAGCCCCATGTGTGTTGTATCATATAATATCTTCTGTAGTACCCTATGACAGCGAAATCAGTGAGCCGAATTTGTTATCACTTAACTCATACAAATATCTGGGAGTAACACTTTATGGGCACATGATACGGAATGGCCACGGAGGTTGCAGACTTCCTTTTATTGATAGGAAACCACAAAAATAGTCAATCTACAAATTTAGAATTGCTCTTGTCGTAAAATAATGCTCAAATGTGAGGGTGCGATACCAAACAGAGTTATCACGGGATATTCAAAGTACATATAGAAAAGGGCAGCACGAATGGTTACTGTTTTGGAGGGCGTAGCGGATCTGCCTAAAAACCTGAACTGGAACCGACCTAGGTGGTGCAGTGGTTGGCACAGTGGACTCTCAGCCGGGAGGGCGGTGGTTCAAATCCGCCTCAGACCATCCAGATTAAGTTTTCCGTAGTTTTCCTAAACTGCTCCAGGAAAATTCTGTGATGGTATTTTTAAAAGGGCACGCCTTGTTTCATTCCCCATCCTCAACAAGCATCAATACAATTATCTGAATAACAGCAGTGTTAAGGATCATCATCATCAGACCATTTTACTCCTTGGTGACAACAGAAGGCGGTAGCCTCGAGCAGGCCGCTCTGGAGAGGCGTGAAGAACACTGATGGTCTAGTAAATGGTCTAAACCAATCATTGAATGAAATAAATAACTTAAAAGACTGCTTTTTTTTACAATAATTTTATTATAGTTTCATCGATAACTGTTTTTCCACGGATAACGTTCCAAAAAATTCTTAACAGTTTTCTAATGATCTCTCTGTCGACGGAACGTTGAACGCTAATGCTCCTTCCTTCTATCTGAACTAGCAGACACATAAACGTGGACGACCACAGTGCAGCAAAAACACTACTTATAAACTTTCAAGAACTAGAATTAGCTAAGTAACTTATTACACGATAGTAAGGAGTTTCTTCGCAAATATATGAGTTTTTTCCAAATATTTGACGTAACACGTTTCAGTACGTTATACTGGATGGAGAATTTTATACAAAAATGAATGGGAGCTTTGGGGAATCCCTAACGTTCTCAATATACGTAAATGGTTTATCAGGTAAGATTAGCAGCTATAAAGTTGTTCTCTGACGATGCAAGTGTGTTTAGGAAAGTATCGTCGGTGGGCGATCGTAAGGAACTGCACAAAAGCTTGGTCGAAATTTCCACTTGCTATCGCGAATAGCAGCTCTTTTTAAATGTGGATAAATGTAAGGAAAATACTACAACAAATAGAAAAAATCCAGCAGCACGGTCTAGTCACATTAATGTAACCACTGCCTATGTTCGACTTCAGCTTGCAATAACCACTCACAGGCTGCAGGTGGCAGCACTAACAGTGGAGGATATGTAGTATGTAAAGCGTGATGGGGAATGTGGAAGACAGTGCAGTCGTAGTTTGTAAGTTGTTCGGGTGCCGCCTTGGTTAAGCTGTATCGTGCGTGGCAAATGGCGCTATCCAAAAACCGGCGCCGCAACTGTGGTGCCCCGCTGACCATAGATGACCGGCCTCTGCACGATCATGGCATCTTTTCGGAGACAGTTGAGGGAATCGACCGCTCGGTATAGGATGTAAAATAAAACACCTTTCAGCCGTCTAATTTCCAAACCGTTATTTCATTTGGCTACCAGTTACGGCGAATTACTACGCCATCTTCAGGCCCCATTACCGACGTGTAGGAAGATTCCAACCTCGGTTCCAGTCACAATAGAGGCTAGCAATCAATTACCGATATCTGTATCATGTAGAGATCTACAGATACCAGTATTTGAATGCTGGCCCCCATTGGACTGGAACAGAGTTTGGAATCTTCCCATACGTCGGTAAGGGGGCCCGAAGATGGCGTAGAAAATCGCCGTAACTGGTAGTCAAACAAAATAACGGTTTGGAAATTGGACGGCTGAAAGATGTTTGATTTGACATCCTGAAGATGACAGAGTGAAAGATGGGGATGAATGATGGCTACGGAGGTGTGTACGGACAAATAGACATGCAACGGTTTACCAAGTGATCGCCCAGATGAACCAAGGGGCTACCAACACTGTCTCCTCGACGACATTTCAGCGAACGTTGCTGCATATGGGCCTCCGCAGGAGGTGCCTGGGTCATGCACACATGCTGACTGCTGCTCACTGGCTGTAATTTGTACGCCAGTACCGCAACTGTATGATAATGAGAGGCGATAAGTCGCCTTTTCAGATGAATAACGTTTTATTCTCCATCGGCCGTTGGTGTGAACAGCGTGAAAGCAAAGTACCCAGACAGGAGTAGGAAGTTTTATGGTTTGGTGTATATTTTGATGGGATTACCTGGGTGATCTGGTCATTCTGGTAGGCACAATGGATCAACACTATATCTGTCCTCGGGGACGATGTCCACTCCTCATGCTTTTTGCCTTTCGTCGGCACGATGGCATCCACCAGTAGAACCATTAACCTGTCAAATACCTCGCGCTTTACGTGCGTAGTTCGAAGAGCAGCAGGATGAGTTTACCGTACTCGCCTAGCCACCAGTCTTCCCGGATTTAAAGCCAATCGAAAACATGTGGGACCAGCTCAATCCGGCTATTTACACCATGGATCTTCAACCGAGAATCCTAGTGCACGGCACCAGATCGGCACGGCTCTACCTCCGTGTAACCAGCTTCCATTAAGTCACTGACTCTCTTCCTGCACTACCGCGCATCAGAAGGTGATTATTCAGGCTCCTGACTGGCGGTCCCATTAATGTGAGGCGACCGTGTATAATCGTGGCAAACCTTGAGTACGCCACATTAAATAAGTAGTTAGAGCTACATTAAGAAGCTGTCTGAAAACTAGACAACCACTAATAATCATTATTAGGGAACGTGAAAGGTATCCTCAGATTTGATGGATTCTGAGCAAGTGCAATACGTCTGTAAAGGAAACTCTCACACAGGACGTTATTGAGGACAATTCTAGAGTATTTTTCATTTCTTAGAAGTCCTTTATACAGTAGACACGGCTAAGAACATCGAAATAATTTGAAAAACTCTGCTTGCGTTGTAACAGGTCGGTATAGCTAATACGAAAGTGTATCAGAAATGCTTGGGGAAGTTAAACTGAAATCATGGAAGAACGAAGACAGTTCCTCTTGCGCAAATTGAGAGAACCTGAATTCGAAGAAGAAATTGCGATAATTATACATCTCGCATAGCGATCACGAGGGTAAGATGAGAGAGGGTAGGCTGCGTACAGAGGCCTAAAGTCTTTTCTCCCTTCGCTCAGTACCCAAATGAAACAGGTCAATCAATCGAAAGCACATGTACGATTCACCTACACCATGCATTCCACGGTGTCTTGCGTAGTAGTAGCCAGAGTGTCTTAGGAGGAATGGTTGATAGCGATATGACAGGAACGAAACTTCGAAGCTAAAAGTCTAATAATCACGGCCTCTGAAATGAGTAAGAGCTTTGAGAACTTGTTCAGTAGAAGTGATTTGTATCACATTAGCAAGGATGAACAAGTGCTCGCACCTCCTAAGGTATAGCCGGCCGAAGTGGCCGTGCGGTTAAAGGCGCTGCAGTCTGGACCCGCAAGACCGCTACGGTCGCAGGTTCGAATCCTGCCTCGGGCATGGATGTTTGTGATGTCCTTGGGTTAGTTAGGTTTAACTAGTTCTAAGTTCTAGGGGACTAATGACCTCAGCAGTTGAGTCCCATGGTGCTCAGAGCCATTTGAACCAACCTCTTAAGGTATGCACTTTAGAGCCCATGAATATTGAAGAAATTTTTCATGTATTGGCCCCTCTCTCGAAACACGGAGAGCGAGTAGCGTGCAGTGGAATGTTGTTTCACAGTATCGCAGATGTACTTGCTCATAGTTTCTAATGTATGCAATTTATATCCCATGTTTACCAGACCTTTTCGGTTCTAATGCTTGATCCTTTCGTCCCCCTGAAAACTGACCGATCCCAGTTGACCACCTCTATACCAGTGGTCGTCAAACTCGGGTCCGTGGCCCGCGTGCGACCCTAATCGAATACTCGTGCGGCTCTTACCATACATATAACTTCTCAGGTCAACATCCCATTTCTCAACACATACTAATCGCACAGGAATGAATGAGGTATCTTTAGAAAGGTTTTTAATCCGGATTCTGACAACGCGCGTTGAAACTATCTGTGAAAAATTTTAACATAAAAGAGGCTTTTGACTATCATAAGCAGACAGGTATCGTGGATACCCAGCTGCATACCTACATATTACAAATACAACTAATTCATAACGAATAAGAGGCACCCTTTTTATATTACCTTATTACAAATACAATTTTTTTAAAGTAGTTATTAACTGAATAATCTGTGTACAGTATTGTCGTAGACGTGAAGCATTACCATTGCGGTAGTTCACTATCGCTTCCCGTCGTACAAGTTTAACTTTTCTAAACGAATATATTTTCCGAAAAGATAAACATATTTGTCACTGTCGCGTTGAATTGTGATTTACCTCTTGCTACTACGGTCTATCGTGCTAACTATAACTGATAATGACTGTTGAGTTAAAGTTGTAGGTTATGTGCCCCTACTCACGGTCCCTGATCTCTGCCTGTCATACAAGCTGGAACAAACATTCCGAATGCAAAATACATTTATGCACACTTGTCAATGTGTATTCGCGGACGTATCATGAAGTAACAATTATTATTTCGCGTCCTTCATTTTTAAAGATGTTTTTTCTTCATTCTCACAATTACCCTTATCCCAACGACAGTAATTATTCCAAATACTGTCATTACTTGAATCGGTGAAAGTGCGAAAGTTACGCATGGTTCCCCTCGCTTTATAATAATATGCATCTAGCAACTAAAAGCCGAACCGGAAAACATGAATTAACGTTGTGAACTTCTAAAGCGTACAGTTTTCCGGCTCAGTAAGAAACAAAAACACTTAGACAGACTGTATTACTTTAAGATGTGCTTAATTTTAATTGACGTTGGTAAATTCAGCCGTGAGCTCATTAAAGTTGGCCGCTTACTTCGTGGGCAAAGGATTAACTAGCGCGGTCCCGCAGGGCTGGAGGATGCGAGAGGGTAATGTTTTGTTGTTTGTCTTCCGATATTGACAACCCTAGGGAGAGTGCAGCTCGTACCGATCAGCTTCTATGGTATGGATTTCAGATGTAACTGTCATGGATTTGTGAATGCGCATTACAGTCATGGCCATTTTCAAATGCGGTAAATATTTGCAGCAAGAAATAAGAAAAATTAAGGCTGTTGTAATACAATGTAATGAGTAGAAGGAAAACTACATTCAAAACGTTTAGTAAAAATTTGTGATCGTGTCTTATATTCCATTTAAATATACGTACAACTACTATTAATGCTGTTAGTCAATTAATCATCCTCTCGCAATGACAATACAATAATTCATTAAGCAATTACAGTGTCGCAACTTTGGGATCACTGACGCTTCCAGCAATATGAAACAGAAAAGTCGACACAAAATGTTCCGAATGGTGCTTACTTTTAACGACCAGCACTAGATAGTGTACCGGGTGTTCGTAACATACTAATTTATGTAGATTATCAATTAATAATGACATGGGTACGTATGCGGCTCAAGTGCGGCCCCACAGTGTCAGTATTGGCTCTTGAACGAAAGGGTTTGACTACCGCTGCTCTATACTGTTTGTAGATGTACTACGACGGTACTGTAGAAGACTCCTTTTATTTCGTTTGCGAGCAGGGCACAATACGAAAATGCGGACGAGGCTGCAGGGGTGTGGCGTCTCAAATGAAGACTTCTCACGAGGCTGTTTCGTCTCTCCAACAGGATCCCTGCGGCTAGTGGTTCGCGCCGTTAGCGGTCCGTACTGCGGGTAGCGGCCACGACAGGGGCCCGTGCCGCGCGCGCTGGCTGCGGCAGAGTAATGGGTCCTCCACCGACCGGCCTAATCCCCCACAGCTGACAAACGCCGCGACGCCGGCGCCCGCAGTCCGCCGATAGCTGGTCCGCCCTGCCCTTATTTCACGCTGCTTTCCTCTCCGTATTACCTCTCGCACACACTCGCTATATTTTCCTACACGCTAGCTATGTTTACGATCTCAGCCACTGCGTAAAGACACCATATATTTGTATTCAGGTGACGCTCATACACTTCGTTTTCTTGCCTCTTGTCTCTCTCTCTCTCTTTCTCTCTCTCTCTCACTAACCTTAGCGCGGGCTCAAACACACACACACACAAAGAAGAACTGTTGACCAGTATATAACGATGTCCTCCGTGGATATAGATTAACACCGAGTGGCCCAACGTCATGAGAAGTCTAAGTGCTGTCGGCTGTCGGGTGCTGAAGTCTACGCTTTCTGACATAAATGTGTTCCGGACACGCCACATTTAAATCGACTGCGATCTGACACACTTCTCCGTCGATCGCCGTGTCCAGTTTTGAGGAGACGATGACATCTGTCCGTTAAATACTTATGACCTTCATGTGCGCTGGATCAGGCTTGTGGAATTATTGGTTCAACTATATTGCGGCGAACTGTCCAGCATGAAATTGAGTGGAGTACTGAGGGCCGCCAGTTCAGACCGACTGTTATTTCGTATCTCGCTTTTAACCTACAAGTTTCTTGAAAGTTTTTTAATATTTGTATATCTTGAATATTCGATGTTTGCATAAATGGCTGCACTCTCTGTTCAGGAGGGAGGTTTGCTCAATCTGTTTGTTGGTGTCCGTAATAATCGTTCCTTCAGCACCAGTGAGAAGTGTTGCACTTCATTCACCACCCTGCTTTCGGACTTGGATTTTATAGTGGATACTGCGCAAAAATGTTAAAGATCCACCCTAGACACACTTTCATTTCCAGAATGAAATTTTCACTCTGCAGCGGAGTTTGCGCCGATGTGAAATTTCCTGGCAGATTAAAACTGTGTGCTGGACCGAGACTTGAGCTCGGGACCTTTGCCTCTCGTTGACAGTTCCCTTTATTTGTAAGTGGGTGATTTACTGTGCAAACAACTGTCATAAGCACCTAAATCATGTCTTAAACTGGACCGTTTTCTAGCGGAAGCACTCAGTAGTCCTTTTAATGCGCTATGTAGGAACATGTGGTCAGCACACAGCTCTCCTGGTCATTTTGTAGATTTCCAAATCATGGAGTCGGAACTTCTCATTCAAGTAGTTCCTCTGTTGGCATCACAAGGTTGAATGCGTTTCGTACCAGTCCTCCCACAAAGAAAAATCATTGGCAGTAACGGGAATCGAACCTCGGTGCTCCAAGTGGCAGTCATCTGTGCTGACCAGTCAGCTACAGAGGGGGAAAACGGCATTATTAGTTGGGTAAATCTACAATGAAAATTGGCAGTAAATGTAGAGCGCTTGTTGAATAGCCAAAAACATAGTGGAATGTTAAAGTGAACGGTTACGACAGTCCTATTTGTTAAGAGGCCATAGGGTTGGAGTTCAAAAATTAAATCTCCTTCGCCTTGTTACTACTATGGGTAAGGAGTGGAATGCGTTCTGCAAACCTGTGCGGTATCTGCACAACCTCGGACAGTTCAAACACAAATTACAACGTAAGTGGTTAAAAAACTGACGCCGTGTTAGAAAGTGGTACACCGTTAGCGGGTCGTTACAGTGATATGGCTGAAAAGACAGTGCCCAAAACGTAATTGACATAAAATTAATTTCTCGCGACGAGATGGATTCGGGGAAGTGTTGGGGAATTTCATCTCCTTGAGTCTGTTCCCGCGGAGAGACAACAAGTGTTCATGCCAGACTGATAGAATTTTCCGACGTACAGCAACGCTGAGATCGTTCGATGGGACACAATAGGTAAAAGGTCTGGGTAACAGAGCTGTAGTTTTGGCAGCAGCAACAGCTGCCTCGTTCCGGCGTTTCCAGCAATCCATACGAATGGCGCTTTGGTGCAGCATCAGAGAGCGAGAGAAGACATTCTTGGACCCGTTTCACCAGCAGGTGATACATGTACAGTGCGTAACATCATCTAGAGGGTACTGACGGAATCAGAGAATACAACACATTCAGAGATTCCGTATCGCCGGTTGTACAGGGTGGCCTAATGAAGGGCAAGCGACTCTATAGTAAAAATCGGGGGCTGGTCTCAACGGTGATATCTTAAAGCCTCCTCGCCACCAACTAATGCTTTGATCCACTTGCCCTACAGATATCACCATCCAACGTTCATATGCGATTAACGCACAATGTGCTGCATGTTCACTACACAGCTGTCTGTAATAACCTGCTCAGACATCAAGTCTACGATGCTCCATATACCGCACATAGCGAAAATATCCGCAACACATCTTCAGTTAGACAGCCCTTCACGTACTTTCTGACCACTCGGTTTATTTCGTGTCATAACATTAATGTAAAGCCATGCTTGCCATTGTGATCTATCTGAACTCTCCTGGGAACCGATTTTCGCAAATCCTGGAGGTGTTCCACGAGTTTTTATCCAATAACCAACATGGAATTCGATTCCAAGAGAGATAGAGCAACGCAATGGGGCCGTAATTGTTTCCACCCTGTGAGACACATTAGCTGTGTAATTAAATCCGACGATTCTGGAGCAAAGAAAAACGGTTTTATTTATTTATTTTTTTATCCTCATCTCAGTATTGGATACTTACAGCCACAGTGGAAGGCACATTCTTCTTGTGGAAACTCTGTCGGTGACGCTGTAGTACCATTCACGCTTAATATGGCTTCATATACATTACAGGCCTCATGGGACCCATCGGAAATCCTCATAAGACGATCTTAACAGTAACACAAGAGCTACGATAGAACGCAACAGCTAGCATAAGACTATAAGTTTCCCTTTTTGCTCTACGAAGGTAAACACGTACCATGGGATGCTGTAAAATAATTGTGGAATTGTCATCAACTCAAGGTAACCCATCAAATGCAGGTATTGTACTTATAGTGAATGACTATGCTTCGACATTCATACTTAAAATGTAGTGGGTACATAATTAAAATGTAGTACCAAGTGTTTCCTGAACACATGATATTTCGCCGCAGATTCTTTCAGCTAACTTCAGAAAAAGACTCAGCAGTTAGTCTCAAAATTTCATGTATAATATATAGGAAGGGAAAGTGTTATTTTCAAAACCTTGTGTAGAAAAGTGCATTAGACAGGGGTGCAAATTACGGCACTCTTGCATAACTGAAACACTGAAGCAAAAGCGGAAGCGCAGCCGTAATCAAAAGAAATATTTATAAGAAGCATAAAATTGGTAAATGGCGTAGCCCTATTGGCTGAAAGAAAGAATGTGCTGTAAATAAATAAAGTGGATTGGCAACTTACAATTGTTTGAGCTCGATAGTTAAAACAACATCAATGAATGTAAAATTTTCAGAACCCCGAATTACGACTTTCTAAGAATTAACATGATGTAACGGAATAATGAAATTTGCAAGCGAAAAATTCTTCTGTTTAGAACAGAAACTGGATTGCGCAAAGAAGATATTAAGAACAGAATAGCGAATGTAAGGAAGTTCCTTCTTCAGATACAGGAATCTGTAAGTGTGAAGGCACTGTTATAGAAATCGGGAAGAAGTTCGTGGAATTTCATGTCTAGATAACTCTAAAGCAAGGGCTCAAAATATGAACAGTGGTAAAATTGAAGAGGAGGAGAGTGTAAACATTTGAGACTTCCTCCTACAAAAAGATGTCAAAAATATTCAGGAAAAGGTTAAACAAGTGAGAAAGCTGTAGAGATAGAAGACAAGGACGTATTCCTGTAAAAGTGATGTGTAGATGGTGTATAACAGATGTATATAGTGCCGGAGGAGAAAAATCGTGGAGGACGCTAAGTATAGGAAATGTGTTGAGGATGACTTAACACTGTCAGTGAAATGGGTACAAAGATAGAAACAGTAGTTTAGGATAATGAGCTCTGACGGACGAAATCAAACTTGTATATAGGCCTATTCTATTCTCCTAAGAAAAAAGTGAGCTCTTTCAAACCGTTTTTTAAACTATAATAAGTTGTGCAAAATGAAAACGGTTCTATCAGAATTTAAGCTCTGTTCCAAGTCTTTGACAAAGTTCATTTCGTAATTCTCTGGCGCACAAAATAAAACTTCTGCAGATTCACTTGTTTGCTTACATATGAGTTCCTAGGTACCAAGAAATTTCCGGCATTGTCGTCACATCGCAGCCGTAGCATTCTGATCGCTAACTAACTGAATGTAGCATCCTTGTTCACAGAGCTCTCGGTTACATCTGAAACGTGTTTCACGTTCCCATGTAAGTACACCGTACGGAATCCGTAATCCGGCGCGGCACGTCGCTTCACCGGCTCAGCAAACAGCGCTCCTACAGCAATACCGGACTGAGGGCTTATGGGAGCGCCCGCAAGATCAAAGAGATACTTCCGACAGACATCAGCCATTACGACGATAAAGATGTTAGAGATGGCAAAATAAGGTCTATATTTTGGTGATCGATTCTGCCACAGCTGCTGTTTCATTATTTATCGCGAAAATTCTTTACATAAAGGAATTCTACTGTTCACTATGATGAACTTGACAACCCATTCGTTTACTCATTCATCACGTGCGTAGATACTATGAAGAGTAAGTTGAAACGAGCCAAAAAAAGTACCTTACCGAGAGAAATTCAACTATATTAACACTTAACTGTCACTATACTGGTTAACGCTATTCGCGCTTAAGCTTGCTAATAAATTGGCAGCCTGTATGTTACTTTGAAAGACTGAGGACTGTTTCTTCAGTTACGTTAGATAGCTGTTGTTTTGTATCACACTGATACTTGACTTTTAGTTCAATACACTGGTATTATTAAGGAATACCTACGTGTGTAATAACAGAGGGCTGGTTACAACAGAATACTACTTGTCATTCAACTTTATAGGGTACGACATTGCAGTGCCCCTGTTATTCTGAAGTACAATGCGAAGTTCCCTTGCACACTGTTTCATGTCCAAGGGAACAAGCACTATGGCGACTACAGCTTTTAATGAAATACATCAAATGTGTTCCCAATTGTGAATATGGACAACCATCAGCTGTAGGATGGAATGACGATAGTGATAATTTTTGCCAGACCGGGACTCGAGCCCGTATTTCCTGCTTATCGCAAGTGATATCCTTACCATTTGGGTATCCGTGTACGACTTGCAGACACGACATATGCAAGTTTAGGTCTAGCCGTGAGTCGTGCACGGATAGCCAAATGCTAAGAGTAGTGCTTGCGATAAGCGGGAAATCCGGCTTTGAATCCAGGCCCGTCGTTCCATCCTGCAGCTGATGGTTGTCCGTATTCGTAATTGCGAATACGTCTAATGTACTTTATAAGGTGTCCTACTTGACTATGAACTTCACACATTTCCGAAACGAAACAAGATGTGAAAGATGCTATTGGCCAGAGATGCTTCTATACAGGGGCGCACGCAATGGGCAGGAATGCACAATCCAGAAATGTAAACACTTTCATCACACACTTACGTTTTTTAAATAGCACTTTTATGTTATTTTTCTGCGGAGATGAAAAACACAGGTACAATTAGTGACAGCAGACTTGTTTTCACTGTTCCAAATCTCATACCTTCCGAAAGGGGGCCAATGACGCCACTCTGCCGTAAGGGGGTGCAGAACAAGGGATTAGCTACAGCAGCATGCAGGCGAGTACAGGCAACCCGCGTTACGGTACTACAGCATTACGGCAGAATCTGTGACGCCGTTGCCATCCTTCGAAGTCTACATATTTCAGGAGGTGTGAGGTTTAGAATAACGAAAAGAAGTCTGTTGTCGCTAATTGTACCTCTAGTTTTCATTTCCATAGAAAAAACATACAGGTGACATTTAAAAAAACGTAACTTTCTGTTGAAAGTGACGTTTGTTTACATTTATGTATTGTGAAAAAAAAGTTCAAATGTTTGTGAAATCATATGGGACTTAACTGCTAAGGTCATCAGTCCCTAAGCTTACACACTACTTAACCTAAATTATCCTAAGGACAAAAACACACACCCATGCCCGAGGGAGGACTCGAACCTCCACCGGGATCAGCCGCACAGTCCATGACTGCAGCGCCTCAGACCGATTGGCTAATCCCGCGCGGCATGTATTGTGCATTCGTGCCCATTGTGTGACACCTGATATGGGTGCATTCCTGGCCAATTGCACTTTTCACATTTTGTTTCAATTCTGAAATATATTAGTTAGGTGGGACGTACATAGATACTTACCGGAAACCAAACAGAAATTTTCACTTCCTCACTCTAGATAGTCATTCACTTTCGAAGTTACCGCTCTTTCATATTAGAAATCCAGTAACTCGGTAATAAGAAATATAATTATTTAAGGGAAAACGCTATAATAAAAGGAAATGTCAAAAGTAATCCAGTAGGGTAATGAAATAAGAAAGATTAGCTCAGTGTATCAACAGATTGTAGAATTATATACAAACGACGAGTAAAGTGTTATGCAGTGGCGATAGTAATCATAAAAGCATAAATAAAAACACAGCGTAACCGGCTGCTAAAATTTAAGTTTACTTATGGAACCATGGTGTGTTGTGTATTCAGGTGGCAGTTCCATAGTTTAGCTGAGATACATTTCTCCTGGGAGACAAAATGTCGAAATATCTGCAATCCTGCCCAACCCTTTTGTGTACCTTCCACGAAGACACTGTATTTACGCTGAACACATTAGGTCCAGACAAACCTAAAGTGACATACATTGCATTTTAAGAGGTTAACTGTTATGGTATTTGGTTTCCTACTACGACGTGAGATACGGAGAAAAGCTCGTATAGATCGTACATCGGATCGGCGTCTAAATTATGTTGGATTACGGTCGCCTATCCAAGAGATTGCTATATATCAATCACTCACTGCTTGTTCGAAGCGAGATAGTTTGCTATGGGAATGTGTACAGCACTTTCTCCATAAAAATATTCTGTGTTGCAGAACGCGTCACGTTGTATAATTACATACATCATTTACAACATTTTTTCAACATAACGTGGTGGTCTAAGACCCAGAAGCATTTTATGACCTCGAAAGCTTACGAACATTAACACTGATAGTACAAAATATTATGACACTGTCCATTGCGACACTGAAGGCCGCCTGTGAGCATTGCGTATGGGGAAAATACACTCCTGGAAATGGAAAAAAGAACACATTGACACCGGTGTGTCAGACCCACCATACTTGCTCCGGACACTGCCAGAGGGCTGTACAAGCAATGATCACACGCACGGCACAGCGGACACACCAGGAACCGCGGTGTTGGCCGTCGAATGGCGCTAGCTGCGCAGCATTTGTGCACCGCCGCCGTCAGTGTCAGCCAATTTGCCGTGGCATACGGAGCTCCATCGCAGTCTTTAACACTGGTAGCATGCCGCGACAGCGTGGACGTGAACCGTATGTGCAGTTGACGGACTTTGAGCGAGGGCGTATAGTGGGCATGCGGGAGGCCGGGTGGACGTACCGCCGAATTGCTCAACACGTGGGGCGTGAGGTCTCCACGGTACATCGATGTTGTCGCCAGTGGTCGGCGGAAGGTGCACGTGCCCGTCGACCTGGGACCGGACCGCAGCGACGCACGGATGCACGCCAAGACCGTAGGATACTACGCAGTGCCGTAGGGGACCGCACCGCCACTTCCCAGCAAATTAGGGACACTGTTGCTCCTGGGGTATCGGCGAGGACCATTCGCAACCGTCTCCATGAAGCTGGGCTACGGTCCCGCACACCGTTAGGCCGTCTTCCGCTCACGCCCCAACATCGTGCAGCCCGCCTCCAGTGGTGTCGCGACAGGCGTGAATGGAGGGACGAATGGAGACGTGTCGTCTTCAGCGATGAGAGTCGCTTCTGCCTTGGTGCCAATGATGGTCGTATGCGTGTTTGGCGCCGTGCAGGTGAGCGCCACAATCAGGACTGCATACGACCGAGGCACACAGGGCCAACACCCGGCATCATGGTGTGGGGAGCGATCTCCTACACTGGCCGTACACCACTGGTGATCGTCGAGGGGACACTGAATAGTGCACGGTACATCCAAACCGTCATCGAACCCATCGTTCTACCATTCCTAGACCGGCAAGGGAACTTGCTGTTCCAACAGGACAATGCACGTCCGCATGTATCCCGTGCCACCCAACGTGCTCTAGAAGGTGTAAGTCAACTACCCTGGCCAGCAAGATCTCCGGATCTGTCCCCCATTGAGCATGTTTGGGACTGGATGAAGCGTCGTCTCACGAGGTCTGCACGTCCAGCACGAACGCTGGTCCAACTGAGGCGCCAGGTGGAAATGGCATGGCAAGCCGTTCCACAGGACTACGTCCAGCATCTCTACGATCGTCTCCATGGGAGAATAGCAGCCTGCATTGCTGCGAAAGGTGGATATACACTGTACTAGTGCCGACATTGTGCATGCTATGTTGCCTGTGTCTATGTGTCTGTGGTTCTGTCACTGTGATCATGTGATGTATCTGACCCCAGGAATGTGTCAATAAAGTTTCCCCTTCCTGGGACAATGAATTCACGGTGTTCTTATTTCAATTTCCAGGAGTGTATATTACTGGGGCAGTGACAAATGAGAACTCATATGACACGGACCACAAATGAGGAAATCCACTGACATAAGCCACTTTGACCAAGGATAGATTGTTATGGCCTGGTGACTCCAAACGAGCACCTTAAAAATAGCGATGGTAATCGGCAGTTCATATGCTAATGTCTTGAACATTGCGAAAAGTGGTTGAACGACGGTGAAACAACGAAGAGGCCACATGATGATAATCATCCACGTCTCATCACAGAACCTGAAGGTCGGAGGTCTGCCCTCTGTGTACTGTAAGACAGGCGACGAGCTGTAGCAGAATTGACGGCTGAGTACTGTGCTGATACCAACATGAGTGTTTCAGGGCGCACACAGTTGAGCACTGTGTTCTGATGCAGGAGACCCTTAGGTGTTCACACGTTGACCCAATGACAGCGTGAATTACGACAGCAGTAGGCACAGCTTCATCGATAGTGGACCGTGGGTCAGTGGAAACTTGTCACCTCGAAGGATGATTCACATTTATTGTTACACCAGGTCGATGGTCGCGTCCGGATACGCCGTCTTCCAGGCTAACATTTGCTGGTAACCTAGTATACCAGGTCACACACAGGCTGATGGGGACAGTATTATGCCTCTGCGCCGCAGTTAATTTAGCTACCATAGCTGAATAAAATATAGTCTTCGCCATGGGTAAGGCAAGAGTCCATAGAAATAGGTCTGACTGAAGCCAAATACACTAATGCCAATAAATTAAGGGTAATGCTTACGCATGGTGAAACAAGGCTCTGGTGGGCGGTTTGCGGGTTTAAATCAACTCGAGGTATGCCCATGCGGTGCATTTGACCTGCGGTCGTCCCAGAATGGCGCTGCCAGCAGTCCACATACGCAGAGTTGTGTTGGTGCTTATCAGAGTACTGTGCAGCAAATAAGTGCGCAGACCTTTCCAGACGTGCTAATGGTGACTGTGTGTTGAAAATGGCTCAAAGAATACATGTTGATGACGTTATGAGGGATAGAATACTAGGGCGACTGAGGGCTGGTCAAACACAGCAGGTCGTAGCACTGGGCCTCCGTGTACCACAAAGTGTGATCTCAAGATAATGCAAACAAATCCAGCAGGCAGGAAACCGGTCCAGGCGCTTCAGTACGAGACGTCCACAGTGTACAACACCACAAGAAGACCGATATCTCACCATCGGTACCCGCAGACGGCCACGGAGTAATGCAGGTAGCCTTGCTCAGGATCTTACCGCAGCCACTGGAACAGTTGTCCCCAGACACACAGTCTACAGACGACTGAACAGACATTGTTTATTCGCTCGGAGATCTACAAGGTGCATTCCATTGACCCCTGGTCATAGGAGGGCCCGTAAAGCCTGGTGTCAAGAACACAGTACATGGTCATTGGAACAGTGGTCCCAGGTTGTGTTTACGGACGAGTCCAGGTATAGTCTGAACAGTGATTCTCGCCGGGTTTTCATCTGGCGTGAACCAGGAACCAGATACTAACCCCTTAATGTCCTTGAAATGGACCTGTATGGAGGTCATCGTTTGATGGTGTGGGGTGGCATTATGATTGGTGCATGTACACCCCTGCATGTCTTTGACAGAGGAACTGTAACAGGACAGGTGTATCGGGACATCCTTTTGCACCAGAGTGTCCTCCTGTTCAGGGGTGCAGTTCGGCCGCACCTTCCTCCTGGTGGATGATAATGCACGGCCCCACCGAGCTGCCATCGTGGAGGAGTACCTTGAAACAGAGATATCAGGCGAATGGAGTGGCCTGCCTGTTCTCCGGACATAAACCCCATCGTGCACGTCTGGGATGCTCTCGGTCGACGTATCGCTGCACGTCTTCAAATCCTTACGACACATCAAGAGCTCCGACAGGCACTGGTGCAAGAATTGGTGGGCTATACCCCAGCAGCTGCTCGACCACCTGATCCCGAGTATGCCAACCCGTTGTGCGGCCTGTGTAAGTGTGCATGGTGATCATATCCATACTGATGACGGGGTACAGGCGCAGGAAACAGTGGTGTTTTGAAGCACATGTGTTTCGGGACGGTTTTCTCAACTTATCACCAATACCGTGGACTTACAGACCTGTGTCGTGTGTGTTCCCTATGTGCCTATGCTATTAGCGCCAGTTTTGTCTAGTGCCACATTTAGTGGCACCACATTCTGCAATTATTCTTATTTATGATCATGAGTGTAGATCAAAAGAGACGTGACAGGACAGACAAATACACTCATGTTCAGAAAAAAAGAAACCTTGAACGCCTAAAGATAAGACGTTCGTATTCATAGGACTTGTAAATTAGTATGTTCTACAGATATGATTAGCATTTGAACCGTATCGGCCCTCGGGTTCAAGGTCAACATCGATAACGCGGCGCAACATGACTTGCCTGTAAAATGTGCCTGCGGCCCTCGTCGTCGGCAAAAACCGAAGATAATGGATAAGTGTGACTTAAGCAGACATGCAGGATGCCTCGCAGTCGTATGCACCCACCGTACAACCAAATCAGTGAATCTGAAAGAGGGCGCATTTTGGCATCAGAGAATGTGATGTATCCGTCCGTGAAATTGCTGCTCGTGTGGTAAGAAGTGTTTCGGCAGTGCAACGGGTGTGCGCAGAATAGTTCACGAAGACCGCAGAACACGACGAGATGGGTCAGGTCTCACCACTCAGACCATCCCCTCGAGGAGATCGGCACCTCATCAATATGGCTTTGAAGACAGATCTGCATCCTCCTCGGCTCTGGCGCAACAGCGGAACCGTGTAACACATCAGACACAATCAGGAATGACAGTCGATCGCCGTTTATTACGGCATGGGTTACGTGCGCGCCGTTCACTTCGTCTACGGGTGATGAGAGCGCAGAACCGTGCTAGACTGCAATGGTGTATGGAGCGACGTCACTGGGGACAGACGGCATCAGATAGTGTTTTAGGACGCATCCAGAGTCTGTTTGTTTGAAAACGATGTCCGCATTTAGTTGGTTCGTCGCAGACAGGAGGAGCTACATAACAATGGCTGAAATCGCACAAGACATACAGAGCCAACTCAAGGCGTCATGGTGTGGGGTGCTGTTGGGTACAACCATAAATCACAGTCGGTGCGTGTCCAGGGCACTGGGCCGGTGTAACCTACGTGAATAACATCGTGCGATCTATAGCCGTACTCTTTCTGCACAACACCTCAGGTGACATTTTTCAGCAAGATAATGCACGACGACATGTCGCTGCACGAACACGTGCTTTCTTGGTGTCACAGGATGACAGCCTTTTACCCTTGTCCGCCAGATCACCCTACTTGTCGCCAATGGAAAATGTGTGGGTTGTGGTGAAACGACGGGTGCAGTGATGTGACCCAGTGCCAACCACCACAGATGAACTTTGGAACCAGGTGACAGGCACCATACACGTCTTACACGCTTCGACGATGCCATCATGCATGGAACAAGTTATCAGAGCCCATGGCGGGCTCTATGCCTACTAGGCTTCAGGACACATGCCAACCTCGGTGACCGAAATGTTAATCGTTTCTGCAGAACATGTAAATGTACATGTCCTGTGAACATGAACGACCTATGTCTAGTCGTCCAAAGTGTTCTTTTTTTCTGAACATGAGTGTAATATCAACGTCGCAGCAGCAAAGACAGAGACGCTGTGGCGTGGGTGGCCTGATTGCTTCACGTTCGAGCCGTGAATCTGTTACGTGACGGGAAAGGAATGCCTTGGCAAAACGAGGATGGACCGAGATCGTAAAAAACTACTTACTTCTGGGAAAAATTATGAAGTCTGAAAGCCACCAGCACCGCGAAGGAACTTATGGCGGTATACGCGCACAGCCACAATCACATCTCGAGCCCCATCGCCACCTACGTCTACATCTACATCTGCGTCTACATGTCTACTCTGCCTAGCAGAGGTTTCATCAAACCACTTTCAGACTATTTCTCTACCGTTACATTATCCAACTACGTTCTAGAGAAACGAACGCTTAAATCTTTTCGTGCGGGCTTTAATTTTTCATATTTTATTACGATGATAATTTCTTCCTAAGTAGTTTGGCGTCAGCAAAAGATTTTTACAGTCACATAAGGAAGTTGTTGATTGAAATTCCATGAAAAGATCTCGCTGCAACGAAAAATGCCTTTTTTTAATCATTACCACCCTGGCTCGAGTCTATACGTATAAGACAGCCGCCACACCACGTCAAAATTTTCTTGATCTTAACCCGGAGGAAGACATCCCGGACGTTGTCTGGTGCCAACTCCGTGCCCACCACACGCCATCGATCTGTTGTAACATATCACACCTCCTCTGGGTGTGACATAAGTCTATTCGTTTCGTTTTCGTAAACTTTTCATCTCTATTTTTTTCTTCAAGCTTCTTTTACTAATTAGGTGTTCAGCTGACGCAATATATCTCTGCCGCCGTCTCATTTGCAGTTGTCTTGAAAGCCGTCACAGCAGAAAAAGGTATATGTTAGTGGTCTCCTCCCGGGAGTTGTGAAGCTGATTGGACGCAAACATATTCGCGCTCACACCAAAATATACTATAGACTATTTATGCTCAGCACCTTACCACTCCCAGATTTTAGTTCTCAAACATTTCAACTTTAGCTTATAAAGCTATAGAAGACTTATACAGGTTTGTAATACTTCAGGTCGAAAGTAAATTTCGTATGATGTGTCGCTGCCAATAAACATAGCACGATTAAACTTAGATCACACATAGAAAGATCTGCTACAGTACGTACAGAAGGTAACTGCAAGATATGCGCGTTGAGACGTTCACAAATGACACTTTTATCAAAGAAAATAAGTTCAGCGAAGTTATTTTCTTTGATAAAAGTGTTCGTGATTTATGTTGGTGCCCTGGACATTACGAAAGGTGGGAGGTGGATCTTAATTGGCTGTGCGATCACAGCAGACGGGAGTGCATTTTCTGCAGCGTGTTTCCGTGCTGACCAGTAGGATGGTAAGGTATTCTTGTGATAGAGGTTCCCATTCCTCCACTAGAGCAGTTGACTGCTTGTTGGTCGTTGGTTCATGTGGATTTGGTCGAGTGTTGTCACCCATGTGGAAGGAGAACGGTGTCTCAAGAACGTTGACCGGTGGCTGTACCGTGCCCAAAGATTTGGACGTCGGTACTCAGATGCGAAATTATGCATTCACACGCGATAACACCGACAATATTCCTTGGTGCATCACATGTTGCGAGGTCGCGTCAAATCTGGCTACATCCAGAAGCACCAATTCTGCTGAAGCAGCTTTCATCCGAGAAGAGCACGCAACCCCACTCATCATTGATCTGTCACTGTGGTCAGGGCACTATCGCAATCGGTGCTGCCGATGTCAACGAAACACTACATACTGGACGTCGGGCAAAGAGATCACACCCGTGCCATCGCCTTGCCTCTGTCGTGAGAGGCCGTCCGTGGTGGCCGAGCGGTTCTAGGCACTACAGTCTGGAACCGCACCACCGCTACGGTCACAGGTTCGAATCCTGCCTCGGGCATGGATGTGTGTGATGTCTTTAGGTTAGTTAGGTTTAAGTAGTTCTAAGTTCTAGGGGACTGATGACCTCAGAAGTTAAGTCCCATAGTGCTCAGAGTCATTTGAACCTTTTGTCGTGTGAGGCTGCGTGCCCTTACACTCCTGGTAAATGTGGTTGCAGCTCCACTCGTTGTCTGGCGTGAGTCCCTTCTTTCCTGTTGCACAGTGTCGCCGCAATCTGGTTCTGCAGCTGATCACCTCCTCTCCTTCGGGCAGCAATGCTGTAGTTCGGAACGCTCTCCATGCACGTGAAGCAGTGCTCTGAGAAATACCAAACTCCTGGGCTGCGTTCGTCGCACATCGTCCTCCTTCCGGTTCCCCAGTGATTCTTCCCGGTGTGAAGTAGCCCAAATGTTGTCTCCGGGCGATGTTGTAATGAAGAATACTACGAAAGTGCACTGTAACTGCTTGCTGATGACACACGCGCACAGGCACACACACACACACACACACACACACACACACACACACACACTGACTTTTCCCGTTCCTTCAAGTACCTCGTGTGGCGCGGCCGGAGACTGATCTAATGCCGTGTGACGTAGAGCTTTCTTCGCAGACTGGGTGACCACCACCAACCCCCTCCCGAATGCTCATTTCCACAAAGTTGTTAATATGTGTTGTTCTATCTAACTCGTCCTTATGTTTTGCAGTGCAGTTTAGCGAGACTCTAGAACGTTGTGACCAGCAGCGGTTCTTGGTAAGAGACAGTTCCCGTGTCTTGCCATGTCAGTCTACGAGAGTGTAGATCTACATATGCACTTCATTCGTTTAATTCAGTTGCTCGCCGATAGTATTTATGTACACTACTAGTCATTAAAATTGCTGTACTACGAAGATGACGTGCTACAGACGCGAAATTTCACCGACAAGAAGAAGATGTTGTGATACGCAAATGATTAGCTTTTCAGAGCATTCACACAAGGTTGGCGCCGGTGGCGACACCTACAACGTACTGACATGAGGAAAGTTTCCATCCGATTTCTCATACACAAACAGCAATTGACCGGCGTTGCCTGGTGAAACGTTGTTGTGATGCCTCGTGTAAGGAGGAGAAATGCGTACCATCACGTTTCCGACTTTGATAAAGGTCGGATTGTAACCTATCGCGATTGCTCGCGTTGGTCGACATCCAATGACTGTTAGCAGAATATGGAATCGGTGGGTTCAGGAGGGTAATACGGAATGCCGTGCTGGATCCCAGAGGCCTCGTATCACTAGAAGTCGAGATGACAGACATCTTATTCGCATGGCTGTAACGGATCGTGCAGCCACGTCTCGATCCCTGAGTCAACAGATGGGGACGTTTACAAGACAACAACCATCTGCACGAACAGTTCCACGACGTTTTCAGCAGCATGGACTATCAGCTCGGAGACCATGGCTGCGGTTATCCTCGACGCTGCGTCACAGACAGGAGCGCCTGCGAGGGTGTACTCAACGACGAAACTGGGTGCACAAATGGCAAAACGTCATTTTTTCGGATGAATCCAGGTTCTGTTTTCAGCATCATGATGGTCGCATCCGTGTTTGGCGACGTCGCGGTGAACGCACATTGGAAGCGTGTGTTCGTCATCGCCATACCGGCGTATCACCCGGCGTGATGGTATGGGGTGCCATTGGTTACACGTCTGGGTAATCTCTTGTTCACATTGGCGACACTTTGAACAGTGGACGTTACATTTCAGATGTGTTACGACCGGTGGCTCTACCCTTCATTCGATCCCTGCGAAACCCTACATTTCAGCAGGATAATGCACGACCGCATGTTGCAGGTCCTGTACGGGCCTTTCTGGATACAGAAAATGTTCGACTGTTGCCCTGGCCAATACATTCTCCAGATCTCTCACCAATTGAAAACGTCTGGTCAATGGTGGCCGAGAAACTGGCTCTTCACAATAGGCCAGTCACTACTCTTGATGAACTGTGGTATCGTGTTGAAGCTGCATGGGCAGTTGTACCTGTACTCGCCATCCAAGCTCTGTTTGACTCAATGCCCAGGCGTATGAAGGCTGTTATTACGGCCAGAGGTGGTTGTTCTGGGTACTGATTTCTCAGGATCTATGCACCCAAACTGCTTAAAAATGTAATCACATGTCAGTTCTAGTGTAATATATTTGTCCAATGAATACCCGTTTATCATCTGCATTTCTTCTTGGTGCAGCAGTTTTAATGGCCAGTCGTTTAATTTGCATATTTCATCATTGTTTTGTTGGGGGGCCATGGCCTGTGTCTCTAGGAGACAAAGCAGCAGAATCAGGGGGAGGGAGATCTCGGAGAGGAGTGCGGCAGAGCTGATACGCGACGTCGGTGTCAAGCAGCGGTGACGTCAAGGGCGGAATCCGCGCGAGGCCTCAGATAAATTGAGGCGCCGGAGCCGAGGTAAGCCCACGGCACACCGGCTGAGCCAGGACACGTCTCCAGCTGACAGGCGGGTGAACCCAGCCCACCGTAGCTTCTCTACACGACAATTTTTGACGACTTCCTACCTTTGTTTGATGGAGTCCTAAAAATGAGCGACAGAAATAAAAATTACAGAACAAACTACACTTTTAAATGCAGGCTTAGAAGAATGAAGAAAAGCTCGAATTTTGGATTTATTTCTCTTGTTTTCATTTTATTTACTACATTCCACTCCAAAATCTAAGCAAGATGTACAAGAAAGTTTACAACATCAACGACAACACTTCGAACTGACAGTCACGCAGTCAGTCTCTTCTATTTCTAAATACCGGGTGATTGTAATTAAGGTGCAGCTAATCACTGAGGTCCATTGTGGACTGTAATTATCGTATGGCAGCGAAACTTTGTAGATATGCTAATGTACAATTTTGGTAAACATTTTTGGAAAACAGTGATCAATAGATTATTATAATAACATAAATGGTGTGATCAAGACTGAACTTTAGTCAAAATATATGCTAATGTGTTAATGCGAAACCGATATAGCCTGGAAAAAAATTAGTTCCAATTTTAGTAATCAGGTGCAAATCTGGCGCTGCACAGCTTCTCGTCATCATCTCAGTTGCACACATTGACCAAATTACGTAAGCGGCGGTTAATAATAAAATCAACATTGTACCTTTCTCACTTGTTAGACCTTTCCTGCCTGCATCCCTTTATTAACCCACTACATATGAAAATATTTTAATACGGTTTTCTTGCAGTCACAGCGACAGATTTTACACCTAGTGGATAAAATTGGAACTATTTTATCCTAACGTAAATCGGTTCTGCGTTAACGCATTAGAACATCTACGAAGTTTCGCTGCCTTAAGATAATTGCAGCCCAAACTGGACCTATGTGAGTAGCAGAACTTTAATTCCAACTACCCAATACGGTTTCTTCTTTTCCTATAAAATGTTCGGAAACTGATTTAAGCCTCTTGTTTATGATTCATGCATATAATTTGTGTGTTGAACTAGGGAGACTTCTTGCTGTTGTGACCATTAGCCAGAAGACTGGTTTGATGCATCTCTCCACGCTAGTCTACCATCCACAGGACTCAGCATTAATGCAAAGTTACTGTAGCCTACATCGACTAGCACCAGCTTACTACCGTCAGGCCTTGGACCTTCTCTAGAGTACCTTCCTCCCTGTCCTACATGTACCTCCATTGCCAAATTTACGATACATACGAGCCTTAAACGTCTTATATTAATCTAGCTCTTCTTTTAATCAAACTGTACCCCATAAATTTCTTTTCTCCATATTTTGTATCAGTACCCCGTCATTAGTTACTCTCTGAACCCATGTAATCTTCTGCAGTGCTTCATTTCAAAAGATTTTATCCTCTCATAATACAATTTGAACCTCTGTCCCAATTCTTGCAGAAGGGGGAGGGGGGGTAATGCTATGTATTTGGCTTCAAAAAATCGATTTCTCAAAAATATTTTGTTTCCCTTCTACAGACTTTAATCTAAGTTGCGTACAAATTTCGTCTTGAACAAATTTCCTTTACTTTACGTCCATGGTCACAATTTTTTTTGTCATCAGACTACCTGTCTCGGTCTATAATGACAATCTTCAGATTTGTTTTACGAAAATATTCCTGAAGATCGTCATTATAGACCGAAACCGGTAGACTGATGACAAAAAACTTGTGCCTATAGACGTGAAGTAAAGGAAATTTATTCTATATTCGGGTCACTGTTCAGTTCCCGACCATGTTGCAGCTTATGAATTTCATCTTGATATCAGCATTAGAAATGCCTTTAAAGTATTAAAATGTTAAATTCTACAATCGCAGTCAGACGTCCAGGAAATGCTGATAAAGACTCTTCTTCTTCCAAAGCTGTAATAGATAATAAACTGTAGAATACTTGCTATAGAATACTCCAATAGAAAAGTTGGAATGTGTTGGCCACATCCAAAATAGGCTTGGTGGTAGGTCTTTAGCATTTCTGAAGGAGAAATGAAACGCTTCAGGATGGAAATAACTAGGAGGAAAAGGCAGGCTTACTCTTAAAGAACTGGTTTCTCTCCAATTGCCTTATGGGAGAACTGATAGGAAAAAAAATAATTTGGAGAAAATGAGACGTGATGGGTTGGCGGTTAACTTTCATGGATTATCTGTCTATCTAAAAACGCGTAATCTGTGCTATTGGTGTAAGTATAACACAAGAAATAAAACCAGCCCACATAAGAACTCATTACTATCTACTATGAGTGGTCTTCAGGGATTGATCACAGGGTTTCCTTTTGCTTTTCATTTCGTTTACTCACAATTAGTATCTATTATAAATGCAATTAAGCCCATACTGAGATTTCTTTGAACCTCTGATGAGTTGGGGAATTGTCTCCTTCCAAAAACACAATGCAGATAAAAGCCTAAATAATTTAATTTGGATTAAATGCTCAGAAACTACATTCTGTGGACTAAATTTATTGAAACTAAGTGTCTTTGATGCTCTTTTATAATTCAATAAGAGAAGTTCTGAAAGTTGATGAAAATCCAGGTGTATTTACTGCAAAAGCATTCTTCATTATCGATCAGTGTAGACTCAACAAAGCTGACAGGGCACTGTCTAATCTACAAATGCAGGGCAGACGTATTACAAGGGGAGAAAAGAGAAACCTGGAGGTACAGGATTAGCAATATGGGCGATTTTAAAATACAGATAAGTCCATTACATGTTGAAATATTTGAACTAAATCTTTGAACTGCTTTTTACTAGTCTTTACCAGTCTTTACTTTTCACATTACTAGAAGCCTTTTCTCAAAAAATATATGAACTAGTGCTGTGAAATTTTCACGACTTCTCCAAAACAGGCTGTTTTCCTATTGGAACAAAGGAAATGTCATGACTTCAGTTAAATTCTGATATACAGAATTTTAAGTAAAAAAAATGAATGTACCAAATTCTAAACTTTGTAAACAAAGACATTTAAAACACAAATTAGTGATTGACGTCCAGTGACATTATAACCCTATTAGGACCTTACAACAAACTTTTAAAACCGATTGCATAATTAGAGTTTCAGTTATGACTTTTCAAAAGGAGACATTTTTTTACAATTAATATTTCTGACAAACCACGAGTCCTCTGTCTTTTATCGTATATTTCCATTAAAATAGAGTTCTTTTTACTTGAACATAGAAAATATGAGCTCTCTACCTTATTAACAGCGGTTGCAAAGATTTTTGAAAGAAATGTTTACATTTTTCAAGCTCAGTTTCCGTGTCACCACACTAGTTTCATCTATAGTGGGTTTTTTCTTATATATATTATGTGTGCCCTGTGGCTGCTTTCTGTTGGCAGCCAAGTCGTTATTTAAGACCTGTGTTAGATTAGTAAAAGCAAGTTTTAGGGGATGTGGATGTCAGAATGTAGTGGTTAATGGTTAAACTTATTTTGGGTATGTGAGTGTTTTGAACACAAGCCATCCATACATGTGTTGGCGCTATCAAGGCATTTCCTTACTTCTAAATGTTGTAAACCAGTCAGTATGAGTGTGTAGTATTTGTTACCTGGTGTATGCTCATTTATTACATTTATCTCAAATAAAATTCACTCTTACACCGTGTATGGGTGAGTGTGAGGAAGCTTGTGAGTCAGTGTGCACAAGTATTTTCATGTTGTCACCTTGACACTAGGTTAACCTTTTCCACCCATGACATATGGCATGAAACACGTGAGTCAGTGAGCACATAAAACAAAAATGAAAAAGTACCCTTAGACAAACAAAAATTTATTTGATTACCTTGTGCTACAGATCAATTTCAGCACAGCTTCACCGGCATTCAATTTGAAAACGATGGGGAGATTACGTTGAAGTTTCTCTCGAAACTGCCATGCAACGCATTATGTAACGTAACATACACGTCTCAATAATAGGTACAGTCCATATTTTTAACTCTGCAAACGGTATTCACTACAGCCAATAACTGCACCGCTTATTACCTCTTCTTCTCCTTTCCTTTTATTATAGTGAAGGGACCCGTTGTTTTCTGCAGGCCTGGGAGTGTTCTTAAGCTGGCTTATAAGAGGGAGGTTAATTTAGGAGGATCGAAGTGTCGTAAACTTGTTCGGCTCTCAAAGACATCCCTGCCCAGGGATATATAAAAAAAGGGACTCTGTCCCATCTGTGCACAACAGACGCATAGGAATGGCAGCCTGCTTTCCGTAAAAACTTCATAATGCCCTTTTTGATGAAATAACATCTGAAAGCTAGATGAAAAACTCAGTGCTTGACCTTGCCACACGGTTCGCCCCCCCCACCCTACCCCCCTCTCCCCCCTCCCCCCCCCCCCACCACCATCAGAGGTTCGAGTCCTTCCTCGGGAACGTAAAGACAGAGGCACTCGTCTTCAAGTTCCGTTCGTCCACGTGTGACCACTACAAGGAAGGAGCGCTGTATTGGGTACCAAGTACATCGTAATCCACTGCCATCCGAAGACAAGTTCAAATGGTTCAAATGGCTCTGAGCACTATGGGACTTAACATCTGAGGTCATCAGTCCCCTCCCGAAAACAAGTAATGGATTCTTTGCACCATTCTGTGTCAAAATTGTTCGGATATTAGCAGCAACCAGCCTACGGAGCTGCCGTACAATGCGTAGGTTGTCGTTAACACCACAACACAAACGGTTGCGTTTGGAGTGGAAGCTTCGACTGGTGATGATGTATGCTCACTGATGAATCGCGATTTTGCACTAACGAGGATGATCAACGTCAGTGAGTACAGCGGTGACCTGGGGAGAAGGTCCGTTCTTCCAAACTTTTAGAGAGGCACGGAGTCACTTCTGGTGTCATGGTGTGGGGAGCCTGAGACGTAGAGTTTGAGTTCAGTTCCCAGCTGGTAGTGCTTAGGGGAACACTGAGGGCACGAAGGTACAATACGGATATCATACATCCTCCTGTATTTGCTTTAGTACGACGTTTTCGTGGTGCCATTTTTGAACAGGACAGTGCTCGTCCGTACATGGTACGTGTTATCTACGAAAAGTCTGCGTGATGTAGAGGTGCTCCAGTTACCAGCAATATCACCAGACCTATCCCCGATAGCACATGGTTGGGAGTAGCTGTGACGTTAACTCCGTCCCATGATATCGAGGACCAGCTACAACAGTTGCCTCAGAAGAGCATACAACGGCTGTATGACACCTTTCACAACCGACTCTGTGCATGCATTCAAGACAGAAAAAATGGTTCAAATGGCTCTGAGCACTATAGGACTTAACTTCTGTGGTCATAAGTCCCCTAGACCTTAGAACTACTTAAACCTAACTAACCTAAGGACATCACACACATCCGTGCCCGAGGCAGGATTCGAACCTGCGACCGTAGCAGTCGCGCGGTTCCTGACTGAGCGCCTAGAGCCGCTAGACAACCGCGGCCGGCTTCACGACAGAGGGAGTAAAATATCATACTGGGAAATGGTCTCCTAATCACGAGGTTTTCTAATTTTGACTCCATGTTGTAAGCACTGCAATAAAATTACTCACCCTCTCAACCCATCAAGTTTCGTTCAATTTCCTCCTCCACTTCTGGACGCTTCACTTTTCAGTCAGGTAGTGTATTTTGTCGGAAACAGGGCGGATCCGTCAACGAAGATAAAATTCATCAGATATACACTACTGGCCATTAAAATTGCTACACCAAGAAGAAATTCAGATGATAAACGGGTATTCATTGGACAAATATATTACACTAGAACTGACATGTGATTACATTTTCACGCAATTTGGGTGCATAGATCCTGAGGAATCAGTACCCAGAACAACCACCTCTGGCCGTAATAACGGCCTTGATACGCCAGAGCATTGAGTCAAACAGAGATTGGATGCCAATTCAGCTTCAACACCGTACCACAGTTCATTAAGAGTAGTGACTGGCGTATTGTGACGAGCTAGTTGCTCGGCCACCATTGACCAGACATTTTGAATTGGTGAGAGATTTGGAGAATGTTCTGGCCAGAGCAGCAGTCGAACATTTTCTGTATCCAGAAAGGCCCGTACAGGACCTGCAACATGCGGTCGTGCATTATCCTGCTGAAATGTAGGGTATCGCAGGGATCGAATGAAGGGTAGAGCCACGGGTCGTAACACATCTTAAATGTAACGTCCATTGTTCAAAGTGCCGCCAGTGCCAAGAGGAGGTGACCGAGATGTGTGAACAATGGCACCCCATAACATCGCTCCGGGTGATACGCCAGTATGGCGATGACGAATACACGCTTCCAATGTGCGTTCACCGTGATGTCCCCAAAAACGGATGCGACCATCATGATGCTATAAACAGAACCTGGATTCATATGAAAAAATGACGTTTTGCATTCGTGCACCCAGGTTCGTCGTTGAGTACACCATCGCAGGCGCTCCTGTCTGTGATGCAGCGTCAAGGGTAACCGCAGCCATGGTCTCCGAGCTGATAGTCCATGCTGCTGCAAACGTCGTGGAACTGTTCGTGCAGATGGTTGTTGTCTTGCAAACGTCCCCATCTGTTGACTCAGGGATCGAGACGTGGCTGCACGATCCGTTACAGCCATGCGAATAACATGCCTGTCATCCAGATTGCTAGTGAGACAAGGCCGTTGGGATCCAGCACGGCGTTCCGTATTACCCTCCTGAACCCACCGATTCCATATTCTGCTAAGTCATTGGATCTCGACCAATGCGAGCAGCAATGTCGCGATACGATAAGCCACAATAGCGATAGGCTACGATCCGACCTTTATCAAAGTCGGGAACGTGATGGTACGCATTTCTCCTCCTTACACGAGGCATCACAAAAACGTTTCACTAGGCAACGCCGGTCAATTGCTGTTTGTGTATGAGAAATCGGTTGGAAACTTTCCTCATGTCAGCCCGTTGTAGGTGTCGCCACCGGCGCCAACCTTTTGTGAATGCTCTGAAAAGCTAATAATTTGCATATCACAGCATCTACTTCCTGTCGGTTAAATTTCGCATCTGTAGCACGTCATCTTAGTGGTGTAGCAATTCTAATGGCCAGTTGTGTACTTACCCACAAAGCTTAGTATGATGAGAGACATTTCGGTATGCAGCATGAAAAATACACCCAACCAATAGGAGTTTGAAATTTTAGCTGCATGAGTGGTGTTGTATCTATAAACGTAAGTCGAAGTTCCCCGCTGTGGTTTTTTTAGACTGATTCAAGAGGACGGTTTGTGTATATAATTACATACTATAAATAAGTCGTTCGGTAGTAGATGCTAATGTTACCAGTGCGAAGGCTGGTTGTTTGCTAGTGTGGTATAAATCTAATAGTCTGTATGGCGGTTTCATAGACATTTCATTCTAGATGGGGAAAGAAATATAACAATAGATGCAACTAATTTCCATTACTGCAGTTCCACTGATCACTCGCTGATTTCTCTGCTGATCGTATTCATAAAGGCAGGTGCTGTTCTGCCTAGTAAACGTACTCACCGTGCAGACGCTAAAAATCAGTTGAGTACTATCTATTGCTCAGATTTATAACAAAGCTAAATTCTTCGCAGTTTGTTATTGACTAGCTTTATTCTAGGAGAAGCTGAAGGATGGTTTAAAAGCTGATTGCAATATTTGAATAAAAAGTTCATTATTTCTGCAGTAGACGTACCTTAAGTTTTTAAAGCACTTATCAATTTACAATTAGTCCCACTTCTTCGTACGTGAAACGTGCTCACTACTATGATACGATCGTAATTTTGGTTATATTTGTCCGTCTACTGGAGTTTTGGTTACATCTGTCTGTCTATATTAACAATGCAAGACATATTTGCCAGACTGGAGACGAAAGTATGACATTTAGTGTCTCATCTACGTGGAGTTCGTTACAGACGGGAGAGTATCTAGTTTGAGAAGCGTGGCTTAAGGAAGTATCCGCGTCTTTTTTCTACAAAATATTCGGCTAGCACAAATGGGAGAATCACGGGAGACCATAAAACAGGACAGACTGCCGGTATTTCAACCTTGTTAAGGCTAACCGGTCATTGACCTTCTGTGCTGGATGCACACACATTGCCCGAACTCTTACGGGACTCGGTAAGATTGTCTGCCGGGAGTAATGGTGTATTAGGCAGGGGCACTGCGAATGTAGTGTGTAGACGTTAAGTTGGGAATGTGGGTCTCACGGGGTGCTTGCAAGGCATAAATCCCTGCAGTCGCACTATCCTCTGTGCCGTCGGTGGCTCAGATGGATAGAGCGTCTGCCATGTAAGCAGGAGGTCCCGGGTTCGAGTCCCGGTAGGGCACACATTTTTCAACTGTCCCCGTTTATGTATATCAACGCCTGTCAACAGTTTAGGGTCTTGATTTAATTATCATTTCAACCTTGGTACTCCGGAATACAAGTCCCTAACCTTGACCACTGTGCCACGTTGGCTGCTACTTCCTTCAGGTTTCGTATTAAAAACGTTCCAAAATATCTCAGTATTTTCAGAGTCGTTGACCCATATTTCTTGTATGTAAACAGTGCGTGCCGAAAATACTTCGCTTTGCAATTCAAATGGTGAAACAGAGAGTGAAAAAATAATTATTCACGTACCTCAGCTCCTTATGAAAAAAGAGAACGTTTGTGGTTTTATTTAACTGAAAATGAGATTCCGACGTGCTCAAGGAAGATAATGCGTCACGCTATGCACGTCTAACGTCAAAAAAAGAGACTGGAAAGGCGTAAAACACGAATAAAAATCTAAATTTAGCCGATAAGACTAATAAAAACATGTTTATACCAGCAGAAAGAATACTTATTTTGCACAAGTACCAAAATCTGAGTAAACGACTTTTACACTGCATTCATAAACTGTAATAGAGAAAATAAATTCTAAGTCACTACTACTGTTAAGGAAGAGAGGAATCTGCAACAATCTTAAATTTGTATACTTATTCAATGACTTGTTGATACACGGTCAAATAGAACAACTTTTTTTGGTTATTATTGTAACACACATGTTAATAACTGTCCTCTAGAAGCATCAGCGACCTTTAAATCATCTTTGGAATACCGTTAATAAATAACTTGTAATCGAATATCAGCTATTTCTCGAGAATTTTCTACACGTTAGAGCGAACGGAGAAACAAATACGAACATAATTAATCAATTCAATCATTCTTCTGCATAGGAGGCAAAGTACTTATTTAAAACATGGAAAGGGTTATATGATATTTATACTGAAACGATATCCAAATAACTTAATGATGAGGTCAGATGACCACGAAACTCTCTTGTCGCGGATATAGTTTCGATTCCCAAACACGATGTTTCCAGTTTTGAACAGATTATGAAAAAATCTAGCAGCGTGAAAGCAGAAACGTGTGCACTTTGACGTACCACCCATACTGATTCTGTTTCCATCTCCAAAAGAGCGGTTAATCACACTGGCAGAATGTTTGAAACAGCAGTATGTACGTGAAATATGAGAGAGCTTCTGGAGTGGGAATGCATAGCTGGAAATTTGCGGTTATTTGCTAATTACGGACTGGTCAACTACAGAATATAGCGTGTCTCTGATGCAGAAAATGTCCATTGTCATTAGGGGGATTCCAGAATACACTTTAAGACGGAAAGAACGACGCACCACGAAGGAATTATCCGAATGGGACTGAAATCGCTAGATCTGTACATATACAGACATACAAATGATTACTACGTATTTCAGAAAAATTGGGCCATTTATTCAAGAGAAAGAACTACATAAACTGAGCAAATTAATAACGCGTTAGTGCACCTCTGGGCCTTATACAAGCAGTCGTTCGGCCTGGTATTCATAGAGTTGTCAGATTGGTATCCCACTGCTGTCCAGGACGTCTCCAGCCCTGAAATCTCTTTGACTGGGGTAGAGTTATCTTCAGTGATGAGCCCCGCTTCAAAATGAGCTCCGGAGACCTGATCTAGTTTTACGTTATTTATTACGATATTAGATTTCATAGGCGACTTTTCCTTGAATAGAACGTTTGTTTTACTAGGGAAGGAGCCAGAAAAGTGAGATGATAACAGCTATTCGAAGGTTATCTTCATTTTCTTGAAGTACTATTTCATCATCTGCGTGTTAAAGGGAATTTGAAAAATTCTCGCTGTTGATCTTTATGCCGTAGGCGATATTTTGCTTCTGAGATCTGATTGTCTCCTATTATAGATGCCGAATAATTGCGGACAAGCCGCATCCTTGTACTTTTGTTAATCATTTAAACATCTCTAACTTCTATTAGATCAACCTAGGTACCCCACGCGTTAGTACACCGCTTCTGGAGCCCCTCCGTATTCAAATCTATCCACCCAGCCCCGCATAGAATCTGCTTGGCGGGTTAACGACGAAGGTCCGTGTGCCGACCACCTGGATGTGGTTTATAGGCGGTTTCCCACACCCGACCAGGTGAATACGGACTGGAACCCATGTGCCAGCCGGCCGCTGTGACCGAGCGGTTCTAGGCGCTTCATTCCGGAACCACGCTGCTGCTACGGTCGCAGGTTGGAACCCTGCCTCGGACATAGATGTGTGTGATGTCCTGAGGTTAGTTAGGTTGAAGTAGTTCTAAGTCTAGGGGACTGATGACCTCAGACGTTAAGTCCCATAGTGCTTAGAGCCACTGGATTACACGATTCTAAAAGATTTAGGAAACTTTTGCACACGTTCGCATGAGATAACACTAGACGCAGTTTAAGGGGTATGCAAATATCATCCCACTGTGTGTGTGTGTGTGTGTGTGTGTGTGTGTGTGTGTGTGTGTCGGAGGAGGGGGCGGAAGGGCATCCTGCCACCTTCTACCACTCACATTGCCAAATTCATTAGTCAACGTCCCGACAACGTGAAGATGCGGGATGTAGACCAAGATCTCCATTTTCTATGAAAATTTTTATCTCCTTGTGAAGAGCTTCTGCTGAGCTAATTAGATGCGTTAGGAAGCCTTTTTTTGACAATAAGTGCCTGTAGACTTAACAAAAATCTTTGTCAAACTTACAAACGCTGTGTTCGTCTCTAAGTTAAATTATTTTCTTTTCTGTGTCAGTTGTTTTACACTAAAACTACTCTTAGAGCAGGATGGTCCTTGTTCGTCAACTTAATGTGTTACTTTATTTTCAAGAAAACTCGCTGTCAGGAAGTCGCAGTTACTTTGCGGGACAGGTCACTTATCTGTGCAGTCCTTACGGACAGCTGAGCTCGGCGTACGCACCAAACTGCCTGCCGAAACGCACTCGCACGCATCGTACAAATCGAGGTGTGGATGGAGGGATACTTCCGGCTGGTGAATGCAAATCCAGACCCAGATGACAACGCAGGTCGACTGGCCGCTGTCCGCGCGTCTGACACGCGAGGCCGCCGCTCAAGAAACCCGCCACGGCCACACTCACGCTATCGGCGTAGCCTTCGTGTCGCGTCAGGGAACAGCAGTCAGTCTCTTCCTGCTTCCGCTACTACTACTACTTGTCAGATTTGTCTCGTCCTAGCGAGATACTCGGCATGCAGCTCACCTAGCTCCAGAAAGGTGAGCTAGAGTTTAGCCTGCTTTACGGCTTTCGTACCATTAAACCTTTTTGTCTTCAAACGGATACCATTAATTATGTGAACTAATCATTCTTATAGGCAACAGATGGACTCAACAGCACAAAACTTTATTCAGTATGGTACTACTAGAAGTATATGGCCTCGCTTTCACACCATTTGTCAACAAGCACATGTGGTATTCGTTAACAGTAGTTACAAAACATAACAATTTAAAAAATATAAAAAGACGCAGAGAAAGCAGTGTCACATGAGAAAGCTTCGTTTTGTGAGAAAACAAATATTTGAAGGCTTTTTTTTTTCAAGCTCCGATCTGTCGTGAAATTAAAACCATTGTGAAAATCCGATGGAGCCTTGCACAGGTGTGTTGCACTGCGTCTTTAGTATGCCCCTCCATCAAGTCATGTCGCACTTTTTCAGCCCTACCACACTATGGATTACGCTGAGCTATGATCGAGTCGTCATTCGTCTGTTATCAGAGACATGGACTATGTGGTGCATATATACAGAATGAGTCACATAACACCTAACAAACTTTTTATTTCGTTAATGGTTCCACATATTTAAACGAGGTTTCTGTCCAACGATTGTACGCTAAGGGGATGTGCTTTGCTATGTGATAATGCGTCTTAACTCTTGTATCAATCGAAATATTAAAGCACTATGATATTAAAAGAAAACAGAATGCTATACTTATTTTAACAGCATCCAAAAGCGCTTTAAATGACGATTGCAGTGATACAATGCTTGTTAATGTTGAGATTGAAACTCTTTGCAAAACTATCCCTTCAGTAATCTAAAACTGAAAGGCCAGTCGGCTGGAAAGGGCTATTGCATTGTAAACACGCTCATGCCAAGCTGTTATCCGACCACGATATCACTGCACCTGGCCTCCCGTGGCCGTTATCGGAAACACGCGGCAACGGTACTCCAAAAAAGTGCAGTGGTTACCGGGGGAAATGCATCGCACTGCGAACGATTTCAAGACAGATGTGCGTGTACTATCAAGTGTTTCAGCTTGTCCTCGCGAAATATCACGATAAAAACTCACTATAAAGACCGAGCCGCCCTGGCTCCCATGTGGAATAATATTATGATCGACTTGTACGTCGTTGTATCAGGCCTTTCGACTGTTTACTTGTCTGCATTGCAGGAACCTTGTCGTCCATCGGCAATTCGCTTTTGCTTCAATATACCTTGCATGCAGACATGTCCACCAATGGGGAGACGTTGGACACGCTACTTTTATACGGGGAATGGTAGCAGGAGACATATTGACGAAGAAAGTGTTGGAACGGCGAGAGGAGAGTCATTCGCATCTTACACAGGATAAATTCCGCCCTTAGCATCTGTCTCTATATCAGGCGTTCGGGGGATTTGATTTCGAAACACAGAGAATTTTGTTGGTTTTCTCTGCGTCACATGGGAGACGACACTACGTTTTTCCAACGTGTACTCTTTACCGACGAAGCAACGTTCACGATCTACGGTAAGGTAAATATACGTAACATGCACTATTGTGCAGCTGAAAATCAACACTGCTTTCGTCAGGTACACCAGCAACGACCCGAAGCATAAACCGGTGGGGGGCGTCATAGCAAATTTCATTGTGGCACCTTATGGTTAAATGGAAATACGTATGCATGCTTTCTTACGAACGTTTCATTTGTTGTTCTAGAAGAGGTACTACGGGTAAGCGATTCCAAAACAACGGCTAACCATCTCATTCTTCTCGTGTTGCACCGCGAATACTGAATGAAAAGTTTCCTGACCGGTGGATAGGGCGGAATGCTGCGGTACACTGGCTGACCAGGTTTCTTGATTTGACTCTTCCTGATTTCTTTCGGTGGAAAGCACTGAAGGATGCAGCCTGTCACGAAGCCGCAACGATGCCAGACGATATGCGTTGTCCAATTCGTTGTCGGCAGGCAATGGCATATCACCCAAAGTACTTTCATCCGTTCATCCGTCTCTCGAGATGCGATTGCAAATGTTCCTTGCAATTTGACTACATATGTAAGTAAAGCGTTCTTAATAAACTTTAGTCTATTTAAAGTGTATGTCATGTAATTACAATTTGGAGTAGTACTTGTTGCACGTTTGTTTGACAGCAAGTGGTTTACTTTAGGAAGCAATCAAGGGTCTCCACGCAAAGGCAGGTCAGGTTCTTTTTCGAACCTAAGAAACTTAATACAGTAGTTTACTTTTTCCCTTGAATAGGGCTGTAAATCGCTATGAAGTATGAATGGCCAGCGTTTCTGTTTGGGATTTGACAGTTAAGCAGCAAAGGGATAGGTTTTAAATGGAAAACTGTCTGACGAAATTGCAGTTGTTTCCAAAAACCCTAGAAACGTACACACATTCGAAATTTTCTAAGCCACATCTGGTGCGTTAGGTGCTATCATATACCACAGTTCCATAAATAAAACTCATAACTGATCCTGTAACTACGTCGTGTGGGAAATGAGTTTTATGTTAGCTGCCTTGCTGCATATAACGACGAGCCTGTTATGAGAGCTCGCCTTAACGGCGTGTACACCGTAATAGCTTCTCAATTTTTGTACATTTCTCGGATTCTTTCGTGAAGAGTTTCAGCCTTAACATTAACAGGCATTACATCATTACACTAGTATTTTCAAGCGCTTTTTGATGCCATTAAAAGAAGTATGTCAACCTACTTTAAAAAATTAATTTTGGTTCACTGTCTCGATCGATACGAGAGTTAAGACACACTATCACATGCAAAAGTAAATGCCTCTTATCATACAATCAATTGTCGAAAACCTCGTTTCGACTACGCCGAACTACTCACGAAATAAGAGTGGTATTACGTTTTACATGACTCGTGACTCACCTTGTATAATCACTGGACAGAGGCGACGAGGTCACAGAGTGAGATAGAGATGAGTAGTCAATAAGCTGTGTAAGTAACTGTGGTGACCGACAGAGGGCGGAAATAGCCGTTCCTCTGCGCACACAGACAGCGGGCAGTGTGTGGACCCAGCGCTGGAAGCGAGGCAGCCAGTCTTGTGAAGGGAGTCTTGTCTGCTAGATGCAGCGCCACAGACGTAGATTACAGTACAGGGTTATAGAATGCATCCACCGTGAATAATGATCAGTGGAGCCAGTGATCGACTACGCTGAGTAAGCAAACGGTACGCTAAACTTTGGAATTTTCAAAAGGTGTGTTGAAGATTTAAAGCAAGGATATCGATGTTATGTCACACCATTTGACAGTGTTTATGTTTGAGAACATAGATGAGGTGTTTCCGTACAAATGTAGCCTGTCCGCCAAAAGATTAGTGCATGCACTCTAAAATGTATTAATGAAAACTGGTAGACCACTAACTACTCTTAACTTTGGGTCTTATTAATTATTGTTGTGGTCTTCAGTCCGATGACTGGTTTGATGCAGTTCTCCATGCTACTCTCTCCTGTGCAAGCTTCTTCATCTCCAAGTAACTACTGCAAGCCACATCCTTCTGGGATGAAAATCATCAGGCCGCCATACGAAGCAGTTCGATTTATTTAATCGTGTCAGAAGCATTGTACATAAAATCAGAATAGTTAACACATACATATCAAGTATATAACAAATACAAAAAGAGTGTAAAAGTATACAGATATATAAGCAGGGTCAAGGAGTTTTTTATTTTATGAAGTCTTGGACCAGAACCTTGCCACGTCCAGCGCTTCCGGGGTGGCGTTCATCAAATCCTTCATGGTGCAGGTGCTTGGGTACAGCACACACTGCGTGAGGTGGATGGTGGTTTGAGTGCGTCCACGGTCACACAGCGCAGGTTCATTTGAGAGGCCCCATTTACGCATATTCTCTTTGGATCGTGTGACACCAGAGCGCTGCCTATTAAGAGATTTCCATGTCGTCCATCCTTCCATATGGCCGGGAGGGAGTTCTTCCTTTGGGACTAACCATTCCCCAAGGTGCGCGTTTTCTTCTCGCCACAATGCCAGCCTCACTTGCTGCGGTGTCCCGACGATGTTTTCTGCTGTGTGCAGAAAGCTTTTTCTAGATTTTAGTCGACGGCGGGCTGGCTGGTGTTTGTACAGCGGGTGGGCTGGTGAGGTCAACGCCTTTGTCTTTTCCTTCCTGGCCGCTACTTTCTTTCTAATATCTGGTGGGGCCACGCCTGCCAGGCAGTACAATTTATCAGCTCGATAAAGCAGGCCTTTACTACTCCAACAAAACCCCGAGTCACGCAGGCCATCCTCCATGTTGGGGCCCAGAAAGCAGCTTTTTTCCCTGATACGTAGATTGCCCTGCAAGGCAGGTTGATTAGGCAGGCCGATAATTTTCTCACACAACATGCCTGTCGTGCGGGCAAGCCTGTACTCGCCGGTAGGGATTGGAAAAAATACGTTTTAGACTGCATCTCTGCTCCTATTGGAGCTTGGTGGTAATTAACCCCGCAGTGCCGATGAGTGAATTTTCTAATTATGAGAATATTGAAGGGCGGTCTGTTATAATTACTAAAATCATTCAAAAGCCAAGATCGCATAAAATATTTTTTATTCACGACAGCTGATTTCAACAGTTTTAGCTGTCATCTTCAAGTCTTAAACATTTTTTTTTGTAGTAAAACATATTAATTTTACGCTGAGCTCATGCTCAAGATGTCAAACGGATAAAACTCATTCCATTATAAACGTTTGTCATCGCTAAAATATTTGAAAATAGACAGCATCTTGTCCAAAAGGCCATGTTCATATACGAGTTGCTCACAGCATCTGTAACAAGCATCTTGAGCAACATGTATATGGACAAAAGCTTTTGGACAAGATTCTGTGTGCTTTTAAATATTTTAGCAATTATAAACGTTTATAAGGGGTTGACATTTTGAGCAGGAGGCCAGCGTAAAATGAACATGTTTTACTACAAAAAAATATTTAAGACCTAAAGATGACAGCTAAGACTATTGAAACCGGTTGTATTGACGAGAAAATTTTCTTAGTGATCTTGGCTTTTGAATCATTTTTAATAGATACTCATGTACATAACAAAAGATAGCAGATATCATCAACCACTTTCTATTAAATTGTCTTATACATCTTTTTCTGCATTTTGTAATCCAGAAAAGACTTTTCTTTTTCACCCAAGAAACTATTTTCATGGGTACATTCCCACTTCCCATCGTTTTCATTGACGTTGAAATTACGACTTCCTTTGCAGTTATTTCCCTTTCGTTTCTTGTTTTCTTGTGCCTCCCAGTTCTCCCAAGTAAAACAGCTCTCCACTGCTCGCTAAGCAGCACCCAATTTTTGAATGCTTTTCACATTAACTAACCACAGCTTGCTCTGTCACAGTCAAAACTGGTAATGCACACTAATGTAAACTTTTCCTGACCTTCAGAAGCTTTGCTTAGAAAAATCTCTTAAGTTCACCAAAACCCGAATCGAGCTGGGGAGAAGAAACATGTGGCACAAATTATGCCAATAAAAAAAAGTAAACTGTCTATTGTTATGACAGTTAATGTCATTAAGCGGGTACAACGAATGATCATACTGGCGTAGCTTCATATTTCCCTGAGTAATAAATAAGTCTATATACGCCATTATCAAGCAGATCAATAGTTTCTAAACATATCAAACGACAATGCTAAGACAAGTGAAATCTGTAGTTGTACCTTAAATAATGTTTCCAATTTATGTTCAGAGTTGTCAATTGTAACGACTATTAAACAAGCGTAAACTATTTTTTACTGCTAAGTTGATTTTATATCAGTTTTGAATTTTAATTACTACATTACTGTCTTGTGGTAAAGTTTAAACAGTTGGGCAAAATTTTGTTCTTGGAAAGCATGCATCGTATTTAAAACGTCTTAATCAAATGGAACGATAAAATGCGTTCAGCTGGAAAGAAAGAAATATGCAGACCTTGTTTCACTGTCTACGAAGAAGAATGTTTTTAAGACAGATGTACACTCTGTAACCGAAGTCTGCTTCGCTGTGTGGACTCCTTGTCAGGCTGAATTAACACAGGGCATCAGGTATATGCAGAGTAGGGCAGTGCAAAAGACCACAAAAGTGTTTCGCAGCCATCAGAATCTAACACATGCCTAATAAACCAAACAAAGCTACGTCCTAAGAGTTTCCAAGAAACATATTTCACGGCCTATCCTACAAATATTATAAAAAATTAAATTGGTAACAATGTACTACTTACACTCCATCTGTGAAAGGAACGGAAGAATCCTTAACTTACAGCAACATAAAAAGAACCCCTTGTTGTGCAATTTCAGTGATTCACGAAGAATAGAGGTGATTGTTTGAATTTAGGTACAAGTCTATTATCGTAACATTTATATCACCCAAAATATAGAGCTTACTACCACAACATAAAGAATTTCAGAGTATAGTTCCTGAAACTGAGGTACGTAATGTAAACATTACAGACAAGTGCCTTAGAACTGCATTGGTTTCATGCTTTGATTAATGGTGACATTATTAATGCGATGCAAGCTTACAGCTTCACGCTGAAATAAGGGAATTTCGTTGCGCTGTTTCTGCCCAATAAAATACCTTTGTGATGCAGAGCTCGGGTATTAAAGGGGCTACGACCTGCAACACTATGGAACGTTAGACAATTCAGTCAGACTTATAAGTCGGGTGTGCGTTTAATTCAGGAGATCCGCTTCTAATGTATTGTGAGGGAACTGACAGCTAAAGAATAGCAGCATTACAATTGGAATGAGCCTAAAGAGGATTCATATTTGGAGATCTCTCTCTCTCTCTCTTTCGTAGCGTTCATCCCGTCGCGAAGAGCCCGCTGTTTTCATGATTCTTTCACATTGGTGGGTGAATGCCCTTTCTGTCGTCATAGTATCAGTGAAAGTAAGGGAAGGAATCTGCGTGCACCATCCTTTTGTGAATCATGCAGCTTATTATTCTATGTATAATCGTACTGAAATGGTATTTGTATTATATTTTCTGAGGTAGGGATCGAAAACCAGTCCAGTGTTTGCCAGGACGAGTTTGCAAAACCGACTAGAAACCACATTTAGCTGTCCATTGTACAAGACCAATGATCGTCAATCTGCTACGCGAAGTAGATCCGGTACTGGATCACTTCCCTGTATCGCAAGGTAGCGCTCTAATACGCTAAACGCACACGTCATGATTTGTTATTCTATCAACTATTAGTTTATAAAAACACTCCTGGGAATAATATGCGAGCATAAATATCCGTTTATTATAAAATAAAACTACAAAACGAGTAATCGATAGAGTTAGTAACGCAGGCTGATTCGTGAACAATGAAAATAAAGCTGCGCAGTGGTGCATGAAAGAGCCCTCCATCAGCAAACACGGTCCCATAAGTTAAACGCTTGGAAATGTGTTAGCAGCAACTACCAATGTACTTAAAAAAAGAAAAGTGCATGCAGGTCGCAGTTTAGCAGAATACTTGTGTTCTTTTAGTGGTACACCAGTGCTATAACTGACTACAGGAAAATCAATATAGTTAAGAGAAGGAACAGAAGTTCGGACTGAACAGTAAAGAATTTGGCAATTGACCACTAGCTCTGAAGGATTTATACGTTAATTTTCCTGAACTGATTTTGGAAAGCAGGATAAAACATAATCAGAATGCAATGTCTGTATTTTACTTAGTACTACGCAATGCTGAGGGAATTAGATTAGGGAATGAGACACTTAAAGTAGTAAAGGAGTTTTGCTATTTGGGGAGCAAAATAACTGATGATGGTCGAAGCAGAGAGGATATAAAATGTAGACTGGCAATGGCAAGGAAAGCGTTTCTTAAGAAGAGAAATTTGTTAACATCGAGTATAGATTTAAGTGTCAGGAAGTCGTTTCTGAGAGTGTTTGTATGGAGTGTAGCCATGTATGGAAGTGAAACGTGGACGATAAATAGTTCGGACAAGAAGAGAACAGAAGCTTTCGAAATGTGGTGTTACAGAAGAATGCTGAAGATTAGATGGGTAGATCACAGAACTAATGATGAGGTATTGAACAGAATTGGGGAGAAGAGGAGTTCGTGGCACAACTTGACTAGAAGAAGGGATCGGTTGGTAGGACATGTTCTGAGGCATGAAGGGATCACCAATTTAGTATTGGCGGGCAGCGTGGAGGGTGAAAATGGTAGAAGGAGACCAAGAGATGAATACACTAAGCAGATTCAGAAGGATGTAGGTTGCAGTAGGTACTGGGAGATGAAGAAGCTTGCACAGGATAGAGTAGCATGGAGAGCTGCATCAAACCAATCTCAGGATTGAAGACCACAACAACAACAGGCAATGTCCTTCAGACATACAGTTATGTCTGAAGAAGTAGACACGGCAGACGATCTACAGCTGTCTGAAATAGATGTATTCGCAAATTGCGAATATGACGAGACATCAGCTATACCAGGATTTCTCGCTTCATGCGAGTGGTCACCTTATCCCTCTTAACTATCGATAAACACCTCCCGGATCGACCTTGTATCCGCGCCCTTTACTCGTACAGTAGCTGTAATTAATGCACTTTGCTGTTATTTTCGCAGCCTGTCTATTTATGTATTATTATTTTTCGGTGTCTGTATCTAACATTTTACTATGCAATGTCCTTCAGATATACATGCAGGAATCTGTAAGTCTGCAGTAAATGACCGCTGTATTTCATCTTACTGGCAGAATAAAGCTATGTGCTGAAATGGGCTCGAGTCCACATGCGACAATTTTTTGTTTCTGTCATAACCGGACTGCCGTTTTCTTCGCTCCGAGATCGGTAGTGAGCGGAACAAGATTCAAATTATCCAGTCATAGTTGTCTAGTTTTCCGATAGCATTTCCTTGCGTGGTGAAATGTTTTGACAGGACGTAGCCTCATTGCAAGTTATTTCACAGAGTCAAATCCCTAACCATGAGAGTATCTTTCCACCGAGTTAACGTTGTCGTAATTCCTTGAACGGAACGCAACATTTCCTGTACAACCTGTATCTAGTTTTTAAAGTTTTACTTCGCGTTTTAGACTTAGTTTCTGTCTCTGCAATCTTGAGCATAATATAATCACGATACTGTTCGACTCAAAAGTAAAGTTTTCAGAATTCGTAAATGTAGTCAGTCATTCCAAAAATTCTAACTTATTTTATGTGGTGAAATTGAAGTTTTATATGTGTTAATGATATGACTTTTGGAATTAACAACTCACAGTACCTTTCGTCTCTCCTCTGCGGTGATCAACAACTGAGAAGAAAAGCTGTTGCCGCAGTTACATAATTCATTAACTGTTAAAAGTTCCTTCGCTACAGTAGCAGCCAGAATAAAAATTACTAGTCTGGAGAAAGCCACGCATTCCGATAGCAAGTGACTCCTACGGCGTTCGCGTGAATAAATAGCGAGCGGTATCATTTTACTCGTAATTAACGTGACACTGTTCCACGGGAATGTTTAATTGCAGGTTTTGGTTTTTAGTTTTTCGTTGTAGGTAGCATCTTGTTTTTGTATCTGCGTAGCCGAGCTACTGCATAAACATTTGTTTTATTGAACAAACGATTTTCTAACAAATGTATTCTCGTAATAAATCAATGAACATTCCACAACTGAGCCCTGTGCATTCGTCGAGTAATCTGTACTTGAAAAACTTTTTTTTTCATTTTCTTTTATCGTTTCCACTTGTTAAGCTAGCTGTAGACTTCTGAACAACATTTCGTATCACTACAGTATAAACAAAGATTCACTGAATGGTAGCATCACAGTGTCCGTACTGTATTTCACTACATTAGTAGCGAAACAAGAATTCTTACCAGCTACTAGGTGAATTAGATTTGCGACGCAATGAAATGTTCAAAATGGTTCAAATGGCTCTGAGCACTATGGGACTTAACATCTGTGGTCATCAGTCCCCTATAACTTAGAACTACTTAAACCTAACCTAAGGACATCACACACATCCATGCCCGAGGAAGGATTCGAACCTGCGACCGTAGCGGTCACCGCAATGAAAGGCGTACGTCATATGTATTGATGCCACAACAGTAGGACAAAGAAAATCAGCCTTCACCAGATGTGTCATGGGACGAACTACAAAAACATCGTCCTTCGTACTTCCTATTTCTGGCACTTTGTTACTAAAGAGAAGACCCACCTCTACACAAACGTCCATTTGATTAACAGAGACACTGAATCCAATATCACCAATACATCAAATCCGGCGCTGCTCACTCTAAAGTATAGTTGATTCTAGCGGACGATGCAGCAAAAAATTACGAAAGCACTATCTTGCACTTCAGGACACAGTACCCTCAATAGCTACTATGATTATTTATGTAGAGGATCCTGGTAAGAGTGCAGTAGAGCTGAAGAACACTGCATCATCCTTGTGTCCTTGTCTTTTGCCACGACATTGAACGTTGTGCTGACGTCTTCATGAACTGTAGACACCAGTCGTGACGCATAGTTCAAGTATAACAGACGTTCAGTGATGCCATCCGACACAGTTCCAGAAAGCCTCACTAACAGTAAAACTGGCTTGCATGCTCATCAAAGCAGTACGAGGAAGGTGAGAGTTGATGGGACTTAGAACCTTACAACTGAGCAAGATGCAGATTCTTCAGGTACTGCTATAATAAACATCCTCCATGGAAGGATTACTTTCATTAAGTACCGTAATGTTCTTGACGAGTGTATGTTTCTTTTAAGGTGCTAAAACAAAGAATTACACAACAGTTATTAAAGATGCTAACAAATAATTTGATTGGCGAGACAAGCAATCCCAGGTCACAAATCGGACGTAAGGGCACACCTCAATAAGACTTCACAGAATTTTGCCATGGGGAAGACAATCCGACTGTGGAACACTGCGGTGTAAAGCGTTGTGTGTGGTATTAGAACATCTGGTTCAAGATTACGCATGGCTTTGGTCGTCGGCGCAGGTGCTAACAATCATTTAAAGCCTTACAGATAACAACGGAGGTGCGGTCCAGCCAAAGACTCAGCCACAGGCTCATAAAAGCTGCGGCCTGGTTACGCATCTATGCAGTTAATCGATGCCTTGTATGGACTAGGTGCCATATGGTAAAAAATGGGCTGCAGCTTCCTTGTAAAAAAAATCACCTGCAAATAACGCCCTTGTTAGAAAGTAAGAACTGTCACCCAGGAACGTGATCCTGAGATTACAATGCGTTGTTTTTATTTTAACCTCAGTGCGTGATTACAAGACGACCTTTCAGAATAAAAACTGAGGTACACCACTGAGCCAGTACCGGTGAGCCATATGCCGGCGAGACAGTGAATGTGCGTAATAGGGTGCTGGTCCACCGTTGGATTGCAGAACAGCAGCTATTATGCAAGTACGTCGTGGGTTTCCAGATCTGTAGAGCCCCAGGTGTCAACACACAGGTAACCCAATCCCCGTAAATTACCGTCGAATGCAATGTTTATGGTCGCGGAGATCAAGCCCAAGAGCGTCCTATGGACGGAAGAATATGGTGACCAAAACGTCAACGCGTGTTTACTATCATGCTCCTCAAATCACTGTAGAAAGATTCCGCCCTTGAGACATGGAGAGTTGTCCTGCTGGAAGAAACTATTAGCGATGGACAAGAACCCAAGCTTTGAGGGACTGAAGTAGTCCACAGTACTGTTCAAGTAATCCACAACTGTCATGATGGCTTTGCTTACTATCACAGATACCAAAGTGCCCAGCTGAATGTCCCCATGACATTATATTGCCTCCAATGGCCTGCGCATGTGATTGTGCATGTTTCAAACAGACGTTCTTCTGGATACCGTCATATCTGATTACAATAATCGACCTAGTGTAACAAGAGGCGCGATTGATCTGTCCAGACGACACGTTTCCATTGATCACGGTCAGATCTTGTGCCAATTTCAAACGATGACGTCGTTTGATCAACATGGGGAAAGGAATGGTTCGTCTACTGTGTAGCCCGTACTCCAAAGTGTCCATAGAACGGGGAACCCCAAAACTCTCGTGCCTGAAGCAGCATTGTACTCTGTCGTCAGATATCCCACACATCGCCAACTACCATGCTTTACAGAGCGGGCAAGCCTCCGACCTCCATGTTCTGTGACGACGCGTTGATGTCCGACACATTTTCACCTACTCGTGGTTTCACCGTCCGTCAACTACAATCTTCTCAACATCTACATCTATATTCCGCAAGCTAACTTTAGGTATGTGGCGGTGGATATTTTCAGTGCTACTGTCACTTTCCCTTTTTCCTGTTCTCGTCGCATTTGGTTCGGGGGAAGAATGATTGCTGGTACGCACCTTGTAGGCTCAAACCTCTCCACTTTGGAGGAAGTAATACCTTGGTTGATTCTACTAGGAACGTACGGTCTCGGATTTTTAACAGTAGACCATACCATGATGCACCCATGCAGTGTCTGTACCTAGTTTTTACAGAGGATCTCCGTGACGCTAGCGAGATTACTAATTGAACACTTCAAACTCTCCATTGATTTTTTTCTGTTCCTCTATCAGTCCTAACCGATACAGATCTCAGGCTGACGAGCAATATTCAAGTATTGGTCGGACTAATATTTTACAAGCCACCTGCTGTGCTGGTGGACTACGTTTCATGAGGGGTCTACCAAGGAATCTGTGTCACAGCTGCCGTACCCTCGATCCCTTTTGTTGAGTGTCTAGTGCCACTCTCTGTTCCAAGCGGCGATCATCAGCTGCTCATCCTGCATTTCGCCACAGCTACTAGCGGTGCGACTTCTCTGTGTGCAGTAGTATCAACCGCGAAAAGCTTCATTGAAATTCCGATGTTGTCTACTACGCCATTCATACATACTGTAAAAGGAAATGGTCTTACAGTATTTCATTAAGACACGTCCGAAGTTACATTTATGTTGAAAATGACAAGCTGTTTTCTATTTGCTAAAAATTCTTCAATACAATCATACGGTTGTCTGACATTCCATACTCTTGTACTTTGTTTATTAAGCAGCAGTATAAAACAGGTGCACCTGTGGTCTACGAGTAGGGTCTTCAGCTGCTAATCAGAACGTCATGGGTCCCACGTTCTAAACCCACCACCGTTTAGATTTTGAATAAAAATCATCAGCAATGGCATAAGAAGTCACAGTCCTTCTGCCAAGGACCTTGTCAAAGAGAAGGAGTGGACAGAAGTTCAGGACACCCTCCTGTTCTTCGGGTGGGGATCTGTCCTTAAAGGCGGAAGAATCAGCAATTATGAACGGCATGAGGATGCAGAAGGTAATGGCTATCACTGCATCAAAGACAAATAATACGGATCCACAAGACACGTGATCTGTATATGAAGAAGTGTCACGGTGCTCTCTCCATTGCCGAAAGATCCCGAGCTAGTCCATCATTCCTGCACGGACTACCAAAGCGGAGGTGACACTCAGGAAAAGACTGAATAACCAACGATAGGATAACTTTCTATGAATCGCAGCATTGAATGATAGATGTTTGAAAGCAGTAGGAAAGCCATAAAGTCTGAAAAGGGAAATGCAAAGGCTGAATCTTGATATAATGGGGATCAGTGAAGTGAAATGGCAAAAAGATAAGAGTTTCTGGTACGACAAATATAGAGTGATATCAACAGCAGCAGAAAATGATACAACAGCGGTAAAATTTGTTATGAATAGGAAGGCAGAGCCGAGAATGAGTACTGTGAACAGTTCGATGATAGGGTTGTTCTCATCAGAACAGACAGCAAAAAACAGCAACGACAGTTCGGGCATACATGCCAAATTGTTATGTAAATTAAAGATGGGGGGGGGGGGGGGGCAAAGGAAAGGAAATAATGTTATCAGCTGCATCGGGACTTTATGTAGATTCAGCGGTGATGAGTGAAAATGTGTGTCAGACCGAGACTCGAATCCAGGATCTCGTGCTTACTGGAAAGTTGCGTTTACCACGCGCCACCCGAACAAAGTTTATCGCAAATGCGCGGACTATCTCGGTCCACCCCTCACCCCCCTAACTGCAGCCCCCATCCATGTCTCCCATGCCTGCAAATTTTAAAGCCCACTGGACGTCGAACGTAACTGTGTATCCTTACTGACAACTGTGGATTCGATAACCATCGAGGCGAATCAGATGCATAGTGTCTGTTCTTTCGGACATGCCCGAAAGGACAGACACCACGATTCATATAATACACTCCTGGAAATTGAAATAAGAACACCGTGAATTCATTGTCCCAGGAAGGGGAAACTTTATTGACACATTCCTGGGGTCAGATACATCACATGATCACACTGACAGAACCACAGGCACATAGACACAGGCAACAGAGCATGCACAATGTCGGCACTAGTACAGTGTATATCCACCTTTCGCAGCAATGCAGGCTGCTATTCTCCCATGGAGACGATCGTAGAGATGCTGGATGTAGTCCTGTGGAACGGCTTGCCATGCCATTTCCACCTGGCGCCTCAGTTGGACCAGCGTTCGTGCTGGACGTGCAGACCGCGTGAGACGACGCTTCATCCAGTCCCAAACATGCTCAATGGGGGACAGATCCGGAGATCTTGCTGGCCAGGGTAGTTGACTTACACCTTCTAGAGCACGTTGGGTGGCACGGGATACATGCGGACGTGCATTGTCCTGTTGGAACAGCAAGTTCCCTTGCCGGTCTAGGAATGGTAGAACGATGGGTTCGATGACGGTTTGGATGTACCGTGCACTATTCAGTGTCCCCTCGACGATCACCAGTGGTGTACGGCCAGTGTAGGAGATCGCTCCCCACACCATGATGCCGGGTGTTGGCCCTGTGTGCCTCGGTCGTATGCAGTCCTGATTGTGGCGCTCACCTGCACGGCGCCAAACACGCATACGACCATCATTGGCACCAAGGCAGAAGCGACTCTCATCGCTGAAGACGACACGTCTCCATTCGTCCCTCCATTCACGCCTGTCGCGACACCACTGGAGGCGAGCTGCACGATGTTGGGGCGTGAGCGGAAAACGGCCTAACGGTGTGCGGGACCGTAGCCCAGCTTCATGGAGACGGTTGCGAATGGTCCTCGCCGATACCCCAGGAGCAACAGTGTCCCTAATTTGCTGGGAAGTGGCGGTGCGGTCCCCTACGGCACTGCGTAGGATCCTACGGTCTTGGCGTGCATCCGTGCGTCGCTGCGGTCCGGTCCCAGGTCGACGGGCACGTGCACCTTCCGTCGACCACTGGCGACAACATCGATGTACTGTGGAGACCTCACGCCCCACGTGTTGAGCAATTCGGCGGTACGTCCACCCGGCCTCCCGCATGCCCACTATACGCCCTCGCTCAAAGTCCGTCAACTGCACATACAGTTCACGTCCACGCTGTCGCGGCATGCTACCAGTGTTAAAGACTGCGATGGAGCTCCGTATGCCACGGCAAACTGGCTGACACTGACGGCGGCGGTGCACAAATGCTGCGCAGCTAGCGCCATTCGACGGCCAACACCGCGGTTCCTGGTGTGTCCGCTGTGCCGTGCGTGTGATCATTGCTTGTACAGCCCTCTCGCAGTGTCCGGAGCAAGTATGGTGGGTCTGACACACCGGTGTCAATGTGTTCTTTTTTCCATTTCCAGGAGTGTATATGTCGTCGTCGCAAGCAGAAGATGAAGAGATAGAAAAAATATATGAAGATATTTGACAGGTAATTCAGTACGCAAAGTGAGATGAAAATCTAATAGGCATGGGCGATCGGAAAGCTTTGTAGAGTAAGGAATAGAAGAAAGAGTTACGGAAAAAATGGGCTTGGCAGTAGGAATGACAGAGAAAAAAGACTAATTTCTGCAATAAATTTAAACTAGTAACAGCGAATACGCTGTTCATGAATCACAAGAGGAAGCGGTACGCTTGGAGAAGTCCGGGAGATACTGGAAGATTTCAGGTAGAGAGATTCCAAAATCATATATTGGATTGTAATGCATACCCCGGTGCAGATATAAATATATCATAATTTAGTAGTAGTGAAGAGTAGACTGAAGTTTAAGAGACGCATCTGGAGGAATCAGGGTGGAAGAAAGTGGGATACTAAAGTACTGAGGGGCGATGAGATGCGTTTGAAGTTCGCTAAGGATGTGAATACTGCGATAAGGAATACCAGAACATGTAGCTCAGGTGAAGACAAGTGATTGTCTAAAAGGACAATTACAGGTATTCTACATAGAAATACAGGCACAAGGAAAGAAACCTTGGGTAACAGATGAAACAAATAGATCGACAAAGGAAGGAAGTCTAAAAATAGGCAAAGGCCGAAATATAGCAATACACATGCGTTAGGAACGAAATAAATAGCAATTGCAGGGCAACCAAAGTGAAAGGCTACACTAAAGTTGTGAAGATATCGTGTGTGATCGTAGGGAGGACTGATTCAGCATTTAGCGAAGTCCAAGCAACGTTAGGCAAAATTAAAAGCAAGGGTGGTAACATTAAGAATATAACGGTAATTCCACTGCTAATAGCAGTAGGAGTAAAGAGTGCACTGAAGGCCTCTATGAGGGGGAAGACTTGTCTGAAGCCGGCTGGAGTGACCGAGCGGTTCTAGGCGCTGCAGTCTGACCGCGCGACCGCTACGGTTGTAGGTTCGAATCCTGCCTCGGGCATCGATGTGTGTGATGTCCTTAGGTTAGTTAGGTTTAAGTAGTTCTAAGCTCTAGGGGACTGATGACCTCAGAAGTTAAGTCCCATAGTGCTCAGAGCCATTTGAACTATTTGAACTTATCTGAAGAAATTGTAGTCGACAGGGATGATATAGCAGATTCGATATTAGAATTTAAGAGACCTCTGGAACAAAAATGGAAATGAGCGTATGGCATCGTTGATCGGGAGGCCTCATCCGGGGAAGTTCGGTCGCCAAGTGCAAATCTTATTTCAGTCGACGCCACATTGAGCGACTTGCGCGCCGGTGATGAGGATGAAATGATGTTGATGTCAACACAACAGCCAGTCCACGAGCAGAGAAAAATCTCCAGCCCGGCCGGGAATCAAACCCGGGCTCACTGCACGGCAGGCAAGCATGTTACCATCCCGTTAAGCAGGCGGATATTAGAGAGAAAATAAGGCAAACGTAGCACACCACATTACATCGGAATTTCTAAAATCATAGCGGGAAGTGTGTAGAATGCATGAGCCTGGCGACATACCATTAGACTTTCGGAAAAATATCATCCACACAATTCCGAAGATAGCAAGGCAGACAAGTATGAAAACTATCATACTCGTATAATCAGCTTAACAGCTCTCACGTCAAAGCTTCTGACAAGGATAATACAGAAGAATGAAAACAAAACTGAGTAACAATTACATGAGGATCAATTTGGCTTTAGGAAAGTTAAATACAGCATATAGGCACTTCTCACGCTGCACTAGGTAATGCAAACAAGGTTGAAGAAAAGTGAAGATACTCATAGCAATCGTCGAACTAGAAAAGCTTTCAAAAATGTAAAATGGTGCAGTATATTAAACATTATGGGAAAAATAGGAGTAACCTGTAGGGCAGGACGGGTAATATACAACACCTAAAAGAACCAAGAGCATCAGTAAGACTGGAAGACAAAGAACGAAGAGCTCAGATGAAAAAGGATGTAAGAGAGGATGCAGTCTTTCGCTAATATTTTCAGGGTACACATCGAAGAAGCAACGGCGGAAGTAAAAGAAAGGTTCAAAAGTGGGATTAGAATTCAGAGCGACAGGATATCAATGAGAAGATTTGCTGATGTCATTGCTAACCTCAGTGAATGTAAAGAAGCATTACATGATATGTTGGTTGGAATGAATGTGTGAAGGCTATGGACTGAGAGTAAACAGAAAAATGACATAAGTAACGAGATGTAGCAGCAATGAGAATGGCGAGAAACTCAAGCAAAATTATCTATGATGGACGAAGCAAGGTGGACATAATAAGCAGAATAATACACGCAAAGAGGGAATTTATGGGTAAGAGAAGTCTACCAGTGTCAAATATACGCTTTAATTTCAGGAAGACGTTTCTGAGAATGTACATTTCGAACACATTGTTGTACGGTAGTGGGGAAACCAAAACAGAAAATAATCTAAACCTTTGAGATGTGGTGCTACAGAAGAATGTTGAAAATCAGATTGACTAATAAGGTAAGGAATGAGAAGGTTCTCCGCAGAATCGGTGAAAGAAGCAACATATGGTAAACACTGAGATGAAGAAGGGACGGGATAATAGGACATGTATTATGGATTCAGGAAATAACCTCAATGTTGCTATAGACAAATATAACGGGTAAAAACTATGGAGGAAGACAGAGATTGCTATATATCCAGCAAATAACTGAGGACGTAGATTGCAAGTGCTACTCTGAGATGAGAAGGTTAGCATATAACAGTAATTCGTAGCGGGCTGCATCAGACAATCGGAAGACCGCTGACTCGGAATGAATAAATAAATAAACCGAAATCCTCCCGGAAGTCAAGAAACTGGTAGCTATTTCGGTGCCTGTATCTACTGCTTTCTGTGTCTCGTGGACAACAGAGCGAGAACGGTTTCAGACGATCGTTGTCTTTGAAATCCATGTTGATTGCCGCAGTGGTGGTCTTCGCTTAATCTGTCACAGTCGTATATATAAGCACATTTCCCTATATTCAGACCATACCCATATTGTCGACAGAGAGATTCGTCACCCCTCTGTACTCCCATTATAGAGTTACATTACCTCGTCACGTTCTCGCAATTCCATCATGCTGCATTCGGTGTTGCGATGGGCAGTGATAATATTTTTGACTCATCAGCTTATTTTGCAGACACAAAAGTAATTGTAACGCGCACTATTTTCTTCCCTACAGCCAGTTCATTTAGTCTTTTATTTCTAAGATCCATTTTCAAGTGCAATTTTTATAGTTTTTAGATGTACTTATCATATTTTATAGTTGTTAAATGTACTTATCGAAACCATTACTACTAAGTTAACTAGGGTAGCGCATTATTCCCACTGTGTGATAGCTTCCAGCATATAACTAGCAACGAAAACCACCACTATACTTAATAAAGTAAGAGAATTCAGGTTCTCCTGTTCTTCTTAATGCCCAAAAGTGTTTCTGAATCTTTGTGCCATGATCAGTTTAGTTCTGTAAAATGCAATAATAACTATTAGAAAGCAAATGATGACTTATAACATGTGAATTGTGATCATTACCCTTTCTACAATGTTTGGATCTGTAGGATATCATTATCTGGCTTGCCATCTGCATCTAAATGACACTATTCTGAGTTTGGCTGGCAAGTTAACAAATTATCTACCCTATAAACATAGCTTTGTTGTATAAAAGATTCTCGGCATTCTTGTCGCGTCAATTCGGGATAAAACAACGATTTTTCGACGATTATCTCCAACGTGTTCGACGAGATTTACATCATCTCTTGTTAGTGGGGTCTGTCCATCCCCAACGTTTCCAACCAATGTGCAGACCATCAGCGGCATATTAAAAACTGAGAACTAGAGAAATCTGCTGTGACTGAGCACAATTTCACAAACGAACATAAAATACTGTTTGACGAAGCAAAGGTTTTGTCGCAAGGTCCTATATACCGGGAGGCTCTATAAATAAGAATATGTGAGAAAATCTTCGACCGTGACAGCGGGTATAATCTTAGCGGTGCCTGGAAGCGAGCTCTCGATGCAGAGTGAAGCCGGAGATATCCTTCGCAAAGTTTACGCTACGGCGGGAGCGGTGGCGCCATCAGTGCCAACGTTGACACAATCTGCGGCAGCATTACGTGATTACCGATCAACCAGAAGCCTTTTATTGACTATAAAAGGCCACTACAGCTGCAATTTTGACAGTCAGTTAGTCCTGACAAAGACGATGAAGGTAATCGTCGAAAGCTTGAGGCTTTACCCTGAACTAACGCAGAAAGATTCCGAAAAAGTTTTATACTACAGTGCTGTCCTGAAAGACTTCGTTCTCACAGCTTTGTTGTAGGAAAATATTTAGCGACAAGGTTTTGTGATTACTTATTGTTATTTCCAGAACGAGATTTTCACTTTGGAGCGGACTGTGCTGCTGATATGAAACTTCCTGGCAGATTAAAACTGTGTGCCGTACCGAGACTCGAATTCGGGACCTTTGCCTTTCGAGGGCAAGTACTCTACCATCTGAGCTACCCAAGCATGATCACAGATTCACTTCTGCCATTACCTCCCCTCCTACCTCCCAAACTTCACAGAAGTTCAGGTGATAGAGTACTTGCCCACGAAAGGCAAAGGTCTTGAGTTCGAGTCTCGGTCCGGTACACAATTTTAATCTGCCAGGAAGTTTCATATCAGCACACACTCCGCTGCAGAGTGAAAATCTCATTCTGTAAATATCTCCCAGGCTGTGGCTAAGCCATGTCCCCGCAATATTCTTTCTTCCAGGAGTGCTAGTTCTGAAACTTTCCCAGAAGAGCTTCTGTGAAGTTTGGAAGGTAGAAGATGGGGGAGGTACTGGCAGAATTGAAGCTGTGATGACGGAGCGTGAGTCGTGCTTGGGTAGCTCAGATGGTAGAGCACTTGCCCGGGAAAGGCAAAGGTCCTGAGTTAGAGCCTTAGTCCAGCACACAGTTTTAATCTGCCAAGAAGTTTCACTTATTGTTATTTTTTGGGGTATCCCTCCTCATCTGTATGTCCATCCGATGTAGAAACTCGTTTAGAAGTACTGTAAGTTATTCCTGAACAATTAATAATTTTGAAATACAGTTGCTGCCGTGTGTTTGTCCCATTTGATGTTCACCAGTTTTCATGCTGATCGATGTAGACAAATTTTTTACTTACTGTTCTCTGTTGTCTTCCGCCCCCCTTTTCACCCCCCCCCCACTTCCTATTGGTCTTGGTCTTTATCTCTCTCTCTCTCTCTCTCTCTCTCTCTGTGTGTGTGTGTGTGTGTGTGTGTGTGTGAGAGAGAGAGAGAGAGAGAGAGAGAGAGAGAGAGAGAGAGTGAGTGGGGGGAGGGGGGAAAGGGAGGAAGGGAGAAAGAGAGTGTGCGAGTGAGTGTGTGTGTGTGTGTGTGTGTGTGTGTGTGTGTGTGTGTTCACTTTGTGTTGCAGTTTTGTGTAGGGTTTTCAGGCGTTAAATAGTGTGCCAAAGCACATAATTTAGTGTGCAAACACGGTTGATGTTACAGTTTCAAAAGTGACCTATGATTGTTAAAATCCTAGCGCTTACTGTGAGATGCGAGATTTTCGTTTGGCTTACACACATACTTACGAACTAACAACATTTTGCTTCAGAGCTAAAGAGATAATTACCTAACATCATAAGGAGGTTACGTGGTGCTATCGTCATGGAAGCTTTCAGATCTCTCCGGTATTACAACAGTGGGAGAAAAACACATTAAACGCCTCTGTAGGTGGAACCGCATTCCACAGGAGACTACGCGCCCTCTGTCGGGCATGCAAGGTGCGAGTTTTACGCTTGACGCCGCGGGGCTGCCTGGCGGGGGGGCGCCCCGTGCCAGTGACAGTGGCGAGAGTGGAGTGGGGGGGGGGGGGGCACAGGTGGTGGATTGCCGGCGCATTCCTGTAGCGGCGGCGCGCACCAAAGAATGTCTTTGACCGTGCAGCAGGTCGTCAGCGCCGCCGACTACAGCGCCATGCCGCACCGCTCACCTACCGCATAAAAGCAGTTTCTGCCTCGCCTGTCACGTTTACGATTACTTCTGTATTTTGTGTGTCGCATCTGAGAACAACTTTCGTCAGAGAAATCAATAAATAGGATATTCTGAATGTCAGATTCCCTATTAAAAGCTCATGAAAGAGGAAAAGGGAGATCTATGTAAAGGCCAGAATAAGTTAAGTTTCGATATTACTTGCGTTCTACAAAAAAAAAAAAAAAAAAAAAAAAAAACACTGTAATATTGTAAGGGAAGTCATTACCATCTCCATAAAGATGTATGTCTCGAAAGAAATTAATAACGCAGGCAATAAGATTAAAACTATATTGGACACTAGCAAACAGTAGAGTCAAATGGCTCCAAGCACTATGGGACTTAACATCTGAGGTCATCAGTCCCCTAGAATTAGAACTACTTAAACGTAACTAACCTAAGGACATCACACACATCCATGCCCGAGGCAGGATTCGAACCTGCGACTGTAGCAGCAGTTCGGTTCTAGACTGAACAAACAGTAGACACGACAACTTGTAAGTATACAAATTACTACAACACTTACACGACATGACAATATTCTGACTGATAATTCACATTTGCAAGTATTTTTAACAGCCAGTTTCTAAATGTACCATCAAAAATAGGATGAAAAAGTCGGAGAACGATATTTTCCATCAGACTGTGTATGAATTTTTTTAGTTGTTTTTCTCACTACCGGTTTCGGGCATTGCCCATTCTGAAGTGTATTTGAAAATATAACAAAACACGGTAACAAAAAGCAGCTGAACACAAATCACGTAGCTACATGGACACACCACTACACAGGTATAATATTAACCTCTAGTGACATACCTGTATGTATCTATAACGTCGTCACTAGTTTAAAAATCTTGTGTCATGCTTATTTATGCAAAGCACAGTCGTCAAACTCACTCATCTAAAATGTAAAGGTACATGACATGAAAGTGCTTATGACAACAAAAGGATTATCACAGTATTTAAATGTAGCATCCAGTCACAAGCACTAAGAAAGCAAACTTTGCAATATTTTCAACGAAACACACTGTCACGTGTATAGTCACGTGTGTAGTTTGGGTGGAAAATTTTGAACTGAACATTAGTTGCAGACATTCTCTAAGCCGACCTGATCCGTAGTATGAGGTCCTATTTTGAAACTGTATTGTTATATGAAGGTATCACACCCCACAATGGCGTCCTGTGTGCAACCAGCTGAATGATAGACCATGGTTCGCTTCCTGGTGCACGTTAATCCAGTCTCACTGAAGAAGCTAGATTAAGGAAAGGCAAACCTACGTTTCTAGGATTTGTAGACTTAGAGAAAGCTTTTGACAATGTTGACTGGAACACTCTCTTTCAAATTCTGAAGGTGGCAGGGGTAAAATACAGGGAGCGAAGGGTATTTACAATTTGTACAGAAACCAGATGGTAGTTATAAGAGTCGAGGGACGTGAAAGGGAAGCAGTGGTTGGGAAGGGAGTGAGACAGGGTTGTAGTCTCTCCCTGATGTTATTCAATCAGTATATTGAGCAAGCAGTGAAGGAAACAAAAGAAAAATTCAGAGTAGGCATTAAAATCCATCGAGAAGAAATAAAAACTTGAGGTTCGCCCATGACATTGTAATTCTGTCAGAGACAGCAAAGGACTTGAAAGAGCAGTTGAATGGAATGGATAGTGTCTTGAAAGGAGGGTATAAGATGAACATCAAGAAAAAGAAAACGAGGATAATGGAATGTAGTCGAATTAAGTCGGGTGATGCTGAGGGAATTGGATTAGGAAATGAGACACCTAAAGTAGTAAAGGAATTTTGCTATTTGGGGAGCTAAATAACGGATGATGGTCGAAGTAGAGAGGATTTAAAATGTAGACTGGCAATGGCAAGGAAAGCGTTTCTGAAGAAGAGAAATTTGTTAACATCGTGTATAGATTTAAGTGTCAGAAAGTCATTTCTGAAAATATTTGTATGGAGTGTAGCCATGTATGGAAGTGAAACATGGACGATAAATAGTTTGGACAAGAAGAGAAATGAAGCTTTTGAAATGTGGTGCTACAAAAGAATGCTGAAGATTAGATGGGTAGATCACATAACTAATGAGGAAGTATTGAATAGGATTGGGGAGAAGAGAAGTTTGTGGCACAACTTGAGTAGAAGAAGGGATCGGTTCGTAGGACATGTGTTGAGGCATCAAGGGATCACCAGTTTAGTATTGGAGGGCAGCGTGGAGGGTAAAAATAGTAGAGGGAGACCAAGAGTGAATACACTAAGCAGATTCAGAAGGATGTAGGTTGCAGTAGGTACTGGGAGATGAAGAAGCTTGCACAGGATAGAGTAGCATGGAGAGCTGCATCAAACCAGTCTCAGGACTGAAGACCACAACAAAAACAGTAGATTAATGTTTCCAGAGTCCTTTTCAGAGCTCACAATCGGCAAAACACATGTTGTTGCGTGGATATCGTTGATCCTTTAACTTGCTGAAATGAATGCATGCAGCCCTGAATGCTAGGTATGGGCCGTGAAGACCATCTTTACAAGGAAAAATGGTTGATAGGAAATACTGTTGTGTTGCTAGCGCTCAGCTGTGAGTTCATAACACCTGAAGTAACTGCAACAATGAAATGTTGTAGGTCTGTATGATATCTCCGCCATTTTACTGTATAAATTTCTTTATTTTGAATTACTACCATGATTTCGCCCTTAAGCCGTTATCAAGTACAACAACGAAAAGAAAAATTGCACAAATGCATTGAAAGTGAGAAGAACCAAAAATTAACAGCAGTGTGCCATTCCTAAATCAGATTAGAAACTATCGAAATACAGGGTGTTTCAAAAAAAATTATACGTTTTACAAAGTACTATTATGCCCAAATTATCGATCGCTGCGCCTCGGCTCGGCTGTTGGAGAAACGAATACATAGTCTATTGTATACTGATACCCGCTAGATGTCAGTTGTCTTCTGTTTCGCTTGGTAACCGTCATATGTTTGAAATGGCTACTCCGCAGCAGAAATCATTTCGCACAAGGCATCGTATTCAGTGATGAAGCGACTTTCCATGTTAGTAGTAAGGTAAGCAAACACAATGTTGAAATTTGGGGCCCACAGAACATACATGCAGCCATTAAACATGTACGAGATTCGCCCAAAGTAAATGTGTTTTGTGCCATATCCAGACCATCTGTTTACGGCTCATTCTTCTTTGATGGAAACTCGCTTAACGGTCAGCAGTATCTCGCTATGTTACAAAACTGGTTGTTTCAGAGGCTGCACGAAGACAACTTTATTTTTCATTCGAGTCATCAAGTGCGTAAATATCTGAATGAAACTCTACCAAACCGTTGCATTGGTCGTCCAGGAGCTGACGACTTAACATGTCTCAGCTGGGCTCCACGGTCACCGAATTTGACACCCTCCGACTTCTCGCTATGGGGTTGCGTTGGAGACAACGTTTATGTACCACCACTCCCACAATACCTGGAAGAACCGGATCCGTACTGCCATAACGTCAGTGACGAAGGACATGCTTTTCCAAGTATGGGAGGAATTTGAGTATCGATGTGATATTATTCGTGTTGATGATAGAGGACATATTGAACATCTGTAACCTGAACTTGAGAGGTTCGTAAATATGGGTGTAAACTTTCGAATTCGTATGTCTTAAAGTTTAATAAATATATGCTTTCAAAATACGTATATTCTTTTTGAAATACGCTGTATTACTGCTTACGTGTTGGTTGTAATTAGAGTTTGTTAAATAAAGCCATCGTATAGGTAAGTACCAAACAACCGTAATTTATGGCAGACAGGTAGCAAATCTGGTTTCCAACCGTAGAACAATAGAGCCACAGAATGAACATCAATACAGTAGTTACATATGTAGTCAACACGATCTGAAAATATACTAAGGAAGTTTTAATGTCTAACATTCGTAATTTTCTGTACCATGTTTATGTACGACACACAGACCCACTTTATAACGCGATTGGAGAAATTGTTGTGTTGTGTCACGGTTATAATTGTTTTGAACTGCAATAATGTATGTGTGTTACTCATTTGAACCAGTATATGATATATCGTACTCCTTTCAGCATGATGTCATAGTCCCGTGCTATAAGCATATTGTTTGCACCTAGTACATACAGATAAAATGGCTCTGAGCACTATGGGACTTAACTGCTGTGGTCATCAGTCCCCTAGAACTTAGAACTACTTAAACCTAACTAACCTAAGGACATCACACACATCCATGCCCGAGGCAGGATTCGAACCTGCGACCGTAGCGGTCACGCGGTTCCAGACTGTAGCGCCTTTAACCGTAGCGGTCACACGGTTCCAGACTGTAGCGCCTTTAACCGCACTGCCACTCCGGCCGGCCATACAGATAACACACTTCTTCCAAAGATATATTTACAGACAGATTCACAGACAACACAGGTCTTCCAAACATGTATGAATACGTTTCAGTTAAATGTAACTCTGATCTTTCCGTAATCATGGATTATGCAACCCACGATATTCATCTTTGATTACTAATCAGTCAGAAATCTAAATGTTATACTTTCATACCATGTTCAGTGCAAATGTATTTACTGTATTGAGCCGGCCGGGGTGACCGAGCCGTTCTAGGCGCTACAGTCTGGAACCGCGCGACCGCTATGGTCGCAGGTTCGAATCCTGCCTCGGACATGGAGGTGTGTGATGTCCTTAGGTTGGTTAGGTTTAAGTAGTTCTATGTTCTAGGGGACTGATGACCTCAGAAGTTAAGTCCCATAGTGTTCAGGGCCATTTGAACCACCTGAATCATTTTACTGTATTGACGTTCATTCTGCGGCTCAATTGTTCTATGGCTGGAAAACATGTTTGAAACCTCTCTGCCATTGATTTCGGTGATCTTCACGCTGGGACACAAAGTTCTGTAGATCTTTACAATGACTTTATTTAACACAGTGTAATTACACCCGATATCTAAATACTACTATTTCGATTAATTTTAACCTAACATTGGAATGGCATACTGTTGCTAAATTTTGGTCCTTCTCACTTTCTATGCATTTGTAAGAAAAAAAATTTCAGTGTCGTACTTGATAATGGCTCAAGACCGAAATCATGATAGTAATACAAAGTGAAGAAGTTCGTATAGTCAAATGACGTAAATATAATTAAAAAATTATTGCTTGAATGTGGCTCAAAAATGAAAGGATTATCAAGTACTGTGGGAATTTCATGAGCACGAGAACGACTTCTACAGGTAAATATCGTTACATTCATAGTGTAGGAAAGGGAAGTATTAACTCTTTTTTCTGAAAAGTGTCGTTTAGAACTGTCCTGTCGTAAATGTGGCTCACTTTCGCTGATTTTTCGTTGATTCACTTGTTTATGATGTGACCCCGCACGTTCACACTCAGCCAGTTGAGGGTCCACGTAGACATAAAACAAGAATCATATTTTTTCAGAATAATTGTTTCTAGAACTTGATGATAAAGTGGCAGGTAGGACGATAAGGTGTTTGTAGCAAACCACTGTTAGGGTACAATTTGCACAGAGCAGTACCTAAGTTCAAACGAACAACGGTTAAGATGGCTGTCCGGAAATATGATAGCAAAAGCCAACGACGTCCATGAGCCTGAGTCCTGACAGGCCAAGGATGGTGAGCGGAGTCTCGCTGTTGACCAGCTGTGTGGCCTTAGGTGCCTCGAAAGCGAAAGCGTCCAGGCAGGTGTCAATGAACTCATGGAGACCAAGTCCTGGTGCGAGAGTATGCAGAGGTGAAGGTGAATGAGGAAGACGCCGAAGTGGTGACCAATGGATATCCACCCTACCGTTGAGGCAAAGGGATTATCATCATTGTAACCACCACTTGAAAATGGTATAGCTCGAAAAAGGTGAATAATATTCAAATTTCAAAAACAAAAAATGTCTGATGGTACGTATCAGAGTATCGTGTAAAAATTTGAAGTAAATTGGTCGAGACCTTCCCGAGATTTTTGCTAAAGACTTTATGTCTTATAGATTTATTTACAGTATATATTAAGTCGCCTATGATCGTGAATGGAAAAACTGGTAGAAGCCGACCTCGGGGAAGATCAGTTTGGATTCCGTAGAAATGTTGGAACACGTGCGGCAATACTGACCCTACGACTTATCTTAGAAGAAAGATTAAGGAATGGCAAACCTACGTTTCTAGCATTTGTAGACTTAGAGAAAGCTTTTGACAATGTTGACTGGAACATTCTCTTTCAAATTCTAAACGTGGCAGGGGTAAAATACAGGGAACGAAACGCTATTTACAATTTTTACAGAAACCATATGGCAGTTATAAGAGCCGAGGGACATGAAAGGGAAGCAGTGGTTGGGAAGGGAGTGGGACAGGGTTGTAACCTCTCCCCGATGTTATTCAGTCTGTATACTGAGCAGGCAGTAAAGGAAACAAAAGAAAAATTCGGAGTAGGTATTAAAATCCAGGGAGAAGAAATAAAAACTTTGAGGTTCGCCGATGACATTGTAATTCTGTCAGAGACAGCAAAGGGCTTGAAAGAGCAGTTGAATGGAATGGATAGTGTCTTGAAAGGAGGGTATAAGATGAACATCAACAAAAAGAAAACGAGGATAATGGAATGTAGTCGAATTAAGTCGGGTGATGCTGAGGGAATTAGATTAGGAAATGAGGCACTTAAAGTAGTAAAGGAGCTTTGCTATTTGGGGAGCAAAATAACTGATGATGGTAGAAGTAGAGAGGATATAAAATGTAGACTGGCAATGGCAAGGAAAGCGTTTCTGAAGAAGAGAAATTTGTTAACATCGAGTATAGATTTAAGTGTCAGGAAGTCGTTTCTGAAAGTATTTGTATGGAGCGTAGCCATGTATGGAAGTGAAACATGGACGATAACTAGTTTGGACAAGAAAAGAATAGAAGCTTTCGAAATGTGGTGCTACAGAAGAATGCTGAAGAGTAGGTATTGAATAGAATTGGGGAGGAGTTTGTGGGACAACTTGACTAGAAGAAGGGACCGGTTGGTAGGACATGTTCTGAGACATCAAGGGATCACAAATTTAGCATTGGAGGGCAGCGTGGAAGGTAAAAATAGTAGAGGGAAACCAAGAGATGAATACACTAAGCAGTTTTAGAAGGATATAGGTTGCAGTAGGTACTGGGAGACGAGGAAGCTTGCACAGGATAGAGTACCATGGAGAGCTGCATCAAACCAGCCTCAGGACTGAAGACCACAACAACAACAACAACAACAACATGATCACCTGAGTATTAGAAAATGAGTTCCTTCTCTCATCTCTCTTCCACGTGACAGCCGACTTTTCTACATGTTCGTAAATATTTAGGGAGACATGAAAAGGATATGTGTCTAACGTCACGGATATGCCGTACCCTGTGACCTGACACCTGAAAACGGGCCTCTCGCAGAAAGAGCTGAAGAGTGCCTCAATATTCCCACCGCACAGCCTGATACGTAAAGGGACAGAACGGTTCAGCACGGCCCACATCCCTGTGGTGCCCTCATTCCTGTGCGGTCTGTGCGGTACGTGACCTCGTGAAGAAGACAAACAAAGAGCGAGAAAATCCCTCTAATTGCGGTGCCACGAACCCTTTGAGACCTGCCCGTGTGCCCTTCCAGGAATCTCTTTCACCAGCCGCGCCGTCAGCCTAGGTAAACAAATGATGGGCCTTCCGGGCCGCCCCTGCCAACTTCCGAGCCCGCAAGCCCGCCGCGCAGCCATCCGCAAACAGCACAGGCTCCAGCACCAGCCGGTATAAAAAAGTATCGGCAAACACTGACGACCCCGCCGCCCTAAGAGAATCCTGCCCATAACCCCCAAACCCTACTCCCACGCCTCCACATTCCGCCTCAATGTTGGCTCTTATTTTATTTATCTTCTTTCCCCGCCTCCGGTACTGGGATTATGAAAGTTATGCTATTAAATGCGTAGCAGCATCGAACCCGCTGTCGAAATATTAGGAAACTCGGGCGTGTTAGCCGCCGCTAACCAGATTAAATAATTAGAAAACATCTTTTTTTGGCTGTATTTGTACTCTTCATGCACCTGCACCCGATAATTATGCATTTGTAATTGAATGAAATTTCACAAAAAATAAGTTGCGTTTGTTTAGTAATTCTTTTTTTTAGTTTTCTTAATTTTTTTTTTTCTAACTAAGTAACTACATACAGGTTGTTGGCATCTGCGTTTCCTCTCATGTCGTCTGGAGGTCGCAGTACCACTTTATTTTCGAAACATAAGCACATTTTTCTACTCCTAACTTTTTCTTCACATTTTTCACCATGTTTACCTTTGTTTTTGTGATGCACTATTACTCTTTTGTCACTAGTTATACATACTTGTTCGAAAACTGTGCTTTTAAAGACGTAAATGTTATGAGTTCATTACGCGTCTCTTCCTGTTTGGTTTGTTTACCTACATGTTGCCAACATAATGTTCTGTAGTGGGGTTCATGCCCATGTGAGTGAAAAGTTGTTGCGTAGTATTTTATTATTATTATTATTATTATTACTATTATTATTATTACTATCTGCAGCTCTCTTTCTCTCTCTCTCTCTCTCTCTCTCAGACACACACACACACACACAAACATGCACACACACACACACACACACACACACACACACGCACACACACACACACACACGCAGAGAGAGAGAGAGAGAGAGAGAGAGAGAGAGAGAGAGGAACTGTGTTGGACCGCCAGGCGCTACAGTCTGGAACCACGCGACCGCTACGGTCGCAGGTTCGAATCCTGCCTCGGGCATGGATGTGTGTGATGTCCTTAGGTTAGTTAGGTTTAAGTAGTTCTAAGTTCTAGGGGACTGATGACCTCTGAAGTTAAGTCCCATAGCGCTCAGAGCCGTTTGAACCAATTCAAAGCAGGGTGCTTGGTTGATATGCATGACATGTTAAGTTGTTCAGTCGACTACTTATCTTAGACTATAGACTCAGGGGAGCAAACCCTGCTATTTTATTTGCAAATTTGCCGAAAGCCTTTGATAGTGTTGACTGGAAGACAATCGTTGACATTGTGAAGGTAACACGGATAAAACGCATCGATTGCAAGGCTGTCTACAATTTGTGCAGAAACCAGAATGCAGCTATAAGGATTGAAGGACATGAAAGGGAGATAGCAGTGAGAAACTAATGAGACAGGGTTCTGTTCTGTTCACTGAGCAAGCAGTAAAGGAAACCAAAGGGAAATTTGAAAATTGAACTAGGATTCAGGGAGATGAAATATAACTTCGAGGTCTGGTGATGACATTGTATTCCTGTGAAAGACGGATTTGGGATGTCAGGTTAACAGAACTGAGAGTCTTGAAAAGAAGTTATAAGACGAACATCAGCAAAAGTAAAACATTTAGAATCGAGTGTAGTAAAGTAAGGTCGGGGAATTTTGAGGGAATTAGATTGCAGAATTCTTTTGTTGTAAGGATAGAAAGATAACAGACGGTAGTAGAAAGTGAGGATGTGTGCAATGCAGACTGGCGATAGCGAGAAAAGCATCTCACAAAAAGATAAATTTTTTACGTTTAAAATAAATTTACCTGTTACGAAGTCTTTTGTAAAAGTATTTGTTGGATTGTGGTTTTATATGAAACTTAATAATGGATGACTAGCAGTAAAAACAAGAAGAGAATAGACTAGTGCTATATTAGAACCCAGAAAATTAGATGGCTTGGTAGAAATGAAGAGATACTAATTATAACTGGCAGAAAAAAAAACGCAATCTGGCAAACAAAAGTGTTCGGTTGATAGGGCACATCCCAAGGCATCAGCGATTAGTCAATTTCGTAATGGAGGGAATAGATCGGAGCGAAAATTCTAGAGGGAAACCAGAGCTTGACTAGAGTAAGTACATTCAAATGGCTGTAGGTTACAGTAGCTATATAAAAATAGAAAAGGCTTGAGAGGCTTGAAAAGGATGGATGAGAGCAGAATGGGGCATCGAACTGCAACAACAACAAGAACACTGAAAGAAGTAAGAAATATTGTAACCATTTACTACAAATGTCAAGTTTAGTGTTTCACTTCACTTATTGTCCTTTATTCCGTTATACTGCTTAATCCACAAGGGTGTACTGAAAGTCTCTAAAATCTTTCAGAACCATACAAAACATTACTATCTATTACAGTGCGTATGAATAAATTTTTAACATCAGGATCGTTAAAATATTCACGGACTTTAGTATATCAGTAAATTATTTATGGTAAGTTAATAGTTGGTAGTTGTCTGTGCAATATTATAACTCAGAAGTAAAGTCGCATAGTGCTCAGAGCCATTTGAACCACTAAATGAAGGAAGATAGGAACAAATTTTTACAGTACTGTATACTGGTTACAGTAGAGGAGCAGTTCTGAGACAATAATTTATCAACATACTGTACCTCATCATAAAGCACCATCTATGAAGCAATGGTAAGTGGGCAATAATATTTCTACAACATCAACATGACTACTCCACAATTCACAATTAAGTACCTAGCAAAGTGTCCAAGAAACCACTCTACCGTTCCAATCGCGAATAGTATGCACGGAAAACGAACACTTAAATATTTCCGTACGAGATCTGATTTCTGTTATTTTATTACATCATTTCTCTCCATGTAGGTGTGCACCAACATAATATTTTCCCGTTCGGACGAGAAAAGTGGTAATTGAAATTGTAGAAATCCTGCCGGAACGGAAACCTCCTGTGTTTTAATGATTCCACAGCAACTAGCATGTCGTATTCGTGACACTCATTCTCCCCCATTTCGCGATAATACAAAATGACTTGCGCATATTTGAACTTTTTCAGTCTTCCGTCAATCCAATCTGATGCGAATCCCATATCACGCACCAGAAGAGGACGGAAAAGTATAGGCAGTCTCTTCAGTAGATCTGTAGCGCCTTCTAATTGTTCTGCCACTAAAACGCAGTCTTTTGATAGCTTTCCCTAAAACGTTATGTATGTGATTGTTGAAATTTAAGTAATCCTTAACTGTAATCCCTAAGTATGTAGTTGAATTAAAATGCTTTACATTTGTGTGATTTACCGTGTAACTGAAACTTAACAAATGGTTCAAATGGCTCTGAGCACTGTGGGACTTAACTGCTGCGGTCATCAGTCCCCTAGAACTTAGGACTACTTAAACCTAACTAACCTAAGGACATCACACACATCCATGCCCGAGGCAGGATTCGAACCTGCGACCGTAGCGGTCACGCGGTTCCAGACTGAAGCGCCTTTAACCGCACGGCCACACCGGCCGGCGAAACTTAACAGATTCCTCAAGTAGATGACTTCACATTTTTCGTTAATTAGTCAACTGCCCCTTTTTGCATCATGCAGACATCTTGTCTAAATAATTTTGCAGTTGGTCTGATTGATCTGGTGACTTTACGAGACAGTAAATGACAGCATCATCTGCAAATTAACAGGGCTCCCAGGACGTCTCCTAAATCGTTTCTAGTGATTAGAAAGAACAGAGGATCTATGGAACTTCCTTTACTCGATTACTTTCAGTCTGTTACTACGCACTGTTACCTTTCTAGCAGGAAATTAAAGATCCAGTCGCACAACTGAGACGGAGCTCCGTAGGGTTGCAAATTTCTTTGCAATGAATTGAAAGGGCGACTTCGCTCCAGATCTAGGTGATCAACATTACTTTCATCTACAGTTCCAGTTCTTGAGGAAGAATAAGCCTCTACACAATTCGACACCTTCTTGAATGTGTCGCTCAAGACGTCACTAATAGATGTCAGGGTATTTTGATCCGACAGTGCATGTAAGGAAAGATTACGCAACGGGTTTCTCATTCAGGATTTGCGTTTGATTGTTGTTTAATTCTCAGAAGGTCGTGTTATTCCTCGTCTAAGAAGAGGAAACGTCAACAGGTATATGTCAAAATTCAATAGCGGCAGGAACATGGCCTATCGAGACTGTGGTTCATTCCATGAAATTGCTGCTCCTGTTCGTTGAGATCTCAAGATTGTTATGCGAATATGGAATAAATTGGCTGATGAGGACCATATATAATCCCGTGTCAGCGGACTTGCCGCAGTGGTAACGCAGGTTCCCAGCAGACCACCGATGTGAAGTGCTTTTGGGCTTGGCAAGCACTTGGATGAGTGACCGTCCAGGTCTGCCGAGCACTGTTTGGAATTGAGATTTACTCAGCTCCAATTGAGGTGCCACTTGATTGAGAAGTAGCAGCTTTGGTCACAAAAACTGACAACGGCTGGAGTAGCTGTGTGCTGAACACAATACCCCTCCATATTTGCGTCCAGTCTTCTGAGGCCTGTTTGGACGGACTGTAGTTTACATTGTACTCTATCCCACACAAAATCTCAACCGCTCCATGTGACTATCATCCAACAGTGTTCACTCGACTATTCAAGATCGTACAGCTGTGTCATCTGGAAATGGTCTTGTTTGGACCTAGACAAGTATCTACGCGGACGTGACGACGCCTGGAGCATAACGGGCTATCAGCATGTCAACAGATCTCAATGACATCTTCCAACAACATAACGCAAAACTGCATGTTTCTCGTGCTGTCGTGACTTACCTCTATACAGAGGATTTTCGTCTGTTGTCTTGGCCAGAATGTTCTCCAAATGTCTGCGACATAACAGATACTAGAGTGATGCTAAAAGTGCTTTTTCTTGTTAATCCCACAAAATATTATTCAGTAAATTCTACCTCTTGAGCCCCATTGCACCTGTACAAGTAATAAATTGTAAATTAGAAAGTCATTGTTTATAGGACATCCAAATTTGTGCTGCTCTGTGCACTATGGGACTTAACTGCTGAGGTCATCAGTCCCCTAGAAGTTAGAACTACTTAAACCTAACTAACCGAAGGACATCACACACATCCATGCCCGAAGCAGGATTCGAACCTGCGACCGTAGCGGTCGCGCGGTTCCAGACTGTAGCGCCTAGAACCGCACGGCCATCCCGTCCAGCTCCAAATTTGTGGTTAGTTTTTTTTAAGTGTTGGCTATGCTACTATCTAGGGGCCAAGCAATGCATATGTTGCATTAACCATAAAAACTCCAGTTACAACGCTTTAGATTTTAACACAGATGCCATTATTTGATCAGTGTAAAATTTACCACAAGTTAATAATGGCTGCACATTGAGTTAATAAATATCTTAGCAAGGCTTTAAACGGAACAGTATCTCATGTTCACGAAAACTTCTGGAAAATAATAAACTTCCTTTAGCACAAGTTTAAAGTTCCACACATGCGAACTAAATAAATTCCAAGTGTATATCACTCACAAAAAGTAACTGTAGTAAAGGTTTAGAGTTCACACTAGTTCACCTAACGGGAAATATTGAAAGTCCCCAAGCAGAAAATATTTCAGAGTTTTCGCTATTGACGCATGCGAATATCAGAAATCCATATCTCAACACTTAGAATAATTTCTAAATACTCGAGAAGCTACCTCCCTGTTCCAGATCTCAACTTCTAAACGAATATCAAGTAACGCATACCAATAAAGCTGCCCTGTCTAAGCCCTCACATTGACGCGAGTCATGCGCACATACTTCCAACCTGCACAGCATACATAAAAACTATAAATTTTGTTATACACATGTGTCATACATCAGTCGAAAAATTTTGTCCACATAAACATAATTTTGCGTTGTTCTATTACTAATAAGAAAATTAAAACTAATTGCACTCACATATTCCCAGCTTTGTCCACTTCGTAATGCTGCAGCTACTTTTAATGTTGTATTTATTATTTATGTAAAAATTCATGTCTTTATGCACCGAATGTATATTCCGGTCTTTAATTCAAAATAGGTAATGTTTATAAAAGATTTACTGTAATAGTTCGATAGTGCTCAATGAGACCTAATCCGTGGACACTTCTTAAGGTGGTGTGAAATACCAGTTTTTGAAGTTTATTTTGTATGAAAGCATGCTAAAAAGTAATAACTCCAAATTTGTATGTGAAAACTCTTGCAGCTTTTTAAATAGAACAAACGACATTAACATTCCACATCTTTATTCTTCATGTCCACGTATTTATTTCAACATAGTCACCCTGGTGACGAACACATTTCTCCCAATGAGAGACTAGATTGTTGATACCACTACAGGAGAACGTTTGACTTCTTTAAGAGAGCCACAATCTCATCTCTACTTGCACCACTTCATCATTATCAATGTGAAGTCCTAGAAGGTGTTCTATAAGTTTTGGAGACAGACGAGAATCTGATGGGACCAAGCCGAGACTGTATGATGATCGATGACAGTGAAACAAAGGCTTCGAATTGTTGTATGTGTGCAGCGCTCGTGTGTGGTCTGGTATTGTCATGCTGAAGAAAAGGGTGCTCCAAGTGCGGGCGAACTCTTGGAATTCGTGCTTTCAGTTTTCTGAGTTTATGGTGAAGCCTTTAGGTTCAAAATGGCTCTGAGCCCTATGGGACTTAACATCTGAGGTCATCAGTCCCCTAGAAGGTTTTTTTTTTTTTTTTTTTTTTTTTTTTTTTTTTTGTCATCAGTCTACTGACTGGTTTGATGCGGCCCGCCACGAATTCCTTTCCTGTGCTAACCTCTTCATCTCAGAGCAGCACTTGCAACCTACGTCCTCAATTATCTGCTTGACGTATTCCAATCTCTGTCTTCCTCTACAGTTTTTGCCCTCTACAGCTCCCTCTAGTACCGTGGAAGTCATTCCCTCATTTCTTAGCAGATGTCCTATCATCCTGTCCCTTCTCCTTATCAGTGTTTTCCACATATTTCTTTCCTCTCCGATTCTGCGTAGAACCTCCTCATTCCTTACCTTATCAGTCCACCTAATTTTCAACATTCGTCTATAGCACCACATCTCAAATGCTTAGATTCTCTTCTGTTCCGGTTTTCCCACAGTCCATGTTTCACTACCATACAATGCTGTACTCCAGACGTACATCCTAAGAAATTTCTTCCTCAAATTAAGGCCGGTATTTGATATTAGTAGACTTCTCTTGGCCAGAAATGCCTTTTTTGCCAAAGCGAGTCTGCTTTTGATGTCCTCCTTGCTCCGTCCGTCATTGGTTATTTTACTGCCTAGGTAGCAGAATTCCTTAACTTCATTGACGTCGTGACCATCAATCCTGATGTTAAGTTTCTCGCTGTTCTCATTTCTACAACTTCTCATTACCTTCGTCTTTCTCCGATTTACTCTCAAACCATACCGTGTACTCATTAGACTGTTCATTCCGTTCAGCAGATCATTTAATTCTTCTTCGCTTTCACTCAGGATAGCAATGTCATCAGCGAATCGTATCATTGATATCCTTCCACCTTGTATTTTAATTCCACTCTTGAACCTTTCTTTTATTTCCATCATTGCTTCGTCGATGTACAGATTGAACAGTAGGGGCGAAAGGCTACAGCCTTGTCTTACACCCTTCTTAATACGAGCACTTCGTTCTTGATCGTCCACTCTTATTATTCCCTCTTGGTTGTTGTACATATTGTATATGACCCGTCTCTCCCTATAGCTTACCCCCACTTTTTTCAGAATCTCGAACAGCTTGCACCATTTTATATTGTCGAACGCTTTTTCCAGGTCGACAAATCCTTTGAAAGTGTCTTGAGTTTTCTTTAGCCTTGCTTCCATTATTAGCCGTAACGTCAGAATTGCCTCTCTCGTCCCTTTACTTTTCCTAAAGTCAAACTGATCGTCACCTAGCGCATTTTCAATTTTCTTTTCCATTCTTCTGTATATTGTTCTTGTAAGCAGCTTCGATGCATGAGCTGTTAAGCTGATTGTGCGATAATTCTCGCACTTGTCAGCTCTTGCCATCTTCGGAAGTGTGTGGATGATGCATTTCCGAAAGTCAGATGGTACGTCGCCAGACTCATATATTCTACACACCAACGTGAATAGTCGTTTTGTTGCTACTTCCCAAAATGATTTTAGAAATTCTGATTGAATGTTATCTATCCGTTCTGCCTTATTTGACCGTAAGTCCTCCAAAGCTCTTTTAAATTCCGAGTCTAATACTGGATCCCCTGTCTCTTCTAAATCGACTCCTGTTTCTTCTTCTATCACATCAAACAAATCTTCACCCTCACAGAGGCTTTCAATGTATTCTTTCCACCTATCTGCTCTCTCCTCTGCATTTGACAGTGGAATTCCCGATGCACTCTTAATGTTACCACCGTTGCTTTTAATGTCACCAAAGGTTGTTTTGACTTTCCTGTATGCTGAGTCTGTCCTTCCGACAATCATATCTTTTTCGATGTCTTCACATTTTTCCTGCAGCCATTTCGTCTTAGCTTCCTTGCACTTCCTATTTATTTCATTCCTCAGCGACTTGTATTTCTGTATTCCTGATTTTCCCGGAACATGTTGCACTTCCTTCTTTCATCGATCAACTGAAGTATTTCTTCTGTTACTTATGGTTTCTTCGCAGCTACCTTCTTCGTACCTATGTTTTCCTTCCCAACTTCTGTGATGGCCCTTTTTAGAGATATCCATTCCACTTCAACTGTACTGCCTACTGCGCTATTCCTTATTGCTGTACCTATAGCGTTAGAGAACTTCAAACGTATCTCGTCATTCCTTAGTACTTCCGTATCCCACTTCTTTGCGTATTGATTCTTCCTGACTAATGTCTTGAACTTCAGCGTACTCTTCATCACTACTATATTGTGATCTGAGTCTATATATGTTCCTGGGTACGCCTTACAGTCCAGTACTGATTTCGGAATCTCTGTCTGACCATGATGTAATCTAATTGAAATCTTCCCGTATCTCCCGGCCTTTCCAAAGTATACCTCCTCCTCTTGTGATTCTTGAACAGGGTATTCGCTATTACTAGCTGATACTTGTTACAGAACTCAATTAGACTTTCTCCTCTTTCATTCCTAGTCCCAAGCCCATATTCTCCTGTAACCTTTTCTTCTACTCCTTCCCCTACAACTGCATTCCAGTCGCCCATGACTATTAGATTTTCGTCCCCCTTTACATACTGCATTACCCTTTCAATATCCTCATACTAGAACGTAGAACTACTTAAACCTAACTAACCTAAGGACATCACACACATCCATGCCAGAGGCAGGATTCGAACCTGCGGCCGCAGCGGTCATGCGGTTCCGGACTGGAGCGCCTAGAACCGCTCGGCCACTCAGGCCGGCGATGCGTTTAGGCATGATTCCAAATGCACCACACATAGAATATTCCATAAGACTGTGAGCATGCCTTTGCCATGTCACGCACTACTGATGTCTATACAGTCATTACCGTACAGAGCTTTCATTCTTTTATAGGTTTCAATTCGAGGCATACTTTCGGCGGTTCTTTCTATTGAGTTACAGCACGCTGTTTCTCACGCACTGACATATTTACGTTATACACCATAGTGCTGAAACGTTCTCTGTTTAACCAGTTACGGCTCGCCTGCTGAAGAGAGGACCGAGCCGATCGTATCCGGCTCCACATGACTCGCTAGGTTACATACTCGCACCATGTCTGTCGTCTGGGCTGCAGTTGTGTGAACAACCGAGTCTGACTGGCTTTCGCCTCCCCTCGTCGCAATGCGTCCGACCTCTCTATCTCTCTTATTCAACGCAGAGGTAGCGTTTCAAGAACGCTTACGTGACACAGTTAACTTCATACGGTACGTAGAAAATAATTGTTTATTCAGTACAAACACAGAAAAAAGAGACTCATTACAGACAGAAGATTTATTCTGCTTGTCAGCAATAGAAAACTTCATACCCCTTAAATAAATACCGCCGTGAAATCTAGGAGACTACTCTTTGTATAAAGTAAACATAGAAAGAACATTACATATCCACAGCTTCTCTCACACTTCTCACTTCAAAAATACTTATAGTTATTGTTGATGAGCAGTAGATTACTGACGTAGTCTGGATTTATCTGACTGCTCCCATTTTCGATTAATGCTAGCTTTTCTACAAGCTAAAGCACCGTTTACTAACTGCGTTTGCTGCAGGGATACATAAAATACGTCACGTAACTACAGCCATCACATACATAACATGCATAACCACTTCAACATGTCATCGTTATCTCCAAAGTGCTTAAAATATGGAGATCTACTTCGGCTGTGGTGGAGACTATGTTATTCTTCCAGTCTTTCTGGGTGGCTATGAGACTGTACTTGAAAGCTCTACGTCACTAAACAGAGGGAAGTTACAGAGAACTGCATGATGGTGTACACGAAGAAAATGTATTTTACATTGATAAAATATTACATGAATAATAATACTTCCGTTTGGCTACAACACACAATACACTAACTACACAAAAACGATCACATTAACAATAGCATGTAGTATCTGCAAAACTAGCAGATCTTCATCGCATACTGATAAGAATTTCCTGCTTTTCATTTATGACAAGCACGTTGACATCACGGAAAGACGGCCAAAGTGACGTAAAAATGGTTCAAATGGCTCTGAGCACTATGGGACTTAGTCCCCTAGAACTTAGAACTACTTAAACCTAACTAACCTAAGGACATCACATACATCCATGCCCGAGGAAGGATTCGAACCTGCGACAGTAGCGGTCGCGCCGTTCCAGACTGTAGCGCCTAGAACCGCTCGGTCACCACGGCAGGCAAAGTGACGAAGTTTTATGTTTATAAATAATTACAACCTTCTTACGTAGAAAAGTCAGAGCTCGATTTTCACTCCCTTTAGCCTCCTGTTAACAAACACGTATGTCAGTATTCATAAGTTAGTATCCTTTCCTCGTATCATGCTGAAACAGTACTTGTAACTGCAGTAATTAAACTCACCTCACAGACATTGAAGCTGCAGATTTGTTGTCAAACCAAAGAAGAATTAATGATTCTAGGTTATTTTTCATCTAGTAATTCACCTGTGTGCTCTTTAAATTGTTTCTGGAAATCCACAATATTCTTCCTGGAAACTGGCATGCTTCCTGTATCATTTAGTAAGAATCTGTTTTCATCGAAGATGTGGCTAAATACTGTGTTAACACGATGAGCCGCACAAAGGAGCTTTTCACGATTTTCCAAAAATTGTTTTATATTGCAACCCTGTCCGAGGAAATGTTCGAGTCAGCCACACTCTCTTCTGTTTCATTTTAAAATTTGCTTCCATATTTTGATTGTAAACAAAACATTATTCAGAACAGACTATTTCTTGTTTATGTAACATGCTGTAAGCGTCAAACAATGCATCTGATTATGTGAATCAGCCCACATGTCAGATGTTGCAGCACATGTTTTACCAATAACTGCCTTAATAACACAATGCATTATGCTGTTTCGAATTGCACTAAACTCTTCCTTGGTATGGCTGTTTATAGGAATGCAGCGTGACATCTGAAATGTCTTCATAATGAGCAGCTATGCCTTCTTGGCCTTATCATTTGATATCTTCACCAGAAACAGTATTAAAAAGTCTCGTATCTAGTGCAAACATTGTAACACATCTTTTATTACTGCCGCTGTCCCTCAAGGAGCTGTGTGAGTGTGGAATTTTATACAACTATTTTTCTTTAGAGGAGTCGTTCTCCACTGGAAATCCTGTGCCGGCCGCTGTGGCCGTGCGGTTCTAGGCGCTTTAGTCTGGAACCGCGTGACCGCTACGGTCGCAGGTTCGAATCCTGCCTCCGGCATGGATGTGTCTGATGTCCTTAGGTTAGTTAGGTTCAAGTAGTTCTAAGTTCTAGGGGACTGATGACCACAGATGTTAAGTCCCATAGTGCTCAGAGCCATTTGAACCAATCGACTGGAAATCCAATAACATTGAGCAGTTTATGCGCGATATGTGCCCCGTGCAGTTGATGATTTTGTTCGATTTTTAGACCCTTCCTCACGCAGCATCATTTAATACAGGCACACCACGAATGAGGAGCCTGTGATGGAAGTAGTTGCGCACGGATAAAAAACTTCTATGCTTGGTCAAAATAACTAATTCTATCAGCCTGTCCAACCAGATTGTACTTGCACAATCTCAGATTTTGAGCTCACCTGATCGCTTATACAGGACTTACAGCGGTATATGTGCTAGCCGTGAAATACATATACGCATTTCTCCACTCCCCTCCATGTAACTTCATAACCGTCCAAACTGTGAGATGAATCTATATCAATACAGACATATTAATCCCGGTAGTGTGATATGTGGTGAATCTCTGTTTTGGTTTTCCTGTGTAAAATACATTTTGTAACTAAAATCATAAAAAATATGTTTGATCAGAGACTTCTGCTAAAGAAGCCAAACAGAAACGAACTCTTTATATCTTTTTGCTGTAAAACAAACTGTAATCCATTTATACTTGCCATTCTGTGGCGTCCTTTTTTGTCCGGCTGTTGTAGAGTAGGCACACAAGTTCCCATGTACCGTAAATTTCGATAAAAGTGTAAGATATTTTTTTGGAAATGTGTAACTGAAATTTAACTACAGTATCAGACTTGACCATATCGCACGATAACAATCATAATTTATTTTTTTGGATATTTGCCTCTTTCTTTTCAGATGCCATATAGAAAGAATTGGTAACAAATTGTTCGAGGGTAGAGTGACCGAACACATGAACACATTGCTGTGTCTAGACAAGATAGCCTAGACACAATGAGAGGAAGCCGAAAGGCACGCGCTATAAGCTTACGCAGGATGGCGTGAGGTCTGAAACAGGATACGTAATGAATGCTATAAAGAAAAGTACGTAGCTTCTGGAATACTTAACTTTAATCCATCCTTTTGGTACATCTGGAGATTGTGGCGATACAAGTGAGACTCTTTAGATACATGCAATGTTACTAATGGCACCTTGCTAGGTCGTAGCCATTGACTTAGCTGAAGGCTATTCTAACTATCGGCTCGGCAAAGGAGCGAGGCTTCGACAGTGTGCATCGCTAGCTACGTCGTCCGTACAACTGGGGCGAGTGCTAGGCCGTATCTCGAGACCTGCCTTGTGGTGGCGCTCGGTCTGCGATCACACACTGGCGACACGCGGGCCCGACATGTACTAATGTACCGCGGCCGATTTAAAACTACCACCTAGCAAGTGTGGTGTCTGTGACACCACACACATTACGTGTTCTCCCGTTACCTGTTCAATGTCGCTCAGTAGAACTGCTCTCAGATCGAGTTGCCGTCATTTCATTTCACTACTTACATATAATTATTACGTAAGAATCATATTAGGTTGACTGATCAATTATCTTCGAACAACGACGTCGGCCCCCCATGAACCATGGACCTTGCCGTTGGTGGGGAGGCTTGCGTGCCTCAGCGATACAGATGGCCGTACCGTAGGTGCAACCACAACGGAGGGGTATCTGTTGAGAGGCCAGACGTGTTTCCTGAAGAGGGGCAGCAGCCTTTTCAGTAGTTGCAGGGGCAACAGTCTGGATGATTGACTGATCTGGCCTTGTAACATTAACCAAAACGGCCTTGCTGTGCTGGTACTGCGAACGGCTGAAAGCAAGGGGAAACTACAGCCTAATTTCTCCCGAGGACATGCAGCTTTACTGTATGATTAAATGATGATGGCGTCCTCTTGGATAAAATATTCCGGAGGTAAAATAGTCCCCCATTCCGATCTCCGGGACTACTCAAGAGGACGTCGTTATCAGGAGAAAGAAAACTGGCATTCTACGGATCGGGGCGTGGAATGTCAGATCCCTTAATCGGGCAGGTAGGTTAGAAAATTTAAAAAGGGAAATGGATAGGTTAAAGTTAGATATAGTGGGAATTAGTGAAGTTCGGTGCCAGGAGGAACAAGACTTTTGATCAGGTGATTACAGGGTTATAAATACAAAATCAAATAGGGGTAATGCAGGAGTAGGTTTAATAATGAATAAAAAAATAGGAGTGCGGGTTAGCTACTACAAACAGCATAGTGAACGCATTATTGTGGCCAAGATAGACACAAAGCCCATGCCTACTACAGTAGTACAAGTTAATATGCCAACTAGCTCTGCAGATGATGAAGAAATTGATGAAATGTATGAAAGGAAACAAAAGAAAAATTCGGAGTAGGTATTAAAATTCATGGAGAAGAAGTAAAAAGTTTGAGGTTCGCCGATGACATTGTAATTCTGTCAGAGACAGCAAAGGACTTGGAAGAGCAGTTGAACGGAATGGACAGTGTCTTGAAAGGAGGATATAAGATGAACATCAACAAAAGCAAAACGAGGATAATGGAATGTAGTCAAATTAAATCGGGTGATGCTGAGGGGATTAGATTAGGAAATGAGACACTTAAAGTAGTAAAGGAGTTTTCCTATTTAGGGAGTAAAATAACTGATGATGGTCGAAGTAGAGAGGATATAAAATGTAGACTGGCAACGGCAAGGAAAGCGTTTCTGAAGAAGAGAAATTCGTTAACATCGAGTATAGATTTAAGTGTCAGGAAGTCGTTTCTGAAAGTATTTGTATGGTGTGTAGCCATGTATGGAAGTGAAACATGGACGATAACCAGTTTGGACAAGAAGAGAATAGAAGCTTTCGAAATGTGGTGCTACAGAAGAATGCTGAAGATAAGGTGGGTTGATCACGTAACTAATGAGGAGGTATTGAATAGGATTGGGGAGAAGGGAAGTTTGTGGCACAACTTGATTAGAAGAAGGGATCGGTTGGTAGGACATGTTTTGAGGCATCAAGGGATCACAAATTTAGCATTGGAGGGCAGCGTGGAGGGTAAAAATCGTAGAGGGAGACCAAGAGATCAATACACTAAGCAGATTCAGAAGGGTGTAGGTTGCAGTAGGTACTGGGAGATGAAGAAGATTGCACAGGATAGAGTAACATGGAGAGCTGCATCAAACCAGTCTCAGGACTGAAGACCACAACAACAACAACAACGACGTCGGCAGTCGCTTTCTCAAGGTATTAATAGGCAGTAACCTGATAATTTACATCTTTTGACAGTAATCACGAACTTCATTTTTCTGTACTATTTGCTCAGTTTTGCCGTGTTTGTACTTTTCCCTAAGTCATCACGGAAATGCACAGTAATCAGTATTTTCATTTGCCGTGACATACCGGAAAAAGGGTTCATTATACCAATATCCCAAGTGTTTCTCTTGTATAATAAATTCTAAAATACACACCGCCATGTTACACGCTGTAATTCGGAGCCATCTAGCGGCAGATGGTTATAACTTCGTCAGTGAAGCCTGAAAGTCGTCCAAGTAGCATGCATGACATGTAATACCTCAGTCGATATCGAGAACGTAATAAAAGATTAGGGAACTTAACTTCTCAGCACCTCCATGTACATAAGTCACTTAACATGAAAGAACTACATTTAATATGGAGAGCACATTTTCACCCACGCAGTCAACTTAATTTTGTCTTTATACTCATGTTGATGGCTTCTCTGTCACTACGTGTATTCAGTTTTTATTAGATTTTGTCTTATTCGATATCTACTCTGGACACCCAGTTCAGTCATGGCTGTTACACCTGCACGTTTCACGTCAACGGCCGAGTTTTCCCGGCCACGTGGACAGAACCTGTTGGCCGCTGTCCAGCGGTTTTGTTAATTCTCATACTCACCGCGTCCTCCAATCACTGACGCTCAAAGGGAGCCGCCACCCATTGATGACACCGCTACATCTGTGCGCTACTGAGCTAAGCCTGGCTCAGTTCCCACACGTCCACAGTTGTCACAACTAGAGTTGCGGTCTACCAAAACTACAGTTCGGTGGTTTTGGTAGGTAGATGTAGTAAATGGTGGGATTACCGCTAGTTTGGTTGCACTAGTATGGAACGATACGTAAATGAATATGCGAAGAGAAACTGGGAACCGATGACTTCTATTTGTTCTCTGTCTGTTTGTTTTGCAGATAATTAGAAACCGCACATCGTTCAATGTTAGACCATCCTTACAAAATGTAAATTGCGTTGTATAAGTAATAAAAATTTGCTGATCGAGTAACTTGTGCGCTTTTTCTTAATCAAGGCAACTACTTTGGATGCAAAGGCTTGAGTTTACTGTTGTTATTGGTAAGTGCAGAAACTGACAATGAATAAGGAGATATGTTTCATATATGCCCAACGAAGTACTGAAGCTATTTTCATGTGTGCTGCGCGGGATTAGCCGAGCGGTCTAAAGCGCTACAGTCATGGACTGTGCGGCTGGTACCGGTGGAGGTTCGAGTCCTCCCTCGGGAACGCGTGTGTGTGTTTGGCCTTAGGATAATTTTGGTTAAGTAGTGTGTAAGCTTAGGGACTGATGACCTTAGCAGTTAAGTCCCATAAGATTTCACCCACATTTTTTTAATTTTCATGTGTTCTTATTCTGTTTTCCTTTTTTAATTTTTATTTATTTATTTGAGGAAATTGTGTTTTCTAGCGGTATCTGATAAACCTGTATTTCTTTTATTTTATTTTTGCTGAACATCCTTCTGTTTCATTGCAGATCAACCATTTTCGAATAAAATCTGAACTGAAACTGACAATTTCAATTCTGCTATAAATACTGTTCTTTTTTAAGTAAGAGAAAGGAGCAGAACTATGTAGAGTAAAGGTGTTCCGTAGGTTATGCGGACCTTCTGTACATCCTAACTCAGTTTCTAGGAGCTTCACCGCTTGCAGTTTCGAGGGGAATCTAGTAAAACACCGACACACTGATCGCATACACAAGCATAGCGATCGAACGTACAGGTAAAGCGGATGGAGTCTTAACCGGTCAAATCTACTAGGACTACTACAGTTGACTACTCTTACTTATGATAGTCTACGGTAACCTACAGTAGTTCTACAACTCTCATTAAAAGCACTCGCGCCTTACTCTCGTCCCAAACAGAACGCTTGCGCACGGCCTTTTGAAGTTTATAGTCTCGATTATCGGGGCACACTCTCATGTGTCACCCACTGATATAATTTGATAATAGATTTCCGAGACTCCGGCAAGTCATCAGTGAACAGCTACGGCATGGGGTTAATGCAGCATGGAAAGAACTACTTTTGTCAAAATCGTTTTTGTTTGTAGAGATCGCAGCTGTGTACAATAGATTTCACACCCTGTGTACTCCTAAAACACCCACAAATCGATAACACATTCTTCACTATCCTTGCTTGTGTTGCAGTTTCAACAGCCATGAGCCTAAACGCAGTCTAGTGTGTGACCGAGCAAATTAATAGAAGCACGAAATCGGACTGAATCGCCGAATTTACTGCAAGCACGTTTACAGGAGGGCTTGTGGAGAGAGCGTTCAGATGGTGAGCCGGGAGCAGCCGTGTTTGCGGTAAGTGGACGCTCGCGTCCGGTGGGCCCTCGTGGCTTTTAATTAAAGTAATGGAGGAGCAGCGGCGAAGCGGGCGGCGGCGGCGGCGATGACAGGCGCGGGAGGCTCCGCTTCAATCACTTCCGCCGCCGCCTTGGCTCGTGAGACAATGCGCCGCGCCTCCAAGGAGGGCCCCCGGCGACCTTTTCGCAGGCAGCACCCCACTCGCTCTCCCTGGGGGCGACTCGCAGACAACTGGCGTCACGGAAAGCTAAACAGCTAAAAGCTGCTCCTTTCTCTCTCTCTCTCCCTCGATCGTACACTGACGTGACATAAGTCATGCTGTACTGCTAGCCTCCCGGAGCAGATACTTGTGCGATAAACTTTCGTGAAATTGAACTTTATTTACCACGAAAAACTTCGTTACTCGTTATAAAGCGTCAAAAACTGATAAAGACGTACTATCTTTACAAAAACATTAAGAAAAATATTAATTAAATGGATGGCCTACAAAGAATGGCTAAGCATGCATGGCTAGAGGAAAGAGATCCACTTGCATGAATATCAAGACCTCAGATGGAAAACCAGTTCTAAGCAAAGAGGGGAAAGCAGAAAGGTGGAAGGAGTATATAGAGGGTCTATACAAGGTCGATGTACTTGAGGACAATATTATGGAAATGGAAGAGGATGTAGATGAAGATCAAATAGGAGATACGATACTGCGTGAAGAGTTTCACAGACCACTGAAAGAGACCTGAGTCCAAGCAAGGCCCCGGGAGTAGACAACATTCCATTAGAACTACTGACGGCCTTGGGAGAGCCAGTCCTGACAAAACTCTACTATTTGGTGAGCAGGATGTACGAGACAGGCGAAATACCCTCAGACTTCAAGAAGAATATAATAATTCCAATCCCAAAGAAATCAGGTGTTGACAGATGTGAAAATTACCGAACTGGCAGTTTAATAAGTCACAGCTGCAAAATACTAACACGAATTCTTTACAGACGAATGGAAAAACTGGTAGAAGCCGACCTCGGGGAAGATCAGTTTGGATTCCGTAGAAATGTTGGAACACTTGAGGCAATACTGACCTTACGACTTATCTTAGAAGAAAGATTAAGGAAAGGCGAACTTCCGTTTCTAGCATTTGTAGACTTAGAGAAGGCTTTTGATAATGTTGACTGGAATACTCTCTTTCAAATTCTAAAGGTGGCAGGGGTAAAATACAGGGAGCGAAAGGCTATTTACAATTTGTACAAAAACCAGATGGCAGTTATTAGAGTCGAGGGGCATGAAAGGGAAGCAGTGGTTGGGAAGGGAGTGAGACAGGGTTGTAGCCTCTCCCCGATGTTATTCAATCTGTATATTGAGCAAGCAGTAAAGGAAACAAAAGAAAAATTCGGAGTAGGTATTAAAATCCAGGGAGAAGAAATAAAAACTTTGAGGTTCGCCAATGACATTGTAATTCTGTCAGAGACAGCAAAGGACTTGGAAGAGCAGTTGAATGGAATGGACAGTGTCTTGAAAGGAGGATATAAGATGAACATCAACAAAAGCAAAACGAGGATAATGGAATGTAGTCGAATTAAGTCGGGTGATGCTGAGGGGATTAGATTAGGAAATGAGACACTTAAAGTAGTAAAGGTGTTTTGCTATTTGGGGAGCAAAATAACTGATAATGGTCGAAGTAGAGAGGATATAAAATGTAGACTGGCAACGGCAAGGAAAGCGTTTCTGAAGAAGAGAAAAGTGTGAACATCGAGTATAGATTTAAATGCCAGGAAGTCGTTTCTGAAAGTATTTGTATGGAGTGTAGCCATGTATGGAAGTGAAACATGGACAATAAAAAGTTTGGACAAGAAGACAATAGAAGCTTTCGAAATGTGGTGCTACAGAAGAATGTTGAGGATTAGGTGGGTAGATCATGTAATTAATGAGAAAGTATTGAATAGGATTGGGGAGAGGAGAAGTTTGTGGCACAACTTGACTAGAAGAAGGGATCGGTTGGTAGGAGGGTAAAAATCGTAGAGGGAGACCAAGAGATGAATACACTAAGCAGATTCAGAAGGATGTAGGTTGCAGTAGATACTGGGAGATGAAGGAGCTTGCACAGGATAGATTAGCATGGAGAGCTGCATCAAACCAGTCTCAGGACTGAAGACCACAACAACAACACAGGGAATTATTACACGGGACAATAATATCTATGATCGTTGTCATTCTTAGAACAAATGCTCTGATGATTTTTTTTTCTCACTTCTTCTTCGGTTTTCTGATGTATCTGGAGCGTGCTGGAGGCCAGACGTGATTGCTGTAAGTGTAATTTTGTAGTTTCAAGCAATAGATGAAATTTTACCTAGTTTTACCTAATTTTGTACTCTCTTTTTGTAGTATTTGCTAACCCCACCAACTTACGCTCTAAGAACTGTCTGTGAATATTTTAAATAACGCGCGAGAGCCGCAGATTCTATTCGTACAGTTATCGGCCGTCTTAAAAGTGGTAAAGGTATTTCACTATATTTCTGAACTGATGAATAATATTCAACTCATAATTGTAAAATGGTTCAAATTGCTCTGAGCACTATGGGACTTAACTTCTGAGGTCATCAGTCGCCTAGAACTTAGAACTAATTAAACCTAACTAACCTAAGGACATCACACGCATCCATGCCCAAGGCAGGATTCGAACCTGCGACCGCAGCAGTCGCGCTGTTCCAGACTGTAGCGCCTAGAACCGCTCGGCCACTCCGGCCGGCAGAATTGGAAAAAAAAATACTAATAATAGTCCTTGAGAGTGGATAGGTATTTTGCTTAATTTCAAGGAATTTAAGGTAAAAACATCGTGCTTGTGTGTGCGGATAGAATCTGTGGCAAAGATGATGTTTTATCAATTAAAAAAAAAAAACACAAATACTTATCGAGAGAAGTTTCTAATATTACGAGATGATACATACAGTAGTTCGTGCTAGGACGTAACTCATAACTGGATATTTTATTAAAGATCTATATTTGGTATTTAATAAAAACATATCCCTGAGAGCTTACTAGCCGGAACTTACAGCTCTATCCAGCTAACTTTAGTACCGTGATGTAGTAGTTTGTGCGTGTAGGTGTTTTTCTGATAAAGCAGATGAACAATTAATACAATCTTACCACCAAAGAGAACTGCTATTACGTATGTGCATGCTGCTTCAATTTCAAGGATGTTTCAGACGTAAAGATAGGTACCTGCATTTTAATACATTCAAGATCCTCGCTGATTGTTTTCGGTGTTTATTTTGGAAGTTTTACGTAACATATTAATCCAACAAATCTAGACTAGGCCGATAGCCAAACATTTTCTAAACACAAATAAGCTTTATCAGATTCGTACGACACATTTCACAGCGGGTGCATGTCTTTACAACACATTAACACAATAACACGATTCATACAGACAGACATTCTACACGACACGACATGGTACAAACCACAATAAGACAGCATTATCGATGTAGAAAGATGGCGATAGTATCGCCTAAACAGTGCACTGGCGGAACCATCATACGTACACACGTGATTCATGTGAAGGGTCTCGGTCGCAAGACGGTAACGTTGAAAGGAATGTGCTAAGGTCTGATCAGGGTAGCTCCAGAATATAGTCGGTAGTTGCCAACCGCAAGGTGGAAAGAGTATAATATCTTTGAGTAGGACGTTCTCTGATGGTTAAGAGAGCCGGGCGCGTGCAGGGCCGGCCGGAGTGGCTGTGCGGTTCTAGGCGCTACAGTCGCAGGTTCGAATCCTGCCTCGGGCATGGATGTGTGTGATGTCCTTAGGTTTAGTTAGGTTTAATTAGTTCTAAGTTCTAGGCGACTAATGACCTCAGATGTTAAGTCGCACAGTGCTCAGAGCCATTTGAACCGGACGCGTGCAGTAAAAAAAAAAAAAAAACGAGGAGTCGCTGGTAGGTGCCCGGAGAAAGCAGACGTGTGGTGACAGCGGTAAGGTAGGTCGCGCTCGCTGCCCCAGACCAAACCTTAGCACGTAAATGGGAGAAAATATATAATGATTTCAAATTGGTTTTGTTAGATAATATTCAGAGTTAGGATTTGTATGTCCAAGGTTTGACACAGTAAGCGTTTAATAAAATTTTTTGTAAGAGTGTTTCGCGCTACGGTAGGTTTTGTATATGACTTAAAATTTTAACAATATATATATAATGAGATCAACAATGCGTTTAAATCTAACAGCCTGAACCATAATCCAAATCCTTTGCTTAAATTGAATATGAAAATGAGTAGTAGAGTAAAGTCACCCACCAATAAAAGAACCAAGTAAACATCAGGGCCAAAAGTTAATTTTCCAGTACCATCTTAATGCCATTGGACAAACGGCATTATTCTCTTAAATTTTATTGCTGCGTCAAATACATGTTGCATTTCTGGCAAAATGGAGGAGTGCAAGAAACAAGTTCACAGACGCAGTCAGATGCAGGTTTGCTGAATAATTAATTTAGAACAATCTTATCAATAATACTTTTAACGTGGAATGGCAGTTGACGCTAGACACTTTGGACATTCCACTTCAGAAATCGTTAGGAAATTCAATATTCCGAGATTCACAGCGTCAAGAGTGTGCCGAAAATACCAAATTTTAGGCATTACTCTCACCGTGGATAACGCAAGTGGCCAATGGCGTCACTCAACGACTGAGAGCAACGGCGTTTGCGTAGATTCGTCAATGCTAACAGACAAGCAACACTGCTTGAAATAACTGCAGCAGTCAATGTGGAACGTACGAAGAACCTATCCATCAGGACAGTGGGGCGAAATTTGGTGCCAATCGGCTGTGGCAGAGCACAGCCGATGCGAGTGCCTTTGCTAACAGCACGACATTGCCTGCAGCGCCTCTCCTGGGCTCGTTACCATATCAGTTGGACTGGATAACCGTGGCCTCATCAGATGAGTCCCGACTTCACTTGATAAGAGCTGATGGTGTGGCTAGAGAGTGACCAGACCCCACGAACCCATGAACCCAAGTTTTCAAAAGGCACCGTGCAAGCTGGTAGTGGCGCCATAGAGGTGTGGGCTGTGTTTACATGGAATGGACTGGGTCCTCTGGTACAAATGAACCGATCATTGATTGAAAATGGTTATGTTCGCCTACTTGGAGATCATTTACTGCCATTAATGGACTCCATGTTCCGAAACAAGCATCTCTTGTCAACGGGCCACAGTTGTTCGCGACTGGTTAGAATAAAGTTCTGGACAATTCGAGGAAATGATTTGGCCATCCAGGTAGCCCGACATGAATCTCATCGAACATTTAAGGGGCATAGTGGAAGGGTCAGTTTGTGTATCACATCCTGCACCGGCAACACTTTTGCCATTATGGACGGCTGTAGAGGCAGCAAGGCTCGATATTTCTGTAGGGGACTTCCAGCGACTTGCTGAGTCTACTCCACGCCGCGTTGCTGCAATACGCAGGATAAAAGCAGGTCCGACAAGATATTAGGAGGAATCCCTTGACTTTTGTCACTTCAGTATATTTTCAGGGCTCCCAGAAACATCAGTGAGGACTGCAGGCTTCCTAGAGCACAGTAGCATTATGACTTGAATTCTTCATCGCTTTTGGAACCTTTGTTATCCTTTCTTTCTTCGTAGGCATTAACTGATATTCCAGATCACTCTGTTTCGTGCTTTCTATGATATTGTACCCGTGGTCTAGAGGTAGCGTCTTCGATTCATAATCAAAACGTCTTCGGTCCCGGGTTCGATCCCCACCACTGCCTAAATTTTGATAAATAATCAGCATTGGCGCCCGAAGACTTCCGGCATAAGAAGTCAGCCTCATTCTGCCAACGGCCTTGTCAAAGAGGGCGGAGGAGCGGATAGAGGTTCAGGGCACTCTCTTGTCCTAGGGGTGGGAAATTGCCCCTAAAGGCGGAAGAATCAGCAATGATCAACGACATGAGGATGCAGAAGGCAATGGAAACCACTGCATTAAAGACACGTAACGTGTATCCCCAGGACATGTGGCCTGTAATTGAAGAAGTGTCATGATGATCTCTCCATTGGCAAAAGATTCCGGAATAGTCCCCCATTCGGATCTCCGGGAGGGGACTGCCAAGGGGGAGGTTACCATGAGAAAAAGATTGAATAATCAACGAAAGGATAACGTTCTACGAGTCGGGGCGTGGAATGTCAGAAGCTTGAACGTGGTAGGGAACCTAGAAAATCTGAAAAGGGAAATGCAAAGGCTCAATCTAGATATAGTAGGGGTCAGTGAAGTGAAGTGGAAGGAAGACAAGGATTTTTGGTCAGATGAGTATCGGCTCAAATGGCTCTGAGCACTATGGGACTTAACATCTGTGGTCATCAGTCCCCTAGAACTTAGAACTACTTAAACCTAACTAACCTAAAGACATCACACACATCCATGCCCGAGGCAGGATTCGAACCTACGACCATAGCAGTCGCGTGGTTCCGGACTGAGCGCCTAGAACCGCTCGTCCACCGCGGCCGGCGATGAGTATCGGGTAATTTCAACAGCAGCAGAAAATGGTATAACAGGTGTTGGATTCGTTACGAATAGGAAGGTAGGGCAGAGGGTGTGTTACTGTGAACAGTTCAGTGACCGGGTTGTTCTAATCAGAATCGACAGCAGACCAACACCGACAACGATAGTTCAGTAATACATGCCGACGTCACAAGCTGAAGATGAACAGATAGAGAAAGTGTATGAGGATATTGAAAGGATAATGCAGTATGTAAAGGGGGACGAAAATCTAATAGTCATGGACGACTGGATGCAGTTGTAGGGGAAGGAGTAGAAGAAAAGGTCACAGGAGAATATGGGCTTGGAACAAGGAATGAAAGAGGAGAAAGACTAATTGAGTTCTGTAACAAGTTTCAGCTAGTAATAGCGAATACCCTGTTCAAGAATCACAAGAGGTGGAGGTATACTTGGAAAAGGCCGGGAGGTACGGGAAGATTTCAATTAGATTACATCATGGTCAGACAGAGATTCCGAAATTAGATACTGGACTGTAAGGCGTACCCAGGAACAGACATAGACTCAGATCACAATAGAGTAGTGATGAAGAGTAGGCTGAAGTTCAAGACATTAGTCAGGAAGAATCAATACGCAAAGAAGTGGGATACGGAAGTACTAAGAAATGACGAGATACGTTTGAAGTTCTCTAACGCTATAGATACAGCAATAAGGAATAGCGCAGTAGGCAGTACAGTTGAAGAGGAATGGACATCTCTAAAAAGGGCCATCACAGAAGTTGGGAAGGAAAACATAGGTACAAAGAAGGTAGCTGCGAAGAAACCATGGGTAACAGAAGAAATACTTCAGTTGATCGATGAAAGGAGGAAGTGCAAACATGTTCCGGGAAAATCAGGAATACAGAAATACAAGTCGCTGAGGAATGGAATAAATAGAAAGTGCAGGGAAGCTACTCCGAAATGGCTGCAGGAAAAATGTGAAGACATCGAAAAAGATATGATTGTCGGAAGGACAGACTCAGCATACAGGAAAGTCAAAACAACCTTTGGTGACATTAAAAGCAACGGTGGTAACATTAAGAGTGCAACGGGAATTCCACTGTTAAATGCAGAGGAGAGAGCAGATAGGTGGAAAGAACACATTGAAAGCCTCTATGAGGGTGAAGATTTGTCTGATGTGATAGAAGAAGAAACAGGAGTCGATTTGGAAGAGTAGGGGATCCAGTATCAGAATCGGAATTTAAAAGAGCTTTGGAGGACTTACGGTCAAATAAGGCAGAAGGGATAGATAACATTCCATCAGAATTTCTAAAATCATTGGGGGAAGTGGCAACAAAACGACTATTCACGTTGGTGTGTAGAATATATGAGTCTGGCGATATTCCATCTGACTTTCGGAAAAGCATCATCCACACAATTCCGAAGACGGCAAGAGTTGAAAAGTGCACAATCAGCTGAACAGCTCATGCATCGAAGCTGCTTACAAGAATAATATACAGAAGAATGGAAAACAAAATTGAGAAAGCGCTAGGTGACGATCAGTTTGGCTTTAGGAAAAGTAAAGGGACGAGAGAGGCAATTCTGACGTTAGGGCTAATAATGGAAGCAAGGCTAAAGAAAAATCAAGACACTTTCATAGGATTTGTCCATCTGGAAAAAGCGTTCGACAATATAAAATGGTGCAAGCTGTTCGAGATTCTGAAAAAAGTAGGGGTAAGCTATAGGGAGAGACAGGTCATATACAATATGTACAACAACCAAGAGGGAATAATAAGAGTGGACGATCAAGAACGAAGTGCTCGTATTAAGAAGGGTGTAAGACAAGGCTGTAGCCTTTCGCCCCTACTCTTCAATCTGTACATCGACGAAGCAATGATGGAAATAAAAGAAAGGTTCAGGAGTGGAATTAAAATACAAGGTGAAAGGATATCAATGATACGATTCGCTGATGACATTGCTATCCTGAGTGAAAGTGAAGAAGAAATAAATGACCTGCTGAACGGAATGAACAGTCTAATGAGTGCACAGTAAGGTTGGAGAGTAAATCGGAGAAAGACGAAGGTAATGAGAAGTAGTAGAAATGAGAACAGCGAGAAACTTAACATCAGAATTGATGGTCACGAAGTCAATGAAGTTAAGGAATTCTGCTACCTAGGCAGTAAAATAACCAATGACGGACGGAGCAAGGAGGACATCAAAAGCAGACTCGCTATGGTAAAAAAGTCATTTCTGGCCAAGAGAAGTCTACTAATATCAAATACCGGCCTTAATTTGAGGAAGAAATTTCTGAGGATGTACGTCTGGAGTACAGCATTGTATGGTAGTGAAACATGGACTGTGGGAAAACCGGAACAGAAGAGAATCTAAGCATTTGAGATGTGGTGATATAGACGAATGTTGAAAATTAGGTGGACTGATAAGGTAAGGAATGAGGAGGTTCTACGCAGAATCGGAGAGGAAAGAAATATGTGGAAAACACTGATAAGGAGAAGGGACAGGATGATAGGACATCTGCTAAGATATGAGGGAATGACTTCCATGGTACTAGAGGGAGCTGTAGAGGGCAAAAACTGTAGAGGAAGACAGAGATTGGAATACGTCAAGCAGATAATTGAGGACGTAGGTTGCAAGTGCTACTCTTAGATGAAGAGGCTAGCACAGGAAAGGAATTCGTGGCGGGCCGCATCAAACCAGTCAGTAGACTGATGACAAAAAAGAAAAAAAATATTTTCTGTTGATTTTGTGTTCAAATTGTGCAGTATAGAGGAGAAACGTTTGGAGATAATTATTTACAGTGCCCTTGACGGACGAGTCTACAGACTATGAGAACGAAATATTTGATGACAATTCAGATTACACGTCATCTGAAAATTGTAGCAATGGTTTACTTTTCTGGAGATGAGTTGCTGCATACGTTTGGCGTTTTATTTTCATAGATTGTCCAGCTACATCAGGAAACGAATGTGGGCATAACACTACAGTTAATGTAATGTTGTACTGTATCTCTCCATGTTTCGATTTGGATCACACTTTACTCCACTATGAATGCAATATTTTGCTTTGATTTTGTTTTGTGAGTTTCCTTGGATGTTAACTGTCTGATAAACAAATACAAACAGAAAGATCACGTATTTTCTTACATATACGAATACTAGGAATCCTTTTCAGTTCCTTTTCTGTTATGATTACTATAAAATTAAGGTTTCATCATGTCAGCACGTTGTGGGTGTCGCCCCGGCACCAGCCTTGTGTGAATGCTCTGAAAAGCTAATCATTTGCATATCACAGCACCTTATTCCTGTCGGTTAAATTCGTAAGTTAGTATTTTGTTCGTTAGGAGGCAATGTGAAACTATATCGAACGCCTTCCGGAAGTCAAGGAACACGGCATCTGCCTGGCTGCTAGTATCTACTGCATTTCTTGGACTAACAGAGTGTAGCGGATTTCTTTCGGAAGACGCGGCTATCCCAAGATCTGTGTATAAAAATACCCTTGGATTAAATCAATCATTATTATTAGACTTGCAGTAACTGACTATCGCTAACGCTAAAAGCACCGCTAGACACCATCCTCAACATAGCAGTGAGATTTTTATCTACAATCTATATTATAAGCTCATTGGTCAGATGTACGATTCGAGGCACAACTGGGAAACTTGTCACGCCTCGTTGATACAACAGGAATAATATCGCAATACAATGGTGGATGTTGTCACACCAGATTAAACACCGTTATACTGAACTAAACAATATTAATATAGAAGCTAGCACGAATATCTTTTCCACCCTTCTCATTGTTATATGCCTAAAATTTCTACTAGTAAAGCATTTGTTAGAAATTCCTTCACATTTGCGGTAACCTGTCACTGTTGTCACCTTATGTAACGTCCTTTTGCAACTGGGAGGACGATGTCATGTCTTTACCTCACAAGAAGAAATCTTATTTTACTTGTAATTTACTTCTACAGAAGACGATAATAAACAAACCGTCGGAAAATGCTCCTATCAGAGTACTAAAAAGGCGAAAATGGTCCTGTTTGAAAGATTGAAGACTAGGGTACCAGTTGCCTCATTCTACCTCCCTCAGCACCTTTAAAACTTTTCCCATAAATTTTGGCACGTGAACCGTGACACCGCTTAAATTCGAATAAAAATTATCAGTAATGGCGGCCGACGAAGATAGCCTTATTCAGCCAGCGGTCGTATCAATGAGGGTGAAGGGAAGGACAGAGGTTCACGACACACTCATTCCCTTCGGGTGGGAAACTGCCCCTAAAGGCGGAGGAATGTGCAACGACCAACAGCATGAGGATGCAGAAGTAATGGGAACCACTGCGTTAAAGGCACGTAACACGTATCCACAAAACATGTGATGTGTAATTGAAAAAGTGTCATGGTGATTTCTCCATTGACAAAATATTCCCGAATAGCCGTCCATTCGGATCTCCGGGAGGGGTCCCTTAGGGGGAGATGCCCATCTTAAAAAGATTGAACAACCAGATAGAGGACAACGTTCAACGAGGGCTTCTGATTACTAACTAACGACGCTACCCCTGCCTCTTATGAACTGCTAATTTATGTCACGCCTTTGAGAAACTATTGGTTGAAAAATCTCACTGGGAGACATGGAGGAAACGCTACAAGGGCTTGGCCAGAAATGAAAGTGGCAGAAATGAGAGCTCCAGCTGGCCGACAGCTTAGAAAAAGTAGCACACTGGTGCATATCGGGCGAGGCACGAGACATTTACAGTATGTTAGCGTATTTTCCAGGCAGCGGCTGGCGTAGCGGGAAGACTACAAAACGATAATCCGAGGGCCTTAGCGGCCGAGTAAATGTGGAACATTTTTTAACTTTTATTTTCAATTCTGACGTTACTTACACTGCAAATAAACCGAAATGATGCTCAATACGTTGTATTTATAAATGTTTTTATAAAAGGTATGACATGGAATGGAAAAGGAGAGACTGAAACTGCAAATAAATTTCCAGGAAGGGATTTGAGGGTTTACACGAGAACTTCGAATATAAAATTAAATACATTTATTATTTTATAGTTGTTTTTGTTATTTTATAGTTGTTGACTTGCATACTTTGGGTTGATATTCATGCTAAAAATGGCGGAAGAAGTAGTTTTCTCGACATCTTGCGCATGTTATAAGCGGCGCATTATTCTTTTAAAGTTTGTATAGAAACAAACGTCGTTTGTATTCATGAAAAGTTCTCTCATCGGACAGATTGACAGCAAACCGCGCAAAAAGGACTCCTGTACACTTTCTGGAAGTTTATTTGCAATTCCAAATTTACTTTTGCCTTTCCTTTTCATACCTTCTATGAAACTATTAATAAATGAGTATATTGAGCATTATTTTGATTTACATACAGTGTACATAAGATAAAAACTGAAAATTAAAAAAGATAAAAATGTTTCCTAATAGGAACCCGAGTACGCGACCTTCTGAATACCGTTCTATACCTTTCGCGCAGGCCCAAAAGCTTCCTGAAAGTTACAGTAACATAAATGATCCAAGCCTCGGCCAACCACACAAAAATTGCTAATTTTTTTAAACACTTGGTCATCTGGCTATCCCACTTCTGGCCAAGCACTGCATACACTTTTAGTTTGTCAAAGTCGATTATGGCTACCCTTTGTAAGTTAAGTTGCATGTAACTAATCCAAGAGGAAAACCATGAACGTGAAAAGATTGTTAAAAGTTGATGAGTACAGAAGACCTGGCAATAAGTACGTTTATTTTTCTCGCAACATAAATTTTGATTCCGTAGAAGAAGCTCTTCTACAAATTTAATTAAAATATAGCGTTACTAATTCTTGATTGCGGATAAACTACTTGGGAGTGAAACGACTAAAACTTTAAATGCGCACGCTGGATATATCTATAAACATTTAGAAGAAAAATATCCTGTAAATTATTACGTTATTCGTATATGAACAAAATCGACTGCAAGATCGTGTCGTTTACTCTCAGATACTCAATGACACATAGTTCGTCAAAAAGTGCTTTGAGAAAACGTTTCTCACCGTGGCTTACCTTGATACAATCAGTTGTTGATATGTAGCGTAATTAAAGATCTGTGCCCACGTAGAGAGCTGATTCGTTTTTCACGTCAGGCAACGAAGGCGGATTAAATGGCTGCCTTCTCCAAAGCTGATTAAGGCCGGTTGTTTCTCCACAGCTCCACCCGTTTTCGATCAGGCACTGCAGGTAATCCTGCCGCAGTCTTCACAGAATGAAAACTACAGCTTTGTACATCGTTCGTTAAAAAAGGAACGTGGAAACTTCCATTATTTTCCGAAAGCGATTACTTCATCACCAAGTAATAGCGCGTGCTTTTCTAGCGCTACGCGTGCACTGAGTAGTAATTTCGCTTTTAAGAATAGTTGTAACAGATAGGGCGTACTTACATTTTCATTACTTACTGAAAATGGCCCACCTATGTACTGCCGGACACCTACCACCAAATACATTAACGGTCGCTCATCAGAGAAGTTCTTCAGCTACTTTCCTCGCGTTTAACAGACGGATACGCGTAACAGATGATAGAAAACTTCGTTGATTCATTTTTTCTTCGGTCATCAGTCTTCTGACTGATTTGAATCAGAGGAATTTTGGTATTATGGTAAGTTTTTTTCGTGAAGTCGAATGTTCGATTCATTTTCAGGTTCTGCACGAGTCTTAAATGTCTGCAAAAAGCCGTGTTACAAACTCCAAGAGGTACTGATGAAATTTTTAATTTATGAGCAAGTCTTGGTGCTTTGAAATAGGACTTTTTTTAATGTAAATGCGTGGGGCCAAGTTATATTACAGAGCCATTTACCTCTCCCCTGTTTTTATGAAACTCTAGAAAAACCCACAGTTATTATGAGTAGACTCATTCATCCAATGCCAAACACGAACAGTCAACAGTAACATATTATTCACCCAGGTGTTTATTAATGGAACTGCTGTGTGTAGAGAAATCCAAATCGTAAAGGCTGGAATGCGCTGCGACGAATTATGGCGTTTGTTTTATGGTTAAATAATCTGACATGACCTCAGATGTAAAAATGTACTCCGGCCGGTGTGGCCGAGCGGTTCTAGGCGCTTCAGTCTGGAACCGCGCGACCGCTACGGTCTCAGGTTCGAATCCTGCCTCGGGCGTGGATGAGTGTGATGTCCTTAGGTTAGTTAGGCTTAAGTAGTTCTAAGTTCTAGGGGACTGATGACCTCAAATGTTAAGTCCCATAGTGCTCAGAGCCATTTAAACCATTTTTTTAAATGTACGTTGTACCGAAAATAAAATTTGTTTCCTTATTTCATGACGAGGATGTTTATCGGTACAAAAATATTGACATAGTATTAAACAGGAACCAAAATAAAGTTCCAGTAATTTCTTGGTTGGTACCTAGTTAGCAAACAGGCAGTTTAGCGTAGGCAGATAGTCATAGACGCTACGTAATAGGTTCCCGCAACTACACCCTAGGAACGCTGCAAGTCGCTTACGCTATCGATGGGAGAGGCAAACAGAATTTCCGAGCAATAGCTTAACACCGCCAGACTCATTAAACTCTGACCGCTCCGTGCACACAAGCGAGGCGGCGGTCAGTGACATATGGCGAGGGAAGTCCATCCCGCCAGCAGCCTAACAGCACAGGCGAGCATAACTTCACGTCACACAGGAGAAACACGCCAGAGAGAACTGTAGAACGTATTTTTCTTCATATGAGAGTGTGACGCCGTATTCTGGCCTTCCAATTTACATTCTTTCATCTCACTTTTCGTATATTCCCCTTTTACTCACTTTTTCCCAGCTGCTCCCGAATGAGGTATTGTACTCCATATTCAGAGAAGTAAACAACAGAGGTATGATATTTCCAGGAACTTCAGACGGAGTGTTTATTCCCACCACCTAACACGCATTTTAGCCGCTGTAGGAACACATGTCTGTTTCCAGTTGAAATTATTCACGTATTTTAATTCCTGTAAACAAAGAGCCGTTGGATACTAACTTGGCACTACCTCGTTTCCTGAACTGTATGCAAGGCTGAGCATCCATTGCGAACGCCATCATCGCCCTCTTCACTACAACCCTCATCATCATCGTCATTGTCATCAAGCTCCATCCATTTCATATCAATTGCAGGATAAAGAACGTCTCCAGGCTTTTCCATGAATTACATTCTTCAGAGTGTCGATCATTGTTTGGTGCAGGGGCTGAACGTCAATAAAAGTCACGTACTGCGCATGAAAATCAAATGGCTCTGAACACTATGGCACTTAACATCTGAGGTCATCAGTCCCCTAGAACTTAGAACTACTTAAACCTAACTAACCTAAGGACATCACACACATCCATACCCGAGGCGGGATTCGAACCTGCGACCGTAGCGGTCGCGCGGTTCCTGACTGGAGCGCCTAGAACCGCTCGGCCACCCTGGCCGGCACTGCGCATGAACAGGTGACGCAGTTCTTTACTGGACGATTGCACTGAAAACAGTAATTATCATAAAATTCCTAAGAGTAATCATCCGGAGAGACCTAAAGAGAACTTTACGCTAATACGGTCATTCTTCTCACGAGCCACTCGTTAATGGGACAGGGTAGGGTGGAATGTGCAATGTGCCGGAAGTACCCCCCCCCACCATAGACCATAAAGTGATTCCGCACCCCTGTGGCCGTTGCATGTTTCGCAATGTCATCTACCCACCTCCATCAAATCGGCTTCTCACTTTTTTCCTATGAAGAAAAGAACATCCTTGAATTATGTTTCATCTGTCCACCTGACTGCATATCCCCTCTCACCCACGTTCAGTGGACTCGCATTCAGGAGAACAGCAGTTCGAATCCTCCCCCTCCCCCCCCCCTCTCCAAGACATGTAGATTTCGGTTTCACAGCGTCTCGCTAAGCCGCTTTAAAGCAAATATAGGGATGTTTTCCTTGGAAACCACACGGCCGATTTCCTGCACCATTGTTCCATTACCCCAGCATGTGTTCGCCGTCGGAGGGACGTTAATCCCTGAACTTCCTTCCTTGACAGTCGTAACTAATGATCTTTCCTACGACACTCTATTCCCTAACACAGGGTGAGTCAGGAGGGGAAAACATGCTTTGGCGGGTGAAAGTACTAGTGAGTCTGAACAGAAAACTTCATATGGATATAAGCACTATTACGAATGGTTTCCGCTGCAGTATACATTCAATGTACATTGTTATTTATATTCTGTCTTATTGAAACATGGTCATTGTATGCACCGTACCACAGTAATGTAGAGGAAATAGAGACGAACAACGTCATATATTACACTTGCGATCTATCAAGTCGGGAACCTACGTCCAACTCAACGTACAAAAGCTACTACGTACAAAAGCACTTCGCACCAAATTTTAGATACCCTAGCGCTCCCTTTGCGTAAACTGTTAGTCCTAGAGAACGAATGAATATCTTATTTTGCAGTAAATTTAATGTACTGCGACAATTCCGCTGGAGCGTGCGGTTTTCGAGTTATTCAAGAAAAAACGCACAAAAATGAAATTAAATGTTTTCTATCTTGGAAACTTTTGGGAATAGGACATACATCCATATGAAGTTTTTGCACTAAATCAATAATAATGTCACCTCTCAAAGCATATGTCTCTCTTCCTCACACGTACAAAACGTACAAAAATGAAATTAAATGTTTTCTACCTTGGAAACCTTCGGGAATAGGACATACATCCATATGTAGTTTTTGCACTAATTCAATAATAATGTCACCTCTCCAGGCATATGTCTCTCTGCCTCACACACTTCGTGTCTTTGTTTTTCTGCATGCTTTGCTCCTTTATTTCCTGGAAGAAAATACGATAGTTGTCAAAGGTTTTTGTAATTAAAATCCATGCATCACTACCACAAATTCAAAATAGATAATATATACTGGTTGCAAAATAAATTTCAGACAGGCTGAAAGCTTAGTTTTGAAATCTGTATGTAGTTTACGAAAAGCACTGTACGCGATTTTCATGTTTCTTTTTCCGTTTATCCTGTCGTTGATCTTAATACAGAAACTAGTTATATGAATTATTGGCAATTTGCGCAATTTTCTTTCCGATACATGAATTACAGTTATATAAGTCATGTTATAACTGATTTTTCAAACCTACTTTCAAACTTGCGCTATTAAGCTATTCCATTAGCTGATATGATTTAGTTGCACTGAACACTAACAGTACAACGCTATCAGTCAAAGGAAGGTGGCTTAGTATTCTCCAGTAACATGTACTCCTTATTTTACGCAGTTTAAGTTCTATGGCAAATGCGACTTGTTTTGAAGGTATGCGATCTCTTTGCCCAATTACTCTTTTAATTTTGAATTTCCTGCTATCGTGGGGAACTCTAATGAAAACTGTAGCATTGCAGTATACTTCAGAATGAACTCTCACACAGAAGTCATCAGTGCATTGTTTCCAAAGGCTTGTTAACACAGTTTTTACATTTACAACTACACTCCGCCAGCCGCCTTATTAGAGGCTGCTTTTTGCATCACTGTTACTTCCCAGTTTCTTGTTCCAGTAGCGAATAGTACTTCTGGAGAACAGTTGTTTGCACCCGTCCGTTTCAGCTCGAATCTCTTTAATTTTATTTTAATGGACTTCTAGCGAGATATACGCCGGATGAAGCAAAATATTAGTTGTCTCTCCTCGGAACGTACCATGTCAGATCAGTGATAAACTAAGTTTAACTGTACTGAAAAATTTTGGAAGATTTTTTTTTAATGTCAGGAAAAATGACAATCCTTACACATTGCTCCGTTTTGTAGTTTCGTCCATGAGTTTGAGATGATTCTTTGTACCAGCTATCCATCTATTAAACCAGTTACTGTGTTTCATAAAGATCCAACGTTGTTTCTACGCTGTTGGTTTCGATGTTATTTTTTGTACGTTACGCAGAGGAGTCTGATACGTACGTTGTCCAGTTTCCTTCACCTTCTCGGTGTTTTGTGAAAAGGAGTAAGTATGGCAGAGTTTCGGTTCAGGAGAATCTCCTTCCCCTGCAGTAGATGATGCTGCAAGGATTTTTTTATGTTATTCTCCAAATATTCTATTGAAACATCAGACTGGTTTTCTAATTTGAATGCCAGCATGACAGCTGCAGTGCTGTTTGACTTGGTTAGCCAGATAAATGACACTGTCTTACGGAGCGCAGCTATTCAGAAATAATACAGACACAACTTTTGGAACCGATTTAACACGTAGTTACCTGGACTCTCTCTCTCTCTGTGTGTGTGTGTGTGTGTGTGTGTGTGTGTCCACGCACGGACCGTGTCGGAGGTCAACGGCAGGCGGAGCCAGCGATTTGTGTCAGTTATGCGGTAAGCGCCGCAGCCCGCTTCATCACTAACAATGCCCGCCATGAAACATTTATGATGCAGAGGTTCCGTTGCCATTTACATGTTTATTGTCGGCAGCACCCGTTAAATAATTACCACGGCTGACGATGCCCACCTGACGTGGGCGGATAAGTCTCCTAATAGCCGAAGTGAAAACTGATGCAAATAGTGAAAGACAGACCCAACGAAGACTCATCAGTAGTTTAGAGTATCATGATTTTGTCCAATCACAATAGAGGCCTGATTCCATATTATTGCTAAATTTGTAAAGGAAAAAAAGAATTAGTGTGTGAGACATTATTATTATTCTGCACTGTATATCTTCAACACCGCAGTGACAGCGCGGGAAATATAGTCATTACCGACCATTATGTTACAGTGGTCATTTTGATGGGATGGTTTTATTTGACAGTGATTTCATCGAAAAATCGGCCTTTATCCATTTTTGCTTTATACTGACAACGGTTACACTCAATCTCAAGCAAAGGCAAAAGAGTTACGTTTTTTGATTCATATAGAGACTTTAGCCGGCCGGTGTGGCCGTGCGGTTCTAGGTGCTTCAGTCTGGAACCGCGTGACCGCTACGGTCGCAGGTTCGAATCCTGCCTCGGGCATGGTTGTATGTGATGTCTTTCGGTTAGGTAGGTTTAAGTAGTTCTACGTTCTAGGGGACTGATGACCCAGACGTTATGTCCCACAGTGCTCAGAGCCATTTGAACAATTTTTTTTTTTTTTATAGAGACTTTGTACTGAACTGCTCTAGCTTGACAAACAAAAACATGAGTCACACCTGGATCGAAACCCCAAGGCAAATTAACGGCAAGTGCTCTATTACACCGGGCAGCCTGATTAGTTTTTACGGAGATTTCCATAACCGATTAGGCAAATGCTGGGCTCGTTCCGGTGTTTGCCTTAAAAATGCAACGCACAGACGTAAAATCCGATAACACCTGGAGCAAAGTGCACAAGATTCACAGACAACTGGTGCATTTGACTTCTCTCTATTAGCTTGTCCGACGGCTGTCGTGAAAGGAAGGGAATTCGACCAGAAAGTTAAAATAAATTTTTCACATCATAAATACCAGTGAACTGCGTACGAAGTGGTCACCGTCAGTAAAGAGAGAGAGAGAGTCAAATCACTGAATTCAGTGTTAAACAGCGTATTATATAACTGACGTTTTAGGATTTGCTCTTAGTCCAAGGTAAAGTGGATAACCGGTGACACCTGGTGTGGTCGTGTAACTTTCAACAATATGGAAATAAGAGATTTTCTCGTCTTCAGATGCTGGCACCGTCTCCCGCCAAAGCATTTACTATGTACGTTAGCACAGTGATCAACAGTCTTATTGGCGGGGCAAATTGTGAAATAAGAGATGCAAAGTTATACACTATATCTCGCCATTTACTGGAACATGCAATATTATAAGATCAATGTCATTACAAAAGAGACAGCAAAGCATGCGAAAATAATTTTCGTTCTACAAAGGGTGAAAGAAATCGTTGAACACGGAATCTGTTGCAACGCCTGGAGATCAGTAATCACCTGGCACAGTGTCTTCATTTAATATTAAATGATTAAACTCATCTCAATACCTTTCCTCTCCTAAAGTTTACTTAAGCCCTACATTTTTCAAGTTTCTCCCACTGTCTCTGTTCCAGATTGTTCTTCCATTTTGCCTTCTATAAATATATTTTACTGCAATGTCAGTGTATTACAAATTGTTATACGTTCTGCTCTTTCACGTGTGCGTATTCGGTTGAGTGTAATTCTTCACGATAACGTGTTTAAATCTGCCACTTGTATAGTATTTGTAAGCAACGAGGTTAGATTAAAGGATTTAGTCTTAAGATGATTTCCTTTCTCTCTCTCTCTCTCTCTCTCTCTCTCTCTCTCTCTCTCTCTCTCTCTCTCTCCCCCCCCCCCCACACACACACACACACCTCTCTCTCTCTCTCTCTCTCTCTCTCTCTCTCTCTCTCTCTCGTGGAAGTCGTAGGACACACTTAACAGTGCCAGTTGTGTTGACAGTTCGAGCGGTGCGGTCTATTGCCCGACGAATTTGTAGCAGTTCTGAAGCGAATGCCGTGAAGTGTTTCCTTCCGTTAATAAATCGAGTTGAACTTACGAAGGCTTAAGTCAGGGAAGTGCAGTAGGTGGTATAGCACTTAGCAGCCCCATCGGTCAAACAAATCAGTAACAGCTTTCTCTGTACGTGCTTGAGCATCGTCCTGCGAAATGATGGTCAGGTCCTGCAGGAAGTGTCATCACTTCTGTCTCTGTGCTGTTCATTTTTGGAACACAACCTGACCATCATTTTGCAGGACAATGCTCAAGCACGTACAGTGCAAACTGTTACTGATTTGTGTGACTGATGGGGCCTCGAAGTGCTATACCACCTACTGCGCTTCCTTGACTTAAGCCCTGGTAAGTTCAACTCGATTTCTAAACTGAAGGAAACACTTCACTGCATTCGCTTCAGAACTGCTACAAATTCGTCGGGCAATAGACCGCACTGCTCGAACTGTCAACACAACTGGCACTGCTAAGTGTATCCTACGACATCCACATCGCTGGCAACGGGTCATACACAATGCTGGTGACTACTTTGAAGGTCAGTAAAACTTTGAAACACGTATCTATTTTGTACGAACTGTAAATAAATAATTGCCACTATTAAAGTTCCAACCCTCGTATATACCGAGAGAAAGAGAGAGAGAGTCTTTCTTCGATACTTAATTTGATCTTTGTGATTCTGGTACATTGTTTTCACATTTATTTTCCGATTAATTTTGTAAGGTGACCTGACATTCTCATAGAACATGCCCGGCAGGTAACTGCTCGCCAGTTCGCATATCGCGGTTATCCAGCAACCGCTCTTGTTATTTCAGGCCCACGCAGACGATGAATTCGTAACAAATATTTACATATTAATCTTTAAATTCGTACTACAGCGTTTAGAAGTGATGTTGTTGTATATCAAGATAAAAAAAAACTTGTTATGTAAATCGGCAGCATCAAGCCATATTCTCACACAGAAAATGTTTCTTATTTGTTAACCTACTAATATGTTCAACATCATGGCTAGTTATCGCGAACGTAATCCACAGAATATGCAAAAATCTGAACTGTCTGAATACCAAGATCAATTACGTTTCCCTGTAAGGTTATAATGTTATGTACAAAACCATTAAAAGCAAATACAAGGCATTTTTTCATACAGAATACAGCTGTGCGCTATGGTGAATGCAACAGTATTCCCACTTGTTCAGCTAACTCGAAAATGCCATAAGCTGTATGCGCAGAAAACAGACACACACACACACACACACACACACACACACACACACATACACACATAGCAATCTATGAACCAACGAGTAGAGACTTGCTGAGAACTGACAGGGTTCCTTGTTTTGCTTGGAGTCAGCATGCTTCGCGATTAGTTGGCCGTGTTTGCGAATGTCAGTTTTGTAAACAAGCCGAAGTGTTGCAACTGTGGTATTGACGGCTTCTTCATCAAGCGTTCCCGGCGCTCTGCGTACCGCTCACAGCTACGTGGAAGAGGGAGAGGGCACTTGTAAACCCCCCATCCACCCACCACCAGTGCACCGTTGGGCGAGCTCGCGCTTCCATCTTTCACTGTCTCCGTTGGGGGCGCTATGCTTACACGCCACCAGAGAACACGGAATTCACACGAGCTGAATGCCCGCTGGCTGAAGCAACTGCTCTCAGGGCTTACAAATAGTTCAAATGACTCTTAGCACTATGCGACTTAACTTCTGAGGTCATCAGTCCCCTAGAACTTAGAACTAATTAAACCTAACTAACCTAAGGACATCACACGCATCCATGCCCGAGGCAGGATTCGAACCTGCGACCGTACCGGTCGCGCGGTTACAGACTGTAGCGTCTAGAACCGCTCGGGCACCTCGGCCGGCTCAGAGCTTACACCTCAGATATTCAGTGAACGTACACGCTCACATCAACCTTAGTACGGAAGACTGTAGTGGGGAAAGTACACCGACGTAACACGATGCTACTAAGTGTTGCCAATATTCAGATACTATCTCAAGAGACAGCCTACATTACACTTTTCCGTCCTCCGCTGGAATACTGCTGCACCGTATGGGATCCTTACCATGTAGGATTGACAGAGGAAATCGAAAAAGTGCAAAGAAGGGCAGCTCGTTTCTTGTTATAGCGCAATAGGGGTGAGAGTGTCACTGATATGATACGCGAGTTGGGGTGGCAGTCGCTGAAACAAAGGCGGTTTTCTTTGCGGCTAGATCTATTTACGAAATTTCAATCACCAATTTCTCTTCTGAATTCGTAAATATTTTGTTGATACCCACCTACAGAGGGAGAAATGATCATCATAACAAAATAAGAGAAATCAGAGCTCGAACGGAAAGATTTAGGTGTTCCTTATTCCCACGAGCCACTAGAGAGTGGTGTGGTGTCACCGCCAGACACCACACTTGCTAGGTGGTAGCCTTTAAATCGGCCGCGGTCCGTAGTATACGTCGGACCCGCGTGTCGCTACTATCAGTGATTGCAGACCGAGCGCCGCCACACGGCAGGTGTAGAGAGACTTCCTAGCACTCGCCCCAGATGTACAGCCGACTTTGCTAGCGATGGTTCACTGAAAAATTACGCTCTCATTTGCCGAGACGATAGTTAGCATAGCCTTCAGCTACGTCATTTGCAACGACCTAGCAAGGCGCCATTAGCAGTTACTATCGATGCTGTAAAACATGTACCGTCAAGAGCGATGTTCACCAATTATGGATTAAAGTTAAGTATTCCAGCAGCTACGTACGTTTTTTGTTACTCTCATTTCCTTGACCTGTTCCAGACCTCACGCCAGTCTGCGTGAGCTAAAACGCGTGCCTTTCGGATTCCTCTCATAGTGGGTTGGCTGTCTTGCCAATCCACAACAAGTGGAATGGTAGAGAAGTAGTATGAAAATGGTTCGATGAACCTTCTGCCAGGCACTTAAGTGTGAATTGCAGAGTAACCATGTAGATGCAGACGTCGATGTAGAATGTGTCAGCATTCAAGACTACTTACTTTTATCAAGAAAATAACTTTCATGGTATGTAACCCAGCACAACACAAGGATCTTACAGCACTTCTCAATTACGTATGCATATTATAAATAAATTTTCACTTCCCACATTTTGCTGCAGACACTTTATTAATTCGCTGTATGTGTATCAAGACGAGCTCATTTTGGCACTTTTGCCATTGTCAAGCAATCCTGCTATGATGGAAAAATTGCTCGTAAATATGTACGATAAAAGTAAGTTCCTTGCGCCTATAGTATGTTAGAGTTATACAGCTTACGTATTTGTTAATAGTTACTTGTTTTACTTCTCAAATTTTATGGCGTATATCACACATTGCATCATGGAGCGTCGTCTTGATTCTCTCTCGATACTGGTGGTCACGTTTATAATAGCATGCATGCACTGAAGTCACAAAAGTCATGTGACAACGACGTGCACCATACCGATGGCGGTAGTATCGCGTCCGCAAAGTATATAGAACGGCAGTGCATTTTCGGAGCTGTCATTTGTATTCAGGTAATTAATGTGAAAAATTATGTCCGCACGGCGGGAATTAACACACTTTCAACGCGCAATGGTAGTTGGAGCTACACGCATGGGACATTCCATTTCGGCAATCATTAGGGAATTCCGTATTCCGAGATCTACAGTGTCATGAGTGTCTCGGGAATACCATATCTCTCACCATGGCCTTCACTTAGAGCAGCGGCGTTTGCATATAATTGACATTGCTAACAGACAACTAACATTGCGTGAAATAACCGCAGATATCATTATGGAGCCTACAACGAACGAATCCGTTAGGACAGAGTGACGAAGCTTGGCGAAATATGCCAGCGGGTTGTAATATCCACGACACTATGTTCTAGCCACAAGATGTTAAAATGAACTAAGTGAACAAACTTCAACAAATATTATCGAGACTACGTGTAAAAGGACTGTATCGTGTAAAAATGATAATTACTTCATTATTTCTGTAATAATTTAATTTCTGTGTGAACTAAAATTATTATCAGAGAACTACACTCATGGACAACGACAATTATAATTTTTTGTTGTTGTTTGTGATAATTGTGGTTCAGTTGTTCTTCCTGTGCTAACGGATGAACTGTTCGGACGTGAGGCGTGTGAGGTCTGTAAAGAGAAAACCTGTAACTATATATTGTTTATTATTATTTGAAAAATAGAGTCGCTATTGTCTAGACGTGGAATTGTATTTATTTCAATTGTAATCCGATCTAATTACTGTCTTTTAGTATTATTTTTCAGCTCCACAATTAGGAGCGCAGTCATTAGCGCTAGTAACTTACAGCGGAGTTTACTAGTAGCTGGTATAAAAAATATGACGGTATTTATCATTGAAAATGATTTTCATTGCTAAAGAATAGAGATAAAAGGCTTAAAGAGTTTTATCTAAGTATATTACCTTGATATAATAGGAATGGAAAATAACAATAGACAAATTGACTATCGTCTGTCTGCCGCCATCTTAGGACAAATATCTCCGCGGCAGTTTTGAATCGAGAATTATAACAAACATAAATGTTGTTAGATATAAGTGAATGGAAATAAATGTGCACCGGTGGTCCAGAATCTACTTTAAAAGACAGAATTCAACTCAGATTGAATCTTTAAAAATAGTTCTCACAGAACGTTACGTAATATCAATTTCTTATTTGCTGATGTATGAAGCCTAACTAATTCCGACGATTTACATGAAATATTTTCATAGGAGACATACGTCAGTGCTGTGCACTGGTAGTATTTTGTGACTAAATGTTCCTTTTGCTAGAGAAAAGTGCTTCCATCTTAAGTAACAGTTGTGTAAAATCTGATAAATGATATGCAATTTAGTTCCACTCACGACTTTACAGACAACATTTCTACACAACGTCAAGTGGAGATTTCTTTAGCGGAGTGACAAATATTAGCCGAGATTATCATTTTTGAGATCAAACGAATTGTTGCGCTGTCAGTAGGTAACTGGTTTTATATTGTTTTTTGATCTGCCTGAAATATCATTTATAAGTAATTAAAGTCACGAAATACTATAAACCGGTTCCGCCACAAGGTGAGAGATGCGAGTGCCTTTGCTAATAGCACGACATCACCTGCAGCTCCGCTCCTCGGCTGGTGACCATGTAGGTTGGATCCTAGACGACCGGGAAACCGTTGCCAGGTCAGATGTGTTCCGATTTCAATTGGTAAGAGCTGATGGTACGGTTCGTGTATGACGTAGACTTCAGCAAGTTGTCAACAGGGCTCTCCATAATGGTACTTGCTGCGCTTACATGGAACTGACTGGGTCCCCTGTTCCAAATCAACCGATCATTGACCGTAAATGGTTACGTTTGGCAGCTTAGAGATCATTTGCAGTCATTCATGTTTCCAGATAATGATGTCATGCCACCGGGCCACTAGTGCCCGCAGTTGGTTTGGAGAACATTCTGGACAATTCGAGAGAAATATTTGGCCAACCACATCGACATGAATCCCATCGAACATTTCTGGAACATAATCGAGAGTTTAGTTCAAGCACAGAATCCTTCACCGGCAACACCTTCGCAATTACGGACGGCTATAAAGGGAGTATGGCTCGGTATTTCTGCAGGGGACTTCTAACGATTTGTTGAGTCTACTCCACGTTGAGGTGCTGCACTAGGCCGGGCAAGAGGAAGTCCGATACGAGGGTTTTAAAAAGACGTTCCAGATATATAATATACACCACCAAATCTGAGACATAAAGCAATTAACTTCTAACATATAAGCGAAGCGTCAAGGCCACACTGCAGTTCTCTGCTGGCTGCTTTTCATGCTTTTAAACTACAGTCATGTGATGCTGCTGGCTGGCGAACACACAAGTCTGATTGGTTTGGAATCACTAGCAGCCAGGCTATAGATAGCTTGTACCCGTCCTCCATGTTCATCTGTTAGGGCATTTGATTATTTCAGTTGCCTCTCCTGTTTTTCGCTGCTGCATCCATAGCGGCAGAGCAACCGAGAGGGATTCTAGAAAACTCATACAACGGCCACAGCTGCAGCTGACTTCTTGTTCCGTCCCAGTAGCAAGTAACGTTCTTGCTCCGACGCTGTAGTGCTAATGGGTCTCCCGGCACGTGTTCGTGTGCGTCCGTTTTATGTAGAGTTTTTGTTCCAGTTTTGTCATTTAGATGTTCTGTACGCCTCCACACCCAGAAAAGGGATCGCTCCGTTGTTTCCCATTCCTTGTGTAAACTGTATGTCCTTAGGTAAGCTACTGAGATGCTCATGAAAGCTGCGTAGTTCTGCATTCCCATGCGGCCATATTAGCAACCTGTCGTCCACGTATCTCACCAGCAGGGTGGTCACGGTGACGCGAAATTTAACGTTGTCCCTTCTAAAGCTTCCATAAATATGTCAGTTGCTACAGATGAGAGGTGGGCGCCCGTCGCCATTTCGTCTGTCTGCTCATAAGGTTTGCCCTGCCAACTAAAATATGTAAATATGTTGAAGACAAGCACACGTGCACCAGGAAACATATGTCTGGCGGCATCTGCTCCTGTAGAATACTGATTTCAGCTGTAGACCCACTGATAAACAAGCACTAGCTACGGATCTATGATTAGCTTTGAAATAAAATCTTTGTGTACTAGTGTACCTATAGCTGGTACCATCAACATTCTGCAGGAACAAATGCCGCCAGATATCTGCGACCTGCTGCAACTGTGCTTGCCTTCTGAGCCGTGCGTGGCTCGTATTCGTGCCACCTCTCTCTCTTTTACATTTTGTTTTTACTATACTGCCACCTCGTTTGTTAATTCATTACTGAGTTGCTGCCTTGGCTGTCCGTGAGTGGCAGCAACAGCGCTTGTCGATATAAGCCATGGCGTAATATCTTTGTTGACTGCTATTAATTTTCGGTTGTCGTGTGTTCGGAGTTAATTTGTATCTGGCAGTGAGTTGCAACGCACCAGGAGTGGATTGCGGACCTGGCAGTCGGACAGTCGGGACACTGCAAAGTCACTGCCGTGAGCGTCGTCTAGTCCTCGTGCAGATGTTCGTGGGGCTGTGTGTAGTTCATGTGATTATCACTGGCAAGTTTATTTAAGTGTTGTCGGCGTACTGTCTCTGAGTTAGTCGGTCGTTAGATTAAACAACGAGGGTTTTCGGGCTCTCCACCACTTTTGGCTCGTCTGTGATCCGTTCCTTTTGGTTCAACAGTCTCTGCTGTCAGCGTCGTTGGAATTTTGGTGCGAGTGCGGAGCGGGACCTTGGTGCAAGTGTGGAGCGGAAACCACCTTAAACATTGCTGTCTTGATGGTTTTTGTCGGTTGGGTTGCCGACGGACTAAGGATGGTTGGGCCGACTGCCTGTCTCACCTAATGGAACGTTAGTGTTTGAATTACAGGCCGGCCCTCGAACATCTGGTCGCCCTTGTGTGTACTGCCTTATTTGTTAAAAAAAATTGTTCTTGTTGTTGGTACTTGTATGGATTCTAGCCGGTTTTGTGTTTTAAATTAGTGTTGTTTTACTCTCATGGCCTTCAGCCTAGTTTAAAGAACTGTTTCACGTAAGGACTTTGGTATTTTATAAAATTAATGTTTTGGAGTTTTAAGTGTTCGGCCATCAGCGATTTGAATTTAACTTCTTTATTTCAGCCTAACAACTGTCTTAAGATAAGGCTAGCCTTTTAAATTTCTGATTATGCTTGCGTTTTAAGTTATTGGCCTTCAGCTGTTTATAAATTAAAGTGGCTTTCACCCGGTAATTAAGTCCCAAAGATTACAGCTATGTATTTAAATTTTTTTTGGTATTTTGTAATATTTGATCAAATTATAAAGTTGTATGTTCGAGTGTAACTGACAGCCCCTTATTTTGGCCCCTTTCCACAATTTATTTTATCTGTCCTGTCCTGGGGGTTAAGCAAGCGTTTCACCTTCAACGTATTTTAGTAGGCAGGGCAAACTTTGTGAGCAGACAGGCGAAATGGCCATGGGCTGCCCCCCTCCCCCTCTCATCTGTAGCAGCTGACATATTCACGGAATCTTTCTAACAGACCACGCTAAATTTCCCACCACTGTCCCTTCGCTGCTGGCTGAGGTGCATGAATGACACCTTCCTAATACGGCCAAATGGGGAAGCAGCTCAGCGGCTTACTTAACAACATGCGGTTCACACAAGGAATGGAAAACAAAGGAGCTATTCCTTTTCTGGATGTTGGGGCGTATAGAACATCAGAAAATAGGACATAAATTCCGCATGAAACCAACTCACGCCAACACGTACTTAGATACGGATTCACACCACCATCCAGCGTGTTACGTACGCTGACAGCCTGAGCTCACCGGAATAGTGACGTTGACCACGTACGTGCAAATGGTAAAACAACAGAGACATACAACGAGCTATGAACTAAAGCGAAGAAAACACAAAGGTAAAAAAGAAACTCTTCCTGTGCCAGCCTATCTTATGTGAGACGCGTCAGCGATCGTGGGGGCAAAGTTCTGCGTCGCGGACGAATCAAACCTATATTCCAGGGTGGTCGCAAGAGATCTGTTGAGGCCCGCTAAGGATTCCGTGATGCACTCCGCACTGTGGGTGTCTACAATCTTCCGTATGAATGCGGTGAAGTCTACGTTGGTAAAACCGGGAGACTCATTAGCACAATCTGTCAGTTTTCTGTAACCCCGCGTGTATGTTCTGCAGCCATGGATCCGGCAACGAAATATAAAAGAGGCTTTTGAAATAACTGGCAACGGGTTTGCCACAGTGGTAACACCGATTCCCGTCAGATGACCGAACTTGAGCGCTGTCGGGCTTGGCTAGCACTTGGATCAGTGACCGTCCGGGCTGCCGAGCGCTGTTGACAAGCGGGGTGCACTCAACCCTCGTGAGGCGAATTGAGGAGCTACTTGATTGAGAAGTAGCAACTCGGTCAAGCGGGTTGCATTCAACCCTTGTGAGGCGAATCGAAGAGCTACTTGATTGAGAAGTAGTAACTCGGTCACGAAAACTGCCAACGGCAGGGAGAGCGGTGTGCTGGCCTCATGCTCCTCCATATCCGCATCCAGTGACTCCTGTGGGTTGGGGATGACGCGGCGGTAGCGTCAGTACCATCAGGGTCTCCCGAGGCCGGACAGAATTTAGCTTAGTCTTAACTGAAATAGCAAAACCTCCTAACAGCATGAACAGGAAGGGTGGCTACAAGTTACCTACGCCCCGGCTGCCAGCGATGCCAGCCCGCGTGTGTTTCCCAGCCAGAAGCATCACTTGACCCAAGTTTAACGGTATTATCAGCGGCCAACAGAGAACTATTGTGCGGATTTAACACCTCGCTGCAACATTCCGCCTGGATACAAGTTATTGATTTGCTAAAGCCTGGCAGTCAGAAATGAGAGTTGCCTACCAGTCACCTACTAGAATCGTGGTTATTAGCAGATGATACTGTATTTGTTTGGTTGCAGACCTCAGCAATTTTCCTTGTTCTCAACTTAGACTTGTTTCTTAATTTATTTCCCGTTAACGTTCTTTTTGCAGATACAATCAATACGATTAAGCCGCTTCCCATGCCGAGGCGCTTAACAACTTCGTTATACATTTGGTGTGTTGTTAATGCTGTTGTGTCATCTGACGCATAGCGTCGTAGGAGCTCTGAAGCTCTGTGTATTTCATGTACGGATGTAGTGCAAAATAGGATCTCGTAGGTTTATCACATCTACTAAATTAAAATCTCTGAAATTAATTAAGAGCCGCCTAAAAGTTATTTAATTACAGCGGAACGCTAGCAGCTCCTAATCGCAATCTTCGCTTGGGCTTCCATTTTGTTCTTTTCACCGCCATCTTCCCCACGGCACTATTCGTGGCGAAGATACCTTCAGTGCATCCCCTGTGAATTTGCCCTCGGCGCAGGACAGACGCAGGCGTTTCCGACTGTACAGGCATCTACATGCCGGTTCTAATCGACTGCTAATGACACAAATGTTTCACGAAAACATGTTTAGCTATTTATGAGTACTTCAAAGATGTTATGGATAACACTAAACGCAGAGGAACTTTATTTTGCAACGGTTGTGGTATGGTTCACTAATCTCGACGCGTCGTCTTCATCATTATCGACTTTTTATTTGCTATGCGATAAGACACACATGGACACAAGGACTCAAAGCGACTTTTCCTGTAATTAACTTAATTTCAGTTTCTTCTCCTACTCGTGAAGCAGAAGAATTGCCGAAAAAGTGGGCAAACGTGCGTTCCTCGTCTGACAGAAGGTAGAACAAACATTGCTTCTAGTCTGTTAAGGTGGGGTAACAGTTTTGTCTGTCATCTGTTGTGCTACGGATTCCTTATGCTGACGCTGCTTTGCTTTTTATAAGTTTCAATTGTGAGAGTGAAATAGAAAAAACGCCCGGGCTTTAGATTCTAAGCTAAGTTTTTGGTTGTGGCCTCCCAGTTTGTACTGTTCCCGATCTGTATCAGACCTGCTTTTTTTACGGCCTTCAGTCCGAAGACTATTTTGATGCGACATTCCAAGATAGCCCGTCCTGCACATCTCCTTCAACAATCTCCAGCAACCCCCCCCCCCTTTACTCTGAGAACCACCACACTTCTCTCTATTACAAGACTGACGATGAGTTGATGACTTACGTACGTACGTACATAGTCTTGTGACGGCAAGAATACGTGCTGTTGACAACCAAATGATGCCAACTCACCCACAACGGAAGCTAGGTTAATATTAATAGGTACAGACTCGACTATGTTATCTACAATCTAAAGCATTTTAATTCTTATTTCAAACAGACTGTTCTTATTCAAGAATAAACACGTAAAAAAGTAATTCCTGATAAAAAGTGTGGTCCAAGGCGTAGTCCAACTCACAATTCTGTGCCTAACGTTTCATCTTCCACTGCTTGAAACTTCATCTGAGGCTTTAACGATTCAGAAGGCTGTTTAAAACAAGCTCAGAAAGCCGGACTTTTTAATGTGTCTCTGCACAATGGTCGGTTCGCGACGTCATCACATTCCTGCCTAACATCGCGGATGTGCGTTGAGGCATGCTATGGAGTTTGTAGAGGGGAAGAATTCGCTTTGTTTTATTTAGCACCTGCGCTCACAGCTTGTCTAATTTCAGTCCATCTTTCGGGTTCAGATTGTTTTTTATGCTTTTCAAGTTCTATGATAGGAGCGGCCAAGATTTCGGCTTACAGGCCGTGTCCAAGCACGAGTTCCGTGGCGCTCAGCCTCGCTACACATTTCCTCCGCTTCCGCGCCACGCTGTCTGAGCGGAAGGTGGCGAGGGGAGAGCGAGAAATGCGAATGCGCTGCATTTCAATGGCAGTGCTATTTCAATGCATATGACTTAGTTTTATATTTCACATTTATTAACAACATAGATCACAAACAAATCAAATTTTCAGTATTATTTAATTATTTTTGGCACACAACGAACTGTCGGCATGCGGACAGATGCAGACAGTTTCGTAGATTTACACACTCAAGTTGATCAGTGACTTATTTAATTTCATTATCGAAATGACGCCTTTGACACAAATATGTCGATCGAAATTCTGTACTGCAACTCTTCTGCAACGTCATTATGGAGACGTAGATGCTCTACCTGAGGAAATAACATAGACATCCTCAACAGTTTAAAAGAGATTGTCATTAAAAGCGAAATTCCTTTGCACGTCAATCAGTTAGATCGCAGATTTACAGGGGAGCTTTCAACTGAAACGGTTTTGAAAACAGGTGTAAGACTGGCAGTATTCTTCAAATCTCGTGTTTTCTTTAATGGCAATGAGCTCAGGGAACTGAAATTTTTTCTTAAAATGCCTCCCTTATGTAAGGAGATTTTCTTTTTATGTGCATCCCCATCACATCAGAAGGAAGTTGTTTCTCACCACCAGTGGCCAGTGTGCAGTCAAGTCCACTTAAAATGCGAGGTCTACAATCCTTTCTTGATGTTCCAATTTTCATTCCTGCACTCCTTTCTTCTTCATAAATTCAGCAATAGAAAGTATAAATAGTTCTAGGTTTTTCCCCTTGAATTAATCAACGTACTTTGCAGTAATATATAAAGTCTATATACTCTTCGTTAAATTCCATCGAAAACAGTTGCTACTGACAGTGGAATAACGCGCGCTAGTTCTGAAATTTTATTACTCATACCAGCAATATCTTCACATGTAGCATTCCTGCAAATTTAGCACAATGTGCTTCTTAATGTACTGTATAATGAATCCCGTCTGTCTATCGCTGTAATTCTTTGCTATTTCATTGTCAACTAAATCTTTAAATTCTTTCTGCATGGCATTGTACTATCGCTTCGTAGCAAATTTGGAATACCCGTCGCTTATGCGACTGCATAATACATAGTTAGAACTCTCATCCCTCTCTTCTGTGATTCCCATTCATTTTTAAAGGCTTGTGACTATAGATCGCTAGACCGCCTCTTTTTGTGCAAACATCCACGAGACCTGTGAAAGTCCTTCATACCACGAGCAAACATCGGAGGGTAAACAGCTCTGATACAACGATTCTGATGAGTTGTTCCGACCGCAAAATGCCACACTGCCTATACTAAACGGAATATCGTGCTCTCCCGAGTGCTTCCGAGAAGTAACGAACAAATACGATACAAGCGGCCTGTTCTATGGCCTCCCTGTACACCCTAGAGTGGTAGTTATTAGATCTTGCTAAACCCACAGCGCCAGAAAAACGAATTTGGTGGTTTCCCGGTCCTAGTGCATGATATGCTACTGCTGATTTTTCTATCTTGCCGCGAATATTTCAACATTGACAAGGATCTTAACCAGCCATTTGCCGCAGCAGGATTGTATAAAGCCCCACGCACTTTCAGCCTAGTCTACATAGAAACTACAATATGAAGCATTAATACCCCTTTCGAGAAATACAAGAATACTTGTCGCCTGAGTAAGACTGGTAAATCAGCAGTAGGAGATCACGCACTAGGACCGGGAAACCACCAAATTCGTTTCTCTGACGCTGTGGTTTTAGCAAGATCAAATAATTACTACGTTAGGATGTAGAGAAGGCCGTAGAAAACAATTTCAACAGAAAAGATCACCAGAAAAGAAGTAGTATTGAAACTAGACAAGTTGTGGGCTTTGGTGTTAGGTGAAACAAACAGCGCCAACTCTGTCCCTCTACAAGCTCCATAGCATCCGTCTGCGCGATTCCGCGATCTTTGGCAGCGGTCTGGTGAAGTCACGAACCGACCGTTGCGTCGATACATGCTGTACAAGTAGTTCGGGTTGCTGACCTTGTTATGACTTTCTGAGTCATTAAAGCATCTGACGAAGTCTCCAGCAGTGGAAGACGAAACGTTAAGCACAGAATTATGCCTTGGACCACTGCCTTATGTCCACAAATCAAATAACAGCAATATCGGAAAACCGGGCGTGAAAACCTACATTGCATATCTGAAAAAAATGATATAACTCCTACGTGCCACTTCCGATAGACCACAAATTCACTTTAGGACGTAGATGCCTTAAATTTATACCTTGTACACTCATTTATCGTTTGACATTTGCAGTAGCCCATGATGAACAAGTCTAGTCTATTTCACAAAAGGTGCTGGATTTGATACGAAGAAAATATTTCGTATGTAATAGACGCGATATTGTCCTGAAATTGAAGCAGGAAACAGCAGTACTGGAAGGAACAGAGTTTACTTTAGAAACCAAGCACCTATTCCAAGAATCTGGTCGAATATTATTCGCGGTAAATTTACTTCCTACTGCAACAGATGTAATCACTTCTGACAACATCATATTTAAGCCCTTGCCAGTGAATTAGCAGCCCTGCTATCTCTACTATAAAACAAGAAAACGGCGACCTGTTGGTGGGAATCTTAAGTTTAGTCTATTTTGTTCACATAGGACAGAACTAAACTCGTAGATTTTTTTGTATAACGTAGCAGTTTGTTTTGTTATGTTCTCGTTAATCTTTAGTATTTTAAGTTTGTAGCAGATCATTCTCTGATTACATAGTGAAATTACTTTGGTCTTGTATTTTTGTAAATTTAGTATGTGCAACCTGTTACAGAATAAGAGGTAACGTATTCAGTAATGCAGCAATAAAAACAAAGAAAATTGGGAAGGCTTTCAAGGCAAATACAAGGCTTTTATTAACTTGAGACAACCAAATATCTCCGAAACGTCGCACAGCGCGAAAAAATAAGTTCTCAGTGAAAATTTAATATTAGTTATGGGGAAATCTGCTGTGCTTCAAATGGCCACCTCCTAACCACCCATCCTGTATACGATGAAAAATAAACCTTTGTGTTCTAACGGTTCATATTTACATTCGATTTTACTTTTTTGCTGCAGATTTGATGGTACAGTATAATGTGGTTAGCCTTTCAAAGTCCGGCTAGAAACTACGTTTAGCGTGATCCAGCAGCAACGAAGTGGACGCACTAGGGTTCTGTTCCCATCGGGTACTTGACACCCGTGAGTCTGCTTGCCCCTCAACGCTGGGGTGCCGGATATCTGTGGGTACCCATGGCAGTGCGACTGTCAGTATCACTTATCTTATTACAATGGTACTGGTTTGCAGCCCGTCTATAGTCGCTTAGCGGCCAGTTCAAAACTTCAGGCGGGGATGGAAACACATACCGCAGTCAGGCACCCAGATGGCGGGGTTGGAAGCCGGCCACCGAAATCGAGCATTCCGATTGTTTGGGGACTCATCACAATCAACCCCGTAGGGAACCGCAAACTACGGCACCATACAAGTACACTACTGGCCATTAAAATTGCTGCACCATGAAGATGAAGTGCTACAGACGCGAAATTTAACCGACAGGAAGAAGCTGCTGTGATATGTAACTGATTAGCTTTTCAGAGCATTCACACAAGGTTGGCGCCGGTGGCGACACCTACAACGTGCTGACAAGATGAAAGTTTCCAACCGATTTCTAATACACAAACAGCAGTTGACCGGCGTTGCCTGGTGAAACATTGTTGTGATGCCTCGTGTAAGGAGGAGAAATGCGTACCATCACGATTCCGCCTTTGATAAAGGCCTATCGCGATTGCGGTTTATCGTATCGTGACATTGCTGCTCGCGTTGGTCGAGATCCAATGAGTGTTAGCAGAATATGGAATCGGTGGGTTCAGGAGGGTAATACGGAACGCCGTGCTGGATCCCAACGGCCTCGTATCACTAGCAGTCGAGATGATAGGCATCTTATCCGCATGGCTTTAACGGATCGTGCAGCCACGTCTCGATCCCTGAGTCAACAGATGGGGACGTTTGCAAGACAACAACCATCTGCACGAACAGTTCGACGACGTTTGCAGCAACATGGACTATCAGCTCGTAGATAACGGCTGCGGTTACCCTTGTCGCTGCATCATAGACAGGAGCCCCTGTGATGGTGTACTCAACGACGAACCTGGGTGCACGAATGGCAAAACGTAATTTTTTCGGACGAATCCAGGTTCTGTTTACAGCATCATGATGGTCGCATCCGTGTTTGGCGACATCGCTGTGAACGCACATTGGAAGCGTGTATTCGTCATCGCCATACTGGCGTATCACCCGGCGTCATGGTATGGGGTGCCATTGGTTACACGTCTCGGTCACCTCTTGTTCGCATTGACGGCACTTTGAACAGTGGACGTTACATTTCAGATGTGTTACGACCCGTGGCTCTACCCTTCATTCGATCCCTGCGAAACCCTACATTTCAGCAGGATAATGCACGACCGCATGTTGCTGGTCCTGTACGGGCCTTTCTGGATACAGAAAATGTTCGACTGTTGCCCTGGCCAGCACATTCTCCAGATCTCTCACCAACTGAAAACGTCTGGTCAATGGTGGCCGAGCAACTGGCTCGTCTTTGTACTTCTTTCAAAGCCACAATGAATTCTTCAAACGTCGTGTTTTCTTTAACGGAAATGAGCTCAGGGATCTGAACTGTTTTCCTTAAAATGCCTCCCTTATCTAAGGAGATTTTCTTTTTATGTGCATCCCCATTACACCAGAAAGAAGTTGTTTCTCAACTTCCTGTGTCTTACTGTCACTACTCGTGATGAACTGTGGTATCGTGTTGAAGCTGAATGGGCAGCTGTACCTGTACACGCCATCCAAGCTCTGTTTGCCTCAATGCCCAGGCGTATAAAGGCCGTTATTACTGCCAGAGGTGGTTGTTCTGGGTACTGATTTCTCAGGATCTATGCACCCAAATTGCGTGAAAATGTAATCACATGTCAGTTCTAGTATAATATATTTGTCCAATCAATACCCGTTTATCACCTGCATTTCTCCTTGGTGTAGCAATTTTAATGGCCAGTAGTGTAGTTTATTTGCGAGAAACGGTATAGTCACATTAGCAACACTCATGTAACGTTTGAACATCGACGTCAGCTGTTAGAACACAAAGCTACATTTAGATCGTAAATTAAACGCCGACTCAAATGGGTCGAACTGCAAAAACAGGTACACTTGATATTTGTCGATTTCAGCGCCATCTCCCACGAATGAAAACAATGACCTGAATAAACCGTACGTTTTTTTTAATTTTTTTTATTTTATTTTATTTTTTTTTTTTTGCTAGAATCAGAATAAGCGGTAAGAATAGGAGGGATGGGGGTTGCCAGTCGAAAATGCAAAGCTAACCCCGCGGTTAGGAGGTGGCTATTTGCAGCACGGGCAGAGGTACCCTTTACTAATATGAACTTTTCGTGTAGAACATATTTTTTCGAACAAAGCGTCATTTGCGAGGTATTTAGATGTCTTAAGTTAAAACAAGCATCCTGTATTTGACTGAACGTTACTGAAAGGGCATATACAGCAATCAATAACGTAGGTATTTCATAAGCCACTCGCTCATTAAACCTCGCTTAATAAGACCTAACCTTCTCCGAGATTACTACTATTTCGCTAGCGATACACAACATAGTTTTACTTACAGCGGCACTATCAACAGCAGCTCCTCCATACTTAGTGAATAGGTAGAATGTCCCTCATGTTTCTGCGAGCCCATTCAAACTAATTTATTGGATTGATTTTCACCATAAATACATTTTGCCCTGAACAATAAATTTCTCTCGACATGCACACAAGACTTCAGTATCCTCTTGATAGGTATTTGTCGTCATCGGTAAATCAATGGTAAGAGCTATTAAGTCATGCATTGGCAAGTTTTCATATTCATTTCGCGATAGTGAATGGAAATTTACAACATTGCTAGCAATCGTTCTTCCCACGAACCGTACATGACTGGAAAGGGAAAAAGAGAAGGAAGTGTTACCGGTACGCGAAGTACCCTCCGCCTGGCTTGCAGAGCATAGACGTAGATATATGTACCCTGCTGACACAATTTTAATGTTACAGTAGTAGAATGAGAGGTAGATAATATTAGTTTCCCATTAGATCTCTTGTAGCAAGATGTAATAGCGATGTTGGATGGCAGTCGATCTACAAGGCTCTGTCCCCGCTACCAGTAGGACTACGAACGTGGCACGTGCTACTGCCGACCCACCTGCTCCCAAAACCCACACGGCAGCCCTGGCGGTGCGTTTCTTTCCAATTTGCCGACCACGGAAACTGCGGCAAGTGCTTTGTCGCCGGCCGGTTATCGACCGCAACACACCGTGGCGCGCTCATTAATAAAACATGGGAGCGCCACAAAGTGAGGCTAATCCGCAGCACCGCGATAATCTGACGACGTCCAATCTCGCCGCGGCCGTCTGCGGCGCCTCTCGTTAAGCAGCACTAACAGCGCTTTAACACCGCATTACCATCCGCTTCAGACTGGAACACCTGGCGCGATCCGCAGGCATTCTTCAGGCGGCGATGTCATCTCGTCTGGGCCCTTCCGAAAACACATGAAGTCTCGTTTTTCTCTCTTATCTGAAACCATTCCAAATTTTTGGTAATATTTTTGGCAACAGCGATCTTGTAATCTGTATAAAAATGGTGAAAAAAACTCTATAATGCAATGGGTATTGAGCCATGGTCGGCTTGCGCTGATGCCGTTCATTTTGTTACCATCGAGAGGCGTCTTATTGCTCCCTCAGTTACTACTTGAACGAGTTGCTCACTTACCTCCGTAAGTGGCAGCAGCAGCGTTTATCGACACCAGTAGTGCCGTACCTTCTTTGGTGTTGCCGCTATATTTCCGTGTCGTGCTCTGTGTGACGCAGTTGGTTGGTTGCGACGGAGCAGCGAGGAAGTCTCTGCGGCGTGAGATCAGGCTGGGGCCGCTGGCGGAGTGCACGCGCGGTCGGAGTTGTGTGGCGAGAGCTGCAAATTTCGTCGCCTACCGAACCTGCATACTGGAGTTGAGTAATCAGTAAACCTGTTATGAAACCTCAACTGTTGTGACATTTCTTCCTTGATTGCTGGTTGTTGCCTTCTGGGCTGTTCCCGCAAGCAGCAACGTGATGGTGTGCTGGAGTCGGCAAAATTTTCCAGCTGTCTTCCTATATTGCGTTAACTTTGAAATGATTATTAGTGAAGTGCACCAGCGGTATCTTCTGCCTTGTGGCCGTTAACGTTCCGGTTACCTGCCCTGGTCGTTAGCATAGTTTCCGGCAGTGTGTTTTCCTCGCCGTGTTGAAGCTGTCTGGCACGGCGTGTAGTTCGACAGCTTGATGTTGTTCTCCCGTTTTCTTTGAGTCGTTATTGTGCCTTGACTGTGTCTACACGCCAATTATTAAGACATAGTCCTGCTGCGATCCTCGTCCTCGCTGATATTTTTGGTTGTCGTGCTATTGGTCGGGTGGAAGGGAATTGATTAGGTTGTTGGTTGGTTCTTCAGCCGTCCCTGGGTCGTGCTGTCACCCGATTGTTTAGTGTCACGCTTGGCTGCCTGTCTCACCTAAACTGTTGTTAGAGTTTACTACCTAGGCCAACCCTTGGAACACTTCTGAGCACCACTGTTCTGTTCTTTGTGATTCTGACTTTCTTTTGTCACAAGTACTGTGCCGGGCCTTTAGCTGTGTATTAATTTTGTCTGTTCTATGTTCGGTTTATGGCCTTCAGCCGAACCTTATGTGAAGTATTTTAAGATTAGGCCTTCAGCCGTGTTTTATGTAAAATTCTTGTTTGCTCCGTATTTAGGCCTTCGGCCGCGTTTGTTTTAAAATCTGTGGCTTTCAGTCCTACTGTGTAAATGCTTATCTTAAGGTTTGTCTTTAATTATTTTGAATAATTGTTTGGGCCTTCAGCCGTCAAGATATTTCAAGATTTCTTAAGATCGTTTTCTGTTGTACTGTGTAAATGCTTGTCTTTAAAGCTTGCCTTTTATTATTTTGAAAAATTATTGGACTTTCAGTTGAGGAATTAATTTAAAGTTTCCTTAATATGGCTATTAGCAGAGAATTATAAATGCTTGCCTTTTAAAGAATTTCCTTAGCTGATCTGAAATATTATTTGGGCCTTTAGCCGAGAAGGTATTTTAATTTTACTTAAGTAAGGCCTTCAGTCATCGGTCTAAATTCTGGTGCCTTAAAAGGAATTATTTAAAGATATTCTAATTTTACTTAAGTAAGGCCTTCAGCCGTTTCTCTAAATCCTTGTGTTTTAAAAGGAATTATTTAAACTTTATTATTGAGAAGTTACTTGGGCCCTCAGCTTTGAATTGATCCTTGTTGTTTTAAAGAGAAAACTCTCCATTGGTTTTCGAGGAATAAAGTTGTGTGTTCTTGTGTAACTAACAGAAATTGACCTTGGCCCCTTTCCACAACCTGATCCGTTCTGTCCTGCGAAACCAGAATTCCGGTATTTTATTAAAATGACCGGTTTCGGCCTAGGCTTAGGCCATCTTCAGACAATACCATCAGCTGAAGCTGGCGATGCACAGAACAGTCAGTTGACGTCATTCACTGAAATTGTTTCAGCGACTGACCAACCGAGTGTTCTATGCATTGCGATATAGACTGCTATTTTTACTGATTTTGACACCATTCTATTGTTTTCTGCTGATATCCTTGTTGTATTGTTGGGAAATCACTTACAGAGCAATGCCATAGTAGAGTGATAACATCAACAAATCAGATTGGTTGAGGTGCACTGTTGGCTGTATCATGGGCGAGTATTTGTCGCCTTCTACATTTCTTCATCGGTCGCAATGTGAACGCAAACAAAGTAACTTGTCAGAGTTCTGTCGCCATGTTCTGTAGGAGTACCCAAGTCAGTATGAGAACACTTGAACAGACAACATTTGTATTTTTACGCTACTCTGTTATAAATAAATTTTCCTATCCTGTCGCCTTGCACCTTACGACTATATTATCACCTAGAAAGATATACATTGTCAACAGATGTAAAAAGATGTTCTGATAGGAAACTTACAGCTGTTATCGCTGGAATGTACTATCTCTGATTAGTGCACAGACAGACTGTTTCATGTAATTTCTCACCAACGGCCTTAGTTCACATGTAAGCAGTGTGCTACAGTATTCATTTATAGCGATTTATATGAAGGATGTTCACACTGGTAATATTTCAGCTCGTTTACATCATTTCACGATGTGGAGAGCTTCGCACTCATTTGACCTTACCTTGTTTTTACAGTGAAAAAGGCTTATTTTTGACGATGATACGTATAAAGGGAGAATTTTAAAGACTGGCATCTGCTGAAGCAAAATGTAAGTAAGTACTGTTTTCATGACTCTTGTAATGTACTACTGTCTGCATGACATGTTTGTGCAGTTCATTATACACACTCAGTGCTTGATTTCCGTATTGGTTTAGCTTTTGCAGTACCACTTGAAAATGGCCCAAAGACCGAAATTGCAATTGTGAAACAAATAATTTCTATAGTCAACGGCGAATATGATGTCCTTTAAAAAATTCTAAATGACTGTGAACCCGAACTATGAGAAGTTAATCTTCTGACTACGTTACAGGTCACAAATGGGGATATCCAGAGACCTAAGTGACTATGACAAAGGGCAGATTGTAATGGCCCGGCACCTGGGAAAATGTACCTCGGAGACTGTGGAACTGGTCGGCTGTTACTGTGCTACTGTCGTGAGCATCTATGGAAGGTGGTTGATGTTGGAACCACTAGTAGGCGACAACCTGTTGGAACCTGTTGCACGTTCACCACTCGCCTCGGAGCGTGAGTTTCGGAGGCTGGCGTAATCTGTGAAGCAGGGCAGGCGGCGATCTGTGGAAGATCGGACGGGACTTACAATGCCACAGCAAGCACACGTGTTTAGAGCACATTAGCGCACGCTACTGTTGAACTTCGCCTTTCGCAGCGATGAAATGCGGCGATTCTGTGAAGATAGACACATCAGCGGCGATGCGCTCAGCGACGAAAATCGCTTTGACGACGAAAACGAGGGCTTATCAAGTCAAAGTAGCAGAGAGCGTCCATCCAAAAGCAGGAGCGATATTTATTATGGACCAGGCATCTATGGTATACCGTAACTATCAAGCTTTGTCTCTTATTTATATGGCAAATACTTATCAAACTTAAAAACCGTTTTTCTCAAATCCAGCGTGGTTGTCGTTGTCCACGTTACAATTTTCATCCGATTTGAATGATTTTTGGTCTCCCTTGAAGTAAACTGAATTCATTTCATCGTGGCCGACTTGTTTTTATGTTGGTATTTAGTATTTTTTCGGCCATTTTTTTCTACGAGGAACTAAAATTACATCTGTAAGAATCAGGGTGATATGCTGATTTGATGTTTCAGATAACCACAAACGGAGTTACAGCGACAACCGTCGATCTACCTCCTTTCAGAGCTGCCTCGGGAACATCCCAATACACAGTGAAGATAATAAATATATTTCAATACAAAATACCAATACAAACTTCAATGAATGCTTTATTCACTGCAGCAAACCCCATTTGTCTATTACATTCCAGTACGAAGAAAAAAATGCCGAATTTGAACAATAATTTCGTCCGTCATCCTGTCGTTCCCCCTTAAAGTTTCTCGTTAAGGAGATGTTATTTTCCAAGCAAGTAACCGACCGCATCCAAAAACCAAAATCGTGCTACAATGGTTTGAGGATCATGATAGTGAACTCGCGTTGATGTCTTACCGACCAAATTCGCCTGAATCGAACATGATGGAGCGCTGTGGGACACTATCGGACCCCAGTTCCACGTACACCAACCAGGGGAATTAGTTCACCTGTGAGTAGACAAATGGTGTCAATACCTCCGGGGTTCTAATCCATGCCACGTAGAATCTCTGCTGTGCTGCATTCTAAACGTGGACCAGCACGCTATTAGGAAGGTCGTGGTAACATTCTCTCTCATCAGTGTAGCACTCCTGGCTGGTCCTACTCGCATATTCAAACCGCCTCATAATAACGTGCCGCATGTGAGTTACCGCTCCCAAAATGTTACTTACATTTCTCCCACTAGAATGTTCATTTTCGTTTGCGTTCTTTGTTCTTCCACATTTCAGGTTATGTTATTTTTAATAACGTTTGCTTAACCATATCGTGAGTACTGGCGTCGATACCGCATACAGCATCAAGGCTACTGAAAGAGTAGTTGCCGGTGTAGCATGCTTCTACTTCAACGGAAACGTAAACCACAACGGGAATTTCCCTTTTTCTATCCAGAGTTCCATTACGTACTTGAACGAGAAGGGTAGTTAGACATTGAAAATTCCTGGCAGATTAAAACTGTGTGTCGGACCGAAACTCGAACTCGGGACTTTTGCCTTTCGCGGGCAAGTGCTCTACCAATTGAGCTACCCAAGCACGACACACGACCCGCTCGAGCAGCTTTAATTCCGCCTTACCTCGTCTCCTACCTTCCAAACTTGCCCGCGAAAGCCAAATGTCCCGAGTTCGAGTCTCGGTCCGGCAAACAGTTTTAATCTGTCAGGAAGTTTCATAACAGCCCACACTCCACTGCAGAGTGAAAATTTCATTCTAGTTAGACATTGTTCTCCTGCTCAGTAAGTCAAGAATTAGTAGGAGGAAGTTTGTGGCCTACTTAAGAACGCATTCAGACATTCACCAAAACTGATTTTTAAGAGCTAAAGCCGGCCGCGGTGGCCTTGCGGTTCTAGGCGCTCCAGTCCGGAGCCGCGCTGCTGCTACGGTCGCAGGTTCGAATCCTAACTCGGGCATGGATGTGTGTGATGTCCTTAGGTTAGTTAGGTTTAAGTAGTTCTAAGTTCTAGGGGACTGATTACCACAGCAGTTGAGTCCCATAGTGCTCAGAGCCATTTGAACCATTTAAGAGCTAAGAATAGTCAAAATCAAAATGGCCTGCCGGGAATATGTACTCAGCACAAACAGAAAAATGCATTTGTTGTATCCCAGTGCACTCGTTTGCCATAACTCACACATCGAATTTCAGCTGTTTCACATATGTGACAAGTTGGACGAAATTCTCAGTAAAGTAGCTATACGCTTTACAGAATGGCGGCTAATATACATATGGAAACCAAGAGGAAACAATACGAATGGAACACCAACAACGAAGTATTCGGAGTAAAGAAGGTGTAAGAAAGAGGTGCCGGCCGCGGTGGTCTAGCGGTTCTAGGCGCTCAGTCCGGAACCGCGCGACTGCTACGGTCGCAGGTTCGAATCTTGCCTCGGGCATGGATGTGTGTGATGTCCTTAGTTAGGTTTAAGTAGTTCTAAGTCTAGGGGACTGATGATCACAGATGTTAAGTCCCATAGTGCTCAGAGCCATTTGAACCATTTTTAAGAAAGAGGTGCAGACTTCCGCTCCTACTGCTCAAAATGGTTCAAATGGCTCTGAGCACTATGGGACTTAACATCTGAGGTCATCAGTCCCCTAGAACTTAGAACTACCTAAACCTAACTAACCTAAGGACATCACACACATCCATGCCCGAGGCAGGATTCGAACCTGCGACCGTAGCGGTCGCTCGGTTCCGGACTGCGCGCCTAGAACCGCTAGACCACCGCGGCCGGCTCCTACTGCTCAATATGCACATCGAAGAAGCAACGATGAAAATAACAGGATCAGGAGTGGATATTAAAATTAATAGTGAAAGGATTCCAATGATAATATTCGCTCATAGTATCGTTATCGTTAGTGAATTTGATAAATAATTACAGGATCTGTGGAATAGCATGAACAGGTAACTGAGCACAGGAAAAGGACTAAGTGTAAGACGAAGGAGGCGAAAGTAATGAGGAGTAGTGAGAAGCTTAACTTTAAAATTACGACTCATCTAGTTCGCGAAGCATCTAGTTCGCGAAGCTAAGGAATTTTGTTACCTTGGGAGCAAACGTTCCCGTAGTGGGTGGGGCAAGGAAAATATAAGCAGAATAACACATACAAAGAGGGCATTTGTCGCCAAAATATTTCAAAATGTATCAAAGATAGGCCTCAATTTGAGGAATAAATTTCTGGTGATGTACGTCTAGATCACAGAACTGTATGATTGTGAATAACAGAATGTGGGAAAACCGGAAAAGAAGAGAATCGAAGTGTTTTAGATGTAGTGCACTGAAGCATGTAGAAAGTCAGGCGGACAAAAGAATGAAGATTTCTCCACAGAATCGTCAAAGGAAGGAAAACATGGAAATACTGACAAAATGGACACGAATATGGACGTGCGTTAAGACAAAAGGCAATAACTTCCATAGTACTAATGTGACGAGGATAAAACTTTAGGGGGGAAGACAGTGGTCGAAAAATATCCAATAAATAATCGAAGATGTTGAGCGTAGCTCTGAGATGAAGCGGTTGTCAAAACAGGCTGAAGACTAATGAGAAAAGACATTACCACATCTTATCCATTGCGTGTTGTAATATTGACTGCAGAAACTGAGTTCTTTGTAACTTTTTTAATACACTCTCGTATGCCATGGATTCGTTTAACACTGGAATGTTCGAAACCACAATTCCAAATCCCGCAGTGGCCAGCAGGCAGAAGACAACCCTCCCACCTTGAGTACGTTTGTTCCTCAGCATTAACGTTACCACGGCCTTTGCAACCTAAGCTCATTACTGGCTCCCGCTTCCGTCCGCCAGCGAACGTAACTTCCAACTTCGGCTTTGCAGCCAGGAGAATTCCGTAACAAGAGAACTTTCGGACTGACCGAGGTAAGATGTTACTTTGGCCACACCCAGCAACAAAACAGCGTGACGAAACTTTTCACGCTATCTAAGCGTTAGCAGCCAGGTGTTGCGTCTACGTAATTGTCCTACACGTATGGTGCTTTGGCAGGAGATGTGTCTAGTCTGAGATGAGAGTATACCAATGGAAATGGAAATTGTTACACCGTGAATCACCAGTTCGGTAGTTATCAAACTTCATAGAGATATTCGTCACATAACGGGTATTTTATGGTTAAAATTTCGTTTCATCCGGAACTCGTCTATATGGTCAACAGCAGAATGAGGTGTAACGTCCACAGGCACAAACACAATCTGTGTTCGTTGTGCAATGGAAGAAAACCGCCTCCTATGTCATGTTGAAGAATTTCTGGTCTCGCCTGAAATGTATGCTGCTTCAGTTCATACGTCCTACCACCGCATCCCAGACACGTTCTATGCGTGACAAAGCAGAGACCCTGGCAGGCCAGCCGGGAATTCGTACATTTCTCAAGGCGTTTGTTGATAAACCGCAGAAGCTTTTGCGTTATTCTGATGGAATAAGCCATTCGATATCCCGGTCATGAAGAGTATGACAACAGACGGTGTTTGTATGACATCTTCAGTTGTACAATGACTTTTCCGCTCATATGAATAAATCGAAAGTTTTCCTCGGTTATTTGTAACTTCCATACCTGCAGTCTGCAACGTGCAAAAATTGGCAACGCTTAAAAAAATGGTTCAAATGGGTCTGAGCACTATGGGACTTAACATCTGAGGACATCAGTCCCCTAGACTTAGAATTACTTAAACCTAGCTAACCTAAGGACATCACACACATCCATGCCCGAGGCAGCATTCGAACCTGCGACCGTAGCAGCAGCGTGGTTCCGTACTGAAGCGCCTAGAACCGCTCGGCCACAACGGCCGGCTTGGTACTACGTTAAATCCGCATTACTAGCAGGTGTCGCCTCACCTAATTATCAAAATTTGCTTTGATAAAAAAAACGAGGGTTTAATTAGTTGTTTGGAAAGTGTTCATATATGTATTTTTTGTAAAATGTAAAGACTGTCGCCTGAAAATATCTGTGGAGCAGAAGCTGATTAGAGTCAGCGAGTTTACTGCGCACGACAACTGCAGAGCAGCGGCTTGCGGCAAAGATGACATCTACGGGGCAGCTGGCCACCGCAAGACTCCAACAACGGCCACAAAGAAAAACCAACTATTGCTAAAGGGGAGCATTAGGGTGCTATGTTTGTTCATCATAAATGGTTCTTGATTTGTCCCATGAGAAATTCAGTTAGTCGTTGTTGGTTGACAGCCGGATTAAGATCAGTCCGGATCAAGGTCAGGCTCGGTAGTGCTTGAGTGAAACGCTACAGTCGTTTAGGAAAATTCGGTGAGATTGTTATCGTCTTGTCTGAAAGATATTTACGCCGATCTGTGATAACTTTGATTTCACATTGTGGGGCGAAAAGCGTCAAGTGATTGATTTATTTGGGTAGTAGTAGTGGCTATGGTACATTGTAATTGAGGACTAGTTTCTCGTGGTTGGTGATTTTACGCCAAAACAGTTACTGAACGAAGTCTTCTTTGAGAGCCACTCGTTGTAGGCTATCCGTATCTCGGTTAGAATGGAGATTTTCCGTTTTGTTGTGGGAGGTAAGTGACGTTGTCACCTGAAGTCTTTCTTTCAATTTGAAGGTGGAGGATGCACGCACTAAGGAAATGGTGCCTCTGCGTTGGTTTATTAGTGGATTTAAAGGTGAAAGCAAGCGCTTGGGAAATGGCGCCTTTGGGATATTGTCTTAGGTATTATTTTGCGACTTCAGCGTGAGCGTTGAAGTAATTTTCTTAGGGTTTGTTAATCTTTATATAGATACAGGGACTGTGTTACCTTTGTAATTAGGGAACGGACGTCCTACTGTTGTATGTGATATAGCGGGAACCAATCAGAGTTCGTAGGAGATTTGCGCGTGCTGTCTCCAATTTAGTAGGTTTTCCTATAAAACCCTAAACGAAAAAGCAAGAACCATTCTTACTGAGGATACGCCAATTATGTCTCCTAAAGTACGAAAATTGTGTCTTAAATAATTTCAGTAGCATTTGGACTGCGGGAAGTCAGCGCCTGAAGCCCGACTAGTTTTTTGTCTATTTTAAAGTTGAAGCATTTTAAAAGTGGCGGTGAGACCCAGGTTTTTCCTTTTTTTTTTTTTTCTTAGAATAGCTTCTGTTGTAAAAATAAAAATAGTGTCCCGAGTCTCATTTGCCCCATAACTGGTATTCAAGAATGTTCAGCTTTACAGCAAACGAATAATTTGCAAATATCGTAAAGTAAGGCGATAAAAGGCAGTCAGATATTAGACAAAGAAAAATCTGCAGCGTTATAAGACAGCAAAGATAGCAGTTCCCAAAGAGATAGGAATATTAGTTCGCATTTGTAAATTTCCAAAGAGAAAAATCATTTCACATTTCTCAAGCTAAAAAGGAAAAATATAATCTCGAGGATCGTGTTTAAATGAAAAACTGATTAATTTTTGAAAGATAATTTACTTATTGTTGGGAGGGTTAGAATTTTAAAACGAATTAATACGTTGGTATTCGTTATGCAACGGTTTGTTGTAGCGGTTGCTACGTATACAAGTTATCCCTGACTAATACTGTCAGTTAAAGAAGAAAGTAAGTCGCATCTCTGAAAGAGCGATTTAAAATAAGTATTATCTAAAAATGCAGACAAGGACACTGCAATTAGTTGGTTCTACGCAATTTGATTGTGGATTTAAATTGGAAAGGCATTATCGAGCACGAGAGTTTGCATTTTTTTAATAAAAGGGTTTAACATTTCAGTTACGCCGTTGGTTAGTGAGGTGCGTTGTCAGGTAGCAGAGTTTCACACTGGGAGTTCGAATTTGTGGCTTTGAGTGGTGAGGTCGAGTATCTGATTTTCTATCTATCGTATACTATAGTGTATAAAATTTTCCATTGAAACTGATACGCTGGCCGTGGTGGCCGAACGGTTCTAGGCGCTTCAGTCCGGAACCGCGCGACTGCTACGGTCGCAGGTTCGAATCCTGCCTCGGACATGGATGTGTGTGATGTCCTTAGGTTAGTTTGCATTTTGATCAACTGACAACTTTTCACGATGATAAATGACAGCATCATTTGCAAACCATCTAACAGGCCTGTACAGATTGCCTCCTAAATCGTTATGTAGATCAGGAACAACAGTGTTTGACTCGAAGACTTTCCGTCAGTTATTACGAACTGTGACCTCTCTTACAGGAAATCGTGAATCCAGTCACACAACTGAGACGATGCTACACAGAAACGCTATTTAATTAGAGGTCGTTTGTGAGGAACGGTGTCAAAAGCCTTCTGGAAATCTCAAAATACGGAATCCATTTGACGTCCCGTGCCGGTAGCACTCATTACTTTGTGAGACTAAAAAGCTACTTGTGTTTCACAAGATCACAAAAATTCTGCCGACTGCCTTCCCTGCCTGTTCTACAACCTGGATCTCGCACCTTATGACTTCCAAATCTTTCTTACACTATAGTGAAAGACAAAAATGGTTCAAATGGCTCTGAGCACAATGGGACTTACATCTGAGGTCGTCAGTCCCCAGGATTCGAACCTGCGACCGTGGCGGTCGCGCGGTTCCAGACTGTAGCGCCTAGAACCGCTCGGCCACCCCGGCCGGCTATAGGGAAAGACGGATAATATACAGAATGTACAAGAACCAAAAGGGAACAATAAGGTTGGAACATCAAGAACGAAGTATTCGTATTAATAAGGCTGTAACACAGGGATGCATGTCTAGCGCCCCTAATCTACATCTACATGGATACTCTGCAAATCACATTTAAGCGCCTGGCAGAGGGTTCATCGAACCACCTTCACAATTCTCTATTATTCCAATCTCGAATGGCGCGCGGAAAGAATGAACACCTATATCTGACAGTACGAGGTCTCATTTCCCTTATTTTATCGTGGTGATCCTTTCTCCCTATGTAGACCGCTGTCAATAAAATATTTTCGCATTCGGAGGAGAAAGTGATTGGAACTTTATGAGAAGATTCCGTAGCAACGAGCCCAAATCCCGTATCATTTCAGTGACTCTCTCTTACATATTTCGCGATAATACAAAACTTTCTGCCTTTTTTGAACTTTTCCGATGTACTCCGTCAATCCCATCTGGTAAGGATTCCACACGGCGCAGCAGTATTCTAAAAGAGGACGGACAAGCGTAGTGTAGGCGGTCTCCTTAGTAGATCTGTCAGATTTTCTAAGTGTCCTGCCAATAAAATTCAGTCTTTGGTTAGCCTTCCCCACAACATTTTCCGTGTGTTCCTTCCAATTTAAGTTGTTCGTAATTGTAATAGTTGTAATTCCTAGGTATTTAGATGAATTTACGGCATTAACTAATTCCATTTAGCACTCATGTGGATGACCTCACACTTTTCGTATTTTAGAGTCAACTGCCAATTTTCGCGCCATTCAGATATTTCTAAATTGTTTTGCAATTTGTTTTTATCTTCCGATGACTTTATTAGTCGATAACCGACAGCATCATCTGCAAACAACCTAAGACGGCTGCTTAAATTGTCTCCCAAATCGTTTATATAGGTAAGGAACAGTAAAGGGCCTATAACACTACCTAGGGGAACGCCAGAAATCACTTCTGTTTTACTCGATGACTTTCCATCACTTACTACGAACTGTGACCTCTCTGACAGGAAATCACAAATCCAGTCACACAACTGAGACGATATTCCTTAATCACGGAATTTCACTACTAGCCGTTTGTGGAGGTACAGTGTCAAAAGCCGGAATCGATGTGAAATCCCCTGTCAATACCACTCATCCCTTCATGCGAGTAAAGAGCGAATTGTGTTTCACAAGAACGATGTTTTCTAAGCACATGTTGACTGTGACTCAGCAGTCCTTTTTTCGGGGTAATTCATAACATTCGAACACAATATATGATCCAAGATCATGCTTGCATATCGACGTTAATGATTCGGGTCTGTTTAAGTAGATTACTCCTACTACCTTTCTTGAATATTGGTGTGAAATGTGCAACTTCCCAGTCTTTGAGTACGGTTAGGTTAGGTTAGTGTTTTTTAACGTCCCGTCGACAACGAGGTCATTAGAGCTACTACCTTTCTTGAATATTGGTGTGAAATGTGCAACTTCCCAGTCTTTGAGTACGGTTAGGTTAGGTTAGTGTTTTTTAACGTCCCGTCGACAACGAGGTCATTAGAGACGGAGCACAAGCTCGGGTTAGGGAAGGATGGGGAAGGAAATCGGCCGTGCCCTTTCAAAGGAACCATCCCGGCATTTGCCTGAAACGATTTAGGGAAATCACGGAAAACCTAAATCAGGGTGGCTGGAGACGGGATTGAACCGTCGTCCTCCCGAATGCGAGTCCAGTGTGCTAACCACTGCGCCACCTCGCTCGGTCTTTGAGTACGGATCTTTCGTCGAGCGAACGGTTGTATATGATTCTTAAGTATGGAGCTAATGTATCTGCATACTCTGAAAGGAACCTAATTGATATACAGTATGGACCAGAAGACTTGCTTTCTTTAAGTGATTTAAGTTGCTTCACTATTCCGAGGATATTTACTTCTACGCTACTCATTTTGGTATCTGTTCTTGATTCGAATTCTGGAATAATCACTTCGTCTCCTTTTGTGAAGGCATTTCGGAAGGCTGTGTTTAGTAACTCTGCTTTGGCAGCACTGTCTTCGATATCTCCATTGCTATCGCGCAGAGAAGGCATTGATTGTTTCTTACCGCTAACATACTTCACATACGACCTGAATCTCTTTGGATCTTCTGCCAAGTTTCGAGACAAAATTTCGTTGTGGAAACTGTTATAACCATCCCGCATTAACGTCCGCGCTAAATTTCGAGCTTCTGTAAAAGATCGCCAATCTTGGGGATTTTCGTCTGTTTAAATTTGGCATGTTTGTTTCGTTGTTTCTGCAACATGGTTCTGATCCGATTTGTGTACCAAGGAGGATCAGTTCCGTCGTTTGTTAATTTATTTGGCATAAAGCTCTCAATTGCTGCCGATATTATTTCTTTGAATTAAAGCCACATATGGTCTACACTTATATTATTAATTTGGAAGGAGTGGTGATCGTCCTTCAGGAAGGCGTCAAGTGAATTTTTATCTGCTTTTTTGAGTAGGTATATTTTTCGTTTTTTTCGGATTTGGGGTTACAATATTCAGTCTCGCTTCCACAACCCTGTATCTGTTTTGATGCTCGTTATTAACATTATTTGCTGGTAAGAGGTCAAGTGTGTTTTCACAACCGTTTACTATTCGCGTGGGCTCATGAACTAGCTGCTCGTCCCGTCCATATATCAACGAATCGATTATGAAAAAAATATAACTTCAGTAATCGAATTAAAACTCGTGTTGAAAGGATATCAGTAAGACCCGCTGATGACATTAATATCCTCAGTGAAAGTGAAGAAGAACTTACAGGGTCTGTTGGATATAATGAATAGTCTAATGAGTACAGAATATGGACCGAGAGTAAACTGAAGAAAGACGAAAGTAGTGAGATGTAGCAAAAGTGATGATGGCTAGAAACTTTTTGTGAAAACTGGTGATCACGAAATAGACGAACTTGAGTTCTGCTACTTTGGAAGCAAAATATCCCGTGACGGACGAAAAAAGAGTGAGATAAAAAGTAGCCCAGCGTAAGTAAAGAGGGCATTCCTGGCCAAAAGAAGTTAATTTTTGGAATAAATTTCCGACAATGTACGTTTGGAGTACAATATTATAGGGCAGTGACCGTAGGAAACCGGAAAAGAACTGAACCGAAATATTTGATGTGGTGCCACAGAAACGTTGAAAATCAGGTAGACTTGTAAAGTAAGGAATGACGTGTTTTTCTGCAGAAACGGCGAAGAAAGGAAAATATGGAAAACACCGACAAGAATAATGATAGGACATATGTTGAAACTAGGGTGAGACAAAAAGTAGACTAGCACAAGCAAAGGGGGCATTCCTGGCCAAAAGAAGTCCACTAGTGTCGTATATAGCCCTCAATTTGTGGAAGAAATTTTTGAGACTATACGTTTGGAGCACACCATTATATGGCAGTGACTGTGGAAAAACCGGAAAAAACTGAATATTTGAGAGGTGGTGTTACAGAAGAGTTGAAACTCAGGTGTAATAATGTAGGAGTCAGGAGCTTCTCCGTCGAATGAGTGAAGAAAGGAACATATGGAAAAACACCGACAATAAAAACAACAGGTCATATGTTGAGACATCACGAAATAACTTCCATTGTACTAGAGGGAACTGCAGGAGATACAATCTGCAGGAGAAGACACATTGCAACACATGCAGCAAGTAATTGAGGACGTAGGTAGTAGTTGCTACTCTGAGATGAAGAGGTTGGCACAGGTGAGGAATTCGTGACGGGCCGTACCAAACCAGTCGTAATGACTCAAAGAAAAGAAAGATGCATTTAAGTGATGAATAAAAACCGTTCTAATCGAGACAAAAATGTGTAAATTACTTACAGAAGATTCTTGTACATGTCCACTGCATTAAACTTTTACCATTCCGCACGCTCTTATGGCTCAGGGCGTCCACAGTGAAGTCTTTTCCACATACGAGACTTCCCTACTTTGATCAGTTCCTACATACCTAAGAGGTGACTAAAAGGATACAAAAAATACTTTCACCATAGAGTTTCTGGAATCCTTCGTGTAAGCTAGATGTTAAACAACAAAATCGCCCCGTCAGTGTTTTTTGCAGTTTCCTCGTACAACAGGTGTGCCCTATCGTAAATCTCGCATTTATAGAGGAGGAAGCAAACAGAAGCGACGATCCATGGTAGATACAGGCCGGACCATATAACGGGCGGCTGCCTGTTTTATGCACTCTGCGCATGCGCTGCGCCGTAAAAACTGACGGCGTAAATCAGCGCCCGTGCGGCAGGGTTCGCCACAAACCAGCGTTTAGGACTGCCGTCCCTTTATGCCCTCGGCAGCAACCAGTGGCCGCAAGCTGCCTGCTGCACGACAGTTTATGTACCCTCCCAACAAGTGTTTCACATTATCAAACGGACCAATCCCACATGATATTTTCCCACATTCACTATTACGTTCTTACCGACCGGTGGAAAACAGTATCTCCTCTAAAGTAAAGTAGATGTTGTCACGCGAAGTACCTTCAATCGAAGTGGAAGCTAACAATAATTTTAAGTCATAAAGTATAATTTATGCGGTCAGCTAGCTGCTACTGGAGCTTTCAGTATGAATCTAGCGTATTTCAGCAAACCTATGTTGTTCTCTCAGTAGTGTAATAGCTTTTAGATCAAGAGTCCAAGCGAAGATAAACCTATCTCTGACTGTATGCCGTTATTAACCCTTTGAGCCCCAGTGGTTACTTCCTGAAGTCACTTTTTTTTTTTTTTTAATTGCAGTGCCTTTTGCGTGAAACCACATTTAAAGCAACAGTTGGCGCGGCTTGTTTACAACATGATTGTATGCGATTCATGTCTACCAATTTTTGTCACATAATTTACTTGCGTGTGGTTTTTGCATAGTGATCTAACTGAATAGATCATTGGAAATGAAAGTATATCTAAAGTTACTGTTAATGAATGTGAGTTTGTATTACAGATTTATGAGAGTTTTCGACAGGAAATTTATTAAATCTTAGGGCCTTTATTTGCTTTAGGCATTATTGGTTCTCGGAAGTTTCGAGACGTCACCCATGATGTAAACGTCCGTCTTTTAGAAGAAGAAATTCCGAATGATCTGGAGTCAGAGACATTTGAGGCAGAAAGTGCTCCTGAGGATGCTTCTGTGAATGTTAATCAAACAGGAAAATCTGGAATTTCATCTACCGAGCAGGGGTTAGCACACTGGCCTCGCGTCCGTTCGTCCAGATTTAGGTTTTCCGTGATTTCCCTAAATCGCTTCAGGCAAACGCCGGAATGGTTTCTTTGAAAGGGCACAGCCGATTTCCTTCCCCGTCGTTCATTAATCCGATGGGACCGACGACCTCTCTGTTCGGTGCCCTCCCACAAATCAACCAACCAGGTCAGGAACTACCCAATGAAAATGAAGTTCTTGACAGTGTTGATGACGACAGTGAAGACGAAACTGTCATGATAAACTCATGAATGAGATGAGCTACATCGCACAAATCAGTGGCTCTGCACGACGTCTCTAAAGAGCACGCTGTGAATCTCCTATGGAAGTGTTTCTGAGCTTTTTCCCACAGGAAATGATGGCGGGTTGATAACTGTGTATCACAATGACACGAAAGTGAAACCAACTCCGTAAAACAATGACTTTTTTAAAAATTTTTTGACAATTCCTTGTTGTATTCATTGCTTACGATGACAGTAGGAGTCATTATTGTAATTTTTCGTATTGTCGGGTTTCAAATGTTTAACACCGACCGTATTTAATGTCGTTATTAACATTTTTTCGTTAGTAGCAATCGACGTGTTGTGTTATCAGTCTTTACTAGTTATACAGGGTGAGCACAAAGTCATCCCCTGATTACAAAAATTTATATCAGAATAACCGTTTGACATAATAATTTACATTTGATGCCGTTACATAGGTTAGTGTTACTAGTTGTTGCGACAAATAGATGGCGTTCTCTGTTAGGTCACGTTAGTTGCTGGCGAAATGGCGTCGAAGCAGGAAAAGCGCAATATGTGCTTTGCTTTCACGAAATGGAATCGCCCATCAGTGTTCAACGTAAATTCAGCAGCCTTCCTCATGTTAAATCAGTAAAGCGATGGTATGCAAAGTTTAACGAAACAGGCAGCGTTGGAGATCGTCCTCGAAGCGGCAAACCTCGTGTGAGTGATGCAACTGTTGACCGTGTTCGGAAATCGTTTCAGCGGAGTCTGTCTAAATCAACTCGTCAAGCATCACGTGAACTTCAAATACCGCAAGCAGATGTGGTGAGGATTCTTCATGAAAGGCTGAGGTTGCTTGCTTACAAAGTGCAAATCGTGCAGGCCTTGCAACCGAATGATTTGCTGACACGTGCTGAATTAGCAACTGAGATTCTCAACAGGATTGATGGCGCTATCGATTACTTAAATAGCATATGCTTTACTGATGAATGCAGGCCTTGCAACCGAATGATTTGCTGACACGTGCTGAATTTTCAATCGAAGTTCTCAACAGGATTGATGGCGCTAACGATTACATAAATCGCATACGTTTTACCGATGAATCCACCTTTCATGTCAGAGGAATGGTAAATAGGTATAATGTCCGTGTATGGGGTACAGAGTCTCCACATGCTACTGCACAGTTACAGCGAGACAGCGAAAAAGTGAATGTTTAGTGCGGCCTCATGCATAACAAGGTTTTTGGATCTTTTTCTTCGCGGAAAAATCCATTACCGCTAACATTTACTTAGACGTTTTGCAGCAATTCATTGCCCCACAAATTAGAAGAATATCAACCATATATACTTTTCCAGCAAAATGGAGCGATCCCCTCCCCGCCAATGGGCTTTGATAGTGGGTGATTTCCTAGATGAAACGTTTCCGGATCGGTGGATTGGAAGGAACGGTCCAACACCCTGGCCATCCCACTCTCCGGACATTACGCCTCTTAAGTCCTTTTCTCGGGTTACATCAAGGACAGAGTCTTCGTCACACCAGTTGCTGACGTCGACGAACTGAAGGCTAGGAACAAGCTGCTGTGGGTACTGTGACAGAACACATGTTACGAAACACCTAGCGGGAACAGGAATATCGCCTCGCCATTCTCCGAGCTATCAAGGGAGCACACGTTGTGGCTTACTAACATATGTGGTCTTGAAAAAACTAGTAACACTAACCTACGTAACGGCATCAAATGTAAATTATTATGTCAAACGGTTATTCTGCAATAAATTGTTATATTCAGGGCAAGACTTTGTGCTCACCCTATACTGATCAGCTTATCGATATTTGGTTGGTTAGTTGGTTGGTTGGTTTGGGGAAGGAGACCAGACAGCGTGGTCATCGGTCTCATCGGATTAGGGAAGGAATGGGAAGGAAGTCGGCCGTGCCCTTTCAGAGGAACCATCCCGGCATTTGCCTGGACTGATTTAGGGAAATCACGGAAAACCTAAATCAGGATGGCCGGACGCGGGATTGATCCGTCGTCCTCCCGAATGCGAGTCCAGTGTCTAACCACTGCGCCACCCCGCTCGGTATCGATATTTGGAGCCGGCCACTATCACCGAGCGGTTCTAGGCGCTGCTGTCCGGAACCGCGCTGCTGCTACGGTCGCAGGTTCGAATCCTGCCTCGGGCGTGGATGTGTGTGGTTTCCTTAGGTTAGTTAGGTTTAGTAGTTATAGGTGTACGGGCTGATGACTTCAGATGTTAAGTTACATAGTGCTTAGAGCCATTTGAACCATTTTTTATATTTGGAATAGCAAATTTGACGTAATGGACTGACGAGACGACAACGCTAGAATCCATCGATTACTGTTCAGTGTGAAACAGCAGCACAAATTTTTTGGGATATCTCTGAAAAACTTAGTGTAAGCAGTGCCAGACTCTTAAAGAACTTTGGGTCTAAATTTATTATGAATGCACTTCATAACAGCTTTGACTTTATATTGTAATTGATAAACGTGAGCCGGCCGCTGTGGCCGAGCGGTTCTAGGCGCTTCAGTCCGAAACCGCGCTGCTGCTACGGTCGCAGGTTCGAATCCTGCCTCGGACATGGATGTATGTTATGTCCTTGGGTTGCTTGGGTTTAAGTAGTTCTAAGTTCTAGGGGACTGATGACCTCAGATTTAAGTCCCATAGTGCTTAGAGCCATTTGAACCATTGAAAAACTTGACATTTTGCGTAAACAAAATTCTCCTATACCCTGTCTGAACAAACGTATCGGAACACGCCTATGTAGAACGGAACTGACAACTAGGAATCGCGAGCTGTGCACCTACCAGCGTAAAAGGAGGGAGGGGGGGGGGGGTTTCAGTGGTGTCAGTAGAGAAGCAGTAACAGCACAGTGAGTCGGTAAGGGGAGGTCTACGACTTGGAACGCGGACCAGGCACTGAATGCCCTGCGAACCATGAATGAAGGACAGGCACACAGATTTCCTGGAGGCTTCTGACACGGTGCCCAATGCAGACTTTTAACGAATCGGGAAACTCATACCACATGCTCGGACAAGTGGTATGAGTTTCTGAATATGTGACTCGAATATTTCTTAAGTAATAGAATCCAGTACGGTGTCATAGACGAAGAGTATTCATCAGTGACAAGAACTTGGTCAGGAGGGCCCCAAGGAAGTGTTCTGCATATACATATAGGACTTGAAGCGTAGGGTGTGCAGCAATCTGCGTTTGTGCGTTGGGGACGCAGTAGTATCCGGCAAACTATTGTTGTCGAGTGACTGTAGAACAATATTGGATGGTTTAGAATTTCCATTTGGTGTAGCGAATGGTGGCTTCCTCTAACTGTAGAAAATACAGACGATTAGAAAAAACAATCTCATAATTTTCTAATACAGTGTTAGTGATGTACTGATTGATACAGCAACATCGATTAAATATCTATGGGTAACGTTTCTATGAAAAGGAACGAGCATGTCAGGTGGGTAGTAGGTTTGGTTGGTTGATCTGGGGGAGCGCCCAAACAGCGAAGTCATCGGTCCCATCGTATGAGGGAAGGATGGGGAAGGAAATCGGCCGTGCTCTTTCAAAGAACCATCCCGGGTTTTGCCTGAAGCGATTTAGGGAAATCGCGGAAAACCTAAATCAGAATGGCCGGACACGGGTTTGAAATGTCATCCTCCAGAAGCGAGCCTAGTGTGCTAACCACTGCGCCATGTCGCGCGGTGAGGTAGAAGGGTAGACGAAAAATATAGATCATCTATTGAGAAGCCCCAGCAGAACACTGGTGTCATTATTCTTGAATTCTGCCCTACTGCTTGGCATTCATCACCAATTCGGATTAAAGGAGGACACCGAAGCAAATCAGAGGTATGGTTACCGGTGCGGCTGACCGCAAAACGATTCAACTGCCGTCAACGTACGTTTCGCATTAACGAGTGGAACAGGGAAGGGAATGATCAGCACTGGTACAAGGTACCATCCGCCATATACCATATGGTGGCTTGCGGAGTATGTATGATGTAGATGTCACCTTAGTAAAAAATCCATCTAAAGCTGTTGCTGATGTGATTGTGAAGTGGGAACTCGAAGGGACAACCACAGCGGAACTATGACCAGTCAGACGTCGTGTACTGGTGGATAGGGAGAGTCGAGCATTACAGAGGCTGGATGAAAAAAGTCCCACGAGATTAGCGCTAGTAATCACCCGGTAGTTCAGATTTGCTACCAGCAGTCCAGTGAGCACAATGACTGCGTGTAAGGAGTTAAAACAATGGGCTTCAGCGGTCGAGCCGCTTAAAATTAATAATTTGGAGCGACGAATACACTATACCCTCTGGCAGTCCAATGTAAGGGACAGGGTTTGGCGAATGCCTGGAGAATGTTACGTGTCATTACTTGCAGTGCCAACAATGAGTTATGGAGGAAGGGGTGTTACCGTATTGGGTTGTTTTCCGTGCTGATGAAGTGATCCCCTTACTGCGCTTAAGAAATTACTAATTGCAGAAGAATATGACCACATTCTACAGCACTGAGTGCTGCCAACAGTAGAGGAACAGTTCGGAGACGATGATTGACTGTATGACCATTGCAACACACCCAGTCACAAAGCAGCATCTGCGACAAAAGATTCGTGGGCAATAATATGCCTGAAATGGACTGCCCTGCAGAGGTTCTCGACCTGAACCCAATGGAACACTTGTGGGATGAGTTAGAATGTGGACTTCGCGCCACATCCCAGCGTCGACCATCACTACCTTCTCTGGTTTCAGCTGTTGAAGAAGAATGGGCTGCCATTCGTCTACAGACGTTGACCCCTCATTTAAAACTGTTTCCAAAAGAGTTGAAGCAGTGATAAGGCGAAGGGTGGACACACCCCTCATTAATATCCATGACTGTCCAGATGCTTTTGATCGTATAGGGTAGATTTATAGTTTAAAGTTTTTTATTTCTCAATCCACATTAAGTGGATCATTTGACAGAATGCTCTTAATGTCGAACAGCAAAAATATTTTACATGTACGTTGCACTTTCTTTGTAAACTGTTAGTAACCACATTGTCCGTTACTGCTATTGAAGTTTCAGTTACTCCAGTTGCAGCACACCGAAAGCTATACAGAGTGTTTAAGAGGATTCTATAATTTCCTATCCACAGTATTTATGTTTATATGAAAATAAATGGGCTACTGGCCAATTTCACTAACCAAGTTTATTTGCATTACTAGCAGATAAACAAATTTGTTCTGAAACAATGTCTCATGTTTCCTAGTATGGTAGGGTTGGGGATCTGCTGAAAGTTTTTTTTTTCTTTTTTTTTTGAGATAACAGACCTTAGCCGTAAGCTGACGGCCACAGAGGGCATCAGGGGGAGCCGAGACTGCACTTAGAAATTTGGGGAGGGGTGTTGTGTGGGTTCTGGCATCGAGACCTGATGCTGGCAGGTACAACATTAGCTGCCTACACAGCTCTAAAGTGCGGAAGTTCCTGCTCAGTCTGCGATATCACAGCATGCCGTACGGTACTTAAGCGAAAAGCAATGTGCAGACTCACCAAGTACGAGTGAAAAGCTATTGCTTTTAGTCAGCGTCTGAGTGACATAAATCATGGTGCCACACTACCTCTAGAGGAGAAGGCCGCTGCAGCAGTTTTCAGCTTCTTGAACAAAATTTTTAAAATTCTCATGGGGTCCGCAACTGCTCGTACCCATTTCGAAAGGACGTCTAGCATAATTATTGAAAAGCGCGCCGAACAGAAATAGCGAGAAAAATGTTTCAAATGCATGAGGGAAGTCCAGGCAGGGACGCCAATTTCGTTCGACGCTGAGGTGCTATTCCCATACAGTTGGAGAGCATTTGCAATTCAGTTCGAGTTCAGGGGGAACACCAAGTGGTCTGAGGTGCGAATGGGAGTTTGGACTGAAGAGGGAGGCATGCAAGGGTAGTCCGTACAGTTGCGCAAGCCGATGTGTCAGGGTGGCATAGTGTTTAGCGCATCTGTCCAGTGAGCAGGAGACCATGGTTCGAATACCAGCCTTTTGTACAAATTTGCATTCGTCACTTCGATCTGCATATATGCATCATGCATGTCTCAGACTTGGAAAAGTTTCTGGAACTATATGGTTTCATTTAGTTGCAGCAATATCATGTGAATTATGAATGCGAGACCTAGTTTGATACCTCTGTAACATTACCTAAATGCTGCTGTGACATCCAACTATTATTAGAGGAGAAATAAAAGTTTATCTGAAAAGTAATTTTGCATAATCTTACCTCATTTTGTGGAGTAAATGAACGCCTGGCCCAAGAGAACGCAGTGTGTTATTTTATCCTCAACTGAAGAAATTAAAAATTATTACAAATAAATACATGGAAAAACTAATTTTGAACGCTTTCTTTCCATTGAATTCCGAGAGTAAATATATTAATGATCTGAGAATAAGTCCGAAAAATGTTTTACCGAGGAAAATACAATGCTGTGCTATTGTTTGTTCTTCCTCCAATGAAAAAGTTTTTGTGAACCAGCCGAGATGCTCACTAACATTTCTAATTTTAAGACGTTTTCTTAAGACAGCCTTCGAAAACCCGATAGCTTCGGATACTTGCCGTGTTGTGCTCACATGTTCAAGAATACCAAGAGCTGGGTGGTATGGCGGCTCTGTTGATGGCTGTCGAGTTGATTTTCTACGTCGATTTCTGTTAAAAATGCCTCTATAGAAGTCGTCATTATATTCCAAGTGTGCTTATAGGTAGGTATGTTTGGAAAAACAGCTACCCAACGAAAGAGAAACTACAGGAAAGAAATACTAATTTCATTTCTCTAAGGTAGATAATGAGGCATGTAAGGGAGATAAACACCAACAAAAAATGCATGAGCACACTACAAGGGATTACCAAGTCAAGGTACAGGCTATGGGGTAAAAGTTCTCAAATACATTCTTTATGGGCTAAAAGTACACCCGGTGAACTTCTATCCCACTATACTTGCGTATTTTTACTCCATTCTGCCATTTGCTTTTTCGGCACTCTAAAGATAACACACCTAACTAAAGTCGTGGAGATCAAGGAGGATACTCGAACCATATACCTGCCAATTCCGCTACCGACTGTGATTTTTAAATGGATTGAAGTTCACCTGACACTCAATCAAAACTATACAACTTGTACATCGAAAATGAAATAACGTAACGCAATTTGTCCAACTGTAAGCGTCCGACTGCCACGAGGTTCCTGAGTCCAACTGAGGAGATGATGACGTATGTCATCTGAAAACTATATTTGTAATCTTTCCCGACGCGTATGTTTACCCTCACCTACGTTACTACCAAAATGTCCTGACGAACTCATGGGAGGCTGTCAGAACGAAGCGTGGGAAACTATCCAAGAGGTATCGTGTACCATGACAACGCCCCAGTTCATTCTACGTAGAACACAACTACGAATGCTGCTTCATCGGTCTGTCTATTGCCCCTCTTCTCTCCTCGTATTCTCCTGACATGGCACTTCTTCCTCTTTCCTCGAATAATGAAACCATTTTTAGTAGACAATTTCGCAATGGCGACGAAATTATTTTCGGAATGGAACAGTTTTTAACCAGCCAGAGCGAGACTTCTACAACCAAGTAGAAGGAGGTGTGTCGCTCTGAAGGCTAGATATATACAGGAAAAATGACACCATTATCAAGTATGTTGTCCTTGATATTTTCGACGTGATAATTTAAACTCTATGAGTACCTGCCGCATTCATTTTCTCCTAGTTACACCACCTGATTGGTCAGAGACTCAGAAGCTATTACACTTCCTTCAAAGTGTAACATGTGACCCTCATTTGTGATATCCGCCATGGTTGTGGCAGAGTCGAAAGTTTGTCTCCCCAGATTCCTTACCTTCCTATCCATCACGGAAGATAATGGTTTATGGGATGGCGTAACTTAAGGAACATTAGCGATCAAAACATTCGATAACATCATCAATGAAGACAGCAGTTTTCAACTGACCACAGCGCGGTAATCGTACATCACGAGGTCAAAGCAGGGACGGGAACATTGTCGTATATCAGCCTCGCACAGAAAAATTTAAGTGCTCGTCTTTCTCGCGTGCTGTTAGAGAGTGGAACGGTAGAGAGACAGCTTCAAGGTGGTTCATTGAACCCTCTGCCAGGCACTTAATTGTGAATAGCAGAGTAATCACGTAGAAGTAAATGTAGTCATCACCACCCGTACCACTGCTAGATAAGGACGAGGACAGCAACCACAGGTCGGCACACACTCATACTCATACTAACGAGGTCTCGCTTCAAGCCCCATCCTTCCAGACAAAATTCTGGGTTCCTCATATCTGAGCTCCAATACCTCTACCGGTTTCCTCACACCCCCACCCTCCTTTCTTTTCTGTTCCAGCCTCCATTTACACATCCACCACTACCAGGCATGACGACCTCGAGGTAGTCTTCACCGTCGTTGCCTTAAGCACCAGCCACATCCTACTGAATCATGAAAAGAATCATTTTATTTATTTGAATCTTACTATTTCGCTCTTTTCTCCTCTGAGTCATCAGTCTTCTGATTGTTTTGATGCGACCCGCCACAATTTCCTCTCCTGGGCCAACCTCTTCATCTTAGGGCAGCACTTGCACCCTTGATTTGCTATACACATTCTAATCTTTGCCTTCCACGTAGTACCATGGAGATTATTCCCTAATTTCTTAAAACGTGTCCTATCAACCTATCCCTTTTCCTCGACAGTGTTCTCCAGATGTTTTATTCTTCGTTCTTCGACGATTCTGTGGAGAGCCCCATGTAATTTTCAACTTTCTTCAGTAGGACCACATTCCAAACACTTCGACTTTCATCTGTTCCGTTTTCCTCACCCTGATTCACCAGATCACTTTGTTGCAAGTGCTACTCTGAGATAAACATGTTTGCATAGAAGAAAATTTGTGGCTGGCTGCATCAAACCAGTCAGAACACTCATGACTGAAGAAAATGACGAAAGAGTTCTGATACGGCTGCTCCCAACTGCTCGTCCCCCTCTGCCCCCCCCCCCCCCCCCCCCGTCCGATTACAAGTAAGGGTAAGGGAAAGATATAAAGATATCGTCAAGAGAGACAATTTTATTCTGCCAGTAATAGTGTTTCCGTGAGAGTCACATGTCCGTACGTAGTGGTCCGTTCGCCCGTGTACATGGTCTTACGCGCCAGACTACAGTATCGATCAACGTAGCTAACGAACATGATATCTGATGAATTAAATGATAACCTCAACAGCAAATGCTACTTGTAGGACTTTTTAGAGGTGGCGGAACTGCCCTTCTTCCAGGCAGCTCCACATGCTATATTTTAGGAGAACAATTCCGGACCGCATGAGGCGAAGAAAGTGCTAGCCATCTTCAAATAACATCAAATATCTCTGCTCCTATGGTCTGCATACCCTCCAGACATGTAGCTGATGAAACACGTCTGGGATTTGCGTTGTAGACTACATGTTGGAAATGACTTTCAGCAGCAATTACTGACGTATCAACAGAGTGAGGGAAGCTTTCTTTCTCGAGGAAGATAATCCACAAGTTTTTCAAGTTGGCTACATCCATCTGATGACACATGAATGACTATATCCTGTAGAGCTCCGAAAGTGCGGGAATATTGACTCCTACACTTCAACCACTGCTCCAAATGGTCCCAAATCTTTTTTATCGTATGAAGATCTAGTTATTTAGCGGACCAGCTAAGATGCGAAAAGGAGCCTTGCAGAATCGCCTCGCATTAGCAAACCCCCGTACAATTTCCTCAGTTTGGATGTGAGTGGTAGAGGTGATGTACAGTGTAAATGGTCAAACATTCCCACCCGAGACTGCAGTCGTTAAGCTAACCTGTTCATAGGTTATTTTAATGAATCGGTGCATAGAATTTCTTCCTACCTGTTCTCCGCGATGCTCTCGTAGATGTTAGCTCTCGTAGAACACAGGATTCTTCAGAAGATCCGATCAGGCGATCTTTGATTATAAGTGGAGATGCAGGCAGCTGATTTATGTAAAATATGTCCTGGGACGCAAAAACGATCGTTTATTTGCGAACACAGTAAAAGTGTAACGGTTCAGTATTCTGAAACGAAACTGAAAAGGAAAGATAGTAAAATCTGAAGCCATGGTAAAGCTGACTATCACATAAGCACAAGCCCCGAGTCCGTCCCATCACCACCGACGGTCTTTGTAGTCTGGTCCCTTCAACCTCTCCCCCTCCCTTCTCCCCCCTTCCCCCCCGTCCTGTCACCGACGTTGAGATTGGCGCAAAGCCAAAATCTCTTGCTTACATCGTAAAATTTCGTACCACTTCGTACATCTTCGGTAAGTTAACAAAACTCATTTGTCTACTGAATTGGTTCACTGCACAGCATTACTACTATAGTGAAGTACTGATGACCTGCAGGCTCCTCCTAGCACTAGTTATGCCAAAAGTGGACTTTAATAATTAAAATGCAATAAAGCAAATTCTGAATTTCACGCCAGAACACACGCGATTCTGCTAGGTATTGATTGAGAAGGAACATTCGTTTTCTAGGCTCGCATACCGCTCCTCGCTTTCGTGATTCACTAAATTGTGATATGGTCCATCCGATACCACATTGCCTTGGGAACCAGGTTCCCACTCGCTGCCGTTGTATTCTGCAGTGCTGCATGAGGCAGCGAATTACTTCTGCTATCTCCGATTTCGAGTGAATGTAAAATTAAATAAATTCGCTCCAAAACGCGAGGAACCTCACAGCCTTCGTTAAACCGGGAAGGTATGCGCACCGCCCAGTGAACACGGCTAATGTCGTCTTGTGAAGTGGGAGTTTCCACATCACTCTCGTCATAAACATGTGGAGGGAAGGGCATTACTTGGTCACCGGAAACGTTGAAATAAACGTCGTGGTTCACGTTCGTGGTAACCTCAATGAGTGGCCGAAAGATCACAGAACCGCATCATTGATCTACGCACTCCCCACACTGCGGATCAAACGTCTTATTGGGTTGTCGGTGCATTGAATCATTTTAAAAGAGGCAAAATCGAACTCTTGGACTACCTTATATATCAGCAGTAAGCTGTGCTGTTTAGCCTTTTGAGGGCTTAAAACTTGATGTGCCGCTATGAGCAATGGTCTCTTGCGAAGTAGCCGAATTGAGTTATCTGTTGCATGGAATTCTCTTAGTAATGTTCGTTACAAAACTGGTTGAGGTGGATCTTTACTATTACAAATAACCTTATAGGTCGGGCAACGAAAGCTAAAATCCTTTTACATAATGTGAAGCACAATCAAACAATTTAAAATCAGAGATGGTAAAATAGTCTATATTAAAATTGAGTGAAAGTCGAAGTCCACAATAGCTGTTTATCATGTTTTCACTGAACGACGACCGATTTTATACCCCGGAGTTATATCTTCAGGTAACATGAAACTAATACTTCATGTGCCACGATTTCCTAGGTACAAGTGCGCGTAAAAACATATCACACCTCGGTAAAACCTTGGATGAAACGCCAGATGGGTATCCGATCAGCACCACGCACGATCGCTAATACAACTCCAAAAGACAGTCAAAAGACGAACCCGCACAGCACATGACAATGTATGATAGGATAAAACCTTAGTGAAAATCCGCAGGAGAAACAAATAATTAAAAGACACGCGATCCTCGGGAGTCGTCAACATACTAAAATATTGGCATGCCTCAGATAGAACTCCACGTTACACTGCTAGCAACACATTGTACCTTGGAATTCGCGGCACGTAAGTGTTAGTTTTATATGACCTGAAGATATACCTCAAGGGTATGAAACCGATCGTCATACAGTGAAAACATTATAAACAGCTACTGCGGATTTGGACTTTCACTCAATTTTAATTTTTAATATAAACTTTTTTACCATCTCTGATTTTAAATTGTTTGATTGTCGTTCACATTATGTCTTTATTACTAGGAACCGCAATTCCTGTCGGGTTTGAAACCAGCTGCCATTGACACTCGTCCCCAGTTCCAGTCGGTTAGGATCTGTTCTTACGCCGGTTTGCACTGCTGCGTGTATTACGCCATCACGGCACACACACTGTACGGTCCGCACTGATACACCAACAAATCGGCCAACTTCATTCGCGATATCGTCATTTTCTTGTCATTCGGTCATGACGTCGACCTACCCTACTGCGGTTACTCCGTACAGCCAACAGGCACACACACACCACTTCGCCGTCAAGACCTACGTCAGCAGAGCAGGGTCACGTGACCGCCTAGTACCAGATCTCACCGTCTGCAGGTCTCCAAAGCGACTAGAACGCTTCTTTAACCCCTACAGACGTTGTGGTTCCGTTTGAAGCCACCTAGGATTTTCTCATTTCGGGGCATATGCGCACTAGCTACACCTGTTGCCACGCTTTACGTATCCAGTAGACGCAGCTTGAACAACTTCGTATGTTTCTAATCTTAGCAGCTAGATACTCTGCAAATCACATTTAAGTACCTGGCAGTGTTCATTGAACCACCTTCACAGTTCTCTGTTATTCCAAACTCGTATAGCGCGCGGAAAGAATGAACGCCTATATCCATACGAGCTCTGGTTTCCCGTATTTTATCGTGGTGATCGTTCCTCCCTATGTAGGTCGGTGTCAACAAAATATTTTCGCGTTCGGAGGAGAAAGTTAGTGATTGGAATTTCGTGAGAAGACTTCGTCGCAACTAAAAACACCTTTCCTTTAAAGACGTCCAGCCCAAATCCTGTATCATATCTGTGACACTCTCCCCCATATTTCGCGATAATACAAAACGTGCTGCCTTTCTTTGAACATTTTCGATGTACTCCGTCAGTCCTATCTAGTAGGGATCCCACACCGCGCAGCAGTATTCTAAAAGAGGACGCAGAACCGTAGTGTAGGGAGTCTCCTTAGTTGATCTGTTACATTTTCCAAGTGTCCTGCCAATAAAACGCAGCCTTGGTCAGCCTTCCCCACAACATTTTCTATGTGTTCCTTCCAATTTACGTTGTTCGTAATTCTAATACCTAGGTATTTAGTTGAATTTACGGCTTTTAGATTAGACTGATTTATCGTGTAACCGAAGTTTAACGAATTCCTTTTTGCACTCATATGGATGACCTCACACTTTTCGTTATTTAGGGTCAACTGCCACTTTTCACACCATTCAGATATCTTTTCTAAATCGTTTTGCAGATTGTTTTGATCTTCTGATGACTTTATTAGTCGATAAACGACAGCGTCACCTGCAAACAACCGAAGACGGTTGCTCAGATTGTCTCCCAAATCGTTTATACAGATAAGGAACAGAAAAGGGCCTATAACACTACCTTGGGGAATGCCAGAAATCACTTCTGTTTTACTCGATGAATTTCCGTCAATTACTACGAACTGTGACCTCTCTGACAGGAAATCACAAATCCAGTCACATAACTGAGACGATATTGCATAAGCACGCAGATGTAGGATCCATTGTTGTATGCTGTGCACGATCGTCTTTATTTTCAAATTGTGATTGAATTTGTCTGTATAAGGTATGTTTTACGCATGAATTAGGTACAGAAAACTGTACTGTTCAAATTTATACACCGTGCCTTGCGACAATAATTAAATTTATGTATTTATTTCCATAATTGTTGTGCTGGTTACTTTTGAAACCGCTGTGGCTCTAAGGGAAATATGAGTAGCTGTGACAGGCTGTAACAGTTCGTTTTACAAGATGTACTCTCGCAAAATAAAGGAAGGTCAAATTCTGGCGTGCCTCTTCGAAGGGATATCTTTTGATGCCGACTCAGACTGACACTAACAGTAAAGATGGAGATTATGTGTTGGCTGAAGACAGGGCACATCAAGGCACTGTGTACGATACAGCGTAAAGAACGAAAGTCATAGAAGCACATGGATGTGCGTTCTCTGTCAAGTAGCCCTATGACTAATTCCAGAAAGGAACTGAATTTTAGCTCCTCACCAGTTCACAGTGGCTCCATTTGAAACTAACCCATGTGTGTTCAATAAATGTATGTAACATTCGTTTTCCACATTTTTCTGCCTCAATGAATGTCTAATAACCTAAAAGATAACTATTTTAAAAAAAAATTTTATACTTATAGTCTGACGTGGTTAAGGTGGTGAGTAACATTGAGACTTGCGGGCTTACAAATCAGAATTATGAAGTCGCGAATTATATAGGGCTGTTCATTTGCGTCTCGGCATGTAGCTAATCCGAGCTACATTGCCAAATTTAGTCACTTGTTCCGGTACTACGATTTTCACAAACCGTACTGAATACTGAAATCAACACCGTACACTAATAAATACCTTCCTTGTGTACAGAGGCGTACGGCATCTTTCGTTTTATTTACGGGGTGCACTTTTTGCCTCAGTTAGCTTACGTCCGCAGACGTAACGCTAGCTTGTGACGCAGGATCACCCAGTGACATCACGTCTGGCTTAATCACTGGATCCCACGAGTATCGCTGCAATCGCATTTGCTTAATGCATTCCGTCGCTACAACTGACGTGTTACACGCAACACCGGCCGACAGCGGAAAGGACAACTACAACTACAGGCACTGTAACAGCGTAACGACCCGGACAGTGGTCCCTGTTTTTGCCGTGTTGCTTGAATCGCTATCAGAAAGAAGTTGCTCTACTGACCCTAAGAAAAATGTAAAAGCATGGTACTCTACATAGTTTTCTCCTGTTTCCCCTTCTTAATCGCTCTTTTATGCTATTCAGCCATATTCAGGCAACACCTACGCGTAAGCGGAAAAAAAGAACTTGAATAAATATATGAACCCAAGGAAACAGATCGTGCACAATACTAGTTTCATGCTCATTTCACAAAACGAAATAAATATATGTTGGACAACATTTCGTCGCTGAATGATGTAAAAATGTTTACTTTTAAAGACTTTTACTAAAACGAACTCAGTTCTTTGAATTCATGACTTCTGGCTGATCATTAAATGATCTTAACTAGTCATTATTTACAACATATAAAGCTAAGAGCGTGAAATTAGACATTTCTTGAAATAGTGTCCAAGAATTGATTTGAAAGACTTAATGGCCTCTGCATATTCACGTTTACGTTACACGAAATCAGCTGGAATAATTCTAAGTGCAAAATGTGCGTCAACGTTTCAGTATACTGTACAGGCTTAAGCATTCTTTTCCTTTAAGAGTGATTTTTTTATTTTATCCTTTTTTTTTCCATTCTCTGGTGACGAACGGCGACCCGTTTCGCCGTGACAATCATGTCTCGAAGGTGGAACAGGTAGGATAGGGCATTCCATTGCAACGAAGCAATTTACAGCGCACTAAGACACCTACGTTTCCCGGCTTCAGTAAATGACTGTTAACCTGCATTAAATTAAGTCAGATTTATTGGCATCAAAAGTAGCATCCTCGTCTTTTTAAAGGGAATATTTGAAACTGTACGCTGGTGACAGACCGCCACTCGACAGGAATTCGACATCTGGTACATGTAGACAGTGAAGTCACATCCAGCTATTTTAAAATGTAAGATGAAACGAAACATTTTCCTGACGCAATTCATACAGCTTTACTGGAGCTATTATTATCATTGTAATTACTGATATTACTTACTCGCTCGCTCAATTTTTCGTGGTACTGATACACTGAGCCAAACAATTACGAGTACCTGCTTAGCAGCTTCTTAATTCACCTTTGAAACTCAGTATAATTTCTATTCTGGGTGGTATGGATTCAACAGATTGTAACATCCACGAGATACATTTTCGCTACAGTGCGACGAGAGGAAATTATGCCTCTAACAGTTATAAACATTATCTATTCGACATATGAAAAACAGTGAAAACGATGATAAATATTAATTATTTGTATAATATTTTATGATGTAATTGGACATACCGATGTGTATCATACAAAGACAACGATAATTGAAAATTCTTTTTATGATCTGCGTTTGTCTTCTTTTGGTTTTACCTTTTGTTGGTTGGCTTTTGTAGGTTCAGGACGCAAGACGCATATCAAACTGAGGTCTGTTAAGAAATTATAATTATTTGTTAATTATTACGTGAGAATATTGTTCATTATTATTATAAATATGAGTGAATAATTATTTGTAACTTTAATTCCTCTCTCAGTAAGCATTATCTGTGTTAATTATTTCTTTCCGCTGCAAGGAGCGTAGCCATTGATGATAGCGATTTGTATCGCGTTTTTTGTCTACGTTTTCCTTAGAAAAAAATCAAATGTTTGCTTGATGAAGTCTAAATAGTGCACAATACGAAAGTAAAGTTTAATAAGCGTTTCAAATACTTATCCTATCTGCTCTAACAACAGAAAGTATCTATCAATTGTCTGCCGCCATCTTAACAATTATCTCAGCGGCAAATTCAAATTACACAACTCTGCAGACATAAATGCCGAAGGTAATAAAACGTGTAAAAATAAATGTGCACCGGTGGTTCCGAAATCATTTTAATGAAAATAATTCGAATCAGATTGGTTCTTTAAAACAGTGCTCATAGCACGATCCATATAACAAACTTTTCTAGCTGATGTATGGAGCCGAAATTAATTACGCACGAGTTGCGAAGAATATTGTCAGTGTTGTGCGCGGCTGATATTCGGTGGTTTTAATGATCATTTTGCTGAAGATAACTGTTTCCATCATAATCAATAGCTGTACAGAATCTGTTGTATGAACTGTGATTTAGTGACACTTACACAATTTACAGACAATACTTCAACACAACGTTAACTTGGAGTTCTTTAGCAACTTGACCAAATCTTTAGCCGGGAGAAAAATTATTTGGTAAGCACTCAATGTAATAAAATGAGGTTATCATTTTCATTTACAAATTAATAAAATACCAAACCACTGAATAACACAGCGAACGCCACAAGATCCACCGTAAATTTTTGGAAGTATGAGGCATCAGATACGTGCCGACAGATCATACAGTTTCAGAAAATTAAGGTCAAGAAGTGTTGGATGCAGAGCTGGCACCAGTTAGCCTCCCAGATATTGTTCCATCGGCTTCATATCAGGCAAATTTGTTGAACAGGACATCAACGTCAGCTCACTATCAAGCTGCTCACGTCAATGTGGTGCGATTCTGGCATCCTGTCACGGGCAGTTATCTTGCTGGAATATGTCATTGTCTTTGGGAAAGACTCAAGCATTTTATTTTTATTTAATCGTATGCAAGACCCACCGTCGGGCAGACTGTTCACCGGGTGCCGGTCTTTCAATTTGACGCCACTTCGGCGACCTGCATTCGATGAGGATGATAGGATGATGATGATGACAGCTCAACACCCAGTCCCCTGGAGGAGAAAATTCCCCGACCCAGCCGGTAATCGAACCCGGGCCCAGAGGTCTGACAATCCGTCAGGCTGACGATTCAGCTACCGGGGGCGGACAGAGAAGCATGCCCCTTATAGCACAACGCTGCTCCCACAGGCCTGCTTCCACGGCGTGATGACATTTGCCTAGATGATGGCATACTCGGACACAATCATCTATCTGCTGTAACAAAAAAATTGATTTATCCGACCAGACAGCACATTTATACTGGTCTATGGTCCAATTTCGGAAATCCTGTACCAAGTGGAAACTCCGATGGGTCATCTTGGAAACACTTAACGGACGTCTGCTGCGAAGCCCCATGTTAAACAATGTTCTCAGGAACACTTGTGACTGCACTAGCACGGTACTCAGTCGTCAGATCTGACACAAATCGCCACCTATCCTATTTACAGACCGTCTAGTGTCCGACCTCTCCTGCGATGAAGTGTAGACATCCGACACCTTCTCGCACACTCGACATGCCGTCGCTCTTCAACAGCGTTCCACAGATGTTCGCGTCGGCAGCACGAGTACAGCTGACCAGCTTCCCCACTTGCGAGATGTTTGCACCGAGGAGCCGGGCCATTACTATCTGGCTTTTATCAATGTCGTATTTGTCAGTGGATTTCCGCATTCACGGTCTATCTTGTCGCTACAGTGAGCCGTCGTACCTGTCTGCTCTGCTTTCATACTTTTCTTACTCCGCATTCAGTTTCTACCCCCACATCTACATCTGCATGGATACTCCGCAAATCACACTTACGTGCCTGGCAGAAGGTTCATCGAACCAGCTACACAATTTTTTTTTTGTCGTCAGTCTACTGACTGGTTTGGTGCGGCCCGCCATGAATTCCTTTCCTGTGCTCACCTCTTCATCTCAGAGTAGCACTTGCAACCTACGTCCTCAATTATCTGCTTGACGTATTCCAATCTCTGTCTTCCTCTACAGTTTTTGCCCTCTACAGCTCCCTCTAGTACCATGGAAGTCATTCCCTCATATCTTAGCAGATGTCCTATCATCCTGTCCCTTCTCCTTATCAGTGTTTTCCACATATTTCTTTCCTCTCCGATTCTGCGTAGAGCCTCCTCATTCCTTACCTTATCTGTCCACCTAATTTTCAACATTCGTCTATAGCACCACATCTCAAATGCTTCGATTCTCTTCTATTCCGGTTTTCCCACGGTCCATGTTTCGCTACCAGAAAATGCTGTACTCCAGACGTACATGCTCAGAAATTTCTTCCTCAAATTAAGGCCGGTATTTGATATTAGTAGACTTCTCTTGGCCAGAAATGCCTTTTTTGCCATAGCGAGTCTGCTTTTGATGTCCTCCTTGCTCCGTCCGTCATTGGTTATTTTACTGCCTAGGTAGCAGAATTCCTTAACTTCATTGACTTCGTGACCATCATTCCTGCTGTTAAGTTTCTCGCTGTTCTCATTTCTACTACTTCTCATTACCTTCGTCTTTCTCCGATTTACTCTCAAACCATACTGTGTACTCATTAGACTGTTCATTCCGTTCAGCAGATCATTTAATTCTTCTTCACTTTCACTCAGGATAGCAATGTCATCAGCGAATCGTATCATTGATATCCTTTCACCTTGTATTTTAATTCTACTCCTGAACCTTTCTTTTATTTCCATCATTGCTTCCTCGATGTATAGATTGAAGAGCAGGGGCGAAAGGCTACAACCTTGTCTTACACCCTTCTTAATACGAGCACTTCGTTCTTGATCGTCCACTCTTATTATTCCCTCTTGGTTGTTGTACATATTGTATATGACCCGTCTCTCCCTATAGCTTACCCCTACTTTTTTCAGAATCTCGAACAGCTTGCACCATTTTATATTGTCGAACGCTTTTTCCAGGTCGACAAATCCTATGAAAGTGTCTTGATTTTTCTTTAGCCTTGCTTCCATTATTAGCCGTAACGTCAGAATTGCCTCTCTCGTCCCTTTACTTTTCCTAAAGCCAAACTGATCGTCACCTAGCGCATTCTCAATTTTGTTTTCCATTCTTCTGTATATTATTCTTGTAAGCAGCTTCGATGCATGAGCTGTTAAGCTGATTGTGCGATAATTCTCGCACTTGTCAGCTCTTGCCGTCTTCGGAATTGTGTGGATGATGCTTTTCCGAAAGTCAGATGGTATATCGCCAGACTCATATATTCTACACACCAATGTGAATAGTCGTTTTGTTGCCACTTCCCCCAATGATTTTAGAAATTCTGATGGAATATTATCTATCCCTTCTGCCTTATTTGGCCGTAAGTCCTCCAAAGCTCTTTTAAATTCCGATTCTAATACTGGATCCCCTATCTCTTCTAAATCGACTCCTGTTTCTTCTTCTATCACATCAGACAAATCTTCACCCTCATAGAGGCTTTCAATTTATTGTTTCCACCTATCTGCTCTCACCTCTGCATTTAACAGTGGAATTGCCGTTGCGCTCTTAATGTTACCACCGTAGCTTTTAATGTCACCAAAGGTTTTTTTGACTTTCCTGTATGCTGAGTCTGTCCTTCCGACAATCATAGCTTTTTCGATGTCTTCACATTTTTCCTGCAGCCATTTCGTCTTAGCTTCCCTGCACTTCCTATTTATTTCATTCCTCAGCGACTTGTATTTCTGTATTCCTGATTTTCCCGGAACATGTTTGTACTTCCTCCTTTCATCAATCAACTGAAGTATTTCTTCTATTACCCATGGTTTCTTCGCAGCTACCTTCTTTGTACCTATGTTTTCCTTCCCAACCTCTGTGATGGCCCTTTTTAGAGATGTCAATTCCTCTTCAACTCTACTACCTACTGCGCTATTCATTATTGCTGTATCTATAGCGTTAGAGAACTTCAAACGTATCTCGTCATTCCTTAGTACTTCGTCTCCCACTTCTTTGCGTATTGATTCTTCCTGACTAATGTCTTGAACTTCAGCCTACTCTTCATCACTACTATATTGTGATCTGAGTCTATATCTGCTCCTGGGTACGCCTTACAATCCAGTATCTAATTGAAATCTTCCCGTATCTCCCGGCCTTTTCCAAGCATACCTCCTCCTCTTGCGATTCTTGAACAGGGTATTCACTATTACCAGCTGAAACTTGTTACAGAACTCAATTAGTCTTTCTCCTCTTTCATTCCTCGTCCCAAGCCCATATTCTCCTGTAACCTTTTCTTCTACTCCTTCCCCTACAACTGCATTCCAGTCGCCCATTACTATTAGATTTTCGTCCCCCTTTATATACTGCATTACCCTTTCAATATCCTCATACACTTTCTCTGTCTGCTCATCTTCAGCTTGCGACGTCGGCATGTATACTTGAACTATCGTTGTCGATGTTGGTCTTCTGTCGATTCTGATTAGAACAACCCGGTCACTGAACTGTTCACAGTAACACACCCTCTGCCCTGCCTTCCTATTCATAACGAATCCCACACCTGTTTTACCATTTTCTGCTGCTGTTGATATTACCCGATACTCGTCTGACCAGAAATCCTTGTCTTCCTTCCACTTCACTTCACTGACTGCTACTATATCTAGATTGATCCTTTGCATTTCCCTTTTCAGATTTTCTAGTTTCCCTACCACGTTCAAGCTTCTGACATTCCACGGCCCGACTCGTAGAACGTTATCCTTTCGTTGATTATTCAATCTTTTTCTCATGGTAACCTCCCCCTTTGCAGTCCCCTCCCGGAGATCCGAATGGGGGACTATTCCGGAATCTTTTGCCAATGGAGAGATCATCATGACACTTCTTCAATTACAGGCCACATGTCCTGTGGATACACGTTACGTGTCTTTAATGCAGTGGTTTCTATTGCCTTCTGCATCCTCATGTCGTTGATCATTGCTGATTCTTCCTCCTTTAGGGGCAATTTCCCACCCCTAGGACAAGAGATTGCCCTGAACCTCTATCCGCTCCTCCGCCCTCTTTGACAAGGCCGTTGGCAGAATGAGGCTGACTTCTTATGCCGGAAGTCTTCGGCCGCCAATGCTATTTATCAAAATTTAGGCAGTGACCGGGATCGAACCCGGGACCACAGACATTTTGATTATGAATCAAAGACGCTACCCCTTTTTTTTTTAAATCTCATTCTGTTCGCTTTTGATTGTTGCATCTGCTCAGGGCGGACGTCGTAAAACATCCATTGAAGTTCGTTGTTGATCGAGTAACTCAGTTTTTTTATTACAGAGAGCACGTAACCCTCTGACCGAACGCGCTGAGCTACCGTGCCGGCACCCCTAGACCACGGGTGCCTACACAATAATTCTCTATTATTCCTATCTTGAACAGCGCACGAAGAAAACTAACACCGGTATCTTTTCGTGCGAGCTCTGTTTTTCCCTTATTTTATTATGATGATCGTCTCACCCTATGTAGATCGGCGACAGCAAAATATTGTCACAGTCGGAGGAGAAAGCTGGTGATTGAAATTTCATAAGAAGATCCTGCCGCAACGAGAAACGCCTTTGTTTGAATGATATCCACCCTACATCCTGTATCGTGTCCTGACGAACTGTCCCCTACTTCTCGATAAAACAAAACGTGCTGATCTTCTTTGAACTTTCCTGACATACTCCGTTAATCCTATCTGGTAAGGATCTCATACCGTGCAGCGGTACTCCAAAACAGGACGGATAAGCGTAGTTTACGCAGTCTCTTTGGTAGATCTGTTGCATCTTCTAAGCGTTCTGCCAATGTATCGTAGTGTTTGTTCCGCCTTCCCCACAACTTTTTCTGCGTGTTCTTTCAAGTTTACGTTGATCTTAATGGTAATTCCTAGGTATTTAGTTGAATTTCCGACCTTTAGATTTGGTTGATTTATCGTGTAAAGGAAGTATAACGGGTTCCCTTTAGCACTCATATGGATGACCTCACACTTTTCATTATTTAGGGTCAACTGCCAATTTTCACACTATACAGTTGTCTTTTCTAAATCGTTTTGCAATTTGTTTTGAACTTCTAATGAGTTAGTAGACTATAAACGACAGAATCATCTGCAAACAACCTAAGAAGGCTGCTCAGATTGTCTCCTACATCATTTATGTAGATAAGGAACAGGAGAGGGCCTATAACACCACATTGGGAAATGACAGAAATCACTTCTTATTTACTCGAGAGTTTCAGTAAACTACTGGTACTTCCCTGACAGGAAGTCACGAATACAGTCGCACAACTGAGTTGATATTCCATAAGCACACATTTGATTACAAGCCGCTTTGAAACTTTGGAAATTTGTGGTAAGGTCTTATGGAACCAAACTGCTGAGGTCATCGGTCCCTATGCTTACACACCACTTAATCTAACTTAAACTAACTTACGCTAAGGACGACACACACACCCAAGCCCGAGGGAGGACTCAAACCTCCGATGGGGGATGGGGGGAGCCACGCGGACCGCGACAAGACGCCCTAGACCACGTGGCTAAGCCGCTTGTGAGGCACAGTGTCAACAAGCCTTTTGGTAATCTAGAAATACAGAATCAATTTGAAATCCCTTGTAAATAGCACTCAACACTTCGTGTGAGTAAAGAGCTAGTTGTGCCGGCCGCGGTGGCCGTGCGGTTCTAGCCGCTCCAGTCCGGAGCCGCGCTGCTGCTGCGGTCACAGGTTCGAATCCTGCCTCGGGCATGGGTGTGTGTGATGTCCTTAGGTTAGTTAGGTTTAAGTAGTTCTAAGTTCTAGGGGACTAATGACCACAGCAGTTGAGTCCCATAGTGCTCAGAGCCATTTGAACCAAAGAGCTAGTTGTGTTTCACAAGAACAATATTTTTTAAATCCGTGTTGACTGTGTGTCAACAGACCGTTTCCTTCGAGATAATTCATAATGTTCGAAAACAATATATGTTCCAAAATCCTGGTGCATATCGACGTTAATGATATGGGCCTGTAATTTAGTGAGTTATTCCTTTCTTGAATATATGTGTGACCTGTGCAACTTTCCAGTCTTCGGGTACGGATCTTTCGTCGAGGGAGCAGTGGACATTGATGTTTTGACTCGTCACTGTTTAATGATAACGGTTTTAATAACAGTTGATCACGTAAGGTAACTACTCTTGTCAAGAAAGGAAAAAGATGTGTAAAACAGGCGCCATCTGCTGATGGCAACAGAGCGATGGAGAGAACTACACATCCCGTAGGTTCTTGACGTTCCTTTCAGAGACAACACCGGTATCTGATACGATCATATGCGCGAGATCCAACAGACTTTAATTTCAGTATGACTTAGCTCTCTGCCAGGCCTCTGTAGTTTCTGCTCCTACCGTTGAGGGTGGTTTTCAAATTATGCGTGTCGGGTACGGATATGTCTTTGACAAAGGTAACCTGGTGACCTTAATGACTATTATATCGGATCGATTACAACGGTTCGTTATAGGCTATTGCCCGGAGATTCCAGTAAATTTTTGAATTATCTGTTTTCAACAACAGTGATTAATTTTTGATATTATTATTATTGTTGTTATTATGATATTTCATTCGTTTCTCAGTCGCTCTACGTCCACTCAGCCTGTTATCAAATGAGTGCCACGGATCTTTCGCAGGAGTAAAAAAGGCGGCCGGGTTGACCCACAGACTTCAACTTTTTTTTTTTTTTTTTTTTTTTTTTTGTATGGCAGTTCAACACACAGGATGAACCATCGTGGCCCGCGCATTCACGAGTAGTCATTGAGTAGTAACCTCTCCTGTTGTCTCAGCGAATGGAGTAGTTCTGCACGCCACGGGACTGTTTAGACCTTTCACCGATCGTCAGCCGAGTGCGGGGCAGTCGCTCAGCGTGATGTCAGCCCAATTATTCGCGGGTAGATTGCTGGTGCATGATGCTCTATCTCTGACGTTGGGCGAGAACCGAGCTCTTCACGTCTGCTTTTACGAAATGCGGAAAGATATGAAACTCCCTTGCTGTGTGGTCATGTCAACAACATACCTATGTTCTACAGTCTAAAAAATCTGCGGTGATTGAGCATAGCATTGGCACTGACTATATCACAACTTAGGAAAAAGTTAATTTATTGGCTGCTGCTTCAAACTATTGGGATTCAGTTGACAAAAGAGCTTTGGAAATCCAAATGGCAGACAACTTGATCAAACGAGACGAGGATTTACATCTCGCAATTCACAGAGATCTCTTATTTCACGTCTGCGCTCCGAAAGGAATTCTTGTTGGTCCATAGCCTCATCGTAATTTATGAATGCTAAAACCATTTTTACGTTCACAATAAACTGTCGTAATGTACTACCTGGGTACAGCAATTCAGTTATATTACGTGATATATAATTCATTCCTGTATTTAGTACGTGGTGTTATGTGATATTCATGCCAATTTTCAACCTCTGTGTGTGTGTGTGTGTGTGTGTGTGTGTGTGTGTGTGTGTGTGTGTGTGTGGACTCGCGCGCGAACAACACTAAATGGTTTTAAATATGCATATTTGACCCAAGCAGCTGCATTTCAAAATGACCTTAGCCCGAAACTAGCTTTTAATGTAATAGGCAGTTTCGGGCTATGGTCATTTTCAAATGCAGATGCTTCGGTGAAATTTGCGCTGCATTTAAAAATAAAGTGACAGGCTACGATTCACATAAAACCTAGTTTTAGCATACAGTAAAATTAATTTCTTTTTAGAATCTTCGATGTCTGGCATTCCGAAGCTTTTGATCAATTCCAATTTACTGGTTAATCTTAGTCCTGAGCTTAGATTTTGTGAATGAAGTTTGTATTGGTGATCCTTCAATTGGTTTGGGACAAAAAATCATGAAATACTGAATTTAAAAAAATGTAATTCATCAAAACATTTCGGCATTAGCATAAATGCTACAACAGTACACAAAAAAGCTTTGTCCTAGTAATGATATATTTTCGTGTCTTTTTGTATTAGTCGTCTTTTGCTCCTTTTCCGCTGTCTCGAATACATGTGCTGATAAAGAGGTCATGTATTTTATCTTAATAATGCTTATAATAATAAAAAATGTATTTTGTTTTATTCTTTTATATGAACAATGTGATTTTATATTTACTAAGATGGTATCTGTTGTTTCGGACATGTCCGACCAAGCAGCTCGTTAGAATGAAATTACAGTGAAATGAACACCCTCAGCTGTTTACAGGCGTTGACATACGTCAACGGGGACAGATGAAAATGTGTGCCCCGACCGGGACTCGAACCCGGGATCTCCTGCTTACATGGCAGACGCTCTATCCATCTTTTTTTCTTTTTTTTTAAACTCATTTTGTTCGTTTTCGTTAGCTGTATCTGCTCGTTGCGGACTGCGAAAGACACCCGTTTCAATTCGTTTTTGGTCCATTTACTCACATTTTTTAATACAAAGGGCAGCTAGCCCTCTGACCGAACACGCTGCGCTACCGTGCCGGCCGTCTATCTGAGCCACCGAGGACACAGAGGATAGTGCGACTGCAGGGATTTATCTCTGGCACGCCTCCCGCGAAACCCACATTCTCAACGTATTGTCCCGCACTACATTCGTAGTGCCCCCGCCCATTACACTCATTACTCGCGGCGCGTTGCCGTTTCCCGTAAGAGTTCAGGCACTGTTTGTGCATTCGCACAGAAGAAGAAGATGGTCAAGTGGCCGGTGAGCCTTAACTATATACACTCCTGGAAATGGAAAAAAGAACACATTGACACCGGTGTGTCAGACCCACCATACTTGCTCCGGACACTGCGAGAGGGCTGTACAAGCAATGATCACACGCACGGCACAGCGGACACACCAGGAACCGCGGTGTTGGCCGTCGAATGGCGCTAGCCGCGCAGCATTTGTGCACCGCCGCCGTCAGTGTCAGCCAGTTTGCCGTGGCATACGGAGCTCCATCGCAGTCTTTAACACTGGTAGCATGCCGCGACAGCGTGGACGTGAACCGTATGTGCAGTTGACGGACTTTGAGCGAGGGCGTATAGTGGGCATGCCGGAGGCCGGGTGGACGTACCGCCGAATTGCTCAACACGTGGGGCGTGAGGTCTCCACAGTACATCGATGTTGTCGCCAGTGGTCGGCGGAAGGTGCACGTGCCCGTCGACCTGGGACCGGACCGCAGCGACGCACGGATGCACGCCAAGACCGTAGGATCCTACGCAGTGCCGTAGGGGACCGCACCGCCACTTCCCAGCAAATTAGGGACACTGTTGCTCCTGGGGTATCGGCGAGGACCATTCGCAACCGTCTCCATGAAGCTGGGCTACGGTCCCGCACACCGTTAGGCCGTCTTCCGCTCACGCCCCAACATCGTGCAGCCCGCCTCCAGTGGTGTCGCGACAGGCGTGAATGGAGGGACGAATGGAGACGTGTCGTCTTCAGCGATGAGAGTCGCTTCTGCCTTGGTGCCAATGATGGTCGTATGCGTGTTTGGCGCCGTGCAGGTGAGCGCCGCAATCAGGACTGCATACGACCGAGGCACACAGGGCCAACACCCGGCATCATGGTGTGGGGAGCGATCTCCTACACTGGCCGTACACCACTGGTGATCGTCGAGGGGACACTGAATAGTGCACGGTACATCCAAACCGTCATCGAACCCATCGTTCTACCATTCCTAGACCGGCAAGGGAACTTGCTGTTCCAACAGGACAATGCTCGTCCGCATGTATCCCGTGCCACCCAACGTGCTCTAGAAGGTGTAAGTCAACTACCCTGGCCAGCAAGATCTCCGGATCTGTCCCCCATTGAGCATGTTTGGGACTGGATGAAGCGTCGTCTCACGCGGTCTGCACGTCCAGCACGAACGCTGGTCCAACTGAGGCGCCAGGTGGAAATGGCATGGCAAGCCGTTCCACAGGACTACATCCAGCATCTCTACGATCGTCTCCATGGGAGAATAGCAGCCTGCATTGCTGCGAAAGGTGGATATACACTGTACTAGTGCCGACATTGTGCATGCTCTGTTGCCTGTGTCTATGTGCCTGTGGTTCTGTCAGTGTGATCATGTGATGTATCTGACCCCAGGAATGTGTCAATAAAGTTTCCTCTTCCTGGGACAATGAATTCACGGTGTTCTTATTTCAATTTCCAGGAGTGTATATATACTAAGATGGTACCTGGCCACTTGACCATCTTCTTCCGTGGGAATGCACAAACAGTGCCCGAACTCTTACGGGAATCAGCAACGCGCCGCGAGTAATGAGCGTAATGGGCAGGGGCACTACGAATGTAGTGCGGGACAATACGTTGAGAATGTGGGTTTCGCAGGAGGCGTGCCAGAGATAAATCCCTGCAGTCACGTTATCCTCTGTGTCCTCGGTGGCTCAGATGGATAGAGCGTCTGCCATAGAAGCAGGAGATCCCGGGTTCGAGTCCCGGTCGCGGCACACGTTTTCATCTGTCCCCGTTGGCGTATGCCAACGCCTGTAAGCAGCTAAAGGGTGTTCATTTTCTTGTAATTTCACTATGATTTTGTCCTGCTATTAATGAAGCATAAATACGTTACAGTTACATGAATGCGGACGTGTCCGAAAAAAAGACACCATGCATTCTTATAATTGGTATGCCTAGCTGGGCAATGGATCCACCTTCTTCAGTATGGATGCACCAATACCTCCGACCGCCTGTGGGAATCTCAGAGTACCGAAGAGAGTGTAAAAGGGACAGGGACTGCGGATAGAAGGCGTTCCGTGGAAATGTGGATCGTGCATGATGCTTGCCGAGATAGTCCGCACAGATGCGATATGTATGGCGCAGTGGTTAACGTACGTAGCGCGTAACTAGGAGATCCCGGGCTCGAATCCCGGACCGGTGCGCATTTTCACTCGTCGGCTCTGATTCCGCGTAATGCCCCGCTGAAGTTGACAGCAGAGACCCCCTTCAGTTTGCATATAATGTCCCAACTAAGTAATGGATGCATCTGCTCGTTATTGAGTGTACATTTACTTTTTCACAAGTAAAACCTGCAGCCGAATTTTTTTTTTTTTTTACGAATTATTATTATCTTTAATATTGTCATACAAATAATTTCTTGCATCGCAATTTCAAATTTTAACGGTGCTGCGCCACCAATTTTCTCCGAGATCCAATGGCGACTCCTACGTCTGACTTTCAACACTATAGGAAATGTCCGGTAATATTTAATAGTCGACACAGAAGGAAGTTTATTTTATTCATTAAAAAGTTTACAGGTCCATGTTATTTTGTTATACTCCTACTGTCGTCAGTGTGATCTGTCCCTCCTTTCAATCAATCAACTTCCAAAAATTTCATTTTATTCAGTTTATTATCTTTGAGGGACACATTACAAAACCTGATACTGGTAAATGCAAAATAAATTATCATAAAAAGCGACTGGTAGCAGTTTTTCCGACTTTTCAACATATATTAAAACTAATCCCATGGACTACGGTGATCTGTGTCACACTACTAGACAGAAAAAAAATTCTCAGTGTCCCTTTGTGATACCTGTGAAAAGCCGCTTGTCCCAGCAAGAGCCGGAGTCCGCAGAAATGTCTCCCTCCAGACGTGTTCCAACCCTTAAACCATAGTAATTTAATAATTCTAAGAGAGCATCTTCTTCCCCCCACCCCTCCACGGCTCCCGAGTCCCATCACCATAATAAACACAATACCCCAGGACCACTGCGACAAAACTCACGAGAACAGATAATCATTGATATTATTGATTAAAAAGTCTTGGTTGTAATTGTAGTTTTTTATTTTTAAACGACTCGTTTCGCCTTATTTAGGACACTGTTACTCGCTCCTGTGAACGGGAACGCGTTATGCAGATCTTGGTGCCTCTCACGTCCATCTAGAAAAGGTAACCTGAAGATGCCTAAATAAGGCGAAACGCGTCGTTGAAAAATAAAAAATTAAAATTGCAGCCAAGACTCTTTTTAACCAATACTGTTAAGCACTGGTTTGCTGTATGCCACATATGGATTGGAAGAATTTCTAATCATTGATATACAAATTATACGAAAATTTTTCACATATCGTATAGTAGCCCCTTCTCTCGTCTTAATTAGCAGGCTATAATCACATAATGGTGCGTTTTTACGCATATTTTTGCTAACGGCAGTCAACAGCACTCTTCGCCACATGAACGCAATTAACAGCTTTAACGCTCGCCAGCCAATAGATACGGCAGAAGCAGGCCTCCCATTACAACTTGTAAACAGCCGCAGAGGCAGGGCTTTTGTGGAGATGCGAGATATCAAACACGAAATCGATGGAATGGGGCCGCGTCGCTTCTTTTAATTACATGGCTGGTGTCGTGATGCGCTAAGTTGGCAGTGCTCTAATTGGAAAGTTAAATACGCGGCCGCAGATTATTCTGAAGAGGACTGTGAATAGCACAAGTTTTGAAACAAGATAACCAGTTTTTCAGTTCCTATTTTGCTCCTTCCATTCATCCTCTATCACCAAGTTGCTGACTCAGACAACTGCTGCAGGGTGCAAAATTCTTTATTCAGCAGTACTTAACTGAAAAGTATTATCACAGATAAGAACAGAGCAAATGGAAAAAAAAGATAGCCTTGCAGCTTTTAAGTATGGTGCTTTTGCGGTAGAACCGCTCTGTATAGGCAGTGCTTCCACCACCTTACTCCAGTTTTGACACTAGAATTACACGGGATAACAATTAGCTGTATAGGAAGAGGATTTCTAAATCACATAAATCGCGCCAGAACGATTTAAGCACTAAAGGATCCTCACTGAAGACCCTACGTCTGTGAGTGAAATTATGAAAACGGTAAATGCAAGACTAAGAAACGACTATCGTAAATCAGAGATAAGTAAGCGTCACTTGCTTGTTTCTTCATCCCTGTGTTGACATTGGTGACCACCTCTTAGATGCGAGAACAGTTTATGCAAGTCACATGGACACTTTATTTAAAGAAAGAGGCTTCCTCCTTAAAGCTTCGCTATACTTTCTGCTGGTGTTAGAATTAGGACATGTTGTATTAGGATATTAAAAGAAAGTGAGTGACGATTAACAATTACGGTGAGGAATCAGACAAAGAATTCTCCAGACTACGGTAACAGAAATAAATTAACATAACAATGGGCGACAGTTCTTCTAAAAGCTTGAATGCCGTATTCAGAAGTAAAGTTTTAACGTGCCACAAACCAAAAGTCAGTAATCATTGTAATCTGGCATTTCTTATCGATGGGGTTAAGTGGTGGAAAAGAAATGTGTAACGGGCATTGAGAATAACTACGGTGAAGCAATATAAAAAGCCCAAGTGCTGAAAATCGCGATTAGGGGAAGTGCGTGGAGGACTTGAATTTTTTGAAAGGTTCATGGGAAAGTGCACTGGTTCTGTAAATTAAATCACGTACAAGAGACTAGTGTGGCTATTTCTAGAATATTGTTCTAACATTTGCAGTCCTTATCAAGTGGGCATGACGTCAGACATAGAAAGAACTAAGAGCCATCCTGCTAGGACCGTAGCGCACATGAAAGTGTATTAGAGTTGCTCGGGGCACTTAAATGGGAATATTTGGAAGAAATTCGACGTCTTTCTAGCGAAACCCTATTGGGTAAATCTAGAGAACTTGTATTCTAAAACTGCCCCTAGACGGACAATATTATTGGGCAGTATTTCCGGATGCGCAACAATATTAACTGTGTAGGGACGAGATTAAGAGATTGAGCAATAAAATTGAGCACATCAAAAACTTTTGAAACACTGCCTCGCCTGGAAATATTGCGCCGTCTGTGGGCAGTACTTTCAACATCCATGCCAGTCTCCCTTGTGCTAAGGTCGCAGTATGTCTTTGTGTTTGCTATGTTGTTGTTGTTGTTGTTGTTGTGTTGAAAATGAGTTCAGATCAAGACGAAAGAACGTTCCTGTTAGAGTGCATCGAAATGTATAGTGTATTTCACTGGCAACACTGTGGGATGTTTGGATAGGTGAGTACGAAAACAGAAATATTAAGAATTAATCGTATGATTTAATGCCCTGAAAATACAGGGAATGGTACCATACAGCTACAAAGGCAGATGCTTTAGATTTTTTTTAATGGAACGTTACGAACAAAGTGTATATAGATATTTGAGTTATTGTATACCCGAATATAATCATTTAGTGTACGTATTATTGCGTGACACGTTTCTATATTTATGTCAGCGGCAAGGTACCGTTTGGTAATACATAAGCACTGAGTTGCTAGAATAGCGTCTCTCATTGCAATATTTTTTATGATCATGGGGAGGAGGACAACCGAAGATATTTATCTACAGGTGGACGGAAGAGGGAGGAAGACTCTAACATAGACAATTTTTTTTGTATATGTCTCAGTTTGTTTCAGACGTATCATGCCACTAGATATAAGGGTTTGATTCGAAACATACCATGCCACAAGAACTACAGTCCTGAGACTGGTTTGATGCTACTCTATCCTGTGCAAGCTTCTTCATCTCCCAGTACCTACTGCAACCTACATCATTCTGAATCTGTTTAGTGTATTCATCTCTTGGTCTCCCTCTACGATTTTTACCCTCCACGCTGCCCTCCAATACTAAATTGGTGACCCCTTGATGCCTCAGAACATGTCCTACCAACCGATCGCTTCTTCTAGTCGTGCCACAAACTTCTCTTCTCCCCAATCCTATTCAATACCTCCTCGTTAGTTATATCATCTACCCATCTAATCTTCAGCATCCTTCTGTAGTACCACATTTCGAAAGCTTCTATTCTCTTCTTGTTCAAACTAGTTATCGTCTATGTTTCACTTCCATACATGGCTACGCTCCATACAAATACTTTCAGAAGCGACTTCCTGAAACTTAAATCTATATCCGAAGTTAACAAATTTTTCTTCTTCAGAAACGCTTTCCTTGCCACTGCCAGTCTACGTTTGATATCCTCTCTACTTCGACCATCATCAGTTATTTTGCTCCCCAAATAGCAAAACTCCTTTACTACTTTAAGTGTCTCATTTCCTAATCTAATTCCCTCAGCATCACCCGACTTAATTCGACTACATTCCATTTTGCTTTTGTTGATGTTCATCTTATATCCTCCTTTCATGACACTGTCCATTCCGTTCCACTGCTCTTCCAAGTCCTTTGCTGTCTCTGATAGAATTACAATGTCATCGGCGAACCTCAAAGTTTTTACTTCTTCTCCATGGATTTTAATACCTACTCCAAATATTTCTTTTGTTTCCTTCACTGCTTGCTCAATATACAGATTGAATAACATCGGGGAGAGGCTACAACCCTGTCTCACTCCCTTCCCAACCACTGCTTCCCTTTCATGCCCATCGACTCTTATAACTGTCATCTGGTTTCTGCAAAAATTGTAAATAGCCTTTCGCTCCCTGTATTTTACACCTGCCACCATCAGAATTTGAAAGAGAGTATTCCAGTCAACGTGGTCAAAAGCTTTCTCTAAGTCTACAAATGCTAGAAACGTATGTTTGCCTTTCCTTAATCTAGCTTCTAAGATAAGTCGTAGGGTCAGTATTGCCTCACGTGTTCCAATATTTCTACGGAATCCAAACTGATCTTCTCCGAGGTCGGCTTCCACCAGTTTTTCCATTCGTCTGTAAGGAATTCGCGTTAGTATTTTGCATCCGTGACTTATTAAACTGATTGTTCGGTAATTTTCACATCTGTCAGCACCTGCTTTCTTTGGGATTGGAATTATTATATTCTTCTTAAAGTCTGAGGGTATTTCGCCTGTCTCATACATCTTGCTCACCAGATGGTAGAGTTGTGTCAGGACTGGCTCTCCCAAGGCAGTCAGTAGTCCTAATGGAATGTTGTCTACTCCCGGGACCTTGTTTCGACTCAGGTCTTTCAGTGCACTGTCAAACTCTTCATGCAGTATCGTATCTCCCATTTCATCTTCATGTAAATCCTCTTCCATTTCCATAATATTGTCCTCAAGTACATTGCCCTTGTATAGACTCTCTATATACTCCTTCCACCTTTCTGCTTTCCCTTCTTTGCTTAGAACTGGGTTTCCATCTGAGCTCTTGATATTCATACAAGTGGTTCTCTTTCCTCCGAAGGTCTCTTTAATTTTCCTGTAGGCAGTATCTATCTTACCCCTAGTGAGATAAGCCTCTACATCTCATTTTTGAGACGTTTGTATTCCTTTTTGCATGCTTCATTTACTGCATTTTTATATTTTCTCCTTTCATCAATTAAATTCAATATCTCTTCCGTTACCCAAGGATTTCTACTGGCCCTCGTCTTTTTACCTACTAGATCCCCTGATGCTTTCACTACTTTATCTCTCAAAGCTACCCATTCTTCTTCTACTGTATTTCTTTCCCCCATTCCTGTCAATTGTTCCCTTATGCTCTCCCTGAAACTCTGTACAACCTCTGGTTCTTTCAGTTCATCCAGGTCCCATTTCCTTAAATTCTCACCTTTTTGCAGTTTCTTCAGTTTTAATCTACAGTTCATAACCAACAGATTGTGGTCAGAGTCATCTGCCCCTGGAATTGTCTTACAATTTAAAATCTGGTTTCTAAGTCTCTGTCTTACCATTATATAATCTATCTGAAACCTGTCAGTATCTCATTTATATTATCTTCGTTTCTTGTTCTATCTTCTGATTAACATCCTTCAAATGATCTGAGAAATTTCATTTCTGACCTCATTATTCGATTTATGTCCACCCAAACCTCGGGACCGTAAAGTAGCACTGGAACAGCTATCGTCTTTTAGAATTTCAGTTGCGTCTGTTGTCTGTTTGTTTGATGTTCTTTTTATTGTTCCACAGACAGCCCGAAATTTTGTTGTTGTATTCTTTATATCTTTATCATGACCAAAAGAAATGTCGTAGTCTGGGTAGTTAAATGATCTTATTGCACTAAAATTTTCCTTTATGTGACTATTTTTGAGCACACCTGTTTTCATCGGAATGCCACTACTTTAATTTTCCCTTTAGATAATTTGAAATTCTAATTTTGGCCAAATTTGTTTAATTTAAAAATATTTATTAGTAATTCTTTTTCTGAAGTGGCTGATATGAATTGATCATCAGGATACATTAATGTTTTTATGTAGTAATCCATACCTCGGTTTATTCCTATGTTGTCACTTGTTACCTCATTTCATGTTTTAACCGCATTATTTATAGATAAATTAAATACCACAGGAGGAAGACAGGAACCTTGTTAACCTCTTGATAGGTTATAATGCTATTCTTACTTATTTTGTGCAGTATTACAAGAGATTGGAATTTCACATCACTTGACGTGCGTCACAAGAAGCTTATAAAATGAAACTAAAAACTTATTACAGCCCAGAAAACTAATAGTTATCCAGTCAATATGCTTAATCATGAAGTGGAGAAAAACGCGGATTACTTTGATACTTAAAACAAAAAAACAAAAAATCTAAGTTATACAGCAACTGCTAAGGCCATAGTATTATCTCTCTGTGATTAACCACGTTGTGCTACAACTGGCTAAAAGAGAGATTTAGCGGAATCACGGTAAATTACTTCTAAAAGAGTATGAGGATTTTGTTATGAATGAAATCTCTGTACTTCAGATACCAGGGCGGAGGGGGGGAGTGTCCGCAGCTCATGGTCGTCCGGTAGCGTTCTCGCTTCCCGCGCCCGTGTTCCGGGTTCGATTCCCGGCGGGGTCAGGGATTTTCTCTGCCTCGTGATGACTGGGTGTTGTGTGATGTCCTTAGGTTAGTTAGGTTTAAGTAGTTCTAAGTTCTAGGGGACTGACCATAGATGTCAAGTCCCATAGTGCTCAGAGCCATTTTTGAGGGGGGAGGGAGGTTGAGTGTGTGTTTCTACGTTTATGTACGGGGACACCCATTACCAGTAGTTTGGGATCAAATGTTGTGCCGTCAACACGTAAAAAGAGTTGTGACAGACTTCGTTTCCGCTCAACCTCAAATCTCTCAAAAAGTTTTCGTGAATGATGACACTCCTTGATCCAGTTTTTTATGCACACTTTTTTTTGCTACGATGTAGAGAAAATATCACAAAAACAGCAACATTTTCGTGCAACATTCCGAGCTACAATATAATTGCGCAAAATTGTTGAGCAGTCTACAGAGAGATCTTCACTAATACTGCACAATATTATTGTGCAGTTTTATTAGATAAGGGGCACTTAAGAAGACTTAGATCATAATGCTGCCACCAGAGTATAGCTGGCGTCCGAATAATGAAAACAAAATAAGAGAGACTGGAGGGATGGCAGAGGTATAAGGACGTGAACAGAACAGGACAGAAAATCACTACTGATATGAAGTATCCACAGGACATATACTGGACACATTTAAAAGCCTGATACTTGAAATTGTGGTGTACGATGTAATCTGGCAGAGACTTGTATCCAAAAGATGCTCATTTATCATGATAGTGGCCGTAGAAGTAGAGGGTCATTACATCATAAATAACTGAAGCGATTTCATAAATTCACTGCAGCTATATTAATTGGCATATTGCCACAAAATTCAACACTCACATGCGAACACTTTTATATTGTTGCAACCGAGCTTCAGATTTCTGCCACGAGAATGCAACAATGAGCAGTTACAAGATGGCGACAGACGCTGTAAAAGCGTATGTTGTGCTTGAAATACATTCGCGCCAGTCTGCCATAACAATGCAACGACATTTCATAATGAAGTTCAAAGATCTACCAGCTACCAAGTCTACTCGGCGATTGTATGTGCGGTTCAAAGCTTCAGGATGCCTTCGCAAGGGGAAATCAACGGGTTGGTCTGCAGTGAGTGAAGAAACAGTTGACCGCGTTCGGGCAAGTTTCTCACTTTGCTCGCAGAAGTGGACGAACAGAGCAAGCAGAGAGCTGGACATACCTCAAATGACAGCTTGGCAGATCTTATGGAAACGACTGAAGCTGAAGCCTTACCGCTTGCAGTTGCTACAAGCCCTGACTCCCAATAACAGACACTTTGAGTTTTTGGCACAGTAGCTTATGGAGGAGGATGGGATTGTGAGGATTTCATCTCGAGTGTTGAAGAAACATGTTTTTGTGACTGCCACAGTGAACAGGTACAATGTGTGAATCTGAGGGAGCGAGAATTCCCGCACTATCGTGCAGCACATTAGAGATTCAGCGAAAGTTAGTGTGTTCTGTGTCGTCTCTTAGTTGAAAGTTTACTGCCTCGTTTTCTTCTGCGAAGAGAACGTGAGACGACATGAGCATCCGGACGTACTGGGAAATTGGCTAACGTAACAACATTCCATTAGAACTACTGATGGTCTTGGGAGAGCCAGTCCTGACAAAACTCTACCATCTGGTCAGCAAGATGTATGAGACAGGTGAAATACCCTCAGACTTCAAGAAGAATATAATAATTCCAATCCCAAAGAAAGCAGGTGTTGACAGATGTGAAAATTACCGAACTATCAGTTTAATAAATCACAGCTGCAAAATACTAACGCGAATTCTTTACAGACGAATGGAAAATCTAGTAGAAGCCGACCTCGGGGAAGATCAGTTTGGATGCATTAGAAATATTGGAACACGTGAGGCAATACTGACCTTACGACTTATCTTAGAAGAAAGATTAAGGAAAGGCAAACCTACGTTTCTAGCATTTGTAGACTTAGAGAAAGCTTTTGACAGTATTGACTGGAATACTCTCTTTCAAATTCTAAAGGTGGCAGGGGTAAAATACAGGGAGCGAAAGGCTATTTACAATTTGTACAGAAAACGGATGACAGTTATAAGAGTCGACGGGCATGAAAGGAAAGCATAGGTTGGGAAGGGAGTGAGACAGGGTTGTAGCCTCTCCCCGATGTCATTCAATCTCTATATTGAGCAAGCAATAAAGGAAACAAAAGAAAAATTCGGAGTAGGTATTAAAATCCATGGAGAAGAAGTAAAAACTTTGAGGTTAGCCGATGACATTGTAATTCTATCAGAGACAGCAAAGGACTTGGAAGAGCAGTTGAACGGAATGGACAGTGTCTTGAAAGGAGGATATAAGATGAACATCAACAAAAGCAAAACGAGGATAATGGAATGTAGTCGAATTAAGTCGGGTGATGCTGAGGGAATTAGATTAGGAAATGAGACACTTAAAGTAGTAAAGGAGTTTTGCTATCTGGGGAGCAAAATAACTGATGATGGTAGAAGTAGAGAAGAGATAAAATGTAGACTGGCAATGGCAAGAAAAGCGTTTCTGAAGAAGAGAAATTTGTTAACATCGAGTATAGATTTAAGTGTCAGGAAGTGGTTTCTGAAAGTATTTGTATGGAGTGTAGCCATGTATGGAAGTGAAACGTGGACGATAAATAGTTTGGACAAGAAGAGAATAGAAGCTTCCGAAATGTGGTGCTACAGAAGAATGCTGAAGATTAGATGGGTAGATCACATAACTGATGATGAAGTATTGAATAGAATTGGGGAGAAGAGGAGTATGTGACACAACTTCACAAAATGAAGGGACTGGTTAGTAGGACATGTTCTGAGGCATCAAGGGATCACAAATTTAGCATTGGAGGGCAGCGTGGAGGGTAAAAATCGCAGGGGGAGACCAAGAGATGAATACACTAAGCAGATTCACAAGGATGTGTGTTGCAGTAACTACTGGGAGATGAAGAAGCTTGCCCAGGATAGGGTAGCATGGAGAGCTGCATCAAACCAGTCTCAGGACTGAAGACCACAACAACAACAACAACAACAACAACTGGAGGCAGACAGTGGAGATTTCATCTAACAATACGATAGTTCACCACACCCAAACGTCCACCTCCATAATGATGTTTGTGAATTCTTAAGCAGGAAATTGATAAACTGCTGGATTAGTTAAGGTTGGATTGATGATTTGCAATTAATATCAAGGCCTCCATGCTCTCCCAATCTAAGCCCACTTATTTTTTTTATTTTTGGGGGGGGGGGGGGTCGAGAGGAAGATGAGAGATTCAGTGTTTACATCTCCTCTGTCAACAAACTTACAAAAATTGCGAGCTCAAATAAACAGCGCTTCTGAACCGACCGATAAGGACATGCTGCGCCAAACGTGGGAAGAAGTTTATTGTCGACTACTACAAACGTAGTGTGTGGACAGTAAGTTGGGAATGTGGTTCTCACAGGGAGCGTGCCAGAGATAAGTCCCTGCAGTCACACTGTGCTCTGTGTCCTCGGTGGCTCAGACGGTTCGTGTTCGGTCAGAGGGCTATCTGCACTCTGTAATAAAAAAATTGAATTAGTGGATCAACGATAAATTTGATCAAGCGTCATGGGACGTCCGCGCCGAACAAATACAACGAAATTCTTCCAGTCCATATGTGGCATAACAGCAAACCAGTGCTTAACAGTATTGGTTGAAAACAGTCTTGGTTGCAATTTTAGTTGTTTTTTTTATTTTTCAACGACGTGTTGGGGCTAAATAAGGCAAAACGCGTCGTTGAAAAATAAAATAAAAATAAAAACCAACACTCTTTTTAACCAATACTAATAAATACAACGAAAAATTATGAACAAAATTAGAACCAAAGAAATAAAAAAAAAGACGGATAGAGCGTCTGTCATTTAAGCAGAAGAACCCGTGTTCGAGTCCCGGTCGGGCCATACATTTTCATCTGTCCCCGTTGATATTTATCAACGCCTGTAAGCATCTAAAGGTCTGATTTTCATTGCAATTTCATGATATCTGTAGAGACAGTTGTGCGGTTCACATGGAACCCTTTTAATACGTAAAACAAAACAAAATATGTTGGGCTTTTCTATGTATATGCAAAACCCTGTGGCAATATGTCAAGTAATGTTGCTGTTACCAGCCTGTGAAATCACCTCAGTCCTTTATAGTAACCTTGTATCCAAGAAATCAGGGTAGACTGTGCGTCTCACACTATCTGAGACAAGAATCAGAATGGGAAGGAAGCTGTAGTAAGCTAAAAAGAAACGAACAGAAATGACGGAAGTGAACAATCGTAATTGGAGGGTGTAAGTGCGGTGTCAAGAGATTATTTTCTATGGTCGTTTTATATGTGTGTACGTTTCGGACACAGTTTCAGGATGTGGGAATGAAATGAGCTGGTGCTTCACCTTCCTTGATGTACATGTCATTTCATTAACCAAAACCGCGTACGTGCAGTGAATCGTCCCAGCTGCGGGCGACCACTGCTGTGTGCTCCAGCTAAGAATTTTCATTGTGCGGCCTCTTAAGGAGGCGACCAGCTAGAGCTAATTCGAATGAAAGGAGGTCGCTGACGCCGCCATTTATCAGGGACGACTCGCGCCGCCCATACATCAAACTCAGGTCCCTACAACTCCCGCCCACGTGCTCCAGATCCGCCACTTCTCCTTTCCTAACAGCATTAGTGGATGCTGAAAATGCGCCTTCCTGATGACAAAAGGACATGGTTGTTGTATTTATTAAAGGTTATTTTTCATCACTCCTTGAGGCCACCATATAGTTTATCAAGAATTCAGTAATGAGTAGTAACGCATAGATATACATTGCACAGTAATACAGACGACAAAGCCAAAACTGCTTCATTGAACATAGCTTGACATTGGCCTAACCCGTTGGCTGCTAAATTGCAACAGCATGAAGACTACATGCCAAAAACGTCAAATTAGCATGGCCGTATACTCATATATCCAAATGATTAGCGTCCCAGACCAACCACCCAAGCCTGTTTCTATAACAGGGAGTTGTGCCAGCTCCAGTTCGAATCTGTCTGGCAGATTAATGAGAAGGCTCTGAGTGTCATCTATCATGGATGTAGTCTTTAGCCGGATTTCCACATCTCACTAGGTGAGTACCAGGTTAGTGCCCACATACCGCCTTAGATACACGATACATAAACGTTTAGACAAACTTATCACCTTTACACATACAGAATGATTCACCTGCCCCGACCAATTAGTTTTATGAAACACACAACACCTTCAAAAACCACTCGCTAGCTATGTGCAAACTGCTGTTAGTCCTACAGAAAAGATGAACAGGATCTTTTGTAGAAAATTTAATGTAGTTAAATTTTGTACTGGAATACACTTTCGCTGGAGGCTAAGGTTTTCGAATTATGTAAGAAGACCGCGATTAAAGGTCACTTTTGCACGTTTTTCTTGAATTATTACAAACTATGGCCTCATGCGAAACTGTATCTCAGTACAAAATTTAACTATGTTATTGTTCATTTTTTCTTTCGGACTAATAGTTTTAGCAAAGCGAGCAAGAGGATGTTAAGGCGTTGCAAGCTGCATAAAACCCATCGGTAGGGGCAAATAAACTTCGTGTAGAATTTATTGTAGACACACGGAGTACATTGATTCCCTCTTTGGGGGTGTACAGAAGTCTGATGACCTTAGCTGTTTAGTCCCTTTAAACCAAAACTCAGCATAGTACAACAGCATTGAGTAGGTAGGTTTAACGCAATCTACCTTCCGCCTAGAAGGAAAAATTATGCAGTGTGTTTCACACTCGGTCATCACATTTAAATGTTGTTTATTCGTGAAAAACGCATGGACCCATAGCTAAGGTGTAGAAATGTCCACCACCATATCATGAAACTCGCCAGTGGCAGGACCGTGGCTTGTCCAGACTGCATTCCAAGATATCGCCACTCGAGTTCGTCGGAATCTCACCAATGTCATGCAGATATAGAATCCTGACGCGGAGGATTTCAGTGGTCCCGTGTAACTAGTTCCCAAGCGGATGTACATATTCCAGAATGAGATTTTCACTCTGCAGCTTAGTGTGCGCTGGTATGAAACTTCCTGGCAGATTAAAACTGTATGCCGGACCGGGACTCGAACTCCGGACCTTTGCCTTTCGCGGGAAAGTGCTCTAACATATGAGCTACCCAACCACAACTCACTACCCGTCAGCACAGCTTCAAGTCTGCCAGTACCTCGTCTCCTACCTTCCAAACTTCACAGAAGCTCAGATGGTAGAGTACTTGTCCACGAAAGGCAAAGGTCCTGAATTCGAGTCTCGGTCCGGCACACAGTTTTAATCTGCCAAGAAGTTTCGTATCAGCGCACACTCCGCTGCAGAGTGAAAATCTCGTTCTGGAAACATCTCCCAGGCTGTGGCTAAGTCATGTCCCCGCAGTATTCTTTCTTCCGGGAGTGCTAGTTCTGAAAGTTTAACAGAAGAGCTTCTGTGAATTTTGGAAGGTAGAAGAGGAGGTCCTGGCAGAATTGAAGCTGTGATGACGCGTCGTGAGTCGTGCTTGGGTAGCTCAGATGGTAGAGCACTTGCCCGCGAATGGCAAAGGTCCCGAGTTCGAGTGTCGGATGTACATATTGTTTTCTCGGCTGTGTATATCCATACTGACAAGATGAGTAATGAAACACTCATGTTTGTAGCAGGAAGGCTGTTAACATGCACAATGCACATACGTCTGGAACACCATGGGATGTCAGCATGGCGACTATTATTGGTGCTTTTCTTGACTCGGCAGCAGAGAGAGGTGCGCCGGCGGCAGTGCCAACCACTTTGCACTGGAATGGCACTGTGTCTCAGTTCAGCGTAGCTCGCACTTGACTGTCACCAGGCGTTCTACAGTGTCACACACGAACTCGTTCGTGAAATCCGAACCATTGGCATTTTTCACATTTACGTACCACGACTGGAAGGTAAAGGCCGTTCACAAAATGTTCAGGTTTGTGCCGCAAGACAGGACAATGAACCTTGTTACTATGTTGTGGACAAGAGAGTGTAGGTCAAGTTTTTAATTATTTGTTTTATCAGTTGTTGACGAATTAGGCAATCTTCATTTCAATGTGATGGAGAGTTTATCAATGGTGCTTGTCTTGGCCCATCACAGAGAGTCACAATGAGGTAACAAAAGTTATGGGATAGCGACATGCCTATGTACTGATGGCGATAGTACCGCGTAATAAGGTATAAAAGGACAGTGCACTGGCGGAGGTGTGGTTTGTACTCAGGTGATCCATGTGAAAAAGTTTTCGACGTGATTATGGATGCACAACGGGAATTAACAGACTTTGAATGTGGAACGGTAGTTGGAGTAGGCCGCATGGGATATTCCATTTCGAAAATAGTTAGGGAATCCAATGTTCCGAGATTCACAGTGCGCCGAGAATATCAAATTTCAGGCATTATCTCTCGCAATGGGCAACGCAGTAATCGACGGCCTTTACTTAACGACCGAGAACAGCGGCGTATGCGTAGCGTTGTCCGAGCTAACAGACAAGCAACACAGCGTGAAATAACTGCGGAAGTCAATGTGGAACTTGCGACGAACTTATCCGTTGGGACTGAGCGGCGAAATTTGGCGTTAATGTGCTACGGTAGCAGACGACCGACATGAGTGCCTTTGTTAACAGCACGACATCACCTGCAGCGCCTCTCCTGGGCTCTTGATTGGTTGGACCCTAGACGACTGAAAAAACGTGCCCTAGTCAGATGACTCAAAGTTTCAATTGGTAACAGCTGACGGTAGTGTTCGAGTGTGGCACAGATCCCACGAATCTATGGGCCCAAGTTTTCAACTAGGCACTGTTCAAGCTGGCTCCATAACGGTGTGGGCTGTGTTTACATGGAAGTGAATCGGTCGTTGACTGGCAGACCATTTGCAGCCATTCATGGACTTCACGTTCCCAAACAACGATGGATTTTTTATGGATGACAATGTGCCATATCTCTCAGCCACAATTGCTCGCGACTGTTTTGAAGAACATTCTGGACAATCCGAGGGAATAATTTAGCCACCCACGAAGCCCGATATGAATCCCATCGATTATTTATAGGACGGAATCGAGAGATCAGTTCGCGTGCAAAATCCTTCAGCGGCAACACTTTCGCAATCATGGACAGCTCTAGAGGCAGCATGGGTCTGTATCTCTCCAGGGGCCTTCGAACGACTTGTTGAGCCGATGCCACGTCGAGTTGCTGCACTACACCGGGTAAAAGTAGGTCCGACACGATGTTAGAAGGTATCCCGAGACTTTTGTCACCTCAGTGTATATGTAATGAAAATATGTATGTTATGATATAAATGACAGCTTACCAATTGCGTCGATAAACCTTATAATGTCAGGTGATTCTCGCGCAGTCAGCGGTATTTCTTGCGTCAATGTTTTCCTTCATTCACTCGCAACTTCTTTGGATGAGCGTATTCCATCGTATTCATGAAACATCAAATTGGTTGTTTTCTGGTAGCAGTATTAATTAAAAATGAATTCTCCAAAACTTCTGCCGACGTCTTGCTCTTATCGACATTTGGTACCAATTCTATTCTTTCGTTAATCAAGCTGATCGTTTAACATAAATATTTACCTTGTTCTTCAATAATTTTATCTAAATCGAAAACTGCTGAATCGATCCTAACATATTTCGCATCATTGATTTAGTATACATTCTTCGGTTATGGCTCGTGTTGTTACGGTGAGCCATGAGAACCTTCTGTCACTGAAGTAGTATCTTTATCCCGGTTCCAGATGCCCTCCCGAACTAAATCAGACAGAGACACATGTATTAAGGTCGTCTTTTGACTGTAAAATTATTTATTTGTAGAACTCACTATTGCTATTTCGGGCGTTGGGTCATTGCCAAGTGGAACTTATTGTGCCTTATCACACATCAGAACGTAAAAACCATTTGACAATTACTAGGTTTTGACATGTACTGAAGTATAATTATTTCCACTTCGTAATTGCCATACGGCCTGAACTGCAATAGCGATTTGTACAAATAAATAATTTTGCGGTCGAATGGCGACAATGATTTCCTATACAAAATTTAACATGACTGTGAACCCTAGCACGTCTTTATCTCGGAAACCGCAATCCCCGACGACGATAGGAGCCTTGTTATACGCGGAAAAGACAACACAGGGAGCAATGTCCAAATATGTCGTTTTCACTTTACGAATTATTTCCCTCCGATCGTTTGGTTGCGCTTTGAAGCATGCACTCCATTTATCCGCTCCAATATTTTGACAGTCCCTGTATAAGTAGATACGCTTCATAACTGTCAGATAGGTCCTGATGTTATAATCAAATCGAATCATGTTTTTTTATTTGACATTTTAAGTGAATGTAATAGTGTATGTCAGCTGGAAGTAACTGTTTGATATATCATGCCTTCACGCCTTGTGATTTTTAATGCGGCAGGATGTTTATCAATGATTTTGTTAAATATCGTTGTGCGAGAAAGACCCGTCCATACACACGAATAAAATAACTACATTAGCAGTATGATCTGAAGCGTCCTGTGATTCGTTAATTATGAAACTCTGTAAATGATTTATTGATCAGTTTAATTCGATGCAATTACTGCACTTAACTGCATGCAGTTTTTCGTTTTTATATCCGTTCTCTCTTGAAAACGGCCACTTGCAGTAATGCGAGTACACTGATAATTAAAACTTTCAAGCGCAATCTGTCTGTAGCTGTCATTCGTAAGTAAATAAAAATTACTTCGTGTGCGCTATGGACGGCGCACATACAACGAAATTTTGTTTTTGTTCCATCGTTACGTATAATAAAATAACGAGAGAAGCGCCAACTAAAGTTGTATAAAGGTTTACATCATTTTCTAAACCAGACGTTTAATGTGTGTGCGATGCCAATGGATGTTGTGAAATAACGACACATCAAATAATTTTTTCAATTTAATATCTCTCCAACGGAAATAATGTTAAAATTGTGAAGTATATAAGGAGGCAGAAAAGTCATTGTCAACTGCTACGGTACGGGAGGCTGAACTGATGAGTACCGTACCACTCCTGAAGGTAATACGCGTGAAGTTTATTACTAAAATATGACTGCAGATAATAACGTCGAAGAATTGAGCAATGTTGACGATTAAGAGCTTATTAAATAGCACAGGCCATAGGCTTATTACAGTAACGAGGGCGACGAATGATAGATGAAGAATTACTAATTTTGGCAATGAAAAGTGAGGTGTCTTGACTACTAACCAATATCAGATTTTACTGCTGGTATTTCAGAAGTACACAACTGGCCATTAAAATGATGACGTGCTATAGACGCGAAATTTAACCGACTGGAAGAAGATGCTGTGATATGCAAATGATTAGTTTTTCAGAGCATTCACAAAAGGTTGGCGCCGGTGGCGACACCTACAACGTGCTGACGTGATGAAAGTTTCCAACTGATTTCTCATACACAAACAGCAGTTGACCGGCGTTGCCTGGTGAAACGTTGTTGTGATGCCTCCAGTAAGGAGGAGAAATGCGTACTATCACGTTTCCGACTTTGATGTAGGTCGGATTGTAGCCTATCGCGATTGCGGTTTATCGTATCGTGACATTGCTGCTCGCGTTGGTAGAGATCCAATCACTGTTAGCAGAATATGGAATCGGTGGGTTCAGAAGGGTAATACGGAACGCCGTGCTGGATCCCAACGGCCTCGTATCAATAGCAGTCGAGATGACAGGCATCATATCCGCATGGCTGTAACGGTTCGTGCAGCCACGTCTCGATCCCTGAGTGAACAGATGGGGACGTTTGCAAGACAACAACCATCTGCACGAACAGTTCCACGACGTTTCCAGCAGCATAGACTATCAGCTCTGAGACCATGGCTGCGGTTACCCTTGACGCTGCATCACAGACAGGAGCGCCTGCGATGGTATACTCAACGACGAACCTGGATGCGCGAATGGCAAAACGTCATTTTTCGGGTGAATCCAAGTTCTGTTTACAGAATCATGATGGTCGCAGCCGAGTTTGGCGACATCGCGGTGAACGCCCATTGGAAGCGTGTATTAGTCATCGCCATACTCGCGTATCCCCCGGCGCGATGGTATGGGGTGCCATTGATTACACGTCTCGGTCACCTCCTGTTCGCATTGACGGCACTTTGAACAGTGGACGTTACATGTCAGATGTGTCACGACCCGTGGCTCTACCCTTCATTCGATCCCTGCGAAACCCTACATTTCAGCAGGATGATTCACGACCGCATGTTGCAGGTCCTATACGGGCCTTTCTGAATACAGAAAATGTTCTACTGCTGCCCTGGCCAGCACATTCTCCAGATCTCTCACCAATTAAAAACGTCTGGTGAATGGTGGCCGAGCAACTGGCTCGTCACAGTACGCCAGTCACTACTCTTGATGAACTGTGGTATCGTGTTGAAGTTGCATGGGCAGCTGTACTTGTACACGCCGTCCAAGCTCTGTTTGACTCAATGCCCGGGCGTATCAAGGCCGTTATTACGGCCAGAGGTGGTTGTTCTGGGTACTGATTTCTCAGGATCTATGCACCCAAATTGCGTGTAAATGTAATCACATGACAGTTCTAGTATAATATATTTGTCCAATGAATACCCGTTTATCATCTGCATTTCTTCTTGGTGCAGCAGTTTTAATGGCCAGTAGTGTATTTCAACCGTGTTCATGAAGCGAAAGAGCAATTAAAGCAATGCGTGAAAGCTGGTGGCTTCTCATTAAGGAGAGAAAGGACAATATTATCTATGGGAAACGTTATTGGCAGTGTTTCCTGAGCACATGAGCTTCAAAAGGATTTCTTCTCGTTGACTACGATGCAAAACATAAACTGTTATTTACACGTAGTTTTGTTTTACCTGTTGCGTGAAAAAGAATGAATCGCAAAAGAAAGTAAATATGCTCTACTCATGAAAGTGTTTTGTCAAAACAGGGAACTGTAAATTTGAACTCTTAGACCATCCGTGCTATTTACCAGTTCGACACACTCCAACTTACATCTATTCCATCTAAAGATATATGTAGCTTGACAACTGTTTTTGAGGACGCACGAAGGCTAATGTCGTTAAAGAGGGCTCGAAGAGGAAGTGCACAGATAGTTTTTGAAAGATGCAAAATTTTGCTTTACGGATGGAGGCTACTCGACATCTTCAAATAGCGAAAACAATTTTTTACCCGTAATTGTCTTGATGCCATTGGGCTGCACTAATAACAGTTTATCGGTTTCTGTTCTTATCACTCATCATCAGCGTTACGCAAGTAACACGTCAAACATTCATCTAGTGCCCATCTCATTCAATTGACATGAACTCGTGTACGGGTTCAGATGACACATCTTCTTCTTCTTCTTCTTCTTAGCTGTCGCTTGGGCCTTGGAAACCATAAGCGTTCTCCACATTCATCTTCCAGTGCTCTCTGTTCCTGGCTTTTGCAGTCCATTTTCATTTACTCAGGCCCATTGCCACCGTGTCTTCGTCAATGTCATCCTTCCATCTAGTTCGTGGCCTTCCTCGCTTCCTTCTGCCCCTTATGGATCCAGAGAATGCTTTTTTTGGTAGTCGTTTCTCCTCCACCCTAATTATATGTCCAGCCCACATCAGTCTCCTCCTCTTCATCCTTTGACTAATATCAGCCTGTTGATATAGCTCCTTCAGTTCCTGGTTTTTAAGTTTTCTCCACTCTTGTTTCTGGGTCTCTTTTGGATCCAAAAATAATTTTCTCCTTTCAGAAACTAATAATTTTTGTTCATCTGCTTTTATAATGTGAAGCTTTCTGACCCATATAGAGCTACTGGCAGAATTACACTCTGATATAGCCTAAGTTTGAAGCTTCTGGAAACAGCTCTACTAGACAACACATCTCGTAGGCCAAAATAATCTTTATTCGCTGCTGCTATCCTCGCTTTAATTTCAATTTCCATTTGTTCTGTTCTTTGGTGGTGCTTCCCAAATATTTGAAGGTGTCTACTCTCTTAAAAAAGTGAGTTCATGAACTGTCAGTGGACTACCATCATTGGGTGCATTGCTCACGAACATGTGCTCTGTTTTCTTCTCATCAATTCTCATTATTGCTTTCCTTGCAATGTTTCTGTAGGAACGTGTCATGGGTTGCAGTTCTTCTTTGTTTCGGCTTGTTAGGACAATATCGTCTGCATAAGCAAGACGATGTATTTCATTCCTACCCATCTTTACTCCAACTGGGTTTACTTTTTGGTGTTCTGTATCTATCTTTTCTAAAATGGAGATTGAAAAGGATTGGAGATAAAGCACCTCCTTGTCTAAGGTCTGTTCTGACTTCAAACGCCTTTGACACTCCTGTGTTGGTCTATAATTTGCAATAGGTTTCCTCCACGCACATCTGTACTAGGCATATTAACTTTCCAGGAAACTGAAACTCTTTGAGAACCCTGGTTATTGCGCTCCTGTGTATGCTGTCGTAAGCTTTCTTGAAGTCAACAAATACCATGTGGATGTAAACGCTATGTTTCCATACTTTCTCAGTTATCTGTCGGAATGTAAAGAGGTGATCACTAGTTGACCTGTTTCTCCTAAAACCATACTGAAAGTCACCTATAATTACTTCAGCTAGTGGTATCACTCTCTTGAGTAGACTCTGTGATAGGATTTTGTAGGTTACATTAAGGAGCGAAATTCCTCTATAATTATCACAATCCAGAGGGTCATTCTTTTTTAAAATGAGACAGATTACGGCCGTTTTCCAGTCGTCAGGCATTTTCTCATATTCCCACACTTTCCCTTCAATTTCGCAATTCTTTTTACCGATTTTGGCCCTCCATTCTTTATTAGTTCACCCACAATTTTATCTTCCGCTGAAGCTTTATTATTTTTTAAATTTTTAATTATTCCCTTTATTTCTTCTTTAGTGGGTGGCACTACTTTGATGTCTACTGTGTCTGGCACGTCACATAAAAGAGGTTGAGTGGGATCTTCGCAGTTTAGTAAATTAGCGAAGTAGTCTGCCCAACGCTGCTCCACTTCAGTATCACTTGTGAGGATTTTTCCTTCGGTGTCTTTAATAAATGTTTCCCTCTTTTTATATTTTTGTGGTACATCTGTCTTGTCCTGTGATGAATACAGTACTCTTCTACCTCTTTTATTAGTTCCTTATAATACTTCCGTTTCTCCTGCCTTAGTATAGTAGCTGTTTCCTTTCTTATTCTGGTGTACTTGTCTCTGAGATCGTGGTCTCTCAGATTTTCTAACCATATCTTCCCAGTCGACTTTCTTTCTTCAATCTTTTGCTGCCACAGTTGGTTGCACCACACTTTATCTGACTTTTTCCGTTTACCCAGTATCTTAGAGGCTGCACCACATGACTGGTACTTTCCAACTCATCTTAGAGGCTGCACTATTTACTGTCTCCTTAATTTGAGACCAGTCATTGTTCACATGACTGGTACTTTCCAAATCATAACATCTCATTAGGCTATCTGCAACTGTTGACTCATACATTCTTCTTACCTCTGTTCCTTTTAACCTATTTGTATTATAAGGTACAGTCTTCTACAGACACGTAAGTGTCGGAATTCGTAAATTGTTGCAAGTCCAAAACGATCAAGACAACTGCGAATAAAACAAATTATTACTCGTTGTTGTACATAATGGACGCCTAGTGGGAAAACAGTACTAATGTCTAGACCTCCCCCCCTCCTTCCCCTCCCCCACCCCTTCCAGTTGCCTCCAAAAAAATTTCCATTTGTTTACTCTTAGGAGCAGCTACCATCCATAGTCTGTAGGTAGCAGCCATTACTTTTTGTTTTTGATTGTGGACGGCAGTTACGAGGCAGTTATTCAATGTCTTGTTTCTCGTGATATCAGGTGAATGTTCGAATGATGTCGCTGCTGTGTATGCCTATTGTGTGAGCAAATTCCCATGCTGACAATCGTTTGCTGCCTTTAAACGACAATGCGCTCACAGTCGAAACATGAAATGATCCTTCAAAGAGTGCTGATACACTGAAAAGTGTAAACAAACCATATTTTGCCGTCCACTATTGTATGTAACGTTCTCAATTGAGATTAGAACCACACTTTTACCTCTGGCACTCCTTTGACTGCAGTCTGTACACAGCGATGTACTGTGGGCGTAAATGCATTGAGACATAGGTTGGCGATATATTCAGGGTGTTCCAGAGTCTTTTCATCAAACGTTTAGGGATGGGGAACTGCTATTGTTAGAGAGAAAATGCTCGCCAACGCTCCCCGTCATTCTGTTTGTGTTATGCTCCTTAAGGGCGGCAGGGTATAGGCACAACGCGGCGTGCTTTTCCCTTCAGTGTTGCCTATAATCAAGTAATCTGCTCTGTATGAAACAGCAAAATTAAAGTTCATGATTCCCTTGTAATATATCTTTTTCCGCTTAGGGACACTCATTATTACAGCTTTCTCGTTTAAAATCAGTCTATCACTTTATTGCGGCGGGTAGAGTGCAGCACACATGATTAGTGGGTCACAGCTGACCGATGAATATTAAAAGACGCCTTGTGCCGCAGGTGAGTGTCAGTGACCATTTTGTCTCTAACAAAAGTTGCTTAACACGACGTGATCTACCACTCTTAGATGATTGATACAAAAATTTTGAAATAACGTGCACAAATTGAAAACCTGTGTCACAAAATAAAAGTGTAGGGTGGAATTTGAACAGTTAACTGTGACTTGGTGTTTTGATGTAAGCGAAGACGAACTTGATGTAATTATCATTATCATTTTAACTATGTTTCTCACATGCAAAGATATACGCCCCTAAGATACGCCAGAATCAATTAAATGCAACGTTGCTAGTATACACTGAGGTTCCAAGAGTCGTGGTATAGCGATACGCGCATTTACAGATGGCGGTAGTACAGCGTATACAAGGCGTTAAAGGACAATGCATTAGCGGAGCTGTTACTTTCACTGAGGTGATTTAAGTGAAAAGGAGTCCGACGTGATTACAACCGCACGACGGGAATTAACAAACTCTGAACGCGGAATGGCAATTGGAGCTAGACGCATGGGACTTTCCATTTCGGAAACACTTAGGGAATTCAGTATTCCGAGATCCACAATGTCAAAAGTCTGCTGAAAATACCACGGACAATACTGCGGTCGAAGGCCTTCACATAACGACCTAGAGCAACATCGTTTGCGTAAAATTGTCAGTGCTAAGAGATAAGCAAAACTGCGTGAAATATCTGCCGAAATCAGTGTGGGACGTACGACACACGTATCCGTCTGGACAGTGCGGCAAAGTGCGTCGTTAATAGGGTAAGGCAGCAGATGACCGACCGTAGTGCTTTTGCTAACAGGACGACTTTGGCTGCAGCGCCTCCCCTCGGCATATGACCATATCGGCTGCACCGTATCCAATTGTAAAACTGTGGGCTGGTCAAATGGTTCAAATGGCTCTGAGCACTATGTGACTTAAGATCTGAGGTCATCACTCCCCTAGAACGTAGAACTACTTAAACCTAACTAACCTAAGGACATCACACACATCCATGCCAGAGGCAGGATTCGGACCTGCCACCGTAGCGGTAGACTGAAGCGCCTAGAACCGCTCGGCCACAACGGCCGGCGTGGCCTGGTCAAATGAACCCAGATTTCAGCTGTTGAGAACTGACGGTAGGGTTCGAATCTGGCGCAGGCCCCACGAAGCATGTTATCAACAAGTCACTGTGCAAGCTGATGGTTGCTCCATAATGGTGTGGACTCTGTTCACATGGAGTGTACTGGGTCCTCCGGTCCAATGGAACAGATCATTCACAGGAAATGGTTATGTTCGGCTACTTGGATGCCAGTTGCAGCTATTCATGGACTTCATGTTCCTAAACAGCGATGGATTTTTTATAGATGACAAAGCGCCAAGTCACCAGGCCACAATTGTTCGCGATTGGTTTGATTAACATTCTGGGCAGTTCGAGTGGCCACCGAAACCTCCCGAAATGTATCCCATCGAACATTTGTGAGAAATAATTGAGAGGTCAGTTCGTGCACTGGCAACATTTTCTCAATTATTGATGGCTACAGAGGCAGCATGGATCAATTTTTCTGCAGGAGATTTCCAACGGCTTGTGGAGTCGGTGTTGCGTCGAGTTGCTGCAAAAGAAGGTCCGACATGATAGTAGGAGGTATCCAATGACTTTTGACGCTACAGTGTATGAGACTGTTAATATAGAAGAAGTAACAAATACGTCCTTTTTAGCTTTTGCATTCAACGACTGAATGAAATTGTCTCTGTCGAGGCGAATATGTTTTGTACTTGCAATTTATTAGTTGTATAGTAATGAAAGCCTCAAGAAGAACGAATAGGAGGAAGGGATTACCGTTTTGCTATCCTTCTTGCTTTCGGGTGTCTCCCTTACAAACAACGTCGGTGTTAAGCGTCTCATAACCAAGCGTTCTTCAAATGGTGCAAATGGCTCTGAGCACTATGGGACTTAACATCTGAGGTCATCAGTCCCCTAGAACTTAGAACTACTTAAACCTAACTAACCTAAGGACATCACACACATCCATGCCCGAGGCAGGATTCGAACCTGCGACCGTAGCAGTTGCGCGGCTCCGGACTGAGCGCCTAGAACCGCGAGACCACCGCGGCCGGCCCAAGCGTTCTGAATTAACACTTATACAGTATGTTTTCGAAAGGGAAAATATTCAGTGCTTTTCGAATTAAATGAGACATTAACCTGTTCCTCGCATACCAAGTAACAACGTCGCATGTGCCAATGTTAAAACATTACAGTTTTAATTCAGAAACTCATTAGATAAACACTGGCTCTAACTCTTTCTTAATTCATTCTTGATTAACACCATGAGGCTTCTTGACAGAAAGCTAACGATTTATTTTCTAATCGCAAGCAACCATCGATGAGATGTGTCTCTAGGAAACCAGTAGTTAGTGAACGGTATGTGTTTAAAAACTATCATATCATTTCTCAATGTATCACAACTAATGTGCACGAAGGTACGAAAATACATGCGCATATTAATAATGATAGTACCACTTAAAAACTGATAATTTTTAAAGTATAATCATGTTATTGACTAAGTGTTACGTGTGTAATAGCCAGTACAAATTCCCGTGATGCATACTAAATGAACCAATCTCCCGACAGATACGCCCCAAGCAGACTATGTAGAATTATGTTCCCTTCCACGAAAATCTGGCTTTCCAGTAATATGTCACAAAATAGCTAATGTAAGTGACGAAATGAGAAGAACGGTTATGGCGAAACCCCGTGTTGACTCACGGCCTACATCTCTAGAAAAATTACAACGGGTGGCGCCAGGCTTGAAGTCATACGACAAACGACTCCCGTCAACAGTGTCTTGAATAATCATTAAAATTATTTATCGAAAAGGCTTTGAAGAGGCTTGACATACCTGTAGTTTAAGAACTATAAATATCAGTTCAACGAAGTGTATTTGTAATGACCTCTGTGCACAAAAGGAAGAGAGCGATAACAGATTATTGAACTGATTCATGGATCTTTTACGAATTTAACGATAATACGGTGTATATAAGTAGTTGTCATAGACAATGTTGTTTCTTCATGTCCAGTGTACCATCTCTAGAATGAGTGGAACGGATCGCGGCTCAGCAATTCTGTACAGCTGATTCTTACGCAACAAGTCAGTGTACGGGAATAAAGGTGATGTAACGTTAACCAGACGCGATCTGTGTTACTGTTACAGAAAAGGAACACTTGATGAACGGATGGTAGTAAGGCGACGCAAAACAGAGGGACAAGGCAAGGGTTGCCAGTTTTAGTGCAGAACGTACCTTATGCCCGATTTATTTCATTTTGTAAAAGTTTTTGTGCCTTTAAGAGCATGTGTACGAAGGATTAAACATAGGCAGCCATATAGATGCTTAACTATGAAACGTGTACCTGCCGAAAACATTGGTTATATTTGCGTGTTGCATACTAAGTAACTACAGCGGGTAACTTCACATCCACTACCACCTATTAGTAACATGAATATAATACACTGAAGCACCAAGAAACTGGTATAGGCATGCGCATTTAAATACAGAGATATGTAAACAAGCAGAATACGGCGCTGCGGACAGCGCAGTTATATCGGTGACTGTTGCTACAATGACAGGTTATCAAGATTTAAGTGAGTCGATGCGCGAGCGATGGGACACATCATCTCCGACGTAGCGATGAAGTGGGGATTTTCCTGTACGACCATTTCACGAGTGTACCGTGAATATCAGGAATCCGGTAAAACACCAAATCTCCGACATCAGCCGGAAAAAGAACCTGCAAGAACGGGACCAACGATGACTGAAGAGAACAACGCGACGGAAGTGCAACCCTTCCTCAAAATGCTACAGATTTCAATGCTGGGTCATCGACAAGTGTCAGCGTGCGAGCCATTCAACGAAACATCATCGATAAGGGCTTTCGGAGCCGAAGGTCCACTCGTGTACCCTTTATGATTGCACGACACAAAGCATTACGTCTAGCCTGAGCCCGTCAACAGTGACATTGAACTATTGATGACAGGAAACATATTGCCTGGTCGGACGAGTCTCGTTTCAAATTGTATCGAGTGGATAGACGTGTACGCGTATGGAAACAACCTCATGAATCCATGGACCTTGTATGTCGGCAGGAGACTGTTCAAGCTGGTGGAGGCCCTGTAATGGTTTGGGATGTGTGCATTTGGAGTGATATGGGGCCCCTGATACGTCTAGAGATGACTCTGACAGGTGACACGTACGTAAGCTTCCTGTCTGATCACATGCATCAATTCATGACCATTGAGCATTATGACAGATTTGGGCAATTCCAGCAGGACAATGCGACACCCCAAACGTCCAGAATTGCTACAGAGTGGCTTCAGGAACACTCTTCCGAGTTTAAACGCTTCAATTGGCCACCAAACTCCCAAGACATGAACATTATTGAGCATAATTGTGATGGTTTCTAACGTGCTGTTCAGAAAAGATCTCCGCCCTCTCGTACTCTTACGTATTTATGGACAGTCCTGCAGGATTGCCGGCCGAAGTGGTCATGCGGTTAAGGCGCTGCAGTCTGGAACCGCAAGACCGCTACGGTCGCAGGTTCGAATCCTGCCTCGGGCATGGATGTTTGTGATGTCCTTAAGTTAGTTAGGTTTAACTAGTTCTAAGTTCTAGGGGACTAATAACCTCAGCAGTTGAGAGCCATTTGAGCCTGCAGGATTCACGATGTCATTTCCCTCCAGTACTGCTTCAGACATTAGTCGAGTCAATGCCACTTCATGTCGCAGCACTCCAGCGTGCTCGCGGTGGCCGTATACGTTATTAGACTGGTGTACAAGTTTATTGGCTCTTCAGTGTATAATTTTCTGTAGTTTAACTCAAACGTAGTCTCTCGTGAGGAATTCTCTTTCTCTCCCAAAATAGTGGTGATAACCTTAATTCCAATCAACCAGTGTAATAACGATTTGACAACTAGTTATCTATCCATTGATTTAGGATGTTAGGTTATGTGGTACTGTTAGAGAGGAGTTTTTCATGTACCGGCACCAAGTATCCCCATATTCTTTCTGACCACGTCGTCAGCAACACATGTTACATGGTCTCATAATAAAACATCTGTAGTGATCAATCACACTAATATGTATTGATACTATACATTAATGGCCGAGTATACGGCGAAGTGTCAAATAAACTCGGAGATAAAAGGAGGTTTTGAGGTAGGTGAAGCATTCATTAAAAGCGAATTGGTAACAAACTGAACCGTTTCGTTCACATCAGCCGGGGATGCATACACGGAACATGTGGCACAAGGCTGAGGCAGTCCGAGGACAGAATATGCTGTAATTCGTGGTACTGTAAGAGAAGTCTTTTACGTTGGCATACTTTTGCAAAATGTCGTTGGTTTCTTTAAATAGTGATACTTTAGGTTACGCTTGGCCCTGCAGCTTATGAATACTGATTGCGAATACGATTTACTGGAATTAGTCACATTTACTTTTCTTCTCATTATGTGTTTCGGAGGATCATACCTCCATCACCGAAGATGTATATTTCTATATATGGAGTTTATACAGGATTTAGAGAAACAGTTGTTTGTACAGGGTTTAGAGAAAGTGTTCGTGATATAAATACTATAGGCTATAACTACCGAGAGACAGTGCCATAGGTTGCAGTTAAATTCCAAGCTTACGACTTCTGCCTCCATTCTCTTCATAAGTATCAAGCAACCAACTGCCTGTATTCCCCTTTTATACCCAGAAGCCAACCCGTAATTGAACGGTGAGCACTAAACTACATGGATACTACTCTTACTTGTTCATTTCACGCGATGAATAGTAGCAATGTTATAGTTTTGAGTGGCGATTTTAATTTGCCGGATATAGACTGGGAGACTCAAACGTTCATAATGGGTGGCAGGGACAAAGAATCCAGTGAAATTTTTTTAAGTGCTTTATCTGAAAACTACCTTGAGCAGTTAAACAGAAAACCGACTCGTGGCGACAACATATTAAACCTTCTGGTGACAAACAGACCCGAACTATTTGAAACAGTTTGCAGAACAGGGAATCAGCGATCATAAAGCGGTTACTCCATCGATGATTTCAGCCGTACATAGAAATATTAAAAAAGGTAGGATGATTTTTCTGTTTAGCAAAAGTGACAAAAAGCAGATTACAGAGTACCTGACGGCTCAACAAAACGTTTTGTCTCAAGTACAGGTAGTGTTGAGGATCAGTGGACAAAGTTCAAAACCATTGTACAATATGCGTTAGATGAGTATGTGCCAAGCAAGATCGTAAGAGATGGAAAAGAGCCACCGTGGTACAACAACCGCCTTAGAAAACTGCTACGGAAGCAAAGTGACCTTCACAGCAAACATAAACATAGCCAAAGCCTTGCAGACAAACAAATATTACGCGAAGCGAAATGTAGTGTGAGGAGGGCTATGCGAGAGGCGTTCAATGAATTCGAAAGTAAAGTTCTACGTACTGACTTGGCAGAAAATCCTAAGAAATTTTGGTCTTATGTCAAAGCGGTAGGTGGATCAAAACAAAATGTCCAGACACTCTGTGACCAAAATGGTACTGAAACAGAGGATGACAGACTAAAGGCCGAAATACTAAATGTCTTTTTCCAAAGCTGTTTCACAGAGGATGACTGCACTGTAGTTCCTTCTCTAGATTGTCGCACAGATGACAAAATGGTAGATATCGAAATAGACGACAGAGGGATAGAGAAACAATTAAAATCGCTCAAAAGAGGAAAGGCCGCTGTACCTGATAGGATACCAGTTCGATTTTACACAGAGTACCCGAAGGAACTTGCCCTCCTTCTTGCAGCGGTGTACCGTAGGTTTCGAGAAGAGCGTAGCGCTCCATAGGATTGGAAAAGGGCACAGGTCATCCCCGTTATCAAGAAGGGACGTCGAACAGATGTGCAGAACTATTAACCTATATCTCTAACGTCGATCAGTTGTAGAATTTTGGAACACGTATTATGTTGGAGTATAATGACTTTTCTGGAGACTACAAATCTACTCTGTAGGAATCAGCATGGGTCGTGTCAAACCCAGCTCGCGCTATTTGTCCACGAGACTCATTGGGCCATAGACACGGGTTTACAGGTAGATGCAGTGTTTCTTGACTTCCGCAAGGCGTTCGATACAGTTCCCCACAGTCGATTAATGAACAAAGTAAGAGCATATGGACTATCAGACCAATTGTGTGATTGGATTGAACAGTTCCTAGATAACAGAACGCAGCATGTCATTCTCAATGGAGAGAAGTCTTCCGAAGTAAGAGTGATTTAAGGTGTGCCGCAGGGGAGTGTCGTAGGACCGTTGCTATTCACAATATACATAAATGACCTTGTGGATGACATCGGAAGTTCACTGAGGCTTTTTGCGGATGATGCTGTGGTATATCGAGAGTTGTAAGAATGGAAAACTGTACTGAAATGCAGGAGGATCTGCAGCGAATTGACGCATGGTGCAGGGAATGGCAATTCAATCTCAATGCAGACAAGTGTAATGTGCTGCGAATACGTAGAAAGAAAGATCCCTTATCATTTAGCTACAAAATAGCAGGTCAGCAACTGGAAGCAGTTAATTTCATAAATTATCTGGGAGTAAGCATTAGGAGTGATTTAAAATGGAATGATCATATAAAGTTGATCGTTGGTAAAGCAGATGCCAGACTGAGACTCATTGGAAGAATCCTAAGGAAATGCAATCGGAAAACAAAGGAAGTAGGTTACAGTACGCTTGTTCGCCCACTGCTTGAGTGCTGCTCAGCAGTGTGGGATCCATACCAGATAGGGTTGATAGAAGAGATAGAGAAGATCCAACGGAGAGCAGCGCGCTTCGTTACAGGATCATTTAGTAATCGCGAAAGCGTTACGGAGATGATAGATAAACTCCAGTGGAAGACTCTGCAGGAGAGACGCTCAATAGCTCGGTACGGGCTTTTGTTGAAGTTTCGAGAACATACCTTCACCGAAGAGTGAAGCAGTATATTGCTCCCTCCTACGTATATCTCGTGAAGAGACCATGAGGATAAAATCAGAGAGATTAGAGCCCACACAGAAGCATACCGACAATCCATCTTTCCACGAACAATACGAGACTGGAATAGAAGGGAGAACCGATAGAGGTACTCAAGGTACCCTCCGCCACACACCATTAGGTGGCTTGCGGAGTATGGACGTAGATGTAGATGTAGATGTAGAATTCCTCTACCACAACATGACAAAAATGTACCGTCTTTCCAGCAATATTTTATCCAAATTTGGCGTGGCAAAAGAATGTGTTCTCCAGTTCATGACGTCATTGTAATACATAACCATAGACAACTCCAGCTTTATGTAGCCTTCGATAATGATAGAAACTGAAGGAATGAATTAAAATTTATGTCGCGGCCGGAAATTGAACTCAGGTCTCCTGCTAACCAGGCAAATGTGTTCACAATCACATCACCGTAGCAGTGCTGCTGACACAGCTGCATGGACTAGACTACTCCAATTCCCTTCCTAACTCAAACTTCTATTCGCGCCTTCAGTCCATTTTCCTCTTCAATCGTCAATATTATCGAGGCTTACCGGTATTGTAACAGCACTCCGGTTTTGTACGTAATGGGGATCCTGCCTGTACCTCAGGCGAATGTGATCTGTTACTCTAACAGAATTACAATGTCTTTGAGAAATTTGTGCAGTTTCTACCATTATCAGAAATAAAACTGAAACTCATACGTCTCAAGAAAATTGTAATTCCACGTTTTATAATATTTGCTCATTCTAATGAACTAGTTTTTGAGTCTCTTTGGGCTCATATTCAGCTTCGGCACTCGTAAGTTGTATCTTTATTTCTACAACGTAATGTTGGGTACTGGCTTGAGAAAGTGTGGGCGGCATTGTAGTTAGTATGCACCGGGCAGTTTCCATTTTAATAGCTTGTGAGGATAAGCAAATATTTACAAATGTGGAAGCTTAATACACATTCACGGGTTCATAATGGATAAGCTTAATCAGCTATTGTAAAATGTGTCTTTCTAGCAACTGAATCTCTTTGCAAGGCAGATAATTTTTCTGAAATACCTTTAACTGCGCAATCGAAGTGCCGCATGAATTTTGACGACGAATGCAGCTGACAGACAATTAGAGCATCTGCAGCGCTTTGCAGGCCAGCGCACTGCTTGCTCGTTTTCGTCCCTCGCCGCAGTCGACTAATTATGGGCCGCCTAATGAAAAGTCATTTAACGCGCAGTCAGAACTGACCCCGGTAGGCGCCCAATGTGCGACAGATGAAATTCCCGGTTGCAGGGAAACTGAACTTTCGGCTATCGCTGCGCAGAGACCACTGCTAGGTTATAACAGCCGCTGTGTGAGGTATCGATGGCGATCCGTATAGACAACTAGCGGGAAACAGATGTGTCCGTCACCGACGTAAGTGAGTGCCTCTATGACAGGGGAATTGAGTGGACTGTTTGACAGTAAGTACCAAATGACAAGTGCGACGTCAATAACTGTATCAGCCACCAAAAGCCCATTATTCGAGGTACCATTAGCGGCCCATAGTTCTGACTTGGACAGCACATCGAATGGACTAAGAGGTGTTCCCACAGAATACCCAACCGCCAAGCTCCGTATTACATTATCAAAGATCTTTGGAAAATCTGTTATGAAAGCTAGGACTACGCATCAACATTTATAAAAGGTATCATAAAAGTATCACATGAGCAAAGACTGAATGAACGTCTTTTACGAAATATCTCTCACAAAGTTATCCTATCTGATAAAAAAAACTGAAGCACCCAGAAAATATGATCGGATGTCAGGGTATCTACATACACTTGTACTCTATACTTATATGTGGGCTCATACTTCTTAAATCTGACTCGATTTCGTAATCACTGAAATAACATCACATACCTTCTCAATCCGTGATGTTTCATTTCGTTTCCTCCTTCCCCTCTGCGTGCTTCGCTTATTTAGCAAGGTAGTGTCTTTGATATTGTAACATTTATGTATTAATTATGTTTATTTCTTTAATTTCAAGATTAGAGCTTTCAGGCCCGTCTTACGTCGTACTAGGCTGTAACACATACAGTTCCTTTTACGTCACGGCTACTTAAAAAATGATAATTTTACCATGGCAAATATTTATGATATGCTACTAATAGACTTACAAATGATTTGATAATCCCAACTGGAGTAATTGACTAAAACGTAGTAGGAATTATATTGGGGCTACCAATGCTGCTAATAATAATGATTACAATAGTGACAGTAGAAGGTACAAAATGTACACTCCTGGAAATGGAAAAAAGAACACATTGACACCGGTGTGTCAGACCCACCATACTTGCTCCGGACACTGCGAGAGGGCTGTACAAGCAATGATCACACGCACGGCACAGCGGACACACCAGGAACCGCGGTGTTGGCCGTCGAATGGCGCTAGCTGCGCAGCATTTGTGCACCGCCGCCATCAGTGTCAGCCAGTTTGCCGTGGCATACGGAGCTCCATCGCAGTCTTTAACACTGGTAGCATGCCGCGACAGCGTGGACGTGAACCGTATGTGCAGTTGACGGACTTTGAGCGAGGGCGTATAGTGGGCATGCGGGAGGCCGGGTGGACGTACCGCCGAATTGCTCAACACGTGGGGCGTGAGGTCTCCACAGTACATCGATGTCGTCGCCAGTGGTCGGCGGAAGGTGCACGTGTCCGTCGATCTGGGACCGGACCGCAGCGACGCACGGATGCACGCCAAGACCGTAGGATCCTACGCAGTGCCGTAGGGGACCGCACCGCCACTTCCCAGCAAATTAGGGACACTGTTGCTCCTGGGGTATCGGCGAGGACCATTCGCAACCGTCTCCATGAAGCTGGGCTACGGTCCCACACACCGTTAGGCCGTCTTCCGCTCACGCCCCAACATCGTGCAGCCCGCCTCCAGTGGTGTCGCGACAGGCGTGAATGGAGGGACGAATGGAGACGTGTCGTCTTCAGCGATGAGAGTCGCTTCTGCCTTGGTGCCAATGATGGTCGTATGCGTGTTTGGCGCCGTGCAGGTGAGCGCCACAATCAGGACTGCATACGACCGAGGCACACAGGGCCAACACCCGGCATCATGGTGTGGGGAGCGATCTCCTACACTGGCCGAACACCACTGGTGATCGTCGAGGGGACACTGAATAGTGCACGGTACATCCAAACCGTCATCGAACCCATCGTTCTACCATTCCTAGACCGGCAAGGGAACTTGCTGTTCCAACAGGACAATGCACGTCCGCATGTATCCCGTGCCACCCAACGTGCTCTAGAAGGTGTAAGTCAACTACCCTGGCCAGCAAGATTTCCGGATCTGTCCCCCATTGCGCATGTTTGGGACTGGATGAAGCGTCGTCTCACGCGGTCTGCACGTCCAGCACGAACGCTGGTCCAACTGAGGCGCCAAGTGGAAATGGCATGGCAAGCCGTTCCACAGGACTACATCCAGCATCTCTACGATCGTCTCCATGGGAGAATAGCAGGCTGCATTGCTACGAAAGGTAGATATACACTGTACTAGTGTCGACATTGGGCATGCTCTGTTGCCTGTGTCTATGTGCCTGTGGTTCTGTCAGTGTGATCATGTGATGTATCTGACCCCAGGAATGTGTCAATAAAGTTTCCCCTTCCTGGGACAATGAATTCACGGTGTTCAATTTCCAGGAGTGTATATATGGGCTTACAAAAGTGAAGTTCTTTTGCATAGCATGTTCTCAGGGAGAGACATTCAGATTGAGATGATGAAGGTATTGTGGGAAACAAGGGTAAGGGGCGAGTACAGAACGAAGGCAGGCACTATTGTTAATTAAATAAACATATCATTAGATTTAACTTGAAGCTGGAGATTTTATTTACTTATCTGCTATAGTGAGAGGGATCATTCCAGTGTCGAATTCCTGCTACTGGAAAGGATTTAGAGAAGACGACAGAAAGTACTTTACTGTAAGAGGAGAGCGGTTTTGTCTAGGCAAGGCAGATGTGTTCGAAGAGAAATATGAGGGACCATGTACGTTGATAAGACAGGCCGACGTAGAAACAAAATCAGTGAATTTGTAGCGTTTATGTTATCCCCGCGACCCTTATTTATGACATGTGAGATGACTGTAGAAGATACACATTAGTTTTATTGATTACTTTCTATTTAGAGCTTTCTTTGTTTTCAGCAGGGTGTTTACGATCTGGTGATGATTATTTTAGGTGAGGGGTCCTCGCCTCATGATCATCAGCATACCGGTCTCATGGGTGGGGACGAAGGCTGTCCCCACATGCGGAGCAGTTTGTAATGCATTAAAGTCTGCCCCGCTTCCCCACCAATCTAGCGAAGAGGCCTACAGTTAACAAAATATCACCGCTCTTGTAACTCTTGAATCAGTCTCGGCCAAGATGGTGGATGGATCTCCATCGAGACGGAGGGCTGCCCTGGCATCAGTACATAAGACACCCTACAAGATCTGGGTTATTACCGTCTTCTAGCAAGACGAATAAAAGAAACAGAATTGCTCAACAACTTTCAGCTACTGTGTCCTACTACGCATTTACACCAAGCAAATCCTTATTTGCAATGCCAATGTTGTCACACATATCTGAGATAAAAATAAAAAATCTGGCATAATGTGTTTAATTTAATCTGTGATTCATGTGAGGCCATATTTTGGGGTAAATATAAAGCCAAGCTGAACTGTAGTACATATTGTTGGTAATGTTAATTGAAGAACGTCCTGCAGAAACCTGTCTGATTGAAGTTTGTCATAAAGAATTGTCTATTGTTTCAGACTAAAAGCTCTGTCCTTGGAATGTGCGACATCCCACATTTGAGGCGAAAATTTTTTCTTCCGTATTATGAACCGTTGTGCCGTAGAAACGACAGTTTGTGTTTTTCTGCCTCTAAATGCTTTCAAATCCGTATTTGATTTCAGCAGCTTTGAAATTCAAAGTAGCTGCATTTTTTTTCTCTGTCTGGAGAATCAGAAGAAAGAACTATTGTGACGTCTGGACATTTACTGACAAAGCTGAGCTTGCTGTATTATTTTTCTCTTCTTCCACGGCGTACTTCTGTAGGTCCTCCCTTCCAGTTTCCAAAGTGATTGTTCATGTTGTTTGAGACTAAATTTACGTTAATTGTGAAGTTACCAAAGATCATCAAAGACATTATTGTTAACATGTCGGATTCTGATGAAAATTCAACCAATACAACCCCTACGAAGGAATATCAAAGAGTAACCTCATATTAAGATAAATAGGAATCGTCATACGGTTGTGGAAGTTGTGACGGAACAATACCACAAGGGCTGACGTTCCATCTATGTGCGTGAATTCTCTATATCTCATTGCGGCGAGTTAGATCTTAAGCTACATGCTAGAATTGAAACCCATAAAGGGAATACAAAATCACAAAATAAAACGAAAAATCTGGATTCGTATTTTTCTAATAAAGTGACCTCTCAGACACAATAAGATAAAGTGAATGCAGTAGATGTAGCTATTGCATAAGTTAGTTTGTTTTACTAATTTCAATAATTATCTCATTGCCTTAATAAAACTAAATATAATGTAATTGAAATAGGCACATAAAGCTTTATTTTCAAGGTTTTATGAACTGTCCCTTATTTTTTGAAAAATCCCATATTTTTAGGTTAATGTCTCTTATTTCTTATATCAAAAAGTGGCAATCTTATCATGCTACTGTATCTTGTGCAAACTTCTTCGTCTACTGCAACTTGCATACTTCTGAACCTGCTTCCTGTATTCATCTCTCGGTTTCCCTCTACGATTTTTACGCCCCACACTTCCCTCCAATTCTAAATTGGTGACCCCTTGATGTGTCAGAATGTTTTTTATCAATCGATCCCATTTTATAGTCACGTTGTGCCACAAACTTCATTTCTTCCCAATTCTATTCCATGTTTCCTCATTAGTTACATGATCTACCCATCTAATTTCTCTCTCTCTCTCTCTCTCTCTCTCACACACACACACACACACACACACACACACACACACACACACATCTCTCTCTCTCTCTCTCTCTCTCTCTCTCTCTCTCTCTCTCTGAAACACACACACACACACACACACACACACACACACACACTAGTCTTTTCACTGTGGCTTTACCTGATGTACACAACTCGTCCTCCCCTTCCCTGTGACCACCTCTTCATCCCCCTAACTGTCCATCGCATCCTCCCACCTCTATTGTTTATCTCCTCCCCCCCTCGATTTCTCCATTTCCTCTACTCTCTCTCTCTTTCTCCCCCCACCGTCTGACCATATCCTCCTCCACACTCTCTTTTCATCTCCACCTACCTCTGTTCCTTTTCCACCTGCCCACTGCCAGTCTTCATTTTTCACTTGTTCTACACATCTTCATCTCCTCTCCTCTATCCATTTCCTCCACCCCACTTTTTGCATCCCATCCTCTGCCCTTCTCTCCCTGTTTCCAGTCATGCTCCTCATTACGTGTAGCCCCTGGAACGCGGTTCAATAAAGTAGGCCGATACTATTCACACGATATGCCTGTCACGAAGGGCCGAAAAACCGTGTCTTGCTCCTGACGTGTGTGCTGCCCATGCAAAGCAGGACGATACTATACACTTGTTGTAGCTGGGATTCACACTCATAAAAAAGTTTTGAAGGACATCATCTTTACACCAGTGACTGTTATAAGTTTTTATTACACACTATTGCAATTTCGGCCTTAGGCCATTATCAAGTGCTGGTATTACGGCTTTAAGCCATATCAATGTAATGTAAGCTGACACATTTGTATGTCGTTGTCAGTCCTGTTAAATACATTCGTGTCACTGTTACACTGTGCGAGTACACGTATTCAAACGTCGTAAAACAACATAATCTGTAAATGCACATGTTCGTTAACCCATCACTAGTCACACATGCATTAGACTACTGTTGACAGTAGTCTGCAGCTGTGGTCTAATGCATGTGTCTGCCCCACCTTCTCTCCCCCGAGTCCTGTTTCATTTCCCTCCTTTGCCTTTTCCCATTCCCTCTCGCGTCTGCCCTGTCCCTCCCCCGCCCCCCCCCCCCCCCTCATGGGTCCTCTCCCTCCTTCGGTTCCCCTCCCCCTATCGTTTTTCCTCTCCTCCCTCCTTGTTTTCCCCCTCATCTGTCCAGGTCCACCCCACCCCCCACCTCCCCATCTGTCCTATGATATGGTGTGTCCTCTTTGTGCCGACATTTTAGTGCAGTGTTTACAGTGAGTGTTCAGTGTTGAGTGTCTTTTCCGAAGAGTTGCGAACGGCCATCATACTGTCGCTGGGTGTGATTTTATATCTCTTGCGAACAGAAACCAGATTGTCACCATGTTTTTTAATTGTCCATCTACAATGTTACCTGTCTGCATCCTGTGCATTTTTATTCGCTTTGCCAACCCTTTGCTTTATGTTTTAACTTTCCCCAATTTTCCGTCGTTTTACAATTTAAGTCCCTGTTTTATCGTCTGCTTTTATTGTTTCTCAACTTCTCCTTACATTTTAAGAAGTCTGTAGGCTGCAGAGCAGCGTAATAAGCTGCTGCCAGCCCGCCCCCTTCGGGGGGAATAGAAATACAATAAAGGAAAAAAAAGACATACAAATGGGTCAGCTTACTTTACATTGACATGGCTTAAAGCCGTAATATCAGCACTTGATAATGGCCTAAGGCCGAAATTGCAATAGTGTGTAATAAAAACTCATAACAGTGACTGGTGTACAAATGATGTCCTTCAAAAACAGGCCGATACTGTTCTCACACAACGCTGCTGCCGTGCAGGGGCCGGGAAAAGCATGTTATGTTCTTGACCGTAGCTCTGCTCCAATTGGAGCTAGGAGGTTACGAACCTCAAAGTGCTGACAACCGTGAGGCCTGCCATTTCTGTGCCAAATTAATTTGATTGACGTCGACTATGGGTTTGAGATCCCGAAAATACATGCATTGTTTTATGAATATACATTAAACAGATATACACACAAACACACACTATACGCTTCAGCAAGGAAGAGAGTTAAACATTTTATTCGGATACCTCATATGTAGTTGAAGCTACTGATTGTTGATTAGATTTCGTAGACCCTTCAAATTGTGAAACGTTGAATTTCCCCTGTTGTTCAAAACAGTCCAGTACATTGTGTGCTGAAGTACTGCCGGTAGATTTAGCAGGTAGGTGAAGGAGCGATAGAGTGCCTGATTGTTATTAAAAGCAGGAACGTACGTGTAAAGCCCTGTGTAGATGGCTGTTGTTATCGTGGAAGACGAGTATGTCCGCAGTATACTCATTATGAAGCTGTAGAGGGTACGGCAACATTGAGTTACTGAGGAAGTTGAAATAAACATGATGGTTCATGTACACAGTCGCTTTGGTGATGAGTCCCTAGTTAAAGCACAAAAAAACAACTTCACAATCACCTTCATCATCCACACATTTCATGTCAGAAGCTTAATTGGGCTATTGCTGCACTCGGCATTAGACAATCGTTTGAAAGAGGAAAAATTACGCCTCGCCAAACCACACTACGCGTCTCTAACCAGCTACTGTCCATTGCAACTTTACGTGACGCTGTGACCAATGAGCTTGGGCGAGGCACTCGACTACCAACTGTCCACTGCATTGTTCGCTGGGAAAGTGGTTCAGACGGGCCTGCATTCACTGGCAGATACAATTTCTGCAGCCTTTGAAACAGGCTCCCATTGACAGCGTGACGCTCGTCTCCGGCCCCTATCGGTTAGGAACTTCATACAAACACTTGTCTTTCACGCGAATGGTACACCTTTCCTTGTATACATCTTAGACAGCCAGCTCCGATGTACCAAGAAATCGGAGCGTTGAATTCACTATGTGGTCATTTGCACGTCCAAGTGCAACAGCTCGTTTGTACCATTTTGTCAATTCGGTTAATCGTACTGCGCAAATAATGTAGAGCTAACTGGCTGATACCACTTTATTGCCACGATTGGCTCGTACGAATTTTAGCGTCTATAGCCTTCCAAATCAACCAGTACGTTGATTTTAGGGGTGGCTAATATTTTCCCTGCTGATCTTCAGTTTAATTTTCCACATCTGTAGGGCGGTGTTTGTGTCCCACGACGTGCTACAGTGCTGCAAATACTGGGCCAGACGCCAGGCGCCCGGAGAAGCGAATCCGTCGACCCGCTGGTGACCGTCGGCCGCGGGGCGGGCAGAGACCAGTGAGCCTGGGGCGTGGACTGTCCTCTTGAAATATTGGCGCGCCGGCTCGCTCGCTCACCTCTCGCACCCAAACAATAGGCTGCCAGCGTGCGCCTGTTGTCATTGTTCCTGCCCCGCGCGTCTTCGCTCCATCCGGAGTCGCGAAGCGCGCCAGTTTTGTCCAGGGACAAAGGTACCCACGTCACACGCTGTTTATCTCCGACGCGAAAGTAGCCTGGCTAGCACGGAAAGGGGTCGCGTGGGTGGCTACTCGGGAAGACATTCATACGCCGAGAATCGATGGCTGCTGATATTCACTGGATGACAGCGGTTCTCAGAAGCTAAGTCGTGTCCTTCCGATTGACAAAGGTACGAAGTGGTATCCGTAGGTTCCATAAATTTCAAGTACCGCATAAGTCGTTACGAGTACACTGATATTCTGCTAGGTATTTCCTATACATATTTCTCGATCTACTGTGACAATGACTACTAACTGGTTAGTTGTTGGAGACCGTATTTCCACTGTCGTTCTTCCGTGAGTTTGTGGAAGGATGATCTAAAAGAGCAGCGTGTCAACATAAAGTTAGGAAAATCGCTGCAAAAGGGTATCAAATGTTGGGGGAAATTTCAGGAGACAGTGCTTTAAGTCCGACACAGGCTGTTGTGTACATAGTTCCGCGTAGTCAGCGCGTACACAACTTTCCCACTGGAGCGCGCCTCGCTAGGCAACACAGCACAGGCGCAGCACTCGTCTGTCTCCGCACTACGAGATGCGCTGCCATAGAGACGGGCCAAATTCTGCTTCCGCCGATCCGCGTATTAATATGTAACGCAGCCAAAGAGATTGCTGCTAACGTAGAACCTTTTCTCCTCGCGGATCACACTCGCGCAGTGATACATGAACGTGCGAGGTATTATAACGAGTGTACAGACCTCTGATTAGTCAGTCTGCATTAGTCTGCATTTGTCTGCACCAGTCTGCATTAGTCTGCATTTGTCTGTACCAGTCTATAGTCAAGTTTCAGTATGCGCCTAATAAGATTACCATATTCCTGTACATAGCCATGACGATAAATGTATAGACACTTTTGTCAAGTATCAGAGATACATGTCAGAATAAGATTAACATACCAATACCAAATGAACTTCAGATTGTCAATTTAAATAGCATCCAGAACCAAGTTAAGTAACTTTTATGCTTGTTATTACTTTAAGAAATGTGTGTGAAAATTAATCAAGCTCTGTTTAAAGTTGGTCACCGTCAATCTGCTACTCTAAGCGTGCAAGTGGCATTTCTATCGTCTGACCTAACGGCAGAAGATAAACAAGCCACGATAAGACCACGAGACATATTGCTGACACTCGCCTACTTCGTTAGAGCGACAAGTCAAATAATCTGATGGTGTGTGTACTGAAGGTCTTGCAGCACACACACCACACAGGCGTATGAATGGTATCGCCGATTCATGCAACAGCGAGTATCGATTGATTCCGGTTGGTCGTCAAAACGGAATGAAACCGGAAAATTTTCGGAAAAAGAGCTATAGGATCGTAGCTGCAGGATCGTAGGCGGAACATGCAAGACATGTGCAACGCCTTTGGAAGAATTTATGGTACATATGAACGTGTTCTGTCGCGCTGTTCGTCCACGAGACACAGAGGGCTATAGACACCGGTTCTCAGGTAGATGCCGTGTTTCTTGACTTCCGCAAGGCGTTCGATACAGTTCCCCACAGTCGTTTAATGAACAAAGTAAGAGCATATGGACTATTAGACCAATTGTGTGATTGGATTGAAAAGTTCCTACATAACAGAATGCAGCATGTCATTCTCAATGGAGAGAAGTCTTCCGAAGTAAGAGTAATTTCAGGTGTGCCGCAGGGGAGTGTCGCAGGACCGTTGCTATTCACAATATGCATAAATGACCTTGTGGATAACATCGGAAATTCACTAAGGCTTTTTGCGGATGATGCTGTGGTATATCGAGAGGTTGTAACAATGGAAAATTGTACTGAAATGCAGGAGGATCTGCAACGAATTGACCCATGGGGCAGAGAATGGCAATTGAGCCCGGCCGGGGTGGGCGAGCGGTTCCAGGCGCTACAGTCTGGAACCGCGCGACCGCTACGGTCAAAGGTTCGAATCCTGCCTCGGGCATGGATGTGTGTGATGTCCTTATGTTAGTTAGGTTTATGTAGTTCTAGGTTCTAGGAGACTGATGACCTCAGAAGTTTAGTCCCATAGTGATCAGAGCCAATGGCAATTGAATCTCAATGTAGACAAGTGTAATGTGCTGCGAATACATAGAAAGAAAGATTTTTTATCATTTAGCTACAATATGGCAGGTCAGCAACTGGAAGCAGTTAATTCATAAATAATCTGGGGGTAGGCATTAGGAGTGATTTAAACAGGAATGACCATATAAAATTAATCGTCGGTAAAGCAGATGCCAGACTGAGATTCATTGGAAGAATCCTAAGGAAATGCAATCCGAAAACAAAGGAAGTAGGTTACAGTACACTTGTTCGCCCACTGCTTGAATACTGCTCACCGGTGTGGGATTCGTACTAGATAGGGTTGACAGAAGAGATAGAGAAGATCCAACGGAGAGCAGCGCGCTTCGTTACAGGATCATTTAGTAATCACGAAAGCGTTATGGAGATGACAGCTCACCATCTGCAGCATCATCGATAGGACTGACTGCGGACCTTTGGTACAGAGCCGAGTGGAGGGTCTGAATCAGAGGCTGAGACGGCTCTGCGACCGTGTGGGCTGCAGATTCCTCGACTTGCGCCATAGGGTGGTGGGGTTTCGGGTTCCGCTGGATAGGTCAGGAGTCCACTACACGCAGCAAGCGGCTACACGGGTAGCAGGGGTTGTGTGGCGTGGACTGGGCGGATTTTTAGGTTAGATGGCCTCGGGCAAATACAGAAAGGGCAGCAGCCTCAAAGGGTGCGGGGCAAAGTCAGGACATGCGGGGGCCAAGCAGCAATCGGTATTGTAATTGTAAACTGTCGAAGCTGCATTGGTAAAGTACCGGAACTTCAAGCGCTGATAGAAAGCACCGAAGCTGAAATCGTTATCGGTACAGAAAGCTGGCTGAAGCCAGAGATAAATTTTGCCGAAATTTTTACAAAGGCACAGACGGTGTTTAGAAAGGATAGATTGCGTGCAACTGATTGTGGCGTGTTTGTCGCTGTTAGTAGTAGTTTATCCTGTAGTGAAGTAGAAGTAGTTCCTGTGAATTATTATGGGTGGAGGTTACACTCAACAACCGAGCTAGGTTAATAGTTGGCTCCTTTTACCGATCTCCCGACTCAGCAACATTAGTGGCAGAACAACTGAGAGAAAATTTGGAATACATTTCACATAAATTTTCTCAGCATGTTATAGTCTTAGGTGGAGATTTCAATTTACCAGATATAGACTGGGACACTCAAATGTTTAGGACGGGTGGCAGGGACAGAGCATCGAGTGACATTACACTGAATGCATTATCCGAAAATTACCTCGAGCAATTAAACAGAGAACCGACTCGTGGTGATAACATCTTGGACCTACTGATAACAAACAGACCCAAACTTTTCGACTCTGTAAGAGCAGAACAGGGAATCAGTGATCACAAGGCCGATGCAGCATCCCTGAATATGGAAGTTAATAGGAATATAAAAAAAGGGAGGAAGGTTTATCTGTTTAGCAAGAGTAATAGAAGGCAGATTTCAGACTACCTAACAGATCAAAACGAAAATTTCTGTTCCGACACTGACAATGTTGAGTGTTTATGGAAAAAGTTCAAGGCAATCGTAAAATGCGTTTTAGACAGGTACGTGCCGAATAAAACTGTGAGGGACAGGAAAAACCCACCGTGGTTCAACAACAAAGTTAGGAAACTCCTGCGAAAGCAAAGAGAGCTTCACTCCAAGTGTAAACGCAGCCAAAACCTATCAGACAAACAGAAGCTAAACGATGTCAAAGTTAGCGTAAGGAGGGCTATGCGTGAAGCGTTCAGTGAATTCGAAAGTAAAATTCTATGTACCGACCTGACAGAAAATCCCAGGAAGTTCTGGTCTTACGTTAAATCAGTAAGTGGCTCGAAACAGCATATCCAGACACTCCGGGATGATGATGGCATTGAAACAGAGGATGACAAGCGTAAAGCTGAAATACTAAACACCTTTTTCCAAAGCTGTTTCACAGAGGAAGACCGCACTGCAGTTCCTTCTCTAAATCCTCGCACAAACGAAAAAATGGCTGACATCGAAATAAGTGTCCAAGGAATAGAAAAGCAACTGGAATCACTCAACAGAGGACAGTCCACTGGACCTGACGGGATACCAATTCGATTCTACACAAAGTACGCGAAAGAACTTGCCCCCTTCTAACAGCCGTGTACCGCAAAAGAGCACAGGTAGTCCCAGTCTTCAAGAAGGATCGTCGAGCAGATGCGCAAAACTATAGACCTATATCTCTGACGTCGATCTGTTGTAGAATTTTAGAACATGTTTTTTGCTCGCGTATCATGTCGTTTTTGGAAACCCAGAATTTACTCTGTAGGAATCAACATGGATTCCGGAAACAGCGATCGTATGAGACCCAACTCGCTTTATTTGTTCATGAGATCCAGAAAATATTAGACACAGGCTCCCATGTAGATGCCACTTTCCTTGACTACCGGAAGGCGTTCGATACAGTTCCGCACTGTCGCCTGATAAACAAAGTAAGAGCCTACGGAACATCAGACCAGCTGTGTGGCTGGATTGAAGAGTTTTTAGCAAACAGAACACAGCATGTTGTTATTAATGGAGAGACGTCTACAGACGTTAAAGTAACCTCTGGCGTGCCACAGGGGAGTGTTATGGGACCATTGCTGTTCTCAGTATATATAAATAACCTAGTAGATAGTGTCGGAAGTTCCATGCGGCTTTTAGCGGATAGTGCTGTAGTATACAGAGAAGTTGCAGCATTAGAAAATTTTAGCGAAATGCAGGAAGATCTGCATCGGATAGGCACTTGGTGCAGGGAGTGGCAACTGACCCTTAACATTGACAAATGTAATGTATTGCGAATACATAGAAAGAAGGATCCTTTATTGTATGATTATATGATAGCGGAACAAACACTGGTAGCAGTTGCTTCTGTAAAATATCTGGGAGTATGCGTGCGGAACGATTTGAAGTGGAATGATCATATAAAATTAATTGTTGGTAAGGCGGGTGCCAGGTTGAGATTCATTGGAGAGTCCTTAGAAAATGTAGTCCATCAACAAAGGAGGTGGCTTACAAAACACTCGTTCGACTTATACTTGAGTATTGCTCATCAGTGTGGGATCCGTACCAGATCGGGTTGACGGAGGAGATAGAGAAGATCCGAAGAAGAGCGGCGCGTTTCGTCACAGGGTTATTTGGTAACCGTGATAGCGTTACGGAGATGTTTAGCAAACTCAAGTGGCAGACTCTGCAAGAGAGGCGCTCTGCATCGCGGTGTAGCTTGCTCGCCAGGTTTCGACAGGGTGCGTTTCTGGATGAGGTATCGAATATATTACTTCCCCCTACTTATACCTCCCGAGCAGGTCACGAATGTAAAATTAGAGAGATTCGAGCGCGTACGGAGGCTTTCAGACAGTCGTTCTTCCCGCGAAACATACGCGACTGGAACAGAAGAGGGAGGTAATGACCGTGGCACGTAAAGTGCCCTCCGCCACACACCGTTGGGTGGCTTGCGGAGTATAAATGTAGATGTAGATGTAGACAGATAAACTCCAGTGGAAGACTCTGCAAGAGAGACGCTCAGTAGCTCGGTACGGGCTTTTATTGATGTTTCGAGAACATACCTTCACCGAGGAGTCAAGCACTATATTGCTCCCTCCTACGTATATCTCGCGAAGAGACCACGAGGATAAAATCAGAGGGATTAGAGCCCACATAGAGGCATATCGACAATCTTTCTTTCCATGAACAATATGAGACTGGTATAGAAGAGAGAACCGATAGAGGTACTCAAGGTACCCTCCGCCACACACCGTCAGGTGGCTTGCGGAGTATGAATATAGATGTAGACAGATGTTGAAGAGTTGAACGTAGGAACGATTGCGATGTGTTTTGTGTCACGATTGCTTCAAGACGATCTGAAACAAAATAGGATACATGCACTATAACGTGACCAGCTGTAAAAAGTCTGAATAACCACCTTTTGCAACTTATACCGCTGCGAGACGTCCTGGAAGAGCGCCAACGTGGTTCTGTAAGTTCTGACATGTGAGAAGTTGCGTTGTCCTTCTGATAGATACCATCGTACTGAGAAAAAACAAGTTTCATGTGGAGGGTGAGGACGGGCAAGAGGGGTGCACATGGCATGGCCCCAGAAAATAGATATATAGATGCATACTTGTGTTGATCAATTGTGCCTTCATGAATGACGAGATCACCCAGACAATGCCACGAAAATGTTCCCCATACCTAGACGCTCCCTCCTCTGACCTGCACCATTTTCTATCACACATTTCAATCTGTACACGCCAACGGTCAGTGTCCGATGGAGGATAAAACGTGTGGAGAAAATTCAAGGAAAATAGCAGAGCATATTAAACACCTTAGCAAACAAAGACTGCCAGGAAACTGTTTAAATTGGCAGAAACGTTTGTATTACTGTATTTGCTTCCAAGAGGGCTACTTTACAAGTAAGACATAATAATTTCAGTGAATCTACATTATGTGATCAAAAGTATCAGGACATCTGACTGAAAAAACTTACAAGTTCGTGGCGCCCTCCATCGGTAACGCTGGTATTCAATATAGTGTTCGCCCACCCTTAGCCTTGATGACAGTTTCCACTGTTGCAGGCATACGTTCGATCAGGTGCTGGAAGGTTTCATGGGGAATAGCAGCCCATTCTTCACGGAGTGCTGCAATGAGGAGAGATATCGAAGTCGGTCGGTGAGGCCTAGCACGAAGGCGGAGTTCCAGAACATCACAAAGGGGTGTTCTGTAGGATTCAGGTCAGGACTCTGTGCAGGCCAGTCCATTACAGGGATGTTATTGTCGTGTAACCACTCCGCCACAGGCCGTGCATTACGAACAGCTGCTCGATCGTGTTGAAAGATGCAATCGCCATCCCGGAATTGCTCTTCAACAGTGGAAAACAAGAAGGTGCTTAATACATCAATGTAGGCTTGTGCTTTGATAGTGCCACGCAAAACAACAAGGGGATGCAAGCCCCTCCATGAACAACACGACCATACCGTAACACCACCGCCTCCGAATTTTACTGTTGGCACTTCACACGCTGGCAGATGACGTTCACCTTCTATTAGCCATACCCACACCCTGCCATCGGATGGCCACATTGTGTACCTTGATTCGTCACTCCACACTCCCACTGTTCAATCGTCCAATGTTTACGCTCCTTACACCAAGCGAGGCGTCGTTTGACATTTACCGGCGTGGTGTGTGGCCTTTGAGCAGCCGCTCGACCATGAAATCCAAGTTTTCTCACATCCCACCTAACTGTCATAATACTTACAGTGGATGCTGATGCAGTTTGGAAATCTTGTATGATGGTCTGGACAGATGTCTGCCTATTACACATTTCGACCCTCTTCAACTGTCGGCGGTCTCTGTCAGTCAACGGACGAGGTCGGCCTGTACGATTTTGTGCTGTACGTCTCCCTTCACGTTTCCACTTCACTATCACATCAGAAACGTTGGACATAGGGATGTTTAGGAGTGTGGGAAATATTGCGTACATATGACAAAGGTGACACCCAATCACATGACCACATTTGAAGTCCGTGAGTTCTACGGAGCGCCCCATTCTGCTCTCTCGCGATGTCTAATGACTACTGAGGTCGCTAACATGGAGTACCTGTCAGTAGGTGGCAGAAAAATGCACCAAATATGAAAAACGTATATTTTTCGGGGTGTCCGGCTGCTTTTGATCACACAGTGTATTTCGGAAACTCTTGGATACCACTCGGCATTAAAAATGCCTAGAGATGTCATCACCACGTTCTCGCTCTGCTCGAGGCTACCTGTGCGGGAACAATCTATTTTATACTCAATGATGTAGGTAAATAGACCAACGGTAAGGCAGAAGGATATGTAGCTAAAAGGGGTGGAAGAGAGAAGATGACTCGGCCAGGGCAACGGCAGACAGGTGGCGGGAAAACTGGAAAAGACGGAGAAATTGCTGATGAAACTATTTTGTTCCTAACGTTTCGTCCAATGCTGCGTCGATCAGAGTAAAGACTCAACGAAACCAGCAACACTTCGGAAAATGCCTAATTCAGCTCTGGACGAAGGCACAAAAAAGTTGCATGAACCACGATGCATTGACCACGACCATGTAAAACCGAAAACTGACCAACGATCAAGAAAACAGGTCGTCACAACCGACATTGTACAATGAGATAGAGAGACACATATTCCAAGCAGATCCTGCCAGTGATGTAAAGCTGTCGAAGATGCTGACTATGGTTAGATCTGTGATAAAGAACGCATTGTTAACTTTAGAAATGTGGGTGAGAAAGTCTTGCGAACTGAGGATCTTGAAGTTTGTTGAGACGCCTGCTTGGAAAGATTTTCTACACATACCTGAATGACATCTTTCCTTCATAAAGTGTGACCACTGAGTCCTACGCGCAACAAAAACCTCTTTTACTATATGAAAGACATATTCGTTTAATTACACCATCAGCTGATGTCAAAATATTAGTAAATTGCTACTAGTTGTTTGTCTTATACTTGCGCTCTCTCCTGGCACTGGTTTAGGATTTTGCTTTCTGACGCACTATAAACTGTTGCCTTAATATTAAGTAAAGTAGGGAAGCATCAGTGTTGGTATTCTGTGGCACTAACAAGTGTGTAATAACAATATTGATGCTTCCCTATTTCATTTAATATTAAGGCAACAGGCATTATTTCAAACCACAATGAAGGTAAGAGATTCTTCCTATGCTTTATTTAATGCAACTACTGTTTAAGCTATCAGTCATTTTTGCAATGGAAATTAATTTACTAACAATCGGTGTTTTCAGTTACAAATTGTTGCTGCAGAATGTCTGTTACAGTAGGAAGAAATGCTGCCCTCAGTTTTGATTACTTAGTTTGCTGCAGACCGAAAAATATCATCACACTAAGAGGCTCACACAATAATATGCAATGAAATGGAAGAGATGTTATTGCACTGTAATTTGTGAACTCACCAGGTCATTCTCATTTTGGGACGGTACCAGTTTTCTGGGTGGGTGTATCCTTACCTGCAAAGAAAAGATTATTCAGTGTTCATTCTTTATAACTTTCTGATGAAGCAACATATGTAAATTGACTTACGTCATTTCACGATATTAAATCTACAATTTTATGACTGGGTCTTAGCTGTTTAAATTTCTTGAAAGATATAATTTGCCTACTCGAGACTGTATCTTATTTGAAGCAAATACTTTATTTCATCGGCAGTTTTCTAGTTTTACTCCTTCGGTGTTTCAAGGAAAATAAAACAAAAAATTATCTTATGTACTTCCATGATACAAATATCACTGTGAAATCAACGCATTTCCGTCGAACTTATTAATACAGTAGGAACTCAGTTCTATCTGTTGAACGAAAACGTGAAACCCCTAGGTGTCTTTTGACATCTTATAAGCATACAATACATTAAAGTAGAGCTACGTATGTCTACAATAAAAGTACACGAGGTGTTGTGAGCGTCTATATTTTAATGCATATACTACGTCATGTTATATTACACAAACACGACAGAATGTTTCCGTTAATGAGGATGACAACCCTCGGGGTGATGGATATTGGCTAATATATCAATATGTGGTTAGGAACCTGTGCCGAAAGTTACGAAATGAAACATATTGTGGTATATATATGCCCCGGAATACCAAAACTTACGAACTGTTGTTTGTACGATAACATAAACTGTAAGCGTACATCAAACAGAAGTCTTCTTTTGTAGTCAGCTTGTTCGCGTCATCTTACTACTTATTTCTTTTCATGTTGTGACTTGAAAAGATTTGTGTACGCAGCATGTGCCGACTGAATAGGATAGTGGTGTGGTATTTAGTGTTTATCTTTAATTGTCTGTCAGATCAGATTCTCCAACATCTCCGTGATCCTCCCCGTGCGCCAAACAAAACTGTGACCAATCTTACTGCTCTTCTTAATACACGTGCATCACCCTGTGCTCGTATTATGTGATGAAGGTGCCACAACCTTTAGCAGTATACACTGAAGCGCCAAAAAAAACTGGTATAGGCATGCGTTTTAAAATACAGAGATATGTAAACAGGCAGAATACGGTGCTGCAGTCGGCAACGCCTATACAAGACAACAAGTGTCTGGTGCACTTGGTAGATCGGTTACTGCTGCTACAATGACAGGTTGTCAAGATTTAAGTGAGTTTGTACGTGGTGTTGTAGTCGGCACGTGAATGATAGGACACAGCATCTCCGAGGTAGCGATGAAGTGGGTATTTTCCCGTAAAATCATTCCACGAGTGTACCGTGAATATCAGGAATCCGATAAAACATCAAATCTCCAACATCGCCGCTGCCGGAAAAAGATCCTACAAGAACTGGACCAAAGATGACGGAATAGAATCGTTCAGCGTGACAGAAGTGCAACCCTTCGCAAACTGCTGCAGATTTCAATGTTGGGCCATCAACAAGACCAAGCGTGCGAACCATTCAAATAAACATCATCCAATGGGCTTTCGGAGCCGAAGGCTCACTTGTGTATCCTTGATGACTGCACGACACAAAACTTAACCCCTCGCCTAGGCCCGTCAACACCGACATTGGACTTTTGATGACCGGGAATAAGTTGCCTGGTCAGACAAGTCTCGTTTCAAATTACATTGAGCGGATGGACTTGTATGGATTTGGAGACAACCTCATGAATCCATGGAGCCTGCATGTCAGCAGGGGACTGTTCAGGCTGGTGGAAGCTCTGTAATGATATGGGACGTGTGCAGCTGGAATGATATGGTCCACTTGATTCGCCTAGATACGACTCTGACATGTGACACACACGTAAGCATCCTGCCTGATCCTGCATCCATTCATGTCAATTGTGCATTCCGACGGACTTGGGCAATTGCAGCAGGACAATGCGACGCCCCACACGTCGAAAATTGCCACATTGTGGCTTCAGGAACACTCTTCTGAGTTTAAACACTTCCGCTGGCCCCAGACATGAACGTTATTGAGCATATCTGGGATGCCTTGCAACGTGCTGTTCAAAAGAGGTCAGAGGTCTCCACTGCCTCCCTCCTTCCCTTGCATTCATACGAATTTATGGACCACCCTGCATGATCATGGTGTCTGTTCGCTCCAACACTACTTCAGACATTAGCTGAGTCTCTGCCACGTCGTTTTGCGGCACTTGTACGTGCTCGCGGAGGTCCTACACGATATTAGGGAGGTGTACCAGTTTCTTTGGCTCTTCAGGTTACTAGGATGGGTCTCACGAGTAAGTAATCTCCTCTGTACAGCGACTGCATTTTCCCAGTGCTCTACGAATGAACACAAGGCTGTCATCTCCTTTACCTACTGCTGAATCTATGTGGTCGTCCCATAAGCTTACAAACTGTACGATATACTCGTAGCCAGACGATACTATGGTTTTGCGACATGTAAAGTGAAAAATTTTACATTTCTTATCATTTAAAGTAAGTTATCAGCCGCAATATTCTGACCAAATATTTTTCTACCATTTCATTCAGTAGCTAGGGAAACCTGCATCATCTGTGAAAAGTGCGAGAAAACCACTAATACTGTGTGCCACGTCATTAACGTGCAACATACCCAGGAAAGGTCCAAACTCACCTCACCGTAGCATGCCTGAAGTTACTTCTATATCTGTCGATGAATTTCCATTCAAGAAAACATGTTGCGTCCAACCTAACTAGAAATCCTCGATCCAGTCATACGTTTCACTTCATAATTTGTCGAAATTTTCCCTACTGTGACAATGTTGGTAAAAACCCGATTGTTCTAATGGGTACGGAAGAATTCTATGCGATGTCATACATGCATCATATAATCTGTATAATCTGACAGAGGCTGCTTTGAACAACTGAAGTGAATTTATCAGTCTTTGAAAGTTCTCTAGATAAATACAACTGCCATAAATCTTATAGTAATGGTCCGTAAATGTGAAATTTCGTCATTTTCGCTTATAACTTTCTATTTATTCGTTGTAGCATCCCGCATAACTTCACAAACGATCTTTAATGAACGTTTTAAAACTATAAGTAAATTAACCTTAACTCACGAGGTGTGGTTTCTCAGCCGCGCGAAAATTTTCGAACTCTGCAAGGTCAGTTCCAGTGGAATGTTCCTGCGTGCCACCTACCCTCCTTAAACCACCAACCCTACAATGTTTTGTTATAAATTATATTGTCGCCTTCTTTGTTTGTTGTTGACACGTGTTACTAACATATGTTATGGCTTCTGAACCGCGTCTCGTGAACTGTGTACTTCTTTTCCTCAGAGTAGCACAATATATGTTCGCAAGAATGTGTCAGTTTGAAATGTCCTAAGTTTGATGAAATTGTCAGTGGATGGAGGAAGATGTCAGTGTTACATATTAAGAAAGAACAGGAAAAGACGACGATTTCACAACAGCCAGTGATCACAGTTCTGTTAGCGGAGGTTCATTTAGAGGAAAGACAATTGTAACGGGGTTCTCTGTTTCTCCAATAAAATATATAAAGTGTTAGTTAACATCAAATGTGTGTGATAAGAAATCTGTGGATCCCAGCACTGAATGTGACTTTTGCAAATTTTATTTTTGTACCTATCGACGGCAGTATTTATGAGCAAGTTTAAACCCCAGAATTTAGTTTTATGTGAAAATTTATTTGCTACAAAGATACTATAATTTTTCCTAACATAAAATGCAGTTCTCTAGCAGTTCGTTATGTGTTCTATTTATGAAAAACACTCAAAATGTGTGATTTTGTGTCATAAATTCCTGCAGGCTTCATTTATCGTAATAACATCAATAAGCAGTATTTAGACACCACTTCAGTAATTCTGAAACTAAATGCCATTTAACTTAAACATTTCAAATGATTTGCCTCTTAAACACAGGTTTACACATAGCGGTCCCAGACACCCTACCTCGTAGTACACGTTACGGAAAAATCGCCTCATGAGTTAAGTGTTAATATTTTATTCATATATCTCATGTTGTATCACATTTCAAAATTATTATTTTGCTCACAGCTTTTATTTGTTCAGCTTCTGTAGTTAATATTACAAAATAAAATTCAACAGTCAGCCACGCATTAGTTTTGATTTCACTTACTCAGTTTCAACAAATCAATTTATCATCTTGTGAAACTCTCTCAGCTGTTACTAAAAAAAACAGATCAAATATACAAGCCATTACCGATTATCGTTTTAAGCCGATTAAATCCATAAATGGGAAATGCGCTGAGGTTCTTTTACTTTGATTTAATTATTTAAAAAACTGTAGTTGCATAAAGTATATGAAGCCCTACTTCCTGAGCATCATCCACAATTCAGGGGCAAAAATAATATTACGACGATAAATGCTTAGTGGAAACAATCGTTGATGGCGTACTGCTTTCCTCAAAGACAAAAGCTGATTACATCGCTCAGTGACACGAGGCAGAAGATGAACGATATTCGATCAGATATAGGGACTTCTGAGCTTGAAATGGTATTGCGTTAACATTTGCAAAAGTAGAAGTTATACTTCAGATGTTACATCATCTCTGGATCAAGGTCTACTGCCCTCCATTGCAGTCCCAGAAAGTTGATCGAGGAACTTGCTCTTTGGTCCCCTCCCCCAGATCAACCAACCAACCAGACAGTATGTATCGTTATCACAAAAACACCATGTTTACCCGTTCCACACAGATATAGAAGAATGAATACTTTTACAGTCCATTTTTTACAGCACCATCATGCTCTGATTTCTGTTCGCGTACACCTACGCTTAAAGTAAGGGGAAAAATTATTTTCGTGCCCATTCAATATCTTTCGGCAAACAGTGCACGGAGTGGCGCTGGAGGTGAGATATTTTTCCAGCCGCTAGTGTCTGGAACGGGCCGCGCCTGCGCTGTTGGTTTAGCTCGCTGCTTGAGAGCACGGCGTGCCTACACTTCAGGGGCCGCGATTCCCGCTGCCGCCTAGCTGACTGACAGTCCAGCAGACAGTGAGAGCATCATCTCAATGTGCGGAATAATTCTCTCATACATCGATAGGTCTTTTTCTTCCCATTGTTTCTTGAATTTTTCCCAGTGGATAGAATATTCCATCATTCTTCGGTCGTGCTAATAGGAGTTACTAAAAGCGTTGACTTTTAGACCAGTAGTAAGTAACATGGTGTACCTATATATTGCTTGGACAAATATTTGGCCTCGTTTTTGTTTTAACCTTTTGTGAGTAAACGTGAACATTGTATCTGTCATTAAAGTAGGTTAAAAACTTTCCAACTCAACAACTCTGATTTACTTGTTAGCTTTAACGTCTTCTCTTAATTTACGAAAGTACCTATCGTTGACTCTAATCAATGGATTAGCGTCAAGTTTGAGGAAGACTCAGCAGCATTATTTATGCATGCGCTAACGTCCACTAACTTTATGTCTGGTGACCAACATTTTGAGCAGACTGGTAGCCCTCTCTTACCCATGATAGCTAATTTATTTATGTAGGATTTTGAACAAAAGCGCTCAGTCCTGCAATTTTAGAACAGACATAATTCTGGAGATACGTCGATGACACTTTCATAGCTCGACACGACTTTGATTATAAATTGGTGAGTTTCCTAAGAATCCTAACACCATTCGCGAAAGTATCATGTTTACCATGGAACGTCTACATCGTTACGCCACAATTCACAGTTAAGTGCCTGGCAAAGAGTGTATCGAACCACCTCTAGGCTTCCAGAATGAGATTTTCACTCTGCAGCGGAGTGAGCGCTGATACGAAACTTACTGGCAGATTAAAACTGTGTGCCCGACCGAGACTCGAACTCGGGACCTTTGCCTTTCGCGGGCAAGTGCTCTACCAACTGAGCTACCGAAGCACGACTCACGCCCGGTACTCACAGCTTTACTTCTGCCAGTACCTCGTCTCCTACCTTCCAGACTTTACAGAAGCTCTCCTGCGAACCATGCAGAACTAGCACTCCTGAAAGAAAGGATATTGCGGAGACATGGCTTAGCCACAGCCTGGGGGATGTTTCCAGAATGAGATTTTCACTCTGCAGCGGAGTGAGCGCTGACATGAAACTTCCTGGCAGATTAAAACTGTGTGCCTGACCGAGACTCGAACTCGGGACCTTTGCCTTTCGCGGGCAAGTGCTCTACCAACTGAGCTACCGAAGCACGACTCACGCCCGGTACTCACAGCTTTACTTCTGCCAGTACCTCGTCTCCTACCTTCCAAACTTTACAGAAGCTCTCCTGCGAACCATGCAGAACTAGCACTCCTGAAAGAAAGGATATTGCGGAGACATGGCTTAGCCACAGCCTGGCAGAAGTAAAGCTGTGAGTACCGGGCGTGAGTCGTGCTTCGGCAGCTCAGTTGGTAGAGCACTTGCCCGCGAAAGGCAAAGGTCCAGAGTTCGAGTCTCGGTCGGGCACACAGTTTTAATCTGCCAGGAAGTTTCACCTCTAAGCTATTTCTCTTCCGTTCCACTCTTGAACTGGGCGCGCCAAAAACGAGCACTTAAATTTTTATGTGCGAGCTCTGATTTCTTTTGTTTTATTAAGATGCTAATTTCTCCCTACGTAGGTAGGCGCCAACAAAATATTTTCGCAATCGGAGGAGAGAGATGTCGATTGAAATTTCGTGAGAAGTTCCTGCCGCAACGAGAAACGCCTTTGTTTTTATGACTGCCATCCCAATTCACGTATCATATCAGTGGCACTCTCTCCCATATTTTGCGATAGTAAAAAGAGAGCTGCCCTTCTTTGAAATTTTCGATGTCCTCCATTCAATCCTTGCGCACCCCACACCCAACAGCAATACCCCAGAAGAGAGCGGAAAAGCATGGTGTAAACAGTCTCTTTAGTAGTAGTCCGTAATTATTTAGAAGAGATTACAGCATTTAGATTTGTGTCGTTTAATTTAGCAGATCTCTTTTAGTACTTATGTGGATGACTTCACATTTTCATTATTCAGAGTCGACTGCTGCTTTTCGCACCATACAGATACCTTGTCTAAATCATTTTGCAATTGGTTATGATCATCTGATGACTTTACGAGATGGTAAATGATAGCATCCTCTGCAAACCATCTAAGTGGACTGCTAAGATTGTCTCCTATATAGTTTCTGTAGATGAGCAACAGCAGAGGTCCTATAACACTTCCGTGGAGATTCTTCTCCATAATTACTTTTGAATGTACACTGAAATGTTGTAACACATAAATATCTCGCATATTCTAACGTACAAAAACTATTTTCTTGCATTGTCGCTGTTTTGTCGAGGCACTGCACCCATAACGCCAACTGGTAGGTGCAACAGAAATCTCTGTACTTTTACTGTTCTATTCGTGCTTGGAAAATTTATAACTTAGAAACGAATCAATCATTTGTAGATGCCCTGTATGATTAGCAAACAAGTAGTACAACTGATAAGGGAACCGCGCCTACCCGTCATCATCGATTTCGTTCATATTTCTGATATTTACGGGGCTTGGCCAGAAGCGAAACTGACACAAGCGTTAGCGTGGTTCGGAGGAGGCATGAGCCTTTCATGTGAGCGTAGTTTCCAGGCAGCGAACGGAGCAGTGGAAAGAGTACAGCACGGCAATCGGGAATCGCGGGTTCGAGTCCCTACGTGGAAACGTTTTTATTTTCAATTTTTACTTTACTTCCATTGAAAGTAAACCGAAATGATGCTCAATATACTGTAATTTTTAATTCTTACAATCCCTTCCCTTAAATTTATTTACAATCCCAAATTTTTAGTTTCTTTCCTTTTCATGCCTTTTGAGAAAATATTAATAAAAACAATACACTAAACATTATTTTGGTTTATTTACAGTGTAAGTAACATAAATACTGACAATTTAAAAAAAGGTTTCCACATTGAGGCTCGACGTCACAGTCCTCGGATTACCGTTGCGTTTCCCCTCTTTCCGATTTCACTGATGCTACGTCGATTTGTTTGATATCGACGAAATGTCTCAGCAGGTGGCTTCTAGAGCGAAATTGTAACATTTCTAAATTGATCATTAGTAAATTACACACTGCTTAGCAAGAAACCTACGTTCCACCACCTTTCGGACATACCTCTGGGACAGAGGCTAAAAGTTGTACAGCGACCGTCAAGGTGAGTCGGTGATTGAATTAAAACCACACAATGGTATACGAGATTATTCATTAAGTACTTCCATGGTGTCAGAAGACGAATGCAAAAAACTACAAGATGTTCATAAAGTACATTTTAGTGGGCAGAATTCTCTGGGTTTTAACTCAGAATTCAGGTGTCCAGTATGGGCACAGTTTCAGGCGCTGCACGTGGCAAACTTCAATAAGGGTTAGAAAACCATGTGTGCGCCATCCACTGGTAGTCGCTGCTGCTGCTACCCAGAAAAGTGCAACCACATCAGCCTGCTTTCGGAATCTGTTCACTGGGTTGCCTTCGCAGACGCAAACTAATTCTATGTGGCAATATGGATCAGAGGATTTGTCTACATGTTCTGACTTGCCTGACTCCTAGAGGTGCGTTCTACTACACACCACGGTAGGTGTTACGATTGAAAACTTGGAGGCTGCTCCACTGGTCTGCGTAATTTTTACCTACGTCTCATCCGTTTCACACAATAGCCATCTAAAACTGCGAAGGTGTACTACGGGGAAAATCCGAGTGTATCAGAGACAAGAGGGTCAGCACAAAAGCATTAGTCACAGATAAAACTTTGGCGTCCAAGAATAAAACATAGCAAACGCCGAGTCACGAAAGCCGCAATGCTTACGACTTCTGTCGGAATGTCAGGCACCGAAGCCTCAGTACAGTAATCCCCCTGACAGCGCAATCGTGAAATGAATAGTTTCCATGATTTGTCGAGCTGAAAGCCATTGTTTCGCAAGGGTGCCACACCAACCCACCGTCATCGATTTCGTTCAGATTTGTGGTATATGCAGGGCTTGGCCAGAAATGAAAGTAGCAGAAGTGGCAGCTCTAGATGGCCAAGCGCTAAAAAGAAAATAGTATTTTCCGTGCGACTCGGGCATAGTTTCCAGACAGCGACCGACTCACCTTGACGGTCGCTGTACAACTTTTAGCTTCTGTCCCAGAGGTATGTCCGAAAGGTGGTGGAACGTAGGTTTCTTGCTGAGCAGCATGTAATTTACTAATGATCAATTTAGAAATATTACAATTTCGCTCTAGAAGCCACCTGCTGAGACACTGCGTGGATATCAAACAAATCGACGTAGCATCAGTGAAATCGGAAAGAGGGGAAACGTGCTTAGAAAATGAGTTCAGAATATGACAACCAGAATATCTCGAACGTAGAGTGTCGCTGGATTAAGGGGGATTCTGCCAGAGAGATTACTACATTACATTCTGGTGAAGATCCGAGGTGTTGTCTAACTTACTGGGTTGGTGCATAAGTTCGTAGCGTTTTTCCGTAAGTTACAACAAATACACGTAACAGAGACTTCAGTCATCAGTAATACTCGTATATTCTTCTTCACTGTTTACAACAGTCTGCCAATGCTAGGGTAACTTTTCGATTCCGCAACTGTAAAAATCTCTTGATTTTGAGGGAAGAATTCGGCGAGTCATGTTCGGAGCGCTCTTTCATCCGGTAAGGAAGTTCCTTGAAGGTTATTCGACAGAAACCGGAAAAGGTGAAAATCTGAGAGCGCAAGACCAGGTGAATAAGGTGGGTGCAGAATGACTTCCCAACCCACCTCCTGTACAGTGCTTTCTGTCAAGCAGAATTCACACAGACCTTATCGTGAAGCAGCATTACTTCACGCAGTCTTCCTGGTCGTTTTTATAGTATTGCGTCTGCAACACGTCTCAGCTGTTGACAGTAAGTGTCAGCAATGATGGTTGCACATCGGTAATGCAATTCGTAGCACACCACACCGTTGCTATTCCACCTGACGCAAAACATTATCTTTTGTGGATGTACGCAAGTCTTCGTTCTAAGAGTTTGTGCTATGTTTGGGCTCAACCATTTCTTTCTTTTCCATACGTTAGCATGAAGACATCGTTTGTCGTCACCAGTAACGATACAGGATAGGAATGGTCGGCGTTGTTCACGAGGCAATTTATGACGACAAAGTAGAGATGCTGATTTTTGTGATTTTGTCTTGGAGCATGTGGTACTCATACACCCAATGTTTGAACCTTCCCTATTGCATGCAAGTGTCGCACGATACCGGAATGATCACACTTCCTCACATTTGCCAGTTCTCGAGCACACTGACGTGAATCATTGCGGATTAACGCTTTTAAACGATCTTCATCAAACCTTGGAGGTCATTCTGAACGTGGAGAGTCACTAAGCAATCCCCCCTACAATCAAATGGCTCAAATGGCTCTGAGCACTATGCGACTTAACTTCTGAGGTCATCAGTCCCCTAGAACTTAGAACTAATTAAACCTAACCAACCTAAGGACATCACACACATCCATGCCCGAGGCAGGATTCGAACCTGCGACCGGAGCGGGCGCTCGGTTCCAGACTGTAGCGCCTAGAACCGCACGGCCACTCCGGCCGGTCCCTACAATCAGAAAACTATCTTCTTGCCGTGCTATGTCCACTATCATGAACCCCAAACACTGAGAAAATGTTTCTGGCTACCTCCGTTGCTGTCATCTATTGAACTCAAACAGACGAATATGTCCGATTCCTCCACTTTCTAGCGTCCACAGCACCAGCTCCACTCACTATCTCCAGATGACAATATATAAACATAAATACCACCAGTCAACTACAAATAAAAAATTACAACCGTTAAATAAACCCATTCCAACCAGAAGACCCTCAAGCAAAACAATAATGCTACGAACTTACGCACGAACCTCATATTTCTCAGCTTGTGTAGCGCCACACGCAGCACATGCATTATTTTGAAATCATATTAGCAAAACAGCAATTACGGAGATCTCAGACATTGGATTCTACGTCTGCCAAATTGTTTAATTTCAATCATCAACTCAACCTGATCATATACAATTGGTTGTTGTTGTGGTCTTCAGTCCGGAGTCTGGTTTGATGCAGCTCTCCATGCTACTCTATCCTGTGCAAGCTTCTTCATCTCCCAGAACCTATTGCAACCTACATGCGTCTGAATCTGTTCAGTGTATTCATCTCTTAGGCTCCCTCTAAGATTTTTACCCTCCACGCTCCCCTCCAATACTAAATTGGTGATCCCTTGATGCCTCAGAGTATGCCATACCAACCGATCCCTTCTTCTAGTCGAGTTGTGCCCCAAATTGCTCTACTCTCCAATTCTATTCAGTACCTCCTCATTAGTTATGTGATCTACCTTTCTAATCTTCAGCATTCTTCTATAGCACCACATTTCGAAAGCTTTTATTCTCTTCTTGTCTAAACTATTTATCGTCCACGTACACTCCATACAAAAACTTTCAGAAACGACTTCCTGACACTTAAATCTATACTTGTTAACAAATTTCTCTTCTTCAGAAACGCTTTCCTTGCCATTGCCAGTCTACATTTTATATCATATGTACTTCTAACATCATCAGTTATTTTGCTCCCCAAATAGCAAAACTCATTTACTACTTTAAGTGTCTCATTTCCTAATCTAATTCCTGCAGAATCACCCGATTTAATTCGACTACATTCCATTATCCTCGTTTTGCTTTTGTTGATGTTCATCTTATATCCTCCTTTCAAGACACTGTCCATTTCGTTCAGCTGCGTTTCCAGGTCCTTTGCTGCCTCTGACAGAATTACAATGTCATCGGCGAACCTCAAAGTTTTTATTTCTTCTCCATGGGTTTTAATCCCTACTCCGAATTTTTCTTTTGTTTCCTTTACTGCTCGCTCAATATACAGATTGAATAGCATCATGGATAGGTTACAACCCTGTCTCACTCCCTTCCCAATCACTGCTTCTGTTTCATACCCCTCGACTCTTATAACCGGCATCTGGTTTCTGTACAAATTGTAAATATCCTTTCACTCCCTGTATTTTACTCCTGGCTCCCTCAGAATTTGAAAGAGAGTATTCCAGTCAAAACTAACGCTCAAAAAATCACGAAACTATCGATTTACTATCATATGAGATAACTTAAAGACGGTATACTTCAATTTCTTACATTACAGTTTGCATAATTTGTTGACGATGCACTAGTATCGCGAAGATATGGAGCGCAGAATCGTAGGAGATTAGTTTGATAAACTACATATAAACTACCATCTGACACTGACTTGTTTATCCATCATTTTTTAACTACACTGATGATTAAAATAGCTACTTTTACGTATTTATCATCGCAGAAGCCACGTAAGAAAATTATTCACTAGAATCATGTAGGACCCCCCCCCTCCTACCCCTCCCTCTGAACAAAGGGGGTGAAAAGAGAGAGAGAGAGAGAGAGAGAGAGAGAGAGAGAGAGCGAGAGATAGAGACAGAGAGATAGAGACAGAGAGAAAGACACAGAGAGAGACGGGTGGGAGAATACTGCATGCATTTGCTGTGAGAAGAGGACGCAATAAGTGTAATGGAGTGGTTTCCGGGAAATTAACTTTTAAGCTCGAGAGTCTCATGTAAGAAAGGGGAGGGCTAGATTTTCCGTAACAAATGCTCTGAAATTGTCTCTGGAACTTGATAACATTCAAAGTTCACGCTTAAAGCCGCGAGCGCTGACAGTTCACACCTCCTTTATTAGTTAACGCAGCCATTTGCCGAAAGCACTGCTTGGAAGATATCAAACTCAAAGCAGTTAATTAACATTTGAACATACAGTGCACTGAACAAGATCCCAAACACAGAACCTGGAGCAGCAGATTGTAAAAGCAATTAAATTCGTGCCCTAAAGGGGAAGGTTTGAGTTCCACGCTTAGCAGCTCAGAGCCAATTGCGTTGTGTGTTTCTTTATGCAGTTCCTGCTTTAACGAGTTTTGTCTTTGACATTTTACTGAATATTGAAGGAAGCATGCAAATTTATCGCTCACGAGGTAATAAAATTAGATAAGTGGTACTTGGTGAGAACTAACTGGTATTCGGTATTCTCGTGAAAAGAATGACCAGCAATCTGCCGCTACATAGCCAAATATACATTCGTACTCTGCGAACTACGTTTCAATTAATGATGTATGGTACTTCCTAAGTCATTCACAATTAGAGCGAGGGTAAACAGACTGACTGCCTTCTTAACCACCCTACTTCGTCCTTTCATTCAGTATGCAAAAACTATTGTGGTGTCAGTAGAAATGTTCCAAATTGCCTCAGACTTCACCATTACCTTCTCCACACTTAAAGTTAGTGAACAGTTGGCTGGGATTTTCCGCGCTGGCTAATGACTTATCAGACGTCTCCATTTATTCGATTTTCTTGTTGCTGCAGATGCTTATCTCAAACCAAAGCACAAAATAATTAAAAGTGCTTGTATGGAAGTTTTGTATCCTCATTTATTCCTACTTACACTAATTTATGGATTTTATTATGGTATAGGTAGACTAGGCCACGTTTGATTCTACTCTGTGTATTGTTCTTTCAACTTTTCCCTGTTATTCATTTTTGTTATATAATCTGTTATTTTGTCTCTCTGTCCTGATCTGAGCCTCTCCCTTCTCCTGCTTTCATCAGGAAGTCTGTAGAACGATATGTAAGGAATCTAGTGGCATCTCCGGACAAGAGAACCCGCTAATCTTATTTAGTGGTAAATAAAGTGGTCTTTTTACACTATTTTAATTATTAATCCTTCCTAAGTCTTCATTTCTGGAATTTCCCATCCTCAACACGAACCCCGTCGGAGGTTCGAGTCCTCCCTCGGGCATGGTTGTGTGTTGTCCTTAGCTTAAGTTAGTTTAGGTTAGATTAAGTAGTGTGTAAGCCTGGGGACCGATGATCTCAGCAGCTTGGTCCCATAGGAACTTACCACACACGCACACACACCTCAACACGACCAATTTTTATACTCGCCTTTCAGACACCAGAAGTCTTCCATGATCTTTCTCGGATACCAAGTTAAACTGTGCCCCCATCACGGTTAACGGCAGGACAGCTAGAACGCAGCCTAGTAGTGCCATTTGTCAATAGGATATTGTAAAGTGGTAAAGTTTAACAGTTCACAGATGAAAAATGTAAAATTACGCGTAACTAAATCCGTTGTACATGTTCATTTTGAAGTTTGTGTTCTTCGTACGGAGCAGTAACATGATACGTTACGTAATAGAATTAAAAACTGAAAGCCATAATATATACATTCGTTGATCTTTTTATATTTTCCACCCTCCGAATTCTAGTCGTTCAAATTTTTGAAATGCTGTGGGCATGAAATTTTAATGCGTAAAAGAATATTTTTCGTTGAAAAATTGTTTTAATTGTACCGAAAATGGTCCTTAACACGAAAGGATATCAATTTGACTACTAACTTCCCACGACGAGAGAATTTTGATCCTAACGAGTAAAAATGCCTAATAAACTTATTAATTTCAAGTTTTGAAGAGATTAGATTTAAATCGTCTTGACACTTTAACATTTAGTGAAACATTTATCACACGATTAGTAAACCGTTCAGCTCAACATGGGCATAATTCCCGTGGAACCATCCCTCACAAATGCGGCGCTGAATCCAGTCTTCTTCGGAAGTTTTATTGACCGCACACTATTATTTCGTGTTCGTCACTGAATGTTCTCGTAAGAAACTTGTTATTCTCTAAAACAAGTTTACGGCTGCCTTTGTTTCGCCCGTAATGCTTGTCACATATTGTACTTCTTGGAACTAAATATTTCCCATTCGCATCCCTGATCCTCGTTCCCAGCAATCTGACTTTTTCTGTGACTTCCTTCACATTATTTTCATACCTTTTGAGCCAGCTAAAGAAAAAACCGTAAAAAATTAAGTTTTTTGATATCTATTTTGTCCGGTACAACCAGAAAATGCTTCTCCGATACAGCCCGAATGTACTGTTGTTGTAGTTTAAGATACCCATTGTTATCAATTGGGTTCGATATCGTCACAGTGTATAATATATCAAATAGTAACAGGTGTACCTAAAATATACAATTAATCTATAATTTTTCTTACTTGCAACTAAGATACAACACTTTAAAGTTAAGTTCACGCACCGAAAAACTCACTTCTTGGCTCTCCGAAACGCGTTGTTTTGCATTGACCAAAAACCGAGTGAGAGGTGCTTTTCGTCTACAGTTCACGATTCAGCCTATCTTCCCCCATCATCTCTTCGAAGTTCCCGGTTACTGTTCCGACGAAGGATTTAATTATTCTTGATCTCCGAGCGATCACAGGTAAACATGCTGTACGTTGATCCATGAAGACTTAAAACAGCTGGTGTCACGTGAGATATCCGTGTCATTTCTGCAAAGTAACATTCGCAGCAGTGACACAACGCGTGGAATTACTTTTCGCAAACACGAGCTCGTCATCATGAAACAAATACGAGCAGCTCACAAAAAGCAATCGCGGACTGTAAACAGCTCGTCATTGGCCTCACGGAAGGATATCAGGCTGCCAACCCCACCGCTTCGATTTCAGGATTTATATTGCCACGGGCTTAATTGCATACAACCTCGCAGCCAAATATTGTCTGACTGCGTTTTCGTTTATCAGAATCGAGAAGCAAAATAAACACAGACAGCACGCAACTCCAATTTATATACATACGATCTAAGTAGCAAAAGTGAGATTACGCCAAACATAATTCGACCGGTGGTAACTTTTCTCTACTCTGAAAAGTAAGACATCCAGATTGTTCGTTACAAAACAACGGACTTTCATGCAATTAGCATGCGATCAAAAAGCGATCAAAGTCAACGATACGATAATAAATCGACAAATAAAGTTAATAAGAGTGCATATGCGATAACTGTGCTCATGATCTTCAAAAATCTGTTACTGGAGCACATAAGAAATATACAGAGGTAATTTCGGAACCTACATTTGAAAAAAATGAAACAATGGAAGATATAATAGTATTGCTCCATCTCGGCATATCTAGTTCATCCGAGAAACAAAAAGTTAAATAATGCTTCTATGAAATTTAAAAAATCTATAATGCCATTACTGTTTGAAATTAATCTTAACTCATTCATTCACATTGTCTTTCACAGTAATTTGTACATTAACGATAGCAGTGGATACATCACAACACCATGTTACGTAGCATCAATTGGTATCGAGACCCACGTGCTCTGTAAATCCGTCTAAGTTTAAGAGGTAGAAGAAGTCTGATGTGGAGCTTATTGATGCTTCTCCCGGTTCAAGCCCGAGAAAAATTACAAATGAGAGACGCTGTGTATGCACCGAACGTCATTTCACAAGGATGCACTTGGTCGAAAAGTATCGACTACACGATATTACGCACATAAAAGAAAAAACTTACATGCAAGCGGTACAATAGTATAGTGGAAGCAACGATGAATAGTTTGTTCATTGGTTGAGGATTTTCAGATGCTGCCGTTAGTTTCGCCTTTTGGGTTTTTCCGTTAAAGAACTCCCTTACATTTATTTCGTCCCATATTTTACTGCCAGGCATCCCGAATAATCAGAAATGAGGTTTTTTAAAATACGTTTACAAGGCGTGTCGGTATCTGGTTAATAAAGCTGTCTTCCAAATTAATCCAGAATGTGTACGGCTATCCGTGTTGTCACACTGAGTCTTCTTGGGAAAAATATTCAGTTCTGTGTCATCCTATGAGTACAATAAAAATATTCTATTCTTTTCTACATAGATACGTCGATTGGGAATGTCTATAAAGCAAACATTATCTCGTCACCGCAGAATGAATCAGAGATTTGTACCTGATAGCGGAATCAGGGATGCTTTTTCTCTCTTTTTTTTAAGCACTTCAAAACGTTAATCAAATGTCAGGGCAGCTCCTCTGGTATAAACGTAACGTTTTTAGTGTGAACTGTTAAGACCTTCGCATGCACTGAAGAGCAGAAGCAATTGGAATTCACAGTATTTCACTTAGGAAAGGAAATGACCACACGTAGAAAAATACACTGCCCACTCTCCTGTAATCACAAAGACTGCACGCATTTGAACTTTATTGTGGCAGCGTCTATCAAAAGCCAAATATTGTGTCTACTTATCAGTTTGATCCTGCCTGTTCCTTATTTTTCTTTTTTTTTATATTTTTTGTTTGGACCCACCTACCTCCCTGGGACCAAAATTAAGTTTAGCGGCGGCAGGTGGTAATCTAGAAGGGCGAGACTACGGGCAAGCGCACGCTGCAGCCCTTGACAAGCCCCCGCATTAAAGCCTACGCAAGCAGAAAAGTTTAATCTCGTTTCGGAAAGGCGTTCTGCCGGCCCGGGCGAGGCTAACGAAGTGCCCCTGCTCTCCCACGAGGCCTATTCTAATGTTTATCATTCTTCGCCAGCGTGACACGTAATTAAAATTAAGTGAGTCCTCGGTGAGCGGACTGGGAGGGTAGATACCAGATAGCACTTCCACGCCCCCGCCGCCCTCCCACCGCGTACTCTAGTCCTCGTTCATTGTTACTGTGCCATTCAGGCCTCTAGTCCGCTTCGATAACAAGTTTTTGCTGCTGACATCCCTCGCCCAGTAAACATACAATTAAACTCGCCAGGTCAGTGCAGTAGTATCTGTACAATTAGATTTACCCCTCTCTCTCTCTCTCTCTCTCTCTCTCTCTCTCTCTGTGTGTGTGTGTGTGTGTGTGTGTGTGTGTGTGTGTGAATTGATGTCGCAGCTTAAGTTCCTCAGGGCTACATGTCGACTCCATACAGTAAAAGAGATTAGAAACATTTACTGATAATGTAAAAAAGTACAAGAAATTCTAAAACAGGGTGCAGGGTGTAACGGGTGTAAGCAGAGATATTTAGTATGTGGTACCTTAATATGTACGCACATCAGTGTATATGGTTGTTGGTTTTTTTCTCTGTGTCGAACAGACATCCCACAAATACGTCACTGATGTTTTCTACACTGTCGTAACTGCATCACTATATGGACTTCACCTGTCAGTGTTGACTAACCGTTCCGCGTCCACCTGACCTGCTTTCTACAGGTAAATAAGCATTAATGGTTTGCCCTTGCCACATGTACTTGCAGGCACTAACCAACCTAAAACGTACGACTCGTAACAGTTATAAGTATTAGTCCGCAATTAAAAATACTGATGTACCAGGTGTAGAAGTATGAAACCGGAATTTGGTTGCAATTATTACACGTATGTAATTTCAAACTGATAAACAATGTTGTATCCAAAATAATCATCTCTGCTATTTACACATTTCTCCCAACTCTCCGGCAGGTTATGAATGCCACGCCAAAAAAATAGTTCATCTTTTTAAGCGAACCAGTCAGCGAGCAATTTTCGTACATTTTCATACGAATTGAAGCGTTGTTCAGCGAGAGCGTGTGCTAGTGATGCAAACAGATGATAATCGGAAAGAGCCAGGTCTGGATAACAAGCCACATGCCGTAGTATTTCCCAACTGAACGCCTCGAGCGTTTCCCTGAGCCGTTTTGCTGTGTATGATGGGAAGTCATCATCGAGCAATATGACTTTATGTTGCCTTTTTCCATATTCCGGTCGTTTTCCACGTAATGCTCGATTTAAATCGATCATATGTTGTTGGTAGCTAACAGTGTTAACGGTCTCACCAGGTTTTAGCAGCTCATAATAAACACTTCTGATCCCGCCAAACACAGAGCACGTCTTCTTTTCAAAGCGATTTGGTCTCGCAGTGGATGTCGATGGTTTGCCTGAATTCACCCATATTTTACGATGCTTAGGGCTCTCAAAATATATCCATTTTTCATCACCTGTCACTGTTCGTTGGAGAAACGACTTTCTTTTGTATCTGGCGAGCAGCAGCCGGCCGGGGTGGCCGAGCGGTTCTAGGCGTTACAGTCTGGAACCGCGTGATCGTTACGCTGCCTCGGGCATGGATGTGTGTGATGTCCTTAGGTTAGTTAGGTTTACGTAGTTCTAAGTTCTAGGGGACTGATAACCTCAGAAGTTAAGTCCCATAGTGCGCAGAGCCATTTAAATCATTTTTTTTTGGCGAGCAGCATTTCACAAGTGGTCTTTCGATTTGATTGCTGTCTTCCATTCAGTTCATGCGGAACCCATTTTCCCACTTTCTGCACTTTTTCCATAGCTTCCAATTGGAGAGAGATGGCTTTCTGCGTCATATTCAATTGTTCCGCTAGTTCTTGTTAAGTTTATCATCTTCATCCAATAAGGCCTGCAATTCACTGTTTTCTAACTTTTTCGGTGGTTTCTCATGCTCGTCGTTTGTCACGTCTAAATCACCACTCTTGAATTTTTTGAACCACTCGAAACTCTGTTTTCCAAAGAGCATGTTCGCCGAAAGTTTCGACAAGCATTCGATGGTATTCTGCAGCAGTTCTCTGCAAATGAAAACCAATGCTGTAGGCAAATCAAAGTTCGTAGGCACAAAACTCAACATGTTTAGGAGTTTGAAACTGAAACCGATGTATGGAACTCGAGTTGCTGTACTTGACATTCGACGTCAGCCGATACAGGAAGCAGATGGCGCTGCAGACGCGGTCCCATTGGCCCTACACTGACGGCTAACACCATCTACAAGGAAATTCCGGTTTTATACTTCCACACCGGGTAATGTTGCTCAGTACACCGTCGTCAATCACAAATAGAGACATCTGTAATAGTACCTATTACGCCCTTTATAGAGGGAACATCAAAGTACAGGTACACAGATGTTTACGTTGTTAAAGTACAGATTGTTTGAAAAAGACTCATCCGATTTCACAACACTACCTTTTTCTTGAAAGAGAAATTTGGGGTAGGATTTAATTTAAGCATCGAAACTAAAAGTTCACGTTTTGCACCATGTGGTTGACGGTAAGGAGTTCTCTGGCACAGATGTAATATTTTTGGTCCGATGGCGCTATCTGGCACCTACCAAATCTGAAACATGACATTGTTTTATTCGGACAGATTAGCCAAATAATGCAGTATATGGAAGCTCTAATGCCGTGCAGTATGCGATAATCTCAACTGAGCGACCGAACGAGGTGGCACACTCGCTGAAGGGACGAGCTTACGGGCGCTCAACGCCACTAGACTCGCTTTCAGAAGGATGAAGGTTCATAGCCCATACAATCATCTAGATTTAGGTATTCAGCGACTACTGTAAATCACTTAAGGCGAATGCCGGGATGCATCCTTTGAAAAGGGCACGGCCGGTTGCTTTTCCCACGCTCCCCTAATGCGAGTTTGTATTCCGCGACTAATGACGTCTTTGTTGACGGGGCCGGCCGGGGTGGCCGAGCGGTTCTAGGCGCTACAGTGTGGAACCGCGGGACCGCTACGGTCACGGGTTCGAATCCTGCCTCGGGCCTGGATGTGTGTGATGTCCTTAAGTTAGTCAGGTTTAAGTAGTTCTAAGTTATAGGGGACTGATGACCTCAGCAGTTAAGTCCCATACTTCTCCGAGCCATTTGAACCATTATTTGTTGACGGGGCGCTTAACTGTAATCTTTGTTCTTCAAGAGGGCGACACCTACGGCGTCGTGATCACGTACTGGTTGCGTGCTCGAACACGTGAAACAACTGATAAGTACGTTTCACTTCTCGCATTGCCGACCAGATCGTCCTCTTGTGAGAAATACTTTTATGGTCTCAGATTTGGCAGAATTTGAGAACAGATTCTCTAGAACGGCCTGTTGCAAAGAGGCGGCTAGTCAGTTTGATGCCGAACGTCCTTGGAGAAAGACGTACCTACATGATACTCCGCAAGCCACTTAACGGTGTGTGGCGAAGGATACTTCTGGTATCACTAGCTGATCCCCCCCGTTTCCCTCTACCACTCGAGAATGCCACGACGGAAGAATGATTATCGGTGACTGTATTACCTCTAATTTCTCAAATCTCCTCATCGTCGGCTCGTGGTATTTACGCGACGAAACGCGCCGCTCTCTCTCTTCTATCAGTCCTACTTCGTAAGCATCCCAGACTGAAGAACAATACCCAAGATTCAGTCGAACAAACACCTTGTCAGCCGTTGCCTTCGCGGGGGCCGGCCGTGGTGGCCGAGCGGTTCTACGAGCTATATTCTGGAACCGCGCGACCGCTACGGTCGCAGGTTCGAATCCTGCCTCGGGCATGGACGTGTGTGATGTCCTTAGGTTAGTTAGGTTCAAGTACTTCTTAAGTTCTAGGGGACTGATGACCTCAGATGTTAAGTTCCATAGTGCACAGAGCCATTTGAACCATCAGCATTTCCTGCTATTTGTTTTATGTGTCACTCCACTTAAGATTACTCCCACATATTTTACTGTAGATACTGTTTCCCGCAACTTGTCATCAATAGCGTAGATCCACAGTAATGGATTTCTTTTGTTATGTATGGGCAATTTGACACATTTGTTTGCGAACACGCTCATGAACTCTTGAATTCAATAAGAAATCTGGTCCGATATTCAGTAATAAGTTTGTACTTTTTTTTTCACTCAACGACAGTGCGGGACGGAACGAAATCCCTCACAGAACTCAAGGAGAGCGGCATCAACATGAGCACCGTGTATACAGCGCTATGAATCTCGTGGAGGCACAGAGCAATCTGACTTTCGCCAAATCCATGCTGATTTTTGTGGAGGAGATTTTCGTTCTCCAAAAAAGTCTAATTCTTGAGCATAAAACACATTCGACAGCTGTAGAACAGATTGATGTCAACGATGTAGGCGTATAGTTATGTGCATCTATCTACGACCTTTTTTGAAAACGAGAATGACCCGAGATGTTTTCCTTTCCTTACTCCAGCGATCTATGATAAACCATTGCTAGAAAGGGAGCACGTTTTCTCGCGTAATCTTTGTAGAATCTTATAGGTATCTCATCTGGTTCTGATGCATCCCCAATACTAAGCGATTGTAGTTGCTTTTGAATTCCGCTGTCGGCTATCTCAATATCATATCTGCCACCTCGACGTTCGTTCGACGTTTGAAAGGAAGGACCGTTTTACGATCTTCTGCGGTGATAACTTCGGAAGACCGGATTCAGTATTTCGGCTTTATGTCTGTTATATTCCATTTCGGTGTCACTATGGTCACTGAGTGAATCAACAGTGGATTTTGAACCGCTTACTGATTTTACACGAGACCAGCGTTCTCATTCAGATCGGTTAGCAAAATTGTACTTTCAAAGTCATTGATATCTTCTCTCATTGCTCTCTTTAAGCTCATTTTTCCCGTGTATTTTCTATCCACGAGCGTTAAGTCTTCTGTACATAACACTTACGCAGATGATATCACACGGTCGAAGTCCGTCTACAGCACTCAGCTTCACTACAATGAGGATCGATACAGGTTATTAATAGCGCGCCTCGCTATTGGCAATAAGTAAACATTTCTTAGAGACGTTCCAATAGCTTACGAGTATGGAGCCGGGCGACATTTTCGACAACCGCCTGTATTTCGGCAGTTGAACACCCCGTAATTTTCAAGGCAAAGATGCTGCAAGAAGCTCTGTGCAAGGGATTCGGCGTATCGCAGGATCGGCGTTGACCCTACGAAAAGTGTTGAGAGAAAGACAAACAGCCTCGTGAAGGAAAGTTCCTTATTTCAGGAGACTAACAAGAATGTTTAATTCTTATTGTGCTCTGCTGCCTAGAATATAAGTCCTTCCGAAGATCCACAAGGTGAAGGCGTCCGTCTCGATAGATGAGTGGTCAGCGTGACGGATTGCCGTCCTACAGGCCCGGGTTCGATTCCCGGCTGAGTCGGGGATTTTCTTCGCTCAGGGACTGGGGGTTGTGTTGTCTTCATCATCATTTCATCCCCATCCGGCGGGCAGGTTGCCCAATGTGGCGTCGAATGTAATAAGACCTGCACCAAGGCGGCCGGACCTGCCCCGTAAGGAGCCTTCCGGCCAATGATGCCAAACGCTCATTTCCATTTCCACAAGCTAAAGGCTCCTCATAGGCCGATTGTGGGTAATACTGGTGCTTCGACATATCATGTGGAAAGATAAATTGCTACTCTGAAACTTCGTGGTTTCAGATTAAGCTCGGTTTAAAGAGTTTGAAAGGCGTTTTGGAAAGCAACTTCTTCTACTCTACAGATGAACATGTCAACAGAGGCTGTTAGATTTCTGTTTTATTAGCACTTGGTCACAAAGTCAAGATTAGATATTTTGTGTATGAGAAATTTATGAAAAGTGCAAAACTAAATTTCATTCTGATAGTGTATTCATTCTGTAAACATTAGCAATTCTAGTTTACTGTAATATATTCACATATCTTGATAATCTCCTGACAAATGATCAGAGAAACGAGGAATATATTCAAATGGGTCATGTTCTATGTGTTATACTTTCTTACATGTTCCAAATCCACGAAAATCACATTACTTTTGGGTCTATGGAACAAAAATTAAATCCAGTCTGATCTAATTAAAATTGTCTGTCGGACCAGGATTCGAAACTGGAACCTTTGCCTTCCGCTCACAAGTGCTCTACCGTTGAGCTACCAAAGCACGACTGATGATGCGCCCTCACAGTTTTACTTCCGCCAGTATCTCGTCTCCTACCTTCCAAACATCACAGAAGCTGCAAGGACTGATCATGAGTCGTTCTTTGGTAACTCAGTCGGCAAAGCTTTTGCGCACGAAAGGCAAGCGTCCAAGGTTCTAGGTCTGTCCGACACACAGTATTAAATTGCGAGGAATTTTCATATCAGAGCACTCTCCGCTGCTAAGTGAAAAATTTATTCTGAAACTATGCTACTCTGGTGAGGCCATTAGTAGGACGGCATGATCATCACGGAGAACTCCGCAGATTCCTTACTGAGATTAGAGGGAATGCAGTATTTTAGTAAGGTTCGATGTCTCTCATCTCTGTCTCTGTCTCTCTCTTCAGTCGCGTTCCTCTTTCTGGTCCGTTACGGTTAATCGAGATTACGCCTGATGTTGAATTAACGGACCTATTCCAAAATGTGTTGACTTCCACCTTTTTATCCGTTGACCAAAACTCTACAGACAGATGGGTTTGCAATGGGAATCCTGTTGAGACACATTATTGCCAGTTTGTTTACGGAACACTTCGAGGAACGTGCATTGGCATATGATCTATTGAAACCTGCATTTTTTTCAGCTGTGTAGACAATACCTTTGTTTCTTGGCCTCATGGTGGTGAGAATTTCAAAGGCTTTTTAGAACATCTGAATCCAATCCACCCAAATATTCATTTCACGATGGAGGTGAGAAATGGTGGCACTCATCTACAATGCGTGGCAAAGGGTACTTTGTACCACTACTAGTCATTTCCCTTCCTGTCCACTCGCAAGTAGAGCGGGAGAAAACGGCAGTCTACATGCCTCCGTTCGAACCCTCATCTCTCTAATGGTCCTTACGCGAAATGTATTTTGTCGGCAGCAAAATCGCTCTGCCGTCAGCCTCAAATACCCTTTCTCTAAATTTTCTCAATAGTGCTCCTCAAATAGAACGTCGAACGTCAAAAAGAAGTCAAGGCTGATAGAACATTGGGACATGATATTTATAGGAAGCCTACTCACATTGACTTGTATCTACAGGCTGATATTGGTCACCATCCGGCTCGCTCCTTAGTTCACAGGGATCAGTTCATTCCAGATCATGAAAGTTTGTCTGCTGAGTTAGCCCACCTTGAAGTCACCTTTCGCGAGAATGGTTATAGTGAAAGATAATAGCTGGCCGGAGTGGCCGAGCGGTTCTAGGCGCTACAGTCTGGACCCGCGCGACCGCTACGGTCGCAGGTTCGAATCCTGCCTCGGGCATGGATGTGTGTGATGTCCATAGGTTGGTTAGGTTTAAGTAGTTCTAAGTTCTAGGGGACTTATGACCTCAGCAGTTGAGTCCCATAGTGCTCAGAGCCATTTGAACCATTTTTTTGAAAGATAATATACGCGTTGCGCTATCGACCAACCGTACACCGCTGAGTGATGATAATAAAGAGGTGGCACCCAAGTTTACTTTTTACCTTACATAACAAACATTTCCAACACGATTGGATGTATTTTGCTGAAATATGATGTCAAATGTGTTTTTGACCACCGCCTAAGACTATAACCCTTTTAGGATCCGTAAAGGATGATCTTGATATGCGTAAGGTGGCTGTCCGTCGCATTCTTTGCCCTTGTGGCATGTCATAAACCGGTGAGACTGTCAGGACTGTGGAGGCGCGATGTATTGAGCATAAGAGTTACTCTTACAACAGCCGAGAAAATCTTCTATTGCAGAACATTGCCTTGGGACCGGTCATCATACGGAATATAACAACACGGAAACTATGGCATGCGCTTCCCATTATTGGGATAGTTCTGTTAAGGAATCACTTGAAATTAATTTATGAAGTACTCTGATAAATAGAGGTGGAGATTTTTGCTTAAATTTTGTGTTTTACGTACCATGCAAAAAACCGGAGGAATAGAATTACCGCTAGTTCGCCAATTGGTTCTTAATTTTCACTTTCGCCTGACTTAGGTCATCTTTGGTTATATGGTGGTGCTAATGTTTACGGTGTGTGTGTGTGTGTGTGTGTGTGTGTGTGTGTGTGTGTTTTAACTTCCGGGAATGGTGTGCATATCAAGGTTTAAAACTCCATTGCACAGAGCTTCATTGCTGGCTTTGCGTCTTGAAAGTGACAGAATGTGCACCACCGGTTGTCTTCCCGTAATTCATTCGAACATTTCTAAGAAATATTTGAAAACTCATTGCCAACAGGAATTTACCTTATTATTCCTTGTTGGTGGTCGTCATTGCAGTGAAGGTGAGTGTTCTTGACGAATTTACGACCGCGCAGGTCTTCTGCGTAATTGTTATCGCAAAATACATAAATTTAGTGCGAAGAACATTCTCGACGTGTATTTGATGTGTACTTGTCCACTTGCAATACCTGTCCACTTGCAACGCCAACGTGAGACGACTGTTACAAGCAGCCCACATCATCACGTTTTCGTCAAGAGTACGGCTGTGCACCTCCTACACTTTAGAAGTATTCTTCTTTAGAAGACACTGGGTTTTAACGTAAGGTGAAGTCCATAGGTAGCCACCGAGGCCAAGAGAGAGACCTGCCAAAGCTTCATATGTTACGCCCCGTTCCCGAGAAAAATTTTTATATGGAATGGACGGTCACGGAAAGTTCGTACATGGATATGTTGGATATATTGCTTGCTCACAGCTGCAGCAAATGCCGAAAATATAATGTTGTAACAGGACGGAGGACCACTGCACTGGCTCATACTATGTTACAGCATTTTTTAACAATGAACTGCCACAACGATGGATAGACCAGGAGAGACTTTAAGATTTTGCGTTGCAGTTCGTCTCCAGACATCGTGCGAGTTACGGTGCAGAAAAATTCTTTTCGTAGTTTCATAAAATTTTTGGACGTAAGTTCTCAAAAATATGCAATAATTATTGAAAATTTGCACCAACGATTAAAAGTAAACAGGCCTCGGAAGCCCTACCGGTACCGACCGATCGCCCTGTCTTCCCGAGCCTAGGCATCACTGGGTGCGAATATGGAGGGACATGTGGTCAGCACACCACTCACTCGGCCGTTGTCATCGTTCGTTTCCGGAGCCGCTACTTCTCGATCAAATAGATCCTTATTGGGTTTCAAAAGCTGAGTGCAGCCCGCTTGCAAACAGCGCTTGGCAAACCCGGATGGTCACCCAATCAAGCGTTAGCCAAGCGCGACAGAATTTAACTTCGGTGATCTGACGGGAATCAGCAAGGCCGTTAGCAACGATTACAGTTATCTAATTTATTAAGAATGTGAGTAGCTTACCGTTACATATTGCTCAAATTTTGGCTTTGAGTACAGTTGATTCTTTACTTTTGAATACATTATGGGAGTGACAGTGATCAATGTGTTACAAATACTTGCTATCAAAAACAGTCTTGATCACAATTTATTTATTACAGTGACCGGTTTCGACCACTATTGTGGTCATCTTCAGACCAGTGAGTAAGAAGCTCCTTCTGCTGGAGAATTCTCCAGTAAAAGGAGGTTCTTACTCATTGGTAGTGTGGTCGAAACCGGTCACCGTATTAAAAAAATTGTGATCAAGACTGTTTTTGATAGTAACTAAAGAAAAACTGTTGATTCTGTTGTTGTGAAGTTCAAGGCGGCATCTAGCGCAGTATTGGGTGCTCGGTATTCCACAAATCCCTTCTAGACTGTGCAGGTGCTGAGAACGCAGATTAGATTTGTGACATACGGAAACAGATGAATGTAAAACGAATCACCTCTACCACATAAACAAATAATTGAGAATGTTGTTTCGAAGTTAATTAACGTTTATCGAATCAACCTACTTATCTGTTACCGATAAGTAATTCTTTTAAACTTTAAGATAAGAGTTGCCTCAGAACTGTATTTTGTGTATATAAAACATTTTACACTATTATCTGCATTTTTATAACCCCGTTCCATATTTTCCGACTATGCTATATTAGCCCCCAAGCGCAACGTTTTCTTAAAGCTTTTTCTTTTTTTGGTTTGGTACGTCTTTCAAAATTTTGTTAACAGAAATACTAATACTTATTGCCAAACTGTTCAAGTTCATGATAAGAAGTGTTCAATTTGAAGATACAGTTACAAAAGTACGTAAATGGTATTCCATAATACCCGAACTTCATCCATATGGTCGTTTAAATGCACCACAAGTTTCTACCTTCATTCACGTAGAAGTGTCTCATAAAAACAGATGACTCTTTTTGAAACAAAGTATGTTTTTCAAAGGGTTATGTACGCGTAATGGTATTTTTGGCAGATTTTTATAATAGTTGTGACTAGTTACATACACGATCCACTTTGCTTCGCTGAAATTCGACCATTACACAAGATCCACCCACACATCCATTTCAAGCCTGTCAGGTGCATATTCTACGGTTCCGAGTAACTGCTCCAACTCGTGTGCCACCCGTGACCAATTCTAAAGGCGTCGCAACGAATTTTTTTTTTTTTTAATTTAACGGTGAAATGTTAAATTTTTTTGTAGTTGTAAAAATACTAATCCAGCACAGAGGTGAATTTTCTTGCGTGTCAGCATGTTTTCCAGCTCTTGTTTAGCATATATGTACAGGTTGTAGAACTGGATTCGTATATACTAATGTCGAACCGTTGTTGTTTAGAATACACCAAACAAGTTAAATGTTGTCGTTTGTTTTAGTCGCCAAAATACTGAAGTACTGAATGCAATATTTTGCGTGGAAGAATAAATCACCTTAAATATCGTTTGAGAACTCTTGAAAACAGATCTTCAGTGAACTAATGACAGAGTGTGCAATTAAACATTTTGCGAAAATCGAAATATTTTGCTTTTGCAGCTTCTTTCGAGAGATTTGGCAGCCTCATTCGAGAGCTCTTAAAAGTCTGAAAACAGTGGTGTACTGCTTGCAGGCAGCAAAATGTAACAATGTGTACGTTTACTAGCAACATTCAAGAGCTTTTAAAAATAGAAATACCGAAAAATAAAGCCTTATTGAACTCTGAAGTGAAACATCTGCAACAATAGCACGATTTACCAGTTTCAAAGGTGCTAGAGAGCTCTCGATAATGCGTTTTTGTGATGCAATAACATTTTATATTTTCTATGAAATGCTCTGGAAAAAAATGCCGTGTAAGGGATTATGAAAGGAATGTAAATTAGCATAGACGATGAGCTTAGTAGGTATAGAGCTAACCTTCAGCTATAGCAATACGTCACCATCATATCAAGCAACCATCGTCATCACGGAATTCGAATTAATCGATTAGGGGGAATAGCGGAAAACCTCTTACTGGATGTCTAGGCGAGAATTTAAACTCCACTGTTCACAAATACCATTCAAGTGTCTTAACCATTGTACACGGTGGGAAATGAGTTCAAAATGGTTCAAATGGCTCTGAGCACTATGGGACTCAATTTCTGAGGTCAGTAGTCCCCTAGAACTTAGAACTAGTTAAACCTAACTAACCTAAGGACACCACATACATCCATGCCCGAGGCAGGATTCGAACCTGCGACCGTAGCAGTCTCGCGGTTCCAGACTGCACCGCCTAGAACCGCACGGCCATTTCGGCCGGCGGAAATGAGTTGGTTGCTGACCCAGTCCATCTTCATTTCCACGTAAAGATAACGTAAAACAGTATCATAATTTTTTGTGCTATCAGTCTTCTAACTGGTTTGATGTGGCCCGCCACGAATTCCTCTCCTATGCTAACCTCTTGATCTCAGAGTAGCACCTGCAACCTACGTCATTATTTGCTGGATGTATTCGAACCTCTGTCTTCCTCTAGAGTTTTTGTCTTTTACAGGTCCCTCTAGTATCATTATATAACCTGATAAAAGAAGAAAGCTACAATGAAAGCCATGACATTTTGAAACCAGGAGGATGCAAACAGTTTAAGAGAGATTCTACAACCTGTATGCTAGGCGTAAACGAGAAGCTAATGTCAAAGCTTCTTAAATTTCTCATACTGACAGGAACTGTCATACCAAATCACAACTGTTGATGTAAGTTCTGAAGTTTTACCAAACAATTGTAAAGTATACATTCCAATAAGACATATTGTTAACGCTACTGATTGCTCGATCTGTGAGACTTCAAAATACGTTGCCACTGGCCTACTGCTGTGAAAGGAAAAGCATTGTCATTAATATCAAATACTCTGACAACTTGATTGAAAAATTAAAATCCCTCAGTTTTATCCCAAGAGATATTATTGGCCGTATTGATATATCACTATTTACTGTCGTTATTTACTGAATGACTTGATTTTACAGTTTGAAGGTTTTGGAAAAGTCTTTAAACAATAGTTAGTATCAAGTTACTTTTAACTGATCTATACTTTTATGAGGAAACTGATGCCTTCGGTTTGGGGAACTTGCTAAGTGCAGTTCTGATATGGAAAAATCTGAAGAAGTAGCCCTTCGGAAGACCAAGAAGGAATAAACTTGTTGGTATTCATACGTTGGCAAAAGTTTCGTTATATGGCCTCAAGAAGAAAACGAAATCTCAAAAATTCTAAATTTTCTGAATTATATTAATTATTAGCCTTATAACTGAAAATGACAAGGAATGGTTAATTTCATTTCCGAGTATAGAGGTACCTATGAAAATTGATAGCCTAAGAGCAAAAAGTGTACTGAAAAGCCAACTCATACAGTCAGATATCTTCAGAATATTTCTAGTTACCATGGTAAGAATCAAAAAGCAATATTTACGACATTGGTGAACCGAGTAAAAGGAATCTGTGTCAGCAGAATTCGGAGAAAGAGCTCATAATTTAAGAATTATCTTTAGAAGCTGTGGATACTGTGATAGAGAGATAAATGGGTCAATTCATTCTAAAAGAACTGGAGTTTCTGGCGAAAAAAGGAACTTGGAAAAGCATAACTCACATCAACAGAGTGCCAAGAAGTATTGACACAGTGTCTAAAATGACAAGAAAGGTCCACAAATATTTGCACACTTTGAAAGACCTACGCCCACAGCTCTACGGCGAGAGTTCAGTACATAAAATCATTTGCACATGTGGTCTACACAGCAGCTACTATAAAGAAGCATTAACATCCGGCTTAAAAAACACAACAGCAACTGGTTTCCGAACAACAGGGGTAAATCGGCAGTAACAGATCTTGTATTAGGACTAAGGGACCACCAAATTCGGTTCTCCAATGCTATAGTTTTACCAAAATCTAATCATTACTAAGCTAAAATGTACAGAGGGGCCATGGGAATTCCATGACACAAAAATAACTTTAACAGAAAAGAAGAACTGATATTAGACAATATGTGGACCATAGTGCCCTATATGAAGCCAACTCTTCCACAGTACAATCTCCGTAACACATGCCGGCGCGACTCCGTGATCTCTTGTAGCGATCGCATTGCGTCACTTCCCGCCTGTTGTGCTGTTACGCATAAATATCAGAATCCCTCGGCTTGTTTCGGTTTGAAAGTTAGCTGAGTACGTAAGAATTCTGCTGGTTTGGCCATTCCGCGCAGCAAGTGCTTACGTAATTATTCAGTTCATAAACTGAAAAGTCGTTTTCTTGCTGTAATCCGTATTTATTTATGTTCCAGGCGGTTTAACTTACATTCCCCTAAGCGTTAAATATCGCATATAAAACGAAATGGTACCAAAATATCTTTAATTAATTGTGTTCCACAGGTTTTACAAATCGCAGAAATGACACCATGCCACGCCTTAAGCTGCTGATAAAATTATTCTTTCTTGTGCTTCCTGTCGCAAAGTAAAGAATAAATTGAACAGTGGGTTAAGATGTTACACGGTGTCACTTCTACGGAACTATAACATTCCATATTAAATCCGCAGAAGACGCGTTAAAGTAAAATGCGAAACGCGCCTGGATCATTTATTAATACAGATTACGGAAAGAAAAAGGAATTTCAACGTATAAAACGAACAGTTAACTAAGTCTTTATAACATCTGAGTGTGTCCGCACTATTAGGAGAAAAAATGTTACTCACAAAAATATGTCCATAAAACATAAATCACGAAAGAAGTATGTAGCATGCTACTGATTGGATTCATTAAAATGATATACTACCCCACAGCAGCCAGATATCAGAATGTTTGCCGTTGACAAGCTATTACTAAGTTTAGAAGTAAAGTAGACTTTTTGTGTCATAAAACAAAATATTTCCGTGCAGGCTGTATGGTCTGCAGGCTACGTGCCCCTATCACAAAGTGGTCCGCACCACAAAAGTCTTACATTTAATAATGAGGTTGTAGACCGCTTATAATCATAAAATGCGTAGAAGTAATTATTTTGTACACACTTTTTCCGGCTGTTTTAGTGGGCGACTCATCGGAATCAAGTCAGCATTTAGCCCTGAAACATCGTGTAAGTTTCCCAATGACGGCCGTTCAAATGCAAGTTCAAACGCACTTCAAGTGGTAAAACCGACAAGACTTTTAAATGAATGGTTGACGGAATATTGACAGTTCGAAGTGAGTTCGATATTGGGGACAGCATACTTCTTCCATAGATCATTTCATCCAAAATAGTTTAGTAAAATGTTTTTCTTCCTGTCCCCACACACGGATCCTGAGCTTTTGAAGCTGTGGAAAATCATTTACAGATCATTTGGTTCCTTAAGGAAATATTGCAGGAAATCTTCATGACGTTTAACATCCATAGCGTCCGACAAATAGCTTATTGACTCCTGACATCATAGCAACGTCGCGCAGCCATTGCCAGCGTTTTATAGGAAAATTAAAAAGCCAGATAAGCAAATCCACTTTTTAAATACGAATGTATTGACAAAAAAATTTTTTTTTTGTCGTTCTAATTACAGGAAACCAGTTCGAAACAGATTCAGATTCTTTATTTGTCATTCAGCATTATTACATGCAATGGACTTCGTCAGTTCACTTAACCTATTAATTTTATAAAATAAAAATTTACGTATTTATGTTGGTATTGGGCATCTCTAAAAATTCTCCTAATGAATGGAATGGGTTAGTTAACAAGAAGCTGTGTAACTTCTCCTTAAATACTTTGATTGGCTTGCTAGAGGCATGTTTAGACAATTTGTTATATATTTTAATTGTCATTTGCTTATGACTATTGTTAGTTTTACTGATCTATTTTGTGGGAAGAACAGAAAAGTAAAGATTCTTGTATTGTAGTCACGCCTTTGCTTCGTTACACCCAAATTACGTAGTTAACACTATCAAGAATATATGGATTAAAAACTGTTAATATTCTATATTTAAATAACAATGTTTTACAATGTGTCCTGTTATATACCTTTACCATTACTCTGATTGCTGTCTTCTGGATCAACAGAATTTCACTTATTTTTTTGCTGTTTCCCCAGGTTATTAAACCATACCTTAAAACAGATTTAAAAAAGCAAAGTATGCTATCCTTACATATTCAAATGTCACACAGCTAGTTAGTCTCTTCAGCAGATATTAAATATAACTCTAGACTGCCCAACCGCTATGTGCTCAGCACGAAAATTCCATGTTAGTTTATTGTGACGCATGATACCTAATTTTTTTTTCTTTTTGTTTTTCTGTTTTTACAGTCTCTGATAGACTGAACCACATATTCTGGGTCTTTTTCTCATTTAATAGTTGACCACTCGCATTAGACCATGATATTGCATTTCCTTTTGACAAGTTTATATTAACAAGGTTATCAAACATATGGTTCACAGACAGAAAAGTTGTGTTACCTGCATACACATACTTCTCGAACTTCGTCAATATTCTTATCACGCCGCTATGAACGCAACACCTGTCATTGTAGTGCAAAATACGGAACTCTTGTGACGACTTTACCCATCATTGTAGGCGAATGATAATGTAAAGGAAGGGTAGAATTAGTACTGTAATACTGCTTTTTATATTTTACGTATTATACAAACTTACAGGTTACTATCAGATATAAACTAACCACCACAAAAAGAAAGAGGAAGCCGAAAGCGCCAAACAAAAAATGGTTCAAATGGCTCTGAGCACTATGGGACTTAGCATCTATGGTCATCAGCCCCCTAGAACTTAGAACTACTTAAACCTAACTAACCTAAGGACATCACACAACACGCAGTCATCATGAGGCAGAGAAAATCCCTGACCCCGCCGGGAATCGAACCCGGGTACCCGGGCGTGGGAAGCGAGAACGCTACCGCACGACCACGAGCTGCGGACCAAAGCGCCAAACAAAAATTGTTGTAATTTTTCTAATCTTGTCAATTCAGTATATCATAAACTGTATTCTTAAGTGTTGTAGAATTTCATAATAAACTTTAAATGCTGCATTAGAAGCCTTTAATTCAAAAATTGGTTCAAATGGTTCTGAGCACTATGGGACGTAACTGCTCAGGTCATCAGTCCCCTAGAACTTAGAACTACTTAAACCTAACTAACCTAAGGACAACACACACATCCATGCCCGAGGCAGGATTCGAACCTGCGACCGTAGCGGTCGCGCGGTTCCAGAGTGTAGCGCCTAGAACCGCTCGGCCACCCCGGCCGGCAATTCAAAAATTAATCTAACATTCTGTTTTTACGGGTTGTTGTTGTTGTTGTCGTCGTCGTCGTCGTCGTCGTCGTCTTCAGTCCAAAGACTGGTTTGATGCAACTCTTCATGCTGCTCTACCTTGTGCAATCCGAATAAGTGCTACAACCTTACTACTGAATGTGCTTACTGTATTCATCTCCTGGTCTCTCTCTACGATTTTTACCTCTCATTACTGCAATACTAATTTTGTGACCCTTGATGTCTCAGAATGTGTTCCATGAACCGATCCTTTCTTTCAGTCAAGTTGTGCCACAAATTTGTTTCTCCAGTTCTATTCAGTACCCTCTCACTAGCTACGTCATCTACCCATCCAATGTTCAGCATTTTTCTGTATCACCACGTCGTATGTTACACGTCCGTATATTACTTGTCGCAAAATTTCCTCCGGGGGGACCTGTAGATCATAAATACGGCAGTCAGCGTAGTAGAAAATGTGTTCAAAAGTGCTTATCACCACAGGTATGAAGCAGTTCGTTTACCGCAATGTATTTGATATTCCTGGCAACTGCAATTGTTGAAAGTCGTGATGTTAGGAAGAACTCAGCTGACAGCAGATAAAATTGTTGTTTATTAAAACACAGCCGGTTTCGCTGCCTAGAGCCACATCATCAGGTACAACAACGTTAAAATATCATAGGCATACCCATCGCTCCTAGACAAAAATTACTATTCAGTGACTATCGTCAATACTACGGCGTGCGAAAGGTAAAGAAGACGTACCCCATTCTTTAAAATTTGCTTGCGTGTGATTAGTCGCAGCACTATGCAAATTTACATCGAGCTGTGACTAATAATTTGCAAATTTGCATAGTGCTGTGACTAATCATATTCTGGCAAATTTTCATCTTTACCTTCCGCCCGCCATAGCATTGACGATATTCAATGAATAGTAAATTTTCACTAGGAGCCTATGATCTTTTTACGTTTTTGCACCTGAAGATGTGGGTTTAGGCAGCGAAACCAGTTGTGGTTCAATAAAAAACAGTTTTACCATCTGTTAGCTGAGTGCTTCCTAACGTCGTGCAGTTCGTTTACGCCTGTAGCCTACTGTGGCATCGAATAGATGTCAAGTGTAGTCTGACTACCCCTGCTTGTTTTGATAATGATGCCAACTGTAATTTTTTTTTTCAAATTTCTGAAACATACATAACCCACTTTCTGACACTTTTGAGTGGGTGTATTAAGACTAACTATCTCTGCTATTAGTACTACAGAAGTGGTTTATTAATGCATGCACACTATCTATTTATTACGCAACATTGTGCTCTATATGAATGATCGGCCTCTTAGCATCTCTGGAATCTTGCCAGAGAGTTGCCCGTCCCTAGCCACCTGGAGGCGGGCCGCTACTACTAGAAGAAACCACTCCATTTATACTACTCTTTTATTCCCCGCACCACCATACTGATCTAACTACAACTACTAGCTACTACAATTCAAAGACTTAAACAAACGTAGTATTTACATATTTACAATTGCGCATTAGATCCGAAGCGCATTTACCCTCTCCCAAGGTAGGCTCGCTGGGCCTCCCTTGAGATTTTATTCACTAATTTTGCGAAATTGCTAAACAATTCGCCATTTGTTAGTATATCACTTATATCCCTTGTCTGCAGAAGCTGTCTCTCAACTGAGACAGTGTGTTCGTATATTGGACACTCAAACACTGCGTGTTCTGGCGATACTGCGTGGCCACCACAGTCACACTCCGGTGTTGGCCTTTTTCCTATTCTATGCAGGTACGTGGGGTAGGGACCGTGGGCTGTAAGGAAGTGGACTAGGCCCTGTGAGGGCTTCTTTATCTTGTTCTTTAGTCTTTCCATTACTGTGGGTAGAAACCCGTGGACTCTACGGCCTGTACTGGACCCATCCCATTCGTCCTGCCAAATGTCAAGCATTTTTTCCTCGGATGGATTTGACGCTTACCAGAGGAGTGCCCATTATATTTTGCACCATGTCGATGTTCTGTTTGCGCAGCCAGTAGGAGGCTGCGTGCTGCCTTATTATCAGGTCTAGTGGACATAGACCCATAATTACCAACAGTGCATCTGTTGGACTTGTGTTGAATGCTCCAGTGCATCTCAACAGAACGTTCTTCTATATTCGCCTGACAGCAGCGGCAGGCCGCACCAGAGCTAACCTGTGGGCCCACGCACTGTATGCGTGCCCTACTATTGGTGCCAATATACTGTTGTGATAGATATTTATTGCCTTTGACGGCAGATGGAACCTTCTTTGTCCAATTGATATTATCTTATTGAACAGAGCTAAGGACTTTGTCGTTATTTGCTCAATATGCGGAATGAAACTCCAATTCTCATCTAGATATACCCCTAGGTAACGGTCATATCTCTGTCGCGACACTGCCTGGCCATTAATTCTGACTGTTGGGTCCCTATTTAACTTGCCTTTTAAGAGCATATATAGCGATTTTTGTGGTGCAATAGACATTTTAGTCTTCTCACACCAGCTGGTTAACAGTCCAATAGCCAGTCGTGATCGGTCTTCGATCACATTGCGAGTGTCACCTTCCACTAGAATTGCGAAATCATCCGCATAAGCAACGACACCCAGAACTGTAGTCTCTCCCTGTAATTGCTCGACAGGTAATTATAGCGACAAAAATGTTTGCAGATAAAAAATAAACATTCGGACACCAGCTTGATTACCTGTAAAGTTCCGCCGCTGAGTCACTGCACTGCAGTCTGCCGCGGTATACCTGCGCAGTGGGAGCGCACGCGCTGGAGCAGGGCCGCTCGCGGCGGCAACTGACGCGCCATGGAAAAGACCGGCACAGCGCGGCGCCCCTGTGCCCACTGACTGCGACGCTTTGTCCCGTTCAATTGCTTAAGCGCCGCGGCCGCCGTCTCTCGTCGCACGGCTGCCTCGCATACCACGCAACACAAAACAGACACGGGTGCTCACTCCCAAGTGTATGGACGACACCTCTCCCATTTACATTATCTGACAGTAATTGCTAAAGGCCTATGACACATTGCGTTGTATTGGTGCCCAGGGTGACACAGTATCCCTTGACTTCAGGAAGGCATTTTACACTACTGGCCATTAAAACTGCTACACCACGAAGATGACGTGCTACAGACGCGAAATTTAACCGACAGGAAGGGGATACTGTGATATGCAAATGATTAGCTTTTCAGAGCATTCACACAAAGTTGGCGCCGGTGGCGACACCTACAACGCGCTGACATGAGGAAACTTTCCTACCGATTTCTCATACACAAACACCAGTTGACCGGCGCTGCCCGATGAAACGTTGTTGTGATACCTCGTGTAAGGAGGAGAAATGCGTACCTTCACGTTTCTGACTTTGATAAAGGTCGGATTGTAGCCTACCGCGATTGCGGTTTATCGTATCGCGACATTGCTGCTCGCGTTGGTCGACATCCAATGACTGTTAGCAGAATATGGAATCGGTGGGTTCAGGAGGGTAATACGGAACGCCGTGCTGGATCCCAACGGCCTCGTATCAATAGCAGTCGAGATGACAGGCATCTTATCCGCATGGCTGTAACGGATCGTACAACCACGTCTCGATCCATGAGTCAACAGATGGGGACATTTGCAACAAACATCTGCACGAACAGTTCGACGATGTTTGCAGCAGCAGGGACTATCAGCTCGGAGACCATGGCTGCGGTTACCCTTGACGCTGCATCAATGACAGGAGCGCCTGCAATGGTGTACTCAACAACGAACCTGGGTGCACGAATGGCAAAACGTCATTTTTTCGGTTGAATCCAGGTTCTGTTTACAGCATCATGATGGTCGCATCCGTGTTTGGCGACATCGCGGTGGACGCACATTGGAAGCGTGTATCCGTCATCGCCATACTCGCGTATCACCCGGCGTGATGGTATGGGGTGCCATTGGTTACATGTCTCGGTCACCTCTTGTTCGCATTGACGGCACTTTGAACAGTGGACGTTACATTTCAGATTGTTACGACCCGTGGCTGTACCCTTCATTCGATCCCTGCGAAACCCTACATTTCAGCAGGATAATGCACGACCGCATGTTGCAGGTCCTCTACGGGTCTTTGTGGATACAGAGAATGTTCGACTGCTGCCCTGGCCAGCCATTCTCCAGATCTCTCACCAATTGAGAACGTCTCGTCATTGGTGACCGAGCAACTGGCTCGTCACAATACGCCAGTCCCTACTCTTGATTAACTGTGGTATCGTGTTGAAGCTGCATGGGCAGCTGCACCTGTACACTCCATCTAAACTCTGTTTGACTCAATGCCCAGTCGTATCAAGGCCGTTATTACGACCAGAGGTGGTTGTTCTGGGTACTGATTTCTCAGGATCTATGCACCCAAATTGCGTGAAAATGTAATCACATGTCAGTTCTTGTATAATATATTTGTCCAATGAATACCCGTTTATCATCTGCATTTCTTCTTGGTGTAGCAATTTTAATGGCCAGTATTGTATTTCAACCGTTTTTATGAACCGAAAGAGCAATTAAAGCAAGTGCATTAAGTTCTGCACGGTCGTTTAGCGAAATTTAGAATCCGACGAGATTTCTCACTGGATCCAGGAGTTCCTTCCAGACAGAACTCAAAACGCCGCTCTTAACCTTAGTAGCAATGATTACTACCGACAGGGGACGTCAAACTAATTCATACTTTTAGATTTCCAGAAGGCTTTTGAACCATTCCTTACAAGCGACAATTAAATTGCGCGCCTGTGGAGTGTCGTCTCAGTTCCGTGACTGGATTCGTGATGTCCTTTAAGAAAGGTCACAGTTCGTAGTAACTGAGGGAAAGACATCGAGTGAAACAGAAGTAATATCCGGCGTCCTCCAAGGACGTGTTATAGTCCGACTGTTACATCTGCGATCCACATAAAAGATTTAGGAGATAACCTGAGCAACCCTCTTAGATAGTTTTCAGATGATTCCGTCATTTATCGTCTCTTAACGTCATCGTGTAAGCAAAACGAATTGCACAATGATTTAGAAAATATATCTGTATTATGCAAAAAGTGGCAATAGACTCTGAATCATGAAAAGTGTGAAAAATTAGTCCACATGACCACTAAAAGGAATCCGATAAATGTGCGTTACGCGATAAATCCCACAAATCCAGAGAGAGTAAACTCAACTAAATACTTAGCGATTACAATTACGAATAACTTAAATTGAAACGATCACACAGATAATGTTATGGGGAAAGAAAATTAAAGACTGCGATTTATTGGCAGAGGACCTATTAAATGAAACAGGTCTACTAAAGAGAATGTTTACACTACTCTTGTCCGCCTAATTCTGGAGTACTGCTGTTCAGTGTGGGATCTGCATCACATAGTATTGACGGAGGACATCGAAAAACGTTCAAAGAAGGGTAGCTCCTTTTGTGCCATCACGAAATAATGGAGGAGTGCCATAGATTTGATACACGAATTGGGATGGCAGTTATTATAACAAAGTCATTTTTCTCTGCGGCAAGACCTTCTCATGAAATTTTTATCACCAGCTTTCAATTCACAGTGTAAAAATATTTTGTTGGCACCTTCCTACACAGGGAGAAATCATCATCACAATAAAATAAGTAAAATCAGAGCTCTCACGGAAATATTTAAGTGTACGTTTCTTCCGCGCACTGTTCGAGAATGGAACGGCAGAGAAGTAGCTTAAAGGTTGTTCGATGCAAGGCATTTACTTGTGGACTACAGAGTAATCATGTAAATGTAAACGTAGATTACTAAAGCCTCGTAAAATTTACGATTTCACTTGATATTTCTTTGCTGTGTCTTTAATGTAGACAGATTTGCGGCACTTGCTCATGAGTAACTTCATGGCAAACATTGTTGTTAAGAATGGCTGGATTATTTATTGCCGGACTCCATCCGTTTGCTGACACTGGTGCTCTTGTCGTAAATATTATGAATGTTTAGTAATGGTGTGCCTGTTTCCTAATAGACACGTATGTATTTTGTCGTTTAAAATTTATTTTATTATGGCATCTTAGGTGAAATATCAATCTCTGACAATCAGCAGAGTGTTGGTTTATATCACACTGGCACTCTTCAACGTTAATCTCGTCATTTGCTGCTGAAATGAGCACTATACGGACGGTTCTGAGTTTGATTTTTGACACTAACATAATGGGTGATTTGCTTGAAGAACTTCACCTGGGCAGCAGCAGAACCTCGAGGATGAAAAGTACGCGCAATTTGTCCTTCGAGCAAAAGGAGGAATGAAGACGACGTTTTGCAACCACTGCTAAAAACAAATTGGGTGAAACTCCGAGTTACATCTTGTTTGGATTGTAGTAATAGTGTCTGAAGCGGTAGATTCTTTACTCGTAATAATTTCTGATTGGTGCATTCGTAACATAAATCATGATTTATTTTCAAATAACATTTTGAGCAGTAAAATCAGGGCCGGTTTAAGGAGCACCTAGGTAAGAGGATCGCCAGAGGCGCAGCTAATGCAAGATTTGTACACCGGGTTTATCGTAATTTGTATTGGAAACCACACGTTTCTACGCCCATAGATTTTGATTTATTTGTGAAGGTCTTACCAAGAACCCACGGAACGGCAACTAATACATGAATGATTGAGGGAAGATTGTTGTGTGGAATTATGGTCATTGGAGCGCGGTGTGGAGGGGGAGGGGAGGGGCAAATGATACGTCACTTGTGTGGAAAAATGTTCTCGAACCGGCTGAGAGTAAAATTATGGTTACAGGTTATAAAACTGTATATTTAGTACTTACTTTGTATGCAACATACCATTAGAGATCTAATAATTTTAATTAACTAGCGCATCATCTATTATGACTTTCTTTGAGTAAAATTTGGAGTAGTAAAATTTACGATGGTTTCGTTTAGTTGTAACATTTTCACCCCTTTAACTCTCTAGGGTTAACGGCAATCGAGAGACGTAAAGATAATTTTAGGGGTACCATAGCGAAGTGTGATAGGACAGTGTTTAATACACATAAAATCTAGTGAATAAAGTCGGTAGTTCCATGAAGGTTGTTCGCAGACAATGCAGTTGTCTATAAGTAGATAGCAACGCCAGAAGACGGTGGCGAACTGCTTAAAGACCTACAGAGAATTGATGGTTGGTGCAGCGAATGGCAGTAGTTCCTGATGGTAAATGTAAGGGGCATTCCAAAGAAAAAGATCCGGTGGATGTAAAATGAAAACTGCTGAAGCGATCGTAATGCCACTGCCTAAGCAGAAAGGTGCGATCTCTCTGCGAACACTGACGCCCCAAACTCGCCGGTGGAGGAACACGGGCGCACATCCACCTGACGACAAGGCGGCCATGCGCACGCTTCTTCCGTCCACTGCTCTCAGTAGTGCCGAAAACAGAGAAACTGAAATTTCAAAAGAAGAGCAAAGGGATGCAGTGCGTTCTTTACACCGGAAGGAGTCCGGGAACGGAAATTCGTCGAAGAATGCTACAAGTGTACGGAGATTACTGCATGTGCGTAGTCAGGGTCAAGGCGTGGCGCAAGCTACTCACGGAAGGACGGATGTGACTGGCATTGACGCACAGTATGGAACGTCACACCACATTACCGATGCCATCGCCCAGAAGGTAGATGCGCTCATTATTGAAGACAGTTGAGTTACGGCGGTAGCCATTTCCTCAAAGGTGGGACTGAGCGTCGGGATTGCAGAGGACATGCGGTGTGCTCACTACACTCTGCCATTCTCTTCCTTCCTCTGCTAGGAAACGCACTATACCCCTTTTCCCTTCTTTTGATACTTCAATTTCTTTGTTTCCAGCAATACTGAGCGCAGTGGATGGTCAACGCGTGCGAATGTTCGTGCATTCTCTATAGAGTGATTTTAGATGAGCAAGAAGTTTTTAGGTTAATGGATATCCGACATATAAGTGAGCAATTTAACATTATTCATTTTTCTTCGCTACTTTTGTGTAAAATAGCATCGTAGTGAGTGACTGGAGATGAAATGTAGGAAGAGTGACCGATATGTAATGTTTCTGCATTAAGAATGTGTAGACAGTTTTCAGCGCTAACGCGAAATTGTAGTAGATAGTATGTTGTGTATTAGTAAAAATATTGTATTTGATACAGCATTAATGAAATACTCGTTTCGAACAAAGCTGTCACAGCAAATAGTTATTTTACTGTTGCTACGCAAATATAACTCCATGCACGGTGCTCCTCATACCGAGTTAAGCTACGTGGAGTTATTTCGTCTTGTTCGTAGAATCTTATGTTCCATCAGGGAGAGCAGTTATTAGTGATCCATATCCATATGGCAGTTATTAGTGATCCATATCCACTGCTTACATGGACAGTGTATATAGTGAAGGACACTGGCCTGTTTGCATGTCGCCCAGCGCTTGCGACACGTTTTTGTAATACAAAGTTAAGTATTGTTAATCTTCTTTATTGTAATAAAAACTATTAATGTGAATTGCTGGAATTGTTGTACAGTTACCCGAGAAGGCAGCATCCTTTAGGCACCCTATAAGAGACGAGTGGGAAGGACCCCACAGAGATGACCTCTGTCACTAACAACTTCAACAAGGAATTGTCTGATTTGAATTTATTCTGAAGAATTACCACATAAATTAGTTACAAGTAGCTTTGAGATAAGGAATTTCACAAAATCATGTGCGTCACGTTTTTATCAACAGCGTCAGTTTTATTATCAAGCAGAAAGTGAATTTCTTAACCACACCAGTCTCTCTGCAGGTGAATACATGGTTTCAAACTCGGAAAAGAAGAGTTCATTAGATATGGGACACAGATTCACCTCCGGAATAGATTCAAAACGCTACTATCGGCTGGAAATTTTATACCATTTTTTAAAAATATGTCGTAATCAACTCACCTCGTTCAGTTGAATTTTCAGTATTTGTAAATATAATTGAAAGTAATGAACATAATGCTTTGTTACGCCAACGCTAGAACACATACTTCAACCATCACAACAGATAAATTAAAGATGCTAAAATTCGAAACAGTACATCAGTAAAAGCGCATTGTGTTTGCTTGTCTTTTCGCTACACTAAATACTGACGCTCGTGAACATCACTGTTGAACCAATGAGCCATCAGAGCTTAGCTGAGGAAAGACAGTGAGTTCTTACGAATCGTTCCCGCTGATATTTATCACCATTTGGAGAAATGTATTAAGTTACTTGACGAACATGTTAAGAAACGAAATCATTTATTTACGAAAGATATTGTAACGGAGATATTTATTTCATTTATTAAGACATCCTTTTTCACCGACGGCTAATGTCATTTGTTAGTCTTCACTCATGGTTCAAAGAAAGTAAGTACTCCTGTAACACTCTGGGATCTATTATTTTAACATCAATACACATAATTAATATTGCTTTCGGCTTGTTTATATCCCTTCAACAACATTTTTTTTAATCCATAGAGCCTTCTTTCCGTTCTTCGTACTATTCATAGCGACGTAATATTTCGGACTTACGACACATATCTTTACGGGGGTTGCTACGATTGAACTGGTAAATAAGAAAACAAAAGAAAGATAAATATGTTATGCTCTTACGGAAATGTGTTGTTTATAGCTTCTTCTACCGCTACAGGGGAAGGTTAGTTATACGAGGGTTGCCCATAACGTAATGCACCACATTTTTTTTTCTCAGCGGAAAACAATGCAACGAGTGCGCGAAACGTTACGTATGTATTATTTGAACCCTCCTGAGTGAGCACGCCAAGTTTCCGTCACTTCCGACAGATAGCGTAGCTGCACGACAGTTTAAAAATGGTGTCCATAGGTGATGTACGTTACTCAGTGCATTCTGAAAACGCAATTGACCTCTTAGCAACAAACAATCCTGAGTTAATAACGAGTATCAAACCCGATTCAGGGATTAGTGAACACAGGGCTGTCGTAGCAAGACTGAATATTGTAATCCCAAAATCCTCGAAAAATAAGCAAAAAATATACCTATTCAAAAAAGCAGATAAAAATTCTCTTGACGCCTTCCTGAGAGACAATCTCCACTCAGTCCAAATTAATATTATAAGTGTAGACCAGATGTGGATTAAATTCAAAGAAATAGTATAGGCAGCAATTGAGAGATTTATACCAAATAAATTAACAAACGACGCAGCTGACCCTCCTTGGTACACAGAACGGGTTAGAACACTGTTGCAGAAACAACGAAACAAACATGCCAAATTTAAACAGACGCAAAACCCCAAGATTGACGGTCTTTTACAGAAGCTCGAAATTTAGCGCAGACTTCAATGCGAGATGCTTATAACAGTTTCTACAACGAAACTTTGTCTCGAAACTTGGCAGAAAATCCAAAGCGTTTCTGGTCGTATGTGAAGTATGTTAGCGGCAGGAAACAAATCAATGCCTTCTCTGCGCGATAGCAATGGAGATACCATCGAAGACAGTGCTGCCAAAGCAGACTTACTAAAAACAGCCTTCCGAAACGCCTTCACAAAAGAAGACGAAGTAAATATTCCAGAATTCGAATCAAGAACAGCTGCCAACGTGAGTACCGTAGAAGTAAATATCCTCGGATTAGTGAAGCGACTTAAATCACTTAATAAAAGCAAGTCTTCTGGTCCAGACTGTATACCAATTAGGTTCCTTTCGGAGTATGCTGATACATTAGCTCCATACCTAACAATCATATACTACCGTTCGCTCGACGAAAGATCCGTACCCAAAGACTGGAAAGTTGCACAGGTCACACCAATATTCAAGAAAGGTAGCAGAAGTAATCCACTAAATTACAGGTCCATATCGTTAACGTCGATATGCAGCAGGATATTAGAACGTATATTGTGTTCGAACATAATGAATTACCTGGAAGAAAACGGTCTATTGACGCACAGTCAACATGGGTTTCGAAAACATCGTTCTTGTGAAACAAAACTAGCTCTTTATTCACATGAAGTGCTGAGTGCTATTGACAAGGGATTTCAGATCGATTCGGTATTTTTGGATTTCCACAAGGCTTTTGACACTGTGCCACACACGCGCCTCGCAGTGAAATTGCGTGCTTATGGAATATCGTCTCAGTTATGTGACCGGATCTGTGATTTCCTGTCAGAGAGGTCACAGTTCGTTGTAACTGGCAGAAAGTCATCGATTAAAACAGAAATGATTTCTGGCGTTCCCCAAGGCAGTGTTATAGGCCCTTTGCTGTTCCTTATCTATATAAACGATTTGGGAGACAATCTGAGCAGCCGTCTTCAGTTGTTTGCAGATGACGTTGTCGTTTATCGACTAATAAAGTCATCAGAAGATCAAAACAAACTGCAAAACGATTTACAAGAAATATCGGAATGGTGCGAAAAGTGGCAGTTGACCTTAAATAACGAAAAGTGTGAGGTCATCTACATGAGTGCTAAAAGGAACGCGTTAAACTTCGGTTACACGTTAAATCAGGCTAATCTAAAAGCCGTAAATTCAACTAAATACCTAGGTATTACAATTACGAACAATTTAAATTGGAAGAAACACACAGAAAATGTTGTGGGGAAGGCTAACCAAAGACTGCGTTTTATTGGCCGAACACTTAGAAAATGTAACAGACCTACTAAGGAGACTGCCTACACTGCGCTTGTCCGTCCTCTTTTAGAATACTGTTGCGCGGCGTGGGATCCTTAGCAGATAGGACTGACGGAGTACATCGAAAAGGTTCAAAGAAAGGCAGCACGTTTGGTATTATCGCGAAATATGGGAGAGAGTGTCACAGAAACGATACAGGATTTGGGATGGACATCATTAAAAGAAAGGCATTTTTCGTTGCGACGGAATCTTCTCAGGAAATTCCAATCACCGACTTTATCCTCCGAATGCGAAAATATTCTGTTGACACCGTCTTACATAGGGAGGAACGATCACCAAGACGAGGGAATCAGAGCTCGTACGGAAAGATATAGGTGTTCATTCTTAACGCCCGCTATAAGAGATTGGAATAATAGAGAATTGTGAAGGTGGTTCGATGAACACTCTGCCAGGCACTTAAATGTGATTTGCAGAGTATCCATGTAGATGTAAATGTAGATGTAAATGCAGGGAAAGAAACTGTGGGAAATATTCACAATCGCTTGTGCAAAGTCTATGAAGCATCTGTTTTCGACAGAAGGACAGTTAGTCACTGGGCAGGTAGGGTGAGGTCATCTGAAGGCGGTTCAGCGCAGCTCCACGATTTGCAGCGGTCAGGGAGACCGTCCACGGCTATCACCTGACATGTCGCAGCGAGCTGATGTTGGCATTCGCGAGGACAGACCCATAACGACTCGGCAGTTGGCGCTGCATCTGTCAATCAGCAAAGGAAGTTCACGCAGTGAAGCACTAGCTCCGCCACCAGGACAAGGATTGGTACCGACGCTCTTGTTTCGCGCTGGAAGGAGGCCGTGGAACGTGATGGAGATTACTTGTAAAAATAGGGTATGTAGATGAAGCACCATTCTTTCGTGTTTGAAATTCACAGTGTGTTCAACAAAGAACTGCTGGAGAAAAAAAATGCGGTGCATTGCTTTCTGGGCAACTCTTGTACATTTAAAGGTGAGAAGCACACTAAAGTTAATGTTAATTTTTAGTAAGTCGCTCCACAAAGACGCTACGGTGCAAGTAAAACCAACTTTAAAAGGAGTGCTTTACCAAGAGAATTCAGTATTTGATCATAACCTATGCTACGAAAGTTATGAGTCGTTAGATACGGCATTTATCATAACGTTGACACTTGTCTCTTCCATTTTATTCTGCTTCATAAGAATTTTCACTTGTATAAATATCCGGAATATTTTTTTTGTATTAGAATAGAAGGAAGAATCCCTATAAATATTTCATACCATGAAAATCGTTAGCGCGGCAGATTGTGACGCCGAAGAGTTTTCAATATCCGGAATCTCCTCCGATACTTCCAGACAACAGACGCCTGCAACGGGCTACTGGTGGCAGTCGCGCTAAGATCAAAGAAGAATCTGCTTCATGGGTACCACATTCACATGCGGGACCATAGCGAAACATTTGCGACAACGGCAACGACGTCATGGATCCTTGGTTTGAGACCAAGTAGTGACACAAAGAAGAAGTTAATTTTCACCATCTCGGTTTTCGCTGTATAACTTCTCAGAAATCTTTATCAGAATTTATTCATTTCGGTTCAGAGTCAATGACGGAACCAGGAAACCCTTATATTTGTGTTCTGTTCGCATATTAAGGAATGTAGTTGAGCACTAAAGCTGAAGAAATACTGTGATAGTGACGCAATGACAGATCTGTGATCGCCATCGAGCAAAGGCCGTTTCTCGCAATCTGATGTCTCGCCGAGAGTCTTAATGATGGAGGTAATGGGTAACTAAATTATTGCTGTGTGTGTGTGTGTGTGTGTGTGTGTACGTGGCAGGCAATGATGAAACATTTATTGGTTTTACGAATTTAAATAAAACAATGCTGACAAGAAATTTTCATTTATGAACATTGACTTCGAATTACATGGTCCTTACAGCGTTATTTTATAAAAAGGAAGTATTTTGGTGGTCTTCCAATTCAGCGTCAGTAACTTATTAATAGTCACAATGGTGTTTTATTTTTCTTTACTAAAAAGCAGAATCTACCAAAACACAGAACGTTACCTAGAACCACGGTCATAATGTGAAAGAACGTTTTTTCTAACCCGGGTTGATGCGTCTATTTTGTTAGATGCAGTGCAGTTAACAAACATTTCAATAGAATTCTTTGTCCCAATAACTACAGAATGCTTAACAGAAAGGACATTGTGACAGTGTACACATGTTGCTCTCATTAAAAGCTGTGTTGTTCAGAAATCGTTTTAAGGATATCTCTGCTGGAACACTTCTAACAAGTGGTGATACGGGGATGGATGACATTGTTTGCAATTTGTACACCACTGCTCACTACATGGAACTACGGAAAAAAAAACTGCGAATTTTCTCTCATTAGGGTTTTAATATTACGTGAAACTGCAGTGCTACAAACAAATGGTTGCGGAAAAATACCAGATTAAACTCTCTGTTGGTAAAGACTTTGTTGTGTGTATGTTTCAATACATACATTTCGGAATTAAGGACGTGTCGATGGGAATTACGCGATAGCAAACCTCTAGCACCCAGTTCAAAACGAGGTCGCTAAAGACAGATCCTTCTCTCATATTGTGTTCATAGAACACAGTACTACACTGCGTCGTTGATTTTAGAAGTAGGTGAAGTAACGATGTGTTATAAGGGGCGAAAACAGCCTTATTGTTTTGTGAATTGTCGTGTGGCTCTTTCTGGGGCATCCCAGTGACCCTACTCAGAAACTTGCCCGTAATCCCAGAAATCACAAAGCAGAGTGCAATGTGTGCGAGAATTGTATCGGAACTACAAGTAAAATAAAATGTTTCTTGACGGAGTGTTTTCGCGGACTTTTTTCTACCATATGCTGTACTGTGTACAAAAATTCTGGACATGGGTATAAAAACTGGCCACTGGAGATGCTTTAAAATAAAGCGAAAGGCGTTTCGTTTAAATAAGACCAAAGATCTACCAATTCCAGTTTCCTATATTCTAGTTTTCCACGCAATACTGTTATCTTCAAATTTTAGCTCAGTATCATACTAATTTTATTTACATTTGTTTCACATATTTTTAAAACTAAGGTGATTTCGTTGTTCCTAAAGTCAGTTCAAAATTATGAGCCGGCCACAGTGTCATTGATTCTTTGGATCCGCTTGTATTTTCTTCTCGTATTTTCAAAATTCTTGAAAATTCAGAATAATGTTTTTTATTCAATAAAGATGTATTTTTTTTCAGTTAACGTTCCAAGCTGCAAAACTATCAGCGAGGGAATTGGCCGTAGCTCATTGGATCGAATCAACCAGGTACTTGCCTAAAGTGCTTTAAGTCAGGAAAACCTAAATCAGAATTGTCAAACTGGCATTTGACAAACTCTTTTTCAATGCTTAAAACGATTGCCCAAAGAATTACATCACAAGAAGAGCCAAGAACTGACAAAAATTATTTTCAGGCTGTGATTGTTTTCGTGGACCCTACGAATTTCAGTTTCTTTTCTGTTTCTTGAGGTGCGGTGCGGCACTGGGTATGCTCATCAGCCACTTAACCTGTGGTGAAATGTCCGTTTCGTAACTACAAAAAGTAAACAGACGTATCGTGATACCACAGTTGGCTTATTTCAGTTGCGTTACTGTTACAATTACGAAAACCAGAAAAGTGAAAAACAACTCCTATACTACATTGTCCATCTGACTTCTGCTTTAAGTGATTTTCGTTCCGTTTTGAGTATTAAATGCTGTCGTCAAAATGTTATCGACCTGACAATATCCAGATTTGTCATTTGTAACTTAACCTGTGTCGTACCTTCTTATCGTAAAAACGTTATAGAATTTACTTAATGCAGAGATAGAGTCGTGTGAATTGCATCGTCTGTCTGGCAGTTGCTTTGAAACTCTGAAGTTTGTATTTTGTCACGCCATCTTGTTTATTTTGTGTATTTCTTTGAAAAACAACCTTTGTGGAGATATGAAGTCTCTCTGAAGTTGTGTGAACTATCTGTTTAGTATTAAGTTATCTGACGATGGCCTAGGAAGACGAAACTCGGATGATAACGAAGTATTAAATAAATATTGTGAGATTAACAACATTAACACACACGCGCTCTGATTTGTGATTTCCGTGATTCCGGACAAGTTTCTGTCTAGGGTCATTGGGATGCCACAGAAATAGGCACACGACAATTCACAAAATAAAAAGGCTGTTTTCGCCCCTTACAACATTAACATTCGAGTTTTTAATATGTCTGTGTTTCTCCAAGAACCGACGAAATAAATCTTAAATATTATTTATGTATGGAATATATACATACATTACCGTGAAAGAACGAAATTGAAGAATGTCAATATCCACGTAGCGCTTGCGGCGATTGTCAAAATTCACAAAGACGCTTGGTCTATGTCCGCAATATTTGCTAAATATCTTTATTTCCCATTTACATCGGCAAATGTCGACAATCGCCAATGTCGGCTAAAATAGTGTGTTAAATTTTTAAATCATTCTTCATTATTAAATCACATTAAGATATATGTTAAAACAGGACAAAGTTTAAGTCACAGCACGTCGAAATATACTGTTGCACCTAAAAGGAACGGCACATTCTCAGAAGAGAAAAAAATACCAATAATAAACTTATTTAAATCTCATGTAGAAAGCAACTTTTCTTTGCAAATTACGAACTGATGGCCGGTATAAAGCTTTTTGAGGGCAACATTGTGATATAGATGGGCCCCAAATGTTCAAAATATTTGAAGAAGGTGATACGCTACTTATTCAGCTGGACGAATTTCGTTAAATGATCTTGATTCATCATTATGAACTTATATTCGGAAATCCTGTGTGCCTGCAGGTCTATCAGATGGACATCTCGAATTTAACTGTGAACTGACACTTGTTTTCACAAAAATACCTTTTTTAGGCGCTCTATGTTTCATTTGACATTGTTTACATAAGTTGAAATACAACATTGTCACCTCATATGTAATATTTTTATATTTAACTCGTAATTCCTAAATCATACGCGTTCCTCCATCGCCTGTACTGCTGTGAGTTTCAGGTAGTATACTCAACAGTTTATCATTGGTAACATAATGCTGTATATTACATTTCTAGTTTTAATGGTAGAATTAATTTCCTCTTGTCATTAATAGGAGATTCATAACGTTTTAATCGTCTGTATTCAAAACGCGTACTGCCATTAGTTTTAGTAGAAATCACTTTAGTACCTTTCTTCAGAAAAAATTGAAATAGTTACCTTCTCGGTTAATCGCAACTGATGGACATAGATTGTTTATAAAAAAAGATATCGCAGTTCACTGCTGTTCTCATACGGTATATATCCGATAAAAAATTAAATTTAGGAAAACGTTGCACACATCAGAAAACCTTGCATAAGACTGACAGGTAACAGTGTTCCAGAGTATAAATAATAAACGCAGCAGAAGCATTGGTTTGGAGACAGACTGTCACCTCCTTTCTGTCGACACAAGGTTCTCGTTCCGACATCCACCAACCCATATCTGTGCTTGTCGAAATAAACGGGTGATGGTTCGAATGTATAAGGGTATAACCAAATATTCGGTCTTTCAACGATATATTAGATAAGTGTTGACATTCCCCAAAGAAAGACGACATTCTCCAAATTCGGTGTTTCACAGTAATATATGTATCATCCTGTCAGCATTGCAGAATAGTCTTTATTATTGTTGCTTGGATCATACCAAATGTAACAGCTCTAGTTTATGCTGAGTTAGTAATGCTGCAGTAACATACGAGAAGTGTCAGTATTTGCCCTATGAACGTCAACATTATCACTTCTATGAACATCAGAGATAAATATCGTGACATTTTAGAAACAACGCATGTGTAAATCGCGTGAGAACAAAAGCTAACACGTATGAGTTAGATAAAATGAATATTTTGTATTGGAATTTGACAAGGAGAATGTGAATGGTGAAATTTATTCCAAAAATATGTACAAAACAAAACTACCGTGGATAAATTTTTATCACACTGACATACTATAAAGTGACACAGAGAATTTCACTATTGAAGTGCTGAACACCATCATCAGAGAAGAGAAAAAAGCATAATTTTTATAGTTTCATGTACTGCTTAGACAGTAAACAATGTTCTGTGTGAGCGCAGATCCGTGTATTCTGTTTTCACTACTCGAAATTTTATAGTGCAGTTGAAATGTCTCCAGTTTCGTCGTAATTATGTGGCATTTATTTTATGAACATATGTTATGGTATTCGTAAAAGACCATAAAAAACGTAATTCACATTTTATGTAACAATCAATATGTACCCACAGAGTGATCGGCGATAATACATTTGCATTTATTAAATATTATAATTGCCGTTTCTTGTCTTAACTGTACAGCAAATGAGAAAACGTTTCATCATAACAGAACAATTAGCAACATTTGCAGATCCAGTTATCTTAAATAAACAATTTTAAACCCTTCATTGGATTGGATTGGATTGTGGGGGTTGAAGGGACCAGAGTACAAAGGCCCAAAACCCTGCATTGGTATGGCGACATTTTGCGTAGTTGTTTTATAAATATTGAAAGTATTTGAATTCCACCTTTGCTACCACAAAAAAATGCATGTTTCTGTTACAAATACCAGTCTTTTCTTTTACACTAAACCATCATCAGGGATCTGAAATGAAAGATATTCTCTATTGGACTTGCTTTAAGATCAACAAAACAAGCAGTAAATCTCGTAAGTAAAAATCTCCATCTTTTGTACCGAACTGTTTTTCGACAAGATTAACTTTCATTACATACCACTGATAACAGTTTCCGGCAAAGAACAAACAAAGGAAAAAAATATAATAAAATCTGATTAAATAAAGACATCTGATCCCTTTCGCCTTTCCTCTTTAAGAGGAAGCTGAACAAAATGCAGCTCGTGAAAATTATTTCTCCTTGCCTTTTTTCATTTTGTTACAGAACCAAGTATAGATAATAACAGAAGAAACTGAAGATATCACAGAAAAATACGACGGTTTTCAAATGACTACAAACATCAAACAAAACCATAAAAACATAGAACCTAGAAACACATATCACTACTACCTAAGACTTTTAAAAGCCATAGACACTGTGTCACATAATAATTAGATGAAGATTCATAAAAAAGGATTAGGAAACTACGCGGAAAACCATCACTTCAACAATTAGCTAGTAGAAACAGAAATGAGATACATAATATTCCTAACGATAGAAGACACTGGAAGCATAAGTGACACAGGCCTTGCAATACAACAAGAGGAAATAAAAAAGAAACACTGCGGTATTCGTGGAAAAATATTTCTGGTTTTTAGTATGCGAAAGATCTAAATAAAGAATATTGTCATAACATATCCTGCTTACCGCAATAAACTTAATGAATATCATGTTAGACCGCTTTTTACACAACTGAACTATTGAAACAAAGTATGGCTCCGAAATAAGTCGATACTAACTGTAAATAAATAAATCAAGGAGAAAACCACAACAGAATTACAACAATTTTTTTCGACCAACAATAGAGTGAATAATCATCTGAAAAATAGATAAGTTTAAGAATATTTCTATATTATTTTTTGCGAAGTGCATCTTAACCCAGAATTAACCTCTTCAGATAAACAATGTAACTCATGATATCTTTTTTGACAATTACTAAAATACCAAAAGAGCAAAATTTTAGTGCTAGTTAACGACGCCACAAAAGCTGGTTGCACTGATGCTAAAGTATACGTGGAATAAAATCTCGCCGACGACTGTGTGGTCCCATCAATCGTCGGCGTCAGATTATCACCGCCTACCGAACCGTAACTCTGATCTGATCCCCTGGGGAAGATTGACTTGGCTAGAAGCACAATGGGCACTAGCCCCCACAACGTCAGCGGCTATATCGCTACCAGTTAAGCCAGATTCAAGGTCCTTTACCTAGCAACCAGTTCTGATGTTACACAGTCTAAACAATTGATTTTCTCTTAATTTGTTTATCTCTCGCTGCGTTTTAAAATTTCCTTTGATGGAAAATAACGACTACAATAATATTTTTTTTCCATCGCAAACGAAATAACAACACAGTGTGAGGAATACATATACGAGGGTTGGAACTTTAAAGAGTGGCAACTATTTATTCACGACCGATACAAAAGAGTTACATATTTGCACCTGTTACTGTTCTTCGAAGTAGTCACCAGCGTTGTGAATAACCCGGTGACAGTTATGTGGAAGGCGTAGTATACCGTTAGCAGAGCCTGTTCTGTTGATAGTGCGAATGGAGCGGTCTACTGCCTGTCGAATCTCTGGAAGAGTTATGAAGCGAATGCCACGGAGTGGTTCCTTCATCTTCGGAATCAAATCAAAGTCACAAGGACTTAAGTCAGGGGAGTATGGTGGATGGTACAGTACTTCCCAGTCCCATCGACGGAACAGAGCAGCCACAGCTTGAGCTGTATGCGCCCGCGCATTGTCGTGCGAAATGATGGGTGGGTTGCGCAGAAAGTGTCGCCGATTCTTTCGCAAAGGTAGTCTCACGTGATGCTCCAAAAACGAACAGTAATACTGTGAACTGAGGGTCTGCCGTGAAGGAACGCAATGCTTTAGGACAACACCATCACAGACCTACACGGGAATCACCATAACTTTAGACTGCTCGATTCGCACCATCAGCAGAACAGGCTCTGCTAACAGGTGCAAATATGTAACTCTTTTGTATCGGTTGTGAATAAATAGTTGCCACTATTTAAGTTCCAACCCTCGTAGGAGGGACGGTTGAGAAGACCCCTGACGTGAATCGTGTTTAAAGAGAAATATATGCTGAGAACGAAAACAATTTTAATGGGGTACTTTCAGTTGTTCAGCCGAGTTATTGTTTCCATTTCACGAACAATTTTTAGACTACCGACGTCAAGTAGACGACTGGATTGCTCATTAAATTTTGTGCTTAATATGTAAACAACTACTCCGCTGAACATCCAGAATCACGCCATCACGCCGAGAAAACGTGAGGGACCACAAGAAAAACGTTTCTACGATAACTACAATATACAGTTTCAGCTCTATCGTACTGCGTAACCTTTACACCACGCACCTGTTTTCGTAATACTGCTAGTAAACACTTTTTACTAAGAAGTTTACTCAGATCGCCAAATGTGATCGTTTTCTGTGGATAATAAAACCTAGGTCGTTTATAATAAGTTTGTACGTGGTATATATTCGCTTCAGCTCTGGTATCGATTTCCATCCTTCTGTTGAATCTTAAGGAGAGAAAGGTATGTGTGTATGTGTGTATGTGTGTGTGTGTGTGTGTGTGTGTGTGTGTGGAGAAATTAACGATAATTAATAAAAACTAAAATTTATATCAAGCAATTTAAAGTTTGCTGAATGTTGTTAACGAAACAAGAAACACTCTTAATTCAGGCAGAGTCCCTGCAGTTTCAATTATCTCTCAGCTTCACAAACCATTCCATGCTTTAAACTGTTCTACATAGTTACATCTTAACAAGAATCAAACAAGTTCGAAAAGAGATATAACAGAAAATTAAGAAAGTCGATGATTGTATGCTGAAGGTTATTCCATCGGCCACCTACGAAACGTCCGTGTTATTCATCATTACATCCCAACATGTCGTAATAAGAGCAGCAGAGTCTTCCAGTTTAATATACTTTCGTGTCAAGATCTCTACAGATAAAAAAATCCAAAGTTTTATTTTTACCGGTATTGTCGTAAATAACCTCCATTCTCCCAACTCGCTGACAAATTCAAAGACACGTATTTCACCAAATGTAGAAAGTCGTGCCATGTCTTTTCCCCCATTATAAATCAATGTGATCAAACACACACACAGAAGCAAACTTTATGAGAAAGCGAGCTGTCTCGTAAACAGACATCGAAACTCCACGGCGGATGAAGATGTGGGGGTGGAGGAATTGACAGAACGAGGAGCAGACTGACAACAAAGCAGATAGGTTGTTCGACTTGAAATCTCTTTGACAGCAGATCCTCTCGCCCAAACAGAAGGGAGCTCGTTCTCTTTCCCCGAGGATGACAAAAAAGTTTTGATACTCTCTAAAATTGTATACGCCTCAGCGCCCCTTCCCAGACCACGCAGTTTGCCTAATTTTCCTGCATATAAAGAGGATATTTCCCGCTACGGGGCCGCTTCGTTTTCCATTTTTGTTTCTCCATCTGGAATTGTTGAGATGCGTTGCAAGAGTCAGTTGTTGCTTTCTTCGATTCCATATATCACTAAAAACAATGACGAAACACAACATAACAGGACGGATGAGCAGGTATTAGAACTAGGAAACTACAAGCACTTTAGTACATGCTACTAAAATTTAAAAAAAAATATGAACAATACGTTGAAACACGATACTTCGAATACGAACGGTAGAAATCGTCCTTGCGAGATATGGCCACTTATTAATAGGAATAATCAGTGCGGTAACTGTTTTAATAATTTCTTTTTATTTTACAGTGGAAGAATTTCCTTTACACTGTAATAATGTACTGGTCAATAACTTGTGCACAAATCACGTGATTAGCTACGGAACTTCGCGTGTTGCATCTTTTTTTTTCATTACGATAATGTTTCCCTTTACAAGTACCAATAAACTACAGTAATCAAGTGAAATCACAACATAAAAGTAATAACAGATAAAATAAAATGTTTATGAAACCGACAAGCCATAAGTTTACGTAAAAGCAGTCAAAAATGTAAAACAGGTATCAGCTTAATTTTTCAAGGAACTCCTCGACAGAACAGAAGGAGTGACCAATGAGAAAATTCTTCAGTTTCGATTTGAAAGCGCGTGGATTACTACTAAGATCTTTGAATTCTTGTGGTAGCTTAATGAAAATATATGCACCATTATACTGCATACATTTCTGCACAAGAGTCAAGGAAGTGCGATCCAAATGCAGAGTGAATTTATTCCTAGCGTTAACTGAGTGAAACCTGTTAATTCTTAGGACTAAGATGATATTGTTAACGAGAAACGCAGTGAAGAAGATACGTATCGAGACGCCAATGTCAGAATACCCGACTGATGAACAGAGGTCGACAAGAAGTTCGCGTACTTATTGCCCGAACCGCCCGTTTCTAAGCCAAAAATATCCTTTGAGAATCGGAAGAGTTACCCAAAAATATAATACCATACGTCATAAGCGAATGAAAATAAGCAAACTAGACTACTTTTCGTGTCGAACTATCACTCACTCAAGTGGCAACAGTAAGTCTTTGAACAAAATCTTGAACGTGGGCTTTCCACGACAGTTTACCATCTATCTGTAATCTAGAAATTTGAACCGCTCAGTTTCACTAATCATATGCCCATTCTGTGAAATTAAAACGTAGGGTTTTGTTGAATTGTGTGTTATAAAATGTAAAAATTGGGTCTTACTATGATTTAGCGTTAGTTTATTTTCTATAAGCCATGAACTTACGTCATGAACTGCACTATTTGAAACAGTGCCAATGCTGCACACAACATCCTTTACTACGAATTTAGAGTCATCGGTAAACAGAAATATTTCATTTATATATATAAGGAACAGGAGTGGCCCCAGCATAGATCCCTTGGATACCCGCGGTTCGACCATGCCCGACTCAGACCCCACATTAAAGCGATTTTCAACACTGTGGAAAATGACCTTTTGCTGTATGTTGATAAAATAAGAGGTGAACCAACGGTGAGCTACTCCCTGTATTCCATAATGGTCCAACTTCTAGAGAAATATTTTGTGATCAACACAATTAAACGCCTTAGTTGAATCAAAAAAAGATGCCTAGTGTTCGAATGTTTAATTCATCCAGTACATCACAGAGAAAAGAAAATACAGTATTTTCAGTTGTTAAACCACTTCTAAAACCGAGCCCTACATTTGATAGCAATTAAGTGAAATAAGAGTATACAATCTGTGAACGTCGAAGATATGTTCTGCTTTGATTTAAAAGTTCAGAATCAAATCAGCGCTACTTCGCCACTGTGCTGAACTTCCTCTCTTTAATAACCTGCCGTCCGCTATACAGCTATATCCGACGGTATTTCGACCCCGAAAGAGCGCGAAACGAGCATATTAAATACCGGGCGTAACGAACTTGAGAACGAAAAGAACAGGACGAAATCTTTTTGTGTTATCGTTTTCATGTCTTCACACAGTTTAGCTTTATACAGTGACAGTAATGTATGTGATAGACTCTTTCGGTCTACGTAGCTAAGTATTCCAGTGTTATTAATAATGCTATCTTCGGCATTGTTCAATTAAGAACAAACCGTCTGTGAAGATTTGATAAATACAAATTCCATTACAGATGCATTCTAGACTAGAAATAAAAATTAGGGGATTAAAATATATATCAAGCAATATATGAGGAAATGCTTGTAATTAGCTCGCTATAAAAGACAAACACTTTTGTCTACTTTTTTTTATTACTGCATGTTACATGTCGCCAGCAATCTTGAGACTCTACTGATTTACACCTAACGCCTACAGTCTATTATTAATATATTAGTGTTGATTTTCATCGACTAAAAGAGTTCGGAAACGTACGGCTTGTGAAAATTTAAAGTTGTATTTGAATACTGACATTAAAGAAAATTCAAACTTGAATTATGTATTAACAGATGCCGGAAAATAATAAATAAATTAAAGCAATACAAATGGAATACATTCCATCGGTTCCCAATACCAGTAGCAAAATTATCTCTACAGATGTCAGGCTTGTACTTTACGATATGTTACGTTACTTAGTGTTTTGAGCGCCATGCCCGTAATTATACGTTGTCTTCAGTGTTGGAAAGAATGTCATTCCGGTAATATTATGAGTATGGCAGTCCTCACTAAAATGTTTTACCTGTAATATTATGGTCATGGCACTCAGAGTGTTACGTTTGTAATGATATATCTCCAGGAATTCAGACATAACCTCTACTATCAACAATACTATAACGTTTATAACATTAAGATTCATATTAATTTTAATGATAACATATACTGAGAATTTCCAGTGAATTAGCAAATGCGAACAACAAATCGGTCACATGCCCAATACGATAGTTGCAACATACGTATTCAGAATCTGAAAAACGAAATAAACCGTAGGAAATTTTGCAAGGTGATTTACCTGCACCTAGCGATTGGTTTTATGCAACCCACAACGCCTCCATATACCACTTGCAAAATTTTCATATTCTCTCGCTTACTTGTCAGCAGAAAAGATAAACAATACCTTTTTGTAGGATGTTTAATGTAGTTTAATTTTGTACTGGAATACGTTTCCGCTGGAGACTACGATTTTCGAGTTATTCAAGAAAAACGTTTATAAGGTCAATTTTGTATATTTTTTTAAAATAATTTGAAAACCAAGGCCTTTGGCGAAAATGTATTCCAGTACAAAATTTAACTCTATTAAGTTTCCTACAGAAAGGTCCCGTTCATTTTTTCTGTAAGACAAACAGTTGTGAATGAGAGAATATGAAAGCCTCGCACTTGGTTTTTGAAGGTGTTGGAGGTTGTATAAAACCCATAGGTAGGAGCAGCTGACTCACCTGTATATAGATAATCTTTCTTGTAGTACTTTTAACACAGTCTAAGAAGCTATGACCCTAGATCACACAAAATTTGAATACAGAAACAGAAGAAAAACTGGTAAACTTTTCAAGTATATGCAAACAATTATATTAACTCTGGGACAATATTTTATGAATAACACAAAATAAATTTTGTTAAACAGTGCTCTTACTCACATTTTTCTTCGGTATCGCCATCGCTTTAAGGTGCACATGAAGAAAGCAGAATTGAAGTATTGAGAATTAAATTAAGTAAGCTTGAAGTTGGTCGAGGAAACGTTATACAATTAGAAAGGAACCGAAGCGTTACAAAAGAAAGTTTGAAGTGGGACACACTTGCAGATAAACGACGCTCTAAACGGAAGGGGCTGCTCACTAAATTCCAAAATCCGACCTTTACCGAGGATGTAGAGCATATATTATTACAACCAACTTTCATACAGCGCAATGATCACCACTCAAAGATAAGGGAAATTAGAGCTCGTACTGAGGCGTTCAGACAGCCGTTTTTCCCTCGCGTGATCCGCGAGTGGAACAGAGAGGGCGAGGGGGGGGGGGGAGTATGACTTCGGCGCGAATAGTACTCTCCGTCACACACCGCTTGGTGGCTAGCGGAGTACATATGTAGATATGTAAATTTAGAAGTTCAGTGACGTTGTTGTAGGAGCCTCCTGTCTCCGCCTGAGAGTAATGAATAACACATTTTCCGCACATTCTTCCCCCCCCCCCCCCCCCTCCGAAATTCTTCAACAGATTGTGTGCATGTTGTAATGAACAAAGTGTATTATAGGCAGTCACCAGATTGATGTTACCCCATGATAGCTCTGCTTTTATTAATCGAAATATTTCTCTGGATCAAGGACATGTATTCGACCCCACTTCCAGGGTTGGACAGCAACATTGCGGCCAGGGTAGCGTCCAGATCAGCGGGAAGGGAGAGCACCGCACAGTCTATTAGTTTGACTGGTCATGAATATGAAACTCTGAACACAACAAGCCACTTAAAAATTATGTAGCCTATATTCTGAAACAATCTTACATGAAAAATCCGCGATCAGGAAAGAGCACAAAATTCCATTCCGCCATGGGACGCTACTTGATCAAACAGCACAAATAACTGTAGTACTAATTCATTGCCATAATAGCTGCGGCTCACTTTCATTGTGTGACAAAAGTCAAGGAATATGACAAAAGTCATGGGATAGCGATATGCACATTTACAGATGGCGGTAGTATCGCGTACACAAGGTATAAAAGGGCAGTTCATTGGCGGAGCTGTCGTTTATATTCAGGTGATTCATGTGAAAAGGTTTTCGACGTGATTGTGGCCGCACGAAGGGAATTAACAGATTTTGAACGCGGAATGGTAGTTGGAGCTGTTTTGGAAATCTTTAGGGAATCTAATAGTCCGAGATGTACATTGGAAAGGGTGTGCCGAGAATACCATATTGATGGCATTACCTCTCGCCACTAACAACGCAATGGCCGACGGCTTTCAGTTAAAGACCAAGAGCAGCGTTGTTTGCATAGAGTTGTCAGTGCTAATAGATATGCAACACTGAGTGAAATAACCGCAGAAATCAGTGTGGAACGCAAAACGAATGTGTCCGTCACGACATTGTGGCGAAATTGAGCACTAATGGACTACGGCAGTAGAGGACCGAAAGGAGTGCCTTTCGTAACATCACGACATCGCCTGCAGTGCCTCTCCTGGGTTCGTGGCCATATCGGTTGGATCCGACTGGGAATCGTAACCGGCTCTTATGATTCCCTATTTCAGTTGATGAGATCCGATGGTAGGGTTCGAGTGTGGCGCATACTCTACGAAGCCATGGACCCAGCTTGTCAATAATGCACTGTGCAAGCTGGTGGTGGCCCTATAATGGTTTGGGCTGTGTTTAGACTGGGTCCTCCGGTTGTTCCCAACAACAATGGAATTTTTATGGATGACAATGTGCTACGTTATGGGCCACAATTTTTCACGATTTGTTTGAGGAACAGTTCGAGCGAATGAGTTGGCCACCCCGCACGCCCCCACGAACATTTATGAGACATAATCGAGAGGTCAGTTCGTGCCCAAAATCCTGCACCAGCAACACTTTCGCCATTATGGACGGCTGCAGAGGCAGCACGGCTCAGTATTTCTGCAGGGGACTTCCAACGACTTGTTGAGTCAAAAAATGGTTGAAATGGCTTTGAGCACTATGTGACTTAACATCTGAGGTCATCAGTCCCCTAGAACTACTTAAACCTAACTAACCTAAGGACATCATACACATACATGCCCGAGGCAGGATTCGAACCTGTGACCGTCGCGGTCGCGCGGTTCCAGACTGAAGCGCCTAGAACCGCTCGTCCACTGCGGCCAGCACTTGTTGAGCCCACGCCGCGTCGAGCTGATGACTTTTGTCATCCCAGTTTAAAATGCCCATCGGAAAGATGGCTGAGAAATCTTCGTATTCTTTTTTTTCTGCCTTTTTTCCGCATCTACTTGGTGTCGGTATGATAACTATTGGATGTGGCATGGTTAATTTAGGACGTACACGGTTGTCAGCACCCCTTATCCCCTGGACTGAATATGTGTACCTCCACATATCTGATATAGTGTTAGTCATCTGAAAGAGTGCGACCGTTTTTGAAATGTTTCTGAGTGTGTAACTGAGGCGGAACTTGAGTAATAGCCCGGTATTTAACTAGAAGAATGTGGAAACCGCCTAAAAACTACATCTAGGCTGGAAGGCACACTGGATTCCGTCTTTAATCCGCCGCGAGGATGCTATAGGGCGCTGGCATACCTGCCCGAATCTCTGGCGTGGCTGTTAGGGCGGATCGGAAATGCGACTGAAAAATGGAAATACGAAGAAACAAAGATTGCAGGATTCCTGACTTCATTACGTCCAAGAGGACCAACCGCTCTCGGGACTCGCTACACACGGGAGTTCACCGGAGACTGCAGTGGGCACTACGGCGGAGATGGCAGCCGGATTGCTTGCATAATCTCCTGCCCGAGTGCGCAAAGGTGATCTTACAGTAACAGTTACTGCGGATAGCATTCTAACGATTCCTCACGAAAAAACGACAAACAGGCGTGAGAGCGCACTGAAAAGCGAAGCCTTCGGATTTTATGTGTAAACACTCTTCAAGCTTTTTAAACAAAGCAAATGTTATTATCATTCTACATCTTTAGTCTTCATATCTACACATTGGTTTCTCAACGTAGACATCTTCGCGGCGAACACATTTCTCCCAGTGAGAGACCAGTTTCTTGATATCGTCGCTGTAGAACGTTTGACTCTGTGGACGGAGCCATCTACATCTACGTGATTACTCTGCTTTTCATTTTAAATTGCCTGGCAGAGGGTTCAATGAACCACCTTCAAGCTGTCTCTCTACCGTTCCACTCTCGAAAGGCGCGCGGGAAAAGCGAGCCGTTGAATTTCTCTCTGCGAGCCCTGATTTCTCTTATTTTACCGTGATGATCATTTCTCCCTATGTAAGTGGGTGCCAACAGAATGTTTTCGCAATCGGAGGAGAAAGCCGGTAATTGAAATTTCATGAGAAGATACCGTCGCAACGAAAAACGCCTTTATTTTAATAATAGCCACTCCAATTCACGTATCATGTCTATGGCACTATCTCCCCTACTTCGCAATAATACAAAACGAGCTCCCCTCCTTTGTACTTTTAGATGCCACCCGTCAGTCCCATCTGAAGCGGATCCCACACTCCCGAATATGGCGGACAAGCGTGGTGTAAGCAGTTTCTTTAGTAGACCTGTTGCACCTTGTAAGTGTTCTACCAATGAATCGCAATCTTTGGTTGGCTCTACCCACAACACTATCTATGTGATCGTTCCAATTAAGGGTATTTGTAATTGTAATCCGTAAGTATTTAGTTGAATTTGCAGCCTTTTGAATTTCCAGCCTTCAGATTTGTGTGACGTCGCATAATCGAAATAACCTCGCCTCTGCTTACACCGCCCCGTCACTATCAGAGTGAAGTTCTCGAAGGTTTTCTTTCAGTTTGGGAAACAGATGGAGACAAGTAGTGTTTGTATGTGTTGATCGATGACAGTGAGTCCAAGGCGTTGTTATTGTTGCAGTCGTTTGTGGTTTGGCATTATCATGCTGGAGGAGAGGGTGCTCCATGTGTGGACTAAACACCATTGCAGCATACTGTTTCTCACGCACCGACATAGTTACGTCACACACCACCACGTTACAAGCTACAACTCAGAACCCTCTGGCGTCAAAAGATTGCAGATATGTAGACATGAAGAATAAAAATGTAGACTGTTACTAAAGTGTGTTTGATTTGAAAAGCTTTAAAAATTTTCACATAAAATTTGCGGAGCATTACATTACAGAACTACCGCGTAATTACTACGCATCTGAAGCTACGATTAGCTCAAATAATTGACCAAACACTCAGACTTCATTGAGCGGTTGTTGCGACACGTCTGCTCTCTAGAACTGACCGATTGTAAGTGACCTTAGTGACCTTTTTCGACCACGAATGCAGTGGCCTTTTATCTGCAGTTGGCTACAGAAAATCTGTTGCACTGGTCTCTTCGCAGGTTGCCATCCTAGTTGGCCTCTTCAGAAACGTTCCTCCCTCGCTCTAACTCTGGAAAGACAGAAAAAGTATCTGTTAATTCTGCTGGTAAGAACTAGTTTTTACCGGATACCTGTGACTGATATCATCTTGGTATTCTTTACTAACTTTGAACGTAATTGTTTCCCTCACACGTTCTGGTCCAAAAGGCGACCATTGTACCAGATAGGTCCGGCATGGATCCAAGTATATGTAATCCCAAATATGAGTCACTCTAAAGCGGCACCAGCTCCGCGCCCACGAAGTTTTTTGGGGGTTGTTTTTGGGGGAAGAGACCAAATAGCAAGGTCATCGGTCTCATTGGATTAGGGACGGACGGGAAAGGAAGTCGGCCGTGCCCTTTCAAACGAACCATCCCGGCATTTGCCTGGAACGATTTAGGGAGATCATGAAAAACCTAAACCAGGATGGCAGGGCGTGGGATTGGATGGTCGTCCTCCCGAATGCGAGTCCAGTGTGCTAACCACTGCGCCACTTCGCTCGGTCCCAGGAAGGTCATTGGGTTACGTTCTCCGGCTCCTGACAGACGACATACCTCCGCATGTCACGGTGCCACCAGCGACCTACCTCATAAGTACGGCCATTCAGTGAGGTAGACACCGACAACAGCCTATATAGGACACTCCAGATTGGGAAGACTACTTTTCCATGTCCGCTTCAGACGTCAGTCAAACGTCAGATGACATCATCTCATGAATCTAGCCAGCTAGCGAGAAGCTCATCATCGCAATGGGCGGTAGCCAATCCCGCGGCGTGAAAATATACCTCCGCGTAATCGTACAACCAGCCATTCCGGGTCCACGCGGCAGTCTTCAGTGAGCCTACAGCCGGTTACATCGAGGTCACCACCGAGAATCTGAGGGCATCTATTCGGAAGGCTGCGTGGTAGCAACGGACTTAACGTGGCATTATCTCGGACTGTTTTTGCCTGTCAGTGTGACTTTGATGCTAGAAGGGACCTCTTCCAGGATGTGTTCATTGTATTCAGTTCTTGAGAGAGGTTTAGTGTTCGAATAAACGGTTCTTGGACTTCTACTTTCTGCAGTTCTTTCTGACTCTGGCGCAGTCGTATTCAGTTGACATGCTACTGGTCAGATACAACCATGTCACAACACACGGGCCTGTCATTTACTGGAACTGTGTGACCTGTGCATAGCCTCCAGAAGGACTTGTAGAATCCATCACGTAAAAAAAAAATGTATAGTTAGCTATCTCCCTTGCTTCTTACAGACCAATGTTGCTGTCTATTAGGATTCGGTGAAATATATTTGGTTGAAAATAATACATTACTGGCCATTAAAATTGCTACACCAAGAAGAAATGCAGAAGATAAACGGGTATTCATTGGAAAAATATATTATACTAGAACTGACATGTGCTTACATTTTCACGCAATTTGGGTGCACTGACCCTGAGAAATCAGTACCCAGAACAATTACCTCTGGCCGTAATAACGACCTGGATACGCCTCGGCATTGAGTCAAACAGAGCTTGGATGGAGTGTAGAGGTACAACTGCCATGTAGCTTCAACACGATACCACAGTTGATCAAGAGTAGTGACTGGCGTATTGTGACGAGCCAGTTGCTCGGCCACCATTGACCAGACGTTTTCAGTTGGTTAGAGATCTGGAGAATGTGCTGGCCAGGGCAGCAGTAGAACATTTTCTGTATCCAGGGAGGCCCGTACAGGACCTGCAACATGCGGTCGTGCATTATCCTGCTGAAATGCAGGGTTTCGCAGGGATCGAAAGAAGGGTAGAGCCACAGGTCGTAACACATCTGAAATGTAACGTCCACTGTTCAAAGTGCCGTCAATGCGAACAAGAGGTGACCGAGACGTGTAGCCAATGGCAACCCATACCATCACGCTGGGTGATACGTCAGTATGACGATCACGAATACACGCTTCCAATGTGCGTTCACCGCGATGTCTCCAAACACGGATGCGACCATCAAAATGATGTAAATAGAACCTGGATTCATCCGAAAAAATGACGTTTTGCCATTCATGCACCCAGTTTCGTCGTTGAGTACACCATCACAGGCGCTCCTGTCTGTGATGCAGCGTCACGGGTAACCGCAGCCATGGTCTCCGAGCTGATAGTCCACGTTTCTGTAAACGTCGTCGAACTGTTCGTGCAGATGGTTGTTGTCTTGCAAACGTCCCATCTGTTGACTCAGGGATCGAGACGTGGCTGCACGATCCAATACAGCCATGCGGATAAAATGCCCGTCATCTCGACTGCTAGTGATACGAGGCCGTTGGGATCCAGCACGGCGTTCCGTATTACCCTCCTGAACCCACCGATTCAATATTCCTTTAACAGTCATTGGATCTCGACCAACGCGAGCAGCAATGTCGCGATAAGATAAACCGCATCGCGATAGGCTACAATCCGACCTTTATCAAAGGCGAAAACGTGATGGTACACATTTCTCCTCCTTACACAAGGCATCACAACAACGTTTCACCAGGCAACGCCGGTCAACTGCTGTTTCTATATGAGAAATCGGTTGGAAAGTTTCCTCATGTCAGCACGTTGTAGGTGTCGCCATCGGCGCCAACCTTGTGTGAATGCTCTGCAAAGCTAATCATTTGCATATCACAGCATCATCTACCTGTTGGTTAAATTTCGCATCTGTAGCACGTCATCTTCGTGGTATAGCAATTTGAATGGCCAGTAGTGTAATAAACGTTTCGCTGTAAGAGATGAGTGTTATTTCTTGTAATCTAAATGATGAACATAATGTTCATCTGGTTGTAAATGCGAGTTCAAAAAAGAAAATGGTTCAAATGGCTCTGAGCACTATGGGACTCAACATCTTAGGTCATAAGTCCCCTAGAACTTAGAACTACTTAAACCTAACTAACCTAAGGACATCACATACACCCATGCCCGAGGCAGGATTCGAACCTGCGACCGTAGCAGTCCCGCGGTTTCGGACTGTAGCGCCAGAACCGCACGGCCACCGCGGCCGGCTAAATGCGAGTTCACTTTATCAGAAAATGCTCCTACGATTTACTTAGAAATATATAACATTACCTCATTAGCACACGTCTGCGTACGGTAACGAACCAGAAAGTTCGGTAGGACGTAAATAGCAATACGGAAGATTGTGGATAATAGGAGCACATTCACTAGTGGAAGGTCTTCCACTGGCAAAAACAGATGCAGAGTATGAACCAAATGGAAGAAGTGTGAGGCGACCAATAAAGAGGTAACACTGCCTATTCTGGGATGAGAGACATGATAAGACTATAAAGTTGGCCTTCGGGTACGGTACACATTATACTGAGCATTTTAAGAGCCTAAGGTTTCTGAGAAGGTCTCTATTGACAACTACTATGTAAAATATCTATCCATGTCCTTGATACGCGACTGAAGTACAGAGCACCGTATTTCGGAGTAGTAACCAGGCTGTTGCCTCGGATCTGGGTGCTCACACTGCCGACGTCACGTAGCGCTGAGTCGGCAAGTGGGACACGACGGCTGCAGCCGCAGCCTGCACGGTAATCCAGGGCTCCGCGCCCCGCATAAACAGCACTCTTTACTTCGGCCGCAGGGCTAGCTGCTCGCTGACAATCCCGACACCTCCAGCCCTCCGCCTGGACGCAGAAATCCGAGACCACTCGCACTCCCACTGCTTCAATCCTCAAGTCCTGCTACAGTTCACCATTCCTCTTCCCATCCTGTCAACAGTCTAATCAGCTCGTCAGTTACCAAACTATCACGATAACTTCGATGTAACGTTTCCCGGTATGTGAACACGTCGTCATGTTGATAATAAAGGCAATGTTTCGGCTACCTACCGTGACAATCGGTTTTCATCATGCTGATTACCTTACACTACCTTGACAATGGCCAACTATAACAGTGGCCGAAAAGTAGCTTTCATAAGCTACGTGGAAATCCGGTAGTATAGCTGATAATGCAAAAAGTTGTCCTGAATAATTCAGTGTTGGAAAGAGATAAAAGTTTAATGACTGGGGACAAATCACAAAGTGGGTACCACAAGGTTCAATTTTGAGTCCACTTCTATTGCTTATAAATCAAAATTATTTCATTTAACATCCATTAAGCAGAATGTGTAAATTTTGTAGACTATGCCAGTGTTATGGTAAATTCCAGTAAAGAGCAAGCACCAGAAGAGACTGTTAACGACTCTTGTCGGAGAATTATTGAGTGATTATTTGAAAATGGACTGTCCCCTATCTCTGAGAAAACACACTAATTCAGTTCTGTACAACAAGTAGTCATATTAACAATTGATTTACCACATGAACTTGAGTCAGTTAATATGGCAGAATTATCAAAATTTTTGAGTGTACATATTGATGAAAATTCGAACTGGTAGAATAATATTACTGAGCTGCTCAAACAACGAAGTTCGGGTACTTCTGCGCTTTGAAAAATTGATAGTCTAGGAAATAAGCGAATCAGTATTTCCATTCAATACTGTATTATGGAATAATATTCTGAGGTAATGCATCACTTAGAAAGAAAGTATTGATCGCACAAAAGCGAGCAATAATAATAATATGTAGTGCTCATATGCGGTTGCCATGTGGGTGTCCATTGAATGGGTTAGGCATTTTAACCCTCAGATGTTATGGTGGGAAAACGGGACACTTAAGGTACAATGGGGGTCTTCGTGGACCGCATCCCGCTGCAGCGCGTAAAAGCTGCTGAGGGAGCATGGTGACACATTCAGGAGAGATAAACAAATTAGTAATATAAAACAGTAGCATAACTGTATGCTTCAGTTTACACAAACATTATATTTTAAAACGCTACAAAAAATAGTTGTACCCATATACAAAATAAAATACTGACAGCGCTGTCACAACCGTGAAAACAGTGGAATGAATAAAATATTTGTGCAATTAGTAGCGTCACTGAAAAAAAGTAAATAAATAAACGGAAATATAACACAAATATTGCATCCAATATAAACTAAAGAAATGAATCTCTGTTTTCATTGTAGTAATGTTATTTCTACCCACTTGTCCAGTCTTATAACAAAACTTTGGTTAGTCCCCACGAATAAAATAACAAATATAATAAAATACAAACAGTTTGTGAGTATATAAATTATTTTTGCACTTCATGGCAAGATCTGCTAATCTGGACAATATCAACATTGCTTTTACAAACTTGGTTTTTCTATCCTGACTGTGAGGGCAAGAACTACACCGTTTTTTTTTTTTTTTCCTTTTTGTTTTCCTAGCGGGAGAGCCGTGCTTTTTTTCACCAAGATCAAGAACGCCTCCTACCTCAGCTCGGAGGATTCTAGGTAGCCTTGTGCTGTAGACTCTTATTTTCATGTGGAGTTCTGTTAGTGAATACGCCAGAGATTTCAGGAAGTTAGCACGGGTACATTTTTTTCCCTTTCAGTTTGAAAAAAATACTGATATTTAAGACGACACGATATAAATACCTCATGGCCTACGTCTACTTGTTCTTTGAGTTAAGTAACTTTACAAAAGTTTGTCATACACATCTACACCCCCTTTTGATGAGTTGTAAAATTCAACAATATCCGGTGTTCCGGATACTGGATTTGCCTTGCCTTCATCATGCTTGGGAGACAGTAATATCACTTTTTTACGTGTTGTAAGAAACCATAGTCTTGTCGCGCTGAAACAGGAATCTTGAACTGCCCAGTAGTGAGTCCTCAGTTGAAATGAAGAAAGATACAATCTCTATTTTATTTTTTCGAATGGTTCCTCCTAGTGTTAGTTTTTTTCTTTGCAGCTGTTCTGCTAATTCATATAAGCAGAACCAGTTGTCGACGGTAATGTTGCAATGATGCTATGCAACTTTTTCATTAGCTTCAGCGCGTAATGGATTCGCACCAATAAATCCTTCTTTTGTTCTATGGTACCTTCTCCAATAAATGGGATCACGCTGTAGAAATAAAACGTTCTTGTGTCACAGCCATATGTAAGTTTTAAACCGTATTTGTCGGGTTTTCCTGTCAAATACGTTTGAAACCACATTGTTCTTTAAAAGTAAGGCGCGTTTCATCAGCTGTGAAGTATTCAGACGGCGAGTAGTTGCGCTGACAGTTTTCACAAAAGGTCGTCCACAATTCTCGGGTGGCTTTTGAGTCAAATGTCAATCCTCGTAATAAAAATTTTAGTCTCATGTCTGACATCACAGAACGAAATCAAAGCTTTCATCCCAATTGCATTCGTGAGCTCCGTGAACGACTGTCCATGTTCATGTGTGGATGTCATGTGGGTTATTTCTTCGTTGGTGTAAATGAAGTCTCAACCATTGCGTCATTTATAAACAGTAAAAATAAGAAGACCTCGGTAACAGCAACTTTAACATCTTCCTCAAATCCAGGGGGATGGATAATAATGTACCTAGTAGGTACCTGGTGCGCCGTTGGGACAAAAGAGTCGTATAGCTGTTTGGTCTTTCCTCAAAACGAAAGTTCTACACTCACTGTCGAAGGATGATGTAGCCTGACTTGGTGGAAGACGTGGCTATGAGGTTTCATCCTCAGGGAGACATCGAATTGATCGTCTTAGTTGCCATCATGAATTCTTCAGGATCATCACTGTCACACGGTTCTTCTCGTTGTCGCTTTTGCTATTATAAAAGCACTCCATTTTCCTACGAAAGAACAAATGTCAATCAGAGGAGAATACATACATGCCCTAACAGATTAAACGTCTACGAAATGTCTTTCTCCCCAATGCAGTTCCACTAGAAAGAGCACTTCAATACAAGGTCCATGGGATCTACCCTGACTCCACAATGGTTCAAATGGCTCTGAGCACTATGGGACTTAACATCTGTGGTCATCAGTCCCCTATAACTTAGAACTACTTAAACCTAACTAACCTAAGGACAGCACACAATACCCAGTCATCACGAGGCTGACTCCACAATGGTCTTGTCTCCAACTATTTAGAAACGACTAGTTTTGCTTACCCTGGCCAAAACACACTGTCGTTCAAAGCTGGCTGGAAACAGGTGGAAACACTACTCAAGGTCATGTGGCCAATGAAGGTTGTTAGTGAATGCTCCGACTACATAACAACGAAGTGGGGTCTGGAGAGATCCTACAGTACCAAACTAGTATTCTGCTCCAACATAGTGAGTGTATTCTCCAATGTAATTTGTCGTAAATAATTCACCACAATTTCAGGAGAATACTGATGTACCTACAAAACTAGAAGAAAAAGTGACCTTTATGACCCATTATTAACTCTATCAGTGTCTCAGAAAAGAGTTCAATATACTACAACAACAAATTTTGCTCATTTGCCAAGCAACGTAAAATGTGTGACAGATAGATAAGCAAATGTTAAGTCTAACCTAAAATCAGTTCTCCTGGACAACTCCTTCTATTACTTAGACAACATGTTATAAAGAAAACTTGGTAGTTCATAAAAAAAGAAAGTGGGTGTAGGCGTATGGACAGGACTAAAAATGACTTTAGTAAAATCTTACGCAGAACATTCTGGAGGTCATAAAAACACTTTTATTCATAAATTGTGACCGATTCCGACGTGATGTGCATCTTCGGACTGTACTGTGTAATCTAGTGCCGTAGATATTAAAAGAAGAACTGCAATCACTAAACAGTCCCTTATAAATAAGAGTAATTTACCCATTTACCTGATACAGAAATGTGAAAGAAATTCGTCAAGACATTTGTTTGCCGGCCGGTGTGACCTAGCGGTTCTAGGCGCTACAGTCTGGAACCGCGAGACCGCTACGGTCGCAGGTTCGAATCCTGCCTCGGGCACGGATGTGTGTGATGTCCTTAGGTTAGTTAGGTTTAAGTAGTTCTAAGTTCTAGGGGACTGATGACCTCAGCAGTTAAGTCCCATAGTGCTCAGAGCTATTTGAACCATTTTGTGATCTAGTACAACAGAATGAAGGGAAACATGTAATATTATAAACTCTAAGTTAAAAATAGATTATACGGTGTTATACGCAGTGATAACAATAATGTCGTGTGACGAGGGCCTCCCGTCGGGTAGACCGCTCGCCTGGTGCAAGTCTTTCGATTTGACGCCACTTCGGCGACTTGCAAGTCGATGGGGATGAAATGATGATGATTAGGTCAACACAACACCCAGTCCCTGAGCGGAGAAAATCTCCGACCCAGCCGGGAATCGAACCCGGGCACTTAGGATTTACAGTCTGTCGCTCTGACCACTCAGCTACCGGGGGCGGACTACGCAGTGATGAGGTGTGGAGACGATGGTACGGAGCAGGCGCTATGGATAGCACCTTCCAGTAACGAGGTCCAGCAGTGATTTGTACGTATGAGCGTGCCGACACCGGAACTCTCTCCCTCTCCAACAGACTCGTACTTTTCAGACACTTTTGTATAGCTTTGAATTTACGCAATTTAAGTGAAGCTTACATATTTTAACAAATAATACAGGTCGTGTGTGTGTGTGTGTGTGTGTGTGTGTGTGTGTGTGTGTGTGCGATAATGACAATCGTTTCGATACTTTCAACATGACAGTAATTTACGCAAAACAAGTAGAAAATACTGCACTTTTTCTATAAATATCGACTGCTTTTGAACATGGACATGACGCAACATTCAGATCAGTTGGTAGGTTGGAAAAGAGGTACTGGTGGAAGAGAAGCTACAAGGATGGGTCGTGCGTCGTGCTTAGTAAGTTCACTTGGAGCCGTCACGGTAGCTCAGAGTGTTCGGTCAGAGGGCCGGGTCTCTATCAAAAAAAATTGAGTGAAGTAATTAACGAGGAACTTGAAGGGGTATCATGTCCGCCAAAGCAGATGCCAAGAACAATGACGAAAAAAATTAGGATAACGAAAAAATGGCAGAGCATATGCACGTGAAAGGCAAAGGTCCCGATTTCAAGTCTCGATCCGGCGCACAGTTTTAATCTGACAGGGAGATTCAGATCGCTTATTGTTAATTTCCTTCTAGCATCACATCATAGAAGAGGGGATATGGCTTGTGACATCGTGATAATCGCGTCATTGATAAGGTGCGTGGCATGTCGCGTTATTAATATGACATCATAGATAAGGGGAGGAAAGAAAAGAAGCAAGGAAGACTAGGATATAATGTCACGTCAGCATCAAGGTAATTAGAAACGGAAAGATCACGGGAAATATAAATCTGGATGTCTGGACACGGATTTGAACCGTTGTCCTTCCGAATGTGCTAACTACTAAACCACCTCGTTCGGTACATATAAGGAGACATGGTCTTGAAGTCTGACTTACAGCTAACAATCATTTGCCCCGTACTTCTAGTGCCCTCTGGAATGTCTGAGCCGTAAGGATGGAAAGATTCCTTATGAGTCACACACCTCTGACTTAATAGCTCTGTCATCAAATCTGGAAAGTCCCAGGTTGTTACGGGTGCATGTCCTGAGTCAAGGATAAAGAGAAAAATCAGGAATAGTCTGTTGCAGACTACTAACACTTATTTCATTTTCAGTGAGTATCTGAAGCGAAGCCACTTGTGATCATGCCTATTTGCAATAAGAAATAAGTCAATTCTATATCTATCTAACTTTAGCTTCCGTAACAATCCCGTCATTACCTATTACACATGTTCACTTCTGACACAGTCGTATAACGCACTTTTAGCTGTATAGTGTGGCTGTTTTTTTTTTAATTAAAGCTAATGATCAGTTGGTAACGAATTAATTTGTCGGAACTGATTTGGACAAATCCTGGGAAATGTCGAAAATGTACTCTAGCATTAATTTTTTCATGACTTAATCTCTTTATAATGAAACACGATAAACGATACTATCCATGTAAAATTTCCAGTGACTTTACAAGAGCGATCATATTTCCCTATTTATTCACAACATTTCTTCTTCCTAAACAGACTCATCACCAGACGCAATAAATCCCTATTTACACCAAATAATTCAATTACGGGGTTATAAATTTTATTTAAAGCAGATATTTTTTATAAATATATACATTACTCCACGCCAAAATTTACGCTGCAAGTGGGACACAATGGTAGTGCCGACGCGCTTACGAACTTTTCTTTTGCAGCTCTCGCAGTAGTACACCTTTTACGATGCAATTACACAGCTGGCGTTAATCGAGTCCACTAGACTTCGAGTACAGTTTCCACTTTGACATGTTCTACACGATAGCCGCTCTTTCATTTTCATTCGGAAATCGTGGAAATTCAATAAATCAGTAGATCAGAAAAGCGTCTCAAGTTATCCATGAATGCCACTAGCTAAAGCGAAAGTCTAACGCATTTACCACCGAATACAAACTGACATTTTCTTGTAATTTAACGTCTTACGTCCTGTTGGTGACGTTCTGCTTTACAGAACGTACTCTATTCCATATCACGCGGGCATGTTGAACAGTAACGCTTTATAATTTTTTATGTGAAACCTCAGAGTTTTCTAAATAAGACAAACGTTATTCACATTCTATCTCTTTGTTCATTATGTATATATAATTACAGCCCTTTGTCACTATAGGGCTCCGAATTGTAGCGTATAAATGGCGATGTGTCACGTTATTATATTGGTGCATAGAAACCGAAGAGTTCTTTCACACACGGAGGACCCTCCTTTTCCAGTATGACCCTCTTTTCCAGTCCACACTCGGGCTCTGCGACATTTGCGACAGTCCGACGCCTTTGGTTCACCGTCATCAATCATCCCCCTTACAGTCCCAATTTGGTCCCATCCGATTTTCACCTCTTTCCAAAACATAAAAGTGCGCCTTCGAGGACGTCGGCCTTCGAGGTCTACACTTTGATAGTAATGAAGCGGTACAAACAGAAGTGAGGTCGTGGCCCGGTCAACAAGGTCAAATTTTCTACTGCGACGGTATCAGCAAACTGGTCTCTCGTTGGGAAAAATATATTCATCGTCAGGGTGGCTACGGTGAGAAATAAATATGTAACCGCGAAGAATAAAGATGTAGAATGCCAATAAAGTTTGTATTATTTAAAAAAACTTTAAGAGTTTTCACATAAAAATTTCGGAGGCATTAACTTTCAGCACACCATCGTATATCGCACACGGTACACCGCGCAAATGGAAAACTTCTTTCCTACAGTGTGAAAGATGAAAGCATTCTGACATATCTCGCTGTACGGGAGTACCAAAATACTTTGTTGCAACGACTCTTATATTCGGCGAAATGCGCTAGAAGTGAAACTCCAAATTTTTCTGATGCGCGATTGCTGCATGAAATTATTGAACTTTCCACGAATTATGACGAAACTTAACATAACTGTGTGTACAAACGAAACACGCTGTGATGCGTTTTTATAAATTTAGCGTTTTATTTGTTTATTTGCTTCTAAATGCACAGTGATGATGAGCGTTCACCAAAGCCGGTAGTGTTAAAGCTGCCTACCAGGAATTTCTTGGAAAACAAGGAGATGCCTTTCCCGGGTAGTATCCTTCGTGAGAGCATGATTGTGTGTCAAACATACTCGCTCGAACTTCAACTATACCGATGGGCCAGAACAATATGGCCACTCCTCACCGTGAGATCGAACACCTTTTAATGGTGTTTTGGCACCTGATGCGCCGAATTTAAGAACTGTTTTACGTAAAGCCTTTGGAATTTTTAAAATTAATGTTATTGAGTCTTAAGTATTGGGCCTTCAGCCGATTCTCAATTAGAGTAGTTTACCCTTAAAGTGTCAGATTCTTTGGGCCTTCAGCCTAATTAAGGAACTGTTTTAACATAAGGCATTGCCTTTTAAATTTCTGATTTTTGTTGAGCTTTAAGTTATTGGCTTTCATCCGTTTTTAAATTAAAGTGGTCTTGCCCTTAAGGCATGACATTGTACGGCGCATTCAGCCGCGAATTAAGTTCCAAAACTAAAGCTGTGTTTTTTTTTTTTTTTTTTAATTTCTTGGCTCTTGTAATGTTTGATCAAATAAAAGATTGTATGCTTCAGTGTATCTGACAGCCACTTATTTTGATCCCTTTACACAACTTAAACTACCTGTCCTGTCCTGCAGGTTTAGCAGGGCTTCTCAGTGCCCAAGCTGGCTGGGTCTCACTGATACGCACAGGGCCTCATTTGCGGTATCCGTAACTACAATTCGACAAGTGTCGTCCATTACCAGCAGTGAAGTCTGCAGTCCAGCTACGACCACAACATTTCTCGGTAACAAGATAGTACAACAACAACAATAACAATGCAGTGTGTTATCACCAGGAACTCGATCGTACTTCCACTGAAAACATGGTCAACAAGGGAAGGGATGATGGGTTCCTTGATGCGTCGAAGCCGTTCTGGTTGCTCTACGAGCTGCATCCATTCACAAGCAGTTTGCGTCAATGAGATCAAATAAAAGAATACTGAAATGTAACCGAAATGTGCGTCCATAAATTACATTTTGATTTTCAAGTGGAATCAGGAACCAAATATTCGATGTCTAGTATTTCTTCATTAGCCCCCAGCCAGTCTTTCTATGTTGCAGATCCAAATACAGCAGAAATTGCTCTCCTCTTTGCTTCAAAAATTTCAGTTCGCATTGCAAGCGGCTTAGCCACCGAACCGAATTCATCACAGTAACTGTGAAACGTCCAGATACTTCAAACTCTTTCTAATTCCTCAGTCAAGATGAAGCAAAATATACATTCACTACCTTAGTGCCCTCAGCTTCGGTTATGTAGACTGCACGCGCAAGGTGGCGCAGTGGTTAGCACACTCGCCCCGCATTAGGGGCACGTCTGTTCAAACCCGCATCGGGCTACCCAGATTCACATTTTCCGTGATTTCCCTAAATCGCTCCAGGCAAACTCCTCAATAGTTGCTCTGAAAACGAACGTCCGATTTCCTTCCTCATTGTTGACACAATCTGAGCTTGTGCCCCGTCTCTACTGACCTCGATGTCGAGGGGACTTTAAACGCCGACCGGAGTGGCCGTGCGGTTCGAGGCGCTACAGTCTGGAGCCGAGCGACCGCTCCGGTCGCAGGTTTGAATCCTGCCTCGGGAATGGATGTGTGTGATGTCCTTAGGTTACTTAGGTTTAATTAGTTCTAAGTTCTAGGCGACTGATGACCTGAGAAGTTAAGTCGCATAGTGCTCAGAGCCATTTGAACCTTTTTTGGACTTTAAACCCATTCTTGCTTTCCTTCCTCTGTGTGGTCTGCACAGCTATTTTCGTTACCTTTTAATCAAATTTTTATGTTGTTCACAAATTACAACACCATCTAAACTTTTCACGCTAATTAAGGCCATAGAAGCATGGTCTTTTCCAAATGTACTTCTGACCAAAAAGCGAATCTGGTAGCTGGAGCCCGAGGTTTATATTAATCATGTCATTTTTCTTCTAGTGGTCATATTTGTATAGAAACTTTCATAGCCTAACAAAGATTTCTTTATATCTAACCGAGAAGTGAAATACATATTTTCATAGATTTACGTTTTTTAGTACAATGAAGTAGTTTCTCAAAAATTTTCATCATCTGTTTCACCACAACGTAACATGTGTTTTCGTACTTGCAATAGAGAAGCCACATACAGATTTTCATAGATTTAACTTCGAAAATGCTATCACAATGAAATCTCTTTGTATAAAAGGCAGTGTCCAGACCGACTGACTCACTCAATGACTGACATCATTGCCCAGCCGTAGGCGTCGTTTCAGAAGCGAAATTTTGAAACTCCATCCCTACGGTGGTGAATAGGAACTGAAAAGTTTTTTTGAATATATGTCACTATTAAGGCAATTTATTGGCTAGACCTACGAAAATCTGTATTTGGATTCTTGTTCAGAAATGAAGAACTAAATGTTTCAGCATTTTTGGAAATTTAATAACCCCGTGATTTAGGAGTGGCGTCTTTGGTTATTAATCAAATCATCCTCGGCTCCGCTTTCGAACCCGGCCCAAATTTAGGATAATAATCAGCATTGGCGGCCGAAGACTTCCAGCATAAGAAGTCACCATCTTTCTGCCAACGGCCTTGTCTAACAGGGTGGAGGGTCGGACAGAGGTTCAGGGCACTGTCTTGTTCTTGGGGTGGGAAACTGCCCCTAAGGGCGGAAGGATCAGCATTGATCAGCGACATAAGGATGCAGAAAGCAACGGAAACCAGTGTGTAAAGACAGATAACGTGAATCCATGGGACAAATGGGCGTTAACTGAAGAAATTTCGTGATCTCTGCATTGCAGAAGATTCCGGTATAGTCCCCCATTCGAATCTCCGTGAGGGGTCTGCCAAGCGGGAGGTCACCATGAGAAAAAGACTGAATAACCAACGAAAGGATAACATTCTACTATAAGCTTAAACGTGGTAGCGAAGCTTGAAAATCTGAAAAGGGGAATAAAAAGCTCAAGTTAGCTGTAGTAGGGCTCAGTGAAGTGAAATGGAAAGAAGACAAGACTTTCTGGTCAGATGAGTATAAGGTAATATCAACAAAAAAAAAAAAAGGCTCTGAGCACTATGGGACTTAACAGCTGCGGTCATCAGTCCCCTAGAACTTAGAACTACTTAAACCTAACTAACCTAAGGACATCACACACATCCATGCCCGAGGCAGGATTCGAACCTGCGACCGTAGCAGTCGCACGGTTCCGGACTGCGCGCCTAGAACCGCGAGACCACCGCGGCCGGCCGTAGTATCAACAGCAGCAGAAAATGGTATAAGGAGAGTTGGGTTCATTATGAAGAGGAAGGTTGGACAGAGAGTGCGTTATTGTGAACAGTTTAGTGATAGGATTGTTCTCATATACTTCTGGTACACATGCCAACATCGCAAGCTGAAAAGACAGAAAATATATAAGGATACTGAATGGGTAATACAGTACGTAACGGCAGATTAAAGTCTAGTAATTATGGGGGACTCGAATGCGGTTGTAGGGGAAAAAATAGTAGAAAGAGTACTGAAAACTATGGGCTTGGTACTAGTATTGAGAGAGGAGAGAGACTGATTGAGTTCTGTAATAAATTCCAGCTAGTAATAGTGAATACTCTGTTCAAGAATTACAAGAGGAGGAGGCATTATTGGAAAAGGCCGGGCGATACGGGAAGATTTCCCTTAGATAACATCATAGTCTGGCATAGATTGCAAAATCAAATATTGGATTGTACGGCGTACCCAGGAGCAGATACAGACCCTAGCATAATTTAGTGGTGATGAAGTTTAAGAGATTAGTCATGAAGAATCAATACGCAAAGAAGAAGTATACGGAAGTATATATTGAAATGCGTATCTTTTATTTCGAACAGATAAGCCAAATACAAGTATTCGTAGATTTATCTTCAAAAATGCTTGCATAATGACATAACTTTCATCCCATATTTCACCACCTTAATGGTTGAGTTTCCAAAAACAGTGAAACCCGTACTTTTTATTTCCAACTAAGAAGCCAAATTTAAATTTTAATAGATTTAGCTTTAAAAATGCTTCCATAATGAAATATTTTCATAAAACATCTTATCCCCTATCTCACCCCCTTAGGATTTGAAGTTCCGAAAACAGTGACATACATATTTATTTTATTCGGAACCGAGAAACCAAATACCAGTTTTCATGGAAGTACCTTTAAAAATCTTTAGTAACTCTTTGATAATGGTTTATTTTCAAAAATAACTTTCACCCACTATTTCACCCCCATAGGGTTAAATTTTCAAAAATGCTGCAACAGGTATTTATTTCTGACCAAGACACCAAATACTAATTTTCTTAGGTCTAGCCTCAAAATTGCCTTAATAGCAGCATATTTTCAAAAAACTTTTCATCCCTTATTTCACCCCCTCAGGGATAGAATTTCAGAAAATTCCTTCTTAAATGACGTCTATAGTATAAGATCAACACCCTCTGCAAATTTCTAGTTTCGATCCTTAGTGGTTTGAGCTGTACGATGATGAGATCATGATTCAGTCACGGAAGGACGATACAAGCATGATAATTTGTTGGTTTTAGTTTTTTCTTAATATAAAGTTTTCTGCTGTGTAGAATCTATTTGTATGGTTATACTTTTGCGAGGTACTGAAATATTCAATACATTTTTATCGTAAATGTTAAGAATCCAGCAAGTGTTTTGTTTCTCGGAGTAACCATTTTGCGATCGGTGGGTAAAATAATCATACAGGCCAAGTTTTTTTCAATTTTGTTGGTAAAATAGACATCCATATAATCAGTTTTCATCCGTTTTGTAGTAGTGGGAAACCAAAGAGCCATATTTTCTTAAATCTCTTTATTACTTCCGTTAAAACAACAAAATGGAAACACCTTAGAGAAGTTGCAGAGAAGAACTTATAAAAATATGGCAGAGTGAGAGTAGAAGAGCCAAGGAATAATCCATCATAATGCGATTCCTTTCGTCCTTGGTTGCACCGCATAAATTTCTTAAAATACTTTTTATTTCCAAGAGCTGAGAATAGTTCCTTGTCAGTGGAAACAGAATCAGGAAGCCAAACGGGATTATCTCAAGAATTTCTACTTTTCCGTTTGTCTATGTCACAAGATGATCATTCTAAGATGTCGTTATTAACGCCAGTCGATGAACCGTCACCACAGCCAAATTACCCGTCACGTGGAAAAAACATTGACAAAGAATTTTAGCTGCTCAGGAAAGACAAATTAGCTTTGGCAAAGGCACACGAAGGCGCCATCCAAGATGACGGCCCTTGTTACTTCCTGAGGAGTCTCAGGCGTGCAATAAACACTCTTCTTCTTCAAAGCCAAATATTTGTAAGACTAATTAAAAAAAAAAAAAAAAAAAACAAGAGCTTCTGTATAATGAGTGAGTCGCAGTGAGTTCTGTCACAATTTTTCCTTCAAGACAATGTGCACTAATTCATTTTACTTCATCCTCATACACAACTTCTCTTCCGCTCTTATATTCTTAGGAAAATATGTTGCTCTTTAATTTTTTTATTGTGCAATAGCAGATACTAGAATATACTATGTAACATGGATAACCCTTTACCGAAAAAATATTTGGTTCCTCATGTAAACAATTAAAGTTCCTAGATGTTGGTCAGTGTTCATGGGATTAGTCCATAATCTCCTACTTCTTCTGTATTTACGACTCCATGAATCACTGTACAGTCAAAAAATTGCCAATAAGACAATGAAGTCATTTTCCTGCACAATGACTCAGACAAACTGGCAGTGAATAACTGGTGGCTGCTCCTGTCTATCTCCTACCTTCTATGTTAACTGTCGATGAATGGGAATTCTTTCGCCGGTGCCGATGAGTCAGCCAATGTCCAGTGTCTTAAGTCGTCTCCGAGGGAAATATTGGCGTCTTTGGAGTTTTCTGCACATGGATGATTAAAACCACACGAGGACCCGATACCAGGCCTCCACTGTATGCTAGTAATTCGTTCTTTCTGTCCTGCTTTGTACATGACACTGTGCTAATCTCCATCGGCTTGCCCTCGTGGCATCGACGCCATGCAATAACTCACATATACCTGTCACTACCATTTCAAAAGCGTTTTTGTACTTTTAGTTACATTTGCCTAATAATGATGTCTTGTCTAAAACCTATCGAAAACTAAGCTACACTCTATCAGACTCTTTGAAAACAAAATTTATAAGTGAAGTGCTTATGATTGACAAATAGCGTCATTTCACAGTGACTGTTACTGCAAGTAGGCTGCTTAGGTTTTGATATTGGTAACGCCACGTAACGCTCGGTATGAAAATCACTGACTGTGCTGTGTGCAGTCTGTGGCTGGTTTGCATTGTTGTTCGCTGTTGTAGCATTGGGCAGTTGGCTGTTAACAGCGCGTAGCGTTGCGCAGTTGGAGGTGAGCCGCCAGCAGTAATGCATGTGGGGAGTGAGACGGCGGAGTTTTGAGAGCGGATGATCTGGACAGAGACAGACTTTTGAACACTATTAAGGTAAATACATTTTTTGTTCTCTATCAAAATCTTTCATTTACTAACTATGCCTATCAGTAGTTAATGCCTTGAGTAGTTAGAATCTTTTATTTAGTTGGCAGTAGTGGCGCTCGCCGTATTGCAGTAGTTCGAGTAACGAAGATTTTTGTGAGGTAAGTGATTTGTGAAAGGTATAGGTTAATGTTAGTCAGGGCCATTCTTTTGTAGGGATTATTAAAAGTCAGATTGCGTTGCGCTAAAAATATTGTGTCTCAGTTTAGTGTTGATCAGAATAAGTAAAGAGAGTAATGTCTGAGTACGTTCAGTTTTGCTCAGCTGTTTGAAAAGCAAATAATGTAAGAGGTTTATCAGCACAGTAATTCAATAATTTTTCTAAGGGGACGTTTCATTACCAATAGTGAAATGGCAGATGGTTTATTAGGAAGTTAAGATCCCACACTACCACATGTGAAAAAATAAGGTTCTTAAAACGAATATTTCCTTCAAAATCGATTGAAAATGTTATGCAACTAAAAAATCACGTGAAATGGGAAGCAGCGGTTTAATTTTTTCATAAGGAAATTTTTTTGATGAAAAAATAAGTCCAAAAACCAGTGGCTTAGTCTTATATATCTTCAAGAACTTTACAGCGTGAAAATAGGAAAGCGGTACTTCTCCTCCTTCAAGCAGTCGCGCGTCCTGGCCGCAGCCAATGTGAACTCTCAGGTGTGAATGGGATCACTCGCGCACACAATTTGAGAGAGAGGTGCCTACACTCGTGCATCTACTTAAGTGTGGGGCAAGCACAGGCCCATTGTGGCTAGGCACTCCTGCCAGGACCACCTGACAAGGGGGTCCAGCCGCCACCTGATGGACCGAGGGTCAAACTGAGGCCGTCGCAGCCACCGTGCGACAGGGAAGCTTCGCCTTTTTTTATCATTGCCTGATGTGGACCTGAATTGCTCTATGAATGATTCCTGAGTCACCAATCTTCTGACTCGTTTGATTGCGCCCACCACGAATTGCTCTCCTGCGCCAACCTCTTCATATGAGTGTAGCACTTGCACCCTACGTCCTCCAGTTATTTGTTGGATGTATTTCAGTCCCTGTCTTCCCTTATGGTTCCCTATCGTACCACGGAGGCAATTCCCTGATGTCTCAACACATGTGCTATAATCATGTACCTTCTCCTTGTCAGTGTTTTACATACGCTCCTTTCATCGCCGATTCTGCAGAGAACTTCTTCAATCTTATCAATCCACCTGATTTTCAGAATTCTTCTGTAGCACCATATCGCAAACGCTTCGATTATCTACTGTTCCGTTTTTCCCGTTGTCCATGATTCCTTACAGTAAAATTCTGTCTGTGCTGTAAACGTACATTCTCAGAAATTTCTTCTTCTAATTAAGGCCTATATTCAGTACCAGTAGACTTGGCCAGAAATGCCCTCTTTGTTTATGCTAGTCTGCTTATTATGGCCTACTAACTGCAGGTTGTAATTAAACGATTGCACAATTTGCAGGCGGCTTCCGACTCACCGAAGCCCAACGTTCTCCACTAGAGCAAGCCCATTACGTCTTCAGAACTTTACACACTACTTGTCACGGGAACTCACCTCAGGATGACAGATGAATTGCTACCCTGGGAAATGATCGAATACAGAAGGACAGAAGAAACAGACATGGATGGTGGAACAGCTCCCGTCCTCCGCCAATCAGTAAATCACGTAGTCGTAAATTTACCTCCAATGTAAAAACTCGAAGCGACTGTCGTTACAGCCGGGACGCTTACGGGACTGCACAAATGCAAAGCACTCATCTTGGGATTCGCCTAGTGTCAGCCCTAAGGAAAGGCAGTTGGACATTGAAATCGATGGTCCTGAGGAGTAGACGCTCATTCCAACGGTGGTCGACATCGTAACTGCAGAAAATGAAGTGAAGTGCCGTCGGGATTGGCTACAACTTGGTTAGGTCACCGTTCGAGTTGCCGAGTACTGTTGGCAAACGAGGTGGACTCAGTCCTTGTGAGGTAAACTGAGAAGCTGCACTATGTGATCAAAAGTATCCGGACACCCTCAGAAACATACGTTTTTCATATTAGGTGCATTGTGCTGCCGCCAATCGCCAGGTACTCCATATCAGTGACCTCAGTAGTCATTAGACATCGTGAGAGCAGAATGGGGCGCTCCACGGAACCAACGGACTCCCAACGAGGTCTGGTGATTAGGTGTCACGTGTGTCATACGTCTGTAAGTGAGATTTCCACACTCCTAAACACCCCTAGGTCCACTGTTTCCGATGTGATAGTGAAGTGGAAATGAGAAGCACAAAAGTGTTCAGGCCGACAGTTGAAGAGTTTCGTACTCTGTAATAGGCAGACATTTATCCAGACCATCCCACAGGAATTCCAAACTGCACGAGGATCCACTGCAAGTACTATGACAGTCAGGCGGGAGGTGGGAAAACTTGGATTCCATGGCCAAGCGGCTGCTCATAAACCACACATCACGCCGGTAAATGCTAAACGACGCCTCGCTTAGTGTAAGGAGCGTAAACATTGAACGATTGAACACTGGAAAAACGTTGTGTGGAGTGACGAATCATGGTACACAATGTCGCAGTCCGATGGCAGTGTGTGGGTTTGGCGAATTCTCAGTGAACGCCATCTACCAGTGTATGTAGTGCCAACAGTAAAATTCGGAGGCGGTGGTGTTATGGTGTGGTCGTGTTCTCTCATGGAGGGGTCTTGCAAACCTTGTTGTTTGGCGTCACATTATCGCAGCACACGCCTACACTGATGTTTTAAGCACCTTCTTGCTTCCCGCTTTTGAAGAGCAATTCGAGGATGGCGATTGCATCTTTCAACACGGTCGAGCACCTGTTCATAATGCACGGCCTGTGGCAGAGTGGTTACACGTCGATAACATCCCTGTAATGGACTGGCCAGCACAGAGTCCTGACCTGAATCCTATAGAATAACTTTTGGGATGTTTTGGAACGCCGACATTGTGCCAGGCCTCACCGACCGACATTAATACCTTTCCTCAGTGCAGCACTCCGTGAAGAATGGGCTGCCAGTCCCCAAGACACTTTCCAGCATTTGACTGAACGTATATCTGCTAGAGTGGAGCTGTCATCAAGGCTAAGGGTGGGCCAACACCATATTGAATTCCAGCATTACCGATGGAGGACGCCACAAACCTGCAAGTCATTTTCAGCCTGGTGTCCGGATACTTTTGACCAGACATACACACACACACACACACATATATATATATATATATATATATGTATATATACTTTGTGTGTGTGTGTGTGTGTGTGTGTGTGTGTGTGTGTGCGTTGCAGTGAGTGGACGGTCTGAGGATGATATTGTTCATACATTCGTTTCACAAGATGCAAGCTACACCACACTGTGTCACGTTTTAATGCTAGTATTTGAAAAAAATTGGTGATTTACGCAAATGATATTAGTCTGACAAAACAGTGATAATAGTAACGGTCTTTTGGAAGTTCCGTGCTCTAAATACAATTTTACCCCCCACAAACTTTAATTTTACCCCTCAGGGGATAATTAAATCAGGTTGGGGAGCCCTGTCCTAGAATAATATATGGTCAGAGGTAGGCTTACGAAACCCCCGGTCCCTTGTGGCTCTTCCAGTATTTCAAAGTGTAAAGCGACATTGACAGAGTACATTCTTATGACCCGGCGCCTGAATACGAGCGTCTCTTAAACGGCGAAGCTGCTCAGCCTCCGCGTGATACTGTCATGACGATCTATGGAAAATCGTTGAAGAACGACAAAGCGCTGAACGCCCAGTCCTCTTTCAAAAACCGCGGAGGTCAAAGGCCTGCTCACTGAGTAAAGCGCAGTAGGCGGCGATCCGCGGCAGATCCAAGGGAAACCGGTCTCCTGATCGGATAAACCACGTTCCTTGTTATACCAGATCACTGACGTATCTACACTACTGGGCATTAAAATTGCTACACCACGAAGATGATGTGCTACAGACGCGAAATTTAACCGACAGGAAGAAGATGCTGTGATATGCAAATGATTAGCTTTTCAGAGCATTCACACATGGTTGGCGCCGGTGGCGACACACACAACGTGCTGACATGAGGTAAGTTTCCAACTGATTTCTCGTACACAAACAGCAGTTGACCGGCGTTGCCTGGTGAAACGTTGTTGTGATGCCTCGTGTAAGAAGGAGAAATTCGTACCATCACGTTTTCGACTGATAAAGGTCGGATTGTAGCCTATCGCGATTGCGGTTTATCGTATCGCGACATTGCTGCTCGCGTTGGTCGAGATCCAATGACTGTTAGCAGAATATGGAATCGGTGGGTTCAAGAGGGTAATACGGAATGCCGTGCTGGATCCCAACGGTCTCGTATCACTAGCAGTCGAGATGACAGGTACCTTATCCGCATGGCTGTAAGGGGTCGTGCAGCCACTTCTCGATCCCTGAATCAACAAATGGGGACATTTGCAAGTCAACAACCATCTGCACGAACAGTTCCACGACGTTTGCAGCAGCATGGACCATCAGCTCGGAGACCACGGCTGCGGTTACCCTTGACGCTGCATCACAGACAGGAGCGCCTACGATGGTTTACTCAACGACGAACCTGGGTGCACGAATGGCAAAACGTTATTTTTTCGGATGAATCCAGGTTCTGTTTACAGCATCATGATGGTCGCATCCGTGTTTGGCGACATCGCGGTGAACGCACGTTGGAAACGTGTATTCGTCATCGCCACACTGGCGTATCACCCGGCGTGATGGTATGGAGTGCCATTGGTTACACATCTCGGTTACCTCTTGTTCGCATTGACGGCACTTTGAACAGTGGACGTTACATTTAAGATATGTTACGACCCGTGACTCTACCCTTCATTCGATCCCTGCGAAACCCTACATTTCAGCATGATAATGCACGACCGCATGTTGTAGGTCCTGTACGGGCCTTTCTGGACACAGAAGATGTTCTACTGCTGCCCTGGCCAGCACATTCTCCAGATCTCTCACCAACTGAAAACGTCTGGTCGATGGTGGCCGAGCAACTGGCTCGTCACAATACGCCAGTCACTACTCTTGATGAACTGTGGTATCGTGTTGAAGCTGCATGAGCAGTTGTACCTGTACACGCCATCCAAGCTCTGTTTGACTCAATGCCCAGGCGTATCAAGGCCGTTATTACGGCCAGAGGTGGTTGTTCTGGCTACTGATTTCTCACGATCTATGCACCCAAATTGCGTGAAAATGTAAGCACATGTCAGTTCTAGTATAATATATTTGTCCAATGAATACCCGTTTATCATTTGCATTTCTTGTTGGTGTAGCAATTTTAGTGGCCAGTAGTGTAGATACGCAGTCATGCAGGCGAACGGTTGCTCGGAACATCCACCGCGCCACGGTTGCAAGCTGGTGGGGGTCTTCCATGCGATCTGTGGTAGTAATCGCATGACAGCTGTGGATCAAGTGAACATTATTGCGGACGAGCTGCATTCCTTCATCTTTGGTGTTTCTCCCATCAGGATAACTATCGGGTTTATAAGGCCCGAATCGTGCTACATTTCTCTGGAAACCTGATAGCTAACTCATGTTGCCTTGGTTCCCAAGATCGCCTTACGTAAATAGGATGGAGCACATCTGGGACACCAACGGTCACCAGCTCCAATCCCAGTAAGCGCCTTCACGTAATTTACGGAAATTTCGTGCCCTGTTCCTAGACATCTGGTGTGACATACCCGCCGGCCGCGGTGGCCGAGCGGTTCTAGGCGCTCCAGTCCGGAACCGCGCTTCTGCTACGGTCGCAGGTTTGAATCCTGCCTCGGGCATGTATGTGTGTGATGTCCTTAGGTTTAAGTAGTTCTAAGTCTAGGAGACTGATGATCTCAGATGTTGAGTCCCATAGTGCTCAGAGCCATTTGTCACATACCCCAGAAACATACTGCGGCGGCGTGGTTCCTTCCGTCCCTTTACGACGAACCTGCACCTACCTGTGAACATTGTCTCAGCAGATCATCAGTAGGAAACCAACTGTACTTCGACATGCACCAGGCTGCAATTAAAGTCACTAATTTACGTTTCAGGAGAAAGTTTTCACACGAAATGGAAGGTTGGAAATTTTGTCCTTAATTAATATATTCTGAAACGTAGGTGAACAAGTATCACTGCCAAGCCCGTGCTAGCCTTAATGCAGTCACTCACAATCCCTTTCCCTCACGTTAGAAACTTTATGGTATTGCATTTCCCGAAAACGTAATAGCTACAAAAATTCGGATTGTTTTTGATTGAGAATGCTCGACAAATTTTTCTGTCGGTACCTAATGCAGTCACAGTTTTTAGCCACCGACCTACTCAATACGCCAAGCGGAATTTATGTCTTTTCTCGTCACAAAATTCACTTAAAATTTCCGAAATTTCTACCCACCCATCGGAATAATCATGCCGTCACTTCACATAAGTCTTCTCTCCCAGCAGAGAAAGGCACGCGAAGAATATTGCTTTACCATTGGTCAGTTTACTCAACAGCCAATAGGAAAACCACATTCTCCCGCGTCAGTCCGCGCTTTTCATCAATAACCAATCGCAAAATAGTAAACCAACAACTGCACTTTTTACCGACGTAATTATCTAATATGATGAAGCTTTGTTTATGCATAAAGTTATTTATACCTGAATTAACTTTCCCTTTACCATAAATTTACTTGACAAATCTATTCTACAAAAATCCCCTTTGTCCACATCCACACTTCTTCGAAATGTTCCCACACTAAATCTCACTACATAACTCGTTAAACAATTATCTTCATATTAACCTTAAACCACACTCACGTATCATTCATACTGCTAAAACACATTTAGAACATTTTGCATGCACAAAAAAACATAATAACAGTTTATGAAAATACGAGAACAGTTTATGAAAAACATTCTATTACTTTAGTGCACTCTAGAGGGCACAATCGAAACTAAATCACAGTCCCCCTATCCAATATTGTCCTCTATCGGCTGATACATAAACTACGTGCGCGTCCAGTCTCGCGTCACTATCCAGCTCTGAGACACATCTCCCACTTAACCACCTCCAAGGCAGGATCGGTATACGGCGCTATGCCTCAATACCAAGGACTTTACGAATGCCTACGATGCAGAAATTTTGCCTTATTACATCCCAAAGCTGGGCCAACACGCAGTTAACCAAGAGGTCATAATGTTTGGGTCATAGTTGCATATGTGTAGGAATAAGGTCCAGGATCCAACTCTGAGCGAATCTTGTACATGTGAAGTATCGGTAGAACAGGTAGTTTAGAAAACTTCGGTTTTCGACAAGTAATGTAATGATTCTACTGTCTGCACAGAATATATCGTGTAAGGATTATAAGAACGAGAAAAGAGGGCACCGAACACGGACACTTGCTGATAGTAATTTTTGCTTCTCATTCAACAATTAATGGGAAAAGAAAAGGCGTTACTATTGATGTTTCCTACTTCATTCAATATACAGTGGCTTAGCAGATTAGATTCGTAGATGGACCCGAGAAAATTTGTGTGAATTAATGTTTGGGACTTTCGGCGACAGCTTCTGTGATGACTTATTCAACATTCACCTCGCAGAGAGTGGCTCGTAGGCGAGTGAGACCAAATGGACGTATGGTTTCGTAACTCATTAGACGGTAGTAGGTAGCAGAGCTTCAGGAGTGACAACTACTACAAAATAATTACTTCGGAGCTGATACGCTGTAAGGACTTACGGAAAGATTAGATGAGCTGGTAACAGACCTCACAAAAGGGTTCCGTAAATATGCAACCCAACATTCACTGCATTGCGTTCCCTTTGATGTGAAAAGTGTTTCTCCCACACTGCCCTTCTTGATCCTTCTTAATACGAGCTCTCTGCCCTGTAGCTCGCACGGGCTGACTATATAAATTTCTCTCTGCTCCATAAAAGTATGAGGCACAGCCGTGAAAAAAGTTGTACTATTTACACGGGCACCCTCTCCAGCAAGAGAAGAGAGAAATTACATGAAACGGTTTGCACCTTAAAGCTACGGAAACACAGCTTGGAAGAATTTTTCGATTTTCTGCGTGTGTCTACGTGTCGGCAGACAGTAATATTGGGGGACTTTTAATCCTAAGAACGCCCCAAAGAGTCAGTTAATTTATTTCTAGAAATGTTTAGCCATTAAATTTTAACTGCTGAAAATGTGATAAAACCTCACATCAGATTAATGTGAGCCTTGACTTAAGTTGGTGCAAGGCCTGCGTATACCGAATAAATTAGTAGTTCTTTTAGTGTTGCGATTGGTTTTCAGGGCAGTTTCAGTCGCACTAAACAGAAAAATTACAGAACAAAATAAATGTCAAGAGGTACCAGAACTAGAGTGACATTTCTGTAGGGCGGTCCATCTTGTTTAAATGTAAAACATACAGCTAACTTCTTAATGTCCCGAATTTATGCTTTATTGTACATACTCAAAAAAGATGAAACATTAAATTACTTTATTGTTGATTTAGACATGTGAATTTTACTTCTCTTAAGTCTGTCAACAGCAAAACGTTCCCGAGACAGCTAATGTTGGGCATTTCCGTTTAACTAGAAATTACTGCTCAGTTAATCAGTTCAAAAGAAGACATAATAAAGAGAACGATTATTGTTTAACAAGATTAGTTGGTATTGCGTTTCAGCGCAACGAACTTTTCATCAGTAGTGAAACATTCTGAAATTAAGTAAATTTTCCTATTCAAGGAAAGATTAAAAAGATACAGAAAAGGAGGAGTAACTTTTCCAAATACATTGAATTCAAGTTCATTAAAATAAAATAATGTTTCCCGACTTAACACACTCTGTCGTTGATTGAAATCTTTCTGACTTATTTGAAAATCTTTTCAAACCCGTTTCTGCACTGATACAGTTTATCTGGTTAAAGAGCTAAAACTCTAATCTATAAGAGCTACATCACTTCCAAATTTCATAGTTACGCAGAAAAATCTCAAATAGTAGTTTTTTTCCTTAAATCACAGGTCAAGTGACATGTGGTAGTCGGTCACGGATCGGCATCATGTAACACTGGAAGTGTATCTATAGTTCCTGTAGAAATGAACCGACTGCAACTTGGAGAATCGTTACTGTCTGTCCTTAATCATCTCACATTGTGTCGCATATAACGCACCCACGTCTTTCCCGTAAATTTAATGTAACAACGAAAATATACAGTACCATCTTGATCAAAAATATTATTCCCTGAAACTGGAAACAACCAATCTATAATCTAACCCTAGCGAGTCTGCTGGGCATTCATTCACATCTGTTTAACGGAAGACTATCATATGTGAAAACAAACGGAGGTCATGATATTTGCGTTGCTCCAAAGTTAAGCTTTATGCGGACATATAGGTGTATTACCGAATTTACTTTATTTTAGATTCCTCCTTTGCGGTTCTGTGACTGGAGAGCTGTTACCTGTTACAGCCGACTAACCACCGAGATGGGGAAACGATCCCTGTGTACCTTCCGTCGGTGTTTGCCAATAGCGGCCAAATAACCTGATCCCAGCGACTGGTCTGTATTCGTGGCATACACAGACTGGATGTTTGCTCACACATTCATACAGCGCTTGAACACCTCGGCAACAAGAAACGGGTTAACAGCACTCCGTTCTGCGATTTGGTCCACTAAAAGCAGACTGCCGACACGTATATACACGTAGAGACTGCAGACAATGTGGCATGAGAATAGTACCCGTCGTCATTCACCACAAACAAGCTCTGCTTACATTCCAGTACTCTCTTACAATTTGCTCACAATAGAAAACTTCCTGCTCAGTTTCGTATTAATTTCCGGTTTCAGAGCTTCTAATTTTGAACTGCGTATAATTGATGTCCCGCTACAAGTTTTCAGTACTTACAAATTTTTCTAATAATAGTTGTATTACACGAGAGTAAATCGTATTTTAAATTTTTTGAATTGACAAATAAGGGAGATTTTTGTCTTCAATGTGCTACCAAAAGTACTCAGGTAACAAGAAAAAGTACTTTAGTATAATCAGTACTTACTGTTACAAACAGAACTGATCCGATACTGAATGCGTAAAGTAACAGGTGGATGATCATTGTATATATTCAAATATAAGGTAGTATTTTATCCATCCACACTGTCTATACAAAATAAGCATAAAGGAGTGAAACAGTGAGTGCAGATATCATGCCAGAATAGGAGCAAATCATGTAATAAATGATTAGCTCCTGTTCTGGCATGATGTCTGCACTTGTTGTTTCGGTCTTCGGTGGATACGAAACCGGCCTTCCACGGAGGAATAACACTATCATTACGAATCGCAAGCGCCGCCAGTCTGAATTCATTGTACCGGGTACTCACACACACAGTGTGAGATATTTTAGAGCGGACGTTGAGTTTCCCTCAATCAAACTTTAGTATCCTGTTTAATGCAAACAGTACTGTACTACATGCAGAGAGTGACGATGTGGTGCCTACACAATTCGATACGCAATGACTGGAGACTGTCGAAGTGTTGCTAGAAAATGATCGACGCTCTGATTCCCTATGCGCTCAACAGTTAGGGGCTATGTTTATTTGTTAAAACTGCTGGCATCTGACAATCGCTAATGTCTCCTATTTGCAGGCATGGTTTTTTTAAAGGTATTTGAACGTGGAAGGAGTGACAAAAATAACGGAACAGTAGGATAATGGGTTCAGAATTGACGAGAATTATACAGAAAGTAAATCATTGACAAATAATACAGCTATCAACTGTAGAAAAAATGTACGACTTCATATAATTGCCGGCCGTTGTGGCCGAGCGGTTCTAGGCGCTTCAGTCTGGAACCGCGTGACCGCTACGGTCGCAGGTTCGAATCCTCCCTTGGGCGTGGATGTGTGTGATGTCCTTAGGTTAGTTAGGTTTAAGTAGTTCTAAGTTCTAGGGGACTGATGACCTCAGATGTTAAGTCCCATACTGCTCAGAGCCATTTGAACCATCATAATTATTCTTGCGAATCTTCAACAGAAATTTTAGTGAACAGTTCAGGATATGGTCTTTCCTTCCCACAGTTAAGGTTACGAACACAATAATCGTAGTTTACAACCCTATCCTGTACTAGCTTGATGAACATATTTTAATGCACTGTCAGATTAATATTCAGGGCTGAAGGATAAAGAAAAGGATGGAAAAAGCAAAATGGTATGCAGGATGAGAATTGTGGAGAAATGAACTCTCAACGTACGTTCACTACCTGCTTTGGCTGCGAGTTGTCGAGAAAAAGCGCTGGCATCTGTCGGTGAGTTGCGAATAACCTCACGGTGCAGTTTATGAAAACTAATACTCTGTACCACATGGCTTAGTGCGCTGAGAAATGCTCGATTTTCTTATTCCGTTACCACTTGCTGGACATATTTGTGTAGAACAAAGATGGAAGCCGTATGATAAGACTGGCGGTTTAACGGTCCATCTCTTTTGTCCCATACAGAACGACTCCGGTCTACCACTATCTGAAAGCCGAGATGAAGGCAGGGAATTAAGATACGGCGCGATGTGCCCGGAGGCCTGTCAGCTCGGTTTGAGACGGCCTAGGTCTGCATGTTGCCAGTTTTCTAGTGACCATGGTGCAATCATCTGTATACACCCCCTAGGATCGGACGACGTAAAGGCTTTCAGTTGGCTCTCACTTAGCATGGTGGAACGGAGTTTTTAACGAACTAGCTGCTATTAACGAAGCGGCCACGTTTGGCCTGGGTAACAGGCGCATTTTATTAGCCGCCATCTTGTAGGTTTTAATTAAATAATTAATGGCTGAGGCTCTGACCACAACTGCCCCTGTACCTCTCCTTGCTGCTTCCAACGTAACTGAACATACAAAATTCACCCATAAATTTATAAAGCATATAAATGAACTATTATACCAAAAATTAAATTTATATGAACGTCTTACTTTAATTGTTAATGGTTAACTGATATGATTGCTTATGTAAATCGAGTTGTTGCAAGACCTAGGGAATGAATGCTAGTTTCGAAATACGTGGAATGTCAGACATGCACATGGCATGTTGGTCACGAAAATCAAAAAGAAAACTGATAAACGAAAGGAGAAAGGAGAGGGAGGGACGATCTTGGGAGAATAACAGGGATTCGTGGGCAGAGATCATGAACTAAGGCAGTCGTAGTAATGCTAAGCGAAGCCTTGGTCCTACATGAAGAATGGAATTGCATACTAAATTTTTATATGGACATGGAATACGACAATGCACGACATTCTAATGTAAGTCTAATATAAACACCTCAGCATCGAATCATAGGGATTAGCAACAGCCGCGTGCGGAGCGTAACAGCCACACACCAGAGGTCAGCGACCCGGTTCGACTGGTGTAATGTTTACTTTAGCGACCCAGGACTGGAAAAGGGATCCAAGCAGCGGACACCGCAACGGCAGCATTCCTAACGCATGTCAAGCAACATAATGCACTGCCCCACTTCCGACTTAGTTCTAGCGACCATGAGGCCACCATGCATTTTTATTCATTTGTGTGACTAACTTCTTATGAAGTTCTACTAAAGTCCTGAACTGTTCACTAAAATTTCTGTTGAAGATTCGCAAGAATAATTATGATGGTTCAAATGGCTCTGAGCAGTATGGGACTTAACATCTGAGGTCATCAGTCCCCTAGAACTTAGAACTACTTAAACCTAACTAACCTAAGGACATGAACCATGGACCTGGCAGTTGGTGGGGAGGCTTGCGTGCCTCAGCGATACAGACAGCCGTACCGTAGGTGCAACCACAACGGAGGGGTATCTGTTGAGAGGCCAGACAAACGTGTGGTTCCTGAAGAGGGGGCAGCAGCCTTTTCAGTAGTTGCAAGAGCGACAGTCTGGATGATGACCGATCTGGCCTTGTAACAATAACCAAAACAGCTTTGCTGTGCTGGTACTGCGAACGGCTGAAAGCAAGGGGAAACTACAGCCGTAATTTTTCCCGAGGGCATGCAGCTTTACTGTATGATTAAATGATAATGGCGTCCTCTTGGGTAAAATATTCCGGAGGTAAAATAGTCCCCCATTCGGATCTCCGGGTGGGGACTACTCAAGAGGATGTCGTTATCAGGAGAAAGAAAACTGGCGTTCTACGGATCGGAGCGTGGAATGTCAGATTCCTTAATCGGGCAGGTAGGTTAAAAAATTTAAAAAGGGAAATGGATAGGTTAAAGTTAGATATAGTGGGAATTAGTGAAGTTCGGTGGCAGCAGGAACAAGACTTCTGGTCAGGTGACTACAGGGTTATAAACACAAAATCAAATAGGGGTCATGCAGGAGTATGTTTAATAATGAACAGGAAAATAGGAATGCGGGTAAGCTACTACAAACAGCGTAGTAAACGTATTATTGTGGCCAAGATAGATACGAAGCCCACACCTACTACAGTAGTACAAGTTTATATGCCAACTAGCTCTGCAGATGACGAAGAAATTGAAGAAATGTATGATGAAATAAAAGAAATTATTCAGATAGTGAAGGGTGATGAAAATTTAATAGTCATGGGTGACTGGAATTCGGTAGTAGGAAAAGGGAGAGAAGGAAACGTAGTAGGTGAATATGGATTGGGGCTAAGAAATGAAAGAGGAAGCCGCCTGGTAGAATTTTGCACAGGGCACAACTTAATCATAGCTAACACTTGGTTTAAGAATCATGAAAGAAGGTTGTATACATGGAAGAACCCTGGAGATACTAAAAGGTATCAGATAGATTATATAATGGTAAGACAGAGATTTAGGAACCAGGTTTTAAATTGTAAGACATTTCCAGGGGCAGATGTGGACTCTGACCACAATCTATTGGTAATGACCTGTAGATTAAAACTGAAAAAACTGCAAAAAGGTGGGAATTTAAGGAGATGGGACCTGGATAAACTGAAAGAACCAGAGGTTGTACAGAGTTTCAGGGAGAGCATAAGGGAACAATTGACAGGAATGGGGGAAAGAAATACAGTAGAAGAAGAATGGGTAGCTTTGAGGGATGAAGTAGTGAAGGCAGCAGAGGATCAAGTAGGTAAAAAGACGAGGGCTAGTAAAACTCCTTCGGTAACAGAAGAAATATTGAATTTAATTGATGAAAGGAGAAAATATAAAAATGCCGTAAATGAAGTAGGCAAAAATGAATACAAATGTCTCAAAAATGATATCGACAGGAAGTGCAAAATGGCTAAGGAGGGATGGCTAGAGGACAAATGTAAGGATGTAGAGGCTTATCTCACTAGGGGTAAGATAGATACTGCCTACAGGAAAATTAAAGAGACATTTGGAGATAAGAGAACCACATGCATGAACATCAAGAGCTCAGATGGAAACCCAGTTCTAAGCAAAGAAGGGAAAGCAGAAAGGTGGAAGGAGTATATAGAGGGTCTATACAAGGGCGATGTACTTGAGGACAACATTATGGAAATGGAAGAGGATGTAGATGAAGATGAAATGGGAGATACGTTACTGCGTGAAGAGTTTGACAGAGAACTGAAAGACCTAAGTCTAAACAAGGCCCCCGGAGTAGACAACATTCCATTGGAACTATTGACGGCCTTGGGAGAGCCAGTCCTGACAAAACTCTACCATCCGGTGAGCAAGAGCAACAGGCGAAATACCCTCAGACTTCAAGAAGAATATAATAATTCCAATCCCAAAGAAAGCAGGTGTTGACAGATGTGAAAATTACCGAACTATCAGTTTAATAAGCCACAGCTGCAAAATACTAACACGAATTCTTTACAGACGAATGGGAAAACTGGTAGAAGCCGACCTCGGGGAAGATCAGCTTGGATTCCGTAGAAATACTGGAACACGTGAGGCAATACTAACCTTACGACTTACCTTAGAAGAAAGATTAAGGAAAGACAAACTTACGTTTCTAGCATTTGTAGACTTAGAGAAAGCCTTTGATAATGTTGACTGGAATACTCTCTTTCAAATTCTAAAGGTGGCAGGGGTAAAATAGAGGGAGCGGAAGGCTATTTACAATTTGTACAGAAACCAGATAGCAGTTATAAGAGTCGAGGGACATGAACGGGAAGCAGTGGTTGGGAAGGGAGTAAGACAGGGTTGTAGCCTCTTCCCCGATGTTATTCAATCTGTATATTGAGCAAGCAGTAAAGGAAACAAAAGAAAAATTCGGAGTAGGTATTAAAATCCATGGAGAAGAAATAAAAACTTTGAGGTTCGCCGATGACATTGTAATTCTGTCAGAGACAGCAAAGGACTTGGAAGAGCAGTTGAATGGAATGGACAGTGTCTTGAAAGGAAGGTATAAGATGAACATCAACAAAAGCAAAACGAGGATAATGGAATATAGTCGAATTAAGTCGGGTGATGCTGAGGGAATTAGATTAGGAAATGAGGCACTTAAAGTAGTAAAGGAGTTTTGCTATTTGGGGAGCAAAATAACTGATGATGGTCGAAGTAGAGAGGATATAAAATGTAGACTGGCAATGGCAAGGAAAGCGTTTCTGAAGAAGAGAAATTTGTTTACATCGAGTATAGATTTAAGTGTCAGGAAGTCATTTCTGAAAGTATTTGTATGGAGTGTAGCCATGTATGGAAGTGAAACATGGACGATAAATAGTTTGGACAAGAAGAGAATAGAAGCTTTTGAAATGTGGTGCTACAGAAGAATGCTGAAGATTAGATGGGTAGATCACATAACTAATGAGGAAGTATTGAATAGGATTGGGGAGAAGAGAAGTCTGTGGCACAACTTGACCAGAAGAAGGGATCGGTTGGTAGGACATGTTCTGAGGCATCAAGGGATCACCAATTTAGTATTGGAGGGCAGCGTAGAGGGTAAAAATCGTAGAGGGAGACCAAGAGATGAATACACTAAGCAGATTCAGAAGGATGTAGGTTGCAGTAGGTACTGGGAGATGAAGAAGCTTGCACAGGATAGAGTAGAGTGGAGAGCTGCATCAAACCAGTCTCAGGACTGAAGACCACAACAACAACAACAGCAACAACAACTAAATACACGTTAGCTCTTTTATGTCCAAGCTGAAAATTTCTGCTTGGTTCTCTCCAGACCGCTAATAAAAACGTTAATCTGGCCTTAAAGCTAGGTCTGGCGCCAGCGGCACGTGACAACCCGAGACAATGTGGAGACTATGAAGAGAGTAGTAATTTCAAGTTCAAATAACTTACGGATTTGCTGCCGGGTGACGTCGTCGACCACCGCCGATATTTTGACAGGTGCACACTCTGCCATTCTCAAGGCACAAATGCAAGGAGGAAGAAATGTGAAAGGAGGTTTAATACGTCGGTTCACACAGAAGAAACAAGGAAGATACCACACACAGAACAAATGTCAACACAAACAAAGATAACCAACATCAGAAACATCGATAGTGACTATTAATCAACAGGTGAGGTAGGACTAATTCTGTCCCTCTGTGTTTTGATGAGAGACAGAGCCGGATTCCAAGCAGCATTTAAACAAAATCCACCATCTCTGTTAATAAGGTTGCTTGATAGTTTGATTTTAACAGCTTCCTTAATAACACTATCCCAAGCCAGAATCTCCGTGTTGTTGTATTCCATAGGATGACCGGTGTCAAGGCAATGTTCTGCAATAGCGGATTTGCTCGGCTCATGTAAGCGTGTGTGACGCTTATGTTCAATACATCGGTCCTGATTGTCTGTCTAATACAGGGTGAGTCACCTAACATTACCGCTAGATATATTTCGTAAGCCACATCAAATACTGACGAATCGATTCCACAGACCGAACGTGAGGAGAGGGGCTAGTGTAATTGGTTAATACAAACCATAAAAAAAATGCACGGAAGTATGTTTTTTAACACAAACCTACGTTTTTTTAAATGGAACCCCGTTAGTTTTGTTAGCACATCTGAACATATAAACAAATACGTAATCAGTGCCGTTTGTTTCATTGTAAAATGTTAATTACATCCGGAGATATTGTAACCTAAAGTTGACGCTTGAGTACCACTCCTCCGCTGTTCGATCGTGTGTATCGGAGAGCACCGAATTACATATGGATCCAAAGGGAACGGTGATGGACCTTAGGTACAGAAGAGACTGGAACAGCACATTACGTCCACATGCTAACACCTTTTTATTGGTCTTTTTCACTGACGCACATGTACATTACCATGAGGGGTGAGGTACACGTACACACGTGGTTTCCGTTTTCAATTACGGAGTGGAATAGAGTGTGTCCCGACATGTCAGGCCAATAGATGTTCAATGTGGTGGCCATCATTTGCTGCACACAGTTGCAATCTCTGGCGTAATGAATGTCGTACACGCCGCAGTACATCTCGTGTAATGTCGCCACAGGCTGCCACAATACGTTGTTTCATATCCTCTGGGGTTGTAGGCTCATCACGGTACACATTCTCCTTTAACGTACCCCACAGAAAGAAGTCGAGAGGTGTAAGATCAGGAGAACGGGCTGGCCAATTTATGCGTCCTCCACGTCCTATTAAACGCCCGTCGAACATCCTGTCAAGGGTCAGCCTAGTGTTAATTGCGGAATGTGCAGGTACACCATCATGCTGATACCACATACGCCGACGCGTTTCCAGTGGAACATTTTCGAGCAACGTTGGCAGATCATTCTGTAGAAACGCGATGTATGTTGCAGCTGTTTGGGCCCCTGCAATGAAGTGAGGACCAATGAGGTGGTCGCCAATGATTCCGCACCATACGTTTACAGTCCACGGTCGCTGTCGCTCTACCTGACTGAGCCAGTGAGGATTGTCCACGGACCAGTAATGCATGTTCCGTAGACTCACTGCTCCGTGGTTTGTGAAACCCGCTTCATCGGTAAACAGGTAGAACTGCAACGCGTTCTCTGTTAATGCCCATTGACAGAATTGCACTCGATGATTAAAGTCATTACCATGTAATTGCTGATGTAGCGACACATGAAACGGGTGAAAGCGGTGACGATGCAGTACGCGCATGACACTACTTTGACTCAGTCCACCGGCTCTCGCAATGTCCCGTGTACTCATGTGTGGGTTCATGGCAACAGCAGCTAACACGCCAACTACACCCGCTTGTCCTGTGACGGGCCTGTTACGGACCCATTTGCGTGCTACGACCATACCTGTTGCATACAGTTGGCGGTAGATGTTTTGCAATGTGCGGCACGTTGGATGATCTCTGTCCGGGTACCGTTCTGCATACACCCTGCAGGCTTTAGCTGCATTTCGTCGACACTCGCCATAGATGAGTATCATCTCCGCCGTTTCAGAGTTCGAATACACCATGGTCACAGTTCCTACAACACTACACTATCACAGACGTCTGGTAACACGGTGTACTACAGTTGGTCTGCGTGCGGAGACGAACGCAGAATAACAATAGCAGCAAGCGCTACATGCGGGCACTGCGACAGCTAGACCAAACCACAACAGTGCACTACAGACACACTCGTAAACACGGTCGTCATCGTAAACATGTCCGTGCAGATGCTGCTCGCCGACCGTGGCCCCTGTTTGTTACAGCACGCAACTGAACGTCGGAGGTTTCGAGCGTCAACTTTAGGTTACAATATCTCCGGATGTAATTAACATTTTACAATGCAACAAACGGCACTTATTACGTATTTGTTTATATGTTCAGATGTGCTAACAAAACTAACGTGGTTCCATTTTAAAAAAACGTATGTTTGTGTTAAAAAACATACTTCCGTGCATTTTTGTATGGTTTGTATTAAACAATTACACTAGCCCCTCTCCTCACGTTCGGTCTGTGGAATGGGTTCGTCAGTATTTGATGTGGTTTAAGAAATATATCCAGCGGTAACGTTAGGTGACTCACCCTGTATATGACATGCCACAACTGCAAGGAGTACGATTGAAACCAGCCTTACGCAAACCAAGATCATCTTTTACGGACGCCAACAGGGCCTTAATCTTAGAAGGTGGTCGAAAAACACATCATATTTCCGCAAAATACGTCCAGTCCTGTTGGAAATGCTTCCTGCGTAAGGCAAAAAGGCCGTAGACTTGGGTGCCACTTCGTTGCTATCGTCACTCACCCGTTGCACAGAAGGCTGATAGCGCAACGCACGTTTGATCTGCCTCTCACTATATCCATTCTGATGAAAGGTGACTTCGAGATGTGATAGCTCAGCTGCCAAACTTTCAGGGTCTGAGATAACGTAGGCCCTGTGAACCAAGGTACGAAGTACTCCTTCACGCTGAGCTGTATGGTGACAACTATCAGCTCGCAGATACAAGTCAGTGTGAGTTGGCTTTCTATAAACAGAATGTCCCAACGTACCATCAGTCTTCCTTTTGATCAAAAATCAAGGAAGAGAAGGTATCCATTCATTTCCACTTCCGTAGTGAACTGAATATTCGGGTGGATTGAATTCAGGTGTTCCAAAAACCGATTTAAATTCTCACTGCTACGAGGCAAAACAACAATGATGATCTTGGTTAGCATAAGGCTGGGTTCTATCGTATTCCTTGTAGTTGTGGCATGTCATATATTGGTCAGACAATCAGGACTGTGGAAGACCGGTGTATTGAATATAAGCGTCACACACGCTTACAACATCCGAGCAAATCCGCTATTGCAGAACATTGCCTTGGCACCGGTCATCCTACGGAATACAACACGGAGATTCTGGCTTGCACGTCCAGCTATTGGGATAGTGTTATTAAGGAAGCTGTTGAAATCAAACTATCAAGCAACCTTATTAACAGAGATGGTGGATTTTATTTAAACGCTGCTTGGAATCTGGCTCTGTCTCTTATCAAGAAACAGAATTAGTGCTACCTCACCTGTTGATTAATAGTCACTATCGATATTTCCGATGTTGGTTATCTTTGTTTGTGTTGACACTTGTTGTGTGTGTGGTATCTTCCTTGTTTCTCCTCTGTGAACCGAGGTATTAAATTTCCATGCACATTTCTTCCTCCTTGCATTTGTGCCTTGAGAATGGCAGGGTGTGCTCCTGTCGAAATATCGGCTTCGATCGACGACGTCACCCGGCAGCAAACCCGTAGGTTATTTGAACATACAATTCGCCGGGAAAAGTTAAGGTCTCGCATAGTAATTTCAAGCTCAATGTTATTCCCTTTGGGTAACCAGCAAACATTACAATTGTCTACAAACTTTCCCAATGAATGTGTTCAGCTCAAATGTAGTGTTATTGTGGGTACACAATGTACACACACACACACACACACAAAAGTTTTATATCACCCCGATTCCCAGAACTACTGAGGATAGACGTTGACTGTGGATAGTGTATAACAGGCACAGTCCCTTTGACTGTTCAGTGATGTCACTAAACTCGCCCAAAGATGTAAACAACCATGTATGAGCAGCGCCTATTAGACGGAGGGGGTCCGACAGCCGGTTAGTTCCAGTGATTCCACCGAGGAGGTGGTACACGGCTTGTGTCGTCTGTAGTTCAACCATGCCTAGACGGTCAATACAGCAGGTTCGATCGCGTACGCGTTGTTACTTTGTGGCAGGAAGGGCTCTCAACAAGGGATGTGTCCAGGTGTCTCGGAGTGAGCCATAGCCATGTTGTTCGGACATGGAGGAACTGTCGATGGCATGCGTCGCTCAGGCTGCCCAAGGCCTACTACTGCAGTGGATGACTGCTACCTACAGATTATGACTCGGAAGAACCCTGACAGCAACGCCACCATGTTGAATAATGCTTTTCGTGCAGTCACAGGACGTCGTGTTACAACACAAACTGTGCGCAACAAGCTGCATGATGCGGAATTTCACTCCCGACGTCCATGACGAGGTCCATCTTTGCAACCAGGGCACCATGCAGCGCGGTACAGATGGGCCCAACAACGTGCAGAATGGACTGCTCAGGACTGGCACCATGTTCTCTTCACCGATGAGTGTCGCATATGCCTTCAATCAGACCATCGTCGGAGACGTGTTTGGAGGCAACCCGGTCAGGCTGAACGCCTTAGACACACAGTCCAGCGAGTGCAGCAAGGTGGATCTTCCCTGCTGTTTTGGGGTGGCATTATGTGGGGCCGACGCACGCCGCTGGTGGTCATGGAAGGCACCGTAGTGGCTGTACGATACGTGAATGCCATCCTGCGACAGTTAGTGCAACCATATCGGCAGCATATTGGCGAGGCATTCGTCTTCATGGACGACAATTCGCGCCCCCATCGTGCACATCTTGTGAAGACTTCCTTCAGGATAATGAAATCGTTCGACTGTAGTGGAAAGCATGTTCTCCAGACATGAACGCTATCGAAATTGCTGGGATATGCTGAAGAGGGCTGTTTATGGACGACGTGACCCACCAACCACTCTAAGGGATCTACGCCGAATCGCCGTTGAGGAGTGGAACAATATGGACCAACAGTGCCTTGATGAACTTGTGGATAGTATGGGACGACGAATACTATACAAGGCGAGCGAGTGCAGTGCTCGTTTCTTTCTCTGAATCTTTTAAATTTGGTCGCTGTGAACAATGAAAACATCGTCACAACGTGATGTACAGCTTAGAAATACAGTAGCTTATATGTGTTATATCCATTAATAGCTTATATCTATACCTATCTATCTTCAAAACGTAGTTAAGACGGAGAGTAACGCATATGTATTTACTCTGATAACCTTCTCTAATGGATGCAATGAAATTACAAAAGACACTAACAGTGGGGACTGTACAAGGAAAATACAAGAAGATCTCCTCAGATGGCCTGCTCGCTAATTCAGAGTTAATAACATAAAAGGAGGCCACAGATTATAACCAGTTAAGCAACGGAAGTTGCGTGGCAAAGCTAATAAACAGCTAGCTATTCACAATTTGTCGCAGATGCGACACATTAACAGTCACAAAATTCGTACTCCTCTGGAGCAGTGTCTTCTCGATTGATTAGCACAATGGTGCGGACATCTCAATCGGTCAGACGCACCAAAATTTTGAAGCGGTCAGGCGGCGCCACGGCATCCCGTCCTTACATGTAGATAAGCAAAAGGCAGTAATGTCATGCTTAATTAGTCTTTGGGGACGGCAGTGGCAGCATGACATCCCGGAAACTGAATAAGGACCGACGCTGACTCTTCCGACGAAAACACTGAGCTGGACGCAGCGCAGCTTCCGTAGAAACTGACCAACTCCCCAGTTATGCGCGCTTCTCCTATTGAGACGCTCCCACCGAAAAACAGGAAATGAGATCACACGAGGAACACACCTTGCTACTGAGAAAAACACAAGGCTTTCCTCCCAGATAAATATGGCAGTAAACTCAATAAAATAGCCCCGAAACAGTGTCAGAAAATGAAAGAGTATGCCTAGGGGTACTGTGATGTCACACAGTATAAAAGGCGACAATCTGCAACTATAAACGCTAAAACTGTTTCAAATATCAGCAAATTTTCGACATAGTCCACCATAATTAAGCGAATGCCACATTTCGGTATATTTTCTCTTTCTGGGTGTTTCTAAAGGAACTTTAAATATATTCAATTTTATGACTTACAAACCGGATTTTAGTGTCAATTTTCCGCAAAGCATGTCTTTTTTTTAATAAGTTTGTATGAATTTCCTGAGTTGTAAAGCCTGTATTTGAGGTGGCCTGTATTAGCTGCCACATTCTGCATATCGAAAGAGGCCAGGGAAAGTCCGGACCGGTCACGCAATAAGCAACGCATCTCCCGCAGATGGAACCCCTCTTCCAGGAGGGCCGTTCCCAGCGAGCAGCAGCTGTTATTGGTGTGTCGGGTGCGCGTAGCTGGTGGCTACTGTGAAGACCTCGCCCAGCGGCCGGGGTTGATGGCTTGCTACCCCTACACTGGGGAGCCTTCCCACCTGGAGCCTGGGGGGCGGCGAGGGAAGGGAGGGAGAGCGAATGCTGCCGCTTTCGTCGGTCCGCCCGCACGGTAAACAAGACTTTATTCTCCGACCGGTGCAGATTCCTTTCGCGCCAGCCTAGGAGCGGATTTTCTCACCGTGGACGTAGCAGCTCACCTCATCCATCCTGCAGACGGGGGCACAATGTGATACATTAGCCTCTGCTTCACTCTGGTAAAATCCTGTTGGAAACCTGTACCGTCATAACTTTCTATACATATTCTCCTCAGAATAATGGCGCCCGTATCTTCCCTTGCTTGCCATATACACGAAGTAGCATACAGTCCACAACTATAGTTTGCAGAAATTACACGAAGCGAAATGTAGTGTGAGGAAGGCTATGCGAGTGGCGTTCAATGAATTCGAAAGTAAAGTTCTATTTACTGACTTGGCAGAAAATCCTAAGAAATTTTGGTGTAATGTCAAAGCGGTAGGTGGATCAAAGCAAAATGTCCAGACACTCTGTGACCAAAATGACAGACTAAAAGCCGAAATACTAAATGTCTTTTTCCAAAGCTGTTTCATAGAGGAAGACTGCACTGTAGTTCCTTCTCTAGATTGTCGCACAGATGACAAAATGGTAGATATCGAAATAGATAACAGGGGGATAGAAAAACAATTAAAATCGCTCAAAAGAGGAAAGGGCGCTGGACTTGATGGGATACCAGTTCGATTTTACACAGAGTACGCGAAGGAACTTGCCCCCCTTCTTGCAGATGTGTACCGTAGGTCTCTAGAAGAGCGTAGCGTTCCAAAGGATTGGAAAAGGGCGCAGGTCATCCCCGTTTTCAAGAAGGGACGTCGAACAGATGTGCAGGACTATAGACCTATATCTCTAATGTCTACCAGATGTAGAGTTTTGGAACACGTATTATGTTCGAGTATAATGACTTTTCTGGAGACTAGAAATCTACTCTGTAGGAATCAGCATGGGTTTCGAAAAAGAAAATCGTGTGAAACCCAGCTCGCGCTACTCGTCCACGAAACTCAGAGGGCCATAGACACGGGTTCCCAGGTAGATGCCTCGTTTCTTGACTTCCGCAAGTCGTTTGATACAGTTCCCCACAGTCGTAAGAGCATATGGACTATCAGAACAATTGTGTGATTGGACTGAAGAGTTCCTAGATAACAGAACGCAGCATGTCATTTTCAATGGAGAGAAGTCTTCCGAAGTAAGAGTGATTTCAGGTGTGCCGCAGGGGAGTGTCGTAGGACCGTTGCTATTCACAATATATATAAAGGTCCTTGTAGATAACATCGGAAGTTCACTGAGGCTTTTTGCGGATGATGCTGTAGTGTATCGAGAGGTTGTAACAATGGTAAATTGTACTGAAATGCAGGAGGATCTGCAACGAATTGACGCATGGTGCAGGGAATGGCAATTGGATCTCAATGTAGACAAGGGTAATGTGCTGCGAATACATAGAAAGAAAGATCCCTCATCATTTAGCTACAATATAGCAGGTCAGCAACTGGAAGCAGTTAATTCCATAAATTATTTGGGAGTAGGCATTAGAAGTGATTTAAAATTGAATGACCATATAAAACTAATAGTCGGTAAGGCTGATGCCAGACTGAGATTCATTGGAAGAGTCCTAAGAAAATGCAGTCCGAAAACAAAGGAAGTAGGGTACAGTACACTTGTTCGACCACTGCTTGAATACTACTCACCCGTATGGGATCCGTACCAGATAGGATTAATAGAAGAGATAGAGGAGATACAACAGAGAGCAGCGCCCTTCGTTACAGGATCATTTAGTAATCGCGAAAGCGTTACGGAGATGATACATGAACTCCAGTGGAAGACTGTGCAAGAGAGACGCTCAGTAGCTCGGTACGGGCTTTTGTTGAAGTTTCGCGAACATACCTTCACCGAGGAGTCAAGCAGTACATTGCTCCCCCCTACGTATATCTCGCGAAGAGACCATGAGGATAAAATCAGAGAGATTAGAGACCACACAGAGGCATACCGACAATCCTTCTTTCCACGAACAATACGAAACTGCAATATAAGGGAGAACCAGTAGAGGTGCTCATGGTACCCTCCGTCACACACCGTCAGGTGGCTTGCGGAGTATGGATGTAGATGTAGATGTAGAGTAGATGAAGATTGTTGATCGGCTGTCGGGCCCCCTCCGTGTAATAGTCGCTGCTCACGCATGGTTGTTTACTTCTTTAGGCGGGTTTAGCGAACTGTCAAAGGGACTGTGTCTTTGATACAATATTCACAGTCAACATCTATCTTCGGGAGTTGTGGGAACCAGTGTAATGCAAAACTTTTTTTGATGTTTGTGTGATATTAGAACAAAAAATACAAGGTGGATGAAGCAGTTGGATATAAGAAACAGACCAGCACGGCATGATATTCCACAGTAAGAATACTGTACTAGTACAATTCATAGTCCTCAATTTGAATATTTCCGAGGATGTACGTCTGGAGCACATCATTTTATTGTAGTGAATCATGAAACGTGGGAAAACTGGAAGGGAACAGATTCGAAGCGTCTGAGATGTGGCATTACACGCTGATGTGAAACTTAAGTGGTCTGACAACGTAAGAAATGAGGTAGTTCTCCGCACAATTGCCGAGGAAAGGGATGTAAGCGGAACACTGACTAGAACGACAGGATGGTAGGACATGGGAGTAACATCAGGGAGTGACTTCCATGGTACTGCAGGAAAAGACAGAGTATGGGATATATACAACAAATAACTACGGACGTCGTGTGTAAGCACTACCCTGGGATAGAGATAGAGGGAATTACAGGGTGTGCTGAAACCTGTGAGAAGTCTGATGACGCATAAAAAGATAATTCTACTACAAACAGATGTCCGTGACACATGTACAGGGTGTTTCAAAAACGACCGGTATATTTGAAACGGCAATACAAACTAAACGAGCAGCGATAGAAATACACCGTTTGTTGCAATATGCTTGGGACAACAGTACATTTTCAGGCAGACAAACTTTCGAAATTACAGTAGTTACAATTGTCAACAACAGATGGCGCTGCGGTCTGGGAAACTCTATAGTACGATATTTTCCACATATCCACCATGCGTAGCAATAATATGGCGTAGTCTCTGAATGAAATTACCCGAAACCTTTGACAACGTGTCTGGCGGAATGGCTTCACATGCAGATGAGATGTACTGCTTCAGCTGTTCAATTGTTTCTGGATTCTGGCGGTACACCTGGTCTTTCAAGTGTCCCCACAGAAAGAAGTCACAGGGGTTCATGTCTGGCGAATAGGGAGGCCAATCCACGCCGCCTCCTGTATGTTTCGGATAGCCCAAAGCAATCACACGATCATCGAAATATTCATTCAGGAAATTAAAGACGTCGGCCGTGCGATGTGGCCGGGCACCATCTTGCATAAACCACGAGGTGTTCGCAGTGTCGTCTAAGGCAGTTTGTACCGCCACAAATTCACGAAGAATGTCCAGATAGCGTGATGCAGTAATCGTTTCGCATCTGAAAAATGGGCCAATGATTCCTTTGGAAGAAATGGCGGCCCAGACCAGTACTTTTTGAGGATGCAGGGACGATGGGACTGCAACATGGGGCTTTTCGGTTCCCCATATGCGCCAGTTCTGTTTATTGACGAAGGTGTCCAGGTAAAAATAAGCTTCGTCAGTAAACCAAATGCTGCCCACATGCATATCGCCGTCATCAATCCTGTGCACTATATCGTTAGCGAATGTCTCTCGTGCAGCAATGGTAGCGGCGCTGAGGGGTTGCCGCGTTTGAATTTTTATGGATAGAGGTGTAAACTCTGGCGCATGAGACGATACGTGGACGTTGGCGTCATTTGGACCGCAGCTGCAACACGGCGAACGGAAACCCGAGGCCGCTGTTGGATCACCTGCTGCACTAGCTGCGCGTTGCCCACTGTGGTTGCCGTACGTGGTCGCCCTACCTTTCCAGCACGTTCATCCGTCACGTTCCCAGTCCGTTGAAATTTTTGAAACAGATCCTTTATTGTATCGCTTTTCGGTCCTTTGGTTACATTAAACCTCCGTTGAAAACTTCGTCTTGTTGCAACAACACTGTGTTCTAGGCGGTGGAACTCCCAACACCAGAAAAATGCTCTGTTCTAACGAATAAACCATGTAGTCCACAGCACACTTGCACGTTGTGAACAGCACACGCTTACAGCAGAAAGACGACGTACAGAATGGCGCACCCACAGACTGCGTTGTCTTCTATATCTTTCACAGCACTTGCAGCGCCATCTGTTGTTGAAAATTGTAACTACTGTAATTTCGAAAGTTTGTCCGCCTGAAAATGTACTGTTGTCCCAAGCATATTGCAACAAACGGTGTATTTCTATCGCTGCTCGTTTAGTTTTTATTGCCGTTTCAAATATACCGGTCACTTTTGAAACACCCTGTATGTAGTGATGCATGTCAGTGTTACGATATTCCCTCTGATACATGTCTCATCAAATAATTATTGGTGCAGCCTATTACCAATTCAGTACTAATTATTTGTAAGTGTTGACAGACGTAAGATAATGGCCAAACTTGAGATTACAAGATTGGTTGTAAACTTATACAGTGTGTCATATAGTTCAAATAGCTTGGAGTAACTGTATGAGGTGATATTATGTGACACGAACAGGTGTGATTAGTATTAGGGAAAAGGAACGGTGGGTGTTTTGAATGTGATCCGGCAAAATGAGGAACTCCTGTATTTGCGAACCAAATCCGAACAGACTTTGAGGACCCAACTGTGGGGCGGCGGTTAATTTTGGTATAAATTTAATCTACTGTTGTTGCTGTATAATTGCTTGCATGTTGAATCAGTTTCTGGCTTTTAGAATGTTGTTAATGCTGTCTTTCGCCGTTCTCAACACTGGCTCTCTATTTACTTTTTGGCACCCAGAAAGTGATTTAATAAAACATGGAACCAGTAATTAGAGATCCTAGTGCCCACTTTATCTGAGAATGTTATTATAGCTGCAGCTTATAGCTCTGAGGAATTAGGAGATTGTCCGGGATTTCTAATCAAAAACGGTTTTCCAAAATAGTTGAGTATATTCTGAAATTCACTGATAAAAAACACAAGTATCCCTACAACCTAACTAACAGAGCAGTTCAGAGTCTAATGCGCTGATGCAACTATAAATGTCCGAATTAAATGTTAAAAAGAATGCTCGCCATAATTTGATGAAAATACTTCATCAAACGCCACGCTAAATAATTGGTAGAATGTCTGTCCCGCGACGGCACGTGAAAATACGACAATACGCAAACTGAAGCTAGATAATGAAAATCATCCCAGAATTAACACTTCACATGAAATGTTTTCATGGTTCCGCGTATCTCTAGTAACTTAATACGGCACCCGAGGCTGTATGTAGCAGTGATACCGACGCGACGCGACTCCCGACACAGATGGCGTGTCATTCAGCGTCTGGAGAGAACTGGGGCCTTGCTTCCTCGCGCAGCGTTCTTATATATAAAGCCGCGGTGCGGACGGCTAAGGGAACGCCTGATCAAATCGGCTGTCCCGACTAGCCGCTGGGCTAGTAACGCATCACTTCAAGTTACATAATAATTTATAGCTTCTTTTGCTGATGGCCGAAGAAGCTCTTAATTTAAACGTGCATTCAGCACGCAGGTAAGTATTGATAATAAAATTTTGACGTGGCTAAGTTAAATATTTTGGGCGAGAGAATTAATTAAATTACACTGCACGCAGTAGATGAGCTCTGAACTGGCCCTTTTGAGATCCGCTATCGCTATAATTTTATAGGTATTCAAAAGAAACTTTACATATCTTCATAATCATAACGGACCTCCAACCTATTTAAATCTAAACATCCTAGCCTTATTTATTAGCCTACTTAATCTATCTTGCTTCCTTCAGTTTTGAGACGAAAACCAGAAAATCATGAATTTCCACTAAAATCTTAATTTGTGAAATCCAAAATACTGTTTTTATTAAATCATTATGAAAGATGAATCTAAATATAAATTTTGAAGTCTCTAGCTCTTTTCTGTTGCGCCAATGATTTTTTCAGAAAAACGTCCAAATTTCGAAAATGACTTAAGTTATCGAACTGATATTCAACACACATTAATTTAGTATTATTCCTGACATGCTAGAAAAGTTTTAGGTCATTTGCTTGATTTTTAAGGTATTGCGCAACATTTATGACGTCAGAGCTAGTTACAGCAGACTGGCTGGCACACAATGGAAACTGATGTGAATTTACTACAGCGTGAGTAGGCTGCTTCCCTACACAACGGTACCGAGCGGCCGCCATGTCATCCTCAGCCCTTAGGAGTCACTGGATGCAGATACGGAAGGGCATGTGGTCAGCACACCGCTCTCCCGGTGCCGCTACTTCTCAATCGATTGTCCTCACAAGGGCCGAGTTCATCCCGCTTGCCAAAACCACCAGGCAGACCCGGAAGACGACCCATCCAAGGGCTAGCCAAGCCGACAACGCTTAACTTCGCTGGTCAGATGGGAAGCGGTTGTACTAGTGCGCCAAGGCCATTGGCGAAGTTATTCACACCCTACACGAAAGTAACAGATAGTTATCATAATAATTGATCACTAACGGTAACACTTAATTGATGTACCCATCCATCAATGTCCCTTGCCATCTTTATCGTTCGGTTGTAGTTGCAGCAGTTCATTCCACTATTATGTCCGCCCCGATAGCTGAGTGTTCAGCGTGACGAATTGCCGTCCTACGAGCCTGGGTTCGATTCCCGGCTGGTCGGGGATTTTCTGCGCTCAGGGACTGGGTGTCGTGTTGTCTTTAACATCACTTCATTCCCATCCGGCGCGCGGGTCGCTCAATGTCGCATCGAATGTAATAAGACCTGCACCCAGGCGGCCGGACCTGCCTCGCAAGGGGCCTCCCGGCCAATGACGCCAAACGCTCCTTTGCATTCCACTATTATCACTTTGTAACATGGATGTTATTCTCAAGGTGTTTTCTTGTAGAATGCTCTTTATGAAGCTGGTATGTTGAATGAGGTAGTTAATGAGTTTACTTTTCCTTCTCTGTATCATGTTAATTCCTTTCTCTTCAATTTTTTTAGTATTTGTTCACTAAATTTTCCTTCAGTTGGCAATGTTCTTGTTGCTCTTCTCTGTAGCTCCTAAGGTTTACTGCTCTTGTTTCTCCAGAGTCCACATTTCACAATCATGGCTTAAAATACAGTAAACAAATGTCTTCAAAATGGTTCAAATGGCTCTGAGCACTATGAGACTTAACTTCTAAGGTCATCAGTCCCCTATAACTTAGAACTACTCAAACCTAACTAACCTAAGGACATCATACACATCCATTCCCGAGGCATGATTCGAACCTGCGACCGTAGCGGTCGCGCGGTTCCAGATTGTAGCGCCTAGAACCGCTCGGCCACACCGGCCGGCAAACAAATGTCTTGACGAATTTCTTTCACATTTCTGTATCAGGTAAATGGGTAAATTACTCTTATTTGTAAGGGGCTGTTTAGTGATTGCAGTTCTTCTTTTAATATCTACGGCCGTATGACTTCTCTGACGTAGTGGTAGTAGACTATACACACAAAGCAAACAGTCTATTGCTTAGTGGAAACTGTGTCAAAATCTCTACAGTAATTACGAGAGTAGCCTTCGCATACAGACGGAAAAACGTTGTGGGGAACTTTTATTCACCATATTTCGGCCAAATATTTATAAATTATACCTTCCGAATAAAAACACTCCTTGTTTCAAAATTATCTATTATCAATGACGCGTTTCACCGTTTTGGGACATCATCAGACTATGTAACTTGTTTTACATGTTTATGACGGATGGGTTATATATCCAGCCATGGTTGCGTTCATTTTCCATTTTATATGACTTGATGGCGAATGGGTTACATATCCAGCTACTTTTACACAATCTGATTATGCCCCAAAAGGGTGAAACGCGGCATTGATGTTAAATAATTTCGCAATCAAAAATGTATTTATTCTCAAATAATTCGAAACTGATTGCTGTAGTACCCTGGCACAATGGAATGGAATAATTTTTACAAACTTTTCTCGTGAATCCGCCTGACTATTAGGCAAAACCTTATCAAAATCCCTACAGTAGTTCCTGAGGTTATCCCTCACGAATCGATAAAAATATGCGGCGGGGGAGTTCAATTTCTGTTGTCACCTATGATTGCTAAGACCATTATTTTGTCAGCAGTAGAATTTTTTGCTTTTTCATTAATTTTAATCCCTTTCATTCTATGTATTGCGCTTTCTGTGAATAAATATGTGCGGAGAGACAGAGGAGAACATTCCTCTGGAAATTGGACATTCTGGCAGAAATGGAACATTGTCTCGCTAAATTCTGCTGGTTTAATTTAGAGGACCGATACTCCAGTACAGATGTGCAACAGAGGTGAAAAGAGATTAGGGAGCATACGGACGCTATGGAGTCATCTCCCTTTCACTCCAAACGCGAGTTGGTTAGGTTAGAAAGTAACTAATAATTCTATAAAATGTCTTCTGCCACACACTACACAGCGTCTCGTGAAGGAAACAAGAGGGTGTACATCATACGAACCACGAATGCTATATTGCATTGTTTTTATAGTATGGTGTGCTTTGGTTTACTGTGCTTGAAGCTACGCTGTACAACTCGGCTAACAGCTATTGATTAACGCTTGTTCTCCGACATATCTGCTTGTCTCAAATGAGATGCTTATTCCGTTTACTTATTAACAACATTCCTACGTCCAAAACTATAACGCCAGAAGTTCGGTGTTGATTCGTATTGCAGGTACGTCTCTCTCCGAACAACATTCCTGGCGCTGCCGTTCTCAAAACACCCTACACGGGGAATTTCAAATTGTGGCGTTCCAAGAAGCGCGTGAAGCCTCTGAAACTCCTGCGATATTACGCAGGAACACAATAACGGGCTGTTACGACGGGCACCAAATGTGGAAACTCAGCACCCTTGTCATGTGCGAAACAGACAGCGCTGTAAACCTGTGTACTGCGTTATGAAAAGCAACGCAGCAACGCGCGCAGCCCGCCTTAGTTGCTTTGTATAAGTACCTAATTTACTCCATTGCTCTCGTTTATTCCCTGTAAAAGTTTGTTTCTTTTCTTTTATAAACAAATCGGGAATATTTACGTACGGTTTACTGTGTGTTTGCCGACTGAAGTAAATCAGTAATTTCAGTTTAACGAATTCTGGTGTCGAAACTGAAAGCAGCAGACAGTAAGCGAAAATTTCTAATCTCGCAGTTAAAACGGTATTCACGCAGGAGCATACTAACGCACCAACCAACACGCAGACTCCTCACAAATGAGCGATATCGATGTTAGAACCTTCCGTATTCTTCAAATGGCTCTGAGCACTATGGGACTTAACACCTGAGATCATCAGTCCCCTAGACTTAGAACGACTTAAACCTAACTAAGGACAGCACACACACATCCATGCCCGAGGCAGGATTCGAACCTGCGACCGTAGCAGCAGCGCGGTTCCGGACTGAAGCTCAGAACCGCTCGACCACAACGGCCGGCCCTTCCGTATTGTAAAACAATTAAAACTAGTTACAGCGTGGAAGACACCAGTCCATGATTGAATTCCAGTTAGATTTTTGCGTTGAATAAGTTCATATCTATCGAGATCATTGAAGAGAAAGATGAATTGTGGCTCGAAAAGAGTCCAGGCCACTCATTTTTACAAAATGGGCAATGCTTCGCGTGCACAGAAATATAGACCAAATCGCTAACGATGGTTTGTTGCAAGATCCTACAGGATATTCTGAACTGGAGCATTGAGAAGTTCCTTGAGAGAATTTAGCCTTTGTCAAGAGACCAGCACGATTCAGAAACGAAGCTTTCTCTGATACACAGCCTGTTTCATTTGTACACGACATCTTGTAAACAATAGCCGGCCGGTGTGACCGAGCGGTTCTAGGCGCTTCAGTCTGGAACCGCGCGACCGCTACGGTCGCACGTTCGAATCCTGCCTCGGGAATGGATGTGTGTGATGTCCTTAGGTTATTTAGGTTTGAGTAGTTCTAAGTTCTAGGGGACTGATGACCTCAGATGTTAAGTCCCATAGTGGTCAGAGCCATCTGAACCTTTTTTTTTTTGTAATCAATAAACACAGGCTAACATGCAGTTTTTGTCTTTTTGGATTTCCTAGATTACAATAGTAACCAATTTTGTTACTTTGTTTTATTACATTGGAAAGATAGAAGTAAGTGTGTTTCTAACAAGGGACACAAGTAATTACTTATGGCTCATAATTCTAATAAATAGTTACTAACAGCTAAGATTAGATTTAATGATGCAAGAACGTCGTCATTTAAACCGTGATGAAATGCTTAAGAAGATTGGTGTAATTGAAAATGGCAGAACACCAGCTGATGCTGCAAAGGCTCTAAATACGGGAAGAAGTGTAATTTCGAGAGAATCTCGCAGTCCAGAAAAAAGGCATCGAGGAAAACAAAGATTTATCACTGTGAACAAGGGAGATTTCTGTGCTTTAGACACCTGAGAAATAAGAACTTCAGCTGCCAGAATATTAAGTACAATGAAAAATATGAATAATTGATTTGTTTCAACCGAAACTATCAGAAATAGACGACATGAAAGAGACCTTCGTGCCCTAGGACCTCTATGGTTTCCATATATTCGTCATGGATATTGCTCAATTCGAGTTTTGAGGTACCAAAATTGGACAGTGCATCAATGGAGGCAGGTCCTATTTACAGACGAATAATGCTTCGGTTTGCACCCGGATTCAAGAAGACTGCTCATATGGAGGCGACCAGGTGATGCAGAAAGGCTTAGGAACGTACAGCAAATCACCAAGTTTCAGGGAGCTTCTGTCATGGCCTCGGGAGGAATAATCACAAACATGAAAACAGACTTCGTTTTCGTAAGAGAAGCACGGCGGGCAAATATTTATATTCAAAAGATTTTGCAACTTTCGGAGCTTGCCATAAAGAGTATGGTCGTGGATTCCTCTACATGTATGTGCCACACTACATGTTGTGGTGTGTGGCCGAATTGTTTCAAAAACACAATATTCAAGTGCTACAGTGGTCTAAACACCATGGATCAACTTTGGGATAACCTTCAGAGAAAAGCTTCGGAGAATGTAGACAACTTCCATTGACTTGATTAGCTGTACGCTGCACTTAAATATCACCGGGCAAACATTACTGGAGATATTTCCCATCTCATTTCGTCAATGTCATACCTGGGAGCAAGGGAGGGCTATCCCCCCCCCCCCCCCCAAAAGCTCTCAGGGAAAGGAAAAAATGTAATGCAGTCAGATGTTTTCTCTCAAGGAATTGGTTTAGAAATCGGTATTATGTTGAATTTAACAGGTTCGGAACTTGATTTTTTATGGCTACTTTCAGGTCACCTTTTGTTCTCCAAAATATTAAAAATACCCCATACCCCCAAGTCTAGCCCCCTCCCTCAAACCCCCCCCCCCTTCCCCACACACACACAAACTATCGTATGGGCGCCCTTGGTCAGTGACAAAGAGGTGCCGAGCTATATGCAATTCAAGAAGAGTTGCAGCCACTTTCTGATGTCAAAACGTACTGACAACTCAGTGTGATACGTTTTATGAACTTCAAATTCTATTGCTGTCTCCTTACAATTCTAAAAACATGGTTAAATATTGCATAGTCTTGCACTCCAAGGAAGCAAGGATGTTGTTGTGGGTGGCCAGTATTCTCTTTCTAGAACACAAATGCACACATGGCTAATACAGTACTTTATTTGCATGAACGGGATACTTAATTAGAATAGAGTCCATGTTTTATGGTACAAGCTCATCAGTGACAGTCCTCGTGCAGACAGTATCGGCAATCTTGCTACTACAAACTTTAGGCACACATCTGGTCCCACTATAGTCACTAACCTGGTCGCTAGGTACCGTGAACCTGTGAACTGAGTGTGCTCTGCGATAAACTGAAAGACGTCAAACTGGAGGTGTGAGTCAGTGCGGCCCTCCGGTCAGTGGCAGTGGCCTAAATTCATGCTGTCGAGAGGGTGTTGGCGGCGTGTTGCTTATCGGTGTGGCTCTGGCCTCTCTCGTGATCTTCGCGCTTCATCTTTCGACTGGTGTACTGGCGACACCTTACTCCAGCACAAATATCGTTACATAGTTATGTAATGATAAGTACATATGATTAGTTGCATGTAAATGATGCGTGCAGGGTGGTTCATCTGCCACTACCGCTGGGCTGTATCCAACCTGCAGTCAGTGCCTTCAAATGCCACGTCCAAGATTTTCTTATTCTCTCGATCGCTTCGTGCACTCAATCAGTCCCACGGAAAAAATGAACTTTTTCTTAGGAAATTCAATGTAGTTAAATTTTGTATTGGTATGCCCTTTCGCTAGAGGCTGTAGCTTTGGAATTATTCTAGAAAAAAATACAGAAGTGACATACAAACGCGTTCTCCTTGAATAATTCTAAAACCGTGGTCTCCGGCGAAAGCTGTCGCAGTACAAGACTTAACTACATTACATTTCATACATAAAAGTCCTGTTCACTTTTTCTGTAAGACTAATTGTTTGGGTGTAGCAAGCTAGAGAATATGAAAAAGTTGTATGTGGTATTTGAAAGTGTTGCGGGTTGTATAAAATCCAGCGGTAACAGCAGCTGATTCATTCTATATGTACCAAACAGACCTCCTAAGCTTTTTCATCAAGAGAAAAATAGTGTGGGCCTTAGACAGTTTTAACGCGTATATATGACTAACAGGGCCCAGCGAATGTTCTAGAGAAATTAAAATAACATTGGATGGCAAGGAAGCGTAATAGGACCTCGTGCTTGTGTGTGTGTGTGTGTGTGTGTGTGTGTGTGTGTGTGAGTGAGTGAGTGTGTGTGTGTACAGGAAAGTATCGCCATCGTCGTTGGACGATCTTAAGGAATTACAGAAAGACTTGGACAAAATTCCCACTTGGTGAAAATACATCAAACAGTATGCACACCATGGATTAATAGTGGAATGCGACATGTTATGGAACGATACCGGCCACTGACTGGTTTCCTCGCAATCAGCTCTTCCGCCACTCCCACGTGGTCCGGGACACGAGATGAGATCCAGCGAGCTCGGAGCCACTGCTCCCCTACCTGCGGGGTCCGTGTTCAACACCTGGGGCAGTCTCGATGGGTGAGACTGACTATCCCTGAGCACTGGTCGCCGCTTCGACGTCCCATCGTCCTGACATGATACCAGCCATCAGTCTCAGTGCAGAAGCAGAAGAAAGCTGTTCGCAGGCATCATCGAAGAATGCCTGCACCCGCGCGCCCGTGCTAACACGTTCGCGTTCGAGGTCATCGCCCGCCATCTGCAGTCTTCCTGCTGCAGACACATAGCTCAGCGTTTCTTTATATTTGTTACTAAACGGTTTCAGCAACAAGCTGGCTGCCTGCATCGTCTACACATTCTCCCTACCTAGTGGGGACCTTCCTGAGGACCCCCATATTTCAACAATGAAGACTGCAAGGACAGATCGGATAACTACTGGGCGTGTACTGTATCGAATTTACGGCACGCCTTTATTAAAAGCAGTGATAGCTCGATAGAAACGTTCTGAGGCATCAATGAATTTTCACTCTGGTAATGGTGGGAAACATTGAGGGTAAAAACTGTATGCGGAGACCCAGGCTTGACTACAATAACCAGATTCACCTGATCTAGCTTAGCTAGTTTCATATTCCATAAATCATTTTGCATGATACATCGTAATGATGTTGAACGAGTTATTTTACAATCGCATCGCAAATTACGAGGGTTACTCTGAAAGTAAGGAAAATCGGTCGTGAAATGGAAACCACAGTGAAAATCCAATGAAGTTTTGCACAGGTGTGTTGGCCAGTGTCTCTAGTATGCCCGTCGATCACGTTACATCGTTGATTTTAGTTCTGAGCATACAGGGAGCACATAAAGTGTGGTGTCACTGCCAGACACCACACTTGCTATGTGGTAGCCTTTAAATCGGTCGCGGTCCATGTCCATTAGTATACGCCGGACACGCGTGTCGCCACTGTCATTGATTGCAGACCGAGCGCCGCCACACGGCAGGTCTAGAGAGACTTCCTAGCACTCGCCCAGTTGTACAGCCGACTTTTCTAGCGATGCTACACTGACAAATACGCTCTCATTTGCCGAGACGATAGTTAGCATAGCCTTCAGCTACGTCATTTGCTACGACCTAGCAAGGCGCCATTACCAATTTATATTGAGCATATTAATGTACCGTCAAGAGCGATGTACACCAATTATGGATTAAAGTTAAGTATTCCAGCAACAATGTACCTTATTGGATATATTAATTACATTTAACTGTTCCAGACCTCACGCCAGTCTGCGTGTAATTAAACGCGTGCATTTCGGCCTCCTCTAGCAACACGGTGTTGGCTCTTCTGCCAACACAGCATAAAGAAACCTAGAACAATAGTGTCTCCCGCCACGTACGAGGGCCTGGTGAGAAATTTCGCCTGAAGCTATGCAGTCAACATTACATAAGTGTCCTGCATTTTCTTCTTCAAGACAATTCTCAGCCGCTTTCTGCAGGGGTGATGAAGATGCTCCTGCAGAGTTTTCAATTGCCAATTGGAAATGTTTGATTACCCACAATACAGCCCGTAATTGTCTCCCTTTAAGTTCCATCTCTGCTCACATGAACCGCTGGCTGTGAAGACAACGGTTTGGCACAGACAACGAGCTGTAGGCCAGCGTAGAAAATTGGCGGAAAGCACTGGCGGCTGCCTTCTATAACGAGGATATTGGAAAGTTGGTACAGTGCTATGACAAACGCCTAAGTCGGATCGGCGACTATGGAGATAAGTAGCTGGAAGTTGTAGCTAACTGTTGCAAATAAAAAAGTTTTGATTTTCATAGTGGTTTCCATTCCGTGACCTATCGTTCCTTACTTTCCGAATGGCCCTCGTAATTTGTACATATGGCTACATTCTGAAAGTTATCAAGTTCTTTTTTTTTTCAAAAAGAAATAAGATACACGTAAGTGACTTAGTGATTCCTGCCCACCACCTTTTACCCATTACAGAAGTAGAGTTTCTTCTACAGAATAGAGCGAATTGTCAAGGGGAATCTTTCTCAGTTTATTTTCAAATTTTACTTTTCTGTCTGTCAGTCATTTTATATCACTGGTAAGTGATCAAAAATTTTTGTTGCAGTATTGTGCACCACTTTTTGTGCTAAGGACAACCTTAATGTGGAATAGTAAATATCATTTTTCTTCTGGTATTGTAATTATGTACATCGTCGTTCATTTTGAACTGTAGTGGTTTATTTGCAAAAAAACTTCATGAGGGAATAAATATACTGTTAAGCATAATTAGAATGCTCAACTTTTAAAACAGATGCCTACAAGATGATCGTGAATGACCGCCACATATGTTTACAGCATGTTTTTACACAATGAAGACTTTTTTCTTAAAGATGAGCTACCCAAGCACATTATTCCATATGACATTATTGAATGAAAATATACAAAATATATCAACTCACTGATTTATCTCTCCTCAAAATTTGCTATAATTCTAAGAGAAAATGTGGTTGAACTAAGCAGTTTTAGGTGTTACAAAATGTGCATTTCCCAAGTGAAATTGTCATAAATATGGACACCTAAGAATTTTGTAGTTCTTGCCTTATTTATTTTTTCCTCATCATGTGGTTAACTTATCATAAGTGTAGCAGACCTAGAAGTGCAGAACTGAATACGTTGTGTGTTTTTAAAGTTGAGGCTGAGACCATTCGCAGAAAACCAGTCAATGATACTATTAAGAAGCTAGTTTACCATTTCTTCGATTTTTGTACGTATCTGCCGCGTGGGGTAGCCGCTCGATCTGAGGCGGCTTGTCATGGTCCGGGCGGGTCCCACCCGTCGGAGGTTCGAGTCCTCCCTCGGGCATGGGTGCGTGTGTTGTCCATAGCGTAAGTTAGTTTAAGTTAGATTAAGTAGTGTGTAGGCTTAGAGATCGATGACCTCTGCAGTTTGGGCCCACAAGCCTTACCAAAAATTTCCAAACAAAAATTCTGTTCGTACTGTTGGCTTGATTACAATACTAGTGTCAGCTGAAAAAAAAAACCTAATTCTGCTTGTTGTATCTTAGACCGAAGATCGTTAACATATATGCAGTTGCTGTAATACATGAAAGTTCTTGAAATGGATAGACTTATGTAAATATCAGCATCAAGCTGGTTGACGATTAAAGACCAAAGAATCACAAAAACATCGAGAAGACAGTGGAAAATAACAACAAAAGAAGTTGTTTCTTATGGCAGTTATGGGTACGGTCCTCCCCTTCAATAGCTGACAAAAATTGGCCATTGGTTGGAGTTGGCACATTTTAGTCACTAAACAGTGAAGTTTAGGTATTAAAAACTGCACATTATTGGTATCTTTATGTGCTAGATGTGCGTGTCTTAAGAGATTGATTAAAGTATATAATGGAATTCTTTGTATCCGAGCAAATCGGGGTTCTCGAATTAGAATTTTCAGCTTTCGCATAAATTTAATTTACCCACACGCGAAGTGTTACCAAGAGATAAGACTGAGGTCCGAGGCATTCAGTGTTAGCCTTTGGACGTGCCTTTCAGTGAAAATGAATTAAAAACACTGGAGAAATCTTGTTAACGCCACTGCGTTATAATAACACGCAAGAGGAAAAACATCCTTGAGGTGACTTCATTTTGATACGCAGGTTTCCTGAAACTGTTGTGAAACGAACGTTAATAATAACGCTTAGGACGAGGGGTTGGCCTACGCACATTCTATTTTACTGTTTTCGAGATCGATGAGTCTTGAAATACAGACTCTTTCAACCACGTTAAATAAATTAAACGTACTTTCTAAATGTCTCAATGTAGTCCTATTGAAACGTATTACAGTATTTGTTAATCATTTGTAACAAACATTTTACTGATCATGACTAGACATATAATAACTGATCAGTTAAATGTGTGTTGTTTTGAACTTTCCGAGAATGAGTACTGCTTCGCAGCAGACGTTACAGTTCAGTTTTTGCTGCTGAAATTGTTGTACATTATTAGTTGTATAAATTATAAAGAATGTAAAACCGTGCAGTAGATTACAGATCACGAGAACGTTACTAACACAAAGCAACAATTTAGATAGTAAACGCAACGCTAGAGGAATGAATTAACGTAGTGATGTTGTGTGGAACGAAATTAAGCTGTTGGACCTTCGTGAAAGTGAATTTTCGTAGGGAAGACAAATATTTTATTCGTGAGTTTCAACATACTTGCTGCAAAATAAAGGAAAGGCTTTATATTTTTTCCAGTTACGGACCACAATATTTTACGTCAGATCATTAATTTCGGTCTTTGATGATTATTTGCATAACATGAGTAGAACAATTTTTTAAACACTTCAAGCAATATATGTAAACCTAGTACAATCAGAAAGTAATAAGACAATAACCGCATTCACGTATGTTGACTCGATATGAACACAAAATAGTTTGTACTCAGGTCTTGAAGATGGTCATCACCCACTGGAGCTAATTACTTCGGGTAAAATACGGACCTCCGTAAGTGGAATAAAAATTTTATAAAAAGGTATTTCACTCCATTTAAGGAACACAATCTAGAAATGCAAGTCATATGAAGTCAATGAATATAGTTCCAATTGTGTGTACACTTGGAATTGTTGTTTTCCGCAGCAAAGTTGTACATACAACATACATTACACGAAAAGATGATAAATATGGACCCAAATGAGGCCAATTGTAGAATAAAAGTCTCTCGAAAAGCATCTTGGCATAAAACATTTAGAAAAAGTAGCTGGTTTCAATGTTCTTGTACTGATTTAATATACCTCCGCGGTGCATAACCACCATTATCAGGGATAAAATAATTTTTACAAGCGTACTGTACACGAGATCATAAATTATAAGGCTCAAGTGTGTGTCCTGTGAAACTTGTGAGGGTAATTATGATCAATGAAAAGTACGCATTTCCTTTACTGACGTGCCAACGGAGGTCATCTCAATCAAGTGAACATAGTCTTCCAGTGTCAATATTTTACTACGAAAAAGATGGAGAATTTCCTTGGAGATGCTCGGCGTGTTTCAGGATGTTTTCTGGATGAATGGCGAGATAATCACTACAAACGTCAAATTTTCTAACGTTTATGAACCAAAAATGTCTTTGCATTCCTCTCTGTTGTACAAATAACTTCAAGAAACCAACCTTCTCCAAGATTCTCTGGTTTTGCCGGATTGCACATTCACGACACATCGCACTGTGACGACACCGATACGTGGGCTGCAGTTCTTGGTAGGCGTTAGTCATTACGGTAAGTGGAAATTGCTACGCATCACATATCCGGCGATCGGCACGATGGGGAGCCTAGAGTCGTAAATTGAAGGGGTCTGTGTACGTCATAATCAGGTCATACTGCGTTACATTTTCCGCAGGTTTTCTCAAATACTACAGTCAAATGTTTCCCCACGAAAATTATTTGTGAATGCTTCTTCCCAGCTTCTTAAGCTAACATAGCACTGTGTTTCAAACCTCTTCGCCTTTCAACATTAAACTTTACAAAATTTTCAGCATCTATTTTGCAGCTGAACTGTAAGCAGGGTCCAAAATACACTGCCCATTACGTCAGTGGCCTCGCATTCTGGAGGACAAGGTTCATATCCGTGTGCGCCATACAGATTTAGGTTCTCCGCGATTCCCCTAAATTGCTTAAGTCGAATACCGCGATAATTCTTTGAAAAGACACAGCCAATTTCTTACCTCATCCTTAATAAGTCCGAGCTTGTCTTCGGTCCGTAATGATCTGGCTGTTGACGGGATCGTAAACACCAGTCTTCCTTCCTTTTTCTCCTCCTGTTACCCATCCCAAGGAGAAAACAAATAAGAGTAGCAGTTAGCCGTTTCATGTTCTAATTGTTGTTCGTTCCCCTGGTTAATAGAAGAATGTTTATATTTCCTTTGTATACGTTTTTCCGGATTTGTTGCTACCGAAAATGGTTTTCGACGTTCAACTCAATTCATATACACATTCCTGCTAAATAATTGCAACTGTGAAGAATCGCTGTAAAGCCAGTTATTTTGAGGACAGGATAGTTTCCTTTTCAATAATATAATAGAGTTTTATGTGCACAAAACATGCCGTTATTCTTTAATGGTCATACGACTGAACAAAACAACTACTGTAATTGAGCAACAAGGCCAAAAAGTGAAGAGCGACACAACCCTTTTGAAAAAGTATCATGAAGATTAAATGTTTTAATCAAAAGTATGAACACTAATTATTTTTTCTTTGATTTCTCTATAGGAATCTTGTATTTTCGTTCTGGCAGTCTTCGGAAGGTATTATTCATGTCTCTTATTCTTATTGCTTGGGTGAAGAATCAGATGGTTTGGTGTGGACTGGAGGCACAAAATGACGAGTTGGTGCACCTACATTTCCATGGCGTCCGATGTTTTCAGCTAAAATTTCATTCTGATTTCCGGTCAACGACTCTTCGGGTGACCGATAGAGTCATTCATGAAAAAAACTGAATTTTTAATCAGCCTCTAACAGTTGAACACCAATTCTGATACTAAGAGTAGTTAGGGAATCATTAGTAACGCCTGCCGTAAATCTGGACTATTGTAACTAGTACCGAGGGAGAGGGCAGCTTTTATCCAAGATATGCCTCTCTACGAATCGGATCGCACTCCATTCAAAACCGTATCTTGGGAGGAGGGACGCCGGAGACCGATATTATAGACTGGATGAATCAGATGTGCAGATTCATGTTTTCATGGCTCACTCACTGGTCCATTAGATATCGGGAGTACAGCCGCAAAAACTGCATTTTTTCAATTGATATTTCAACCATATACCTGTCGGCCATTTTTCGAATAAGTTGTAAGTTTGTATTGGATTTTGGTATTGGAATTTCCCTGACAGTTGCTATTATTTAGTTACTCTTTCACTTGTATGTATCTCAGTCGTTAAGTTTTCTGTAGCTATTACAATGGCATACCATTCACCTGAGGACTTGCCATTAATTTTCTCTATACAATGATTTAGACCAGGTTTTCTTGCTCATAGCAAACAATATATTTGTATTGTTAGACACATTATTTTCTCGAAGTGTACGACTTCCACCATATCTTCCTCATTAATGACTTTGCATTGTTTTCATCTCAAAATATAAAAGAAACTTGACACTTGTGTTCTTAGGAAAACATAAGTCTTAGCGTCAGTTTATGTGAAATTATCATTATAAATGAGTTTTCTCAGTTTCACAAACAATTTTATATGGAAATATCACGAAATACGTTAAATTAAAGATCCTAAACTAAGCACGACATTCTTTGACAATGAGTCACGGGAGGAGTGTCCTCGTACACATGTACCTGTGTGTAACAATTTGTGAGGATATGAAGGGGAACGATTACCTACTCAGTCGTAGGTAAAGATGGTGGTAGACTGTGCTTCACTGGTATGATACTTGTGAGAAAATGTCGTCAGTCTATAAAGCACACTACTTACAAAGCACTCGTTTGAACCTTTCTAGAATACTGGTCAAGTGTGACGGACGCTTACCAAATACGATCATCGGGAGTATAGAACGTATACACAGAAGGGCAGAATTACGGTCGCAAGCTTGACCAGAGAACATCACGGAGACCATAATAAGTGGCCCTTTGGGAAGTACCCTCCCCCACCCATGCACTTCACAGTGGTTTTATATAGTCGTATATGTAGATATAGGCTTTGAAGAAACACTGCCGTTTTCAGCTGTACATCAAAATTTAAAGCATTATTTGTCCAGGAAAGTCAACGTACACGGTTCTTCTTTTCTGCTTCGATCTTTGCCCGCAGAAACTGGGTACTTGTTTGCGTAAACATTCATATTGGCACTGAAACTATGTTCTCACAATTCTTACAATTAAAGCGCAGCTGTTCATGGAGGTCCAGTATGGGGTATAATTATCGTATGACAGGCCTGCTAATGTATTAATCCGGAAGCGATTTACGCTGGAAAAAAATTAGTTCCAATTATTGGCCACCAGGTGGAAATCTGGCGCTGTACAGCATCTCTTTGACGTCTCCAATGCTCCAACTATGTGCTCAAACTGTGTAAGTGGCAGATAATAATAAAATCAACATTATGCTGGTCTCACTTGTTTGACCTTTTCTGTCCAGTTCCTAATCCTTTGCATATGGGAACATTTCTACACGCCTTTCTTGTATTCACAGGGCCAGAAGTGCACCTGGTGGTCAAACTGGAACTAATTTTTCCAGCGTAAATCGGTTCCGCATAACGCTTTACAATATCCGTCAAATTTCGCTGGCATGCGGTAAGTACAGCCTACACTGGATCTCTGTGAGTAGCTGCACTTTAATTTTAACCACCCTATATTATGTCATTTTGTGCTGCTATTGTAATCTTCTTCAATACGGATTACGTAATGCGAAATATCGCAGAATGATTACTCCAGCCTAGCAATATTAAAATAAATTCTCAACTGTCAGGTCCCTTTTCTCACTCTAGCGAACCTTCATTGTACGAGTATGTGAAACGGATACCGCGACACTAGCTCCTGCCAACTAGGCGCCCCGCAGTACAGCTGCGTTGCCCAGGCTGCTGAGTGATCGGGCGCTAGCTCGCTGGCGCCAGCCCGATCGCGGCCGGCGTGATGCACGGCGTTCATTTGTCGCCAGCGCCAGTGTTAATTACCGGCCGCGTCTGTGGCAGCGCCACAGGCTTTTCATCTCTCCGGCTCACTCCCTCAGTTAACTGCATGGGCGACAGTATTAGACGTGCAGTGGCACTGCTACTACTATTAGAGTATCCCTGACAAAGGGAACCGCTGTACACATGATCCAGGTGACTAGTCTACAACTACTTCTGAAGTCCACTTGCTACCTTGCTACGTTTCGGTGTGTGACGGATGTATATCATCGCTCCCACCCACGAGCCTCCTCTTCCTGTCCCATTCGTGGATGATTCATGGGAAGAACGGCTGTCTGTAAGCCACCGTATTGCGGGATTACCTATGGTTGGCGCCTATAACAAAGTTCTGAAGCCCTCATTCAGTATAGCATAAGTACTCGACAAATCTAGCTTTTGAGTTTCATCAAGGTAATTTGATTAATTTGATGGCTAAAATCATTCCAGATGTCTAGTCCCGAAGGTCACTTCTGCTGTCAGGTTTTATAACTATGTGTAATGTAAGTAGTGACAAAATACGTCAACATAGTTCAGCATTTAGTTTGTAAACAACTAATAGAAGTCGCTAGTGAGTGACATCGAACGCATTTGTACACCGTTGCTAACCTACATTTGGTTGTCATTCACAAAATTTGAAGTCTTGCAGGTCTACGTGAAGTGAGCTATCACAACATCAACTCACTCTCAAAAAACGCTTGGCGCTGACACAGAATGTATTCAAAGACACTGTAGTTTAATGGATATGACGTCATGAAACTAACTATAAAAATGTATTTAATAAGCTTGAGTCCACTAATATATCCTGAAATCTATCTTCCAGCTTAGCAAACTAAAATAAGTAAAACTTTTTACGAAATTTAAAAGAACTGAGAATAGGCTCATCCAAAAGTTTTAGATTTTTCGAGTGAATAATATATCTGAGGTTACGTGGGATTTAATATGCACATTCATGTTTTAGTAATATTGATATGGATTATAGTTGCATGTGCAAAGATGATCTTTTGTCCTCCAGTTTCTGCTGAGTAAATTTTATTTCTCAAAACAGTCATTTAACTGTATGTGAATTGCAGGCAACAGCTTCCTTTGTTGGATACACTTTTGGAATTAAACGACTGAGTTGGTCCCCCATGAAAACTATTAGCCCACAATGATCTTTATTTGCTGTGGAACCCCAATTCACGTTAGCAAAATATGGGGTGATGCAATAAAAAGGTTTCAACATTCTAAATATGGATTTCTTACATTGAACCTAAAATAAGTTTCGGAAAGATTGTATTGTATCAACGAAATTATCAATGTTTTACCGTTTTGATAAATATGCCTTCTGTATAAAAAACTGTATTTATATGATAAGAATTTTTGGTTATGTTCAAAGAGTTTGTTGTTAGATGTTGCGATTGTCTTTACTTTGATAAGTGATTATGAAATTATATTACGGTACGATCTCGTATACATTATCTTCATCCTCATCCTTTAAGGGATTAGACCTTTCGACTTGTTCCGGATTCTATCTCTACCTCAGTCTTCCTGTAGTTCTCTATGACCGTGCCAGTTTCAGAATCCTTGTATTGCCCATTCTTTCTAAATGTTCTTCCCACTTCCTTCTATATTCGTCAGACTTAGCCTGTACTGCAAATATTTGTAACTGATTCCCTGTATCCTGGTTCCTTAGTTTATGAAGGTGTGTGTATCCCAAGGGCGCGCTAAGGAATTTCATTATTGTGACTTGTGTATGGCTGTGGCCTTCCTCTCTTAATGTACACATTTCACTGCCACATACAATAACCGGCACTTCCATCATCTGGTACAGGTTCATCTGTTTCTCGGTCTGCGCTGTTGTCAGTGTTCTTTGAGTGCTTCCAGACATTGCCTAGTAACTTACAAATTTATTAATTATACCTCTCCTAATCATACAAGGTATCACAACACAAATAATTAAAATGTTGAGTCTGTTCTAAAATTTGGTGATCAAAAATAATCTTTGCTGTTATTCCGTGTTTGCCCTGATACTGCCATGGTTACTGATTTTGAGGTAGGAATCTCGAAATCATACACTTCACAAATGTTATGTGGTAAATAAATAGCTCTTTGAAGATTATCTTCAGTGTTTCGCATAATTACTAAATCGCCATCATATACTATCACATTTAAAGTGGTTCTACCTAGCAAAATTCCATGTGGTGCCTGAGCCTTCCATCTGTGTAGGATTTCATCCATACCGTGTATGATGACACACACCCCTGTGTTACTCCCTCATTAATAACTATATTTCCCCTCTGTAATTGGGTAAATTGAAGTAGCTGCCATTTCATTAACTTTATATACATTATTATGTATTGAGGGTAGCCCCATTCCACAGTTCGTGCCTGTCCACCTTATCGAAGCACCGCCCTAGATCTACAATTGCCAAAAATAAGAGCAAACTGTATTTCCTTCTTTTCTCTGTTAGCTGTTGCATAGTAAATACGTAGTCAATACAAAGTCTCTTTTTACGAAAATCATTCCATTCTTCGCGCAAGTGTAGTTCTAATATTAACTTTAAATGGTTACTTAAAATACCAGCGTATAGTTTATAAGCTGAATTTAACTTGCAGTGACGGAAAAAACGCAACATTAAGAAGTAATTACTGTAGAGTAATGAAATTTCTGGACTTCATTTGTCTAGCTAACATATTTAAGTGATTAACATAGCAAAATCACAGGTTAATGAAAGTGCGTGATAAACCATTGCAAGGCGCTGCAGACATGGACTGTGCGGCTGGTCCCGGCGGAGGTTCGAGTCCTCCCTCGGGCATGGGTGTGTGTGTTTGTCTTTAGGATCATTTAGGTTAAGTAGTGTGTAAGCTTAGGGATTGATGACCTTAGCAGGTAAGTCCCATAAGATTTCACACACATTTGAACATTTTTTAACCATTACAAACGTGAAATGCTAGTACATTAATAACCGGTGTAACAGGCAGAATTTTGAATTTAAGCATGCAGATGTGCATGCATTGTGTTGTACGAGTGCCAGATGCCAGTTTGGGAGACAGACTTCCAGGCCTGTTGCTCTTGAAAGGACAACACAGGGATTGTTAATGATGGTTGTGGATAGCATTGGAGTTGTCGTCGGATAATGTCTCATATGTGCTGGACTGGAGGCAGATCTAGTGATTGAGCTGGCCAAGGCAGCATCTTGACACTCTGTAGAGCATGCTGCGTTACAAAAACTGTATGTGGATGAGCATTATCTTATTGGGAAACACACTCTGGAATGCTGTTATGAATGGTAGCACAACCGACTGAATCACCAGATTGACGAACAAATTTGCAGTCATGGTGCGTGAGATGACCACAAGAGTGCTCCTGCTGCCATGCGAAATTGCACCCCAGATCTTAACTCTAGGTGTAGGTCCAGAGTACCTAGCAAGCAGACAGGTTGGTTGCAGGTCCTCAACTGACCTCCTCCTAACGAACACACAGGCACCGAGGCATAACCAGCTTTCACCAGGAAATGCAACAGACCTCCATCTGGCCGACCAATGAGCTCTTTCTTGACACCACTGAAGTCACAAATGGCGGTAGTTTGGTGTCAGTGGAACGCACACTATAGGACATCTTCCTCGGAGCTGTCCTTGAAGTAACCGATTTGTAGTAGTTCGTTGTGTCACAGTGGTGCCAAGTGCTTCTCAAATTGCTGCTGCAGATACAGTACTGTGCGCCAGAGCCATAGGCCGAACACAATGGTCTTCCCTCTCGGGGGTACCAGGTAGCCGTCCGGAGCCTGGCCTTCTTGCATCAGTACGTTCTCGTGACCACCGCTGCCAGCAGTCACGTACAGTGGCTACATTCCAGCCAAGTCTTTCCACAATGTCGCAGAAGGAACATCCAGCGTCTCGTAGCTCTATTATACGACCTCGTTCAAACTTAGTGAGGTGCTGATAATGGCGTCTTTGTCACTTTAAAAGCATTCTTGAATAACATCAATTCACCACGTCTAATCTCAAAGGTAACTAATGCTTACGAGTGTTACAGCTTGTATTTAAGGAAAACCTGATTTACTACCTCATAGCTGCAATACTAGCACCACTCGTCTAGTACGAAACTGGAATAGACATCATCTTTAGGATATAGAAACGCACCTACCAACTTTTGTTTATGTCGCACAACTCATTGGTGTTGCAGTGTTTTTGCAATCTGTGTACATATTCTCCTGTGGTTTGTAGGTTTATTTCTTTCCCCATTCTTAAAGAAGTGACAGCTGCCATTAACCATATGTCGGGGATCCTCATAGTAAGATGTTGATGTTTGATGGGTGAATAAAGCAGAGTTTGATTAAAAGTTCTTCATTCTGTAAGAGTTTTATATTTATGCTCTCTGTTCCTCGTGATTTTTTTTGTCTTTGTGTTACAGCCTCTAACTCATTTAAACTAAATAAGTCAATAGTTTTACTAATTATTCGGTCCTACCTTCAGGATTAGCAGAAATGCCTGTTAAACCAAATGCTTTTATAATATTTAATCCATTCATAATGTGTTATCACGTCTATTCGTACCTTGTCTCTTACTGGATTATTTAAATTATTTAATAATTTACAGTCGAGGTCTTTTCCCCGTATGCATCGACTTTTTTCCGAAATACCTTTAAGTACTTTTTTGTTATTGATTTTGCAGTATTTCTAGCAGCCAAATAATGTTGTTTATCTTGATCTGTTTTTAGCTGTAGGTACGTTTCGTACGCCATTTGCTTTCCCTGATGGCCTTTTCTGTTTCGTAATTACATATTCTCAAACCTCTCTTCCTTTTCCAGGTAGCTTGCTCTTTTCATACTGTTCCTTATCCCCTGCCGTTCCTCATTAATATCATTTTTGTTTTATTTTCTATCAAATATGCGTTTTTATACACAGTGTAACTACAGACGTTTGCTGCGGTGTGGATATTGTTTGAAATCAATGGGAAAAGTTGAAAATTTATGCCGTACCGGAATTCGAACCCGGGTCTCTGGCTTACTACGCAGCAGTTCTGACCACTAAGCCATCCAGACACAGTGGTCATTGCACCCGCACGGACTACTCCAGTACGCCTCCCGTCTGATCCAAATTCTCAACCTATCCACACACTACTAACGTAGTGCCCGTTGCCCATTATCCTCATTACTCGCGTCGTTCCTGTCGATTTCTGTAAGAATTCGGGCCTAGTGTGCATCTGCGCTGAAGAGATTGTTGGTCGTCTCGCCTTAATTATATATATGTGTGGTATCTGTTCTTTCGGATCTGTAAATAAGAAGGGTAAACGAACGGACCCGCAAAATTACAGACCGATATACCTAAATTCGATTTGCTGCAGAATCCTTGAACATATTCTCAGTCATCATATAACAAACTTTCTTGAGAAGAAGCACCATTCTTATCCATCGTCTATCAGAGATCATTGGAACAGCGGAAAGTTCCACGGGATGGAGGCCCAGGTCGTAGCAATCTATAAAAAAGTTAGAAAATCGGATGCACATAATTACCGGCCAATTTCACTGACATCGATTTGTTGTAGAATCATGGAACATATTTTGTGTTCAGACTCTGAGAAGCTCATCTGCAGAAACCAGCACGGTTTTAGGAAACAGCGGCCATGCGAGACACAGCTGGCCCTCTTTGTGCATGATATACAACAGGCTCTAGATACCGGCTCCCAGGTTGATGCCATATTTCTCGACTTTCGAAAGGCGTTCGACTCAGTTCCGCACTGTCGCTTGCTACAAAAAGTGCGCGCTTACGGTCTATCCCATGACATATGCAGCTGGATAGAAAGTTTTCTAACAGACAGGGAGCAGTATGTCGTCCTGAACGGGGTGACTTCAACAGAAACAAGCGTAACTTCAGGTGTGCCCCAGGGCAGCGTATTAGATCCTCTGCTTTTTACGATTTACGTAAACGATGTGGTTGATGGCATTGACAGCGGCCTTAGACTGTTTGCCGATGATCTGTAGTCTACAGGAACGTAGTATCACACGAAAGTTGTGAACAAATCAATGAGGATCTGCAGAAAATAAATGCGTGGTGTAACGACTGGCAGCTATCTCTCAATATTAGTAAGTGTAACCTACTGCGTATAACAAGGCGAATATCCCCATTAATGTATGAGTACAAAATAAATGCGCAGTCTTTGGAAGCGATAACATCCGTCAGGTATCTGGGTGTGACTATTCGAAATGATCTCAAATGGAATGATCAGATTACACAAGTAACGGGTAAGGCGAAATCTAGATTGCGGTTTATTGGTAGAATCCTGAAGCGATGCAGTCCTTCAACAAAGGAAATAGCTTACAATAAGTTAGTTCATCCACTCTTTGAGTATTGTTCGTCTGTATGGGACCCTTATCTGTTCGGTCTGATTCAAAAGATTTAGAAGATCCAAAGAAGAGCGGCAAGATTCGTGACTGGTACATTTAGCCATCGCGAGAGCATTACAAATCTCCTACAAAGTTTGAAGTGGGACACACTTGCAGATAGACGGCGCGCTAAACGGAAGGGGCTGCTCACTACATTCCGAAATCCGATCTTCATCGAGGATGTAGAGCATACATTATTACCACCAACTTTCACATCGCTTAATGATCATCATTCAAAGAAAAGGGAAATAAGAGCTCTTACGGATGCGTTCAGACAGTCGTTTTTCCCTCGCGCGATCCGCGAGTGGAACAGAGGGGCGGAAATATGACATTGGCGCGAATTGTGCCCTCCGCCACACAGCGCTTGGTGGCTAGAGGAGTATATATGTAGACGTAGATGTAGAAGCTTATGCCCACGAATCAGCATGGTTTCAGAAAGCCTCGCTCGCGCGAAACTCAGTTTGCCCTTTTCTCACACGATATACTGCGAGATATGGGTGAATAGCAACAAGCAGATTCCATATTTCCGGAAAGCATTTGACACTGTGCTCATTGCAGGCTGTTGACGGAGGTACGAGTATATGGAATACATTCACAGGCATGTGAGTGTCTCGAAGACTTCTTAAGTAACAGAACCTAGTATGTTGTCTTCGACGGAATGGTTCAAATGGCTCTGAGCACTATGGGACTTAACATCTATGGTCATCAGTCCCCTAGAACTTAGAACTACTTAAACCTAACTAACCTAAGGACGTCACACAACACCCAGCCATCACGAGGCAGACTTCGACGTAATCTTCATCAGAGTATCGTCAGGAGTGCCCAGGGAACTACTGATGTGGCGGATGGGGTGGGCAAAAATCTGCGGTTGTTAGGTGGTGATGCTGTGGCTTACAGGTGTCGAAGTTGAGTGGCTGTAGGAAGATACATACCGACTTAGACATGAATGGAAGTAGGAAGAACAAACCTGGAATGTTCGGTTACAGTAGTGTCCTGCTCGACGCAACCAAGTCGTTTAAATATCTGAGCGTAACGTTGAAAAGCGATATGAAATGGATCGAATATGTGATAACTGTGGTAGGGAAGGCGTATGAGTGGAAAGAGTGGTTCACTCTATAGGAGACTGCATATAGGATGCTAGTGCGACCTATTCTTGAGTACTGTTTGAGTATCTGGATCCGGTCGGATTGAAGGAAGGCATCGAAGCAGTTCAGAGGCGGGCTGTTTGATTTGTTAACGGTAAGTTCGAACAACGCGTGATTGTTACGGAGACACTTCAGGAACTTAAAAGGGAATCCCTGGAGGGAAGGCGACCTTCTTTTCGAGAAACACTATTGAGAAATTTTAGAGAACCGGCATTTGAAGATGACTGCCGAACGATTCTACTGCGCGTAAGGACCACGCAGATAAGATCAGGAAATTTTGATTAATAATCAGCATTAGCGGCTTAAGATTTCCAACATAAGAAGTCACCCTCATTCTGCCAACGGCCTTGTCAAAGGGGACCGAGGAGCGGACAGAGGTTCAGAGCACTCCCTTGTCCTTGAGGTGGGAAACTGACCCTAAAGGCGGAAGAATCAGCAATGATCAACGGCATGAGGATGCAGAAGGCAACGGAAACCATTTTATTAAAGACACATAACGTGTATCCACAGGAAATGTGGCCTGTAATTGAGAAAGTGCTATGATGATCTCTCCATTGGCAAAAGATACCGGAGTAGGCCCCCATTCTGATCTTCGAGACGGGAGGTGACCACGAGAAAAACGACTGAACAACCAACGAAAGGATAACGTTCTAGTTGAGGGGTTTAATGTGAGAAGCTTTAATGCGGTAGCAAAGCTAGAAAGTCTGAAAAGGGAAATGCAAAGGTCCAATCTAGACGTAGTAGGGGCCAGTGAAGTGAAATGGAAAGACGACAACGATTTCTGGTCAGATCAGTACAGGTTAATATCAACAGCAGCAGAAAATGGTATTACGGGAGCAGGATTCATATTGAATAGGACGGTACGGCAGAGAGTGTTATATTATGAACAGTTCAGTGATAGGGTTGTTCTTATCACAATCGGCGGCAACCCAAAACTGACAATGATAGTCCGGGTATACATACCGACGTCGCAACCTGAAGCTGAAGATGTAGAGGTAGAGGAAGTATACAGGGTATTGAAAGGATAATACAGTACGCAAAGGAAGATGAAAATCTAATAATCATGGGGGCTGGAATGCAGTGGTAGGGGATCAGCAGACAATGGTCTCTGTATTTATCACATTCTCTGTATGCTATAACATCATTCACGAGGGATGCTCCTTTTCTGTTAGCTACCACATAATCTTTGATTTATCTGGTGCCTCTACCGCTCCAGGTGGACTTATGAATATCTCTTTCCCTATAGAATGTATTAGTTACCTTCAAAGTATTATCTGTGCAAAATTCTCGGATCTTCTCACTATTAGTGTTAATTCTGGATTCCCCAAACTTCCTTGCAATTTCCTTGATAGAAGTGTTCCCAACTCGGACATTCCAATCTCCACAGATATATGGCATATGTGTTTTATTCTCTTCCATGGCATATTGTAATTTCTCGTAGAATTTCTCCATCTCTTCTTTTCCGACTTCTTGAGGACTATGAACCCCTAGTACCTTCGTATGTCCTCTAGCATTTTAAATCCGACTGACATAAGTCTCTCATTATAAAATGTGTATGGTGTTATTCTTTTTTTTTATTTCTAGTCTATGTCATTATGGCAATTCCTGCTTGAGCTCTTATATTTCGTTCCAGTCGGCTGCATAATAATGTAGATCTGCTGTTCCTCTTAACTTCTCTTTTTTTGTTTCACTTAGTATGGTTAAATGTATCTCCTCCTTTTGGAACTCATTCTGTAACCGCTTATTTTGCGTAGATATCTCTGACATTCCAGGTTGCTAAACTGAGTATGTCTGCTATTCCAAATCGCCTGGCCTCGAGGGGCGCGGAGTTTTCTGTTGGGGTCTCCTATCCTTAGATGGTTGCCTTCCTCAACCCTAAATGAGCTCTATTCTCGGGTTATTTTCGGAGTTTCCTTCTCCTCCCATTTACGAAAAGCCATGAGAAGGGCTACTGCTTCCGCTCCTTAAACTGCAGTGGTGATCCAGTAGTAGGTACAGAATGTACGAGGGTAATCCCAAAGGTAAGGTCTCCTACTTTTATAAGTACATAGACCCGTTTATTTCTACAATAGTTTACATCAGTTTACAGCTTGAACATTTAGCTATTTTTCGATGTAATCCCCATTTCTGTCGATGCATTATTGTAGACGCTGTGGCAGTTTTTGTATGGCCATGTCATACCTGCTCGCCGCCATGCTGCGTAGAAGGATGCCGCCACTGGCGTGACTGTTGCTTGGTCTCAGGTGTAAAGTGGTATGCCCAGGTTTCGTCACCCGTGACAATTGAGTCCAGAAAGTTGCCCTGTTCAGCTGCAAGGCGGTGAAGAAAGGCGCGGGAAGCATCACTTCGTGGCCGCAAGTGGTCCTCGGTCAACATGCGTGGCACCCATCTTGCACACACCTTCCGGTAGTTCAATGTTTCCGTTAAAATTCTGTGAGCGGTGCCTAGGGAAACCTCAGGAACCAACGTGCAGAGATCATCCAGGGTGACCCGCCGATCTTCACGTATGCTTTGCTCAACCTTCAACACTGTCTCCTCAGAAATTGACGGTCTCCCGCTCCTTTGTTAGTCGTGAATTTCGGTCCGACCAGCTGCAAACTCTCTACACCACTTACGAACATTTTTGACATCCATGAACGTCTCACCATACACTCCCGTCAATTGGCGATGGATTTCAATCGGCGCAGTGCCCTTTGCGTTCAAAAACCGAATAGCTGCGCGCAATTCGCACTTGGCCGTAACATCCAACGGGAGCTCCATTCTCAACGGCTGCCAAGCCTCAGCGCGGCGTGCGCATGTTTACACAGCACAATTCATAACAGTGTAACCAACTGCCACACGAACATAGTTCTGTACTTATAAAAAAATAGGAGACCTTTCTTTTGGTATTACCCTCCTACCGCCTCAATGCGGCGACGACGTAGTCTGCATAGACTTGCACAAGTACGTAACACACAGCTTGCCAATTAGACCTTTGTTGATGGCCGCCTTCGGGGTTTGCTGCTATTTTAATGGTCAGTAATGTGCTCTAACGTTTTACTCATAGATTTACGAGTTTCAGATGTAGACGGAGAAGCCCCGTGTGTTTTCCTTCGGCAGCTTTCACATGTAGACGGAGCAGCCCCGTCTTTTTCCTTTCGCCAACCCTGGCCTGGCACCGTGTAGGGTGGACGAGATGCCTCCACCCTGCGGCTTGTATCGAGCATTCACCTGAGCAGCGGCCTATCAGATTACACACAGCCTGCATCTGGGGCGGTTATCCGCTCCTGGGCGCGCCGCGGGCAGCGAAATCGGCCGCAAGTGGAGCGTGTGATTCGCGAACCGAACTCGATGCTTTCCATTCTGAAAGCTCTCCCCTCGCTTAGAAAGAAATATCGCTGTGAAAGGGGCTTGCTTTGAAGCCACAAGAACGAAGACTAGGAATACCCTGCTATGATAAAATGAATTCGTAAATGGTTCGTGTCCTGTAAATACCGATCAAACTTACTTTATGAAGTACCTCACTCGTGCGGACCTGACATAGAAACGGCGGAAAGTCCGTCGCTTTGCGATTTTTCACAGGCTGTTAATGCTCGTACATCCGCGCTTGTTTCTTTTATATCTCTTTCCAAGTTACCGTACATGTAAGCGCACAGTTGGTGGAAATGAACCATTTTACCGTAAATAACACCGACCCCTTATTTCCACCACATGTGTTTTATTCACAGAAGATATAAGAAGGAAGCTGTGCCAGTGGAAAATAACAGAACCACCTGAGGTCTGCGGATCACATGTGCTGTTTGCCTAAAGCGTAGAATCATCACGAATGGAAAAGTTCTGCAGAGAAATTTTGCAATCAGACCACAAACATATTACGATAAGATGAATTGGAGTCCGCATGTTCCACCGTTATCGGTCCCAATTCCCAACGGGCATCGGTCTAGGAAATCACGATTCAAGAACCTGAACGCCCATCAGTATTACAGTGTGCTCTCAAACAACGCTACTGAAGTCAGAATCACGTATGGAGCTACGGCTTGTAACAGAGCGAAGTACCTTAATAAACGAGGCAAGTGTTACTTAGTGGGATTCACTGTTACTATCGAGAAATCTATTGTAGGTAGCCTTTTGGAGAAACATGTCTGTTTGTCGTCGATTGACCTCATCCACTAACTTTAAGTTAATAATCAATGATTTTCTGCTATCCACATAGTAGTAATAACTTAGAAGTGTCCTACTTCACTCTTCGTAAAACATCCTCCCCGTTCATAAAGCTACCTCTGTAACAGGGTGGTGGGCAAAATGTGAACGAATGAAACTGAATTCCCAGTGCGCAGTCGGTTGAAGTCATCTGAGCTGTGCTTCTCACAGCCAACTAGGTCGCTATAGATGATTACAGAACTGTACGTCATGTTAAATAATCCATTGCAAGGGTAACGGAATTTAGTCGAACTCAATCAGATTAGTAAATGATACACAAAAGGTGGTGGGTAAGTATTGCTATCTGGAAGCAAAATGATTGAAGAGGCCCAAAGTAGAGAGAATATAAAAAACATACTGGTAACACCAAGATAAGTGATTGTAGAAAAAAGAAATTTTCTAATCCATACATATTATAACTATGCAATTGTTTGGGTGTGAGATATGACGTCCTTAATAACGAGATGGCATGCCACATCATGTATGGTGTTTAAATTTATTAGTCCTGTTTTGTTGACTATTCGCAATAAATTTCATAGGCAGTATCCACACATACCGTTAAATGTACCTACAAAATTATATAATGGTACCATACATAGTTCTGGAAATGTCATAAACACTGTGACGCGCGAGAAAATATTGCACTGTGCATTATGTGCCGACAGTATCCACATATGCTGCTGAATGTACCTATACCAATATATCATTCTAGGACACTTGGCTCAATAGAAAAGACGTGATAAACACTGAGATGCGTGAAAAAAGACGCATCATGCATGAAGTTTTAACACGCTTATTCCTTACTACTAACAAATTCTTACAGTGGGGTCAACTTAAGTAAGTCCCTGACACCTGGCAGTGCCTCTGACAGCTCTCAACTGTTAAGCATAAACGGCTGTAGGCGAAAACAATAGACGTCTGTAGAGCTATGCGTTGTCATAGAGAGGTTTACAGAATCCCGTTGTAGACATGCGAATCATCTGCACTCAGCGTACAAACTGTCCGCGAAGTTACCCAACAAACACGGTTCATTTTTTGTTTTCGTTTCTAATAGAAAATTGGCATAATGCATACGCGGGTAATACCGTGTTTGTCAGCTAATACTGAACATAAATTTAAATGCTAGGGAGTTTTGATTGGAAGTATTTCTCTGCAATAAATCCATGTACGGAAGCGGAACGTGGATGACAAAAGGTGCAGACAAAACGAATGAAAGTTTTTCAAATGTGCCACCACAAAAGAATACTAAAGATTAGACGACGAGACGCTGAATCGAACTGCGGAAAGAAGTAATTTTTGGCGTAATATGACACATCCTGAGGCAGCAACGAAATTTTAATTGGGTAATAGATTTGTGTGGTTTGAAAATTGTAAAGACAGATCAAGAGTTGACCACAGTAAGCAGGTTCAAAGAAATTTAAGTTGTAGCAGTCATGCAGAGACTTACACAGAGCATACCAGCGTGATGGACTGCACTAAACCACGGAGCATAACAACAGCGACAGCCGTAGGAATCCACCAAAACATAGTGGTTGCACAGACGCTCAATGTCTAATGAACACTGCACTGCACTGCGCTATTTTCTTATTACTATACAGTATACACACAGTTCACACAGTTAATGGACCTCTTCGCGTTACAGGTGCAGGACAAAATTTGGTTTACCACTTTTTGATTCCTAGGTTTTTGACTCATTCTCATATGTATTATTGTATAATGGTCCCAATTACGATCGTTCCCTGAAATGAGACGAATGTGTGGACAGCATATCAGCATTTCGGCCAAATTCGAGAGATATATGCGTAAAGGACTGAGGACAAACATTCACAGTTGACTACTTTCTTAACTCTTTGAAATTATTTATGAGCTGCTTCATTTCAGCCTACGACAATTGAAACAGCGGAACCTCTGTGAAGTTCTTCTCAACAACAACTTCGATGTCAGAGGTGCAAACATAAGAAAAGGAAAAGCGCTATTAAAAGTATTACATTTTACGTCCAAAATAGCGAACTGCTGAAGTTATTATGTATGAATATACCATGGTCATGTATTGCAGCGTAAACACCTTTCTCATATGAATAAGGTAAGCAGAACACACACATTAAATTACGAATTTGTCCCTCAAACATGCGGCACCGACTGTAAAGAACAGGCCGGCCGAAGTGGCCGAGCGGGCTAGGCGCTACAGTCTGGAACCGCGCGACCACAACGGTCGCAGGTTCGAATTCTGCCTCGGGCATGGATGTGTGTGATGTCCTCAGGTTAATTAGGTTTAAGTAGTTTTCAGTTCTAGAGGACTGATGACCTTAGAAGTTAAGTCCCATAGTGCTCAGAGCCATTTGAATCTTTTTTTTTTTGTAAAGAACAAAGAAATTTTATAGTATATCATTAGACAATAATAGTAAATATTTCTTAGGTTCCTGACATATAAACCTTGTAGATCTATCTGTGTCCCGTTGATTTTTTGAATTTAACATTCCTTCGACAGACGACACCATTTTCTCGTATTGGAAAAGAGTGGACCACTTAGTTAGGTTAGCGTATGCTGATGACTTAGTGATTATGCAAAACACTGACGATAATCTTAAAAGAACTATTTATTTACTATATACGGTTTGTAAAGAATATAATTTCAATATTTCAAAATGAGTAACAATGGCATTCCATGCAAAACACCGAATATGAACAAAAATTATTTTAAGAAGTTTGTCTGCATGGATTGCAAAAATTTTAGAACATATTCAACAGTTTAATTATTTAGTCTGTGATATCTTGTGTGATTACGATAGAGACATAAATAACAAATTAGGAAGACACCAGGCAATGTGCGGAAATGTTCGAGAAAACTGTAAACAGCACGGACCGAAACACAGCTGAAACTGTACAAGAGCATGACGGTGCCGACCAAGCCACAGAAATGAAATTCCTTAGGGCATTACTGGAACACACACACTCACATACATACACACACACACACACACACACACACACACACACACACACACACACACACACACACCTTGATAAAATAAGAAACCCATGGATACGGAATTAGCTATAAATACTTGTAATACAAGATAAAATGGAAGGGTACACAAGCAACTGGGAAGAGCATTTAGAAAGAATGGAAATACAAGGATTTAGAAAGCGCCACTGCCATACCGATTTAATGGTCAAAGAGACCCAGGAAGACAGACGAAAAGATGCATTAGGGCCCGAACAGGCCGAAGGGTCTGTTTCCTGAAAAGACCGTAATGATGAAGAAGATAGAAAAGAATAAGGAGACGAACTGGTTGTGATCCTGTGCATAATACCTATTTGGATATCGTATGTAAGAACTTTAGCAATAGCACTAAAACTAGACTCAGGATTACAGATGTGGCTGTGTTTTTGACTACGCTTCTCATTTTGCTAAATATGTTTTTAAAGGACCGCTCCGCAGATATTCCTATGTTGATTCGTATCATTGCACTCATTGTCGGGACTATTGGTACCGACACTTCATCTTTAAAGTACGGACGATTTAAAGAGAAGATAACAGACGCGCTAAAGGAACATTCCAGTGTTGGTAAATATGGAAGCGCTGCTGCTTTACCGACTGTGAATGCTTGGAGTGTACCTCATTACGCTCTTCGTAGCGAGAGTAGCCGGCAGTTTAATTATGCAGGCTTGTCCTGTATGATGTCTGCAGGGAGTTTCCCCCCTGAATTAGTTTCGTTTGCCTACAAATTTTCTGCTGATTCGTTTTTAAAAGGTACAAGTCTAATGACACTGCTTCACGTTTCCATATTGCGGAAAAAGATGAGCAGAAATATTCTAGAGAATCCTCTAGCTAAAGAAATATGTCGGATGTCACCTCCGTTAATTTCATTTAGGACAGTATGTACATTTTAGAGTTTCGTATTCATTTTAAATTGAATTTGTAGGTATTACAGCTAACGGAGTTTGACAGTTAACTCCGTCTACATCATGTCCAACATTTTCATACATTTTATGGTGAATTTCGATTCTTAATAGATAACTGTTTTACTTCCATTTTCTCTCAATACCAGATTCGCTGACCGTCCCCTTTTGGTGATAAATTACTAAAATTATGTAAAGCATGTTCATATTAAATGCGGGACAGTTTCTTTGGTCGTAAGACGTCTAATTCTTAGTTTTACGTTACAAAGTACCAATTTTTTTTTAAATTCAGACTGGAGAATCCGTTTCATTTTAAGGTAACAACGTGACAAAATGGCTCTGAGCACTATGGGACTTCACTTCTGAAGTCATCAGTCCCCTAGAACTTAGAACTACTTAAACCTAACTAACCTATGGATATTACACACGTCCATGCCCGAGGCAGGATTCGAACCTGCGACCGTAGCGATCATGCGGTTCCAGACTGTAGCGCCTAGAACCGCTCGGCCACTCCGGCCGGCAGCAACGTGACAACTGAAGTGGAAGAAGTAATGTACAAATGATTGTGTTTTAGAAATAGCTTGTGAATCGACTCCGAGGAACAAAAATGAGAGTAAATACAGACGGCAATTGAAATTTCTGAGAATATCAGACAGTTGGAAAAAATCAGTAAGAAATAATTACTCAGGATAACAAACTGGAGTAGGAAAATTAAGCGACAAAATTCGAATATCAAGATCGACAATGTTCGCTGTTGAATCAAATAAAAGTGTAATCCTATGCCAAATTACATGTTTGAAAACAGATTTGCAGCATCGGAAAAATATTTTATGTTGATTTACTCAGATCGATGCCCAGCTGTGTTTCGTGATAAGTTATATATTCAACGGAGTGATTAATTGATCTACAACGAGCAGTTAAGTCTGTGTTATTATGCATGAATCTGAGAATTGAAACAACAGGTACGCGAATCCTGGTGCATGACATAACCTTGTTCATTGAAAACTGAAAATGATCGTCAAGCTTAGCTGTATAGTCCAATAGGTAAACCAGGCAGCAGTGTCTTAAGTAGTCATTGCATAGACGTCATGGAGCTAAGTAACCATATTATACTGCAGTCTAATGACTGAGAAACGTGTGCTTCCAGTGTGGTCTTATTTCTCAGTTAAACAGCGGCGGAAACACCAAAACTGAAATATGAAGCCGGCCGAAGTGGCCGTGCGGTTAAAGGCGCTGCAGTCTGGAACCGCAAGACCGCTACGGTCGCAGGTTCGAACCTGCCTCGGGCGTGGTTGTTTGTGATGTCCTTAGGTTAGTTAGGTTTAACTAGTTCTAAGTTCTAGGGGACTAATGACCTCAGCAGTTGAGTCCCATAGTGCTCAGAGCCATTTTTGAAAGATGAATTTTATCACCGGTTTCCGGAATGCATAACTAAATTCATATCGAATGTATTATTCAGTCTTGGACTGTCGAGTTTCCGTAACAGCCAAGAAACTTTTTTTCGATGATCTTTCATTATTTTATTGATGATTTTCAACTAATCGTATGGATGTACATCTTGGCTATGAATTTCTAACAACCGATCCAGAGATTTCTGGACACGAACGTAGTCATTTTAACGATACCGATAAAATAAAACGTAAAGGGCGATTTGCAAGTGCCGTGAAGGAGTACTCTGTTGAACTTAAAATAAATCCGGATGTTTTTAGAAAGGTAACGAACAATAGGACTTCCTTTCTTGCAGCAGCAACTGTTTTTGGTGTATCTCATTAGTTATAAACTACAGCCGGCACAATATTGTACTGAAGTTACTGAGTTTCAGTTTAAGAGAAACCAATGAGACCCGTTATCCAATTTTGAGGCGTCTGTAGTGATCGAGTAATCAATACACCACGCAGCGCAGGAAGGAAAAACTTTACTCCCACGTCGCGTATCGAAAATAACCCGTAATGGAAACTTCTGCCGTTAGTAGTAATAAGCTTCGTTGCGCAGCAATTTGAACGGCGCTGACATCCCAGCATGTGAGTCTTTAGATCGGCAATACCCGCGGAATAACATCGACGGTAATGGGAAATCGACTGACATTATCTTCCAGACTTATCGAAGAACGAACAAGGGATTTCCGCATACATGGCCTTCTTTTGTTCCCAAGCAAGCTGCTGCTGCGAAAGAGAAAGCTCTTCATATCAGAACCCTCCTACGAACTTTTTACTTCGAAATACCTGTTCCACTGTGAGCTCTACAAGATCAGTCACTTGTTGCAGAGGGTGACGAAGCAAGAGACTAAGTAAAATTTGTTAACGGAGGATTAGACGTATCTTCTTTACTGTGATCTCTACTAAGTAACTGTGTAAAGAAGTGGTGCTATGGTAATAGTGCGGTATAGATTTATTGCAGTAAACCCCTGGTCCTTAAAGAATAGAACTCCCACGTATAAAACAGTTTCAAACATCTGATTACTTTACAGGTGAGTTAATGTGTTAAATATTTGACATGTACTAATTAAGTGAGAAAAAGTTTTGAAAAGGTTTGAAATTATATTTAAAGTTTGTTGGAAGTCGCTAAGCTGTCTCATTATGAAACACTGGATGCATATAATATGTATAATTTGTGCTCCATTTTAAGCAAAGGCAAGTTTTTCACACATCTCAATGTTTGTGATGACACATCTCTTGAGCTAAGACTCGTAGAATGACACAATTTTGAACGTATATACAGTGACGTATGTAGTTACTATCCGAAAACTGTGTTGCGAATAGAGCTAGTAAAAATGAAGTAATAAATAAAAACATGTCTGATGCAGAAGTTCTACTGCGTCCCATTTTAAACAGAAGCTGGTTTTTCAAGCCCCAAAAGTCTATGACGTCATATCTCCTGAGCTACGTGTCGTTCACTGATAATTTTGCACCATACACAATCGCTCGCTCGATGAAGTATCCATACGCAAGGACTGTAAAGTTGCACAGGTCACACCAATATTCAAGAAAAGCAGTAAGAGTAATCCACTAAATTACAGGCCCATATCATTAACGTCGATATGCAGCAGGATTTTGGAACATACAGTGCGTTCGAACATTATGAATTATCTCGAAGATAACCGTCTACTGAAAAAAAGTTAACACGGATTTAGAAAACATCGTTCTTGTGAAACACAACTAGCTCCTTACCAGCAAGAAGTGTTGAGTGCTATTGACAAGCGATTTCAAATTGATTCCATACTTTTAGATTCCTACAAGGCTTTTGACACTGTACCACACAAGCAGCTTGTAGCGAAATAGGAATATCGCCTCAGATATGTGACTGGGTTCGTGATTTCCTGTCAGAGAGGTCACAGTTCGTAGTAACTGATGAAAAGTCACCGACTAAAACAGATGTGATTTCTGGTATTCCCCAAGGTAGTGTTTAGGCCCATGGCTTTTCCTTATCTGTATAATTCATTTAGGAGATAACCTGAGCAGCCGTCTCAGGTTGTTTGCCGATGATGCTCTCTTTTATCGACTAGTAAAATCATCAGAAGATCAAAACATACTGCAAACGATTTACAAAAGATATCTGTGTGGTGCAAAAATTGGCAATTGACCCTAAATAACGAAAAGAGTGAGGTCATCCACATGAGTGGTAAAAGGAGTCCGCTAAACTTCAGTTACACGATAAATCAGTCAGATCTAAAGGCCGTAAATTCAACTAAACATCTAGGAATTACAATTACAAACAATTTAATTTGGAACGACCACACAGTAAATGTTGTGGTTCAAATGGCTTGGGCACTATGGGACTTAACTTCTGAGGTCATCAGTCCCCTAGATCTTAGAACTACTTAAACCTAACTAACCTAAGGACATCACACACATCCATGCCCGAGGCAGGATTCCAACCTGCGACCGTAGCGGTCACGCGGTTCCAGACTGTAGCGCCTAGAACCGCTCGGCCAAACGGCCGGCAGTAAATGTTGTGGGGAAGGCGACCAAAGACTGAGTTTTATTGACAGAACACTTAGAAAATGTAACAGAGCTGCTAAAGAGACTGACTACACTACGCTTGTCCGTCCTCTTTTAAAATACCGCTGTGCGGTGTGGGAATCTTTACCAGATAGGATTCACGGGGTACATCGAGAAAGTTCAAAGAATGGCAGCACGTTTTGTACTACTGCGTAATAGGGGAGAGAATGCCACTTAAATGATACAGGGTGTGGGGTGGACATCATGAAAACAAAGACTTTTTCGTTGCAGCAGAATGTTCCTACGAAATTTCAGTCACAAAATTTCTGCTCCAGATGCGAAAATATTTTGTTGGCACCGACTACTTTGGGAGAAACGATCATCATAACAAAATGAGGGAAAACAGAGCTAGCACGAAAAGATACAGATTTTCGTTTTTTCCGCGCCCTGTACAGATTGGAATAGCAGAGAATTATTGTCATGGTGGTTCGACGAACCCTCTGCCAGGCACTTAAGTGTGATTTGCAGAGTACCCATGTAGATGTAGATTTAAATTCAGTGAGATATATGAATACTGTCTTCAAACGATGTTGCGAATAGAGTTGGTAGTAAAGAAGTAATAAACTGAAACGTCAAGTCTGATACTGAAGTTTTACTTCATGAACATCGAAAAGGTAGTAAAGCGATAATTTTTTTGCTTTGATCATTTTATGGGGGGGGGGGGGGGGGGATGTCAGCGAGAAAATGTTTCTTATAGATTTAAAATTGCACGTAAAGTTTGTTTGAAGTCGCTAACTGGTCTCATTCTTAAATACTGGCTGCATAAAATCCGCTTATTTTCGCGGCGTCGGTTAAGCTGCCTCAGCACACACACAGAGTTTCTAACTATAATACTTGTCTTATTGAGTTAAACGTTTAACCTATGATTATACCTCTTATGAGTAGATTCATAAAATCGCTTACTAATAAAGCGAAATATTAAAAAGGCATTATACGAGTACACACATCAAGAAAAGTTTTGCATCACCTCGGTTCCCAGAACTCCTGAAAATAGACGTTGACTGTGGATATTGTGTCACAGACACAGTCCTTTGACTGTTCTGAGATATCACTAAACCCGCCCAAACACTGGGCCTCAACAATGCATTAAGATTTTATCAGGTTTGTCTACTATTCACTTACGGGCGTACAGACCTCACGGCGATTTGTCACTTGAAACTTCCGGGCTGATAGGCAGTGGTCGATGTAAAAACTCTCCCCTGAAATTTCGTCTCCGACTGCGGGAGACATCCTCTGAGTTAAATTGGCGAACTCGAGGAAGCACTGCTTACATAGGCAGCGCAGAGGGTGCCACTGACCATCACGTGACGTCGGCATTTAGACTGTCTCTAGTAATAGCAACAGTCTCGATTGAAAGTAATCGATCGTCACGTTTCCGCTACAACGCTGACATCCAAATTTTTTCCATTTTAACACCTTCCTCTTTCCTGTTAAAATTAATACGGTGCCTCTCTATACACGCACGTGCAATAATGCGAGGTTTTAGATATGACGCTCGTCTCGCTGAATTTTATTTCGTGATTACCTTCCTGGTAAACATGTTCTGCTACGGCCGATTTATCCGTGTGACCCAGGCAGAAATTCCTCTTATGTTCAATCAGACGGTGTTGCCACTTCTCTTTATGGTACCGATGTAAATCTGTCCACAACTACAAGGAATTTTGTATACCCCCGGTGTAGCCAAAGAATGTCGTGCGTCTTTTGCCGATCTTAAATATTCTTTTATTTTCCTAGTGGGTCTGAAAATAGTTTCCGTCCCATACTTGCTTAACACTTTCCCAACACGATCTGTCACCTTACTAATGAACTGAAGATAAACCTTGCCGTTGGGCGGCTGTTGTTCGTCGTTGCTCCTGGTTCTCTGCCTAGAGCGAAGTGCTCGGTCTTGCTAGAACAGCCATTTCTCACGAAAGTCGACGGTAGATATTTAATCTCATCTTTTAAATAAACAGGTTCACGAATTTGGAAGCCCTGTCTAACAAGGTTTTTATTAGATGTATTTTCTGTCTAGGTTGGTGGTTAGACTCTTTATGCAGATAACGATTAGTATGTGTGGCCTTTTTATGCACCTAATGGCCCAACGTTCCGTCCCGTTGTTTAATCGCAGAATCATCCAGGAGATTCAGTTGCCCATTACTCTCCGTCTCCATAGTGAATTGGATTTTCGGATTAATGCTGTTTAGATGTACCCGGAAGGCATCCAGTTCCTCTGCTCCGTGTGTCCATACTACGAAAGTGTCATCGACATAACGATACCATTTGGCTGCTCTCTTACTGGCAGTCTGTAACACCGGCTGTTAGTACACATCCTGCATGCGAGCTGGAGGTGGTAAATGAGGGACTGTGAGTTGCTTGATTTAAAATAATTCCATAGATGATCATATACATCGGTTTTTGATCACTTGTTCAGTGTATCGGGTATCGGTAGCTCACCAGACACTGTTGCTCATGGTATCACGGGAGGGTATCACGGAAGCGTCCTATGTTACTTTTATGCTATTTTGTGTTTGACGTCCGCTACTTAGCGAAAAAAATTGCAGACTATGAATACTAGAATTCCCATTCTGTTTTCTCGAACGCAACGTGACTTGACTTTATTGCGCCTGATATTGCAGATAAAATGCTGCGAACCGGTCGTGCCTATAAATAAAGGACTTACAGTTGAAGCCGTCTTATCTTCAAACTCATACCGTTTTATTTCGTAAACAAATAAACACTGCACTTTCAACATATAGGAGACACCTGTGTTGTGAATACGAGTGCCAAGCAACAACTGCCCTCGTACCTGAAATGGTACTATCAAAAACCAACCCAGTATGCCGGGTGTCTTTCCTGTGGGCCCTCAGGCCTATTTTCTCTGGTTTTTCGTCAGATGTCTGAAATGTTGTTTTTGCAAACTGTGTAACTGGAGTCAGCCCACACAATTCCTACCCAATACGTCTTTCATGCGAAACCCAGCATCGACGGAATGCATTTGTTTATTTCCCGTTTCAAACGAAATGATTTTTACATAATTTTACATGCTCATTCGATAGAGCGTTACTAGATTGTATAGTGCGATATTCGTTTTACCAACACATATTAACAGAAAAAGTAAAACACGAAGAATAATGGGTACTCTAACACCGACAGCCCACGATGACTGCCACGGCCATGCGGAAGCGCGCTGCTCGGTCGCTGTTGGAATACTGATCATTCTTCGGAGCCTAATTTGGGACGGCCGTGACGAATGAGCACGTAAAATCCCACTTCAAAAATAATTTGTTTGTAACGGGAAACAAACGGACGCTTTCGATAGACGATAGGCCGCGCATGAAAGACGTAATGAGTAGGATTTGTTTGGGCTGACTCCAGCTACACGTTGCAAAAACGAAATTGCAAACATCTGACGAAACACCAGAGAAAATGCGCCTGACGACCCACAGGAAAGACACTCGGCATACAGTGTTGGTGTTTGATAGAACCGTTTGATGTACGAGGGCGGTTGTGCCTCGGCACTGGTATTCACCACACCGGTGTTTGCTAAAGGCTGGAAGTGCAATGTCTATTTGTTTACGAAATAAAACTGACGACTCTTACGAGAGACCCTTTTTATAGTCAAAAGCTTTGAGTAATATTATTGTTGGCCGATATGTAGATCACAATTTTGTTTGCTGTCCCTCAGGGAATGCTAGTCTTTTGGTTTGGAATCGCAGTTAATAGTTACGTGATAGACATGAGTTTACAGAAAGAATACAACACATGTGACTGTTAAAATAACTACCTCTCCTATAAAATACAAAAATATGAAAATAATTTATTCATGAACATCATTAATTTTTAATGTAAATAAATACGATCTCAAAAATAATTTATTGGTCGACAAAGTCTTAAGGATTTAAAAAAAATTAAAATATAAATGGCGTAAACGTATTAGCGTACTGTCATACTGTTTTGCGTTGTGTTTGTTACAAACTCGTCATAAAATAGGTTAACTGCAGACCCTGTGAACAGTTAGTCCGTAACCCACCAGAGACAGGACCGTCCTAGCGTACCCTTCAGTAAAAAAGAATTCGAGAATGGATTAATAAAAAACAGAAAAAGTTAAGATTGTGGGTATGCTTCTGATGTTCTACCTAGACTCCCTATACTTGAGTACTATCGAGCGAGGTTTTCCGTGCTTTCCCTAAATCGCTCCAGGCAAATGCCGGGATGGTTCCTTTGACAGGACACGGCCGACTTCCTTCTCCATCCATCTCTAATCCGATTAGATCGATGACCTCACTATCTGATCGCCTGCTCCCCAAACAAACCAATCCAGCCCCAAATTCAGTACTTCTCTTCTTCAAAACATTCCAAAGAACGGCTTGAAAACTTGATTTATAAATGTTGCTCCGTTCCGATATGTGACACAAAAACGTTCACACACTATTGACACACGTCTGCTACTTATCACCGCCTGCTCACAACTGCCTCGAATGCAAATCTTTCGTTTACAGTTGTTAGAGTAAACTGCCACCGAAGTTACTGGGCTAACGTCGGTTATATCTACATATACATCTACGTGATTACTCTGCTTTTCACAGTAAAGTGCCTGGCAGAGGGTTCAATGAACCACCTTCAAGCTGTCTCTCTACCGTTCCACTCTCGAACGGCACGCGGGAAAAACGAGCACTTAAATTTTTCTGTGCGAGCCCCTATGTAGGTGGGTGCCAACAGAATGTTTTCGCAATCGCAGGAGAAAACTGGTGATTGAAATTTCATGAGAAGATCCCGTCGTAACGAAAAACGCCTTTGTTTTAATGATTGCCACTCAAATTCACGTATCATATGTGTGACACTATCTCCCCTATTTCGCGATAATACAAAACGAGCTGCCCTTCTTTGTACTTTTTCGATGTCATCCGTCAGTCTCACCTGATGCGGATCCCACACCGCACAGCAATACTCCAGAATAGGGCGGACAAGCGAGGTGTAAGCAGTCTCTTTAGTAGACCTGTTGCACCTTCTAAGTGTTCTGCCAATGAATCGTAGTCTTTGGTTTTCTCTACCCACAATATTATCTATGTAAACGTTACAATTTAGGTTATTTGTTATTTGTATGCTTATATAGTCTCGGAACTTTTTGGACAAATTGGTTTCCGCAGTGATGGATGTGAAACCCGGCATCATATATGGCAAGTTTATTTTAATGTAATTTTAATTCTGTCAAAGTCTGCTTCTGTTTTAACTTTTTAAACTTGTTTTTCTTGTAGACCAAATTTATACCACACAGAAGCAACTGAACATCCGTTCAGTTGTTACTCGTAGAGCCAATGATGGTCTACTCAGACCGGTAGTGACTAGACTCTTAGAATTACTAAACTACCAGTGAACACTGATCAGTGCAGTCGCTTTTGCGTGGTATGAATCTGTTCCCAACTTAAACGCCGATTACAGTTTTAACACAAATGAGTAGAGAACCGAGCATAGTTTATGGAGACTGACGACCTAATTCACATTACGATATGATAACAGATGACTCAATACAAATATGAACCATTTACGTCTTTTATGAATGTGGCCTCTTGTAAAGTGTCACACCATTGTGTTATGATATAGTTTTATTTTCAGTGTACAATTCAAGGCTAAATCACGATTTTATATCTCAGCTAACATGATGCTGTGAATACTTTTGTATCACTCTGTAATAATTCATTATGTGTGTGTCTATGTGTAGTTGTGTGTGTGTGTGTGTGTGTGTGTGTGTGTGTTTGTGTGTGTGTGTGTGTGTGTGTGTGTGTGTGTGCGTGTTGTTAACATTTAGATCAGTTAGCAGATTCGCGACAGCTTATGCCTGTTATGTTACATACGTATTATTATATCTGGCATATAGAAACCTGATGATGTCCACATGACTGAAACTGGTTGTGTAAATGGAGTATTTTGCCAGCAGCTCAAGGCGGTAATGTGACATTTTTTCAAATACTATTAACACGTGCTGAGGAGTATTGCAGAAAGTGTGACTGCCGTCGCTTGGTAGGTTGCATTATACACCATGGTGCTTTGCCGGACGAAAATGTTTTGATTTGAAGAGAGTTTGGCTTACCTTCCCCAGGCTTTTTTGTGCAATGATGCGTTCTTAGAGGGTAGCGCCACTTCATTACATTCCCTCTGACGTACGCAGTGTCATTTTGCACTTTCCACTTATGCTTTGATAAAGCTTACTGCGACATTCTCAACGTAACACACTTCTTTAACTGGGATGGATCGCTCATTGTCAAAGCGACATCTACACTTCACTGCCAGCATGACATGTATAGCTAGACACCATTTTCTGTATGCAGACTATCCATGCATGATGACTCTAGATTTTTAACAAAAAGTGAAAAAATAAGGAAAATAAGATAATGGATACACAGAAAAGAAAGGAAGGATACAAGCGAAAAATAGTAAAAGTATAAAAATATTCATTCTGGTAAATATATACTTTCCAGTTATTTCATTTCTGCGGCGACTAAGCTAAATTTTTCATTCGGAAAGCATTAGTAGAAAGTGGAAAGTAAAGCTAGGAAGTAATAAATAGTTCTATGTATGCATTCATTCCACTATCCCGAACGGGAGTATTTTCCCTGCGACGTAACAAAAGAATATGACTGTGAGTGCAAGTAATGGCTTCTTTTGTTCTCTGTCAGTCCGTGGAAACAACCACGATCTACACTCGAACAATAGGAAATTTTATACCTGGACGTTGTGATATTATGTGCACAGATAATCCGAGGAAGCACTAAGACTATTTTTTATTCGTCCCATTTTTCATCCGAAAAAATTTGAGGTTTGTAACATCTCATCGCGAATCTTGTAAAGTCGAAGTCAGTACTTACATCTCCCTACATTTACATCAAAACTCTGGTAATCGCTGAGGAGAGGGTCACCTTCTTGACAGTAGGCATTGATATTTCGTCCCGTGATGTTCAAGATGAACAATCTGTTCGAGTTGTTACTAGTCTGGTTTTATTTCCATGATGCCTGTGGGAGCAACGTATAATGAGAAAGAAGATGAAGCATTTTATATGCAGGTATTCGCAAGAAATTAGGTATCTTTCTCTTAATGTTTCAGAGTTCGGCTTTTGCTGCAAACCTTCCCGTTGGTCAATAATTCGGTTTGTTCTTTTTTTGTATACACTCGATACTTATTAGTTCAAAACCATTTGGATCCCACACATTTGATCAGTATTCCACTTCCTTGAGCACAATCTTATTCGTGCACAAATAACTTTTTTTAAAAAGTTCAGTCAATGTTTCAAACAAAAGAAGTTCTTTGTTTTAACCTCTCGTCAAAGATAAGGTCGATTAGAGATAGAGTAAAGTCTCGAAAGGACAGAAGCGGCGGTTTCTCGTGAAATAAACGATACCCGTATTATCCTTAATTCACATGCAACGCAGGTGGGGTACACCTTTACAAGCAACATCGCAGCTGGAAAATCACGTTAAATTTAATACAACATCTAAAGACTCACATACATCGTTTTCCGACATTACAGTAGTTCTTAAGGCATCATATTTATGGGATACACATGATGTCTCGGCACGCTACGAGACTCTTAAAAAAAGGAGAATGTGTTAGAGAATCCACAAATAATAAAGTAGCCAAACGAATCGTTCTTCAAAATGTTGCTGTCTCTCCCAACCTAGATCAAGAGTATTCCATTATGCAAACATTTGATGGACTAACTTAGAATCCTTCTTATATTTTCTGAAAATGCAGGGGCAACATTTTTTCCAAAACAATTTTTGATTTGCCTTGTGTATTGACTGATTTTGGCACTGCGTTTTAAAAAAGGGGGGAGAGGCGAATCAGGATTCCCTTCTCGAGCTTACTAGCTGTCATGGGTGTGAATATACACTAGTAACAAGGGGTGCTACAAGATTGATAGGTTCCATGAAACTCCTGTGAGCACCTACAGCGTTGTTCTCATCCTCTTGTATTAATCAGATTGAGGTCTTCACAGGTCTACACAGAATCACATCAGTAGTGGGTGGTAGCTCCATGTTCGCAATGTGTTTTTGAGCCAGCCGGGGTGGCCGAGCGGTTCTAGGCGCTACAGTCTGGAACCGCGCGACCGCACCGGTCGCATGTTCAGATCCTGCCGCGGGCATGGATGTGTGTGATGTCCTTAGGTTAGTTAGGTTTAAGTAGTTCTAAGTTCTAGGGGACTGATGACCTCAGAAGTTAAGTTGTTGTTGTTGGTTGTTTTTGGGGAAGGAGACCAGACAGCGAGGTCATCGGTCTCATCGGATTAGGGAAGGAAGTCGGCCGTGCCCTTTGAAAGGAACCATCCCGGCATTTGCCTGGAGTGATTTAGGGAAATCACGGAAAACCTAAATCAGGATGGCCGGACGCGGGATTGAACCGTCGTCCTCCCGAATGCGAGTCCAGTGTCTAACCACTGCGCCACCTCGCTCGGTAGAAGTTAAGTCCCATAGTGCTCAGAGCCATTTGAACCAAGGTCTTCCTTGTTTTTCTTATGTCACGCGAGACGATTGGGGGCACGGTAGCTTTGGACAGGACAGGCCGGTTTCTTACACCATCCTTGTCCATCCAGATGTTAGGCTCCGTCTATAACGAACTCCTTAGAGGCCCATACGTTAACCCCTAACATTATTTCTCTCGATTTCGGTTCTAACGTATTAGAAAATATCTCGTACCATAGCTTTTGTCGAATTAAGGTAATTCCTAGATAATTACCTTCAATGTTAATTTTAATACTGTGTCAAAAGATCAATTATGCTAATGTTCTGGCAGCAGACGTGTGGCACATTCTGCAATTTGTTTTAACCTTCAGAACATCTTCCGAAAACCTAAACTCCTATTACACACCACCCCGACGGTTATTTTTGTATGCAATTAAGTGTTGATTCCAGCAGTATTTTTCTGAAATAATATTCGGCGTAATGCTTGTGAAACTGTTTAAATAGAATAGATCTCAGTATGGAACATGAAATTAATGAAATGGCTAGATGGAAGGAGGGTGCATTGAGCTTCGATACCAGAACGGAACGAAGTGAAGAACCCAAACGCTTCAGTAACAACACTTATTACGTATGTATTAAGTAGGCCCTGGAGCAGGCAGGTCTTAGACCACATTTACAAACAAACAAAAGAAAAAGAAAAACAAGGTCCAGTGAACACCATTTCTCCTATATACCCATTTTTCCTTTCTGTTTCACTTTACAAACAATGTAAAGCTCCATAATAAGTTGAATCATGAAGAACAGACACATAAACCCGTTGACTCAACAAACGTAACTTGTTTACGGAGTATATGGTTCTTTCTGAAATTAAAGACTAAAAATTACATGATAATAATGACATACGAAAGCTTAGTTTAGAACTTTTAGAATCGTTATCGCTGTTGCGAGAATAAATTTTTGAAAAAGACTACGAATATCGTATCTTGGAAAGTAATAAGAGAGAAGCTTTGTAATTATATTTATGAACAGTTAGACGAGCAATTAATATTGATCGATTACAATATTTGAAGATGTTTACATGTTTTATTTATGGATTTAAGAATTTATTTTTTGGAGTGTGAGGACAATACGCTAACCAAATGCTAGGAGTTGGGAGAAGACATTCAGGGTGAGTCATTTAGAAACTTGCACACCAGCTATTGCAGAAGTGGAAAGTGTTAATAAAGTGCGGTTTTCACAGAATGGGTTGGTGGTCAGGGGCTCGTTAGAGAATCAACAGATTCCTTAAATGTGTATTTTTTGTATAAACACACAATTTTTAAATGGAACAACGCCTATTGACATTAACAAATAAAATCAGGATAAATTACAATGTTAGTGCTGTTTGTTGCAGGGTTCTAGTGCGTGTCGTTTACGAGACATCGTATTTTGAAAAGTTTCCACACCGTCACTTTTTTTTTGCCATTCAATGTACGTAGTTGCTAGGTACGACGTTGCTAAGTTTGATTACAGTGTGCTTGTGTGTTCCTTAAGTGCACTGTGACTTACTAGTCAATTAGTGTGTGACAATCGGAGTTGTAGGTCGTGAGTGGACGATGGAATTTACCATTGCAGAAAAAAGCCTACCTGCTCATGGTGTATGGAGAGTGTAGGAAGAATGCAGTTGGTTCTTTTACTGTGTATGCAGCAAGATACCCCAATATACGTCAACTATTTCGGCAATTATCTGTAACCTCTTCAACCAGATACATAGACAACGTAACAGAAGGAAACGAGTGACGACAGGGGGAAATTAATGTTCTTGCTGCTGTTGCAGGTGATTCGCCCGTTAGCTTCCTCGCAAGAGGTAGTGGTGTGAGTCAGGAAAGTGTCATACGCATTCTCCATCGACAAAGGTTGCATCCTTATCATATCTCTCTCCATCAGGAGCTGCATGGAAAAGATTATGAGAATCGTGTTAACCTTTTTGCATTGGCATTAAGACAGGATACTCAGGATGTATCATGCATCTTGTTTAGCGATGAAGCCACATTTACCAGTCATGGCCAGGTAAAGAGCTGAAACATGCGCTATTGATCGATTGACAATCCCCGTTGGCTTCGTCAGGTGGAACATCAGCATCCATGGAGAGTAAACGAGTAGTGTGGGAAAAATGAACCATCAGCTCATTGGCCCGTTTTTCATAGACACAACTCTGAATGCGCGCAAGTATGGCAGCCTCCTAACAGACCATCTTCCACGGATGTTATAAGACGTTCACCTGCAGACTAGGATGAACCTGTGCATGCAACTTGTATTGTTGTTTAGTGCGCGCTTCCACAGGTGTTGTACAAGTGACGATGTGAGAATTTTTCAAGATACTATATCTCGTAAACGGCTCGCACTAGAATCCGGTAACAAACACCACTGACATCCTAATCTACCTTACTTCTAATATGTTAATGTCAATAGGCATCGTTCGATTTAAAAAGTCTATATATTTCCACAAAAAATACACTTTCTAACTATTATTATCATCTCATTATCGGCTAAGAGTACCAGCCCCTAACTACTAATGCATTCTGTGAAAAGTGCACATGAATAGCACTTTCCATTTCTGCAATATTTACGGTACATGTTTTAGATGTTTCGCCCTGTATAATACACTACTGGCCATTAAAATTGCTGCACCACGAAGATGACGTGCTACAGACGCGAAATTTAACCGACAGGAAGAAGATACTGTGATACGCAAATGACAACCTACAACGTGCTGACAGGAAAATTTCCAACCGATTTCTCATGCACAAGCAGCAGTTGACCGGCGTTACCTGGTGAAATGTTGTTGTGATGCTTCGTGTAAGGAGGAGAAATGCGTACCATCACGTTTCTGAAGGTCGGATTGTAGCCTATCGCGAATGCGGTCTATCGTATCGCGACATTGATGCTCGCGTTGGTCGAGATCCAATGGCTGTCCATCCCATAGTGCACGAAGTACTACATCATGTCTTCACGAACTCTTTCCAAATCTTTGGATTGGACGAAGAAGACCTGTACCTTGGCTGGCCTGTTATCCGGATTTGACGACTGTAGACATGTTTTGTGTTTGGAAAGCTGAACGGCGCTATCTATAATGACATACCAACTACACCCGATGGCACGCAACGATGATTTACTGCAGCCTGCTCGACAACTCCGCTGCAATGCTAGCTCGTGTGCAGCAGTCGTTCCACACCAAACTGGAAGGGTCTACTGCCGCTGCCTGGGGTCATTTTGAACACAATCTGTCAAGGTTAGTTGCCTCGTTACTGGTCCGAATCCATATAACAAGTGCATGCAATTTGTATTGTTGTTTAGTGCGCGCTTCCACAGGTGTTGTACAAGTGACGATGTGAGAATTTTTCAAGATACTATATCTCGTAAACGGCTCGCACTAGAATCCTGTAACAAACACCACTGGCATCCTAATCTACCTTACTTCTAGTATGTTAATGTCAATAGGCATCGTTCGATTTAAAAAGTCTACATTTCCACAAAAAATACACTTTCTAACTATTATTATCATCTCATTATCGGCTAAGAGTACCAGCCCCTAACTACTAATGCATTCTGTGAAAAGTGCACATGAATAGCACTTTCCATTTCTGCAATATTTACGGTGCATGTTTTAGATGTTTCGCCCTGTATAATACACTACTGGCCATTAAAATTGCTACACCACGAAGATGACGTGATATAGACGCGAAATTTAACCGACAGGAAGAAGATACTGTGATATGCAAATGACAACCTACAACGTGCTGACATGAGGAAAATTTCCAAGCGATTTCTCATACCCAAGCAGCAGTAGACCGGCGTTGCACGGGTGAAATGTTGTTGTGATGCTTCGTGTAAGGAGTAGACATGCGTAACATCACGTTTCTGACTTTGATAAAGGTCGGATTGTAGCTTATCGCGATTGCGGTTTATCGTATCGCGACACTGATGCTCGCGTTGGTCGAGATCCAATGACTGTTAGCAGAATATGGAATCGGTGGGTTCAGGAGGGTAATACGGAACGCCGTGCTGGTTCCCAACGGCCTCGTATCACTAGCAGTCGAGATGACAGGCATCTTATCCGCATGGCTGTAACGTATCGTGCAGCCACGTCTCGATACCTGAGTTAACAGATGGGGACATTTGCAAGACAACAACCATCTGCACGAACAGTTCGACGACGTTTGCAGCAGCATGGACTATCAGCTCGGAGACCATGGTTGCGGTTACCATTGACGCTGCATCACAGACAGGAGCGCCTGCCATGGTGTACTCAACGACGAACCTGGGTGCACGAATGGCAAAACGTCATTTTTTCGGATGAATCCAGGTTCTGTTTACAGCATCATGATGGCCGCATCCGCGTTTGGCGACATCGCGGTGAACGCACATTGGAAGCGTGTATTCGTCATCGCCATACTGGCGTATCACCCGCCGTGATGGTATGGGGTGCCATTGGTTACACGTCTCGGTCACCTCTTGTTCGTATTGACAGCACTTTGAACGGTGGACATTAAATTTCAGATGTGTTACGGGCCGTGGCTCTACCCTTCATTCTATCCCTGCGAAACCCTACATTTTCAGCAGGATAATGCACGACCGTATGTTGCAGGTCCTGTACGAGCCTTTCTGGATACAGAAAATGTTCGACTGCTGCCCTGGCCAGCACATTCTCCAGTTCTCTCACCAATTGAAAACGTCTGGTCGATGGTGGCCGAGCGACTGGCTCGTCACAATACGCCAGTCACTACTCTTGATGAACTGTGGTTGTTGAAGCTGCATGGGCAGCTGTACCTGTGCACGCCATCCAAGCTCTGACTCAATGCCCGGCGTGTCAAGGCCGTTATTACGGCCAGAGGTGGTAGTTCCGGGTACTGATTTCTCAGGATCTATGCAGCCAAATTGCGTGAAAATGTAATCACATGTCAGTTCTAGTATAATATATTTGTCCAATGAATACCCGTTTACCATCTGCATTTCTTCTTGGTGTAGCTATTTTAGTGGCCCGTAGTGTACGTCAAATGAAATGTATAAGATGTTATCAATCCCAACTTGAGATTTATCAACGTTTTCAGTTAGAAATTATTTTATGCATTTCAGTTCTGATAGTCACGTCGTACGTCATCCATCGGTCTGAGCTAGAATCCTTGCTTTGCCTAATTGCAGGAGAGATTGGTGTGTCTAATACGTCTACACTTTATTATGGTGATTTTGTAAGTGGCCAGTTGCACTCCCCTGAAGAATGTTGTGTGAGAAAACCAAATGTCGTTATTATTATATAATTACATAACGTCAATGCTGTGTAATATCTGGTTTCTGCAAATCAGCAGAACTGTGACTTACGTAAGTAAGTATTATAAAGTTTTTCAACGAAGCTTGGTGACAATAGCCTAAGAATTATTTTACGCTGTTTAGGTCGTATACCTCTGAAAGTTTGTAATAAATGTTGCCTCAAATTGTAACTGAACGTACGTTTAATATTTTATATTATATTGCGTACATAAGTGCCATTTCACTTATGATAAGTGGATGGAATGTTAGAATATCAGTTATTTTGAAAATACGGTATATATTACGTACATTTTGAAGCATTCCTCATTATGGGTCTATAAAAAGAGTAGTGTATCTAATACATTCTACATCCACTCTTTGAAATATCAGAGCTGCTTCTTGACTGAACAAAAAAATCAACATTTGTGAATCGATAAATATTTCCTTCGTGGTCACAAACACATGCGAAATTAAACACTGAAAGTCTTAGCTCATATGAAGAAATGCATTGCTTCTTCACTTGCTATTAGGGTTCAGCCGAAAAAAGTATTTATTCACATCAACTTTGAAATCATTTTTCTAGACTTTCATATCGTTACAGCTCCTACGCACATATAGTAATGGATACAATTGCTTCAGCTTTGCTTGTTCCAGATGGAATCTAAGAAGAAAGACGCAGCTAACTGTTGGAAGTTCAGCTAATGGAATCCATTATCTTGATGCGGTCCATAAGACGAAACCTCAGGCATCATTTCAAGACACAAAAGGTTGTTGATAACACGCCGGCTCTTTTCCTGGCGTTTATGCCGCCCTCAGATGTCTGCATTCTTCTAAAGAACAGAAAGAGTAGAACACAGTTGAATAAAACGAGAATTTCAACCAGGGTGCTGCTCAAAACAGTCGTATATTACATTCTGCTGGAGATACAGCTGCAAACAAAGGCAGCGTCTCATCTGACAGGAAGCTTTTATTTGAACTGTTGCGTACGTCCTTCCTCCAGCAACGAACGGCCCCCTAGGGTTTCCGCTATTTTACGTTCGCGAGAACCATTAGGTAAACGGAAGACGTTCTTGTGTCTGCGGGGCATGTGTTTTCTTCCATGTGAAAGTTTTGTGTTATCGTCACACGAAACAAGCAGCCCACAGAAAGCCAAATACAAGTTAATAAAACGGTTATATTTCGCTTATCTGTGATATAATTGAATTGAACCCTTCGCTCTTTATGTAAATCAAAGGACGTTTACGAGCACACGAACTACGCCTAATCAGTTGCTTTAAAAGGAAGGCTTTCCGAATAATAAAAATTGGTTCTGATATAACGTAGCAGATTCTTTCAGCTCAAAATAAAATCGCTTGAAATTATTTGTCTTCGTGACACGTGGCAGGTTGTAGTACATTCCTCTCCTAAAGTTAATTCTTCAAACTTTGTAAGTAGACTTTCGTGAGAAAGATTTTTCACCATATCGGTGACGTCTGTCAATGGGCAAAACAAATACGTGATCATTCGTGCTGCCATTCTTTGTATCACATTCAACTCCCTTATTCGTCCTATATGATATCATCCCCACAATATTCTACGAGGGGTGACATGAATGTTTTGTAAACAATCTCAGTTGTAGACTGATTGCATCTTCGCAGTATCTTAAGAATGAACCGAATTCTGCTACCTGCTTTAGCCACGACTGAGACTATGTGATCGTTTCATTCCATACCCCTACATACCCCTACATATTGTTACGCTCACGGTACTTACATGAGTTGACTGATTTATAATGATACTCATTGATATTGTAGTATAGGATACATTTTTTTTGCTTTGTGAAGTGCACACAAGTGCGACCTGTGCTTTCTTCAAACTAGTGCGCATGGTTTTATATCGTATGTTTCTCTTTTGAAACTGTCGCCAGCATTACAGTCATTCAGCGCAAGTCAGAAACACCTCTTATTTGCAGAGACATAAAAGATTTTACAAATGACAGCTTCCACGAACCGAACAAGCAAAACCTGTTAAGAGAACACTATTCAGTTTTGTCTTCCAGTTTGAAATGAATACCGCAGCAACTGTATCGCAGTCGATGCATGCTATCAAAATACCCAGATACAGCTAATTTGTTTCAGACAAAAGACGACGTCTTAATTTATGTGCACATCAAACACGTTCTGTCTGGTTTTGAATTTTGTTTTTATACTTAGGACAATGAGGCATTTAATGCTTCCCTACAGTGTTAACTAGTGTTACCTATCGTCAGATACCACCTTTTAGCCAGTTTGCTTTTTAGACCCAAACTGACACATTCCCCAATTCATTTGTGGGAATTCAGTATGTCTTGACTACACCTGATGAGTGTGATTAGGACCCGGATAGTTTATCAGCGTGTCAGTATTGTCCTTACTGCCCCATATGGTTTAGGGAGAATGTTACGATGTTCTTACTAGAGATGAGTTTTGGTGTTCATGGAGATAGACGATGATATTCGTTTTATGGGCTTCAACTTCGACAATATAGTGGTCTTCGCACTCTCATTTACCTTTTTTTCCGGACCCTCGTTCCCTATCGTGACACAACTTGCTATGTCTTAGTTTTTAGAAGGTTTGGCATTTGTAGGTAGGTCGTGTTAGGTACTTCCTTGTACTCCCAGTGAAATTGCTTGAAGTTGTCGGCTGTGAACTTAGAGGACTCGCCTTGCTTAAGTAGGATTTGACTTTCTTGTTGATTTGTTTCACTGTTGTAATGCCGAGCTGTTAAGTGACATAAAGGAAACCAATTAAATCTTTTATTCCGATTTACTGTACAACCTAGGCCACAAGACAGTTGTGTGTTCGCTATGCATGCTATTTTTTGTTAATACGTCGTCTGCCGTTGGGTTTTGCTTCAAGTTATTTTTGACTCTGTGACAACTACTTGTCTTACCATCCGTGATATTGCCTAAGCTGTAAATTTGCATACTATTGTATTTCATAGCTTACTGTGTGACGTTTTACTTTATATTAAGATTGGTTCTCATATATACTGGACAGTTCCTCATCTAAAGAACTTTAAAGGATTTTATTACTAACAAAAATATAAAAAAAACAAGCTTTGTTTCTACAGAGCTCTTGATCGTACACTGTCTAGTACTGATCTTTTTAATGAATTTACTTGTTCCCCAGTAAATCTGTGATGTTAGATAGTTTCATGACTGACCAATATCTACACATGTTTTAGTCTGTTGTGCTGTATATACACAGAGGTTTGATTTAATGCTACCGACAAATATATACACATGTTATAGTCTATTGAGCTGGATGTACACAGATTTCATCATGTTTAAGCTTAAGCGGTATTATGATTACCAATCGCTTCTTGTAAACTTGATTTGTACACCCCTGTATTACTACATGTATACTCTTTTTATTATGCAGGGGCCTGAAGACCGCAAAATTAATTGCCGAAACTGTTAGCTTTAAAAATGAAATAAAATATCTTCAAGTGTACGGCTGTTGGTAACGTTTATTTAACTGAAAACAGAAATGTTTGGTAAATTTTTTTGTTTTTTAAGAATTCAGTCTTAATCACACCACGTATGTTACAAGAACATAAGTGACCGGTTTCGGTCATATCACATGACCATCATCAGACCTGTAATTTAATTTAGAAGATTGTTCATTGAGAAGCACTGAATGAACAGTTAGGTTTTCGTGAAAAACGTTTTTATGATCTCTTTGACGAAATTCTATGAACACATATGTACTCTTTTGTTCAGAAAATCATAGGACCCAGTTGTATCCATGGCAGAAATGTACCTTAGGACAGTATGTAAATATTTATATCACAATTTTAAACTTCCAAATAGAAATATTACGAAATATGACTCCACTTTTAATAAATCAGTTTCATGACATTTTAATAAAAGACAGACAGACTGAATCTACCATGGATATATACTTGCAGTCGAGTCACAACTCGCATATCGATATGATACCGCAATGCCAAAGACCTTCACAACATCGTTGACTTTGAAACCATTGTGGTAGTACCACCTTAGCCCATAGAGGGCACACTGACTATACATCGTCTGTGCAGTTATTTTAAAACTTTTAATTGATATTTTATACAATTGCATGGTTGTAAAGAGATATTACACATAACTATTTTTATGTTATTATTGTACTTTGCTTTTTTATGTTTTTTTACATTCTGACGATTATGTGAACCCATTTTTATACTGATTGGTTGATGTGAGATGGAGGGAGAAGAGGTAGGCGGAGCATCTTCGTACTTAAGCGTATGCTCGTCGCTTCTTGGCACCAGTTGACATCACAGCAGCAGAGATGAGTGCTCCACCTACCATCTTCGAAGGATGCCATGGGTATAACACGTGTTATTGTATTTTATCCTTACAAGCATTTTGTCTTATTTTATTGAAAATCTAGTAAGATTTCTATTACTTTCTAAATTAAATTACAGGTCTGATGACGGTCATGTGATATGACCGAAACCGGTCACCTATGTTCTTGTAACATACGTGGTGTGGTTAAGACTGAATTTTAAAAACAAAAAAAATTTTAAAAATTTTTAATCACTGTTCCAAAAATGTTTATTAAAATTGATAAAAGTTTGGCTTGTGAGGAGCTGGTCGGGCTGTGTATGTTATTCTTTTTAACACCCAAGTTACAGTTATTATGCCAGGTGAACTGCTGGCAACACTTTCGATCTCACTAGCGACGCCTGCCGCTAGCTTCGTGCGATTTTTACAGCCACACTCCGCAGTGCTCGATGCTCCCTGTTCGTCGGTACGTGACGTCTGCCCGGCCTTGCTTCAGCTGAGGTTGTCCCTACGCGTTTCCATTTCACAATGACCACCAACGGTCTTCCTGAGCAGCTTTGAAAAGGCTGAGATATCCCTGATGGATATGTCACTCAGGTGACGTGCAATGACTGATCCACGTCTGAGGTGACTTACCTCTCCTGGCTGACCCATTCTGGTGTTGCTGCTCCTCTACTCACAACACAACAGCCACACCTCCTTTTATACAGGCGGGTCTGTCTCTCGTGACATCCAGCGAGCAATTCCGCATTACGTAGGGGACTCTGAGTACTTTTCATTCGATATATATTCACAAAATTTGTTGATTTGAGAGAATATTGTATTAGAATTCACATTATCTCTAAAAAATTAAACATTGATAAATATGAGAGATGGGTGGAGATCATATGTTACAGCTTTCTAATCTAAACTTTCTTATTCCTGTCTAATTTGCTTTCCATTCACAATGAAGTTATGTGCTCGTGGAAATCTTCAAAAAGGAAGAACTTGGTTTGTTGGGCTGATTGCTTGGGTAATCCGTTTTTCAGCTTTCTGCCTTGCTTGGGATCCTCATCAAATCTAAAGAAATCAGAGTTCTTCCTAATCCTCAGTTTAGAAACATAAAGGTACTGGTTGATTATATATTTTCTAATCACAAAACTCTCTTGGGCAATCTTATTGAAACAGTATTTCTGATTCAGTCTACTGCCTTTATCGCATATTTCGCTTCACAGCTGCAACGAGTATAGGAATTTAATATGAAAACATAACACGGATGAAGAAAGTAACAGTAGTACAAAAAAAATTCTGCGCAGATGTATGTTCAGGGTAAGATGCTGAGAGTCCAATTTCCCCTAGGAGGAAGACATGTCTGATGGGAATAGAAGAGACTAAAATCAGGAAAAAATATAATTACCGTTCAACGCCGCAAGTAGCTTTAACCTGCTAGTATGCCACTGTACCTAAATGTCACCACAGTCTCTTTCCAAAATAAATCACTTTTTTCCCTTTGTCAGAACTTCAAAAAGATCGATTTTACGTGTTCATAAATACATTTTTAAATCATCTTCAAGATTATTTGCTACAGAAACAACTCCATTGTCAAACGGATGGCCTTTAGTAAAATACCATTCGTTTCCTTCGGTAATTCTATCAACCGTTACACCTCTACGATTTGCTGCTTTTTTTCTAGACGCGAAAGACCCCTCAAACGAATACTGTTTTTTTCTCTTCGACCAACTTCAGAGACTTCCTTCTGCAATTCATGAGGCTCTACTCTTCAAACTTCATTCCATGACATCACAAGTACTCCGTATTTTAGTGTCTCTTTTACAAACGTCCATGTCTAAAAATGTCAGAAGTGTACTAAATAAATTAATAATATCCTACCATTTTTCGGTAATGTTTTCATAAAATGTATAGCATACATAGCTTAATTTCGACATAAATATACGGCACCAAAAGCAATACCTACGATGTTTCTGATGATGCCGTTTGTACCACTGATGTCTCATAACCTGCAAACATAACCTAAATTATCCATGCGGTTAAAGAGAAAATGTTCATGTCGTAGAAACCATAAAAGCATTTTCCTTAAGCATGACAGACAAAAATCTGTCAGTAGATTACAGACGTTCAAGTATACTACGTACTGAGCATGAAATCAAAATGTCGAGAACTAGAATTTTCTTTCATTGTACCATCATAGCTTTAGGAAAACAATATGAACAATGGGGCTACATTAAGTCTGTAGGTATTAAGACGGCAATCCAAATAAGGAAGACATTCGACACGCTGAACCAACTGACAAAGGGAAAAACAAATATATGGTGTAGAGCTGTGTCTCTCTGGTGACTAGAATGTATCTATACGTAATAAAAGAACAAATTTCAGAACTTACCATCTAACAGTATTCACACATCTCAAGTAGCTTAATTATCAAGAAGGCAGCTGTGGAGTTCCTACGAGCAGCTTTTCAATAGGTAATGAAAGATTATATTGTAAATGTAAAGTCATTTGTCATATAAAACCTCCGAATAAAGACCGAGCTCTTCAAGATTTCCAAGGCAGATCTAGCCAGTTAGATCACTATGTGCTCCGACGAAGACTATCTCGGTGTCCCGGAAAGAAGATCTGAAGCAGCAAGGAGGAACATGACATACTTTAACTAACGAGGAAACAATCTTTGTATGAAAATATGTAAATAAGAAGGTCATAGCTGAATCTCTAAAGGTGCCTCTTGCGTCGATGACCAGGACCATGATGCTGTTGGTATTCTGCTGCTGAAATTCCTGTCGTATCACTTTTTGCATGGAAACGACCTAATCAAGGACTTCACAGAGTACTTAGACGTGTTGTTTGGCCTTCGTCTGTTGCCATAATTCTTTCAGTCTTTTGCTACGAGCTTTTTTCCTCGCTTCAGGCCAAGTTACCTTGGCGGTTTGTTTTCTGATCAAATGCATTGCTGAACTTTCAATCTCTGTTCTAGATAACTTCACCTACGAACCTTTCCAACGTCAGATCCTTCTTTTTTATTTCTCAGGTCAGTTTCATTACGTTTTTCCTTTACTCCAGGCTTCATAAAATTCATGTACAGGACTTGTTTGTACTCGTACGTCTGGTTTCACTCTTTTGATATGGCTACGCAATTTTAATCTGCTTTTTGTAATGTAACTCTGGATGCCGGTATTCTGTTTTGCTTCTTGATTTCTTCTTTTGATCCCTGTGCATTTTCGTATAAGAATTTGTCATATAATTTTTTGTTCCACATTTTCAGTGTTTCCAATATCTGTTTTCCTGATGAACATTATTTTTTTTTTTTTTTCGGAAGCATAGACACGTTCGGGTTTAATGGCGGTATTGTGATGTTACAGCTTAGTGTGTTTAGAGATGTAGACATTCTGGATGACGCATTATGCTGTTTCCATTCTTTGCATCTAACTTCTCAATTCCATTTTCTTAAATAGTAGCAAGGGGACATTAAGCTGATAGATTCACTTGATTTTACCACATTTTGTTTCCATTCCTTTTGATGCTTGTTTGTTCCAAGTACCTTGTCGTAAAAAATTAGTACACCCTTTTAGAAGTTTCCAATTCACTCAAGATTATTGTTGCAACAATGGAGTAGATGAAATGATTATATTTACAGATCAATAGCACAGGCGGTTCTGGGGAAACCAGATGTCGACTCATACCGAAACATCCAAATTAGTACGTAGTACAGACTCCACAGGCGGCAAAGCAGGCGCTGACTCTGTCATCAAGTCGATCGAACAGATGGCGAATACAGTCCTGGGAAACATTATGCGATGCCTGCTCGACCTGTTCACGTATTTCGGTTAGAGTTGTTGGTTGACGAATCGCACGAGTCACTTCTCATCCCACCACATCCCACAGGTGTTCGATTGGAGACACGTCTTGCAGAGCACGTTGAGTTTCACAGGCAGTGTATGGGTGAGCGTTATCCTCTTGGAACGACGCGTCACCTTCCTGTTGCAACAGTGACGAAAGAACGGGTCTAACAACATTCTGCACCTTGGATGGGGCCAGTGTGTTTTGGACGAATGCACTCTACGAGACAGCGCTCACCAGGTTTACACCGTTCGCGAAAAAGACAATTTGCTTTCATCGCTGAAGACCACGGTACGCCATTTCATCTTCCAAGTGATCCTCTGACGTCACCAATAGAGATGTCCGCGTCGATTCTGTGGCGTGAGTGGAAGACAGACGAGAGATGTGCGTGCCAAAAGTCGCACTGCTAATAAACGGTTCGCAACAGTTCGTCTCGACAGGTCTGGGCTCACAAGCCCTCTTATCTGTGCTGTGATAGCCGTACGATCTGCCTCAGCTACCATTACAATACGACGATCCTGGAGGGTGTCCGTGCAGCGAGGACGGGACGTCCAGAGCATCGTCTACGAGTGTGAGAATGTTCACGTGACCACTGATACCAGCAACATTGTACAACTCAGAAAACTAGTCCAACTCGTGTGGCAAGTCCCCCAAACGACCATTCCGCCACTCGGAAGGCCTTTCAAACTCGCTCAGTTGGCTGTAGGAAGTTCGAATGCATCTCCATCGCATGGTAGCCTGCTTGCTCCATATGTTTGCACCACACACTCTGCCTTCCGGCTGCGAGCATTCCTATTGAAGGATAGATAGAAGTAGCGCTCTGGTGGCTATGCCACAACGCTATCTGTTGACGGAGGACGTTGAAATCATCTACTGTCCCCCCAGGTGGCATATACCGTCAACGGATCAAAAACGACGTCGTCTTTACAGTTGCGTTATTTTTTTTTTTTTTTGGCAGTGTAGTATACTGTCTTTACAAAATAAATCTGTAAACCAGTATTTCTGGAATTCCGTTAAGATTTCAATCTGTTTCTGGACTGCTGTGAAGTCGCGAGTAGAGGCTGCAAGATGAGGTAAGGCAATCACCTCTAATTTCCTTTGCTGCTGCCTAATGTGAATGGATGCTTAATTTTTAGGACAAATGTTTGCTTGTGGCGCTCTGTTGTTTCTTTCTCAACAACGGTGTTGAATAGTAAAGAAGATAAACCATCGTTGGTTGCTTGATTTGGGGGAGTAGACCAAACAATGATCTCATCGGTCCCATCGGATTAGGGAAGGAAGTCGGCCGTACCCTTTCAAAGGAATCATTCCGGCATTTGCCTGAAGCGATTATGGGAAATCATGGAAAACCTAAATCAGAATCGCCGGACGCGGGTTTCAACGGTTGTCCTCCCGAATGCAATTCCAGTGTTCTAACTACTGCGCCACCTCGCTCAGTGAGTAATCATGATAGTGGCGAAGACCGTCAGTGAGCCGTTATAAATGATTTGTTTGGTGCCTGTATTAGTTTAGTCGGAATAGTTATTATGAACAACTCATAAGTACTTCTATGCAGACGGCTGCGTCGGGAGTCAACATTTCCGTTAAGCTCCGATATGCTAATACTGCTATCACTAGTAGTAGCGTAGAGAAATGCTGAATCCTAGTATGCTCTGACGCAGCCATCGGTCAAGAAGTATTTTTCGCCTGTTGGTAATAACTAAACAAAGGATTTTACTGAAGTAAACTTTACAGCTAAAAGTAATGAAGAGAGTCCATCCCCTTCTGTCATCCCGCTTTTTATGGTGAAAGGATATGAAATTCCTCCTATGAATTTTGCTTTAGATTTTGTGTTCGTTAGTGTGTGTTTTATGATTTGAGGAGTTTTGTGTTTTAAACCGTCCTCATTAAAAACTTGAAATAACGGCTCACGATAAACTCATTCCTCAAGATTGTTTAAGTCAACAGACGCACACATTAGATATTTTCCACAGATCCTTTGATGCCCTGAGATTATTTTCAACTTCAGAATTTGCTCTGGACAAGATCTCGATGATCTAAACCCTACTTAATTCTCTCCAACTTTGGACTCCAGTTGTCCTCTGGCCTGGTAGTAATGATATTTATTTACAGTGCTGTCTGCTTTTTGTGTAAGAAATGCATTAATGGCGTTTACCAGCCATCCAAAATGATTTTTTTTATAATTTATGCGACTTCTTTTAAAGTGATTGGGCAGACTGATTTTAGTATTTCTGCTGCAATTCCGCTCTCCCCAGACTTTTTATTATTACTGATATTTCAGTTTAGATTTAGGCTTGCTGTAAAGCCATTGGAGATGGTTAATTCGTACGAATATGTCATGTCTCTTTCTATGGTCAACTAATCCATATAGATCCATTTACGGAAACCGTAGAACACCTAAATCAGCATAGTCGAGCTTCAAACTAACGCCCGTCGTTCTAAGATAGGAATTCATAGTTAACCACTGAATCACCTCATAAGACTGACTACTGGTTTTGTTAGCAACAGTAAATGCCTGACCTTTTTAATATGTTATGTGTGACTGTAACATTCCTCTCCTTATTTTGCTTAAGGAGTAATGTGTTGGTGGAGTTATCTACTTCGGTTGCAGTTTTAATGTCTATGAACAGTGCTGGTAATGCCCAGTGCATCATACAAATCCACCTATTTTGAATAAAATGAAAAATAGGTAGGATTACAGTTATTATGTTCCTTTTTCTTCTTTATGAATCTTCTTTATGTCCATATGTTCGACGTTTCGACCCCTCTGTTGGGATCTTCCTAAGGATCTTTTGCTGTCCACTACTGCTAGAATACTGTCAGAGACGAGTGTCGCGTCCACTTAGAAAGGGGGAATTTTCTGGCGTTCGTGCTGAAGAAGTGATAGTATTGGTTAAAATTCACATGGCTATCATTGGTGGGCCATAGTCATAGGCTAATACAGAAGAAGGGGCGTTGGTAGCTCATCTCAGGTGGATACCATTGGCGGTCATCGTCATTGGATACAAAGGCACTATTCCACACTTATGCTGGAGAAGGGTTATTGGTTGAAATGCCTGTTACCGCTATTGGTTGGTCGTCATCAGTGGCTAGATTCGAAACGGACAGAGCAAGAGAGGGGAAATGTATACCCAAAATATTATTGTCCGCCGAGGTGACTTGTAGCGCGTTGTTTATGCCGCTCACACACCGCGGCCGCGTATTTACTTCCTTGATGCCGGAAGCCTATAGCCGTCCTCTCTATTGAAATTAGATGCATTCTTAGAAATTTCAACCGATTCTCGGACCTTTCTTCTATAAATGTTTGTTTCTTTAACCAGTACACGTACGTTATTAAAATCGATGTCAGAGTCACAGTTCTCGTGATGTTCCGCTACTGCCAATTTTGCAGTTTGTTTTGGCCGCATGTGCCGTTCGTGTTCCCTAATGCGTCAGGTTACTGTTCACCGCATAAGCAGAATTTTAAAGAAAAATGGTATTCAGACATCGTTCTTTAGTCAAAACAAAATAAGATTTTTTCCGACGGAAAACGAATGCACCTGATTACATCCACAATGCAGGCGTCTATCAAGTGTCATGTGGGTGCGGCAAAGTGTATATAGGCGAAACAGAAAGAACTGTTAAAGAACACATTAAGGAACACGAATGGCACATGCGGCCAAAACAAACTGCAAAATTGGCAGTAGCGGAACATCACGAGAACTGTGACTCTGACATCGATTTTTTTTTTTTTTTGGTCATATCAGTCTACTGACTGGTTTGATGCGGCCCGCCACGAACTCCTTTCCTCTGCTAACCTCTTCATCTCAGAGTAGTACTTGCAACCTACGTCCTCAATTATTTGCTTGACATATTCCAATCTCTGTTTTCCTCTACAGTTTTTGCCCTCTACAGCTCCCTCTAGTACCATGGAAGTCATTCCCTCATGTCTTAGCAGATGTCCTATCATCCTGTCCCTTCTCCTTATCAGTGTTTTACACATATTCCTTTCCTCTCCGATTCTGCGTAGAACCTCCTCATTCCTTACCTTATCAGTCCACCTAATTTTCAACATTCGTCTATAGCACCACATCTCAAATGCTTCGATTCTCTTCTGTTCCGGTTTTCCCACAGTCCATGTTTCACTACCATACAATGCTGTACTCCAGACGTACATCCTCAGAAATTTCTTCCTCAAATTAAGGCCGGTATTTGATATTAGTAGACTTCTCTTGGCCAGAAATGCCTTTTTTGCCATAGCGAGTCTGCTTTTGATGTCCTCCTTGCTCCGTCCGTCATTGGTTACTTTACTGCCTAGGTAGCAGAATTCCTTAACTTCATTGACTTCGTGACCTTCAATCCTGATGTTAAGTTTCTCCCTGTTCTCATTTCTACTACTTCTCATTACCTTCGTCTTTCTCCGATTTACTCTCAAACCGTACTGTGTGCTCATTAGACTGTTCATTCCGTTCAGCAGATCATTTCATTCTTCTTCACTTTCACTCAGGATAGCAATGTCATCAGCGAATCGTATCATTGATATCCTTTCACCTTGTATTTTAATTCAACTCCTGAACCTTTCTTTTATTTCCAGTATTGCTTCCTCGATGTACAGATTGAAGAGTAGGGGCGAGAGGCTACAACCTTGTCTTTCACCATTCTTAATACGAGCACTTCGTTCTTGATCGTCCACTCTTATTATTCACTCTTGGTTGTTGTACATATTGTATATGACCCGTCTCTCCCTATAGCTTAATCCTACTTTTTTCAGAATCTCGAACAACTTGCACCATTTTATATTGTCGAACGCTTTTTCCAGGTCGACAAATCCTATGAAAGTGTCTTGATTTTTCTTTAGCCTTGCTTCCATTATTAGCCGTAACGTCAGAATTGCCTCTCTCGTCCCTTTACTTTTCCTAAAGCCAAACTGATCGTCACCTAGCGCATTCTCAATTTTCTTTTCCATTCTTCTGTATATTATTCTTGTAAGCAGCTTCGATGCATGAGCTGTTAAGCTGATTGTGCGATAATTCTCGCACATGTCAGCTCTTGCCGTCTTCGGAATTGTGTGGATGATGCTTTTCCGAAAGTCAGATGGTATGTCGCCAGACTCATATATTCTACACACCAACGTGAATAGTCGTTTTGTTGCCACTTCCCCCAATGATTATAGAAATTCTGATGGAATGTTATCTATCCCTTCTGCCTTATTTGACCGTAATCCTCCAAAGCTCTTTTAAATTCCGATTCTAATACTGGTTCCCCTATCTCTTCTAAATCGACTCTTGTGCCTAATGCGAAAGAATATGAGCATAGCAATGTGTACCGCGTACAATGGAGGAACAGTTCGAAGGTAATGATTTCATCAGCTTGGCAATACAACCTGTCATATAGCAGCATCTGTGATGCAGTGTTTTGTGGACAATAACACTCCTAAAGCCAATGGAACATCCTTGGTGTGCGTTAAATCATAGACTCGCTTTAGTACGCGGTGTCTGAGATCACTACCTCCTCTGGTTTTAAGGAAGAATGAGCTGCCATTCCTCCACAGAAACCCCACTGGAAGTGACCGCAGCATAGTTCAAGCAGTAGTAAAGGCAAAGATTGGACACATGGCATATTAATGTCCAGTAACAGGTGTCCGGATACTTTTGGTCTAATAAATCGTGTTGAACATTTTAGTGATTCCAATTATTTTCCTTGCTTTGGCCTTATCAATTCATTAAATCATAAACTGTGCAATAAGCACAAATGCTGCGTTATAGTCTTTTAATTCAAAAATTTCGCTAATATTCTGTTTTCGCGTATTTGTCATCACAAAATTCCTCCCACACAGGTTCAGATCCTAAATAAGGACCGGCAACCTGTTTCAAAACTGTTCATCAGATTTCTCTACATTTTCAGCACGAATGAAGATACGAGGTTGAAGTAAATTTAAACATACGCCTAGGACTAAAGGTTCTTGTTTCCAAATCTATCATCCGACTTTGCAGTGGTGTATCTTTCACATACCGGTACATGCAGATACATCCATGGAGTACCTTTTACAGTTACATTTATAATCAAATTATTTACCTTTCACAAATGCTCATTGTGCCCTCCACCGGACGCACGACAAAATTCCAGACGTGAATTAAACTAGTCACATACTTTTTTGAGCATATCTGGAATTATTGTCTTCACTGCAGTTGCTATGCAGCATCGCAAACGCATAGCATCGACGAATAGAACGCCGCACAACTGTGGAGAAGTTGATAACTTCTCCACTTGACACACATTGGGTAAAGAACTAGCTGCCTAGGGAGACCCCTAGCGCCAATCGCATGAACCAGAAACTTATCAATGGCGCTGCAGTAAACTTTTAGTTCGAATATGTAAGTTAACATCCACTCCTGTTTTCTGCCTTCATAAAGGGGAATATATAGCCTTGTGAAATCGGTTAAATCTGTTTTGGAACGCCCTGAACATTAAAGGATTTATAATTGAGCAAGTTACAAATTTCACTGCAGTGCTGCTCAGACTTGGGGTGGCGCCACATGCGACGATCCTGAGCATTTAGCGTCCGCCTATTTCTTTACTGTCAGACGAAAATTAGACAATCAGCTGTACACAAAGTGTGTTTAGCATTTAATCTGCATGCTTCAAAAGCGTCTATAGCAGCAATGGTTAAGACACTGGGCTCGATGTCACAAGGAGCAACTTTAAATTCTCTGCGGGTTACCTCGCAGTTTTCCTCGTTCACTTTAGATGACTGTCGAATTTTTTTCTCCAAAGGGACCACTGCAAGATCCCTACTTCATCATATCGTAGATGTTGGCTGGGCGTTCTCTCTTCCTTCCGTTTATCCCAGATTATATTCTAGAAAAGCGTTGTAAAATCGTGCAATGTGTTTGAAATTCTCACAAAAATACTTTTAAACTGTAGGGAAAGACGTGTAATACAAAACCTCCACGACAGTCAAGAGAGAACAATAAAAATTAAAGACAGGGAGATAAGTACTCGGCTTAAAAAACCGTAATGCAAGCATGCAGTCCTTCTACCCTAGCGTTCACGTTGTACATTAAAGAATCAACAACGTAAAAGGTGCAAGATAGGGTTTAAACTTCAGTTTGAAAGGATACCAGGAATAAGATTCACTGGTAACATTGTTGTTCTCAATGAAAATGAAGAATTTAAGTATCTGTTGAATGGAGTGAACAATCTAGCGATGTCAGAATATGGACAGAGAATAAACCGAAGCAAGGCGAAAGTTGAACCGAAGAGTGGGGAGAGTAATGAGGAATTACATAAATTGGACTAGCGATGACTTAATGTCAAGGAGACTACTTAGTACACGAAGCGAAGGAACTCAACTACACTGTGTGATCAAAAGTATCCGGACGCAGCCAAAAACATATGCTTTTCGTATTAGGTGCATTGTTCTGCCACCTACTGCCAGGTACGCCACATCAGCGACCTTGGTAGTCATTAGACATCGTGACTTAGCAGAACGGGGCGCTTCGCGGAACTCACGGACTTAGAATGTGGTCAGGGGACTGGGTGTCACTTGTGTCATACGTCTGTACGCGAGACTTCCACACTCCTAAACAGCCCTAGGTCCACTGTTTCCGATGTGATAGTGAAGTGGAAACGTGAAGGAACACACACAGCACAAAAGCGTACAGGCTGATCTCGTCTGTTGAGTGACAGAGACCGCTGACAGTTGAAGAGTGTCGTAATGTGTAACAGGCAGACATCTATCCAGACCACCACACATTAATTCCAAACTGCATCCGGATCCACTGCAAGTATTATGGCAGGCGGGAGGTGAAAAAACTTGGATCTCATGGTCGAGCGGTCACACACTATGTCGGTAAATACCAAACGACGCCTCGCTTGGTGTTATAAACATTGGACGATTGAACAGTGGAAAAACGTTGTGTGGAGTGACGGATCACGGTAAACAATGAGGCGAACCGATGGCAGGATGTGGGTATGGCGAATGCCCGGTGAACGTCATCTGCCAGCGTGTGTAGCGCCAACAGTAAAATTCGGAGGCGGTGGTGTTATGGTGTGGTCGTGTTTTTCATGGAGGGGACTTGCACCCATTCTTGTTTCGTGTGGCACTATCACAGCACACGTCTACACTGATGTTTTAAGCACCTTCTTGCTTCCTACTGTTGAAGAGCAATTCGGAGATGGCGATTGCAACTTTCAACACGATCGAACACCTGTTCATAATACAGCCTGTGGTGGAGAGGTTACACGACAATTAATCCCTGTAATGCACTGGCCTGCACAGAGTCCTGGCCTGAATCTTATCGAATACCTTTGGGATGTTTTGGAACGCCGACTTCGTGCCAGGCCTCACCGACCGACATCGATGCCTCTCCTCTGTGCAGCACTCCGTAATGAATGGGTTACCATTCCCCAAAAAACGTTCCAGCACCTGATTGAACTTTATGCCTGCGAGAGGCATCAAGGCTAAGAGTGGGCCAGCATCATATTGAATTCCAGCATTACCGATGGAGGGTGCCACGAACTTGTAAGTCATTTTCAGCCAGGTGTCCGTATAGTTTTTATCACATAGTGTACGTCGGAAACAAGATAATGAGAGGCATACGTAGCAAAGAGGGATAAGAAGCAGCCGTGTACGCTAAGATGGGTCGCTGGAAATCAAAGGACCAAATGTTGAATCTCTTCGTGGGAGCGGGACTGCATTTCAGTATGCACAAGTCTCGACCCTTTGAGATGTCCTCTCACGACCAGAGAAACTCTCTGTAGCGTTAGTGTCCAATGTGGGTTCCAAACTAACTGAATCAACTAGTGTTTATTATCATAAGGCTCTGTAGACGGCGCGTACACTAAGAAAAATAAACACGCTTACACGGAGGTACTGGCTATTCTTGAGTAAATCTCATCACTTCGTTTGCGCCAAAGAGACAGGCCTACGTGATTGCGAAATAGGTTTAGTACAGTCAGATATGATAGCAAGTTTCATGGACATTTTGTTAAAGCTACTAATACAAAGGAGCACAATGAAATTTCAATAACGTGACACATCATTTTAGTAAACGAAGCTGAAACTTGATGAATTTCGACGCTTCCACAAATTTTAAAATTATATAGCACTATGTTTTTTCCCTTAATTTCTTTGTGGTAGTAATTACAACTGGATGTGTTACTATAGAACATAGGAACGTGATAAGTGGATGAGTGCTCGTTGGAATGAGAGCTTTGATGGCCTACACATAACAACTAATGAAGATCTGGATATTTCTGAGAAGCTTTAATGATAGAGTGGCACGTTTGTTAACACTACCAACATTTTAAGAAGGGAAAGACATCCTGTGTTTTCATATATTTTTAATCCACCTGTAAGTAATATGCACGTGTCTGGCAACATATGAGATACTAGCGGGAAGAGTCCAACAGTAGCATTATCTCTGTCGCGAATTATTTTTCAGGATCTCGTGAGAATGCGGAGATGCGGTAGGGTGTAGATACAACAACCGCAAACAAATTCTGTCCTGCAGCTCTTATTTTGTAACAAACAAACAACCCAGTAGTACTCTCTCTCTCTCTCTCTCTCTCTCTCTCTCTCTCTCTCTCTCTGTGGCAAGGTATCCCCAATATCGAATGCTCTCAGTAAAAACCTTGTGCTCTATTTCCGAGGAATATCTGCTGTTTGCGATCTCTCGACATTCGCACCGCGCTGAGGAGACAAAAAAACGAGACTCGCCGATCAGAGATTATTTCGTACGGTGCGGAGATAAATATTCATGTGAGTTTGAAAAGCGCAAAGGAGATTATTCTCCAACACGCCTCGATGCGTCGCTTGTATTCTCAGAGATAGCCTGGAGGTATTTTAAACGGAAACGATTGTTACAGAGGGATAAAAACAAAGCCAGAGGAAAACATGAGACTTTGTTCCCACAAACCTATTTCTTTCCAAACGATTTTAACACATTCATCTGTCATTCGTTTGTTGCAGGAGCTCAGGTTTTCGGCGATAGGAATTTATGTTTTGCTGAGACATGTGGGAATCTAGAATATATTTCAGGTTAGACCGTACTAACTTTTCGCAATGCAACACGACTTTGGAGAACTTGACTCGCGTGAAATTCGGCTCCACGCGCAACACTTTGTTAGTAATGGACGGAGACAATATGAAAATTTAGCCCTCATAAATTTCCAGAGTTCACAACACCAGATGGAACACCATTGACTTACAATAACGATACGCTTCAAACTGCATGGCAAAGATTTTTGTCGCACAGAATCTAGAACATTATTTCAGATGAAGGGTGTTCATGAAGAATCAAGGTAAGGGAGTCTGTACAGAAAGAAGTGGAATAACACTGTTCATGTTCGCATTATATGTAAACTAACTATTAGTTACAGTTCATTACAGCCTCGATATTCTCGATGGCTTGCCATATTTTACACTGAATTATAACAACGAGTAATTTAAAGAATTTCCAGGGAAGATTTATGCATTAACATCAGCTTAAATTAAATGACAATAAAACAATACGTATAAAAACGGTTATAAGACTTAGATTACGTAGTCCTCGCGCCTGGATTTGTCCAAATCAGATGTGGAGGAACGGAGGCGTGACGATCATTCCGTAAACGTTTAGGGAATCTCCAGAGCAGATAGGCACTAAATCCTCTTTCAGCGATTTTTGAGTACTTTCTAAGTGTCTCATATCTCTACCGCAGATATACTGTTGTAACGGAGCAGTTCCGCTCGTAACAGTGAGATTCGGAGATATTAAAAGAGGTCACAGGGAAACCATTACCATAAACCTACATCCTCCCAGTTTGAGGCCGGTCAACAAGGTTTTAAAAGCAGTAGTCTGAACGTCATGGAATAATATTATTTTCCTCACCTATTTCAAACTATTTTTGCGCTCCTTAGTTCGAAGCCTGGTTTGATGTAGCTGACTACACTAGACTATACTGTGAAAATGCCAATCCCTGTACAACTACTGCAATCTACATCCACATATATCTGCTTTCTGTACGAACCCTTCATTCTGTTATCTATGCTCTCAACCGACCCCTTGTTTTAGTTAAGTTGCGCCAAACATCTCTTTATTTCCAACTTAAATCAGTATACCTTCATTAGTTATCCGATCCAGCCAAATAATCTTCAGTATTCTTCTGCAGCACTACATTTCAAACACTGCCCTTACCTTCTTGTTTTAACTGTTTATCATCCATGTTTCGCTTCTGCACCGGGCTTCATTCCAAATACTTTCAGAAATAGACTTAAATTTAAATTCTGTGTTAACAGATAAATCTTTTATGATGACAAGACAATTCTGAGTAATCCTCAATTGGTCATTCGAATGGATTATTTACCTCCGGAATACTTTGTGCAAGAGGGTACCATCATCGTCAAGCCATACATTAGAGTAGCATGTCATCGGAAAATAAAGTTTCCTCATGTTTACAGCATTTCACAGTAGGCCTACCAACAGTGTGGTTATAATTAAAGTGCAGCTTCTCACAGAAATCCAGTGTGAGTTGTAATTATCGTAGGACAGTGAAACTTGATAGATGTTAGATTAGATTAGATTAGATTAGTTTTTCGTTCCCTAGATCCGTGCTGAGGAGATCCTCGTGGATGTGGAACATGTCAATTTTTTTTAAGCTGAAATAACAATACTAATAGTATGAATATATACAATACATCATTTGTTTCTATTAAAAAATTCGTCAATGGAGTAGAAGGAGTTGGCCACTAGTAAGTCTTTCAGGCTCCTTTTAAACTGATATTTATTTGTAACTAAATTTTTTATGTTTACTGGCGAATTATTGAAGATGAGTGTTCCTGAGTAGTGGACCCCTTTTTGAACTAAAGTAAGTGCTTTTAAGTCCTTGTGCAGATCATTTTTGTTCCTGGTATTGTATGTATGAACTGAGCTGTTTGTTGGAAAAAGAGATATATTATTTAGGACAAATTTCATTAAGGAGTAAATATACTGAGAGGCATTAGTTAGTATACCCAGTTCTTTGAAGAGGTTTCTACAGGACGTCCGTGAATTTACTCCACGTATTACACGCTTTTCGACTCTGAAAACTTTTGTTTGACTTGAAGAGTTACCCAAAAATATTATACCATATGACATTATGGAATGAAAGTAGGCAAAGTATGCAAGCTTTTTCATTTTTATGTCGCCTATGTCTGCTAACACTCGAATTGCAAATACAGATTTGTTAAGGCGTTTCTGCAGTTCTGTGGTGTGCTCTTCCCAACTGAATTTATTATCAAGTTGTAATCCCAGTAATTTAAGACTGTCAACCTCTTCTATCTGCTGTTCTTCGTATTTTATGCATATGCTGGGTGGAAACCTCTTACAGGTTCTGAATTGCATATAGTGAGTCTTTTCGAAATTTAATGTCAGTGAGCTGGCTTTAAACCATTTATTAATATCCATGAAAATATCATTAGCAGATCTTTCTAGAACTACACTTGACATACTATTTATTGCAGTACTTGTATCATCTGCAAACAAAACGAACTCTGCTTCTGGCAGTGTAACTGATGAGAGATCATTAATGTTCTAATCTGTTAACATGGAACCGATTTACAATAGAACAAAATTAGTTCCAATTTAGGCCACCGGGTGCAATTATGGCCCTGTGAATGCAAGAAAGACGTATAGGAATGCTTCCATATTTAATGGGTTAGAAACGGGATGTGAGCTGGAAAGGTCAAGCAAGTGAGAATGGCATAAAGTTGATTTCATTATTAACCGAGGCTTACACACTTTGTTCAATATGAGCACCGGGGACGTCGGCGAGTTGCTGCATCCGTGAAATAACGTGATCAACAGTTGCTCGCAGCAATTCCGGTGGAATGGGAATAATGTGTCTCTGTAGACTGGCTTTCAAATCAGGAAGATACCGAAGTAAACATAATTTACAGTGGACAGGACACACAACAGGCAGCAGTGTGCAGATTTTTTACTACTCTACCGCCCCTCAAAAGACACAACATAACCTGCACTGCCCTTGGTTTGCTACTATAAAAAGACGTCTGTACTCTGCACCAACCCCAGCCATGTAAATAAACAGTTCTCCAGCTGCTGATGATGGTGTGAACCATCGAAACGCGTAGTGGCAAAATAAACTAGTGACTGACATAGAAAATTGCTTATTTGTATATGTTTGGTGAACAAATGTGAATGGCTTACTCTGCAGTCAACATGGAATAAACCTTTGCCTTTTCTCTATTTAACTGGTCCCTACTTTACTGGCCTAGGTATGTCTATGGTGAACAAATATGAATGGTTTTCTTTGCAGTCCACAAGGCATACATCGCGTGAATATAATCAACACACTACATGGACGACTTTTATCTTCAACGAAGGGACGAGTAACATAAAAAAGTTATCGCGCACATGAAGTCAGAAATCATATATAATCAATATTTCCCCTCCTATTTTTTTTCAAATGCTTCAAATTTGATTCCTAATAACGGTAAGAAGTAACATGACATCGACGCACTGTGCACCACTTAAAAGTACAAAGCCTGACACATAAGCATTTAGACCGCTCGCAATACTAAGAAACTGCCTACTGTGTCTCTGTTTTTTTGCCTCGAACTACGTCCTTCCGCTGTGAGAAGATGGATCATAGCCAATCAGCTCGGTGGCAGTGGACAAGCAGTTTCGTACATGTGTGTCCTTACACCACGCCGAAAATACCGTATGTAACAGAAAGTAGAATCAAACTCCTTTCAGCCGTGTAATTTCCAACTGTTATTTTATTGAGCTACCAGTTTCGGCGATATATTACATCTTCAGGATCTCTGACCTACATGTAGGAAGATTCCCACCTCTGGTCCAGTCAAAATAGGGACAGCATTCAGTCATTGGTATCAGTAAATTTTTGACACAGCGATCTCCTCGATCATCTCTTGCCCCTATTTTGACTGGACCAGGGCCATAAACGTCGGTCAGGGGGCCTGAAAATGGCGTAATATATCACCGAAACTAGTTGCTAAATAAAATAACAGTAGGAAATTAGACTGAAAGGTATTTGATTCGACATTCTGTATTGATTAGCCGAGGTCCCGCAGTCATCTGTATAAAGATGGACATGAAGAGAAAATACCGTGTACCAGATTTGACATAAAATATTTATGATGTATGTGGCCTTACCACATAGGCTGAGGTAGTCCTGGTCATCTTGTTAAAACCCCCACACGTGTGCATTCGCCTCTTCAGCTAATCAAAATTCTACGAGAGGTTCTCCGTGAATCTGCACATGAGCTCCGTCGCTTCCGCTTTGTTAAAGCGCCCATTGACATCCACTGAGCTGATAGTTTTTCTGTGCCTGAGACAAACAGTAGTAAAGTAAACCACAACAAAAAATAATTCCCTGGTAAAATGAGCACCCTCGTTTGTTTCTCTATTCTTTTCGTTTCGAGGCTTATTGTATGTGTAACCCATGTCCTAGCTTCAGACCAAACAAAGTCCTCTTTGTTAAGGTAACTGTTAAATTATTACCAAATGCGATCCATTCGCTAAACATCAGGCAGCCACATTAAACTGTGAACGGCTACATCGTACGAGAACAATGCTGTTGAATATAAATAGGAGTTGGTACATGCTCTGCAAACGCGCCAGCTTTGAAACATTAATATGCATAGTGGTTGTTATGATGTAAAAAATTAATTAATCATTAGTATAGAACATTTTGTTTCACGCATCATAGACAGCGCTTCGCTCTATATTTCAGTGCACCACCTCATGCGCGAGAATGAATGGCTTGCGCGGTCTATGAGACGTGTATGGAGCGCAGGGAAACCCAGTCGTGAGAGACTACTCATGTTGCTGTAGGTCTACACACAAAACCGCAGTATTCATGCGTTACAGAAAATCGATAATTTATCGACTAATTTCGATACAGACATTTTAAATTGACTGTCATACGCTGAAATTGCCTCTTCTCATTGTAAATTAGGTCTCCTCTTATTTCACCATTAACGTGGTATTTGGTGTTTCCTCGACTACAGTATCATAATATAGGGTGTGTTGGCACTGTCGAGAGGTTTCCAGTGGCATTGTATAAAGGAGAGCTCTCCCATTTAACAGGTCTGACAGAATGAAAAAAAAAGAACCATTTAGGTCGAGTAACAGTGGTCGTGATCTTAATGGCATGCTGTGTGAAATTTTCCTGTCACTTCGCTAGAAAGCCTGTTATTGTCCTTAACAAAGCTTGTACGTAAACAAGCTGAAAATGAAAGTGGAATGGATGGATTGATTTAAAATTGTTGGGCGCTAAACGGCGTTTCAACAGTGCCCATTCAGGAGAACATGGTAGTGCTCTTGTTAAAAAGAAAAACAAAGATCACATAACGATAGCCATATTAATAAAAATGTCACATAAAATCTCTAGTTGATCTATTCATACCGTTGTCTCAAGTTAACAGAATTTGTAAAACAGAGGAATTGAATAAGATAATTGATCGCGGAACTAAGAGGGTGAGCCAGACACCAAAACACATTAAAATCTCCGTCCAATTAAATTGGGCAGGAGGCCTGTCGCTATGCAAAATATCAACATTTTCTTGCTATTGTTTCGTTGTCGTCTAAAAGTGAGAATAAGTCCCTAGCGAGACCAAAGGCTTCTCTCCTATCAGTGAAGAGTAATGATTTACGTTTCCGACGCATCATGACAACATCATTTAACATAGGAATACTTAAAAATTTCCTAGTCTGTCTTATGTAAAACGTACATTGAAACGAATAAAAGGCTAAAATGAGAGTACATTTTTTATCACAGACGAAAAAAAGAATGAAGTATGCAGTCTGAGCTCACAGAATGATTTTGGAAGGCCCCAGAACATAGAAAATCAGTTCAAAAAGGTGACAATTCAATGAACGTACAGCAGAACCTGCTGTCTAAATCAGCTACGAGACAAAGGGAAAGAAGCCATTTGTCTTACAGTAACAGTAAGAGGAAGTGTTGGGCAATTAAATAATTTACGTAAGGAAAGAAAACCCGATTTTTTTACGTTTTTTGCGACAGAGGTTCAATACAGGAATCAAATCTCAAGTTCCATGTAACATCAGAGTGACTTTTGATACCTCATTACAAATACGCTCGCCTGATTATATCGAAAAGTTCCGTATACAGTGATCAAAGTTAGAGGCATCTGCAGTGTGTCGATAGTGGTTTTTCGGATTGCATTATCCATTGTAAAAAACTTGTCTCCTCTTTTTTCAATAGTAGTTGCATCTAAGCATTAGTAAAGAGCAATACCAGTGACATGGGAGACGGATTTAACAGCTATATCGACGTCTGATGGAAGCCATTGTCTTGGCAGGGATTTGCGTGCTTTGGCTTTCTCGGATGACAAAACACGTATCGGCCAGACAGTGTGCTAAATGGGGGCCGCCGTCTTATGTAATGTGCATGACGTAACAGAAGGCTGCGACTGGCAGTGAAACACTTGCATCTCGCAGGCTGCAGCATAACATCCAACGACGCGTCCGTCACTTGTTTACGGCCGTTTGAATGAAAACAATATAATTCCGTACCTGCGCTGTGCGATCCACGAGCTTCAAAAGAGAGGAACTTAACAGCACGCAGTATTTGAAAACCAAAGGCGACTGGAATATGGCAGCTGCATGGTAGCTGATCTTCTTGCTGATGGTATTGCAGTAAGAATAACACTTCTATGATATCCATCCATTTATTATTATAGAATTGTCGCAAAATAGCACTTAATTCCATATTCTTGTCTCGCTGAATGATATGGCTATTCATTTTCTTTTAAATTTTGTTGAAATGTACCGATTATGGCTTTTAGTTGAGTGAGGTCAACGCTCACCCTGATAGCAGTGCGCGTTAGTACCCTGCATCCGGGATTCGGGAAGGCTCGCCTGCCTCGTATCGAATCCGCCCAGTGGAAAAACGACTATGACCGGTGGGCCGTGCAACCTGGATGTTCTTTTTAGGCTAGTTACCACGTCACTGTAAGTGGATACTGGGCTGGCAGCCACTTTCCGCCTTAGTTACACGACCCTCAAACACACGAATACGTTCGCACACTTTCATGTGGGATAGAACTAGACGCAGACAGCTGAGGTGCAAAAACTCCATGCTAGGGAGAGGAGAAGGGTTCGCGAAAGAAAGGGTAACCAGCCACGCTCTACCACTAACAGTGCCAAATCCTGATTAACAAGCCGACCCCGTCAAGATACGGGATAAGACCAGGAAAAAGAAGACTGCAATTAAGAGAGCAAGAGTACTGCGGAAAACTGTGTTACGAAATGAAGGAATGTCATAGGACAATGCAAGACTTCGTTTTTTTAAGAGTCGAGATGGTGCAATGGACACCTTAGTAGAGTCTTATTTTGTACGTATTTAATGACTTCGTGGTCGACGAGTGATAGAACTAATGTCCTTCCGTAACCGGTACGTGTGGGTTTCAAACTGATTTACTTCTGCTATTATTTTTGTAAACCACCATAGGGAACTGTTGTGGTGTCTTCTTTAATAGCTCACGGCCGATTTCCTACGTCGATCGCATCCAACTCGGATGATAGTCCTACGTTGCCGATCGTAATTTAATAGCTGTACCCTACATTTATCTTTGTTTTTTCTAGTTTCTGTATTTCCTGCTTTTACAGCCAGTAGGCTAGACAATCAAAACCCGTGTTTCGTATGCCGATATCATGTTTCATTTGGCACAGAAGACTTTCCGCTCCCCTCCCCGCTACCGACTACCATCGTCTAATATGGCACTGGATGAAAGTAATGATGGGGCATGTGATCAGACATTTTTCCGGTCCTTAACGACGGCTTTCGAAACCTGAATCTCTACTTTTCCTTCAAGGACCACCATGTACTGTTTGATTCCTACTTGTGGACAGGTACGATGTGTAGCTGCCTCACTTATGCTTGGTACTTCCTCGTTACGCTTCAGTGGCATTTGTACTTGTTAGTTTTCTGGTATTTGACCGATCCTTAGCAACAGCAAATGTATTTATTGAAATAATCAGCAACCAGTTACAAAAAAAATTTATTTCGTTAACCAAGTACTGCATTATTTTCCAGTGTCAAGAATAAGATGCATGCAGCATACTTCTGTGGTCATGTGGTTTACTGCCTGTACAGGAGTGGTACAAGGAAACCAAACAAGTGTAGACATCATGCAAAATCCTGACATTGAGTTGCACGCTATTCTCATTTCTGCAACTCTTCATATTTTGCTTCTTTATCCGGTTCGCCCAGAATCGGTATTGTGTGCTCATCAGAAAGTTAATTCTATGCAACAGGTCCAGTACTACTTCTTTATTAGTACTGAGGATAGCAATGTCCTCAGCGAATCTTATCAATGATGTCCTTTCACCGTGAATTTAACTCCCACTCTTGAAAGTTTCTTTTGTTTCCGTTATTGCGTCTTAGATTTACAAATTGAACAGTAGGAGTGAAAGACAGTATCCTTGTCTTACATTCATTTTAATATGAGCCCTTGGTCTTCCGTTAGTATTGTTCCCTCTTATTGCTTGTAAGTTCTGTATACTACTCGTCGTTCCCTATTGTTTCACGTTGTCGAATGCTTTTTTCATGCCGACAAAACGACTGTGTGTTGATTTTTCTTAAGTCTTGCTTCCATTATCAAAGGCAGTTCCTCAATTCAATTTTCTTTTCCATTCTTCTATTTATATCTCTAAGAAATCTGTAAAATAGCGGTGTTGTAAACACGATGAAACATATAAAATGACGGTGTTGCAGACACGTTCAAAATGTTGCGTGACGGTGGGTTGCATATTTTTTTAAGGAGCAGTCCAGAGGAGCGTGTAAGTAAAAATGGAAATGTAGTGAACGCAACCCGCTCCGTAATAACGGAATGCATCGCATGCCGCCTAATGTTGTGGAATAATTTAGAACTGTCGTGCGGGCATCGGCCTGAGACCGGGAGCAATATGCGAACCATTCGCTTCCCTTACTACGCTACAGCGTAAAATTACAGCAATCAAAAAATTCCTGTCGAATTCTGCTTTAAAGATGATTTGGCAACAAGACATTTTGATTTTTTTGTCTTGTAAAAGCATGCTTCGCTTTTAGTTCCGAGTCGCCGTCCGGTGAAAGTATGAAAGCCTTCAGTTTATTAGATCGATATAGACCCAAAAGTGTGTCGCTGTGTACTAAGATTTCGACACCGCAGGGTGGCAGCAGCTAATGATGTTTCCGTTTAACATGGTCATTAGTTCGTGAAGTGAATTGAAAACAGAAGCAATTTTTGACAAAAGCTGCACAGTTAAAATAAAAATGTAAATGTCGTGTGACTAGGACCTCCCGTCGGGTAGACCGTTCGCCCGGTGCAAGTCTTTCGATTTGACGCCACTTCGGCGAGTTGCGCGTCGATGGGGATGAAATGATGGTGATTAGGACAACACAACACCCACTCCCTGAGCGGAGAAAATTTCCGACCCAGCCGGGAATCGAAACCGGGCCCTTAGGATTGACGTACTGTCGCGCTGACCACTTTTTTTTTAAATCTCGTTTTGTCATTTTCGTTCGTTGCATCTGCTCGGGGCGGATGTCGTAAGACATCCGTTTCAATTCGTCGTTGATCCATTAACTCAGTTTTTTATTACAGAGGGCAGCTAACCTTCTGACCGAACACGCTGAACTACCGTGCCGGTGACCACTAAGCTACCGGGGGCGGAAACAGTTAAAATGTATAATACTTACTGAGCTGTATTGCTCCAAGGCTTGCGCTACTGGAGGAACACCACATCTACATATGTGTCGAAATCTACAACAAGGTGCCAGGACTGATCCTTGGTTCAGCAACTAACTATTTCGTAATAATCACCAGCTATCGAGGGTGGGATTTGTCTTAGCCTTCTCGCTTATCGAAAAAGTGCTTCATGCAGGCGGTCCCTTTTCTCGCCGATGGGATTTGAGACAACTGAGTTAACCAGGGGACGACCGTATAACCTGACACACTGTCGGAGCTACAGTATGGTTTACCATTCTTCAGAAACGAAATACTTTGACTGCCGCTGTTTCACCACACCTAGCAGCGCAAACGAATTTAGAACCAAAGCCATACTACTCAGAGCAGCTGATGCTGCTTTCTGTAAGCGACACTGGTGGGCTGATATCATATTGTGCGTTACTTACTAGAAGTGTTTAATAATGTCAAAAATAACGCGCAATTGATTTGTTAAAACTGGTTAATTAAATCAGTCACAAAACTGTATGGATAGTGGAAGTGGCTAATACTGGTTATAACACATACAGTCTTTGAGGCGTAATATAATCATACGTTCAAGAGGTAGAGAAATTCAGTTTTGGAAAAAGTTATAGTGCGGTCTACAGTCTTCTGACTGAAGTTCGTAACAACAACAACATTCACATTGTAGTTTTGATTTTGATTGTTGCAATCAGGAATAATGAGGAAAGAGGACGGAAAGTTGGAGTTTTAAAGTACCATCAACGACGAGGTCAATAGAGACGGAACAGAAATTCGAACAGTACAAGGATGGGGAAACAAATTGTTCGTGTCATCTTATCCAAACAATCAGGTTAATCTGTTTAGAGAAGCCACGGATCGGGATTTCAGCCGCGTTGCACCGGAATGCAATTACAGTGTTTTAAGCAATACCTCGCTATGTGGAGGGTTCGAAATTCTACAGGCATTTCATGTTTTTGTTCATGAACACTAGTACTACTTCAAGACAGATTTTCTGGGTTTTATATCTTTCCAGCAAACCCTTAAGTGAAAAATATGTTCAGGGAATGGATTATACGAAAACTGAAGTTCGGCAATCCCGTTTGTTTGGCAGTGATCTGTGTTTTTGAATGATGACTTAAATTTCCTAGAGTGACAGAGATTTGCAACTTCAGGAATTTGTATAGCAAAGACGAGTGAGAAAATTTCTATATCTTCATATGACCGACGACTTACGCTAGATGGTCTTTCACTTTTCGCCGTCCAATTCTAGCTGAAACTCGATGTACGGGACCCACAGATTAAGATTTCATTGTAATAACTTTAAAATGACAACCACATACGTGATTATTTTCCGACGGCAAAGAAAATGATATTGTGGAGGTACTTCTCCGGAGCTCGTAATTCAACAAACAACAGCTGCTGTAAAACAATTCTTTATTCGAACCTTTTTCGATCTTCGCTTCATCTTCAGGTGCCTCAAAATTACGCTGAGTGCATCCACTCGGAGAAATGGAAGCCGATTGTAATACACAGATAAAGATTAGATATTATTGGTACTGTTGATTATATGATACATTTTGCTATTGATGCATGTGGTGAAGGATGCTTCTTAAGCTATTTGACGCAACGGTTTCAGTATTGGCATGTAAGGTGATGTGAACTTTGAGACCGGTTATGAATATTCTTCGGCAGCTCTTGACGGTTGAAATATGATGCTTTTCTAAGAAAACTATACTTATACTTCTTAATTGCAATGCGTACCGAAGGCTGATATGTACCTTCAAGTGGCGGCTGAAAAGAGTGCGCAGCCTAGTTTAAATACACGGCACAAATGGAGAAAACCCGCATAACTTCTAATGTGCTATATCCATCAGAGGCGCACCGACAAGCTGAAATTGAGATTGGTACCTGAATATGGAACAAGATCCAACAACGTGATCAATGAATACCACTGACTCGTTGCATCTACATAGGGGCCTGCTAGTAAACTGAAGTACTCTTCCGCCTGTAGCTGTCTGTAGGTGAAGGCCAACCTCGGGAACTGCTGTCGGCATTTTGATACGTTTTCCGCTGATAGATACACTGATTCACGAGGAAGGTTTGTGTACATAATTTATAATTATAGAAATGATGAGTGGTTAGTACACGCTTTCTGTCCTATATTTAATTGGCGTTTGCAGTGACATCTCGTGGGAACGATGGAAGCTACAAGTTGGTCAGTTACACTGTTATAAAGACAGGGTATCTGGCGGAAAAGCACTAAAGTAAACAGCCGCTGCAACTCGACAGAGCAGCGAAGCTTGACCTCAATCTATACGCATTACAATGTCTCTCGATGAATTTTTCTGTCTGTATGTGAAGACTAATCTCAGGAAATTTTGTAGAGAATTTGATACGGTTTCGACTAACAGATAAATTGATACACGAGGAGGGTTGCGCTAATCCTCCTTATGACGTATGGTGGAGGGTACTTTGTGTACCAGCGTCACTTGGCTGCAGTCAAAAACAAATGGCTAACGGTCGACTTAAAATTAACACACTGTACAGTTGCTGAGAATTTCTGCAGTGAATTTCAGTCTGGTATTCGCTTTACCTGTGGGTAGCTTTATGTCGTCGTTCCTCTTTTAACTGCTCCGTACACACTCACCCATCTATTTAACGGATGTGGCTGCTTCTGGAGTCTGTTCTGCAATCGGGTGATCAAACAATAGTGAATCTTTCTACCTTCCGGGTTTTGTTTTCTTTATCTTCAGATTTCAGAATGATTTGTTAAGTTAGATTTTTATGCCGGCGATAAATAATGACTGAGCATCTGGTCGCTCTCCAATGTAATTATATAAAAATTTCCGCGATAGTCAGATTTTTCCCTATTAACCATTTCGTTATTACAGACGTGCTCTTTGCGTCGTGTTCTGAGGCTGCTTTTCTTGTGGCTGTACTGCCCTCCAAATGCTGGCGCCTTTGCTGAGAGACGGCGTTCCGGCCGATGTGAAATACGTATCATCTGATTTTTTGAAAACAATTAGGTGAAAAAATTTCATTTATGCACATCTTACAGTCTGATATCTTCACTCGACAAAGAACTGAATTTCTTTTCGTTATACGTCATATTCACGCTGCATCAAATTAAGTACAACATAGCTCGAAATTTTTAAGATCTCACAGAGATAAAAAAGCATTGCATATACTTCACGTGCCGTTGATTTTAGCTCACACATTGCAGTCAGTGAAATGTAAATAAAATATCGAAATTTTATTTAAAATTAAGGGCAGAAAGAGATCTCATTTCGTTCTCGATTATTGGGATTTCAATCCGTTGGACGGTCGGACGCTACGCACCCACTTGCGTCCATGCCGACTTGCCAGCTGCTATGAAATACTTGTCATCCGTTAAAAAAAAATCTAATAGGTGAAAAATTTTATTTTTGCACCTTTTACACTCTGTTAACTTCCCTTGATAAAGGACTGAATTTGTTTTCGTTACTTGCCATAGTTACCGTGCAACTACAAATTAAATAAAACATTGCGTGAAATTTTAAAGGTATTGCAGAGGTAAAAACTCAATCTATGAAGTTGGAGTATGGTTGAATTTTGCTCATATACAGCAGCAAATGAAATTTACGCTACTGGTCATTAAAATTGCTACACCACGAAGATGACGTGCTACAGACGCGAAATTTAACCGACTGGAAGAAGATGCTTTGACATGCAAATGATTAGCTTTTCAGAGAATTCACACAAGGTTGGCGCCAGTGGCGACGCCTACAACGTGCTGACATGAGAAAAGTTTCCAACTGATTTCACATACACAAACAGCAGTTGACCGGCGTTGCCTGGTGAAACGTTGTTGCGATGCCTCGTGTAAGGAGGAGAGATGCGTACCAAAAAGTTTCCGATTTTGATAAAGGTCGGATTGTAGTCTATCGCGATTGCGGTTTATCGTATCACGACATTGCTGCTCGCGTTGGTCGAGATCCAATGATTGTTAGCAGAATATCCCAACGGCCTCGTATCACTAGCAGTCGAGATGACAGGCATCGTATCCGCATGGCTGTAACGGATCGTGTAGCCATGTCTCAATCCCTGAGTCAACAGATGGGGATGTTTGCAAGACTACAAACATCTGCACGAACAGTTCGACGACGTTTGGAGCAGCATGGACTATCAGCTCGGAGACAATGGCTGCGGTTACCCTTTAACCTGCATCACAAACAGGAGCGCCTGCGATGGTGTACTCAACGACGAACCTGGGTGCATGAATGGCAAAACGTCATTTTTTCGGATGAATCCAGGTTCTGTTTACAGCATCATGATGGTCGCATCCGTGTTTGGCGACATTGCGGTAAACGCACATTGGAAGTGTGCATTCGTCATCGCCAGACTGGCGTATCACCCGCCGTGATGGTATTGGGAGCAATTGGTTACACGTCTCGGTCACCTCTTTTTCGCATTGACGGCACTTTGAACAGTGGACGTTACATTTCAGATGTGTTACGACCCGTAGCTCTACCCTTCATTCGATCCCTGCGAAACCCTACATTCAGCAGGATGATGCACGACCGCATGTTGCAGGCCCTGTACGGGCCTTTCTGGATACAGAAAATGTTCGACTGCTGCCCCGACCAGCAGTTTCTCCAGATCTCTCACCAAATGTAAACGTCTGGTTAGTGGTGGCCGAGCAACTGGCTCGTCACAATACGCCAGTCACTACTCTTGATGAACTGCGGTATCGTGTTAAAGGTGCGTGCGCAGCTGTACCTGTGCACGCCATCCAAGGTCTGTTTGACTCAATGCCCAGGCTTATCAAGGCCGTTATTACGGCCAGGGGTGGTTGTTCCTGGTACTGATTTCTATGCACCCAAACTGCGTGAAAATGTAATCACACGCCAGTTCTAGTATAATATATTTGTCCAATGAATACCCGTTTATCATCTGCATCTGTTCTTGGTGTAGCAATTTTAATGGCCAGTAATGTAGATAAGATACCTAAATTTAATTTAAAACTCAGACGAAAAGGATATCTCATTTCGTTCTCGAGATATTGGATTTTAACGGTCACACGCGGCGCGCCCATTCACGTCGTTGCACATCGCGGATCAAGTGGTGTTAACAATCGTTATGTCTCATAAACGAACCAAGAAATCGAAACGAGGTTTTTCGAAAATGACAGCACGCAATGAGGCACATATTTTCTACGATAAATAGTTTATGTTTTTTTATTCACCGACATATGGAAGTAACTTTCCATGGCAGTGAGTGATCGGCGGCTCAGGACACATTCAGACGTACAGAGCAGTGTAGGAAAATCAAAGCGGTGGGCGAGTACACATCTACAACATCTGGCTAAGGGCACGGCAGGACAAGCAGAAAAGGGTTGATATGTATTCAGAACCCTTTCGCTGAGTTGTGTCTGCAAACGCGACAGGTGTGGCGGTGGGCCGTGCGACAAGGAATTAGAGGAATTTCGACCGGTTGCGAGAAGAGGAAACAGAAGCGCTAGCGCTCGTCACGTGACGGAATGCCGCCCGGCGTCGCCTCCCGCTGTGTACACAGGCGGGGGCGGCGCAAACGGCGGACACACCGCCCTTATCTGCTGCTGAGTACCTCTGTCACTCCAACTTATCTCATTCCAATTAGGTTTTTGTGTCTCCGGCGGGACTTAATTAAAATCTGCCCTCCCGTCTCGACAATGGTCTTTGTCCGCGACGAGTAGTTCTCCGCCGTGAATTACTCATTACCGACAGCCATCGGCGCGACGCGCCAGCCGACCCGACCCGCCGGCAAGCAGGCAGGCAACCGTGCGCCCCCGCTTGCCTACCGGCCCCCGGCCCGCCGACAGCTCCGCTTCAAGTTACGAGCTTCCTCTGTTTGCGTAATGTTGCCTGCCCTGCGGCAATTGGGCTCCGATATTTCTTGTCCGCTTATATAGATAATTTGCTGCGAGCTGGAGTATCGCAGCGTAGTGACTAAAGTGCTGGCTGGTGTTACAGCTCCTCGCTGGAGATAAACACGTACCCTACTACAATTTTCAGTGCCCTCAGTTTAAGCACTTTCTCCTCTAAAGCAGTTCATCGGAACTAGCGCAGCCATTTCATACAGGTAGCAGGCACTATAAAGTATCTGCAAGTGCATTGCGATGTAAACGTGTGAAACTCCACGTGCTTCTACATCTACATCTACATCCATACTCCGCAAACCACCTGACGGTGTGTGGTGGAAGGTACTTTGAGTATCTCTGTCGGTTCTCCCATCTATTCCAGTCTCGTATTGTTCGTGGAAAGAAAGATTGTCGGTATGCCTCTGTGTGGGCTCTAATCTCTCTGATTTTATTCTCATGGTCTCTTCTCGAGATATATGTAGGAGGGAGCAATATGCTGCTTGACTCCTCGGTGAAGGTATGTTCCCGAAACTTCAACAAAAGTCCGTACCGAGCTACTAAGCGTCTCCCCTGCAAAGCCTTCCACTGGAGTTTATCTATCATCTCCGTAACGCTTCCGCAATTACTAAATGATCCTGTAACGGAGCGCGCTGCTCTCCGTTGGATCTTCTCTATCTCTTCTATCAACCCTACCTGCTGCCAGCCGGCGTGGCCGAGCGGTTCTAGGCGCTACAGTCTGGAACCGCGCAGCCCCTACGGTCGCAGGTTCGAATCCTGCCTCGGGCATGGATGTGTGTGATGTCCTTAGGTTAGTTAGGTTTAATTAGTTATAGGGGACTGATGACCTTAGAAGTTAAGTCCCATTGTGCTCGGAGCCATTTGAACCATTTTGAACACTATCTGCTGCGGATCTCACACTGCTGAGCAATATTCAAAAAATGGTTCAAATGGCTCTGAGCACTATGGGACTTAACTTCTGAGGTCATCAGTCCCCTAGAACTTAGAACTACTTAAACCTACTAACCTAAGGACATCACACACATCCATGCCCGAGGCAGGATTCGAACCTGCGACCGTAGCGGTCGCGCGGTTCCAGACTGTAGCGCCTAGAACCGCTCGGCCACACTGGCCGGCAGCAATATTCAAGCAGTGGGCGAACAAGTGTACTGTAACCTACTTCCTTTGTTTTCGGATTGCCTTTCCTTAGGATTCTCCCAATGAATCTCAGTCTGGCATCTGCTTTACCGACGATCAACTTCATATGACCATTCCATTTTAAATCGCTCCTAATGCCTACTCCCAGATACTTTATGGAATTAACTGCTTCTAGTTGCTCACCTCCTATATTGTAGCACTTTGCCTATTTCGTTTCTTAAATTCTTATGTTGATGCATAAACAAAAAGTTGCAATGCGTAGAGAGGCTAAGACACACTATTAACAAGTATCCATAGTTCTGTCTTGTATAAACGGAATGGGACTGCGGTTGGTCGAAGACGTCAAGAAAATAAATACCGGCAGCCGTAATTATATTACTTACTTTATGTGACTACGACTTTCGGTGCCTCATTGGCACCATCTTCAGGCTCAAATACATGTAGCTGGATAAGTCGTCTAAACGTCCACACTGTTATAAGAATTACTAATATGAACTGACATCCGTAGATTTCTAAGACTTCTCTGTAGATACAGATTCTCCACAGCTCTGTTGTTAGAAGTAAAAATTAACCGCAAGACCAAGTAACTGTCACAACAGGTTTCGCTGCATTAAAACAGCATCCTCTGGTGAAAACAGTGTCACATTAGCGCACCAAGGCGACCCCACCGTGCGTATTCAAAAATCAAACTGCTACAGATATTAGGGGTATCTTGGTGCACTAATGTGTTTTCATTGATAACGTTGCTATAATGCAGCGAAACCGGTTGTGACAATAAAAAAATCACCAATTACAGCTGTCTTGCAGTTCACTTTACTTCCGTTCATTATGATGTTTAACGGTTGTGACCACCCGCATTACATCTGTCGTTAATGGTAACGAGAGTCTACGCCTACACAGAAATTTAAAAATCTACGGAAGCCTTTCAGTGTTAGTGGTCTCTATAATAGCGTGAACGTTTAGTTGAGTTATCGAGCTACGTGTGTAGGTGCCTGAAGATTTTGCCAATGAAGCACTGACACAGATAGTCGAATAAAATAATTTACAACATTTACTTACTTCAAGACATTATTAACATTCTCTGCGGTGTCACTCTTTCACTACCAACTGGAAAAGGGGCAAAAGGATTCGCAGTTGGGTATTTTGGGAAAGGAATCCTCGTCCGGCATTTGCCTTACAACCGAGGGAAACCTTCCGAAATGCTTGGTCGGGATCTGGGTATTGTAACATTTTTTTGTTTCTGGAACATAGAATTCGAGTAAACTCTGTTTGTTTTGACATTACGTAGGTGCTCGAATTGAAGAGAATTAGTGGTTGATTGTTTGCCATATAAAACTACACACTTAAGAACAACAGAACTTCCAATATTTCTTAATGTATATCATGAACTGGTTATTTTAAGGGCATATCCAGGATAAGTCAAGTGGGACATGAAAAGTGGAAGTTACTCTAAGTTACTGAACCTGGCAATCCAACAGTGTACAGGAAGCCATTTTTGTCCAAAATTTGGATGTGGGTGATTAAGAAATGAAAAATGATACAGGGGAAAAGCACAAGGCACAATTTGGATGTGGATGATTAACAAGTGAAAAAAAATGATACAGGGGAAAAGCACAAGGCAGTATCTGAGTATAAATTTTACCAATCGAAAGGCCATTGTATATTCTGCTCGGGTGGATTAGGGTTTAACATACCTTACATGCGAGTCGGCTATTCCGAATTTGACCTATGTATGACACAATTATTTCACTTATTTATAATTCAAGTCAATGTTAAATACAAGATATTAAGATTTACCTAGAAGTGAACGTATTCTAAAACCTCTTTCTCTCTGAATTCTATGTTTTTGCGAAAGTTGTACATCATACAAAATTCGTCACACTTTTAACTTAACGTGTCTTTTGTATAAAAAAGGGCAAGTAAAATGAATTCTCTGGACAATGTCTTCTTGCACGCGTTACATTACTATTCTCATGCATTGGTCAGAGAATTTGGCTGGGGTTTCTAAAACTTAGTACTTGAATGTTTGTTCGTCTTTATTTCACCCGTTATCTACTATCATGCTAGACCGCAGCTCTTCGTTTTGACTGAATAAAACGTTAGGATGTGCTCGCTGCGTGGCGGCATGCCCTTTCTATGGTGTTCTAAGATTTTTGGATTAAGTACAGATTGCAAAAGAATAATCATCGCAGTTTCACCTCCTGTTGTCTCATAAGTCGTAAGAGACAACTAGAAGCTCCAGCTGGCTAATATAATGAAATCGGCTGTTATTTTTTCGATCGAACCATCCTGCCTTGCGATTACAGTGACGTAAGAAAACTACGAAAAGCCAAACTCAGTATGTCGAATGGCAGTTTTTCTCCATCCTCATGTGAGACAAATCTTGATCACGCTTGCTCACCATTTACTCGCACTAAGAACAGTTTCGTTTTGCACTGAATTTTCGGTTTTAGTGTACTCTGTGTTTATAAACTATGTTTATTCTTTGCGTGACCATATTCGACCAACACCGAATGTAAAAACTCCATCAGAAAGGGGGTTATATGAAGCTGCAAGATTGGCATTTGATTGCGTACGCCACCTAGAAGGGAGTGCATACTTTCTTAATATTGAATAATACAACCACATTACAAACCGACCAACTGATGCGTGTAGGGACTCTGTTCATCCGATTCCGTTCCACAATTCTACATATATATCTACATGATTACTTCGTTTAAACACACATAATTGTGCGTGCATAAAACAGTGTGCATAGCACACATATCTACGATCTTATTTCGCTCAGGAGCAAGACAACTGACGTTGAACCTAAGTAATATGTTATCGTGAAGTGCGGCTGTCAACATTTAACGCCAAGATAACACCAATTAATGTGTCTCCCGACATTTCTACGGAACATATCTCAGCGACCTCACTTCACTCAAGAGTTATGTATCTAATTACACAGGGTTCCAAAATCTATCTTGTAATGTATTGCCAACTGAAAGCACTGGTAATTATACTTTTCAAGTCGTGAATGTAGTCATGTCGGCAACTTCGAATTATGGAGAGTGATTGGTGGCCTATGAAGGCTCCATATAGCGCATGAAACTGAACAGTTGCTCTGCAGTTATAATGGATCTGGAGACGTTCAAAACAAGAATGGAATCGGTCATCAGTGTAAAAACAAATGTGAGAGTAGACTTTAATAAAATATTTGAATAATGATTTATCTGTCACAGATTTATCTCAACTTGACATCATGTAAAGCTCTCAAAAACTAGATAAGTGCTCGATGTTTGTAATAATTCTCATCCTGCAAGCAGCGCTAACAACATGACGTAAGGAAAATTTCTTGTCTTCCTTGGAAGACAAACCACAACAGGTCTGCAGTTATTTGCTTTTTCGTTGATAATGTCGCTCTGCCAACGATATCATATATTCATCACAAAACTCATCGTCTGAGGGCAACACAACAAAAGTACACCTTGAACGATGGTTCTGACCGCAGCTGTTAACTTTAAACGTATTACCACCAGTTAAGGTATATCTGAAGATTCGTTGGCAGATCGAAATTCGCAACAACAACAAAAAAGGCAAATGATACATGACATGCCGCGTTCTGTCATTACATTAGTTCCTAACGGCCGCTGTGTATCCTGCGTTCGCTAAAGTTCTCATTTACTACTATGCCGTAAGCTGAACAACACAAAACACTTTAAGTTTCTTACGAAATTTTCATGTATCTTTCGATAAATAGTGCTTCAGTTCTGTGGATAGCAAGTATTCAGATTGCTATAGGGTGAAGATAAATTATTACCCCATTCAATCAATATTTCAGAAAATGAGAAATATTCAATAACTGCGACTCAGTTACAATCATAATTTTCTAATGAACTCAATGTCATCGAATCCTCTGCCTTTAAGTCACAAGAATAAATAGCAATCGGTCATAGATAAAATGTATGGCTGCACGCATGGAAAGTTTAACTTTTCCCGTAGCTACATTTTCTCCCTAAATACGGATTATTGTAAAGAGAATGTCATCGTAATTTTTCCATTCCTTATGAGCGATTGTAGAAGCTGTGCGCAATACGAGAAAGATTTAAGTTGGTCCTGAAAAACGCAAAATTACTTAACCTGCAAATTATTTTCGAAGAACCTAGTTGCGTAGCAGTTCTTTATGAAACTAATGAATGTAGGAATAATGAAATCCACTAAAATTAACTGCTGATTAGATTTTTTTAATTTAAAGAATGTATACTGTTTACAACCATCCTTCCGCTGACTGCGTGAGGGTATGTGTAAGACATTGAATATGAAGCAGAATCGTGAAAGCTTGTAATTCTTCCAAGGCAATGTTAACTTGCCTTCGTCATCTTAAAAATCCGCTATATTATCGGTCGTTAGTAACAAGTTAAAATTAAGGATACCGAAAAACGAAGAATGACTAATTGCTCTAAACACGACACCTCTATAGTAATTAATTTTAAACATTGATTATTATGTAAGTAAAGCATCCATGAATTGCTCTTTACCTGTAATAGGTAACAATTTGCTATTCATAATGCTTTGTTTAGTATAAATAACCTTTCTAGTTGTAAGCAAATCGTTGCCAAGCCACAAAGTCATTTAGTTGTCTCCAAGCATGTTATCCGTTTTCTCTCCGGCTCCGAGTCTGGCGAACGAAAAAACGAATCCACATGACATTCACTAGAATTTCTAATGTCTCTGCTTCATCTACAGCAGATACTTTAGTTAGAGTCCAATTAAAAACTTCATAAAGTAGTCATCTATATGAGTCTGGTTATGACGCACGGTCTGGTGTTTCACTACTAACATCCTACACATCTACGATGAATCTAACTTCAAAATATTTCCTTTAGTTGTAAAAATTAACTATGCGCTGATATCATTTAAAGGAAAATGAAACGTATGTTTGAATCAGATATTTGAAACAACCAAATATTGTGAGACACGTGGGGAAAGTAGTCAATATTTTCTGCCACCAACAAATTTCACAGATGACAATTTCATTACGTTAAAAGAAGAAAGTTGTTTAGCGTTGTGCTTAAATACCACCACGCTGCAGTAACTCATTTCGTAATAAGTCGGGTATTCGGAACCTAAAACAGAAAAACTTAAAACGAAGCGCTTATAGTCTCAAATTTTTACAGAACAATGCGTAAAATGACAGTTAACTGAATAACAGGAAAATTGGAATAACGTAGTGAAATTTGGTATGGGCCCTAAGCGGGACGATGGTATTAACATCTTTTTTTTGTTTTAATGGGATACCTGTTGTGCACGCGGGATTACTGATATTTATTGTCCCAGACGCATTTTGCGTTTTATTAAAAATATGTCGTCAGTGGTTGTTCTGGACTGCTGTGCGATTTTCGTTTTACGCGTACTAATTATAAATTTAAAACGGTTCATAGCCTGATATTTACGTAAAATGAGAAACATGAAAGTCAACGGGTTTTTTAATTAACTGTAAGTACCCTTTGATTTTAGGCAAATATCAAGATATGGACTATTTGAAAACTAAAATCAATAAACGTAAATACAAAGCTGTGTAACATTCCAGATACTTGATTATATGCATTTTAATTAAAAGGCGTAATGAGATTCAACGATACACATAAATATAGAAACTCACAAAATGTTTTTTGCATGTGAACGTGAATAACATCTTTGCTGCAATGACTGAACGATGTTTCGATAAAAAAATATTCAAATCCGTAATTGTCAGACAAGAAGGAAAGCAGAAGGCAACGAAAAAAGACTGATGGACTGATGGGCTATTAGCTATCAGCATTTAACTCAGATACTGGCTGAAATGAAAATCTTCCTCCAAGAAATACGGAGCATTTATATACAAAACTACGCTATTTGTTCAACAGTCATTTACTGTAAGTGCATGCCAAAATGTAGTTTGCAATGCGAACTGATGAGTCAGTCTCATCTAACAGAAAATTCGTTACAGAATCATGATTTCTTGTCTGAGAAACAACGAAAGACAGGGGTTATCGCATCGTTTTGCGGTCTGTTTTGTGAGAATTATACCATACACGGTCGTATCAGCAGATTCCAGATCGTCTCATATTATTCTTAAGCGTGTGTCTGTGTAAGCAATAAACAGGCGTCTATATGACAGACGACGGCCATGCCATTCTTGTTAAGGTAGATGGACATCTCACTTTAGTCTCGTCTTGAATCGCTTGTTTTAAGTTCATCACTGCTCCATAATAACAGAGTCACACAATAAAACAAGGCCTTATCTTCCTGCATTAGATGAACAGATACTCGGCCCTAATGTTTATCGCTAAATATTTGGCACATAGTAACATATATTTCCTATGTTTTCTTCTAACTGCCATGTTGCAAACGGCAAACGATATGCCGTCTGGGCTTCTGAATGCTGAGATGTACGGAGCATGGATGTACGGATGTATGGAGGTACGCGTTTAAGATCCTACACGTTTATAACACCACTGTGTTACAGTGGAACTTGTCGTTGTCCTTCATTCTGGCACCAACTACAATCTTTCTGTTGCATTTTCGTTACATACATGAGCAGCGATTCAATAATCATTCAAAGTGCGCGAGTCGCTATTTCTGTTTTAATTATTTAATATGTTTAGTAGTTCACTTTAACCGGTTTTCATTCTTCGGAACTCAACTTGAAATCTTATCACAGGCTGTTTTCAAGACTATCGTCAACAATGTTGTGCTCTGCAGTAAGGCAGAAGTTTTCGAATGGGGATGCAAACGTCGCAACACTTGTGTTTAAAACCTGAATCAACTAGTTACTACCTACGCATATTATTTACACGGAGACTGTTATTTCCTTTAGACTGTTAGTTTCATTGCAGGTCAGTAAAACTCATTCTGGTTATTACATCTGAAATTATTGTGATAAACTCACGCTGAGAAGTCGTCCATATCAGACGTCTCTTACAATGGTCTGAAAATGTCAAATATATCACTGATAACACCTGTATGTAGGTAGTGAGTGCTTTGCCATGGTTTTGTGTGTGTGTGCGTGTGTGTTTGTGTGTGTGTGGTAAAGTGTATTTTGGAGTCCTAACCGTGCTCCATTTATTCAACAGAAATCAAAGCTTTCAGAAATCAAACTTTTTCCACCGACAAGCATAGTCAGCGATGTACTCTCCGCAGGTAAAAACACCTTTTTTCACCTAATTTACGCTCCTTAGCGCAATGCACAACCAAAATTTTGACAGCAAATTTGTGAGAGAACCGTAGCAGCTCGCAGAAGTTAACGATAAGAAAGATCGTAAACTGAGCCAACTGAAGAAAAAATTACGTTAAAAAGCGGTCATAGCGTTGTAGTAACTCAAGTAGAAAACTCTCTGATAACCAGCCACTGATTGTGAATTTAAAAATAACTAATGTATTCCAATACATTACATACATCAAGTTTTCGTTTCCTACAATGTGTTGCCATTTAATTATTGCCATTTCATTAATGCAATTCATTGCAAGCTTTTACCTAACATGCAGCTCCGTTAACAGTGAATATCGCAGGTGAAACCAAAGTATGATGGGAGTAATTGTTCAAGGACTGTGATAACGGACTATCTCATGGGGAAACGAATTAACGCAACTTTTTCACAAGCTTTGTCATTCTCGTATTCCGTGCCTAGTGACCGAAAGACATTTGTGTGCATACAATATAACGGTTTTAAATCCCGGGAGAACAGTTTTTTCTGGCTTACTACAAGAGAATAAACTGTTTGCCCTGCAAAATTTTTGTTTCCCACGTCGAAGCATGACTCACCAGAGGGTTTGCACCGTAAAGATAACAGGAGCACATTTAGTTGTACAATATCACCTTTCAGAAATTTTTTGCACCGGTAGTTCATATTCCAGAAATCGAGGGAATATGTCATACGCGGTGAAATGGTATTGGACATTCTTTACTCTCGTTATTTGGTACGTCGGTAACATAAGATTTCTTTATTATTGCCACTGTCGGTAATCGACTGATTAGCAATAACTTTTGTGCAGGTAATCGATGCAACTTCACAGCTTTCTGACAGAGTATCTCAAACTGACTGACGTTGTGTGTAAGGATGAAAGGTCTGTAGTGAACTTTGAGTATGATCATGTCAGGTTAGGCCTTATTATGAACTATGAATCTCAGTTGAAATATCCTAATTTCTGTACCAAGTTTCCATGGCGCTACGACAATATCGAGAGTGAGACAGATTTTTGTTGTTAGTGTTCCTTAAAATGTTTAGTGACCTATGTAATGCTCTAAAATTTCGAAAAAACAACATCTATGATTCTCCTAAAGTAATTCAGTCAATTTCAAGATGATGCTATGGTAGGAAATATGTTACATGAACGCGAGATAAGATGCAGTGGCCGTAGTTGCACTTATACAATTTTATCATACGTTTGTCTGAACTATAACAGAGTACTAATTTCCTGACGCGCTTCGGGTGTTGCCAGTCTTGAAAAGAACATAAAATACATTGATACAATGTATGTGGGCAAACGTACGCAGCTGTGCACTTACGATCTGAAAAGATAATTTGTATCCATCTGTTTTATGCCGTTTTCAAGACTGCATATGACCGAAACGCGTCAAGAGTTTAATAAAATGTGGGTGACCCAGACAAATATGTTTGTATGGCTATAATACTGCGTAAATCTTAGTGGAAATATATAAAAAAGTAATTGCTTACGCTTTGATGATATTAATTGTCGTGAACTCTATAATGTTATTACATACAACTTCGGACTGAGTGAAAAAAAACTGTTTGAGTGGAATATAGGACTACCTGATTTTATTTTTATTGTACCATAAGGTTCTATTGTTCTGTGAGTCTCAAGCACTATTTCATTATCGTCACTTATCAGTGCGGTACTTTGAATGTTAGACGGAGAAAAGTTGGTCTCGTTCATGAATTCGCCACTCTGCGATATGGAAGATGGAAATGAAAGACAGCAGAAGTTTTGCCATTGATTACACTTTCCGAAATTCCTAGTCTATGGCTTGAATATGCGCCGTGAAAAGAAAGTCCTCTTGGTAACTTTGTTTTGAAGCGGACATGCTACTTTCATGCTGATTTACCACTCCCCTGTATTTGCTGTTTACTTTGTTTGCAAAATATCGGCAAGTCTTCAGGCATTTAGGCACCGTTAACGAAATGAAATTCATCCGCAGTTATACATACCACAGCATCGTCTAACGTAGTAAAGATAAGACTGTCAAGTTCATCCACGAAGCATTTCAGATGAGCTTGACAGTCTTATATTCACTACATTAGAGCATGGGTACAGCGAAAGGTATATCTACAAGTGTATTTCGTTTCGGTATCGGTGCATAAATTCCTGTAGAGGAAGTCCTAATAGACCTCAATATCGGTCGCAAATAAACAAAAAAATACAGCTAATTAGAAAATTAGTATGAAAATGATCTGCCCACTCCAAATAAAATTAATTTATGCAGCTAAAGTCCCCTTGTTCTAGGGTGGTGGAAGCAACAAGACTCTTGTTATTACTTCAGATTTACAAATACTGGATTTTTTAAATTATATCTTCTCCCGCTTATTCAAGTAACGTCATAGACTTACGTATACGCATATTTTTCTCACGTCGTTTATTGACTGGAAAAATTTTTACGAAAAAAATGAGTTGTAGATTTGTTATTTTCGTAAGTAATTCGACGTGCTTTTTTTGTTAATATAGGGGATCGTTCAGAGTTTATTATATATATTTTTTTTGTTTGGCGTCAAACGTGCTGGCGTGACGTAGGGCCTACCTTTTGCGTAGAGCGGGGAACAGGTGGCCGTACAGGCGGCTGGACGTTGCGGGCGTGGAGCTCGCGGCGAGCGGGCGTCGGGTCGGCGGTGAGCGTCGGCGGTCGGCGGTCGGCAGTCGGCGGGCAGCGACGGCGGCGTCGGCGTGTGGTGGCCAGCGGGCGCCGTGCGCGCCCTTTTATAGCGCCGCAGCCTCCCCCGCGCAGACGCGAGCGCCGCGACGCCGACGCCGACGCCGGCGGCAGGTGGCACGGCGCGGCGAGGCGGGAAGCGACGCCACCCACACGTCCCGTACGACGGAGCGCCGCCGCTGTCGATACGACTTCACCGAAGATCCCACGCCATCATCGAATCAACACATGTGAGCCCTTAGCTTCTCCCGCCGTATACAATGTTAAATAACTTACAGGAATGGAGCCGGGTTGCCGTCGCCAACCGCCGATATTTCGGCAGGAGCGCACCCTACCGTTCCCAAGGCAAAACTGCAGCAAGTAAGCGCAGTGCAAGACACTTTAAAACCTTGGTTTTCAGAAAACACTCCGTAAGATAAAACATACACACACACACACACACACACACACACACACACACACAATGTAAACATTAGCGCCATCACAAACCAAAGATGACTGACGTCAGAAGTTTCGATAGTGAAATCAACAATCAAAGGCTGAGACAGTATAAACTCTGCCTCTGTTTTTTGACAAGTCAGGGCGCAGGGTTCCATGTAGAATTTAAACAAAAAGCACCATCTCCATTTATAAGGTTACTTGCTAATTATATTTCAACAGCTTCCTTAACAACACTAGCCCAACAGCTGGAAGTGGATTCCAGAATCTCCGCGTTGTTATGTTCCGTAGGATGAGCAATGGCACGATGGTGGTCTGCAATGGAGGATTTGCTCGGCTGTTGTAAGCGTGTGTGTCGCTTAAGTTAATTACACTGGTCCTCCACAGTCCTCATAGTCTGAACAATATACCATACACCACAACTGCAAGGAATACGGTAGATACCCGCCATACGCAAACCAAGACCATCCTTTGCGGAACGCCGGCCGATGTGGCCGAGCGGTTCTAGGCGCTTCAGTCTGGAACCGCGCGACCGCACCGGTCGCGGGTTCGAATTCTGCCTCGGGCATGGATGTATGTGATGTCCTTCGGTTAGTTACGTTTAAGTAGTTCTAAGTTCTAGGGGACCGATGACCTCAGATGTTAAGTCCCATAGTGCTCAGAGCCATTTGAACCATTTGAACCTTTGCGGAACCTATAACGACCCTGAGCTTAGATGGTATTGCCGCAGAATATGACCAATCCTGTTCGAAATGCTCCCTGATAAAGCAAAAAGGCCGTAGATTTTGGTGCCATCTTTTTATTATCATCAATCACCCGATGCGCAATTGGTCGATAGCGCGATGCCCGTCTGAACCGTCTTTCACTATAATCATTCTGACGTAAGGTGAATTCGAGATGGGCTAATTCTGTTGACAGACTCTGAGGGTCCGATGTGGCCCTAAAGTCTACGGCCTTTTCTGTCTTTCGCAGGGAGAATTTCGAACACGATTCGTCGTATTAAGCGGAAATCTGAAGCGTGTTTTTCGAACACCAGCTAAGATCAGGGTCCTTTTAGATTCCATAAAGGATGATCTTTGTTTGCGTAAGGGGGATGCCTATCGAATTCCTTGCAGCTGTGGGATGTCATATACTGATAAGATTATCAAGACCATGGAGAACCGGTGTACTGAGCACACATGAACAGCCCAGGATATCTGCCATTGCAGAACATTGTCTTCGTACCGCTCATCCTATGAAATACACTGAAGCGCCAAAGGAACTGGTATAGGCATGCATGTTCAAATACAGAGATATGTAAACAGGCAGAATACGGCGCTGCGGTCGGCAACGCCAATATAAGACAACAAGAGTCTGGCGCAATTGTTAGAACGTTACTGCTGCTACAATGGCAGGTTATCAAGATTTAAGTGAGTTTGAACGTGTTGTTGTAGTCGGCGCACGAGCGATGGGATACAGCATCTCCCAAGTAGCGATGAAGTGGGGATTTTCCCGTACGACCGTTTCACGAGTGTACCGTGAGTATCTGGAATCCGGTAAAACATCAAATCTCGGACATCGCTGCGGCCGGAAAAGATCCTGCGAGAACAGGACCAATGACGATTGAAGAGAATCGTTCAGCGTGACACATGTGCAACCCTTCCGCAAACTGCTGGAGATTTCAAAGCGGGGCCATCAGCAAGTGTAGGTGTGCGAACCATTCAACGAAACATCATCGATATGGGCTTTCGAAGCCGAAATCCCACTCGTTGTACCCTTGTTGACTGCACGGCACAAAGCTATACTCCTCGCCTGGGTCCGTCACAACCGACATTGGACTGTTGTTGACTGGAAACATGTTCTCTGGTCGGAAGAGTATCGTTTCAAAATTGTATCGAGCGGATGGACATGTACTGGTATGAAGACAACCGCATGAATTCATGGACCCTGCATGTCAGCAGAGGACTATTCAAGCTGGTGGAGGCTCTGTAATGGTGTGGGGCGTGTGCAGCTGAAGTGGTATGGGGCACCTGATACGTCTAGACACGAGTCTGACAGGTGACACGTACATAAGCATCTGCATCCATTCATGTCCACTGTGCATTCAGACGGACTTGGGCAACTCCAGCAGGACAATGCAACAACCCACACTTTCAGAACTGCTACAGACTGGCTCCAGGAACACTCTTCTGAGTTTAAACACTTCCGCTGGCCACCAGACTCCCGAAGACTCCCGAGACTTGAACATTATTGAGCATATGTGGGAAGCCTTGTAACGTGCTCTTCAGAAGAGATCTCCAACCTCTCGTATTCCTACAGATTTATGGACAGCCCTGCAGGATTCATGGTGTCAGTTCCCTTCAGCTCTACTTCAGGCATTAGTGGAGTCCATGCCACGTCGCGTTGCGGCACTTCTGCGTACTCGCGGTGGCCCTACACTATACTAGGTAGGTATACCAGTTTCTTTGGCTCTTCAGTGTGTAATAACAGGGAGATTCTGGCATGCATTTCCACCTATTAGGATAGTTTTATTAAGAAAGCCGTTGAAAATAAATTAGCAAGTAAACTTATAAACAGACATGAAGGTTTTTGTTTGAATTCTGTATGGAAACTTGCTCTCTCACTTGCCAAAAACAAAGGGACCGAGTTTAGCTACCTCATCCTTTCATTATTAATTTTACTCATCTCTGAATGTGATGGCCCTAGATTTACAGCGTGTGTGTGTATGTATGTATGTGTGTGTGTGTGTGTGTGTGTGTGTGTGTGTGTGGGTGTGTGTTACCTTTATGGAGTTTTTCTGAAAACCGAGGTTTTAAATTAGTTTGTACCGAGCTTACTTACTGCAGTTTTGCCTTGAAAATGGCATTGTGTCCTGCTGTCGAAACATCGGAGGTTGTCGACAACCCTACCCAGCCACATTCCCGTAGGTTATCTGAACAAATCAGCACATGTCTTTCCTAAGTCGCTAATTTCTACTACTATTTAAGGAATCGTTCACGTAAAACAACAGTACAACAATCACTGGTGTAGAAAAACAACTAAAAGAGTTGACATCAAATAAGGAGCCAGGTGCTGATGGAATCCCAGTTAGGTTCTACAAAGATTACTGGCCCCTTAATTAGCTTGCAGTTATCACGAATCTCTCGCCCACCACAAAGCCCCAAGCGACTGGAAAAAAGCGCACTGACTCCTTTGTATTAGTAGGGTAAGAGAACGGGCTCACGACATTGCATACCAATAACTTTAACAGCGGTTTGCTGCGGAATACTTGAACATATTCTCATTGCGAATATAACAAATTAACAAATTTTCCGAAGTGGGAAAAGCCTCTGTCCACAAATCAGCACAGTTTAAGAAAGCATCGTTCGTGCAGAACTCAGCTTGCCCTTTTCTCACATGAGATCCTGCGAACCATAGATGAAGGGCAACAGGCGGATTCCAGTTTCCTAGATTTGCGTAAATTATTTGACACAGTGCCACACTGCTCCTGTTTACCAAGGCAGGAGCATACGAGATAGATTCCCAGATATATTTGTGACACGAGCACTTCTTAAGTAATGGAACCTAGCATGTCGTCCTCGACGGTGAGTGTTTATCAAAGTCAAGGGTATCGTCAGGAGTGCCCCAGCGAAGTCTAATACGACCGCTGTTATTTTCTACATATATAAATGACCTGGCGGACAGGGTAAGCAGCTGTCTGCGGTTGTTTACTGATGATACTGTGGAGTGTAGGAAGGTGTCGTCATTGAGTGTTTTCTGTGGGACGGTATAAGATGACGTAGAGAAAAATGCTAGTTGGTGTGATGAATTTCAACTAACTCTAAATGTAGAAAAACGTAGATTAATGTGGATGATTAGGAGAAACAAACCCATAATGTTCGAAAACAGCATTACTAGTGTGCTGTTTGACAGAGATTTAATCTACGATATAAAATGGAATGACCATATAAGGACTGTAGTAGGGAAGGTGAATGGTCGACTTTGATTTATTGGGAGAATTTGAGGAATGTGTGATTCATTTGTAAAGGAGGCCGGATATAGGACACTAGCGCAACGTATTCTTGAGTATTGTTAGAGTGTTTGGGATCCGCATCTGGTCGTATTAAAGGACGACATGGAAGCAATTTAAAGTTGGGCTGCTAAATTAGTTAGCGGCAGGACTGCTAGTTCTGTTACCAGTATGTTCGAACAACACGCAAGTATTACGGAGATGCTTCAGGAACTCAAATAGGTATCGCTGGAGGGACGGCTATGTTCTTTTCGAGGAGCACTATTGAGAAAAATTTGAGAACCGCCATTTGAGGCTGACTATAGAGCGATTCTGCTGCCACCAACGCATATTTCGCGTAAAGACATTGAAGACAAGGTGAGAGAGATTACACTCGTGCGGAGGCATATAGATAGTCGTTTTTCCCTCACTCTACTTGCGAGTAGAACAAAAAGGAAATGACAATCAGTGGTGCTGTGTACCCTCCGCCACCTAGTATACGGTGGCTTGCTGAATATGTATGTAGATGCAGATGTAGATCAGTCCAAGACTCGGCTCTTCTTCGCACATTCAACATATGAAGTGAAAATTTAAACTGTACAGGATTTTTTCTGGAGGAGTAGCAAATATTTTAGGAGATGGTATCATAGACTAATTTGATTAAAAATTCCCTTGTCGCTAGTGGCCATTTCTTATTAGTTACATTTTGTACACTAGTTTTCAAGAAATGGTTCAAATGGCTCTGAGCACTATGGGACTTAACTTCTGAGGTCATCAGTCCTCTAGAACTTAGAACTACTTAAACCTAACTAACCTAAGGACATCACACACATCCATGCCCGAGGCAGGATTCGAACCTGCGACCGTAGCGGTCGCGCGGTTCCAGACTGAAGCTCCTATAACCGCTCGGCCACCCCGGCCGGCAGTTTTCAAGAGGATATACGTTTCTATGGCTCATGTTTTCTATGTTAATTCGGTACATTCTGATTTCTTCATCTACTCAACGAGATACAGAGAAATTGCAGCTTTATAAAATTGCAGCGAAATGCAGGAAGATCTGCAGCGGATAGGCACTTGGTGCAGGGAGTGGCAACTGACCCTTAACATAGACAAATGTAATCTATTGCGAATACATAGAAAGAAGGATCCTTTATTGTATGATTATATGATAGCGGAACAAACACTGGTAGCAGTTACTTCTGTAAAATATCTGGGAGTATGCGTGCGGAACGATTCGAAGTGGAATGATCATATAAAATTAATTGTTGGTAAGGCGGGTGCCAGGTTGAGATTCATTGGGAGAGTCCTTAGAAAATATAGTCCATCAACAAAGGAGGTGGCTTACAAAACACTCGTTCGACCTATATTTGAGTATTGCTCATCTGTGTGGGATCCGTACCAGGTCGGGCTGACAGAGGAGATAGAGAAGATCCAAAGAAGAGCGACGCGTTTCATCACGGGGTTATTTGGTAAGCGTGATAGCGTTACGGAGATGTTTAGCAAACTCAAGTGGCAGACTCTGTAAGAGAGGCGCTCTGCATCGCGGTGTAGCTTGCTGTCCAGGTTTCGAGAGAGTGCTTTTCTGGATGAGGTATCGATTATATTGCTTCCCCCTACTTATACCTCCCGAGGAGATCACGAATGTAAAATTAGAGAGATTCGAGCGCGTACGGAGGCTTTATGGTAGTCGTTCTTCCAGCGAACCATACGCGACTGGAACAGGAAAGGGAGGTAATGCAGTGGCACGTAGAGTGCCCTCCGCCACACACCGTTGGGTGGCTTGTGGAGTATAAATGTAGACGTAGATGTAGATGTAGAGATGTTCAGCGACAGACTTTTCCAGGTACACCTAAAGGGGAAATCAGGTATCCTACAAAATGGGGCATCAATAGGATCTGTACTAGCTCCACTGAAACTAAACTCCGTCCGAACAAGCCTCGGAAGGTCCGAGGGTACCAACCGACCGCCGTGTCATCCTCAACATATTGTTGTTGTTGTTGTTGTGGTCTTCAGTCCTGAGACTGGTTTGATGCAGCTCTCCATGCTACTCTATCCTGTGCAAGCTTCTTCATCTCCCAGTACCTACTGCAACCTACATCCTTCTGAATCTGCTTAGTGTATTGATCTCTTGGTCTCCCTCTACGATTTTTACCCTCCACGCTGCCCTCCAATGCTAAATTTGTGATCCCTTGATGCCTCAAAACATGTCCTACCAACCGATCCCTTCTTCTAGTCAAGTTGTGCCACAAACTTCTCTTCTCCCCAATCCTATTCAATACCTCCTCATTAGTTACGTGATCTACCCACCTTATCTTGAGCATTCTTCTGTAGCACCACATTTCGAAAGCTTCTATTCTCTTCTTGTCCAAACTATTTATCGTCCATGTTTCACTTCCATACGTGGCTACACTCCATACAAATACTTTCAGAAACGACTTCCTGACACTTAAATCTATACTCGATGTTAACAGATTTCTCTTCTTCAGAAACGATTTCCTCGCCATTGCCAGTCTACATTTTATATCCTCTCTACTTCGACCATCATCAGTTATTTTGCTCCCCAAATAGCAAAACTCGTTTACTACTTTAAGTGTCTCATTTCCTAATCTAATCCCCTCAGCATCACCCTATTTAATTTGACTACATTCCATTATCCTCCTTTTGCTTTTGTTGATGTTCATCTTATATCCTCCTTTCAAGACACTGTCCATTCCGTTCAACTGCTCTTCCAAGTCCTTTGCTGTCTCTGACAGAATTACAATGTCATCGGCGAACCTCAAAGTTTTTACTTCTTCTCCATGAATTTTAATACCTACTCCGAATTTTTCTTTTGTTTCCTTTACTGCTTGCTCAATATACAGATTGAATAACATCGGGGAGAGGCTACAACCCTGTCTCACTCCTTTCCCAACCACTGCTTCCCTTTCATGCCCCTCGACTCTTATAACTGCCATCTGGTTTCTGTACAAATTGTAAATAGCCTTTCGCTCCTTGTATTTTACCCCTGCCACCTTCAGAATTTGAAAGAGAGTATTCCAGTTAACGTTGTCAAAAGCTTTCTCTAAGTCTACAAATGCTAGAAACATAGGTTTGCCTTTTCTTAATCTTTCTTCTAAGATAAGTCGTAAGGTTAGTATTGCCTCACGTGTTCCAACATTTCTACGGAATCCAAACTGATCTTCCTCAACATATAGGCCTCACTAAATGCGGATATGTAGAGGCTTGTCGTCAGCACATCGCTCTCCGGGATCACTTTTCGTGATCGGACCAGCTATTTCTCAATTAAGTAGCTCCTCAGCTGGCCTCACAAGGACTGAGTGCACCCCGCTCGCCAAAAGCGCTTGGCAGACACGGATGGTCACCCACCCAAGTGCTAGCCAAGCCCGACAGCGCTGAACTTCGGTGATCTGACGGGAAGCGCTATTATTACTGCGGCAAGGCCGTTGGCAGCTAGATCATCTTAAATTCGTGAGACCTTAACTTCTCCCGGCGAATTGAATGTTCAAATAACTTACGGGTTTGCTGCCGGGTGACGTCGTCGACCACCGCCGATATTTCGACAGGAGCACACCCCGCCATTCTCAAGGCACAGCTGCAAGGAGGAAGCAATGTGCAAGGGAATTTAAGACCTCAGTTCACAGAGGAGAAACAAGGAAGATACCACACAAACAACAAGTAACCGCAAAGTCAACAGCCGGCCGAAGTGGCCGAGCGGTTTTAGACGCTACAGTCTGGAACCGCGCGACCGCTATGGTCGCAGGTTCGAATCCTGCCGCTGGCATGGATGTGTGTGATGTCCTTAGGGTACTTAGGTTTAAGTAGTTCTAAGTACTATGGGACTGATGACCTCAGCAGTTAAGTCCCACAGTGCTCAGAGCCATTTGAATTTGAACCGCAGAGTCAACACACAACCAAAGATAACCAACATCAGAAATATCGACAGTGACTATTAATCAACAGGTGAGGTAGCCCTAGTTCTGTCTCTCTGTTTTTTGATGAGAGACAGAGGCGGATTCCAAGCAGCATTTAAACAAAATCCACCATCTCTGTTTATAAGGTTGCTTGATAGTTTGATTTCAACAGCTTCCTTAATAACACTATCCCAATTGCTGGACGTGCAAGCGAGAATCTCCGTGCCGTTGTATTCCATAGGGTGACCGATGTCAAGACAATGTTCTGCGATAGTGGATTTGCTCGGCTGTTGTAAGCGTGTGTGACGCTTATGTTCAATACGCCGCTCTTCCACAGTCCTGGTTGTCTGACCAATATATGACGTGCCACAACTGCAAGGAATACGATAGACACCAGCCTTATGCAAACCAAGATCATCTTTTACGGACGCCAACAGGGCCTTAATCTTAGAAGGTTGTCGAAAAACACGTTTCACATCATATTTCCGCAAAATACGGCCAATCCTGTTGGAAATGCTTCCTGCGTAAGGCAAAAAAGGCCGTATACTAATTATTTTAGAACTAACCTGATTCATAACTTGGGCAGTATGTAGTGGGGTGCTGGCTTCGAAATTTTAGGAAATAGCGCAATAGCTTTCGAACACCCAATCGCAGAATATCGCTCTCCCACCTGGTTCAAGAGCTGCCGTACTAAGCTTGTTGGCACACAGCTTAACCAGGCAGTGTGAACCATAAATGGAACTATTGGAAGAACACTGCTCCATTAGCTACCATTACTCAGCAGTGTCACACTTCCCCAAACCAGACGGCGGTCAGCCCTCAAATCAGAGCTCCAAAACTATAATGCCAATGTATCCCTTCTCATTCATGTCGATGCAAGATTTCCTAAAATGGCAGCCACTGAGACTAAGTCAAGTCACTAATCTGTAGCAGTCTCCAACAAACTCAACGACGTCATCATCAATGATCACTGGACATCACTTTGGCTCCCACCTTGCAACAGACCTATCTTTTAAGATACCAGGAACCAGAATTTTCTCCTCGCAGAAGACAGTGGTGCAACATCAGTAAGATCCGCACAACAAACAATCGTCCATCTGGCCCTGATTTTCTCCGATACGCCCTTCAGGAGTGCGTTACAAGACACCCACGATCTCACCACCGAAGCACTGGAACGACTGGCCTTCAGTGACCTTGTTTGTGATGCAATAAGTGCAATGAACAATTAGATATGTTCCGTTGATTCAAGTTTTCGTAAGTTCAATAGAATAGGATGGTCATGTTGGAAAGGAGTTGCACGGTAGTTTGTACGGATAAAGGTTAAGTAAAATATTCGATACGTTTCTCCGTTCAAGATTTAATTAGCATTGAAGCTGGCCAATCAGGTTGTGGCGCGCGCTAATTCAAGCGACCCGACAGATACAACTAGTGTCTGTTGTTCTCATAGCGTAGATGGTAGTGCACTACACTGCTCATACTTTGACTTGGGTTCGATCCTTACTATCTTTCTACGTCCAATTTTTATGTCTCTCTCTTTTTATATTTTAGGAAACCATGAAGAACAAGTTTGGTGACCCAGTCTCTTTCGGGCCGCTTGAATTTGCGCACGCGACCGCCTGATTGGTTAATTTCAAAGCTAATTATCTCGGAAGCGGAGCAAGCTGTCGAGTTCTTCTGTTAACAATTATTTCTCAGCACAACCTTCCCTGGAACAGCGTTTACATGTGGTTACAGTTACAAGTAAACCCAAAAACTCACAGAATGTGTTAACCAATGGTGAAACATTATGTCCACCGTTGATTTTCACAAATTCCGAGTTAAGTGCAAGTTTTTGACGGTACCACGTGCAGCTCTTCTGAGGTCATCTTCATGATCTGTTACGAGGCCAGTACCATTCAAAATCCTAATGATTAATTTGTGTTACTTTTCCAAAGTGGATTTTATCTTTCATCCATCCCACAGGTAAAAATCTAATGTGGTAATAAGGCAAGATTCCGCTTTCAACAGTCCCCATGGGCAAAAATTTAAAGTAGTAATAAGGTCCGAGCCGTTTGGTGGCCAAGAACGTGGCCACTTCTCTGATATTAGGTTTGAACGACGCGATGACGAGAATGCACATGAGGACCTCGTCATGTCGGAAAAACATATCCATCCTCGTAGCCAAACAATCGGCCAGTTTTGGCGTTTCACTACACCGTCTTCAGGCCCTCTAATCAACGCTCAGGGGGAATCCTACCTCACGTGCAGTCGAAAAGGGGACAACATTAAGTAACTGGTATCCGCAGACTCTTAATTTCAAAGAAGCGATTCCTTCTTTCTCCATATTTGATGTCTGGGCTTGGAGGTACGGCGTTGAAACACCGAAACTGGTCTCGTAAATAAATTACATTCAAATTATAGGCGACGGAAGGTGTTTTTAATTTTACATCTTCTAGTAATGGTGGAGGCTCGCTTCAGAAAACGCCTAGGCGATGGGACCCTGTAAGACGACAGGGTAACACAACAGGATAAGTCAACTGATTGTGTATTGTATTACATCACACGTTTACAGAGAAGGGTTTTTCATTTTATACACTCAGGTAACAAAATCATGGGATACGTCCTTTTTCCAGGCGTAGTGCAGCAACCCGACGTGGAATTGACTCAACGTGTTGTTAGAAGTCCCCTGCAGAAATACTGAGCCGCGCTGCCTTTATAGCCGCCCATAACTTTGAATGTTTTGCCGGTGCAAGTATTGTGCACTAACGGTCCTCTCGATCATGTCCTATAAATTTCGATGGGGTACGTGCCGAGCGATCTGTGTGACCAAATCATACGCTCGAATAGTCCAGAACATTCATCAAACCTATCGTGAATAACTGTGGGCCGAGAACATGGTGCATCATTGTTTCGGATCATGAAGTCCAAAAATGGCTGTAAACGATCTCCAAGTAGCCCAGCACAACGATTTCCAGTCAATAATCTGTTTAGCTGGATCAGAGGATCCAATCCATTCTATGCAAACACAATCCACACCATTATGCAGCCATCGCCAGCTTGCACAGTGCCTTGTCGACAACTTGTATCCATAGCTTCGTCGGGTCTGCGCCACTCTATAACCTTACCATCAGCTCTTACCAACTGAAAACTGGACTCATCTCACCAGGTCACGGTTTTCCAGTCATCTAGAGTCCAACCGATGTGGTCTCGAGCCCGAGAAAGGCGCTGCAGGTGATGTCATTAAGTTAGCAAAGGCACTCGCGTTGGTCGTCTGCTGCCTGAGCCCATTAGCGCCAAATTTTACCGCACTGTCCTAACGAATATCTTCGTCATACGTCCCACATTGATATATGCGGTTATTTCACGCAGTGTTGCTTGCCTGTTAGCATTAACAACTGTACGCAAACGCCGCTGTTCTCGGTCGTTAAGTGAAAGCCGTCAGCCACTGCACTGTCCGTGTGAGAGGTAAATCAGCTGTGCGCGGCTCGTGTTCATGCCGTTTATTGCTTGGCATCTGGTTTCTTATTCGATTTATTGGCGTCACTAAGTTGTTGGCTTGCCTGCCCGTGAGTGGCAGCAGCAGCGCTTATCGATACAGGTGCTATGGTACTATTTTTGGAGCGACCGCTAGTATTTCTGGGTCACTTTGTGTGGAGTGAGGAGTTGCGAACGGAGATCAGGTCGGTTGGGGGCGCAGCAGTGAGCAGGTCCGTGCAGCGTGAGGGTAAGCCGGGGCCGATGGCGGAGTGCTGCCACTGCCAGATCAAGGAGGAGTAGCTGTGAGAGCGACGACTTCGTTGCACACCGAAACCTGGACGTTTCAGTCGAGTGAAGAGTTAACTGCTAACGCAACCTCAACTATTCTGAGATCTCGCCTTTGGTTGTTGCTCCCAGCGCCGCTGAGGCTGGCGGCAACGAGTGAAGTGTTTCGAGGCGGTCAAATATTGCAGCCTTCTCTATTTGTTGTTCATAATTGAATGTAGTATTATTCCTATTAGTGAATTGTAACCAGCGGTATTTTCTGCCTTGTGGTCGCTAACACCCCAGTTACCTGCCCTGTAGTGTACCTTTCCTCATCTTGTTGATGCTGTCCGACAAGGCGTGTAGTTCGCCAGCCTCTTGTATTGTACTGTGCATACTTTTTGGGAGGTCTACCTTGGTTCTAGTGTTTCATTCGGCCCAGGGTGTGCTGTCTGTCTCTTCGCCCTTGCCTAAAAATATTCCATCGGACGTTAGGCGGATTGGTTAGTCGGTCGGTCGGCGCTTAAACTGCCCCTAGTTTGAGTTGCCATCCTGTTACGTGAGTGCAACTCTTGGCTGCCTGTCTCACCTTACCTTATGTTTGACTTACCTTCCCAGGTCGACCCTTGGAACAATCGATGAGAACTGCTTGTCCTGATTCCTTAGATTGTGATATTTGTTTTAAGGATATTTGTAATTTTCTAATTACTGTTAGTGTGGCCTTCAGCCGAGCAATAATTTCCATTCTTTGGTGATAAGGCCTTCAGCCGTGATACAGTAAGTTTTTTTTAGCAAACTTGTTTTAAAAGCAAGGGATTTATTTTAAGAGTGCTATTTGGAATTTTTTTCCTAACTTCTAATTCAGGCCTTCAGCCGTTTGTTATTTGAAATTCTTTGTGGCCTTCAGCCAAGTAATAATTCACTTCTTTTATAATAAGGCCTTCAGCCGTGTTGCAGTTTGTTTTAAAACGAAATATTTATCTTAATATATGCTATTTGGAATTGTTCTTCTGACTTCTAATTCAGGCCTTCAGCCGTTTATTGTTTGAAGTTATTGTTGGTGGCCTTCGGCCCTAAAATTGTGGAATTTTTTTCTGTGAAAAGACCTTCAGCCGTCATACGATCAATTGTGTATTTTTAAAGGTAGTTTTAAAATTTTAATTTCTTTAAATAAAGTTTATGTATCTGTTGTGCAACCGAGAGTAACTTATTACGGCCCCATCCACAATCGTAAACTTATCCTGCCCCATCCTGAGAAACCAGCGCTCAGTAAATGTCTCAAACCTGATATTCTCGGCTCACTCTTGACACTGTGGTGGGTCTCAGGTTATTGAATTTTCTAACGATTTCCGAAATGAAATGTCCCACGTGTCTAACTCCAACTACCGTTCTATGTTCAAAGCCTGTTAACACCTGTAGTGCGGCCATAATTACTACAGAAAACTTTTCACATGAGCCACCCGTGTACAAATGACAACTCCGCCATTGCACTGCCGTCTTGTACCTTGTGTACGCCATACTAACGCCATCTGTACGTGTGCGTAACGCCATCGCGTGACTTTTTCCACCTCACTGTGTAAGCTCAAGCACAACTTCACATCTTGAACTTCGAAACAAAAATAACAATCTATAATTAAACCCGTAGTAACTGGGGTATCAACATGCTAAATGAAAAATTCCCTCTGTAACCAGCTGCATTTCTGTATCCAATAAAAACTGGACACGTGTTACATGGAATATTTTTTTCAAATTAGTCTGTATTACCACATCATAAAAGTTTCATTATTCCTCCTGAAATACATTATATGAGCACATCTGAAAAAAAAGTTACTCACCGCTGATCACGCTAATGCCATCTAACAGCGGTATAGTTCTGCGACGAAGGGTGTCCACAACTTGCTTCAAGTATGCCCTTTCACCTAGTCATTCATTGGTAATTAGATGTAGTTGATGTACCAAATTGTGTTGATGTGGATTGCTACCATTCACCCACTGTGTCAAATAGTCCCAGATATTTTCTGTGCGATTAATATCGGCTGATTTAGCGAGCCAGTGGAGGTGTGATAGGCCGGTTGAAGACGGGGGTGTTCACAGTATACAGGGTGCAAAAGGAAAACTATTTACCGTATAGGTACTTAACTTTGTAGGAATGATGTTCAGACTGTGTGTTGCAGGATTTGCGTTGTCAGTAGTTTTAGTATCATAACATGCCGTTAGGCACCGTTACTGCTGCGGCGACGTTGTGTTGAAACAGAAGCAGCAATATGCTTCACAGTCGCAGACACTGAATGTGGGTCTGGACAGGGTGACTAGCGCTTTACTCGTAAAGTTGCTTTATCAAAACCACAGCAATAGTAGTGCTGCTCTTCGCGATTATCGATGTGTTAATGGAATATGGAGAGGCTTAAGGAACATGATTTGGAGGTTCGAATTAACGGTCGATTTCGGAATTGCTCCTGGGAGAGATGGACGGCCAAGTGCGTCACTGACTGCTGAAGAAGTTACTGCCTCATAACTGAGAAAGCTGGACGCAGCGTGCGATCTCCAGGCAGTGGACAAGCTGAGGTACGACAGCTGAATATTCTGTAGTCCACCGTTCTAAAAATGCTGAGATTAATTGTGAAATTGTATAAGTACCAACTTCTGCTAAGTGACGCATTCAAGTAGATTGCTCTTGCCTTTCTTCCAAGGGTTGAAGCTGACGACATGTGGTCTTAGAACACCTCGTGGAGTGATTCAGCACGTTTACGCTCACTGGGACATGGAAAACTCAAATTTCTCGCATTTGGGGATCATCACCGCCAACGAACATTTATGAAGTTCCCCTGCGTATTTATGACGTTCCGTTGGCTATTGAACGCGTCACTCTGTGGTGTGGTTTCACGGCAAAGTTAATGACTCATTCATTTTTCTTTGAGAAACTCAAACCCCGACAACCAAGGACATACAGCGTGAACGGCACACGTTACTGTGATCTGCTTCGCCAAAATGTGATCCCTCGTCTATGGGAGAGAGATACTGTGGACTCAACTGTTTTGTTGCACGGTGGAGCATAGAGGGAGGTAGCCAACATCCCGCATTACATGTTTCGGTCAGCAGGAGAGCAAACTGACGCGGTTACGGGCAGTCGTGGGTGCAGATGATCGTCACACTGAGCAACGTATGAAAGCGGTAACGTAAACATGGCACGCCATTGACAACTGTTGCCCTCTCATGTCGAAACTGAAATGTCTTTCTATGGATAGTTCGTTACCTGTCTTCCGCATGTCCTTAGAAAGATTTCCACGAAGTTCCATTGCCCTCGGTTCTCGTCGGGGCCATCTGCTGTAGTGAAAGTTTAATTATAACCACATTGTACTAATCATGAAGGTGTAGAAGAAACGGTCGCAGGTTCGAATCCTGTCTCGGGCATGGATGTGTGTGATGTCCTTAGGTTAGTTATGTTTAAGTAGTTCTAAGTTCTAGGGGACTGATGACCACAGATGTTAAGTCCCATAGTGCTCAGAGCCATTAGAAGAAAGGACATCACCAGGTCACCTATAATGTTCAAATAAACATCCTGATTCATATTCGCGCCACCGTAAATGAAAAGAACCAAGTTGGAACCAAGTTACGCTACGAAAAGCACACCCAAAATATCACAGAACCTCCTCTGACCTGAATAACATTCCCCACGCACTGCGAGTGATGGTTGGTGCATTCAGCGCCTTGCACTACTTGACAAGACAATATCACACGCCTCCAGTGAGCTACGTCCAGTTTCTGTGTTGTTTGTTCCACTAAAGAATTGCAGCTGTAGGTGCGCTGTGAACAATGGCCTTTTGCGAAGTACCAGACATCAAATGTTCGTTGTATGCAGTTCCTTTAGAAATGTTTGCTCAGAAACTAACAGGATCTGCATCCACCGGCAGCAGCAATTTCCGTCGACTTTGATACCGATTGTCATGGGCAACGCATGACTCTCGTCTTCTGTTCCTACGGACCACTGATCTCACGCTGTTTTGGATACCTGTGAGCGGTATATCGTTCTTTGTAGCCCCTGTTGATACATCAAGCTGGGAGTCCTCTGTAGTCCACTTCATACCTGCTTAAACCTGCTTAACTATTACAGTCTTCATTATGAAATGTATTCGCAAATTGGTTACAAAAGAGCTATTCAATTTACCAGAGACATATGAACATTCTTGTCGGACCGGAACTTGTAACCGGATTTCCTGCTTCAAATGCTTCTTTCGCTTTTTGTCTGTAATTTTTTGTCCACATTTCACCTCTACGTAAGCCTAAACTCCAACAAATATATCAGAAGAGAATACCTAACAATTTATTTAATGAGATAATTGCATAACTGAACGGCTTCCACTGATATTATTTCATTTCATTACATCTTCAACGATTTCATCGCCCTAGATGCTTTCGCTTCATTTCAGTACATTTATTTCATTTCATTCAAGTTACTTTCAAATAATGTATTTTTCTTTCTCAGAAATGCTCCCTTTACTGTTGCTAGTCTGTATCTTAAATTCTCTTTCCTTCTGCCATCGACAGTTATTTTGCTGGGCAAATATCAAAACTTGTCTACGGCTTTTAACGTCTCATTTCTTGAATGAGGTTTTCACTCTGCAGCGGAGTGTGCGCTGATATGAAACTTCCCGGCAGATTAAAACTGTGTGCCCGACCGAGACTCGAACTCGGGACCTTTGCCTTTCGCGGGCAAGTGCTCTACCATCTGAGCTACCGAAGCACGACTCACGGCCCCTACTCACAGCTTTAATTCTGCCAGTATCTCGTCTCCTACCTTCCAAACTTTACAGAAGCTCTCCTGCGAAACTTGCAGAACTAGCACTCCTGAAAGAAAGGATATTGCGGAGACATGGCTTAGCCACAGCCTGGGGGATGTTTCCAGAATGAGATTTTCACTCTGCAGCGGAGTGTGCGCTGATATGAAACTTCCTGGCAGATTAAAACTGTGTTTCTCATTCTGGAAACATCTCCCAGGCTGTGGCTAAGCCATGTCTCCGCAATATCCTTTCTTTCAGGAGTGCTAGTTCTGCAAGGTTCGCAGGAGAGCTTCTGTAAAGTTTGGAAGGTAGGAGACGAGATACTGGCAGAAGTAAAGCTGTGATTACCGTGCGTGAGTCGTACTTCGGTAGCTCAGATGGTAGAGCACTTGCCCGCGAAAGGCAAAGGTCCCGAGTTCGAGTCTCAGTCGGGCACACTCCAACACCTTCGAATTATTTTTTCAACACACTCTCCTGATTTTTCAAGCCGTTTGCCTTCTCTGACAATATTTCAGTTTCAGTGTCACACTGTAAGGTTTCTATTTCTTGGTCCTGAAGTTTAATTCGCATTCCATAGTTCCCTTCGGCTTCCTTGCTGCTCTCTCAGTGTACAAATTCAGCAAGGTGTAAGGTACAATACTGTCTCATTCTGTTTCTCCCATTCTTGTTCTTCGACTCTTCTAACTGCAAACTGAGTTCCGTACAAGTCTTATATCAACTGACATTTATTTTATCCCTCATTACTTTAGAATTCCAAAGGGTGTATGCTATTCAACATTATCAAAAGCTTACTCTAACTATTCAGTGTCTATAAATGCAAGTTTACCATTTTACAATCTAAGATAAGTCTGTGGATCAATACCAATTCACTTGTTACATTTCTCCAAACAATGCTGATCACCATCCATTCTTCTATAAATTACTCGTTTTAGTATTTTGCAACTGGCGGTTCTGCAATATTCACTTCTATCAGCATATACCTTCTCTGGAAGTGTAAGGTTTCTATTTTTTGGTCCCTCATACATGTTACATAATACGTTAATTTCGTTATCCCCTGATCTTAATCATTCTGAGGCAATTTCATTCACTGGAGGTATGTTGTTTCGACTTTGCGGCTCTGTCAAATTCTTCTAGCGGTTTCACATCTCCAACGTCAATTTCATTCACGTCCACCTCTCTTCTCGTAATATCGTCTTCAAGTTCCACTCCTTTATATATCGCTTCTATATATTAGTTCTTTCTGACAGTTTCTTTAATTATCCTACACACTGTATCTTTTTTTCCACAGTTATAGATATATCTGCTTCTACAGCTTTTGATTTCTCCTCCAGTCATTCCTGAACTTGCTTAACTTGGTGCATTTTTATATTTATTTTTACATTTTCTCCCTTCGTCAGTTAAATTCACTATCCCTTGTGTTATGCAAGGGTTTATACTGAACATTGACTTTATCCATAATTGTTATTCTGCTGTCTTCACTATGTCACCACTCAAAGCCACTCTTCGCCTTCTGTTGTAGTCCTTTCTTCTACCCAGTCAATGATCGCCCAATTCACTCTTTGAAACTTTCAGCAACCTCTGGTTCTTCTACTTTATCTAGGTGCCATCTCCTTAATTTCCTATCTTTCTCCGGTTCCTTCAGTTTTAAATCTGCAGTTTATAACCAATACGTTATAGTTACAGTTCAAATCTGCTCCTGTAAAAGTTATATAGTTTAAAATATTTTTTCAGACAGCTATTTTACCACTATATAGTTTATCTCAAACCTTTTGTTATTTCCAAGTCTTCTCCGCATACACAATCCTTTTTTATGATTCTTAAACCAAGCATTAACAATGATTAAAACGTGCTGTGTGCAAAATTTCACAAGTGGTTTCCTCTTTAATTCTTTCCATCAGTTCATGTTCTGCAAGTACTCTCTTCATTCTTCTGGTACAGAATTCCAGTCTCCCATCACATTTTCGTCTCCCTGAACCTACTGTCTCCTCAGATTTTTTTCAGTCTGTTCGTCAGGTGAGAAGCTAGTAGTCATAGACCATACTGCTGTGTTGGGCTGTAACCTTCTGTCTGACTTCGCTACAAAAATCCGTCCACTGTGCTGCTCTTAGTATTTCATCCGCATTCCTGTTTTCTTGGTCGTTATTAGATACGGCATACTGCAGTGATGGGGCTGTAGCCTTCTGTCTGACTTCGCTACAAAAATCCGTCCACTATGCGTTCTTAGTATTTTATCCACATTTCTGTTTTCTTGGTCATTAGTAGATCTACTCTTGAATTACATGTTCTGTTTTTTGTCGACAACCTTAAATTCATCAGACCATAAATCCTGCTCTTCATGCCACCACTCTTCAGTAATTCCCACTCTATCTAACATCAACCTAGCAGTTTCCCTTTTACAGAGATCTAACTTACTTACACCATTATGGGATGTAATATTATCCATGCACCAACCTGTAGATCAACAGATTTTTTTCCGGATGACACATCCTCCTGAATAGTAACTGCCGGGAAAATCTGAATATTAAAGACTGTTTTGTCGTCAAAATATTTTAGCTGATGATGCCATCGTCATTAAACTATGCAGCAGAGCTGAATGCCCTCGGGAAATATAACGTGATTAGTTTCCAAGATAGCAATCCCACGTTGGTTTCTGTTAGAAAGCCAAACCAATCATCTAGAGTATTGCCCATGCAGCTACTGCTAAAGCTGCTGCCCCTTTTTAGGAAACGCAGCTTTATCTGGCATTTCCAAAGATACTTCTCGATATGGTTGCTCCTACAGTTTGGGTCTCTATCATTGAGGGCTGCGAGTCAGGACTCCGCGCAACAAGGTTTGTGATTCATGACAGACTGCAGAACTTTGCTATTAGAAAGTCATCCAGACTAAATTTTAGTATGAACACAAAAAATATTTCTGAAAGCGGTATTGTTAATAGCACAGAAATGAATATTGAGAGAGAGAGCATTTGTGGAGCAACATTTAATAATTTTTTTCTTTTTCTTCTTCTTCTATCACTTCACGGTTAGGCCAGGGCCTGTTTCGGTGTCTCCATCTTATCCTTGGTCATCCGGCACTTCTCTTACCCCATGGTTTACAATCCATTGCTAGTTTAAGAAGTCTTACAGTGGCACACGAAGTACATGTTCTCTTCACTTTCCTTTCTATTGGATTGCATTTGAGGTTACAGGTTGCATCTGTTATTCTTTCCTTATTACTTCACTCCTAATTTTGTCTTCGTCAGTGCAGCCGTTCGCAGGTCTTAGAAATTCTGTTTCTGATGCTTCTAGTTGCCACAAAACTTTATTTCTCAGCGTCTAGCTTTCTGTCTTCATATAATAAAGTGGGGATTGCCGTGACTTTATAAAATTTCAGTTATGCCTCTTGCCTTGTTTTACACTTAAGCATTCTTCTTATTGTGCCGAATATACGCTCGTGAGTTTTAACTATGCTACTATAGAAAGACAAATGGTTGTTTATTGTGTTACCAAAACACTCGAGGAGTATTTGACTGACTTAGTTCATTTACACGATACTCTAATGAACATTCGAACAGACGTAGGCTATACATTTTTAAACATACATGTAGATTATGTAAGTATGTATTTAATACATAAATGGAAACCTAGAAAAGTTCTTGACTGAGTTACTAAAAATGTTTACACGATACATTAATGAACATTCCGACGAAGATAGGCTATATATTTTTAAACATATATACGTCCCTATGAATATTCATTAGAGTATCAAGCAAAAATTTGAACTAAATTGGTCAAAAACATTTCGAGGTTATTGGTAACAACTTTGTCATATGTAAAAAGGGGAAAGTTATTACCGATAATGTCGAAAAGTTCTCTACTTCAAATTTTTACAGGATAGCCAATGAACATTCAGACGGACATAGGCTATATATTTTTAAAAGTATATAATATATAAATATATATTTAATATAGAAAGGGGCAACGTAATTACCAAAAATCTCGAAAATGACCTGAACAATGTACTTCAAATTTTACACGATACTTTAATGAACAATCAGAAGGCATAAGTTACATATTTTTATGTAAATAATATATAAATACATATATGCGGATGGGAAAAGTTTGTCACCAAAATAGCCCATGACTATTAGACTGGTTTACTTCGAATTTTTATACATTACCCTAACAAACGTTAGGACGAACAAAGGCTATATATATTTTTTAAAACAACGATGTACAGCTTTTCGTTAAAACCGACTGCAAGAGAGAAAATACTGATGCTGTACTCTGCTGTGAAAATGTGTCAGGTCCTGCAGAAAGTGTTATCACTTCTGTCTCTAAGCTAGTCGTGGGCTGTGTTCCAAAAATAAACAGCATAGAGACAGAAGTGATGACACTTTCTGCAGAACCTGACCATCGTTTTGCAGGACAATGCTCAAGCACGTACAGTGAAAGCTGTTACTCATTTGTCTGACTGATGGGGGTGATAAGTGTTATACCACCTACTGCACTCCCCTGACTTAAGCCCTCGTAAGTTCAACTCGATTTCTTAACTGAAGGAAACAGTTCACGGCATTCGCTTCAGAACTGCCACAAATTCGCCGGGCAATAAACCGCGCCGCTCGAACTGTCAACACAACTGGTACCGCTAAAAGTATGCTACGACTTCCACGTCGCTGGCAATACACAATACTGGTGACTACTTTGAAGGTCAGGAAAACTTTGAAACACGTATCTATTTTGTACGAACTGTAAATAAATAGTTGCCACTATTAAAGTTCCAACCCTCGTATGTCCGGAAATTTATCAGATAGATATAAAATAAGTTTGAAGACCAGATCACAGTCAAATCTCCAGCTTCATCGTAAGCACATAAACTGAAAAGGGAGCAGTCGTTAGACCCCGTTGTAATTACAGCATCACATACCATTTTCGTCTAAGAACAGCTGCGAGAAACAGGGACTGTCACAATGAGGAGGGTTGTCTGTGGGGCTCAACGGATACGCCACACTCTTGATTAGGAGGCACTTCGGCAGAAGAGAATTCGACGTCTAATGCTCGAAACTGTGCCCACGTCATGGATCTGTAGAGCACACATTGTCTCCGCTGCGTGGGTATCGTAAAAAGCGAGATTTGAAAGTGATCTGATCTTCAGACTTAGTCTAAATCCGAACGGCACGTTTCCTGACATGGATTACTTACCAAAACTTTATCTACTACTTCCCCTCTACAGCCCTCAGAAGCCTATCATAATAATTGTGAAGCACGCTGTATATGGCTGCTCGAAGCAGCCGCCAGGCTACCGAAGATCCATCAGCTGAAAAATATTTGCTGATTTGCGACGGATACCCTTTGCCGTCAAGTAAAAGTTTCTGTGATACAGAACCGAGAGACGCTACACTTGACAACCATTGATGGGAGAGCACAAGGTGGTGAAGCAGAGTAATGGCCAGGGGAGAGATTCCGTAACATTCTTTACTACCATTAATTCAGCTGGAAGGCACTCTTACTCTGTTTGGTGTCGGAAAGAAGTGAACCAATTGAAAACGAATAAGGCGCGTGGAACGGACGGAATTCAAATTCGATTTACAGAGAGTATCTGCGGTCTTCGCCTCTTTCTCATCGGACGTTTATCACGAATCCTTTTCACTGTGAACAGTCCGAAACGAAAATAGCGTAGGTCAGTCACGTGCATAAGAATGGCAGCATAAAAGATGTGCGAAGTTAATCTACTGCAGGATCTTACCAATCTATATTCCGAGAGGGAGTAATGCTTGTCTCCTGAAATTAGTACTGGTTTGGAAAGTTTCTCTCCTTCGTGCAAAATGAAGCTCAACCTTTTTGACACATCATACACTATAACCGTGATATCATACCAACAGCTATATTCCATAATCCCAGATTTCTGGAAAGTTTTCTGTTCTGCATCTCATGTAAATTCCTGACAAAGGTCGGATCGTACCGGATGGGTTCTCAAATACGTCACTGGTTCGAAGACTTTCTTAGTAACAGAACTCTGTGCGTTATCCTGGTCAACGATTGTTCATCAGAGGCAAGGATAACGTCAGAAGGAGTTTTACAGGAAAGGGGCAATCTCCATGTATCAACATTTATCGGATGTGTATACAGCATTGTGACACAGTTTGGTGGTAACGCTGTACCGGTTTTGAGCTACTGGAGGGGTGATTTAGAAAGAATTTATAGTTGATACGATAACAGCAACATGCTTTAAATGTGGGTAACTGTAAGTTAAGGAAGGTGGTTAGGAAAAACATTTCAGTATGCTTGAACACAGCATTAATTGCATATTGTGTAGCTCAGCCAAGTCATTAAAATGTCTCTAAGACATGTTGTGACATGAAATGGAACGAGCAAATGAGGTCAGCTGCAGCAAAACCTAATGGTTTATTGAAAGAGTTATGCTAAGGTATGGCGTATATGTAAAAGTTACTTCAATCTGATCGCTTGTGCGAACCACACTTGACCTCTACTCGAGTGATTAGAATCCGTACCAGGTCCTATGAACATAAGATATCAAATCATTTCAGAGTGTGACATATTTACTGTGTATCTCTGACGTAGCATTGGTCAGCAAGTCATTAATACTTATTTTCCCCTAGGCACCAGGTCAGATGTTGAAGTATTGACTGTGGACGCAAAATGGTTAATCTACACTAACAAACATAGTCCACTTGTTGGACTATGAGGTTAATTCAAAAAACTTTTACAAACTGACATGGCACATCGGGAACAGAACAATGATCAGTAATCACATAGGAACCGGGGGGGGGGGGGGGGGGGGGGGGGGGAGGGTCACAAAGGCCACTAAAAACGTAAGGGCTGCTAAATGGCGTTGCAGCTATTTCGACAGATGCTACAAATGGACGCCCACTATCGGAAATGTTCAAAGCTTCGTCCATATGCATCGAGACGCGCCTGACATCGACGTTGTTTTCAGCGACCCATCCTCTCAAAACATCTAGTTTGCCTCTAAGGCGTCCTGCTGCCGTAACAATGCTGCCCACTATGTCCTCCGGTGATGTAGCAGGTGCTCACAAAGCCCTTCAGATACCCCCATAGGAAAAAATCGATTTGGGACGGATCGGATGATCGTTTTGGCCATGCGACTGGCCCACCGCGGCCAATCCAGTAGCCAGGAAAGGTTGCCTGCCCTCACTTGTCTTCTGAAATGTGCGGAGACACCGTCGTATTCGAATAGAATGCATTAATTGTATGAATTTACTATGAAATGGAACTAATTCATGCTTAGGGCTCTTGGAATATATATATATATATATATATATATATATATTGTATAAGCATGATTCAGTTCCCTTACCTGGTAAAGTCATACAATTAATGTACAAAAGAACACACAGTTCCTAATAATATTCAGTAACTGTACATAAATGTGAAAATTATAAGAAAAAATTATATATATATATATATATATATATATATATATATAATGTGTGTGTGTGTGTGTGTTTTCTCATAATTTATAGTAATATAATATAATAAACATATATATATAATTGTTCTCTTATAATTTTCACATTTATATATTGTCACTGAATATTATTAGGAACTGTGTGTTCTTTGGTACATTACTTGTATGAATTTACCATGTAATGGAACTGATTCATGCTTAGGGCTTTTGGAATTGTAAATGAGAGGAAAAGGTGAGGGGAAGTCCGTCTACACCTGGGATGTGAAACCGGAAATTTGAAGAGGTAGGAAGCGTGAAGTTAGTATGCCAGCAGTAGAACAAAGACTAATCAGTCTATGGTCGGCCATTGATGTGCAAGGAACTGAAGGGAAGAGCGAGGCAAAATTATATCTAAATTGTAATGAACGAGTCTCGGGTGGAGTTTGGCATTTGTTTATGCCAGCACGGCAAATATTAGTATGCTCTGATTTATAATTCTGTCGCCAAGAACTTTAGCAGAGCAAGTTCTATGAATAGCCACAATTTCATAATTCTGACCAAAGAGGGAACCTTGCCAGTTCACGAGAGTCAGATTTAGTTCCTGACGAATGTGATGGTGGATATCATCGAAAGCTTGGAATTTTATCCAAATTTGACGCGGAAAATGAACCGAGAAAATTTTATGCAAGGATGCCGTCGCCAAAACCTTGGCAGCCAACAGTAAGTGTGTCTGGCATCTCATTACCTGTGTCAGTGTGTGTCTTTTCTTGCCTGCATTCAAATATCTTTGCGACTTTCTCGTGACTCTCCTTAGAAGTTGGTTTCATTACTACTTTAGTGTCTTCGCTGTTTCCTTACAACCACTCCTTATTGCTCATCTCCATTCATTTAGCACATTGAGTAGCACCTTCAAATTCACCGTTTCTTCCTCTTTACCGAGCTCAGCTCCCACAACACTGTCTGCTGGTACTTGCTCTTTTACCGACGACATGTTAACACCTGAAAGTCAAAAGTACAAAACGCAAGCCTAGCTTCTTCCACATATAATTCATTACACGCAAAATGGTCCAAAAATTTCGCCTACAGCAACAGTTTCAAACAACTCGCAACTGGCATTCATGTGTCACTTTTAGTTCTGCGACTGCTGGCTGCTGTGCCATAGTGTAACACTGAAAACTGTGCCGCTCCCTGTGCGTTGTCGAGCTGGTCGTCTCGAACAACTTCGATACAAGATACCACAGGTTTACTTTCACACACTATTATCTTGACGATAGCACAATTTTCTACTCTCTCCGCAAATGGACGCGTCACTTTGTTCTTCAAGTTTCTCATTATTTCGTGCCAAATCCCTATACTTCACCAAAAAGCACTAGTCCGTCCTCGTTATGCCAAATGTAATAAATCTCCAAGTTCACTGTTACCAGTCACTATTTCTTTAAAAATGAACGTGAACAGTCATAACCACAACAAATTTCTGTTTTTATGAGGGCATCTGTTTCGGTCTGTTTTAGACCATCTTCAGACCTACCACAATGGTGGTAGACGGTGCGGTGAACGGAGCAGGCGCTACGACTCCATGATCCTTGCACCTAATAGTTTCCACACGCCATCTTTGTTTATAAAATATGACAGCATATATGTGATGTGTTGCAACAGTGAAAGAAACTTGTGACCACAAGTTCCTCCAGAAATCGTAACACAACAAACACACATGTCATACTAGCAAATGTAAATCCATCTGATGATGGAGGTTTAAACCTCTGAAACGGGTCGTGAAGATAAATAAATAGTGACTGATAACTGTAAACTTGTTGTTTCAGCAACATTCACGGTAAAGCCTAACCTAAAATGTTCGGACTTAAAGGTAATAAATCTGTCCGTCTCACGGAACGACTGTAAAGCTCCTCCTACTTAGTTACCTGTTAATTTTGCGGCTATCGGGCTCTAATGGTTCTAATGGCTCTAAATACTATGGGACTTAACATCTGAGGTCATCAGTCCCCTAGAACTTAGAACTACTTAAACCTAAGGACATCACACACATCCATACCCGAGGCAGGATTCGAACCTGCCACCGTAGCTATCGGGCTCGACTGTGGGAGCTTTATAGAGAGGACACGCTTTATTAAGAAATAAATTTGACCTAATATGAACACGTGTCTGTTAAACTTACGGATATTCTCGTTTAAAAAACGAAGTGAATATCACCTTCAAATAATAGCAGTATAAATCAATTTTACTTCAATTTATTATCCTTTTGGTACGTAAACCGTTCCCTAAAGATGCCTCGGTACAGCCGCTCTTGCATTAGCAGTTAACATCATTTTATATTCATAGTGGAAAAACCATTAGCGTATTACATCTTCTACAATAATGTAACAATGAACCACTGGTCACGGAACCCTTTTTCAAATATGTGCTTTAGCATTATGTCCCGCCACGGGAATTACTGATTAACGAACAGCATGCTATCTCGTCCAAATCTTTCATAAATAATCCCACACGACTTTCCGCGAAATAAATCAAATCATAAGTCCCTTTTACCCTACGAACGGACATAAGTCTTTCAACTTAGAGTCATACCCTGTAACAGAGTCTTCAGACATTAAAAGTGACGCAATGCCGCCGCCATATAAAACGTGCTGTCAGCGCTACCTGTTATGGGCTTGGATTCAATATTTCTGAAATTTTTGTACAATTCGTTTCTACTGGGCTAAAAATTAGTTCAGCAGGTAAAAAGGAGTGTTGTCGAATTGCAAAGCTAGGAAGTATATCAGACACATGCACTGGGCATTCTCTGAGTAGCCGAAACACAATAGCATTATTAAACTGCTGATTTTTATTTTGGCCGGCATAGCCGACTGCGAAAAATCTGAGACATGGCACAGATGTATCAATGTACAATTTCTTTAAGAATTCGGCTGTGGATGAAAAAATTCCTTCTGACCCTCTCTTCTGACCGTCTAACAGCCTGGGTTTAATTCCAATGTCAAATTTACTTTCTGTACCTTATCTAGCCGTTACACAAAATACTGAAATATCCGTCGAGCATTGTATGCCCCACCAGTATTTAATTTTGGAAGAGGCTGTATCTGCTTTGTTTCATTAACTAGAGGAAAATTCTTGCTTTTATTTTTCGTGACACAAGTTCAGTCATTATCTTATTCTCTATGGTGCTGAAGAAATTTCTTCTGACCGTCCAACTGCCTGGGTTTAATTCCAATGTCAAATTTACTTTCTGTACCTTATCTACCCGTTACACAAAAGCTGTATAGAAATATCTGTCGAGCATTGTATGCCTCACCAGTATTTAATTTTGGAAGAGGTTGTATCTGCTTTGTTTCATTAACTAGTGGAGAATTCTTGCTTTTATTTTTCGTGACGCAATTTCAGTCATTATCTTATCCTCTATGATGCTACCTACAGCACTTTTAATTTGTTGATGCATTCTAAGGCGAAAGCTTCAGGTATTAGTTGCGGTGTTCGAGAGCCTATATTAAAATTTGTATTAAATATTTTCGTAAAAATGTTTTCTTGACTTTCAGATTTGATGTGAGCGAATTGTTAGACATACCAAAAACTTTATTTTCACTCAGGTCATTCGGCATACATTTTATTTCTGGAGCAGTGACTCCCCCTTGCTTGTACATGTGAAATGAAATCAGTTACCTTTTTCCATTGTACTTTTTAGCTTTCTTGTCTCCTCTTCTCATGTCGGGCACTCCTTTATCTTATAAGCCCATAAGCAATGGCATTCCTTCATCTGTGACTGCCGCTAGAAAGCTTCGAGAAGAAAGCAGCACGCAGAACCCTGTCTTCATCTAAACTCACCTGAAAATCCTTAAATGTAGCCATTAGAGTATTATTCCCTTACCTAGTTTGATCAGATAAATAACGGCACAGAATAAAATAGATTTTATGATTAGGGGTGGATAAAATTTTCGGTACGAAATCTCAAAATACGTATTAAAAGCTACCCTCTGTAAGCTTGGTAACACATAATTACGCGGGCTTACTCCAAACGTGAGCGATTTTTCACCCCCATTAATCTGCACCTAACCATTATTAGTTTATTGGTTTAATAGGTCATAAATATGACCATTTTTACATGTTACTGCACTGTTAGAGCAGTTGGTTTAACTTCCAGACCATTTCTGACTCTCCTCCAATTAGAACTCCTCACACTGAGAAGGAGAGAAACCTTTCATACTGTTCCTTTCTGTCTGGTGTAGCAAACATTGCCCTTTTGTGAAGATTGTTTGGTGGAATCGAACGACACCAGAAGCGTCTCTGTATATGCTGGTAAGGAGGTTCGGAGTCCATGAGATGAGGATGCGTACCTCGGTATCTATCAATGAAAAAAGAAGAATAATAACTATAATAGTAAATTTCGTAATTTATTTCATTAGTTTGCAGAGCTTAGCAGTAACAGTAATTTTAAATGATCTTTACTCTCACCTGTTTCCATACTCTAACTCCCTCTTCGATTTCTTCTTCATTCGTTTTCGCATTCCACAATTCACTCACTCTCCAACCGTCTCACATCCTCTCTCTATCATACTCTCCATCCTAAAGAACAACTGAATACTGTATTTCTAACATCCAGGATGGAAAAAACACACACACAACAGTGCTGTAATACTGAAAACGAATACCAGTGAGTCATCGTTGGTCGGTTGCAATGTTCCACCGGTCTTGCATTGTAGCCAAAATTCTTAAATAAAACAAAATAAAATGAATTGATGAACTTTATTTAGTTTCATTCATTCATACGAGTCGTGAAAATGCTATTTGTTGGTTTCGCTACTTTTCAAATGCTTTTCGAAAAGCTTTGAAAAACGTTTAGTGGGATATGATTGTAGGAGTGTGTAGAGAGGGTCAGAAAATACATCATTTTATGTCAAACTCAATTGTGTCCACCAGTGAATATTATGCGTTTTGAAAAGTTACTCCTCAAACGTTGACTCAGGCTGTTCGCGAATAATATATGTAGGAAAGACCCAACGCCAGAACAATGTAGGAAAGACCTGCATAGGACAGAATCCTCCATCAATTGAATCTTAATGTAAATAAATGTAGTGGTTAGTGTACAACCTAGCGGAAAGGTGTTTTATAATTCGGAAACACCAGTTATCGTCGGACTAAGTGACAGACTGTCAATCACTGGAAGCAGTAACAGCCGTTTAATGTCTATGAGTATTCGTCCAGAGTGTTCTAAAGTAAAGCGACCTTACAAGATTGGTTGCAGATGACAGATTTAGAGTCAATGGAAAAATTCACATTTCATTAAACACTAATCTAATTTCTTTTAAATTAAACCCAAGATACAATATTAAACAGCTGAACTTAATGTGAACTGCAAATAGGTCTATAGCATAATTTCACTTTAACTACATTTTCATTTATTCATCTCGTTATATAACTTCTAACACTACATGCTGGAATATCTTAAGTTATTACACTAGAAAGTTTTTGAAACAAGGAGTTACACAGTTTCCCCCTATCGACTGCAAGAGACAATACATATTATGTTTCTCAATGAATTATAATGAAATCTATCCAGTATAGCTTTTCTTCTTGCTTAAATACACTGCAGAACAAAGGAACTGGTACACATGCGTAATATCGTGTAGGGCCCCCATGAGCAAGCAGAAGTGTCGCAATACGACGTGACGTGGACTCGACTAATGCCTGAAGTAGTGCCGGAGGGAACTGACACCATGAATCCTGCAGGGCTGTCCATAAATCAGTGAGAGTACGAGGAGGTGGAGATCTCTTCTCAACAGCACGTCGCAAGGCATTCCAGATATGCTCAACAATGTTCATGTCTGGGGAGTTTGGTGGTCAGCGGAAGTATTTAAAATCAGAAGAGTGGTCTGGGAGCCTCCCTGTAGCAATTCTGGGCTTGTGGGTTGTCACATTGTCCTGCTGGAATTGCCCAAGTCCGTCGGAACGCACAATGGACATGAATGGATGCAGGTGAGCAGACAGAATGTTTAGGTATGTGTCACTTGTCATAGTCGTATCTAGACGTATCAGGGGTCTCGTATCACTCCAACTGCACGCGCTCCACACCATTACAGAGCATCCACCAGCTTGAACAGTCCCTTGCTGTCATGCAAGGACGATGGATTCATGAGGTTGTCTCCATACCCGTACACGTCCATCCGTTCGATACAATTTGAGACGAGACTCGTCCGACCAGGCAACTTGTTTCCAGTCAACAACAGTACACTGTCGCTTTTTACGGGCCCAGACGAGGCGTAAAGCTTTGTGTCGTGCAGTCATCAATGGTACACGAGTGGACCTTCGGCTCCGAAAGCCCATATCGATGATGCTTCGTTGAATGGTTCGCACGCTGACACTTACTGATGGCGCAGCACTAATTTCTGCAGCAATTTGCGGAAGGGTTGCTCTTCTGTCACGTTGAACGATTCTATTCAGTCGTCATTGGCCCAGTTCTTGCAGGATCTTTTTCCGGCCGCACCGATATCGGAGATTTGATGTTTTACCGGATTCCTTATATTCACGGTACATTCGTGAAATGGTCGTACAGGCAAATCTCACTTCATCGCTACCTGGGAGATGCTGTGTCCCATCGCTCGTGCGCCGACTACAACAACATGTTCAGACTCACTTAAATCTTGATAACCTGCCATTGTAGCAGCAGTAACCGACGTAACAACTGCACCACATTCTTGTTGTCTTATAAAGGAGTTGCGATCGCAGCGCCGTATTCAGCCCGTTTGAATATCTCTGTACTTGAATACTTACCCCTATACCAGTTTCTTTGGCGCTTCAGTGTACATCATATAGAACTGAATATATTGTGGCATGCGTTTAGAGACTAACTTTGTGTATCGCAGCATGTACAACATACTCTGAGTACCAGAAGAAACTGTTTCCAGTCACAGGTTCTTTACAATTGTCATCGCTTCAAACAACTGAACAGAAACCTGACCTTCAATAAAATCCTATGAGAAACATTGTCGTTAACAAGATCAACTCTATAAAATAATATTTCCCAGGCAAAACGGTCCGTTCCAGTTATTTGATGGAGCTTTAATAAGTGTTTTTATTTTCGTTCCTCTCTCTGCTCAATGCATACGAAATACTTCCATTACCTTTTTCCTTATTGTAGCTATGAAGTCCCTTTAAACATTAGGAAAGATGGAAGGATAATGTGGGTTGCTAAGCGATAGTAGAATGAAGTAAATATTCAAGGTTATTAGTAGCGGAATTAGAAAATGTAAGTTCAACTTTAGACGTCAGATTTGTATGCCATAAGATGTGAGAAGAGTCGACAGAAACATAGTCCATTCCGTCACTCACTTTATTTTCTGTTGCCTGTCCCAGTCTCCGCAGAAACACTTCTGTGAAGTCTCCTGCACAAGCAGCTTCCCGTGGGAGGAGATCGAAGAGAATGATTTGCCAGAGCCGAAGATTGCTTTCTAGAAAAACTCTCTCCCTCAACAGGGGAATGGTCACAGATGTGAATCTTTTGCGGTAGATTAAAACTGTTCGACCTGGGATCGAACTCAAATCCCGCGCTTTATCTTCCTGTGCAGACACGACTATGTAAGGTCTTGCTGGTGGAAACAGGAACGGGGTAACTTCAGAATGCCAACTTTTGATCTGTGGTATGCTTGATATCGAATATCTAGTTCCCTTATCTGGTATGACTCTGTTGAGCTGTTAAACATCTACATCTGTATCTACACTCACTGTATCATCAGAAAATTCATACGAGAAGGTACTTCTTTCGTATTATGAATCAGAGTTTATACCCATTCAGTTCACAGATCGAGAGTAGCGGGAATAATTCTCACAAGCTTCTGTCGGTGGTGTTATTTGCCTATTTGTATATTCTTGTTCGCTTCGTGGGTACGACAGTGTTCTAGTCGTATTACTTTCTTTCTTCGGCTGACTGATTCAAAAAAACATAAAGTTATGAAAATAAAAATTCATAAAGTCATTGTCCCACTATTCACAAACCGAAAAGGAATTTGTTTTAATAATAAAAAAGTTATTCCACAGTTGACACGTTTTTCACTGAAAGGAAAAGCTGGAACGGCTCATGCTGCTGCTGCTGCTGCTGGTGGTTTCTCTGCAGAAAGAATCACGGGTTGTAGAGGTGGAAAATGAAATATGATGTGAGTCAAATGTTCTGTCAACAGAGGAGGCGTACTTTGCATTTAACCTGAGCTTAAATGTACATAACTGTGGACTGTATTACGTTACCATATGTAGTCCCGACTAAACAGGAAGTGACATTTCGAGATAAAAACTGTTTGTCACTATTAAAAACCGTTCCGCGTCTTTCTATTGATTTTTATAAATTGTGTGTACAAAGTACAATCGGACGCCCCCTGGAGTCGTGGAACAGATCACCAGGAGATATTTTCGGACACCACTATCACTTGTACAAACTGTTGTAAGAAGTAGGATCCCCTACGTTCACCAGTCAGGATTGGCATGGCTAGTCACGTACAGAGTACAATCGGACGCCCCGTAGAGTCGTGGAACAGATCATGACGGTCATGGCAGATGTTGTTTCGTAGCGGAACAAAGTCTGAGAACTATGAGGAGAGATAGAAAAAGAAACACGTCATGCTTTGCCGAGGGCTATGATCAGAAAGAGCGTCTTTCGTCAAACGCTCTGTTCACATCCCATAGCCAGCACGCGATTAATCCACCACACTAGTTATTAATCACTGAGACGTGACACGTGGAGACTGACAGCCAGCAGGTTATTGGAACAAACAACTTTGTACTGAAGTGATGATCCTACTTGGCACACAATGAAGTTATACTGGCAGGAAAATTTAAGCGCAAGAAAACGTAAAATTTAACAATAAAAATTCTCGATACTTCTTAGACTGGCAAGGTTACCTGCACATAAGCAGTAGTGCAGTAAACTGAAGTCACGAGATGCCTGCAACGATGTTTTTATCGTATGAAGTAACTCACAAACTGCAGCTAAGTGAGATGACAAGATGTCGCCAGAGATGTTTCTATCAAATATAGCACAAAGGGAGCTATAAGTAAGACAAGAGGTTTAAAAGTCAACATTCTCATTTCTCTCTCTCTCTCTCTCTCTCTCTCTCTCTCTCGCACACATACACACACACACACACACACACACACACTCTCTCTCTCTCTCTCTCTCTCTCTCTCTCTCTCTCTCTCTCTTTCGCCCTGTGTGTGTGTGTGTGTGTGTGTGTGTGTGTGTGTGTGTGTGGATGGAGATTTAATGCTTGAGTTGTATTTCCTGCGAAGTTCCTTCAACGCATTAAATAGTGTGCCTTTGTGTAGTGTATTCGTTTACAGCTGTTTCTCCTCTGCTGTTGCGTTCTTTTATGTGGAAGTTTTTCCCTGTTGTTACATTATGGTATAGGCTAATGGCTGAATCTTAGTATTTTAAAATTCTGGAAAACTCAAACGAAATAATAGACAGAATCAAGAACATAGTCATATCAGACAAAAAAAGTTTTATGTCACATCGCTGTACATTTACATTCCAATTGATGAAAGAATCATAATCATCACAAGTGGACTAAAACAACGCGGAAACCCACTGATGAAACACCCTGATGAAATAGCAACCACACTCAGGACCACAACAGCAAAAAGTTGCTTTGTGTTGAGCAAAGAATTTATTCCCAACATGGACTGCCAATGAGATCGCCGATTAAGGACCTCCTAGCAACACATACACACACAAACACACACACACACACACACACACACACACACACCCATACACATATACTATAAACACTAGCTCCATCACTAACCAAAGATGGCTGACGTCAGAAATTATCAACAGTGAAATTAATAATCAACGGTTGAGGTAGCGTATCCTATGTCCTTTGAAACATTCGTATATTTCCAGATACGTTGATGATACTTTCTTTGTTTGGCCTCAGCACAGAGATAATGTAAACCATCTTCGTGAATACCCGAGTTCAATCCACCCGAAAACTGTTTCACGATAGAGGTGGAAAAGGATGGATGTTTTCCCTTCCTTGATGTGTTGGTCGGGAGGAAGGTGAATGCTACGTTGGAACGTTCCGTTTATGAGATGCCTGCTAACACTGGCTTGTGAAGGGGTACTTCGTCCTTGGTTCACAGTGTCCATGTCATCTGGTACCCTGAGAGTTTGTCAGCTGAGTTAATCCATCTCGAAGTCACCTTTCGTCAGAATAGTTGCAATGAAAGACAGATTAAATGTGTGTTGCGCTATCGACCAATTTTGCACCGCTTTGAATGATGATGATACCTATGTAGCACCAAAGTCTACGGCCTTTCTGCCTTGCACAGGGAGCATTTCGAACTCGATCGGTGGTATTTTATGGAAATATAATGTGAAGTGCGTTTTTCGAATGCCATCTAAGACCGGGGTCCTTTTAAGCTCCGTGAAGGGTGATCTTGGTTTGCGTAAGGCGGGTTTCTACGATGTTCCTTGCAGTTGGGGCATCTCATATATAGGTCAGACTGTCAGTACTGTGGAGGGTACACATGCATACAACAGCCGAGCAAATCCTCTTTACCGAACATTGTCTTGACACTGTTCATTCTATGTCAATTCTAACATGCACTTCCAGCTATTGCGATAGTGAAACTTCCTGGCAGATTAAAACTGTGTTCCGGACCGAGACTCGAACTCGGGACCTTTGCCTTTCGCGGGCAAGTGCTCTACCTAAGCACGACTCACGCCCCGTCCTCACAGCTTTACTTCTGTCAGTACCTCGTCTCCTACCTTCCAAACTTTACAGAAGCTCTCCTGCGAACCTTGCTTCTTTCAGGAGTGCTAGTTCTGCAAGGTTCGCAGGAGAGCTTCTGTAAAGTTTGGAAGGTAGGAGACGAGGTAATGGCAGAAGTAAAGCTGTGAGGACGGGGCGTGAGTCGTGCTTAGGTAGAGCACTTGACCGCGAAAGGCAAAGGTCCCGAGTTCGAGTCTCGGTCCGGCACACAGTTTTAATCTGTCAGGAAGTTTCGTATCAGCGCACACTCCGCTGCAGAGTGAAAATCTCATTCTATTGTGATAGTGTTATTAAGGGAGCCGCGCGGGATTAGCCGAGCGGTCTTAGACGCTGCAGTCATAGACTGTGCGGCTGGTCCCGGCGGAGGTTCGAGTTCTCCCTCGGGCATGGGTGTGTGTGTTTGTCCTTAGGATAATTTAGGTTAAGTAGTGTGTAAGCTTAGGGACTGATGACCTTAGCAGTTAAGTCCCATAAGATTTCACACACATTTGAACATTTTTTTTTTCTTTTTATTAAGGGAGCTGTTGAAATAAAATTAGCAAGTAACCTTGTAAATAGAGATGGTGGCTTTTGTTTAAATTGTCCTCCTCTCACGCTTTTCATGATTATGCTAGCTCACCCACTGAATATTAATTTCACTATAGATAACTGCTGAAGTCGATCAGCTTTCGTTTGTGCTGGCGCTAGTGTTTACAGTGTGTGTGTGTGTGTGTGTGTGTATTTGTGTTTGCGTTTGCGTTTGCGTTTGCGTTTGCGTTTGTGTGTGTGTGTGTGTGTGTGTGTGTGTGTGTGTGTGTGTGTGTGTATTTGTGTTTGCGTTTGCGTGTGTGTGTGTGTGTGTGTGTGTGTGTATTTGTGTTTGCGTTTGCGTGTGTGTGTGTGTGTGTGTGTGTGTGTGTGTGTGTGTGTGTGTGTGATGTTTACGGAGGTTCTGTGAAAACCGAGGTTTTAAAATCGTTTGCACAGCGCATACTTGCTGCAGTTTCCCTTGAAAACGACAAGGTGTGCTCCTGTCGAATTATCGGCTGTTGTCGACGACGTCACCTGACTGCATTTCCGTAAATTATATGAACAATAATAAAAATTTTCACAGAATAGGCCACATGTTAAAGTAAGAGGGCCTTCAAGTAGGATACAGGACAACACAACTTAGAAAAAGCTTAGAACACAGGACACACAAGATATCCTGGACATCCCAGAGCTCTAAAAAGTAACAGCTCCCATAGCGCACTTGCTGACCACCTAACAGCCCACAATTACCACCCAAGTACAAGAGAAACAGATTCAAAAAGATTAAAATCCAGCCACAGACTATACCGAAAAGTATAAAATAACAACAGATGAAAACTTTTGCACACAGAAGGCAATAGCAGAAGGAAAACAGGTTGTGAATGAATACACTATATTATGCAAAGGCACACTACTTAAAAAATTAAAGGGACTTGACAGAAAAGAAAACAGAAGCTGCTAAAAACCACATGTACACACACACACACACACACACGTACACACACACACACACACACACACACACACACACACACACAGAGAGAGAGAGAGAGAGAGAGAGAGAGAGAGAGAATGCGAGAAAAATTGGGAAAAGTGTCGTTACAAACAAAACTCTGCATGATATGTGTAGTCTTTGTGTGTGCTTGTGCTTCTCAATAACTCATGAGAACGCAAAAGAAAAAGGATCTGTCAAAGCAAAACGTAAATAATAAGCGACTGCACAGTGTTCATAGATCAATGGTGCGGTGTTAAAAGTTAATAATAAATCGATATATCGCTTCATATTTCAAACGTTATAGCAAGAGCAGCGGCAACTGTCGACGTTTTTGATGTGCTAGCAGCTGCTCGCTTCTCATGCTTACTGCGCAGGTACAACATCTGTTACCAGGATGGCGCTGCAACAGGAAAAAGGGTTTTGCGTGTTCCGAGTTGAAGTGTCGGAATCCATAGTTACAGAGCAGCGTGAGTATCGTGCACGATTTAGGAAAGATTCACCACACAAGAATAACATAGGTAGTTAGTATCGACAGTTCGCGGAGACGGGATGCCTTTAGAAGAGGAAGAGTCCTGGTCGATCCCATCTGTCTGATGCAAAAGTCTAAAGAGTGTACGAAACGTTTCACCAGACTTCTCGCAAAGTCACTTAGTAAAGGAAGGAGGGAATAGTCCACGCCAAAGATTACGGTGTGGAAGTTTTTGCGCAAGTGGCTATGTTTTAAAACTTACAAAGTGGGATTAGTGAAGGCCCTTACACCTGAGACAGTGTGAAAAGGGATGACTTTTGTGAAGAGCTGCGTTAAAAATGGTGGACGCTGGCTAGGTAGAAAGACTCATCGTCTTCAATAAAGCCACTTTCCATGTAAGTGGCAAGGTGAACATGCACCATATCCGTTTCTGGGGAAGTGGGGAATCACTTACGCTGATAGAGTAGCTGCATGACTCTCCAAAAAACGTTTTCTGTGGTGTGTTACGCGAGCAATTACATGGCTCATTTTCCTTTGAGCAACAAATGGTGATAGGTACCATGCTTAGAGACACATTGGAAAGCGAGTTTTCATCCCAACTGAACAGCAGTTACGGTGATTATATTTTTCATTTTCACAGCAATGTACGAGAGCATCTTAATCGTATTATTCACCGATACTAGATTGGACATGCTGCAATAGCAGACGAAAGCCTTCTCCTTGGGCCACCCCATTCGCTGAGTTTAACACCCTGCGATTTCTTTCTGTGGGTGTTGATGAAATATCGAATTTATGTACCGCCAATTCTAGTGTGCCTTGAGGAAATGTGTGACTGGAAAACGCATGCACTACAGACCATCACAGAGGACATTCTACAGCAAGTATGGGGATAATTTGATTACGGTGTAGATGTGGAGATGTTTTGAAGAATTGTGACTAATGCATCAAAACTTGGACAGATGCCGCTGCGTATGTTGTACTGCTTTGCCCATGTAAAGCAATAAATCGATTTATTATTATAATTTTTTAAACTGCACCATTCATTTATAAACCCCTTGTGCAAAATATCTTGACACAATTAAATCACACTTAAACATAATCTGATGCTGTAACTCGTCAACGAAATATATATTGATATTGTTTGGTTGCAGATGATGAGCAACTCTCAACATGATCAATTTTACTGTAGATATCTGCAAGACGCATCACGAAGCCTTTAACTAAATTTATGCAAATGTACATGATAATATATAAATGGTCCTACATAAGCTTACAACGTAAAATTAAGTTAATGACAAAAATAAACAAAAACTGTTCTTTCGATCTACTTTTTTCAGAATAGTTATCATTTAATATATGCTTCATTCCGACGGCCGGTGTGGCCGAGCGGTTCTAGGTGCTTCAGTCTGTAACCGCCTGACCGCTACGGTCGCAGGTTCGAATCCTGCTTTGGGCATGGATATGTGTGATATCCTTAGGCTAGTTAGGTTCAAGTAGTTCTAAGTTCTAGGGGACTGATGACCTCAGATGCTAAGTCCCATAGTGCTCAGAGCCATTTGAACCATTTTATGTTTCATTCCACAGATTTGAATAAAAAAAAACCACTGATGATGGCACAGAGATGCTGAATCATGTCTGTCACAAGAAAAAGTAGTGTTTTGCATAACAGATGGGCGCTATATCTAATAATTGTAACTAAAAACATGGCACATGCAAGAGCAGCAAATCCAAATGATCAGTACAGCTACAGTTACACAAGTATCCGATTGCAAAAGCATGTTATTCAAGACTATAGTAAACCATGTATGTTAGTATTGAAAACAAGAACCTCTGAAACTGTAAATGGCGGAATGAAGAGAGTACTTTGAATGGCAAGTGGAGTCTGAAAGCCCACTGAAACTATCTTTCTGGTTATGTGGCTCAACTAGAATGAAGAACTGGACCGCCTACAGTTCCTCATATAATAAGGCTATTGTTGGACTGAAAATATGAATAGGGAGATGGGTGTACTAGTCTTTTTGGATAATTTTGAAACACATGAATTTATAGTTTCACACAGAACTGTACTGCCAGGGTACAGATATAGCCACAGTTGACAATTAATGCAGAAAGCATCCTGCAAAAGGTCAAAACACATTGTCAATCCAACAAATGTATACAGTCATGCCACCTTTGGAAGTCAGTTGCAAGAAAACGTAAGGTATATAATATCCAGTAATATCTTAATCGTGTAACACAGAAGCTGCTGACAATACCCTGCACCAAAAAAAAAAAAGAAAGAGCTGTAATCATTTCTCAGCCTCATTAATTATTACCATAGATTCCTGCAAGATATTGTCACAGAGTCTTTATCTAAATTACTGAGAGAATGGGTACCTTCCAAATGCATGTGAAACAGCAAGAAACAACATATATTCTGACGAAACTCCCACTATTAATTTATCTGAAATTTTTTCTTCTTGGTGGGCCCCATAGCCCCATGAAATGTGAAGAAGAATATTACTCCAGCAAACTGTGTTTAAAATACTTTCTTGCACTACCAGTTTTTTTGCACTGCCCGTTCTCAAGTTCGTCTATACTATGAGAGGACAACAATGTATCCACATCTGATATTATAGATGCAAATGGAAATGGGCAGTGCCCGAAATCAGTAGTGCAAATAAAATGCAAGTAAAATATTTTAAACACAGCCTGGTGGAGTAATTTCCTTCTTGAAATTTATCTGTACTTTTAAAAACGATTTATTCTGTGCTGCGACACTAGTGGATTCTGTTTTAAGTCAAGAGCAAGACGACATAGCGAAATCAATTGGTTAAGTGTCCCATCAGTCCAAAAAAAGCTCATATTAACTATAGCAAAATTGAAAGAGTTGTTGGCTTTGTTATTCGGTGTGATCTACTTTAAGTGCTACCTTTACTGTAGGCATTTAACATTAGTCATTGGTCATACTGCTTTTAAATTTAATAGATTCGACTAATCGATTGACATTATTGACTTTAAATCTGAGCTGGTATGATTATGAGGTCCAACACAAGCCTGGAAAAATGCACCAAAATGCTGACACACAAAGCCAGGAAGTTCGCTTGTTACAGCCAGCTGAGGTATTATTGCTGAATGGAAGGAATCAAAAGAACAAGATGAAAAGTGTCAACAATTTGCTCCTCTATCAGAATTTGTGTCAGAAGACATTTTATTTCCTAAAACTCTACAAGGAAACTGATCATTGATATCTAAGTGCTCCATTGCCATATTATCACACAGTCTCATGACACGATTCAAGCTCGTTACAGTGGAAAGCAGGAACCAAATGCTCAAGCAGCAACATCTAGTGGAATGACAGACAGAGCAATATTGAAGATTACATCCGCATCTACATTCCATGCAGACAAAAAAATGGAAATTTGTGGTAAGGACTATGGGACCAAACTGCTGAGGTCATCGGTACCTAGGCTTATGCATTACTTAATCTAACTTAAACTAACTTACGCTAAGGACAACACACACAACTATGCCCGAGGGAGGACTCGAACCTCCGACGGCAAGAGCCGCGCGATCCGTGACAAGAGACCCTAGACCGCACGGCTGCCCCTCGCGGCACATGCAAATAGAGATCGCAAGAAACTAAACAATTAATTCGATTGCGAACAACTACCACAAGCCACCACATCCTCTGAGATTATAGTTTTGGACGTCCTAGGACCATTCACGCAATACAGAAAGGAAAGTATATTTTATCAATTATTGATCATTTCTTCTGTGATCCAGCTTCGGGGGCAATCGCTGACAGACAACAAAGATGGTAGCGAGAGCTTTTGTTACACATTTTGTTTTACTTTTTCTAACTTCTGATACAATGCTTAATGATCAAGGGTCAAATTTTGCTCTTCAGTATTCATACGAGTTTGTCAACTACTGCATATTAAGAAATGGAGGAAAATGCCTTTCCATACAAGACAAATGTAAACGTCAATAGTTTGCTGCTCTACCAGAATTTGTGTCACAAAACGATTTTTTCCTTCATAAAACGCCACAAGGAAACTCTTTTTCAAAATCGTAAGCCCTTGCTATCAACAGTCGTGATGCAATAAAAATGATCCATGTCTCCTACAGCTCATTCGTAATTAACTGTGGAATCGTTCAATGTTAGGCTTTACTCTACTATACAGTTCAACTACCAACTTTTAGAGAGTCTCCCCCTTACCTCATTAAACTTATTTGGTACCTATTTCTGAGACATCTCTGATAATCGTAATAAAGTATCTGACTTCTCTGTGTTGTCACTGCAATGGAAATGTTGCCAACTATACTCACAAGGGTCGTACTGAATCGTGGTGGAATAAAATATTAAGCCCTAGTATATTTCAGCTTTATGAAAAAAGTATGCAACAGAAACGCATATGATCCCATATGACAATAAGGTGATGAATGATTCTATTGAGGTTCATTACATATCTGAATTCAGTACATCTCTCAGATGCTCCTACAATGTAGGTGTCCGTCAGGGGGTGACTCAAACTGAAGATTAATTCCCACAAAAGTCATTATTCACTACATAAAATTTCAGTTCAACATAAAAGAAATGATCTTAACTTTAGGGATAAATCATGTCCTACTCGCATTCGGAAGGACGACGGTTCAATCCCGCGTCCGGCCATCCTGATTTAGGTTTTCCGTGATTTCCCTAAATCGATCCAGGCAAATACCGGGATGGTTCCTTTGAAAGGGCACGGCCGACTTCCTTCCCCATCCTTCCCTAATCCTATGAGACCGATAACCTCGCTGTTTGGTCTCTTCCCCCAAACAACCAACCAAATCATGTCCTGACCCTTCTCCTTGTCAGTGTTTTTCACACATTCCTTCCCCCCCCCTTTCCCCCTCCCCCCCCCCCCCCCCCCCGCCCGCTCCATGATTCTGTGCAGAACCTCCTCATTCTTTATCTTAGCAGTTAACAGTCCGCGAAATTTTAAACACTCGTCTGTAGAACCATATCTCAAATGCTTCGATTCTAATCTGTTCCAGTTTTCCTTCACTGCCATACAATGCTGTGCTCCAAACGTCCATTCTCAGAAATTTCTTCCTCAAATAAAGGCCTATATTTGATACTAGTAGCCTTCTCTTGGCCAGGAATGCCCTTTTTGCCAGTGCTAGTCTGCTTTTGATGTCCTTGATTCGTCCATCATTACTTATTTCATTTCTAGGTAGTAGAATTCCTTATCTTCATCTACTTCTTGATCACCAATTGTAATGTTATATTCCTCGTTATTCTCATTTCTGCTACTTCTCATTACCTTCGTCTTTCTTCGATTTACTCTCATTCCATTCGATTGAGCATGACGTGTAATTCTTCTTCGCTTTCACTCAGGTTAACAGTGTCATCAGCGAATCGTATCACTGATAAACCTACACCTTGATTGAACACCAGGGGTGAAAGACTACGCTATTATTAATCCAAGCACTTCTTTCTTGGTTGTCCGCACTTATTATTTCCTCTTAGCCATTGTACATACACTCCTGGAAATGGAAAAAAGAACACATTGACACCGGTGTGTCAGACCCACCATACTTGCTCCGGACACTGCGAGAGGGCTGTACAAGCAATGATCACACGCACAGCACAGCGGACACACCAGGAACCGCGGTGTTGGCCGTCGAATGGCGCTAGCTGAGCAGCATTTGTGCACCGCCGCCGTCAGTGTCAGCCAGTTTGCCGTGGCATATGGAGCTCCATCGCAGTCTTTAACACTGGTAGCGTGCCGCGACAGCGTGGACGTGAACCGTATGTGCAGTTGACGGACTTTGAGCGAGGGCGTATAGTGGGCATACGGGAGGCCGGGTGGACGTACCGCCGAATTGCTCAACACGTGGGGCGTGAGGTCTCCACAGTACATCGATGTTGTCGCCAGTGGTCGGCGGAAGGTGCACGTGCCCGTCGACCTGGGACCGGACCGCAGCGACGCACGGATGCACGCCAAGACCGTAGGATCCTACGCAGTGCCGTAGGGGACCGCACCGCCACTTCCCAGCAAATTAGGGACACTGTTGCTCCTGGGGTATCGGCGAGGACCATTCGCAACCGTCTCCATGAAACTGGGCTACGGTCCCGCACACCGTTAGGCCGTCTTCCGCTCACGCCCCAACATCGTGCAGCCCGCCTCCAGTGGTGTCGCGACAGGCGTGAATGGAGGGACGAATGGAGACGAGTCGTCTTCAGCGATGAGAGTCGCTTCTGCCTTGGTGCCAATGATGGTCGTATGCGTGTTTGGCGCCGTGCAGGTGAGCGCCACAATCAGGACTGCATACGACCGAGGCACACAGGGCCAACACCCGGCATCATGGTGTGGGGAGCGATCTCCTACACTGGCCGTACACCACTGGTGATCGTCGAGGGGACACTGAATAGTGCACGGTACATCCAAACTGTCATCGAACCCATCGTTCTACCATTCCTAGACCGGCAAGGGAACTTGCTGTTCCAACAGGACAATGCACGTCCGCATGTATCCCGTGCCACCCAACGTGCTCTAGAAGGTGTAAGTCAACTACCCTGGCCAGCAAGATCTCCGGATCTGTCCCCCATTGAGCATGTTTGGGACTGCGTGAAGCGTCGTCTCACGCGGTCTGCACGTCCAGCACGAACGCTGGTCCAACTGGGGCGCCAGGTGGAAATGGCATGGCAAGCCGTTCCACAGGACTACATCCAGCATCTCTACGATCGTCTCCATGGGAGAATAGCAGCCTGCATTGCTGCGAAAGGTGGATATACACTGTACTAGTGCCGACATTGTGCATGCTCTGTTGCCTGTGTCTATGTGCCTGTGGTTCTGTCAGTGTGGTCATGTGATGTATCTGACCCCAGAAATGTGTCAATAAAGTTTCCCCTTCCTGGGACAATGAATTCACGGTGTTCTTATTTCAATTTCCAGGAGTGTATTATACATTATCCATCTCTCTATAGTTTACCCCAATTTCGAACATCTTGCACCATTTTACATTATCGAACGCTTTTTCCAGGTCTACAAATCCTATGAACGTGTCTTGATTTTTCTTTAGTCTTGCTTCCATTATTAACCGCAACGTCAGAATTGCCTCTCACGTGCCTTTACCTTTCCTGAAGCCAAACATATTTTTCTTGCCAGCAACTTGGATGCATGATTGTGCGATAATTCTCGCGCTTGTCAGCTCTTGCGGTCTTCGGAATTGTGTGGATGATATTTTTCCGAAAGTCAAATGGTATGTCGCCAGACTCATACATTCTGCATACCAGCTTGAATAGTCGTTTTGTTGCCACTTCCCCCAATGATTTTAGAAGTTCTGATGGGATGTTATCTATCCCTTCTGCCTTATTTGATCTTAAGTCGTCCAAAGCGCTTTTAAATTCTGATTCTGTTATTGGTTCCCCTGTCTCTTCTAAGTCGACTGCAATTTCTTCTTCTATCACGTAGGAAGTATCTTCCCCGTCATAAAGGCCTTCAGTGCACTCTTTCCACCTATCTGCTCTCTCCTTTGCATTTATCAGTGGATCTCCCGTTGCGTTCTTAATGTTACCACCCTTGATTTCAGTTTCTCCGAAGATTGTTTTCACTCTCCTGAGTCAGTCCTTTCAGAAATCTTTTTTTTTTCGATTTATCCACAGTTTCCACGCAGCCATATCGTCTTAGCTTCCCTGCACTTCCTATTTATTTCATTATTCGGCGACTTGTATTTCTGTATTCCTGAATGTCCACGAACATTACTGTACTTCCTTCTTCCATCAATCAACTGAAGTATTTCTTCTGTTACCCATGGTTTCTTCGCCGTTACCTTCTTTGCACCTATGTTTTTCTTTCCAACTTCCGTGATGGCCCTTTTTAGAGACGTTCATTCCTCTTCAATCGCACTGCCTACTGAGCTATTCCTTATTGCTGTATCCACAGCCTTAGAGAACATCAAGCGTATCTCGTCATTCCTTAGCACTTCCGTATCCCCCTTCTTTGCCTACTGATTCTTCCTCACTGGTCACATCAACTTCAGCCTACTCTTAATCACTAATAAATTGTGATCTGAGTCTATATCTGCTCTTGGGTACGCCTTGCAATCCAGTACCTGATTTCGAATATCACTGTCTGACCATGATGTAATCTAACTGAAATCTTTCCGTATCACCCTGCCTTTGCCAAGTACACTTGCTCCTCTTGTGATTCTTGATAAGAGTATTCGCTATTTCTATATGTAATTTATTACAGAACTCAATTAGCCCTTCTCCTCTCACATTCTTTGTCCCAAACCCATATTCTCCTGTAACCGTTTCTTTCATTCCTTCCCCTACAACTGCATTGCAGTCCTCAATGACTATTAGATTTTCATCTCCCTTTACATTCTGTATTACCCTCTCAATATCCTCATATACTTTCTCTATCTCTTCGTCTTCAGCTTGCTACATCGGCATGTATATCTGAACTAACGCTGTCGGTGTTGGCTTGCTGTCGATTCTTATGAGAACAACTCTATCGCTGAACTGTTCACAGTAACACAATCTCTGCCCTACCTTCCTGTTTATAACGAATCCTACTCCATATGGATCGTAAAACAGTGGTTTGTCGCGACGTGGTATTCAGGCTCACAGAAGGGATGGACATGATTCCACCAAACGGTTTGTTTCGAGAAAGGAAGCCGACAGCCCGCATTTGAATTATAATGGTATAGCTCATTGAAGACGAGCGGAAGAAAAAATAATAAACAGAACTCACGATTACAAATAAAGAAATTGGGGGAATCATTCACGAGAGATACCAAGTTCGCTCGGCTAATAGAGTTTCGTTAGCTTTAAGAATTTCCCTCAGTTAACACTAAACTAACAGCATTGGTTTATGAGGGCAAGACATGGAACGCAAAAGTTATGAGCTGATAGTGTGATACTATCAGATCGACAGATACAGTGGAAAAACAAAGCATGGACACAAGATCTTAAGTTGTGCTCGAACCTACTGGTATCCACAGGCAAATTGTCATTAATTGAACGTGATAGTGCTGGTACTTTCAGATCTTAACACTCTAACTCACAAATTGCTATGTACTAATATACTAAGATCATGTTCCAAGAAAACAACCATTCTCAAACGTCAGAGTCTGTAGAAAGTTCTCCAGGCTCCGCTCGTACTCTGAGGATGACATCATCTTGCTGTTTTTACAAGGGGAGGGACGGCACCGCTCAGCTAGTCCACTGAGAAAAATAGAAAAACGAGGAAAGCTCAAAGTTCATTGCATGCTGTTTTACTGGAAGGACAGAAACACTCATATTTCGCAAAATGTTATTTTACTGGGCATCTCCGGAACTCAAACTGAAGCAAAGGAATGTAAACGGAAGGTTGGTATGGCTATTTCTGAAGGAAAGAAATTTCTCTGACATACTCCAAACATTCCAAAATACCAACCAATGCTTCCATATCCTGCACACAAAGAAATCAGCACTTGATAATGGAAAAGGAAGAGGTTGCTGTTCGCTAGATGAAATAAGACAACGTGTCCCATTGTACTTTTCTCCTAACCATTGGCATGTGTTCAGGTTATGATACCGAGGGCAACAAAATCGCACAGAAAATAAAAAGAAACTGAAAGGGGAACAAACGAGAATATTGGGTCTTACTGAGAAATCCTTCAATCGAAAAGCGAAAAACAAAGAAATTTTCTCCATCATATGAGGGCCCATGCCATATTTCATGGCTAATGTCACGATGAGATGTAATTAGCGGACTGCGTGATAATGTACATTTCAACAGGCTAAAGCCTTATCGTAGGCATTTGACGTTGACACTAGCTGTAATTCCAGGTGTTCCGTCAAGAGCCAAATCCAGTACATTCCAGGGCGTTGTAAGATGTAAACAACTCCTGCCCCTACTGCCCCATCGATACGCTAACACCTGTATGGTTTATAGTGGTAACATTGAGTTCAGTTTTTAAGACTAGCTACAGCAGCATGTCCGCGGTAATGGAGGACAATACATTCAGTGACGTGATTTTTTTCAACTACTGAAAAGGAGAGACATCCAACTGCTCATTCTGGTGCCCTGCATCTCAGCATTGGTGGGAAGTAGCGACCGGCCTCGGTCCAGTGGTTTTTTGCCCTCCCCTATTTGTTCCTATCGCTCCACGATTAATGCAACCCTGTTTTTCTCTTCAGCTTCAAGCAGGACCTGATCTACAACCTTTTCCAACGTTACGTATTGGAAAAGCTGGTTCCCTGCGCTCTGATTTCTTCCAATTCTAATTTCCGTAATGCCACTGCAAGGAGTGGGTCGTTTTCTCAGCCTCGGAGCTGTGGAAATCCATATTCCTGCCACAATCCGTAATTCATCAAACCTCAGTAAACCATGACGATTTTCCTTTCCTCTCTCAATTGATCTCGGGCTTTGATCCACTACCAAACGACACCTGCCATAACGACACTGAGTGGCTGATGGTATGTTCTATGGCTCCGTGGTGAGTATGGCTGTACTCTTACAGACAGGAATATCTTGAGAATACTGACTTTTAAGTCTCTTGTTTTATTTACAATTCCATTAGATTCCTTATCCCCTGAGGATATCTCAACATAACACGCTTTACCTGTATCTTTACATGCGATAAAAACTTCTCTGGAGCGCCTCGTCAAACAACTTCATGGACTATGAGTGTTATTTACATGGGTAAAAAACCCTTAGAGGTGTCTCGACACCTCACTTTACTATACTGCAAAGGTTGCTACATACACTACGTGATCAAAAGTATCCGGAAACTTGTCTGAAAATGACTTACAAGTTCGTGGCGCCTTCCATTGGTAATGCTGGAATTCAGTATGATGTTGGCCCACCCTTAACCTTGATGGCAGCTTCCACTCTCGCAGGCGTACGTTCAATCACTTGCTGGAAGGTTTCTTGGGGAATGCAGCCCATTCTTCAAGGAGTGCTGCACTGAGGAGAGGTATCGATGTGGGTCGGTGAGGCCTGGAACGAAGTCGGCGTTTCAAAACATTCCAAAGGTTTTCTGTAGGATTCAGGTCAGGACTCTGTGCATACCAGTCCATTACAGGGATGTTATTGTGGTGTAACCACGCCGCCACAAGCCGTGCATTACGAACAGGTGCTCGATCTTGTTGAAAGATGCAATCGCCATCCCCGAAATGGGAAGCAAGAAGGTGCATAAAACATCAATGTGAGCCTGTGCTGTGATAGTACCACGCGAAACAACAAGGGGGGCGAGCCCCCTCCATGAAAAACACGACCACATCATAACACCACCACCTCCCAATTTTACTGTTGGCGCTACACACGTTGGCAGATGATGTTCATCGGCCATTCGTCATACCCACACCCTGCCATCGGGCCGCCACATTGTGTACCGTGATTCGTCACTCCGTGCAACGTTTTTCGACTGTTCAGTCGTCCAATGTTTACGCTACTTACACCGAGAGAGGCGTCGTTTGGCATTTACCGGCGTGCTGTGTGGCTTATGAGGAGCAATTCGATCATCAAATCCTAGTTTTCTCACCCCACGCCTAACTGTCATAGTACTTGCAGTGGATCCTTATACAGTTTGGAATTCCTGTGTGGTGGTCTGGATAGATGTCTGCCTATTACACATTACGACCCTTTTCGACTGTCGGCGGTCGTGTCATGTCTTGGCCAACAAATGTGCATGATCTGTACCCATTGGAACGCATATCGGGCACTAGTTGCGTGTCCATAAACCACCAACCTGTAATTTGCGGGAACCGCTTGACCTGTGGGTAGACATCGGAGGCCACATACATCTGGAATCCTGTCAAAGACTTGCAGAATCCATGGCAAGCAGATTCTTTGTTGTACTATGTTTGAAAAGTGAAACAGCACGCTAATTATCAGATGGTCGTAATGTTTGGCACATCCGTGTAAGTAGAAATTATATGATGTCCGTAGGCAAGCGAATCAGTTGGAAAGGTTGGACCGATTTGGCTATCTTTTTAAATATTCGTAGTAGTCCGAATAAAGTTTTTAGGAAAAGAACAATTGGAAAAGTTGCCCGGAAATTTGAAAAAATTGGGAAAGCATGAGAGTACCTTTTTTTATGGGATTTTTATATGGTCTGAAGACCACAACTTACGATTCGAACGATGGATATGCGTAATTACTTTTTTATTTTGTTCGTTAGGGTCCTGAAAAAATTTTCAGGATAAAAGTTCTGGACAGTCACAAAGGAAAGTCGGAAAATTTGGACAAACTTCAAAAACCATAATTTGTGCAAGCACTCTCGGTCATCTCTGACGATAATAACGACGTATGTGGTCGATTTTTTTTTTTTTTTTATCTTATGCTCCAGGGGTGGAAATAGCTCAGTTGAATGTTTTCATTTAAAATATCTGAAAGCTCTGGAGAAAAATCTGGAAAAACACTTTCCATCCTAAACTGAAATTAAATTACATTTGTTTTTATTTTTGTGATGTTTCGTGATCAGTCCAAGAAATGTAGTTGTTTTATTTTTATTCAAACTCCAATGTATTTCATTATTACTTGCACACATGTTGTTTGACAGCTGAATATTAAACTTTGAATCAATCCAGTTTGTTACATAGAGACGATAAATTGATTCGGTTGTTTATTTTGAGTTGAACTGTGATTGTGTTGTAAGTTCATCGCATTCTCCCAGCAACATACGTCGGAATTTCATCGTTTTGGTGGTGTGTTGACTCTGTTGGCAGGCAATTTTCGCCAAACATTGCCAGTGATCCACGGTCAACGCCAGCCGATGAACTTAGCGCACGTTTGAAGTCATACACTTTGCGGAAACATGTCAAGACGATAAAATTAAGCATGAACATGTGTGTCGAGTTGCAAAAGGACCAATCTAGAGAAGTCATTTCAAACTGCTTGCTGGACTTTGGCAATGGTAAAATCACCACTGATATTCGACTGGCTGCATTACATTCCCCGTCGATTTTTGACAGTTCATCGAATCGAAGACCGAAATCATCCGAAATGTGTCCCAAACATTGCTTGAAAATACAAAAATCATGTTTGGATGAGCGAACGTGCTGTATTGGCAGCGACAAACATTGAATTTAAAGGTTCAAAGTGAAATTGCTGACCGCTGGCTGGCTGAGCGGTTCTAGGCGCTTCAGTCTGGAACCGCGCGACTGCTACGGTCATAGGTTCGAATCCTGCCTCGGGCATGGATGTGTGTGATGTCCTTAGATTAGTTAGGTTTAAGTGGTTCTAAGTTCTAGGGGACTGATGACCTCAGATGTTAAGTCCCATAGTGTTCAGAGCCTTATTTTTTTTTTTTAATTGCTGTCGAATTGATGGCACACAAATCGGCGGATTCCGTTACTAGCCAAGTAGATGTCGTCAACTACTTAGCCGAATTTGTAAACTCGCTGGAATTGTGCTGACCGCCACCTTACAGTCTCGAATCAGTGATCATAATATTTCGAAATACGAGGGTTGTCCAGAAAGTAAGTTCCGATCGGTCGCGAAATGGAAACCACAGTGAATACCAGAATCGTTTTATTTGCAACAGTTAGGTACACCTTCCACCTACTTCTCTACATAGTCGCAGCCCCAGCTTCGAGTTTTGTCATAGTGTTGTATCAACTTTCCAATATCCTCGTCATAGAAAGCAGCCACCTGTGCTTTCGGCCAGTTGTCTGCACTGGTCAGCAGCTCGTTGTATGTGGAAAATTTTTGTCTTCATAGCCAGCGGTTCTTGTGAGTAGAGATGTGACTCAGGGGGGGGGGGGGGGATGGGGGGGGCAATTACGAACTGTATTGTGGGTGATCAAACACTTCTCATTGGGAACGATGCAGGAGCGTCTTCATTGCCCCTGCAGCGCGCGGCCGAGAATTGGCATGAAGAAGGAACTGCTCGACAGTTGTGTTATGTGGGCTGCATGACACAGGCGAAATCTCACACCAGGCCCTCATACTTGGCCGGAGACGCTATTCCCTACGCATCTTTACGTGCTCACTGTTCGCTCAAAACTGAAAAGAGCGCCTCGACACGATCGACGGGTATACTATAGACATTGCCCAACACATCCGTGCAAAGCATTACCGGATTTTCCCAGTGGCTTTGTAAGGTGTCAGGCAAAGCCAACACCTTCCATGAAAACCCTGACATGATAAGCAAATCCAGTAGTATGTCACATAGCTCTGAATAAATCGTGACATTAAACTAACCAAAGTAATACAAGTAACGAGTGAGCAAATGGAATACCACAGACTAACACAAGAATGCCTAAATGCATGTCATACCTTCCCAGCATGACACAGACGCAGTTCCGAGGGGAGAAACGAGAACAAAAGTCGAGAGCATTTCCGTGTTAAGCGAGAAGGCCCTACGATAAGGGATGGACACCCACGTCGCCAGCTAAACGCTCCGACCACACCACCCGCAAGTTTTTAGCGTGAGACTTTTTTGCGTCTCTGTTACGTTAGGACCATCTCCCAGCCCATGTTAAAAGCTAGAGCCCTCCAGAAGAACAGTATAGATCTTACGATAACGCTAAAAGGACCACACCAGCTGCAAGTTTTAGCGTGAGACTTTTTCGCGTCTCCGTTACGTTGCAAACTTTAAAAACATTGCCCCACCATGAAAAGTATAACGTTTCTCATTGGATAGACAGAATTTTTGTAGGCGGAGCTTAAGGTTAACATTGAGACCCTGATTGGTCAGATGAAAACACAGCCAGATAGTTTTTTTTTCAACCAACTTCGGTAAATTGTAGTAAGGAAAAGTCAGGAGAGAGTTGCTTCCGAGAGGGCGAGCTGGACGGAGCTGCGCCGGCCGCTGTCCCCTGACGAACACCGACAAGGTAATGAACGCACGCGATGCCGCATTTTTGAGCGCATAAGGCATCACTCAGAACTGCAGAAGTCTCATCTGTTACACCCCCTTATTGCGTAATACTAGTGTCGATCGTCAATTAAAGCTCATGGTGTTCACATTTGCCACTTGAAGTAAAAATCTGAAACGCGATGATTTTTCTGTTATATAGTTATTGAAAAGCCACATCAGCCACTGTAATGACAAGTTAGATAAGTAATTAAAGATAATTGAGGGTCACTGTAGACCTCTTTTGTGAAACTTAAATTAAACCTAGATTATAGATGTGATATGGCATAGGTCATCCTTCGATCCATTGTAGAACTTGGAGACCCATTCAGGGAATATTCATTCACATTTTTGTTGAACGCTGTTGGTTTTTACCATCCTGTATTAAAACATTTCCTTTTATCAATAGTGCAATGTATAAACAATGTTTTGTAAGTAGAATAAAATTTCCAATGGTAAACTTAACTGCTTTTTCGACGTTATTTTACCAGCTAACTAAAAATAGGAAAGCCTTGAACCCCTTCCACTAAATTTAGTTAGTATTAAGATACTTTTAAAGAGAGTGCAGTGGAGCTGACGCTGAAATCATTAAGTATTTGGATATATCATCGCTAGTCTCACTGAACGCTTCTGAATTCTACATGTCATGTGTGGTCTGGCGTCTCCTTACCAGCAACAGGTCCCAGGTTCAAACTAGTCAATTCCCTAAAAAACACGCTCAGAGCGTCGTTGCGCGAAAGTGGTAGGGAGACACGATATAGAAAAAACAGACACCACGCAGAATGTTTAGAGCTTCCGTTTGGCGACCGATCGGAACTTACTTTCTGGACAACCCTCGTATCAGCCAACCACATCTTTGTAATGGCACCTGGCTTGCGATGAAGAAACTGTTGAACAACGTCATCGAAGCAACAATTTTTAAGGGAAAGTACAAAGAAAAAGACGTTTTATACCAAGCATCCCAATGAATACAATCGACATGCCATTCGACTTCAAACACTTGCAGTTTCCAGTACGGCTTGCATTCGCAGTGACAATAGACAAATCACAACAGCAGCCAGTATGTGTTTGCTGCATTAACTTTGAAAATACATGCTTCCCGTATGGTCAGTTGTATGTAGCCAGTTACCGTTTCTGAAACCATCAGCTTCGTTTGTTTACGCGCCAGACAACAAAACACAAAAGTCATGTATGAGAAAGCACTGTAATGAACGAAATGATGACGTCACGGCAAACCAACGAAACACATTATTTCTTTGTTTTGATTGTTTACTTGAAAGTCGATCTTGTAATCGACATCTAAATGTAAATAAAATATCTTGATATTCATTGTGATTTCAAATTTAATGAAAGAAAATAAATCATTTCGTTGCCATGAAATGACTTAATTCAATTGAGACTTTAATTTTGTAGCAAATCGGCGTGGATCTTGTCGAACACATTCCAGTCACATTACATACTTCCAGCACTTTAGCGTTATAATGAAGATAGAAATCTTCTTGTATGTAAAATTTACCATTGGTGTAGTTCTGAATGTACTCTTTCTCAAATTGAATATCCATGGCCACAATCGTTAATAAGCACAATGATCACACAAAAATACTTTGTTTCCTTACTTTTACTTTGTTCACACAATTCCAATAGCTTTTCACAAAGTCACCAAACGATCGCAAATCAAATTTATTCAAATCTGAACAGGACAACTTCTGTCATATCAGCTAATTACGGAAATAAAAACGAAATCAAGTATCTCTTTTCCTAGACAAAAATTATCATTAGGTAAAATACACTTACTGGCAAAAAATAGTGAGGCAGTGAGAATTGGAGAGAAAAATGAAACTTCACGAGTTGAGAGTGGATATTGTGTTACTGTAGTGACTATAAAATCCAGTGAAATCTACAAAGGACTTAGCATAATCAGCCCATTTGTTAGTATGACGTTGCATCCCCTCTGTCCTGGATGCATCCACTTATTCAGGTGGGAACGGTGTCATTAATCCGTTTTATCCTCTCCTGAGGCACGCTGGCCCACAACTGTTGTAACTGATCTTTGATATTCTGGATACTGGCACTCGGACACAGTTGACATCCGAGCTGGGCCCACACATGTTCAATCGAGGGCAGAACTAAGGTTTTCACTATCCATGTGAGTATCTCAACATCACACAGACAGGTCTTACAGTTCGTAGAGATGTGTGGACGAGCATTTTCACGTTGAAAAATGGCTTCACGATACTGTCGCATCAGAAGTAACACATGAGGATATTGAGCCGTGCGCGGCTCGCGGTCATTCCGTTTATTGCTCGTCATCTTGTTTTTATGCTTCTGTCGTCTCGTTTTCTTTTAATTAAATTTACTGACTTCACCAGGTTGCTGGTTTGCTAGCCCGTGAGTGGCAGCAGCAGTGCTTATCGATAAGTGCATTGCCGTAATATCTCTGGAGCGACCGCTAGTATTTCCGGGTCGTCGTGTGGTGTCTGGAGTCAGTCGGGGACGGAGGACCAGTGAGGCGCGGACAGCCAATACTTGCCGACCGCACAAAAAAAAAATGGTTCAAATGGTTCTGAGCACTATGGGACTTAACTTCTGAGGTCATCAGTCCCCTAGAACTTAGAACTTAGAACTACCTAAACCTAACCAACATCATACACATCCATGCCCGAGGCAGGATTCGAACCTGCGACCGTAGCGGTCGCGCGGTTTCAGACTGTATTTAACGCCTAGAACCGTTCGGTCACCCCGGCCGGCCCGCTAATGGAAACTCTGTGTGTGCGTGTGACTTGTCGTTTCTCCTTGTTGTTCCACGGTGATTGGTTTTAGGATTGTCGGAGTTCTTGGTTCAAGTGTTTACGTGGAACTGTGTGTAGCTTCTGTGCTTTCCGCTGAGCAGATGAATGCTGTCTGCATACTGGGGTAGCCAGCCTCGTCCTCGCTGATATTTTTGGTTGCCGCCCCGTTGGGCGTGTGGAAGGGAATTGATTGGGTTGTTGGTTGGTTGGTTCTTCAGTCGTCCCCAGGTCGTGCTGCCATCCGATTATTTAGTGTTACGCTTGGCTGCCTGTCTCACCTAAACTGTTGTTAGAGTTTCCTCCCCAGGCCGACCCTTGGAACACTTCTGAGCACCACTGTTTGTTGTTTGTGATTGTCATTTTATTTGGTCGCAGGTACTGTGTTAGGCCTTCAGCCGTGTATTAATACTGTCTGTTTTTGTTTAGTATATGGCCTTCTGCCGAACTTCATAAAAACTTAAGATTAGGCCTTCAGCCGTGTTTCATTTAAAATTCTTGTTGATCTGTATTTAGGCCTTCAGCCGCGTTTGTTTCAGAATCTGTGGCTATAACATGTAAATCCTTGTCTGTAAGTTTTCTCTTTAATTATCTTGAATTCTTGGAACGGCCTTCAGCAGTGTTCTGTAAATGTGTTAACTTAAGGTTGTCTTTAATTAATCTTGAGTAATTGTTTGGGCCTTCAGCCAACAAGATAGTTCAAGATTTCTTAAGATGTTTTTCTGTTGTACTGTGTAAAAGCTTATCTTTAAAGTCTCTCTTTCATTACGTAAAGAAAAAATTTTTATTGGGCTTTCAGCCGAAGAATTAACTTAAATTTTCCTTAATATGGCCTTTAGCCGGAATTTGTAAATGCTTGGCTTTTAAAGAATTTCCTTACCTGATCTGAAATATTATTTCGGCCTTTAACCGAGAAGATGTTGTAATTTTACTTAAGTAAGGCCTTCAGCCGTTATTGTAAATCCTGTGTTTTAAAAGCAATTATTTAAACATATTCTGGAGAAGTTACTTGGGCCCTCAGCTGTGAACTGATCATTGTTGTTTTAAGGAGAAAACTGTGCATTGGTTTGAGGAATAAAGTTGTATGTGTTCTTGTATGACTAACAGTAATTGACCTTGACCCCTTTCCACAAATTGATCCGCTCTTTCCTGCGAAATCAGATTTCAGATATAGGATGTCCGTTCACATATCGTTGTGCTGTCACAGTTCCCTCAGTGACTACCATCTGTGCCCTGAAGTCATACCCAATGGTTCCCACACGATGACGCCAGGAGTAACACGACTGGACTTCTCCACATCACTGGAAGAACTGGACTCTGCCTAGGTCACCGCCGTACCTGCCGACTATGGTCATCCGGGGTAGTGCACAAACTCGACTCATCACTGAACACAGTGCGACACCATCCGTCACCAGTCCATGTTTGATACTATGGCATAAACGATAGCTTGCCCACGGGATGGTAAGTCCGTACTCCGGCTATCCTCCTACCAAAGATGCGAGATGACACAGAATGTTGCAGGGAATCCATTACTTGTTCTCGGATGGCAGGCGCAGATTTCCTCCGTAAACAATATGGCGAGCCTCCCTTTTGTTGGTCAGATGCCGTCGACCAGAATTTTGATGAGTTGCTTGCCCTCTGGTTCCCACACAGTCGAGCATCGGATCACTGTTCCATCCAAATGCTCCACAAATCTGGACATTGTACTGTTCGACCAGCCGGACAAATGGAGACTCATGATGAGGCCCCTTTCCAACTCTGCCCGGTGCTGACAACGCTGCCTCACACGAAAATACAGCACCTACCTGTCCATGGTGATCACTCAACATCTGAAGCTGTTCACACCCGTCATCAACTCTACCACGACTGGTAACAATATTAAACACGAACTACAGGCGATGGTGTGTATGTGCACAAAACTTTATTGACTTCTGACCATGTCTTCTGGGTGCTTTTCTCTTTTTGTATACGGTGTATCAGGCTGATACACAGAAAATTTTAGACGATGAATTTTAAAAAATACCAGATTGTTAATTTAGCGCACTTGTGTCTGTGCTATTAAGCATCAAATATTAGCTGCGCCTTGGGGTGTACTTTTTGTTTACAAATTGTACTTTTGTGTGTTATTCACTTCTCGAATCTGATATTTTTATGGTTACTTTTTCCTCATCAAAACTGATCCAAATACTTAAAAATTGTATAGAATTGCTACAGATTTGATGAGTGTGGTTGATGGGAAAGCAGATTGTTGTGGTGCTCGCCTACGAAAATGAAGCAGTCTACATCACATATGTTTTGTAGCGCTCCTCTCATCAGTTAGCATATTTTCGCGGAAACCATTGCATCATGTAATATACCTCTGGTGTCGTGCTAACTTATCGTTCTGCCCTGTCACCAGAGAGCCATCCATGTACATCATACTTGCAGATTTGCTAATTAGGGGTCAACAAACATAAATCTGGCTATCGGACTTTCCAAGAATGTAAGCCGCAGCGGATTTCAGTGAGCAACGAATTGGCAAACACGTTACTACAAATGTAGGCCAAACACGACCTAGTTTATCCGTTTCAAATGCGACACCAATGCACATTTGGTAGAGACTATCTGACACTAATATGCGAGATGTTGAAGGTATCGCTCCCTTCGTTTGACACCACATACATGTAACATGAGAAGAGGAAAACTAGCCGGCCCTGCTAAACCACATTCACAGACACACACACTGCAGCCTACCCGTACTTATACACAACACGTTACACATGGAACAATGCAAAATAAGTAGCACATAAGCAATATTACAGTTTACTTTAATATCTCAAAATAATTTTGGTGCTTTTGAGAAATATAGTCCTTCAGCAGGTGGTAAAATTCGAACTACATGTATCAACTTTGTATTTGGAAATACTAAATAAATCACTTACCATTTTTAGTGGGTTACAAGCAAATTGGATAACTGGTTCAATTACTTAAATTTGCATACACAAGATCCTGTAAATGTAGTTAACTACCTTTTTGAAAAGCCCTTTGTATGTCTGAAGAATGCAAATTGTTACCTGCGCATTTACTACCAAGGGTCTCTCCACATCACTGTACACAAACATTTCATTAGTGACTCAAAATACGATCAAAACCATATATGGAAAACAAGGAGCTGTTTCTTAAGGTCATGCATTTGTAACTACTTCCACTATCAAGATTGCTGTGGAGTAGGCAGTGGAAGTCAGTGAGGTCACGAAATCAGCAAACATGTTAACACCTACTGCTTTTAATAACAGAATCCTAAAAGCGAATTGGAGAGTATCGGCTTTATAAACAGAAGTTACTTATCTCACAGCATATGTTCATAGGTGCCGTATAGCAATGTCACTATGCAAGATAAATGAAAATGGCTGTAAGCACTATGAGACTTAACATCTGGCGTCATCAGTCCCCGAGACTTAGAACTACGTAAACCTAACTAACCTAAGGACAGCACACACATCCATGCCAGGATTCGAACCTGCGACCGTAGCGCCTAGAACCCCTCGGCCACAGCGGCCGGCGATAAATGAAACTGTTGCATTATGTAATATACAGGGTGTTTCAAAACTACACAGACAGACTTCAAGGGGATGGGAAATGTGTCATGAGGAACAAGATGAGGATAGGAACCCGTGTCCGGTAACATCGTCCAACGACGCTACAGAGAGTCGAAGTTACAGGCCGTGGCGGCCGGGGCTAAGCCTCCCATCCGGAACGAGACGTGACGGAGTGCACGATCAGATAACGAGCAGGTGGAGACCTGTGGCTTTTGACATTGGGCCATCGCGACTGACCGTCACGATCGCCAGCGGAGCAGATGGGGTTCGCAGCCGCATAGACGGGCCTTGTCTCTTACGAATGCGATGCTCTGGCGCCGTGGTGGCTGACAGTGTCGGACGGGGGCTTCTACGCGCAATGTATTGTCTCCCAGAACTCTCTATACATTCTGCGGCCTACTACACAGGACGTAACAGACAGAGAACGACAGCGCAGGAATTACGGGGGAGGACGTGGGCCTCCGCAGCAGCCATTGCCGTCTCCTCAGCTGAATTGTGCAGCAACTTGTCGCATTACATGAATAACGGCATACATTCCACAACTTGGTGCCCTTATTGAAAGTAAAGGATAGGAACCATGAATGCAAGGAAATGGGGACAACCATACATGTAGACACTGTGGAAGGCATCAAGCAACAATATGCAAGAAATGTAAAATACCATTTATTACGCTGTCCCCTGGTACAGGAAATTAAATGCATTCCACAAAGCAAACAACGTGTGTAACAAATGTTAAAAACTAAATTTCCATTGAGATCGAGACTGTTTCCTTCACGTGGTTAAATTAGTCTATCGAGTCGTTGGCACTCCAAAAATGGTTCAAATGGCTCTAAGCACTATGGGTCTTAACATCCGAGGTCATCAGTCCCCTAGACTTAGAACTACTTAAACCTAACTAACCTAAGGACTTCACACACATCCATGCCGGAGGCAGGATTCGAACCTGCGACCGTAGCGGTCGCGCGGTTCCAGACTGAAGAACCTAGAACCGCTCGGCCACAGCGGCTGGCGTCCAGCTCCTGAGACCCACGACCAGATATAGAAGGCGTCGGTCCCTGCGGCGTTGGCAGGTCCAGCTCCATCGGCAGGATGAGAGGAAGCGAAGGCTCCGTCTCCGTGGGATCGTCCCACGGTGTCGTCATGACAACCTCTGGCGGCTGCTGTGGCCACGGTGTCCTCGGGATCCGTTAATCTGGGGGAGGAGATACAGAACGACCGACGCGCCTAGAACCACTCTGCTACAGCGGCCGGCCGGTGGTACTCCTCGCAGCGCTTACGAATGAAGTACAGTTATATTAGGTGCTCAAAATGCCTGTCTCCAGTGTCGCAGCGTGGCTGGCATCTACATCACTGACTGGCACACTTGCTCAAAGATTGCAAACAACATCACTTGCTACAAGTAGCCTCACCCCTAGGTCATCCACTGACTCCGGCAGGGTTTCATACACTACGTTCTCCAGATGGCCCCACAGGAAGAAGTCAATCGGGTTGGCCGGCCGAAGTGGCCGAGCGGTTCTAGGCGCTACAGTCTCGAACCGCGCGACGGCTACGGTCGCAGGTTCGAATCCTGCCTTGGGCATGGGTGTGTGTGATGTCCTTAGGTTAGTTAGGTTTAAGAAATTCTAAGTTCTAGAGGACTGATGACCTCAGAAGTTAAGTCCCATAGTGCTCAGAGCCATTTGAGCCAATCGGGTTGAGGCCAGGCGTCATGGCCTGCCACGTCACAGGTCCACCTCGACCAAGCGATCCCCAAGCATCCGTCCGATTTAGGGTCTGGCAGCTCGACTGAAAGTGTGTGGGTTCCTCATTGTGCTGGAACCACATACGTCGACGGACTGCAAGAGGCACCACCTCCAGCAGTTCCAGTAGCACTTCCCAGATGAACGTTGTACAACTGTCGCCTGTGAGAAGAGGTGGAAACATGTATTGGCCAGTCAAGCAGTCGTGGACCGTGCAAGCCCATACATTGGTGATGAACTCTTCCTGATGATGTTGTTCGTGGGTGGCGTGCGGCCTCACCTTCGCGCACAAATGGCAGTTGCGGGCGTTGAACATGCCCTCATAGGCAAAGGAAGCACCGTCAGTGAACAGAAAATATGCAGCGTGTTACTGCTGCCTAGCGCAACGCTACAGGAACCACTGCCCGAACTCTACACGCGTTTCAAAATCGTGGCCCACCAGCGGCATTGTCTTCTGAAAATGGGACGCATGCGTCATACAGCACCCACCAAACAGCGAAATAGGAACTTTCCATTGCGTTTGCCATCGCACGCGTGCTTGAGGATGAGTTTGTGTCGTAGCTCAGTAGCACATCCTCCGCAAATCATGGCGTGCGTACCCTTCGTGCGCGACCTCTGTCACTTAGATGGCCTGTGACTCCACCCGTTCGATCCAGACGTCGAGGGATGGCCGCAGATGTGGAGTGGTGCGGCTGACACCTATAGGGAAGTCATTGCCCATACATGCGTACAGCTACGTGCCCACTGCCTCTCGACTCCCCGTACGCTAATGCATGTCCCCACTGCTCGGTCCAAGTGAACGTCTCCACACTAGCACGCGAGCGAGTACTACTGAGCGCTGTTCTCCTGCTGCTTATGTCGTTCCCCTCTGCCGCCTCCGCTGTTAGTGGTAGCTACAGCGTTGGTGTGACAGTCGTGGCGCCGCCTGTTGTCCACACTGCTGTCAGGTATACTGCAAGACATTTCGCCTGCGGTCAGTTTGCCCACAAAGTCACACCTGCTTCCGAACGGGAGGGGCTAGTGGCAGACGCCGGCACTATAGCTTCGACGCCACGTAGTGCCGTTGCATGACGTTTCTAGACACATGTTCTTTCCCTAATTCTGTTCCTCAAGACACTTTCTACATCCCCCCGAAGTCTTTTGGTGTAATTTTAAAACACACTGTATATCTTACAGGATGAAAACATTAAGCAGCTTCCAGATTCAAGTTATTAATGGCCCACATTCTACACTGAAGAGCCAAAGAAACTGGTACACCTGCATAATATCGTGTGGAGCCCCGCGAGCACGCAGAAGTTCCGCAACACGACATGGCATGGTCTCAACAAATGTCTGAACCAGTACTCGAGCGAACTGATACCATGAATCCTGCAAGACAGTCCATAAATCCGTAAGAGTACGAGCGGGTGGAGATCTCTTCTGAACAGCACGTTGCAAGTCATCCCAGATATGATCAATAACGTTCATGTCTGGGAAGTTTTGTGGCCAGCAGAAGCATTTAAACTCAGAGGAGTGTTCCTGGAGTCCGACCAGGCAACACGTTTCACAGTCATCAACAGTCCAGTGTCGGTGTGAGAGGCCCAGGCGAGGCGTAAAGCTTTGTGTCGTGCAGTCATCAAGGGTACAAGAGTGGGCCTTCGGCTCCGAAAGCCCTTATCGATGATGTTTCGTTGAATGGTTAGTACGCTGACACTTGTTGATGGGCCAGCATTGAAATCTGCAGCAATCTGCGGAAGGGTTGCACATTTATCACGTTGAACGAATTCTGCCTGCTTACATATCTCTGTATTTGAATAAGCATTCCTACACCAGTTTCTTTGACGCTTCAGTGTATCTGCAGCGGTTGGTTGTAAAAATGAGATCGTTAGATCGTCAAGGGTCCGCATTCACATAAAATTTCCTTTTTTCTCCGCTGCCATTTCTAAATGAGAGCTTTTCAGACCTTAACTGTCGACACTACCGTAAGTAAGTATTCCTGCACGAAGATTCTCTTTCTTCTGGAAGATACTCTTCCCTGAATAGCACCCCACTGAATACCAACATTACTGAGCGCAGTTCCCCCACAAGCCTCACTAACTGTTTAAATTTCAATCATTTATTTTGAGTAATGCTACACACACTTTCTTATTTGCTACATTAATATTAAACAAAATATTAATATTTTAATTTTACCTCAACTATTTTTCTGAGTCATTAGGCTGCTAACTGGTCTCATGCGGCCCGCTTCGAATTTCTCTCATGAGTCAGCCTCTTCATTTCAGCTTAGCACTTGCCACCTACGTCCTCCATCATTTTCTGGATGTCTTTCCTCCTTATTTTTCACCCTCTACAGCTCCCTCCAGTACAATGGAGGTTATTCCCTGAAGTCGTAACAGATGTCCTATCGTCCTGCCCCTTATTCTTGTCAGTGTTTTCCATATATTCCTTTCCTCGCCGATTTTCTGGAGAACCTCCTCATTTCTTACCTTATCAGTCCACCTAATTTTCAACGTTAATCGTTACACCACATCTCAAATTCTTCGATTCTCCTCTTCTTCGCTTTTCCCACAGCCATCATACAATGCTGTGCTCCAAAATACTTTCTCAGAAATTTATTATAAATATTAATGCCTACCTTTGATAATAGTGGACTTCTCTTGGCCGAGCATGCACTTTTCGCCAATGTTAGTCTACTTTTTATGTCCTCTTTGGACCGTCCGTCATGAGTTATTTTCCTGCCTATGGAGCAGAATTAATTTCATCTACTTCATCATAACCGATTCCGATGTTAAGTTTCTCACTGTTCTCATTTCCGCTACTTCTCATTAGTTTCGTCTTTCTTCGATTTATCTCAAATCCATATACTGTACTCATTAGGCTGTTGATTCCATTCATCAGATCCTATACTTCTTCACTTTCACCGAGGACAGCATTTATATCCTTCCAAGTTGAATTTTAATATCACTCTTGAACTTAACCTTTATTGGTCATTGCTTTTCCAGTGAATACAGTGGAGGTGAAAGTGGAGGTGAAACAGTGGAGGTGAAAGATTAGATCTCTTAGATTAGATCTCTTACTTCCTTTCCAACCCGAGCACTTCTTTCTTTGTCTTCCGCTCTAATTGTTCCCTCGTGACTCTTGTACATATTATATGTTACCCGTCTTTCCGTATAGCTTACGCCTATTTTTCTAATTCTAATACTGGATCGACTGTTTCTTCCCTGTTGACTCTTGTTTCTTCGTCAATCACATCAGAATAGTCTTCTCCCTCAGAGATCTTCAGTGTACTCTTTCCACATATCCACTCTTTCCTGTGCATTTAACAGTGGAATTAGTTGTTTTGACTTTTCTATAGCTGAGCCAGTCCTTCAGACAATCATTTCTTTCTCGTTATCTTCAGATTTTTCATGAATCCATTTCGACTTAGTTTCCTTGCACCTCCTATTTATTTCATTCCTCAGCGACTTGTATCTCTATATTCCTGAATTTCCCTGAACATTTTTGTGCTTCCTTCTTTCAACGATCAACTGAAGCATTTCTTCTATTACCCATGGTTTCTTCACAGTTACCTTCTTCCCAACTTCTGTGATTGCCCTTTTTAGAAATGTCAATTCCTTTTCAACTGTACTGCCTACTGAGCTATTCCTGATCGCCTCAGAGAACTCCAGGCCTGTCTCTCCAATCCTAAGTACTTTCGTATCCCCCTTGTCTGCGCATTGATCCTTCATGATTAGTCTCTTGAAGTTCACTACGAAATTGTGATTTGGATCTATATCCGCTCATGGGTACGCCTTAAAATACAGTATCTGATTTCGGAACCTCTGCTTGTCCATGATGTATTGTTCAAATGGCTCTGAGCACTATGGGACTTAACTTCTGAGGTCATCAGTCCCCTAGAACTTAGATCTACTTAAACCTAACTAACCTGAAGGCATCACACACATCCATTCCCGAGGCAGGATTCGAATCTGCGACCGTAGCGGTCGCGCGGTTCCAGACTGTAGCACTTAGAACCGCTCGGTTTCCCCGGCCGGCTCCATGATGTAATTTAACGGGAAACTGTGATTGTATCTCGAAGTCTTTTTTTGGTGTACTTCCTCCTTTTGTGATTCTTGAACAGAGTATTCGCTATTACCAGCTGAAATTTACAGCAGACTCAAATTGTCTTTCCCTCCCTCATTCCTAGTAACAAGTCCATATTCTCTCGTAACCCTTTCTGTTACTCCTATCCCTACAATCTCATTTCAGTCCCCCTTAACTATTAAAGTTTCATCTCCATTTACGCACTGAATTATCTGTTTAATATCCTCATATACGGTACTTTCTCTATCTCTTCATGTTCGGCTTGCGACGTGGCATGGATACTTGTATCGTTGTCGGTGATGCTTTTGCGATCGATTCTGATGAGAACAACCCTATCACTGAACCCTATCACATTAACTCATTCTCTTCCCTACCTTCCTGCTCATAATTAATCCTACTCCCATTATACAATTTTATTATTTTTATTTTTATTTACACGTCAAGTTCCGTTGGACTAAACTGAGGAGCAAATCTCCAAGGTCATGGAATGTGTCAGTACATGAAATTACGACATAAAAGCAATAACAGATAAATACGAAATGTTTATGAACCCAAAAAAGGCAAGCCATAAATTTAAGTACACACGATCGACAATATAACATAATAATCAGCTTAATTTTTCAAGGAACTCCGCAACAGAATAGAAGGAGTGACCCATAAGGAAACTCTTTACTTTCGATTTGAAAGCACGTGGATTACTGCTAAGATTTTTGAATTCTTGTACTAGCTTATCGAAAATGGATGTAGCAGTATACTGCACACCTTTCTGCACAAGAGTTAATGAAGTTCGATCCAAATGCAGGTTTGGATTTCTGCCAAGCGTTAACTGAGTGAAAGCTGCTTATTCTTGGGAATAAGTTGATATTTTTAACAAGAAATGACAGTAAAGAATATATATATATTGAGAGGCCAATCTCAAAATACCCAAATTAGTGAACGGGAGTCGACAAGAGGTTCGCGAACTTACGCCACTTATTTCCCGAACCGCCCGTTTCTGAGCCAAAAATATCCTTTTAGAATGGGAAGAATTACACCAAAATATAATATCATACGACATAAGCAAATGAAAATAAGCAAAGTACACTAATTTTCGTGTCAAACAATCACTTGCTTCAGATACTGTCCGAATAGTAAAAATGACACCAGAAAGTCTCTAAACAAGATCCTTAACGTGGTCTTTCCATGACAGTTTACTATCTATCTGAACACAGAGAAATTTGAACTGTTCAGTTTCACTTATCATATGCCCATTCTGTAAAATTAAAACATGGGGTTTTGTTGAACTGTGTGTTAGAAACTGTAAAAACTGAGTCTCACTGTGACTTAGCGTGAGTTTATTTTCTACAAGCCATGAACTTATGTCGTGAACTGCACTATTTGAAACCGACCCAACGTTGCACGCAACATCCTTTACTACCAAGCTGGTGTCATCAGCAAACAGAAATATTTAAGAGTTACCCATAATCCTAGAGGGCATATCGTTTATATAAATAAGGAACAGGAGTGGCGCCAACACTGATCCCTGGGGCACGCCCCATTTGACTGTACCCCACTCAGACCCCATATCACAGCCTTTCTCAACACTGTTAATAATGACATTTTGTTGTCTGTTGTAAAAGTAGTTAGTGAATCAATTGTGAGCTAGCTACTTCCCATATTCTGTAATGGTCCAACTTCTGGAGTAATATTTTATGATCAACACAATCAAACGCCTTAGTTAAATCAAAAAACATGCCTAGTTTTCGCAACCTTCTGTTTAAGACATCCAGTACCTCACAGAGAAAAGAGAATATAGCATTTTCAGTTGTTAACGACTTCTAAAGTCGAACTGTACATTTGATAGCAAATTACATTATATAAAACGATCAATTATCCTTACATATACAGCCTTTTCAATAACTTTAGCAAACACTGATGGCATAGAATTGAGTCTAAAATTGTCTACAATATCCCTTTCCCTCTTTTTGTAAAACGGCTTTACTATTGAGTAGTTTAATCGTTCAGGAAACTGACCATTCCTAAAGGAAAAATTACAAATATGGCTAAATACAGGGCTAACATGTGCAGCACACTACTTTAATGTTCTTCTAGGCACGCCATTATATCCGTGAGAGTCCTTAGTCTTCAGTGATTTAATTACTGACTCAATCTCCCACTCGTCTTATCACAGAGGAGAATGTCAGACATCAGACATCGGAAAGGCATTTGCCAAGAGAGTTATTTGATTCCCTATAGAAATTAAATTTTTATTTAATTCACCAGAAATGCTCAGAAAATATTGTTAAATACTTTACGTATTAGCAATAGAAATATTTTTACTGCTAACTGACTGTATATCGTCGACCTTGTGCTGCTGACCAGACACTTCCTTCCGCATAATCGGCAAAGAAAGGAATGTATGGAAAACACCGATAAGAAGGAGGGACAGGATGATAGGACATCTATTAAGAAATCAGGAAATAACTTCCAGGACATCTATTAAGACATCAGGAAATAGCTTCCAGGACATCTATTAAGACATCAGGAAAAAACTTCCAGGACATCTATTAAGACATCAGGAAATAGCTTCCAGGACATCTATTAAGACATCAGGAAATAACTTCTATGGTACCAGAGGGTAAAATCTGTATGTGAAGACAGATATTCGAATACATCCAGCAAATAATTGAGGATTTACGTTCTAAGAGCTAATATGAGACAAAAAGGTTGGCAGAGGAGAAGAATTCGTGGTGGCCAGCGTCAAATCAGTGTGGAAGCTGATGACACAGAAAAACATAGATTTAGAAGTAGATTTAAGAATATTTGTTACGTTACATCATTAGTTATCAAGGCTGCTTCCAGAGGACTCAAGCGAATAGTCCGCAGCTGCTAAATGTTTCACGACAGATTATTCGTATTTATAGTCCTCGGGATTCATGCTCAACAGAGCGTGGAAGTAGGAACATCATACTGGGACATTACATAGAAGTACACCCGGTCTTAAAAGTTGAGCCGGAAATAAAGACGTTCCGAGTGACGTTTCATTCATGGAGACGTAATGAGGAGAGTTCTCAGACGTCACAAACTTGAAGCTGACGTCCTCCATGTTAGCTGTCCCAAACATTAGCTTCTGGTGGAAGTGGTTTGATCCAATGTTGCCTCATTTAAGGGTGTACTAATCGTTTTGATTATAGTCTAAAGTCCAAGGGCATCTTATGTCATTCGTAATTGGACTGGTATTTTGTTTTATATACAGGGTGAATCACCTGAAAGTTGCACCTCAAATATTGCTGAAACGGAAAGTGCGTTGATGCCCTGTTTTCAAAAAAAGGATTGGTATCAAGAGCTAGTATCTTTAGCCAATCAACAGATACTTAGTGTATTTTTTGTGCAAACATATACTTTTTAAATCAACAAACTGAAAGTCGGCTAAATCAGAATATCAGTGGTGTCTGTTGCAGGATTCTAGTGCGAGTTGTTTACGAGATATCGTAAAGTTTCCACACAGCCACTTGTTTGTAGCATTCAACCTGGGTGGTTACTACGTAAGATATTGTTATGTTTGATTACAGTGTGCTTGTGTGTTCCTTGAATGCAATGCTACATGCTAGTCAGTTAGTGAGTGGCAATCCAGCAGAATGTCGTGAGTCGACAATGGGTTTTACCAATGGGAAAAAGCCGACACGCTATTTGGGGAGTGTAGGAAGAATGCAGTTTGTTGTCGTATGGCGTATGCGGCTAGATATCCCGATGGACATCAACCAACTCGGCAGATACTTATCAACTTATTCAACCAGTTATTAGAAAATGGTAGTGTAACACCTAGAAAATGTAACTGAAGGAACCAAGTGACGACAGAAGAGATGGAAATTAATTTTCTTGCTACTGTTGCAGTTGATCCACACGTTAGCTCCCGCTCAATCGCACGAGGAAGTGGCACGAGTCAAAAAATGGTTCAAATGACTCTGAGCACTATGGGACCTAACATCGGAGGTCATCAGTCCCCTAGAACACAGAACTACTTAAACCTAACTAACCTAAGGACATCACACACATCCACGCCCGAGGCAGGATTCGAACCTGCGACCATAGCAGTTGCGCGGTTCCGGACTGAAGCGCCTAGAACCGAGCGGTTCTAGGCGCTACAGTCAGGAACCGCGCGACCGCTACGGTCGCAGGTTCGAATCCTGCCTCGGGCATGGATGTGTGTGATGTCCTTAGATTAGTTAGGTTTAAGTAGGTCTAAGTTCTAGGGGACTGATGACCTCAATTGTTAAGTCCATAGTGCTCAGAGCCATTTTTTATTGTTGTCAGTGGTACCTGCCTCATCCTCCCGCCTATGTCACCTGTCCCTGTTCCACACAGCACACTACTGCCCCTAGGGGCAAGTTACAGGTGCAAGAACGTAGTATCTCGCTATTTCAGCGATATGGAACCTGACTAGACCAGAGATTTCCAGACTTTTTGTCAATGCGTACCAGCTGATATTTTTGGAAATTCAGCAGTACAACTATAGCTCGTTCACTTTTTAACGATCCCTGTGATGTGTTAGGAAGATTTGTGGGTGGGGAGAGGGAGGGGGGAGGGGTTAGATACGGAAGGTTGAGCAACGACCGCCGCAGGGGTGAGGAGTGGTAGGGGTGGAACAGCATGTGCTCTCGTCTAGTTGAAGAGCTAAATATGCACGCTCTTGCAGGTTTCCTCAATTTTGGAAGACATGTCTTCGTTTCTCCTTTTTACCGTACTGTCGGATAAAGCAAGTTTTTGAGTTCCCTTGGCCGCTTTTTCCCGGAAAACTTTGGACCATGTCTCTAGCCGCGGACACTAAGAGAAACTCACCAAACGTGTGAGGTTTTCCTTCCTAGCTAGATATCAGGCTCCCATCAATTTAGTATCAGTGTTAATAAAATTTGCCACGCACTTGGAATCTTTTTTACAAAATGCTGATTTCTGAGACCGAGAACAAGGATCGGGATTAATTTAGGGAAAACACGAGGAAAAGTGGCCCAACTTGACGCGTCATTTATCATTCTCAAACAAATGAGTTAGCTGACAGTTACCAAGATTCTTGCGAAATACATACAGATAGCTAAGTTAAACTCACAATGTATAAGGACATTCGCATTATACATAAAATTACAAATAGTACTCAAAAATGTCAACTGTGCAATACAATGGTGGCCCGGCTACAAATACACTACTGGCCATTAAAATTGCTACACCAAGAAGAAATGCAGATAACAAACGGGTATACATTGGACAGATATATTATACTAGAACTGTCATGCCATTATATTTTCACGCAATTTGTGTTCATAGATCCTGAGAAATCAGTACCCAGAACAACTACCTCTGGCCGTAATAACGGTCTTGATACGCCAGGGCATTGAGTCAAACAGAGCTTGGATGGCGTGTACTAGTACAGCTTCTCATGCAGCTTCAACACGATACCACAGTTCGTCAAGAGTAGTGACTGGCGTATTGTGACGAGCCAGTTGCTCGGCCACCATTGATCAGACGTTTTCAATTGGTGAGAGATCTGGAGAATGTGCTGTCCAGGGCAGCAGTCGAACATTTTCTGTATCCAGAAAGGCCCGTACAGGACCTTCAACATGCGGTCGTGCATTATCCTGCTGAAATGTAGGGTTCCGCAGGGATCGAATGAAGGGTAGAGACACGGGTCGTAACACATCTGAAATGTAACGTCCGCTGTTAAAAGTGCCGTGAATGCGAACAGGAGGTGACCGAGACGTGTAAGCAATGGCACCCCATACCATCACGCCGGGTGATACGCCAGTATGGCGATGACGAATACACGCTTCCAATGTGCGTTCACCGCGATGTCACCAAACACGGATGCGACCATCATGATGCTGTAAACAGAACCTGGATTCATCCGAAAAAATGGCGTTCGCCATTCGTGCACCCAGGTTCGTCGTTGAGTACACCATCGCAGGCGCTCCTGTCTGTGATGCAGCGTCAAGTGTAACCGCAGCCATGGTCTCCGAGCTAATAGTCCATGCTGCTGCAAACGTCGTCGAACTGTTCGTGTAGATGGTTGTTGTCTTGCAAACGTCCCCATCTATTGGTTCAGGGATCGAGACGTGGCTGCACGATCCGTTACAGCCATGCGGATAAGATGCCTGTCATCTCGACTGCTAGTAATACGAGGCCGTTGAGATCCAGCACGGCGTTCCATATTACCCTCCTGAACCCACCGATTCCATATTCTGCTAACAGTCATTGGATCTCGACCAACGCGAGCAGCAATGTCGCGATACGATAAACCGCAATCGCGATAGGCTACAATCCGACCTTTATCAAAGTCGGAAACGTGATGGTACGCGTTTCTGCTCCTTACACGAGGCATCACAACAACGTTTCACGAGGCAATTCCGGTCAACTTCTGTTTGTGTATGAGAAATCGGTTGGAAACTTTGCTCATGTCATCACGTTGTAGGTGCCGTCACCGGCGCCAACCTTGTGTGAATGCTCTGAAAAGCTAATCATCTGCATATCACAGCATCTTCTTCCCATCAGTTAAATTTCGCGTCTGTAGCACATCATCTTCGTGGTGTAGCAATTTTAATGGCCAGTAGTGTAGTTAATTAATTAAATAAAACTCTGGCGGTACTCTGTCCTTGCAACTAGGTCACAACTCTGTTAATCCCACAACAGGACTTGAATATAATTTCAATAAATATTAAATAAAAAGCATTAAAACTCATAGTGTAGGGTATTCTGCTCTCATATAGACTAAATACGGCCAAGCTGCCCAAAGATTACCCACATGTAAAACTGAAGCAACAGTAGTACTTCACTTATTGGCCACAAGCCTTTTCCACATAAATCACGTAAAGTTCTTAAATAAACTACCAAGATCCTAAAAAACAATTTTCTTAAGAAAATAAGAAACTCAGTGCTCAGTTTGCCGAAAGTCTTTGATCACACTGCCACAAGGGCCTTACAATAACAGAAATACTGAGTCAATTACTTCCTAATCCGGCGACAGCCCCGCCGTGGCACAGTACCAAAAGAACAACAACAAACTACTCAAGTTGAGACTGGAACGGGAGATCCGCAGAATCGCTTGTGACCTGCCAACATTAAGGCCTCGTGCGATGACGGGAAGGCCTCGAAGCAGCAGGAAAACGCGTCCCTGAAGAACAGCAACGTGTTAACCGCCGCCGATGCAAGGATGTAAACATGTATCAAACAACAAACAGCAAAACAAGTTTGATAAAAATTAACATACACAGAAATACTTAAACCGGCAACTGAAAATTCAACGAGATCCTATTAAAACTTCAGTTTGGGAGTGGCCCGCTCATAAAATTGCAAGTTAACCTTCCCAGCAATAACCAGAAGCAATGTACAAGGCCATTTAAAATAACTATTACGTAATAATTCCAACAATATTATAAAAAATCAGGGTATATCTTTCCAGGGTATCTTAGGTGGTATTAGACACAGTAATTGGGATACGCACCAAATGCCAGATGGCCGGTTAAACTGTAGAACTATAACCCGAAGGGCTTCTCAGCACGGAGTAAGAGAGTGTGCCAATACAAGCACGCACACACACATGACCCACAGTGGGTTCCTTTAGGCTGAGGACATGCAACTTTAGTTACATGCCAAATCCAGTAACTCGTCCCAGGAAGGTCGATGAGGTCTACAACAAACAGAAATTACAATCAGTAGTATCAGATACTCAATAATAGCAACCATCATTTCCAGTACAAGGTTAACATTGCTATGCTTACGCATACAGAAACGTCTAGATTGAGACATACAGCACCAAATGGTTCACCAAAACACATAAAGCCAGCTCACACCGCGCAGAATTAACAGTCTTTCAATACAGTACTCTGAACGAGACCTGCAGGCTCGTCATTGAATGTCTGAAACCGACGCCAACAGACAAGCTCTACCATCTTGCTGGGATTGCACCTCCTGCAGTGCGAAGAGAAGCGGCAGCCTATAGTGAAAGAGCGAGGGCTGAGATGGCAGAGAGCCACCCCCTCCACAAAACTCAGCCAGCCACCAAACGCTTGAAATCTAGACGCAGTTTTCTCAGAGCAACCGAAGATTTTAGCGACCAATCTGGATCTATGGTGGAGAGATGGAAGCGGTCGGGAGAAGGGCACTGGATGGAACCAAAGGAAGAATTGGCACCAGGTTACGATGAGAAGTGGGTGGTCTGGAGATCACTAAACAGGCTACGCACCAACACTGCACGGTCAAGAGATAACCTTCTGAAGTGGGGATATTCTACTACATCTAATCTCTGCGACTGTGGAGAGGTGCAGACGACCCAGCACATGTATAACTGCCCTGAATGTCCTTCACACTGCACTTTAGAGGATCTGATGTTGGCAACCCCAAATGCAGTCGACGTAGCCCGCTTATGGGCCAAATGTCTATAACATTTTGTTTCTGTGCACACATATTTGTATATATATTTTTATATATATTTTCATATGCCTGTAATTAATTTTTTTTCTGTGTGCTATTCATTTTTTTGTATATTCCTGTATCCATGGTGCTTCTGACACGAATAAAAAAAAATACAGTACTTACTAAACAGTCTTCATAGATAATTTCAAACAACTGCCGAGGAGGCCAATAGCTCCAGGACTCCAGGCAGGCCCCGGATAGTACTTCCCTGCTCCTCATGGCTGCTAACAAGTTGTTCGGTACACCTCGGCGTATTTAGCGCACCGCAATTGACTGAAACACGTTGTAACCAGGTTGCACGCGACGACAGCCGCTCCTTGCCCACTAAATTAGCCGGTAGCAACGGTCAACGCTGCAGGAAAAATCGAGCCCCCATAGCCCAACGGTCGACGGTGATAACTCGCTGCAATCGCCAGTACGCTGAGTACTCAGGCACACCCGTCCAGTTTCGTGTCTGACACAGCAATCGCCATCACACAAACTCATAGGGAACACATAAAACAGTGAAGTTGGCACGACGAGGGCCAGAGTCAATGGAACGCGCGCGCACAAGTGGTACCATTAGGATCAACGCGAGCGCCCCCGCGGAAGCCGCCACGGCTCGATTTCCTCTGAGAAAACTCAATAGGTTTAGCAACTAATGCCGACTGCTTAGAGCTTTGATGCCTTTTTAATAAAGAAGCCTTTGTGCTTGTATGCATACAACGCATTGGGAAATTGGGTTATCACTGGTTTGTATACCGGCCATTACTGTAAGCAGGCTTCGAATACTTGTAGTCAGATGTTGTTTTATGTTTTCCACCTACGTCCTTGGAGACATGAGAAGCTTTCTACGTAAGAATCATTTCATGGTTAACTTAAAACTCAATACAACAAACTTCAACTTCACGTCACAATTACAGCATCAAGCTCGTCATAATAAGCACACTCCGGTTCAAGACGTAAGCTTCCTTCGTATCACGATGTCGTTTAAAGTAAGGCGCAACAAAGCGACAATAGTAAATCGTTCGGCGTTCACTGCGTAAGGAATTCCTACTACAACGCACATATTGGTATACCACATAATGTGGCAGCAGCTGCAAAGGGGCACGAAAACTGTCGAATCACCACCAATACCTGATTAAAATAAAACAAGGAGAGTAATTTCTGGGCCAGGGTACGACGACTAATGAGGGAGAGGTGGGGAGGGAAGAATCCGACCTTCCTGTATCCTACCTATAGCCCGAAACAAACTTTCTGAGTTAAAAAAAAAATTGGAATCGCATGGGGAGAGCTTACTACTATAAGAAGGATGTGTGAGGGCTTCCCTGCGAAATGTTTGCAGCGTAGTCGAAACAACCTTGGGAACCTGTTGGTGGGTATTAACCTGCATCTATCTACATGGTTACTTTGCAATTCACACTTAAGTGGTTGGTAGAGAGTTCATCGAACCATTTTCATACAACGTCTCCAACATTCCACTCCCGAATGGTGGGTGGGAAGAAGGAACACCTAAATCTTTCCGTTCGAGCTCTGATTTCTCTTATTTTATTATGATGATCATTTCTCCCTACGTAGGTGGGTGTCAACAAAATATTTTCACATTCGGAAGAGAAAGTCTGTGATTGAAATTTCGTAAATAGATCTCGATGCAAAGAAAACCGCCTTTGTTTCAATGACTGCCACCCCAACTCGAGTATCATATCAGTGACACTCTCGCCCCTGTTGCGCGATAACACGAAATGAGTTACCCTTTGCACTTTTTCGATGTCCTCCGTCAATCCTACCTCGTAAGGACCCCAGACCGCGCAGCAATATTCCAATAGAGGACGGACAAGGGTAATGTAGGCTGTCTCTTTAGTGGGTTCGTCGCGTCTTCTAAGTGTTCTGCCAACAAAGCGCAGTCTTTGTTCCTCCTTCCCCACAATATTATCTATGTGGTCTTTCCAATTTAAGTTGCTCGTAATTGTAATTCCTAAGTATTTAGTCGAATTGACAGCCCTTAGATTTGTGCAATTTATCGTATACCCAAAATTTATCGGATTTCTTTTAGTACCCATGTGGATGACCTCACACGTTTCTTTGTTTAGTGCCAATTGCCATTTTTCGCACCATACAGAAATTCTCTCTAGATCATTTTGTAATTGGAACTGATCGTCTGATGATTTTACCAGGCTGCAAATTACTGCGTCATCTGCAAACAATCTAAGCGGGCTGCTCAGATTATCACCTAGATCACTTATGTAAATCAGGAACAGCAGAGGGCCTATGACACTACCGTGGGGAACGCCAGATATCACTTCTGTTCTACTCGATGATTTGCTGTCTAATACTACTAACTGTGACCTCTCTGAGAGGTGAATCCAGTCACACAAGTGAGGCGATACTCCATATGCAAGCAATTTGATTAATAGTCGCTTGTGAGGAACGATATCAAACACCTTCTGGAAATCTAGGAATATGGAATCGATTTTGGTAAACTGTTTTGGAAACAGTGATCAATAGAGTATTATATTTTAACAATAGTTAAGTATTGATCACAACAGTTATGTCTCAATAACATAGGTGACTGGTTTAAGTTATATTTATATAACCATCTTCAGACCTGTGAATTAATTTTAGAAAATACTAGAGACCAATCTTAAAATAAAATGAAAAGTGTCTAATGACGACAAAATTTTGACAAGATAAAATAAAACTTATTATACCCATGGCTTCCTTGGAGGATGGTAGGCGGAGCTCTCCTCAGCTGCTACGAAGTCAACTGATGGTTATGAGATTTTTTTTTCCTTTATTGAGTTTCGATTGCCCCTAAAGGGGGCAGGCTGGCAGCAGCTTATTAGCCGCTCTTCAGCCTACAGAATTTGTTTTAAAAAAGATGAAGATAATAAAAAATAAGAACAGTTGGCGATAAAATCGGTGACTTAAAGGTAAAATGGCAGAAAATTCTGGAGCTTAAAACATAAAACACAGGGTTGATGATGGTAATAAAATATACAGGAAGCAGAAAAATAATAGACAATTAAAAAACACGGCGACAGTCTGGGTTCTGTTCGCAAGAGATATAAAATGCACACCCAGCGACAGCATGATTTCTGTTCGCAACACAGTGGAAAGACGCACAACACTGAACACTCACTTAAACACTGCACTAAAAAGTTGGCACAAATATGACATACCACACCGGAGAGCAGGTGGGGGGAAACTGGTCAGATGACGGGATAAAAAGGGGGGGAAGGAGAGGAAAAGTGAAGGGGGAGGGGGAAATGAGCCAATGGAAGACGAGGATCCATAAGAGGGGTGGGGGGTGCTGAGCAGACGTGCCAGGGAGTAGGGAAGGCAGAGGAGGGGAGTACAAAAGGACTCGAGGGGGGGGGGGGAGAAAGGAGATAGGGAGAGGGTAGGTGGGGAGAAAACACAGGATGGAAGGGGGGGAGGAAGAGGGAGCCCAGGGAAAGGACGGAGGAAAGGAGGGGAGTGAGGATCAGAGTTGATAGGAGAGATAAATGGAGGGAGAGAGGGCACCATCCGGGAGGGGGCGTTGATGGAAGCCATCTTGGGAAAGAAGATGTATGGTGTAGAGATGGGGGAAGGGGGGGTACAACAGTGAAGACATGGCAGGGGGTGGGGATGGGAGAGGAGAGGAGCAACCAGGGGGTGAGGGGGTTCAAGGTGGCGGGAGGTGTAGAGGATGCAGATATGTTCGAGGAAGAGGAGCAGATGGGGGAGAGGAATGAGATCATAGAGGATCCACGTGGGGGACGGGAGGCGTATATGGAAGGCGAGGCGGAGTGCATGACGCTCAAGGATCTGGAGGGACTTATAGAATTTGGGGGGGGGGGGGGCAGATATCCAGGCAGGACTGGCATAACAGAGGATGGAACAGATTAAGGATTTGTAGGTGTGGAGGATGGTAGAGGGGTGCAACCCCCATGTCCAGCCAGAGAGGAGTTTGAGGAGTCGGAGGTGGTTGTGGGCTTTGGATTGAATGGAGCGGAGATGGTTATGAGTGGTGAGCATGAGCTTAAATATACAGAGGCTCCGCCTACTTCCTCACACACTACTTCACAACTGCCAATCAGCGTTCATAATATGACGCTATCGTCAGTGTATAAAAGTGCAAAATACACTAATAACATTGATTCACTTAAAAAGTCTGATTAACAGGCAGTTAGTATGTGTAAAACTTATTTATATTTTAGATAAAAACGATAAACTACGATGTGTATTCGGCCATCACATAACATTTTATGACCATGCTGAGGGGACAGTAGAGCAGAATCTACAAGTTCTTCATTATGCAAATAAAGTCTTACTTATGAATATCTTAGAAGAAATCGAGATATATGCTCATTTGGAAACCAAATCATCAACGCTGGTCAATGAACAATTAGATTTTGGCGAAAAATATGCTATACAACATATAAAATTTTTATTAAACTGAGATTGATTATTATAAAAACTATTAGATCGATGAGTTCTTAATATTTAATCAGCGGTCTCGTCAGTTATTCAGACATACATAATGAGGAACGCACTCTTGGCTGCTATCTTACTGTTATAAAGAATGTCACTATTAAAACTACAGTTAAAGTAAGACGATTCTGCAACATCCATCAAAGATGCAATTGTGATGTACGTTACTCGGTATAATCGATATATACCACAACGCCAAGGACTTTTACATCTTTGATTTAACTGACACTGTAATAGTATTAAGGTTACCCATAGAGGGCGCAGCTATTACACATCGTAATTTACCGTTTTTATCTAAAATATAAATAAGTTTTACACATACTAATTATCTGTTAATCAGACATTTTAAATGAGTCAATGCTATTAGTGTATTTCGTACTTTTATACTTCGACGATAGCGTCATATTATGAACGCTGATTGGCAGTTGTGAAGTTGTGTGAGAGGACGTAGGCGGAGCCTCTGCGTATTTAAGCCCATGCTCAGCACTCATAACCATCAGTTGACTTCGTAGCTCCGCCTACCATCCTCCAAGGAAGCCATGGGTATAATAGGTTTTATTTTATCTTGTTAAAATTTTGTCGTCATTAGACACTTTTCATTTTATTTTAAGATTGGTCTCTCGTATTTTCTAAAATTAATTCACAGGTCTGAAGATGGTTATATAAATATAACCGAAACCGGTCACCTATGTTATTGAGACATAAGTGTTGTGATCAAGACTGAACTTTAGTTAAAATATAATATGGAATCGATCTGAGATCCCTTGTCAACAGCACTCATAACTTCATGGGAATAAAGAGCTGGCTGTGTTTGTTCAAGAACGATATTTTCTGAATTCGTGTTGCCTATGTATCAATAAGTCATTTTCTTCAGACTCGCAGTCGGGAGGACGACGGTTAAATCCCGTCTCCGGCCATCCTGATTTAGGTTTTCCGTGATTTCCCTAAATCGCTACAGGCAAATGCCGGGATGGTTCCTTTGAAAGGGCACGGCCGATTTCCTTCCCCATCCTTTCCTCATCCGAGCTTGCGCTCCGTCTCTAATGACCTCGTTGTCGACGGGACGTTAAATACTAATCTCCTCCTCTCCTCCTCCATTTTCTTCAAGGTGATTCATAATGTTCGCGTACAGTATTTGCTCCAAAATCCTACTGTAAATTGAGGTCAGTGATATGGGTCTGTATTTCAATGCATTACTCCTATTCCCTGTCTTGAATTTTGGTGTGACCTATGCTACTTTCCAGTTTTTAAGAGCAGACCTTTCGTCAAATGAGCGGTTGTACATGATCGCTAAGAAAGGCGCTATTGTGTCTACATACTCTGAAAGGAATCTGATTGGTATACCATCTGGACCGGAAGACTTGCTTTTCTTAAGTGCTTTGAGTTGTTTCGCAACACCTAAGTTATCTACTTTTATGTCACTCACGCTAACAGCAGCTCTGGTTTCGAATTCTGGAATATTTCCTTCGTCTTCTTTCGTGAAGGAATGACGCAAAACTGTATTTAGTAACTCCGCTTTAGTGGCACCATCATCGGTAACTTCTCCATCGCTACCGCGCAGTGACGGTATTGATTGTTTTTGCCACTAGTTCACTTTACATACGACCAGCCTCACTACAATGACCTTGTGTTCACTAATCCCTGCATCCGTCAAGACGCTCTCTATTAGATCAGGATTATTTGTAGTTAAGAGGTCAAGTGTGTTTTCGCAACCATTTACAATTCGTGCGGGCTCATGAACTAAGTGTTCAAAGTAATTCTCAGAGAAAACATTTAGTAAAATTTCGGAAGATGTTTTCTGTCTACCACCGGCTTTGAACATGTATTTTCGCCAACAAATCGACGGTAGATTAAAGTCTCCACCAATTATACCTGTATGAGTGAGGTACTGATTAGTAATGAGATTCAAGTTTTCTTAGAATGTACTATAGCCCCCTACGTACCGCTCCTCGTAGGGACCGCGAAGACAAGATTAGACTGACTGCAATGCTCACAGAGGCTGTAAGTAATCATTCTTCCGACGATCCAAACGCAACTGTATCGGCGAGAAACTCAGAAACCCTAAAACGTACTACAGTGGCAAGTAACGTCTTCCATGCAAAAAAAATGGCTCTGAGCACTATGGGACTTAAATTCTGTGGTCATCAGTCCCCTAGAACTTAGAACTACTCAAACCTAACTAACCTAATGACATCACACACATCCATGCCCGAGGCAGGATTCGAACCTGCGACCGTAGCAGTCGCGCGGTTCCGGACCGCGCGCCTAGAACCGTTAGACCACCGCGGCCGGTCTGCCATGCACTTCGCAGTGGTTTGCAGAGTATGGATGTAGACGCAGACGTACTAATGGACTTCCGAGATACACTTCAATAACATTTAAGATGTTTCCACGAATCTTATTCATATGGGAGTTTTTCTTACGAGGACAATAAACTTGAGTGGCGGAATCCTTTGTCCGGTCGTGGGATGTCTTTTTCGGGCACTCCGACGAGATGAATGGACAGGGTTCCGCAAGCAGGAGTTGCGGCCGCTTCACAATCAGGCGGACGCTCCTTCCCTCCTCAACCGTCTGCCCCTACAATATGCGTTCCTGCAACATATTGCTTGCATTGTGCCACGTTTCAGAGTGTTTTCTTAACGAAAACAGGGCGTCTGTAGATTACTCTGGAGTTTTCTTTCGATTTTAACCATTAAAAGAGCGATACGAAAGTTGACGTTCCTTCGGTAGTGTTTGCGAATGTGACTGGGTGCAGTATTCGTGAGTCATTTGTCTAACTAATTTATTAGTTTTTAACTTCTTACTTTGTTCGTATGACTTGTAATTTTCCCTCCTATCTACGTAATTCTGTAGCTCTCAATTCGTTCGAGCAATCAATCATTCATGATAGGAAATACAGTCATAGCTCAGTCACTCAAAATGATTCTGAAATTTTACTTGTTAGAATGAAATCAGGCGATGATTCTTCTTCTCTGCAGGCTCGTGCTTTGCGGCAGTCTGCTAATCTGTACAAATAAAATGCCTCGTAATTTTGGGAGCGTTGTACAATCAGTCGGGAAACCTCAGATCAAGCGGATATTTGGCTTTGATGAAGTTTAACCTTCCGAAGAAGCAATGGAGCTCTTGGATTATTAAATGCAGGTTCGTATCCAGTCTTTCGGAAGTCCCTTCTGATTAACAACTACGCAATATATCGATAAATATCATTAATTCTCAAATTTAAAATACACACCTTTTATTTGAAGAAGCCATCTATATATATTTCCTTTTAATCGTACAGTTCGTATCAGTTATCTTCTGTGATAAATCTCAATAATCAGATTACAGTTCTTCCAAACCAAGCTCAGGCTAATCGGCACGAAGACAAACTCGGAAACTCTCTTTCTTTTTTTTCTAACAACCACCAGAGAGAGTACTACAAAGAATACTTATGCGCTCATGGCATAGCTGTTGTATGAAACTATTTTGCGCATTGATTCTGCTAGTATGAAGATAGAAAATTTGTAAACGTCATTCAAGGGTAGAATTGTATCAGAATAATTCATAGAATATAAAGAGATATTACAATTGCCCCTCGCAGCGAGCAAAGTTAATGATAATACACTTTGCGAGCTAACAGAAAAAATTTGTTGGGTTGTTTATTCAAAAGAGGAATATTTTGAATTAGTAGAATTTTATTATAGAGAGTATGGGTAAAATGTTAAGACAATAAGTTACGAGAATACCTAAGCTGTAGCTTTTACATGTACCGGGGTATACCCGCATCCCGAGTACATAACCAGGGAAGATGTAGATTGGTGTAATTACGAAAAAGGTCTACCCATTTGGGAACTGGCCTTCACAGGGAAACCCTGGAAAACCCGGAAGAATAGACCCCAGCTCAGGTATTAAAGAAGATAGGAAAGCCTAAATCCAGTAATTTTGACATATATAGAAGCTCTATAGATTAGATCGAAGGAAAAGTGCCTCATAGCCAAAAAAAATTTTACAATATTGCTCAAAAAAATATTTTCAAAATTCTTCTTTCGACGATGTAGCCGGCGATCTCGTTGTGAAGTCGATGGAACAGGAACACTGGATACGGACACCGGGTAGGCGACGTACAGCGTTTGGTGGAGGCGGCACGGAGGACAGGCGATGGCTTATGGTACAGGATAGAAGCTTTTAACGTGCCGTAGAAACAGGAAGATGATCTCAGGAACAGATGGTCAGGGACGTGAACATGAAACAGGTTTAAAGTGGAATAAGAAAAGGTTCTGACTGCATAAATCCCTGGAAGAGAGTGGATTAAGGCAACGAAGTCCATATTTCATCGTTGAACTCAAAATCGGAGTGGATTCTTATATTCTTCCATCTGTACTAGACTGGAACATCCATCAGTCCTGACAATCGCGAATTTTTTGTAGTCCTCAATACCAAAGTTGTTTTGCATTACAACTGCTGATTGTCCAAAACATTGCCAAATAGACTGTGGGCATTTAAATTTTGTTGTAGCTCATATCGAATGTATTCCTCTCAAAAAAAAAATTTTAATCTAATCTTCGTTTTGTTATAGTGCAGGTGGAAGTAGAGCACTGAATCTGTCCGAGGTTTGCTTTCAATTACGAAATTAAGGATAAAATTTAAGTTTACACCTGATGAAAAATTTTAAACATAGGTATATGACACTGACTCCACAAAAGGAATAATTTGAAAAATTTTCATTATTCTTATAATTAATTGATTTATAGATCCACTTGCAAATAAATATCATTAATGATGATGTATGTTCATTTAACAAATCACCCAATCGCAGAATCTTCGTCATCCTCTCATGAACATTTATGGAAATATATTTCAACAATTATGTCCATAATATGAAACACACAAACCGCTATTCTTAAAATGTTAGTTAAAATTCTTAAATTAAGTCTCCTGGTAAAGAAGGCATAATGAAAAATCTAAAAATTATAATAATTTTCTCTCGCACAACCAGGGAGTTTCTTCAGTTGTTTGCAACAGTGACATTATCGACTGTTGCTTCATTTCACAGTTCGTTTGTTTTCTTGCGCGAACAGCGCACATCATACATACAGCGTATTTACCTATATATCCCACACTGTTCAAGTTTCACACGCAATTCTCACATAAGTGCCGTGTCTTGAGGAAATGTAGATGCACTTTCATTGTATATCACTGTGGCTTCTGCTCATAGTCCACACTTACAAACACTAGTAATTAACAAATTCTTCTACCTATCTTAAAAATTTTGTGCTAAACTATCACAGGAGTAATCTCACTGTCTTTTAACCTATCACAGGAGTAATCTCACTGTCTCTTAACCTACCACAAGAGTCTCTTAACCTACCACAAGAGTAATCTCACTGTCTCTTAACCTATCACAGGAGTAATCTCACTGTCTCTTAACCTATCACAGGAGCAATCTCACTGTCTCTTAACCTATCACAGGAGTAATCTCACTGTCTCTTAACCTAGCACAGGAGTAGTCTCACTGTCTCTTAACCTCTAGACAACATAAACTTCTTGATATTTATATACACATTCTACTCATAGTCAAATTCCACTCTAAATTCTTCTCCATATTTGGTATCACAGATCTACGGTCCTTCAAAAAATTTCTTAATATCATTATGCGGGAATAATCCCTTTATTCTTTTCGATTCGGGATATGCCAACAAGTATGATCCAGGATTTGGTATATTTACAATAACATATGGTCCGGTATAAATAAGATTCCATTTCTTTATGTTCTTCATCAGTGTCGAGGAATGGATGTGTCGCCTCAATAAAACCTTTTCTCCAAGATGAAACGTCTGAATCCGGTGAATCCGTTTATTATATGTCAATTTCCGTTGTACTGCCTGTTTAGTTAAATTGACAAGTGTGAGTCGAATCTTTTCCTCCCATTTTAAATTCTGGTCTTCATACTTTTCTTACATTGCCTCCAGGTTTTGGAACGACTTAGAGCGGAGAACAATATGGACTAGTTGATGGCTCAATCAAGTTCCATTCTAACATTCTATTTATCTCCCTTTGAACGGATTGTTTTAAACGCCAGGGGATCGGATAGTGCATGTAACAGTAAGTCTGATGTGGCTTCACTTGTAGGTGACAAATATACCCTTTAATAATTCCTGGTTTCTCATCAAAAATCTCTTCATATGCCTCTAACAAATAATGAAGCTGCTGCCTTTGTTCTCCGGTAAGCTGATTTGATTCACTAGCTTTTGTCATTGTTGTTTGGTTAAAGTCCTCCTGTTGTATCAAATCCTTTGAAAGCTCCGTCCAACGACCGTTTGTAGTGTCAATTAATTGAATTATGGCACCGCGACAATATTTCTCATGCACAGTTTCCTTTCTATTTAAATCCAGTGCTATCTCTTCTCCATTTAATCTAAATTTAACTATTCCTTCCAAAAAATCAATCTGACACTCGTACTCCTGCATACTCCCAATACCAAGAATACAGTCCACTAATAACTTCTCCACTACAATGAACGTGCATTTTATTGCTACATTTCCCACTTTCATCTCTAATTGTGTTTGTATTTTGACATTGGGAGAGCGTGCTCCAACAGCTCCGATGATTTTGCAGTTCTGTACTGGCAAAATTGGTACCTTCTTCTTCCTAATAATTCTCCGAAAAAGAGCGCCTGAGATGACATTGGCGGAAGCGGCGGTGTCCAATATCACATTCGTTGGAACTTCCTCTATTTCAACAAATACTTCCGATACCGGAACACTCGATCTGTCATTATGACACGTTATTAAATCCTTTGTTAACTCTTCAGTCAACAGCTCACCATCATTATATCGTAACAATTGTAATTTTACTGTTTCGCCCCTAACAGATCCCCTGACCGCTCCTCCGGGGCACGATGCGGTCACGTTTAGTTTGCCTGACTGTTGGTCCGATTGGTATTTGTCTCTTCAGCTACTTCAGTGATTATCGGTTGTTGTGGTGAATTCGGTCTATATTGTCTCGCTTGATTCGTGTAATTATTGTTGTTGTTTTGCTGGTGTTGGTAGAACTGTCCTGTATTGCCATACATTGGATTATATCGATTAAAATTCCTATTGTTCCTAAAATAGCCCCTCGCTGCACCATTACTAAAGTTTCCATTATGGTAATAATTATTGTTTGCATTTTGTCCGTTGCTAAGTCTCCTCGGAGAGTGTAGTTGGTTATGATTATTGTTACTGCTACCATTACTGCCATTCCCACTCGAGTTGCAGCTCGGATTCGCTTCTGTTGCTCTTCTTTGATATGACATTTCTCTTGCCCTTTTATTGTCCTCCTCAATTATATCAATACGATCAAGCGTAGTCATAAATGAGTCTATATCCTTATCATTTATATATAACAGCTGATTCCTTATACTGGTGGGTAGTCTGGACTTGAGTATTCTAAGTATATCCGGCAAAGGAATCGGTACATCCCAATACAAAGATTTATTAATGTATTTCTCAAAATATATCTTTAGAGATCCTCTAGAAAATGAGAAAGGCTCAGGATATAATACTTCCAGCCTAAGTCTTTCTTGTACTCCAGCAGACCAATATTTTGCTAGAAAAGCCTGCTCAAATTCTTTGTAACATTTACAAGAAGATGTTTGTTCGGATGCCCACAATGCTCCTGTTCCTTGTATATATCCAGATACAAAACTAATCTTTTGCCATTCTGTCCAAGATCATGGAAATAGACCTCTGAAACTTCGAATAAAGACTACAGGATGAACATTCTTTTTGTCAGGGTTAAAGATTTGAATTTGTCTCTGTTTAATCATCTCCTCAACGGTACTACGATTCCAAAAATCATCCTGTTCGCACTTTTCCCTGTGGCTCTCCGTTATATCCAATCTAACTTGTGACGTTCCAGTTCTGTCTACATCGGATCTTGACGTGGACGGAATGTCACGCACAGATTGAGAGTTTTGTTTCCTCCTTCTCGGTGTTTCTAAATCCTCCTGCGAGAGATTTAGTGATCTTTCGATATTTTCTTTCCAACGCGAGAAATCTTCGCCAAGTTGTTCTCGAACTTCCTTTAACCCTTTGTTAAAAAAATTATCCTCGGAACTCTCTGAAATTGACTGTAAAGCTACTTTCACAGTTTCTTCTATCGTTTCCGAAGCAGAATTTTGCCGCTCTAATGTCATTTCTGAAAACTTTCCCGCAAGTACATTCATTCTATGTTCCACTGTCTCCTGTTTTTCCTTCACTTCGTCAAATTGCTTCTTTAGATTATCTTGGGATTCTGTTATTTCTGGTATCATAGCTACGGAACACTGTATGTCCTCTTGAGCTTGTATTACTTGAGGAAACAGTTCTACTTGTTTTTTTATCGTGTCAATTTTGACGGATACATATTCGGTTAGTTCCGCTTTTAATTTAATATTGTTTTCTTGGCATTGTTGGCGGACCTGCTCAATTCGAGCAATAAGATTCTGTTCGGTCCTTTCTGCCTGTTCCTTTATTTCCTGTGTCTGGGTATTTAATCTCTGATCTAATTCGGTAAAGGTTGCTCTTAACTGATTTTGTAATTCTGTTTGATTTTCGGCTAGTTGATTTTTGAATTCATTTTGTATAACGGATAAGTCTCGTTTCACCTCCGCTTGGCCTTCGGCTAATAGAGACAACTGTTGCATAATAACAACTAATGTGTCAACAACAGTCTGATCAGCTGTTGTATGAATGTTTTCTGAACCAGCGGGATTATTTATATTGCTACCGCTAGCAACAACAGTCTCAGAATTACTATCCGTGGCCTCTGCTTCTGTGCAAACAGCTGAAGGCTGTTGCACGCCTCGTTGCTGATTCAATGACATTTTAAATGCCGCTCTAGTCAATACCATTAAATAACTGTCAATATCAGGTTCCAGTCACTAAATACAGTTTCAAATTTACTGTCGTAGACACACTTAACTTTCTAATTACTTCACAGATGGTATAAAGTTCACTGCTCAGATACGAAAATCACACAATATACAGTTCTACAATCTAACTACTATCTGGAAAAAAGTTCTTTCTAAATTGATTTCAAACTATTTTAACTACAGGAAAAAAAATTAGATTTATCTGGCCTTGTTCTGTACTCTCGGTGTTGTCCAATAATTGAAATCCTTTCTTGGTATCAGCAATCTTTTACTATGGGCACCGAATCTCTCTTCAGATTAGTTACCTCTCGTTCTCGTTGGTTTTCATGAAACAAAAAATACATATATTATATAACAGTCCAAGAAAGTCCTGTCACACAGGCGCCACTGTAATTTTCCCTCCTATCTACGTAATTCTGTAGCTCTCAATTCGTTCGAGCAATCAATCATTCATGATAGGAAATACAGTCATAGCTCAGTCACTCAAAATGATTCTGAAATTTTACTTGTTAGAATGAAATCAGGCGATGATTCTTCTTCTCTGCAGGCTCGTGCTTTGCGGCAGTCTGCTAATCTGTACAAATAAAATGCCTCGTAATTTTGGGAGCGTTGTACAATCAGTCGGGAAACCTCAGATCAAGCGGATATTTGGCTTTGATGAAGTTTAACCTTCCGAAGAAGCAATGGAGCTCTTGGATTATTAAATGCAGGTTCGTATCCAGTCTTTCGGAAGTCCCTTCTGATTAACAACTACGCAATATATCGATAAATATCATTAATTCTCAAATTTAAAATACACACCTTTTATTTGAAGAAGCCATCTATATACATTTCCTTTTAATCGTACAGTTCGTATCAGTTATCTTCTGTGATAAATCTCAATAATCAGATTACAGTTCTTCCAAACCAAGCTCAGGCTAATCGGCACGAAGACAAACTCGGAAACTCTCTTTCTTTTTTTTCTAACAACCACCAGAGAGAGTACTACAAAGAATACTTATGCGCTCATGGCATAGCTGTTGTATGAAACTATTTTGCGCATTGATTCTGCTAGTATGAAGATAGAAAATTTGTAAACGTCATTCAAGGGTAGAATTGTATCAGAATAATTCATAGAATATAAAGAGATATTACAGACTAATAAACCACGTAGTTTATTTGATCTTTATTTCTAGTTTTTTTGCTTTGAATGTTACTCTGTATTTCATCTACTTTGTGACACTACTGCGTTTTTCTGTGGTTGAGGGAACAGAAACAGTTCTCAGAATTACAGATGTTCAACGATGCTTAGTTCTGTTACCGCCAGCGTCTTCCATTCGCTGTTCTTACTGGCATGACGGTTAGCTTCCTTGTAGCTAGGTATTATGTCTCAGGCTAGAACCAAATGTCTCTGCAATTTCACCTCACAGAATTTCTTTATGATTTGCAGCTGTTTCCTAATTGTATTGTCTATAGAATTTATCTCGAGCTCTGTGATTTAGTGAAACGTGCCGTTTGCTATTTCTCACTTAATTGAACTTTTTCCTATGGACTGTAACATATCCTGTGACTACTGTGGGGATAAATTCGCTATCTTTGGCCACAACTCAAGTTTCATCAACCATCGAATTTAATTTAGCCAACAGAAAAGCAACATCTTCTATTTCCGTTTATGCCAAGTACTTTTTACATTAGTAGCCTATGAATGGATTACGGTGCAATATGGTTTGCAAAATAGTAGACCTATTTAAAACTTCATGAATTAAATTATTTTCAGTTTCAACAGAAATCAAAATTGTCATTATGCAATAAATACCCTATATAAGAACATAATCTGCACTCGTAATATAATGAACCATAAACAAACATTTACGGGGAAAGTACTCCAATTTATTTAAAATAGTCTGGGGTCATTGCACGGTAGTATGATGGCGGGAAAAGAAAGGCATGGATTCATAAGGAAAACAATGGAATGCGGAATCAAAGAGTTTATTGCTCATACAGAAATAGGTTTAGCAAGAGACAAGCTACCAAACCACCATATCTATTCAAACTACTGGAGAGAGAAGCACGAACAGCTACGAAAACAGCGAAAATTCGTTAAATTGAGCAAAACGAAAGTTAATAAATCCCAATAAACAACTAGGTATTCGTTTTGCATCAAAGAGTGCAATAGTTAGGGAAAGCGGTAACATGACCCAGCATTATCTGACAAGTACTCGGGTGAAGAAAAACAATTAGAAAAGAAAATCACAAGAAGACGTTAAATCGGAAATCAGAACAACACACTAAATTTAGCTATATTCATAAAGAAAATTTAGCACAGTTCAGTGGTGAATACGAATAGGAACATAACATAATTAAGTGAACAGGTGGTAGAACACAGACGAACATGTGAAGTATGAAACCCGTCTATTTAGCCACAAAGGCTTTTTAATGAATACTCAGCCGCTTTTTGCATAAGGAGTGAAGGTGCGAATATTTCTGAAAGACTACGAAATCTAAAGATATCGCTCCTGTCACTGTATCACACAAAAACGTGGCTGAAACAAAGATCCAAATCAAAAGTTTGTCAAGTTTAAACTTAAAAAACCGCGTTAATTCCAAGTAGGCCCCTTTTATTAATCTAAAGCGCTGAGAACAGCTTGATAAAATATCTAACTAAGCATGATTCCTTTATCTTACCACTCCACGTGGTAGCCAAAAGATCTATAGACAAAGTATTACTCATGTAACAATCATAAGCATTCGCACACATACGATAGTATACTCTAAACGAATAACGTAAATTTTCTCCTTAGATTCTAAGCTTGAAACACAACAAAACTAAAGTATACAAAGAAAATTCCGACAGGTGTATTCATATCTCGGAGTGTCTTCCAAAGACACAACCTGACTTACCAAGAACTCAAACAAGAGTGCCCTGCGATGCGACTGACCAACAATCGCCCTCTCTCATAGTCAGAGAGGGAGAGAGTGCTAAGCCAAAGACTACTGCTACATGATACCAACCCTTCCGTATACTCTCAAACAAAACCATCTGCCTCTATCTGTTGATAACCGTGCATGCCCTTTCGCCTAACAGCTCTATGCTGGCAAAACTGCTCTCGCAGACTACAAGACTGCCTTCACTGACGAGAAAACACGCTTTTCTCACACTCAAACCAGAAATACAGAAAATGCAGGGTTAAGTGGTATGAAAAAGAATTAGGATAATAAAACATGGATGAAATGACTGAAAGAAACAAAAAATATTTTTTACCTTCCGTGAGGTCGTTTCCCTTACATGCAGGTAGGTAGAGGCATCGGCAACCCAGAAACAACACAGCTGTTGGAAAAAAAACAGTATGAAATGGAGCCAACGAATCCCTTTCAACGTACACCTGTTCTCTCAGTATTTTCGCAAATTAACATAGTTCCACTATATGTACACCACATAAATATAATTCAGGGGAGGATGGCTAATGCTCTCTCCAGTGTGGGTGCACGCCACTCTCGAACTCTTACGGGAATCGCCGAAATGCCGCGAGTAAAGAGGATAATCAGCAAGGGGCACTACATTAGTAGTGTGTGGGTAAGCTGAGAACTTGGGTCTGACGGGAGGCGTACTAGAGCAGTTCCGCTGGCCACTGTGTCCGGATGCTTAGCGGTCAGAGCATCTGCATGCTAAGCAGGAGACACGGTCTCGAATCCCGGTCTGGCACAAACTTTCAACTTTCCCCATTGATTTAAATAAATGCCAACTCCAACCAATGTCTGCAATTTCTTTGTGTCTTAATAGTTCCACTAGTTGTTTTGTGTATTCTGAACAGTGAGTCGATGCTTCATGTATATTCCAGGCAATCATATTCTACGGTGTTGAACTGTGTCTGATATTCATTCTGATGGTTTCGGTAATAGTCCCCAGAGTTCGAAAATCACATATCTATCTCCGTCAGCTGATTCTGATAGTGACTGAGTTCAGAACAGTTGCAACAATAAATACAACCAGTGGTTCTACCACCAAGAGACATGTCTTCCTCTCTCGCTGTCTCTGCTGCTGCTCTAACCGATGGTGATATTGCAACTAACGTGTGCACACCTCTTCGATTTCATAGTTGCTCTATTTACCATAGTATGAAACTGCTGTCCATAGATTCAGTATCTGATCAACCGGGAACAAGATCACGCAATTGGTTCTTAACTCAACTCCTTTTAAGCAGAAAAGAAAGATTTACTAAATCCTTCTTGAAATCAGATGGCAAAATTGTTTTCTCTGTTATTCAAAGATGGTCTGCGCATCACGCGGCATTCCATAATTATCTCTATTCAAACAAAGAAGGAACATCATACCCACAAACCATTTCAATAAAATTAGGCTCTATAGCATAAATGTTTGAATATCAACTAATAGTATCTCCGCTGTAATCTCGATTGTTGACTTGTAATCCTGATTATCGTGAACACTTTATTTTGAAGAAAACCAAGTTTCACAAATCTGAGAATGTAGTGAGCAAACATTTTTATATCTGCACGTTCATGTAGCATTTTTCCTTGGAGTCATACGTAGTAACAATAATTCATAATAGTGTCGGAAAGTCTGACAGTTTTTATTTCTTAGAATCATCTGTAGCCACAATAATTACTAACAGTGTCCGAAAGTGTATCTACTATTTTTTCCATTAATTATTTGTATTTTTACAGAAAATTGGTAAATATTTCATAAAAATTGCTAAATTTATTTTTGTGGATCTGTTGTACCTTACAGATCCATAATGACTATTGCCAGATTGAAATTCAGCCACGGCTGCCACCATTATCTCCGTAGAAATCACGTCGTACCGTTACCACACTGCCTTAGATACAGCAAGGGATCAGACTAGCTACTTAGGCAGCTGGTTAAAATTAAACAAGAGCTTTTCTTTAATTTGTTGATAGTATTAAAAACAGTGAGTTGAACATTTATAAATTGCTCTTGGAATTCTTCTCCGATCTTGGCATCAAAGTATAATCGAAAGAGTTTTATTTCTGTATATGTGTGTGTGTGTGTGTGTGTGTACATTTCACTTAATTTGTAGAAACTAGCTTTTTGCCACGCGGGGTAGCCGCGCGGTCTGAGGCGTCTTGTCACTGTTCGCGCGGCTCCCACCGCCAGAGGTTCGAGTCCTCCCTCTAGGCCTGGGTGTGTATGTGTCGTCCTTAGCGTAAGTTGGTTTAAGTTAGATTAAGTAGTGTGTAAGCTTAGGGACCGATTACCTCAGCAGTTTAGTCCCATAGGGCTTTACTACAAATTTCCAAACTAGTTTGTAAATCTGAGATGGAACTACTTTTTAGGTACAGTATATATTTGTCATCATTAATATTCATGAAATATATTGAAAGGTTGTTCTGAATGTCTGAACTGGGTGTAGTGGTATAAGGATTATCCCGAAGTCGTTAGCCGTGTGTTTCAACGAGCTACAGACTTGCTTGAGCGTGATTATTTCATGGTTGCATGTGGAAAGCTTCCCAGCATATTTCAGTAAGTGCAACGGGAACTTCGCTAACAGTCGCCACTGAAGATGACACATGCCATCACTATTTGGTTTCAGTTGATAGTAGGGGTGCCAATATACGAGTAAATTCCCTGAAACAGCTCACTGAGAACTTGCTGTGTCCTACAACTCTATCTACCCGCAATACGGATGTGAAGTGCAGGTTGCCTAGCTCAGGTGCCCCGCCGGCTTAACAACACGGGCTGGATTGAACGGTATACCAAATCAGCGGCCAATCAAAACTCGTCGGTCTGTTTTCGTGTCAGATTCCGGCGGACACCACGGAAACGTACATTGCCTCTGCTGATCTCATGTCTGCAGGTACCCCTCAGTCTGTACTCAAGTGGCCATCCGGCCACTGAGTGGCCGGTTCCAAATACAGCACCAAACGAAGCAGGATCACCACAGCAGGACCGCAGTCGGAACCAGAGCCATTATAACGCTACCGGCCCTTGCCACAATGGCAATCGACGATGTGTTAACCTTCCGTGAAGGGTTTTAGCCTGACTATCGCTGTACCCAGTGACAAGAAATAGGACTATAATTTCGTAATCACGAAGTTAGTGAAACAGTAACAACAACAAAGTAAAAAGGTTTAGAACTGACATTCTATTAATACGAAACTAAACTGTAATTTTGCATAGATGCGGTCGCCAGCCTAATTAGGCAATGTGGTATCAAGTTTTATCGCAAAGCGGGAAACTAACCTCACTTTATATCGTAACTAATCTCTTCTGACACAGTTGATCCCCATATTATACAGTAACCTACCCTAGCAAACAATACAATAGTAACCCTTATGCAGAACACAGACTAGCCAATAAATGCAGTAATTAACACTGTCTCACAATAACACTTGCTATTGGCAGAAACTACTATGCAATATAGTGAACAAATACAGAAGAACATTTGAACCTACTAATTAAGTCTGACTGGCAACAGCATGAAGTGCTATTATTTTAGCTAACTATCGCAAAAGAGATCATGATTTTGAACAGTACTGGTTACTATGGAGTTGAGAAATCTGCACATGAAGTTACTGTATACAAATGGAAAGTGCAGTTATTATTTTTTAAAAATTTTGATGCAGAATAAATGATTTTACTGGCCGCTGCACTTGCTCAGAAAGAGCCTTTACTTTCATTTATCACACACGTTAAGTATCTTATTGGGTCTCTTTTAATCTGGTATGGTTTGAAGAACTATTATCAATTATAAATGGTAACACACAAAATTAAGAAAATGGCAAATACCTATAGCAACAACTTTAAGTATAATGAATAATGCATTAGTTCAACAGTTAACAAGGGGACCTAGCAACTAGTTTCTCATTGTATTCAAAGTCAAACTGGCTTTGTAAATAGCTGCACAACTTGAAAAACCACTTTAAAACAATATATAAAAAGGAACAAACGATTACTAGTTTACAAACCTGTCCAAAGGGAAATAATACTGTCGTCTTTTTATAACTTTTAGTTACAGACGGCTGAAGGTACTTTTTTTGTCATTGATTATTTCAATAGCAGCTTCTTATGTATTGAAAATTCTGTTTGTGAACAAAATTTAGAAAACTTTAAGATAGAAAATTATGTGGAGTAAACCATTTCCTACTATACAGAAAACAAACCGAACTTCATGTTCCACCAAGTTAATGAAAACTGCAAAATGTTTTACTGCCAAAATAATCAGTTTAATAAAAACGGGATACTTTAAATTAATTCACTTGGAAAGTACCCTATCTAAGAAGGTTACTGGGATAATCACGGGCATGCACACGTAATTTAGAAGTTCCACAAAAAGTTATTGTTCAATACATAATACCTGGTCCATTGGATATGCATATTTAGATGAGACTTCTGCTGAAAGTGGCAGCGCTTGTGGCAAACTACAGTGGCTATAAAATTGGCGGTATAGCAACCATGGATCTTGATGTTAGCCACGCCGTGATATAGCTCTTCTTGGCGTCGTAAATTTAACTAAACATGGTAAATAATGAAACTTTACATTCCATCCGAGGCTAATTTACATTCTCGTAAGGTTTTTTTACCTCTAATTATGCCAAAATAGCCGACCAAGACTGTCTCTGACCACTCAGTAACACAGTCAGGACTCGAATATGCCACTCGCCACAAAGGCATCAAAGCCTTGAGCGCCAAGTCCATCTTCTCCAGTATCGCCGAACTACTTCCCTAGCGGCGGGGCTTTACTACAGGTTTTATATTTAGCTTCCCTACTTATGGACCAGTAAAGCATAAAGAGTTTTTACAAATTATTACATTCACAGACTATTACACATAAAACTAGATGTACAGTTACAACATAATTTCTTAAAACTGGAAAATAATTAACATAATTATTACATACATTGAAGCGCCAAATAAACTGGTATAGGCATGCGTATTCAAATACAGAGATAGGAAGCAGGAAGAACACGGCACTGCGGTCGGAAACGCCTATATAAGACAACAAGTGTCTGGCGCAGTTGTTGGATCGATTACTGCTGCTAGAATGGCAGGTTATCTATATGTAAGTGAGTTTGAACGTGGTGTTCAAAAAATGTTCAAATGTGTGTGAAATCTTATGGGACTTAACTGCTAAGGTCATCAGTCCCTAAGCTTACACACTACTTAACCTAAATCATCGTAAGGACAAACATACACACCCATATCCGAGGGAGGACTCGGGACCAGCCGCACAGTCCATGACTGCAGCGCCTGAGACCGCTCGGCTAATCCCGCGCGGCGAACGTGGTGTTACAGACGCCGCACGAGCAATGGAACACAGCATTAACGAAGTATCGATGGAGTGGGGATTTTTCCGTACGACCATTTCACGAGTGTACCGTGAAAATCAGAAATCCTGTAAAACATCAAATCTCCGACATCGCCCCGGCAGGAAAAAAGATCCTGCAAGAACGGGACCAACGACGACTGCAGAGAACCTTTCAACGTGACAGAAGTGCAATGCTTCCGCAAATTGCTGCAGATTTGCCATCAAGTGTCAGCGTGCGGACCATTCAACGAAACATCATCGATATGGGCTTTCGGAGCCGAATGCCCACTCGTGTACCCTTGATGACTGCGCGACACAAAGCTTTACGCCTCGCCTGCGCCCTTCAGCACCGACATTTGATTGTTTATGACTGGGAACATGTTGCCTGGTCGGACGAGTCTCGTTTCAGATTGTATCTAGCGGATGGCCGGGTACGGGTATGGAGACAACCTCCTGAATCCATGGACCCTGCATGTCAGCAGGGGCTGTTCAAGGTGGTGGAGGCTCTGTAATGATGTGAAGCGTGTGCAGTTGGGAGTGATATTGGACCCCTGATACGTCTAGATACGACTCTGACAGGTGACACGTACGTAAGCATTCTGTCTCATCACCTGCATCCATTCATGCCCGTTGCGCATTCCATCGGACTTGGGCAACTCCAGCAGGACAGTGTGACACCCCACAAGTCCAGAATCGCTACAGAGTGGCTCTGAGAACAGTCTTCTGAGTTTAAATACTTCCGCTGGCCACCAAACGCCCCAGACGTGAACATTGTTGAGCATATCTGGAATGCCTTGCAATGTGCTGTTCAGAAGAGATCTCCACCCCTCGTACTCTTACGGATTTATGGACAGCTCTGCAGGTGTCAATTCCCTCCAGCACTACTTTAGACGTTAGTCGAGTCCTTGCCACTTCGTGTTGTGGCTTTTTTGAGTGCTCGCGGTGGCCCTACACAATATTAGGCAGGTGTACCAGTTTCTTTGGCTCTTCAGTGAATTTACACAACCACAGATCTTGACTATACCGATACACTAGAGTACAATTCCAGCAGAGACCGTACACGGATTATACATTAACCTATCGATTATTGGTGTTACACCATCACCTCTACTGATCTCGGCTTCAGTTTGAAACCATGTTCTTTGGACAGTATACGGCGGGGGAGTTTTGATTTTGTGATAGTGGTGTCATCAGTGATAGACGTCCGACCAAACAATAATTTCAGAATTATTACTTAGCGTTAGCTAACGACAACCTCAGAGACTTACAATTTCTTTTGTACAAAATAGTCAGGGAGATTAAAAATTGTGCGTTCAGACCGTATGGAGTTGCGTCACCGAAGACATTGTTTGTGAATGAGTTCATTTTCTACTTTTTGCAATAAAGTATTATTTATAAGTACTACCTAGGAATCTTTCTTGCCTGTGTTTTTACCGAAATATTCGTTATTTCGCCTTAGCTTGTAAAACGAATGAGTGCCGTATGATGAAGCCGTGTCCCTAGATAACTGATCCTCTCATTCAGCTCTTATTACTGCTCTTTTGAAAGACCATACACGAACCTGAAGTGACTTTCAGACTTATTTTCAGCACTCGCGTTACGAATCACTCTGCGTCTTACAGAAGGAGGTGCAATGCCGGTCAAGGGCAGATCTTGGGGATGGGGTTGGTGATAGGCATTCCGTAACCAAGCAGTCCGACTCGATTAAGACCAAATCCACATGCCTGGTATGGGTGATGCTCCCTAAACTGGTGACGCCTACTCGACACAAAAAACAGACTCTCAAGGCAGCTGACCGGAGAAGCTGGGGATTTGGTCCCCTCGTAAATGAGAGAACCGCCGAAGTTGATGTAAACTGGTAACGTCTGAGCCTTAGATATAACCAGAAGAAAGTAGCTTACGGTAATACGATGTATCAAAGGTTTTTTATTATTATTACAATAGATGCTTAACGAGCAAACAGAAACTGACCTGGATGTTGCGCCACAAACAATAACCGCAACAATATGCAGCGTTTTACCAAAGTCTTCAGGAGGATTTTCATAGAGGAATGTATTCGGTGAGTTGTCATACCCGAACGTACTGAACCAAGCCTTACCTAAGGAAGTGAAAACATAAGGGTCGAGATGCCTCGACAGCTTTCCAGTCAGAAACCACGGTGAGAACTAAACACGCGCGTTTGATCTGGAACCTTTAACTCATGTACAACACAACACATGTGAGAGTAAAGACCCAGATCCTTTTTGATAACGTCCTGACATGACGATCCTTCGATTCCTACTTGCTCCGTTAATCGGGTTGCGATTTTGTTGGACTTTTTTGCGAAACTATCTTACAACTGAGTAATATTTTCTGGCGTTCGTAGTCGTATCGGACAGATTTATAATAATGTCATTTCTGCTTAGATTAAATTGTCATGAAATGTCTAAAACTTTTTTGGATAAATATTATCTGGTAAAGCTGTACAACCAAGTTGAGTAAAAAAACTTTGTGTTCTGCCTTACGGCAGGTCTTGTCATGGGGGAAGCCTCGTCAGAGAGGTCCACCGCAGTGGTGGTTTCCCGTTGTTCCCACTGATGATGATGAAATGAGAATGAGGACAACACAACACCCAGTCCCTGAGCGGAGAAAATCTCCGACCCAGCCGCGAGTTGAACCCGGCCTCCTTGGGGTATAGACTGCTGCGCTGACCACTCAGCTATCGGGGCGGACAAGTTGAGTAAGGAAATCGGAAATAATCATGAAATGAAAACTTTTTACTGACTTTTTACATTATTTTGTGACAATGAAAATACGGATAGGTAACTCTGAGGACAGCTACAGTGGCGCAGATGAAGAAATGCTGACTTCCATGCCCTGTGCTAGCTGGTGCTTCTTCAACAAAGCCGTTATCGACGGCACGTTAAATCCTAATCCTGCTTACTTCCAATGAATTGTCGTGACAGTAAAAATAAAAAGTTAATAGAAAAGCAAAGTAAACTAACTTACCTGCCATCCAAATAGATACCTTTCCTAACAGATGTGACTATCTATAAATATTTTGTCAAGCCTGTTATTGTTAAAATTAGAACATTTGTCGAGACGTATGAGCTGTAAAGTCAGTGAGGTGAAAACGGTATTTTACCATCCTTTGAAATCTATTAATTACAGTGACACCTGTCTCGCAACCTTAGGAAATATGCCTGCTTTTCAGAGCACTATTACGAAACTTACGGATTGAAACTATGTGCTGGTCCAGACCTCCAAACGGAACCTTCCCTTTCGTGGCCAGTTTTCTTCCTAAATTAGCTATCCTGGTACGTTTCACAACAAGCATCAGAGCTTCATTTCTGTCAGTACTTCTCTACTACTTTTCAGACTTACTCAGAATGCGGTTACGGTTATTCTGTCCTTGTGGGTTACTATCGGAAGGCTGGCCTAACTTCAAGTACTTGCTGTAAATAGACAAACTCTGTACCGTGTTTTGCCTCTAAGTTATGATCAGGTACCCAGTGTATGTTGCCCTACGTCTGGTATTCAAAACAACTGCTACCCGTTTGGCATAGCCTTCGGAATTTTGTGGCGTTCTAGACGCACTGGATACTGTAGACGCTCCTAAAATTCCGAAACCAAAATAATGACAGCAGTTGCTGGAAAATGTACCTCCCTGGGGGAACAAACATCATTCATTAAGGAATTGAAGAGGTTAGAGGTAATATTACTACTGTCTATGTCTTCCATGCTGTATTCTGATAGTACCAGATTTCAGAGTTTCCAATAGAGTAACACTGTCCGCAGCTCATGGTCGTGCGGTAGCGTTCTCGCTTCCCGCGCCCGGGTTCCCGGGTTCGATTCCCGGCGGGGTCAGGGATTTTCTCTGCCTCGTGATGACTGGGTGTTGTGTGCTGTCCTTAGGTTAGTTAGGTTTAAGTAGTTCTAAGTTCTAGGGGACTGATGACCATAGATGTTAAGTCCCATAGTGCTCAGAGCCATTTTTTTGAGTAACACTGCAGCCATCGGCGTCTGCCCCAAGATACATTTCTCGAATAGGCTACGTCGTGGAAGCCGTGGTATTCCGACACGTCCGGTTACTGGTGTAACAGATTCCATGATTCACTATCCAAAACCGAATTTGCTGCCCATTGAATTGTAACTATCAGTTCTACAACAAATTGCTACGTGTTCTGCATCACACAACGGTAACAACTACGACTCAATTTTCGTAGATGGTTTTGCGGACATCTAAGATACTTCGTGAAGAGTTTGACAGAACACTGAAAGACCTGAGTCGAAACAAGGCCCCGGGAGTAGACAACATTCCATTAGAACTACTGATGGCCTTGGGAGAGCCAGTCATCACAAAACTCTACCATCCGGTGAGCAAGATGTATGAGACAGGCGAAATACCCACAGACTTCAAGAAGAATATAATAATTCCAATCCCAAAGAAAGCAGGTGTTGACAGATGTGAAAATTACCGAACTATCAGTTTAATAAGTCACAGCTACAAAATACTAACGCGAATTCTTTACAGACGAATGGAAAAACTGGTAGAAGCGGACCTCGGGGAGGATCAGTTTGGATTCCGTAGAAATGTTGGAACACGTGAGGCAATACTAACCTTACGACTTATCTTAGAAGAAAGATTAAGAAAAGGCAAACCTACGTTTCTAACATTTGTAGACTTAGAGAAAGCTTTTGACAACGTTAACTGGAATACTCTCTTTCAAATTCTGAAGGTGGCAGGGGTAAAATACAGGGAGCGAAAGGCTATTTACAATTTGTACAGAAACCAGATGGCAGTTATAAGAGTCGAGGGGCATGAAAGGGACGCAGTGGTTGGGAAAGGAGTGAGACAGGGTTGTAGCCTCTCCCCGATGTTATTCAATCTGTATATTGAGCAAGCAGTAAAAGAAACAAAAGAAAAATTCGGAGTAGGTATTAAAATTCATGGAGAAGATATAAAAACTTTGAGGTTTGCCGATGACATTGTAATTATGTCAGAGACAGCAAAGGACTTGGAAGAGCAGTTGAACGGAATGGACAGTGTCTTGAAAGGAGGATATAAGATGAACATCAATAAAAGCAAAACGAGGATAATGGAATGTTGTCAAATTAAATCGGGTGATGCTGAGGGGATTAGATTAGGAAATGAGACACTTAAAGTAGTAAAGGAGTTTTGCTATTTGGGGAGCAAAATAACTGATGATGGTCGAAGTAGAGAGGATATAAAATGTAGACTGGCAATGGCAAGGAAAGCGTTTCTGAAGAAGAGAAATTTGTTAACATCGAGTATAGATTTAAGTGTCAGGAAGTCGTTTCTGAAAGTATTTGTACGGAGTGTAGCCATGTATGGAAATGAAACATGGACGATAACCAGTTTGGACAAGAAGAGAATAGAAGCTTTCGAAATGTGGTGCTACAGAAGAATGCTGAAAATAAGGTGGGTAGATCACGTAACTAATGAGGAGGTATTGCGTAGGATTGGGGAGAAGAGAAGTTTGTGGCACAACTTGGCTAGAAGAAGGGATTGGTTGGTAGGACATGTTTTGAGGCATCAAGGGATCACAAATTTAGCTTTGGAGGGCAGCGTCGAGGGTAAAAATCGTAGAGGGAAACCAAGAGATGAATACACTAAGAAGATTCAGAAGGATGTAGGTTGCAGTAGGTACTGGGAGATGAAGAAGTTTGCACAGGATAGAGTAGCATGGAGAGCTGCATCAAACCAGTCTCAGGACTGAAGACCACAACAACAACAACAACAACACCTTTTCGACATTAGTTATTTCACAGATATTTTACCACTTTCGTAAGGCACCACAGGAAGCGGCTGACAATATCAGAACTCCCTCACGGTTTCTATGGTGCTCCTAAGAGCAGTCACAACATCACGTCCTAAGACAAAAGTTACGAAGAACAACATCTTCTGCCTCTCTCTGCACATGTAATCACTCCAGTGATTGGTCTGTACCTCCAGCGTCGTTGTATTCTTGTTTCACACCGTCACATTCCCTGTACATTGTCTACAGGAATTCGTTTTTGTGGTAGAGCGTTGGACACCATGTTCTGACTTGTTACATAAGCATCATCTCACACACCGAAATGTCTATAAAGGTTCCCGAAGATTAGACAGAAATACGTGTTTATATTGGCTTTGTGTTCGCCATGTAACTATTGATGAATTTCTAAGCGTCTAAAAAGTATTCATTTTTCCGTGTGTAACGAAATGAAAGCAGGTGCAAACATTGTTAGTTAGGATAGGGTATTTCACTTCAAAAAGATTGCAGATCGAATGATGTATTTCTTTTTCATTCAAAACATTCAAATAATAAGGATTTTTTTTAGAGACAGAGAAAGTATATGAGGACATTGAAAGGATAATACAGGACGTAAAGGGAGATGAAAATCAAATAGTCATGGGGGACTGGAATGTAGTTGTAGGGGAAGGAGTGGAAGAAAAGGTTACGTGAGAATGTGGGATTGAGACAATGAATGAGAGATGAGAAAGATTAATTGAGTTCTGTAATGAATTTCAGGTACTGATAGCGAATACTCTCTTCAAGAATCACAAGAAGAGGAGATATATTTGCAAAAGACCAGGTGATTAGGGAAGATTTCAGTTATATTACATCATGGTAAAACAGAGGTTCCGAAATCAGATACTGGATTGTAAGGCGTACCCAGGAGCAGATACTGACACAGATCACAACATAGTAGTGATGAAGAGTAGGCTGAAGTTTAAGGCATTAGTCAGGATGAATAAATACGCAAAGAAGTGGGATGCAGAAGTACTAAGGGCAGTCACAGAAATTGGAAAGAAAAAAACAGGTACAAAGAAGGTAATTACGAAGAAACCATGGGTAACAGAAGAAATATTTCAGCTGATCGACGAAAGAAAGAAGTACAAAAATGTTCAGGGAAATTCAGTACTACAGAAATTAAGTCGCTGAGGAATGAAATAAGTGTAGAGAAGCTAAGACAAAGTGGACGCATGAAAAACGTGAAAAAATTGAAAAAGTCATGTTTATCGGAAGGACTGACTCAGCATATAGTGGAGTCAAAACAACCTTCCGTGACATTAAAACCAAGGGAGGTAACATTAAAGACTGCAACGGGAGTTTCACTGTTAAATGCAGAGGAGAGAACGGATAGGTGGAAAGAGTACATTGAAGGCCTCTATGAGGGGGAAGATTTGTCTGATGTTGTAGAAGAAGAAACACCGAGTCGATTTAGAAGTGACAGGGAATTCAGTATTAGAATCAGAAGTTAAAAGAGCTTTGGAGGTCTTAAGATCAAATAAGGGAGAAGGGATAAATAGTGTTCCATCAGAATTTCTAAAATCATTGAGAGAAGCAGAACAAAACGATTATTCACGTTGTTGTGTAGAATGCATGAGTCTGGCGACATACCATCTGACTTTCGGACAAAATATCATCCATACAAATCGAAGGCTGCAAGAGCTGAGACGTGCGAGAATTGCCGCGAGAATTAACAAGCTCTTGCATCCAAGTTTCTGATAATAATATACAGGATAATGTAAAAGAAAACTGAGGATGTGCTAGATGATCAGTTTGGATTTAGAAAAGGTAAGGGACTAGAAAGGGAGTTCTGACGTTGCAGTTGATAATGGAAGAAAGACTAAAGAAAAATCAAGACACGTCCAGCTTCGGCAAAGTAAACTGGTGGAAAATGTTTGAAATTCTGAGAAAAATAGGCGTAAGCTATAGGGAAAGAGGGGTAATATACAATATGTACAAGAGCCAAGAGGGAATAATAAGAGTGGACGACCACGAGGAGGAGGAGATTAGTGTTTAACGTCCCATCGACATCGTGGTCATTACACACGGAGCACAAGCTCGGATTAGGGAAGGAACCATCCCGATATTTGCCTGAAGCGATTTACGGAAATCACGGAAAACCTAAATCTGGATGGTCGGAAGCCGGTTTGAACCATCGTCCTCCCGAATGCGAGTGCAGTGTGCTAACCACTGCCCCACCTCGCTCTGTGACGACCAAGAGCTAGGTGTTCGCATTAAAAAGTGTGTAAGACACCACCACTGTTCAACCTGTACATCGAAGAAGCAATGATGCAAATAAAAGAAAGTTTCAGGAATGGAATTATAACTCAAGGGGAAATGATATCAATGATATAATTCGTTGATGACACTTGTATCCTGAATGAAAGTGAAGAAGATTCACTTGATATGCTGAATGGAATGAACAATCTATGGAGTACAGAATATGGATGGAGAGTAAATCGAAGAAAGACAAAAGTAATGAGAAGTAGCTGATACAAGAACAGCGAGAAACTTAACATTAGGATTAATGGTCACGAAGTAGATGAAGTTAAGGAATTATACTACCTAGGCAGCAAAGTAAACAATGATGGACGGAGTAAGGAGGGCATAAAAACAGACTAGCACTGGCAAAAAGGGCTTTCCTGGCCAAGAGAAGTCTACTAGTATCAAACATTGGTCTTAATTTGAGGAAGAAATTTCTGAGAATGTACGTTTGGAGCAGAGCATTGGATGGTAGTGAAACATGGACTGTGGGAAAATCGAAACAGAAGAGAATCGAAGCACTTGAGATGTGGTGCTACTGGTGAATGTTGAAAATTAGGTGGACTGATAAGGTGAGGAATGAGGAGGTTCTGCGCGGAATCGCACAAGATAGGAATATGTGGGAAACACTGCCAAGGAGAAGGGACAGGATGATAAGACATCTGTTAAGACATCAGGGAATAACTTCCATGGGACTAGCGGGAGCTGTAGAAAGCAAAAACTGTAGAAGAAGACAGAGACTGGAATATGTCCAGAAAATAATTGAGGACTTAGGTTGCAAGTGCTACTCTGTGATGAAGAGGTTGGCACAGGAGAGGAATTCGTGGGAGGTCGCATCAAACCACTCAGAAAAAAAAGTGCTGCGTGGCCGTCCGGAGCCCGGTCATCCTGCGACCATACATTCCCGAGGCTACCGCTGCTAGCAGTCATGTACAGTGGCTAACTCTTTCTGCAATATCGCAGAAGGAACACCCAGCTTCTCGTACCTTATTGTACGACTTCGTTCAAACCCACTGAGGTGCAGACAATGGCGTCTTTATCTTTATCGGAGAAGAAAGGAATATATGGAAAACACTGAGAAGGAGATGGGGCTGGACGCAGCTGTAGAAGACAAAAGCTGTAGAGGAAGACAGAGATTAGAATACATTCAGCAAATAAATGTGGACTTAGGTTACAAGTGCTACTCTGAGATGAAGAGTTTGGCACAGGATAGAAATTCGTGGCAGGCCGCGTCAAACCAATCAGAAGACCGATGACCTAAAAAAAGAAGCTCGGATAGAAGGCTGCTGTTTTCGGAGTGAAAATCCTAACAGATGACGCAAAATATTGGTCGAGATCGAGATTAGAGAACACGTTTCTTCAATTGCTTACAGGTTCCAAATCGGAACCAGTAATAATATACGCCAGAACTGCTAAAAGCAACAGTCTCTGAAAGATCTGGATCACTGAGTCTTAATAGGTATTATACGGAGTATACACTAGAAATATGCTACCGATTGTTGTAAAATTAGAACCAGGGAGGCGAGGCAACAATATCGCTACGAGTTTCCTCGGAAACAGCAGCTCAACAGAGCCGCGGTGGCTATATAAGGAGGCTCCCCGTGCATGAAATTCAGTCCAGTTCAGCAGCAGGTGAGGGCAACATGGGGTGACGGCAGCTGCGAGTTTTCACCTGAGTGTAGCCAAGTCTGTGACTCGACAGGTTGTTCGGCGACTACGCGTCTACAGCTCTTCGCGCCTGCGACTCTTCACATCTGCGAGTTACACGCCTGCACGATACGCGCTGGCGATTGTACGCCTCTGTGGTTCAACATATCTGTGTTGGACTACTCTTCTGTGACTCCTATATGTGTGTGGGACTTCACCATTTGGTGCATACAGGGGTGTGACTCGAACGAATTTGGGACTCCACATCTAGGACTGCTGCGTTTCTGTACGCTGCACATCTGTGAACGAAGCCGTCGACGACTCCACGCTGCGCGTCTGAGAATCTTTCCAGCAGTACACGGTCTGCGAGTCTGTACTGTGCATCCACAAGTCTACGCGTCTGCTACTCTTAAGTAGTCACGCGTCCGTGAATCTTCGCTACGCATCTACACTAAACGTCTACGAGCCTACACTGTGTCTGCGAGCTTACGCGATGCTTCGGTCAGCAGAAGAACACTGCAAGTGTGCAAGTGTAGCACCCAGAAGACCTTACGCTGGACCTTCTAGGCCATGCGTCACCTTGCTGGACCGTTCGTCGGTCTTTCGCAGGAGGGTCTTCGGGTTAAGGCTTCAGACTGTCGGGGCTGACCGTTGGCAGGTGGACACAAAGTGTAGTCTGGTGTACGTGTAGCGTAGGCTGCTTAGCGTAGATTCTTGGCCGGGCAGTGTAGAGTCGCTGACGCTTAGACTCTTGGATGCCTAATATAGACTCGCAGAGCGCGGACTCATTGCGAAGATTCTCAGATGCTCAGCTTAGCGTCCCCGACAACTCGATTCGCACATGTAACAGTACAGACACGAAGGAGGGTCAGGTATGTAGCCCAAAATACGTGAGTCAACCCTGCGTGCAAAAAATGTGTGTCCCAGATGTACTGCCCCATACATGTAGGAATCACAGAAGAGTAGTCCCAGACGTGCTGAACCACAGAAGCGTATAGCTGCCAATGTGTAGTCGAGCAGGCGTGTGATTCGCAGATGTAAGAGCCGCAGACGTGAGTCGCAGAGGCATATTCGTCGGCAGGTCTGTGGTGTCACGAACTTATCTGCACTCACGTGAAAAATTCTCGCTGTGTAAAGCTGCCGCCGCTCCGTGCTGCCCTCTCCTGCTGGAACGAACCGGACTGATTTCCATGGACAGTGCGACACTACGCTGCAGGCCGGTGATGGTCTGCTACGTGTCGGCCACACTACGCAGAGGGGGACTCTACCGACTCTTCGCGCCTGTGTTACGCACCTTTGGCCGACGCCTCTACGTGACATGCTTAGCGTCGCCGCCCCATCCAGTGCGTCCAGCTGACTACGGACCCTCAGTTCCGACCAGGGTTTTCGGGAGGTTTTCCTTGGTTGTAAGGCAAATGCCGGAACTGCTTACCCCCTCCCATCGATACAGAGAATCATGTACAGAAGAAATTGCAAAATAAAAATACTATAACCTTACTTTGCCTTGTCTTTTACTGAATTTTGACATGACAGTCACATTACTGCGCATGTGATTACTGGCTATCCGACAGCATTGCAGGAAGCTGTGGTACACGAGGAGAGATCCGTCGACGCGACAATAGGGGAGCAAACAGCTTTCGAAAGACACACACGTACAAAGCGCACGAAGCGCGCGAGAGAAAGAGAGAGAAAAAAAAAAAAAAAAACTGCAGCAAAACTACTACGTCTTAGGTTTCTTTTATATAATCATAAAATTGATTGTCACTAATCTTCCTCGCCAACGTAACAGCGTAGAGTTGAGAGACATAACAGTTTCGTAATACTCCACTGTCCAGAGCGTATAGAAGCTTCAAGTGCAACCTATGGATAATCTCTGACAATTCGGTTTTAACTGGTAACGACAGCAAACGTTTTCTGTATCTGAACGTGTTATACGTTGTGTCTTAATGTACAGACGACAGCAAGCGTTTTCTGTATCAGAACGTGTTATGCTGACGGTACGTGCAGATTCCCACTGGAGCTAAGCAAACGTGTGTCTCCATTGTGAACATAGAAAACTATGTTCCCGGTGGAGCCGATGTGTTAAGCCTTATTCAGTCTTCGTAAACCAACTAATTGGGATGCTTCGAAAAATCGGAATCTGTCCATTTAGCTTAGTGTTCACCGTAATCGAGATCGCTAACGCGTGCTTCTGTGATGGCGCTCGACTGGGGCCAAGCTGTTATGTTAGAATCCTGTTAGAATATTTTCACAGCTAATATTTGGCCGGCGGAGAAGAGAGATGGGGGCGTAAAGTTTCCGAATCAACCAGTCTTTGCGCCAGTGTCCTGGATTAAATTCCAAAACTCTCCGTCCGTCGTAGGGGACATAAAGCTCGGAGGCCCCCTTCATGCTCTTCGGGAGGAGTAGGCTACGTGACGGCGTGGAGATTGACCCTCTCTCCCTTACCTTCGTCCTTAACAACACAAACCCAACACCGCACTGTGTAAGTACCCATCACAGTCATCAACGCTGTAGAGTTGCACACTTGGCACTTCATAACAGGTTAGAGGAAGGCATTGGCAAACCACCACCATTAGAAGCTTGTCCAGGACGGCGATGCTACATCTACTCCCCTACATTCATTGTCTCAGTAATATACTCTGCGTTATGTATTATGTATGCATCTTACATTTGCTTATAACAGCTAAAAGAAAAGAACACTTACTGCGACATGTGTAACAGTCAGAGGCCAGCTACAGTGTGCAGTACCAAGTCGACAAAATGAGCTCACTATTGTGAGCCACTGCTGGTCAGTTACAGAATCCGTTGGTCTTATAGAGTAAAAAATTTTCCACGTGAAACAAGAAAATGACACTATCTTGAATCGAATAAGAGCGTAGTATTATTGACCGTTGCATTTCAACTAAGCCGCGTACCGAACCTGGAAGTTTCTAAACCAGTTTAGAAGAATATTAAGTTGGTTCGCGACCACCACGATATACAACTAATACGAAAGCTTCTTCAACAGTCTACATATCCATCCACGTCGACATACCACAATACGTCTTGCGGTACGTGGTGGAGGGTACTTTTTCCATCTCTCCTATTTTTTTCTGTTCCATTGACAAAACGTACCTGAAAGAAATGATCGTCGGTAAAGCTCCGTACTGCTGCGCGGTATGGGATCCGTACCAGTTAAGAAGTTTGAACGGTTTTGACACGGGCGAGTTTGGAATCGTTTTGAATATATCGAAGTGCGTGTCCGGTAGGGCAGAAATTACATTCTTGGGATGCTTTATTTCCTCTGAGAGCTCACGCCCGCTGCCAGAAAAGATAGAGGCTATGCCCAGCATAGCTCGACCAGAAATGGCCATGGAATTGCGCCAGTTCTTAGGGGTCCTCAACTTTTATCGTTGCCACTTGCCCCATGCAACAGGGATCTAAAAACTCTAACGGCGAAACGAAACATCTACATCATATACTGCAAGCCACCTAATGGTCTGTGGCAGAGGGTACTTTTTGTACCACTAACTGAGCCCTCCAACCCTGTTCCACTCGCGAATGGCGTGTGGGAAGAATGACAGTCGGTAAGCCGCAGTATTGGCTCTAATTTTCTCCTCGTGATCATTATGCGAGAAGTATGTAAGGGAAAGTAATATGTTGTCCGACTCTTCCCGGAAAGTGCTCTCTCGAAATTTCAATATTAAATCTCTCCGTGATGCACAACGCCTCTCTTGTAACGTCAGCCAATGGAGTTCGTTGAGCATATCCGTAACGCTCTCGTGCCGACTAAACGATTCTGTGACGAAACGTGCCGCGCTTCGTTGGATCATCTCTATCTCTTCTATCAGTCCTGTCTGACAGGTAACACAGATACATGAACAATACTTAAGAATGTGTCTAACAAGCGTCTTATAAGCCACTTCTTTCGTGGATGAGTTACATTTCCTTAAGATTCTTCCTATGAATCTGAGTCTGGCATCTGCTTGTCCCACTATCTGTTTTATGTGGTCATAGTTGAAACCGTACTACTAGCACTTCCTGCTTTCGATGCCCCTCTCGCGGTTGTTGTTGACGCTACCCACTGTCGTTGACACGAGCCAATCAGTAAACGGCGTCCTTTTCTCCCTGATGCTGATGCCAAGGCAGCAACTATACAGGCGTTTAGTACAGAATTGTTAGCCCTCCACGCCTCTATAAAATACAGGGTGTACCACTCAAACCTCCCTGATTTCAAAGACTCAGGAAAAAAAATCACAGTAGTTACGACAATGAAAAATGCACCACATTGTACAGCATCGCAAAGAATTTATTTATTTATCATCAATACACCTCTACATGTAAACCATCTGTAGCAGAAAGAATATCGAGTCTATTTTCAATTTCTTGCCAAGTTCTTTGTAACATTATTGCCTCTGTTGTTGTTGCAATCCCATTAGTGATACGATGTTGCCGGGTAGGAATATCGTCCACTTTGGTCGCATACACTCGGTTCTTCACGAACGTGGTGGCCAGGCAATGGGTCCACCGCGTCAGATCCAACGACTGGGAAATTTCCTATCCAGGAACTTGCGAACAGCTATTGACCAATGTGGCGGAGATCCATCTCGTTGAAAAATAATGTTGTGTTGCAAGTATTGTATCTCAGGCTACAGAAACTGCTCCAACATGTCCAGAAAAGCTGACTCATTTACTGTTTGTTCCGCAAAGAAGAACGGTCCAACAATCCTGTCATGCTTAACAGCTCATGCATCGAAGCTGCTTACAAGAATAATATACAGAAGAATGGAAAAGAAAATTGAGAATGCGCTAGGAGACGATCAGTTTGGCTTTAGGAAAAGTAAAAGGACGAGAGAGACAATTCTGACGTTACGGCTAATAATGGAAGTAAGGCTAAAGAAAAATCAAGACACTTTCATAGGATTTGTCGACCTGGAAAAAGCGTTCGAAAATAAAAATGGTGCAAGCTGTTCGAGATTCTGAAAAAGTAGGGGTAAGCTATAGGGAGAGACGGGTCATATACAATATGTACAACAACCAAGAGGGAATAACAAGAGTGGACGATCAAGAACGAAGTGCTCGTATTAAGAAGGGTGTAAGACAAGGTTGTAACCTTTCGCCCCTACTCTTCAATCTGTACATCGAGGAAGCAATGATGGAAATAAAAGAAAGGTTCAGGAGTGGAATTAAAATACAAGGTGAAAGGATATCAATGATACGATTCGCTGATGACATTGCTATCCTGCGTGAAAGTGAAGAAGAATTAAATGACCTGCTGAACGGAATGAACAGTCTAATGAGTACACAGTATGGTTTGAGAGTAAATCGGAGAAACACGAAGGTAATGAGAAGTAGTAGAAATGAGAACAGCGAGAAACTTAACATCAGGATTGATGGTCACGAAGTCAATGAAGTTAAGGAATTCTGCTACCTAGGCAGTAAAATAACCAATGACGGACGGAGCAAGGAGGACATCAAAAGCAGACTCGCTATGCCAAAAAAAGGCATTTCTGTCCAAGAGAAGTCTACTAATATCAAATACCGGCCTTAATTTGAGGAATAAATTTCTGAGGATGTACGTCTGGAGTACAGCATTGTATGGTAGTGAAACATGGACTGTGGGAAAACCGGAACAGAAGAGAATCGAAGCATTTGAGATGTGATGCTATAGACGAATGTTGAAAATTAGGTGGACTGATAAGGTATGGAATGAGGAGGTTCTACGCAGAACCGGAGAGGAAAGGAATGTGTAGAAATCACTGATAAGGAGAAGGGACAGGATGATAGGACATCAGCTAAGACATGAGGGAATGACTTCCATGGTACTAGAGGGAGCTGTAGAGGGCAAAAACTGTAGAGGAAGACAGAGATTGGAATACATCAAGCAAATAATTGAGGACGTAGGTTGCAAGTGCTACTCTGAGATGAAGAGGTTAGCACAGGAAAGGAATTCGTGGCGGCCCGCATCAAACCAGTCAGTAGACTGAGGACCCAAAAAAAAAAAAAAAAAAAAAAAAAAAAGCACACATATGAAGACGTTGGTGAACTACACGATGCAGCCAGTGTTCATCGAGGTACATCAAGTTGCCTAGATGCTTGACGAATTGACTTACGTGGGCTACTGAGAGACGTTTGTCTGACGTCCTCCTCTGTCTCTTCTGAAACTCCATAACGTGCACCACCAGAATGTTTCAGAACGCTTCCTGTTGTCAGAAAACTTCCTGTACCATTCCTTAGTTGTTTTCAAATCACATTCATGCAGATGACGATAATTTCTTTGCACAGTAATCGGCGATTATGTTTCTGCAAACCACACTACTGCTTGCGCGCGCTGCTGTGGAGTCGCCATTTTCACTTCATGCGACCATGCTGCACTCTGGCAACGATGTTTGGCACTTCTGACGCGGGAATATAAATTCTTTGACATGCTAAACAAGGTGGTGCATTTTTTACTGTCGTATCTACTGTGGTTTTTCTCTCCTGGGTCCTTGACTTCGGGGAGGTTTGAGTAAGACACCCTGTACTTCCGTACGCAGCTCGAGGCCAGAGTCTTTGTATGGACCATAAGCCTCTAAAATTTGCATTCCGGCACGATAAGGGTTCTCTACGACAATAATAACCAACTTCAGGTCTAATTAATGTAGTCGCGGACTGTTTATTCCTCATAAGCGCTGTTACACAGTGATTTGACTTGACGCACCTGACCTAAGGCATAGAATCTGACGCAGAGCTTCGTGATTGCGTGGGTGACTTTGCGTCGGACTTACAGGCCAGCACCACTCCGTACACAAGCATTTCAAACTCTGCATAGTCTGTGCTACCCAGGAGTTACGACGATGGTGAAATTAATCTGCAGCCGTTAGGTCCGGCCAGAAGTGGAGAAGGATTGCTGACATTGCCCTCCCTCCGCTCCGAAGGGCAACATTACTTACGAACCGGTGTGGTCAGATTTACACGTTGCCTGGAGACGATTCCAGTCGGTAATATCTCCACCCAAACTCTAGTAGCCTCATATATATCTCAGTGGTTGCTCCATATGACTACGGACAAAGGGTGACAATTCGGATGTGATTTATTTACTAAACTGAGAAACGTCTGTGGAGAAGTTCACGATTCTACTACGAGCAACCACCCGGCTAGCAGTGGCGTGGTAGAACGAGTGACACCGTACCCTTTGAAAGGGTGCAGTACTACCCAAAAGAGAAAAGATTTGCCTCATTGGGTACAGTAATATGTCGTATAACAACATAATGCGTTGTTCTTGTCAGAACAGCGCTTTTATGGTAACACAATTTTGTGGAATACAATGAAACCGGATACTGATGGAGGAAAGAAGGACAATTTGTCTAATTATTCATATGCACCCTTCCTTCAAAAATAGGTCCCTATATCCAGTTTTGTGATGTTTGAGAAGTGAGTGAAGGGTTTGTTGTCTGAGAAATGAGTGAATGGTTTGTTGTCTGCTGACCACAGATACTGACTCTAAAATCTGTAATTGTCTTTGAGACAGTCATCTGGTCACCTTTGGCAGAACAAAAGAAAGGAAGTATTCCAGAGCACTAGAAAGTCTGGAGTGTGGCTGACTAATATGGTAACAGGATCCTCCCCAACTTCTGAGCTGTCTTGTATTATGTCAATTGGGACTGACATATAGTCGTTTTATAACTCCTCTCTGTCTTCATGTTCTATAGTTTTGACTTGGGCGCGTATGACCCCAGTTGTTTTTTGCGTCCTAAAGCAACAAAAAAAGAAAACCAAAACCAATCCCCATCTTCTGAGGAAGCGTGGCATGGCCTGGTGAATGGCCATGTTACGACACTCTGTCGCTGGTTCCTGAGGTTGAAACACCTATGTGCTCCGTAAAACGAAAGAATATGGGAATGGTATGCATGTGGAATATTTAAGAGTAGCTAGAAATAATGATTTCCCTTTTCAGAATATCGACGAGAACAAAACTTTTTGGTGGGAGATTCATGTAAAGGTAGGCAGGTAACACTCATGGGGAACTTAGGATTCTTTGGCAGTGACCAACAGTCACAATGAAACGACGTGCTGTAATTTTAGGCTTAGATACTTGTGTATGGTAATTTTAAGCTGAGATACTTGCTTATGTAAATTTAAGCTGAGAATATTTAAGAATCGCGCGTGCAGGATTTGAATTAGGAACAAGCACTTCCACATCGTGAGCACTGACTTTGTCTCAATCTGACCAACAGGCAACGGAAAACAGAAGTGCTTTTTGCATTCAGTTGAGGACCCGTGTGTGAGATAATTGAGTAGTCATGATACCAAAATTATCGTTATTAATTACAGTCATACGAAGCAAGTTAGAAATTTTGATACTCAGAGAGAGAAAAAGATGACTTAGCCATCTGCTCAGCAACACAATGAGTGTTACATTGCAGTGGGAGATGAGCATAAATCCTCCAGAGTATGTGGTAGGTCCGTAGAAAAGGTTACGTATGAAATTTAATCCAGAGATCAGTGATTTCTTAATCTGGCTTGAAATTTTGTTGTAGGGAAGATTTGATACGTACTGGCTAAAATTGGTTGTAGTGTTTTATTTCACATGTTTAATCTATGTAATTTGAATGTGGTGGCTTAGTTACAAGTACTGTACCAAAATCCAAGAATTTTCTTTGAATAGCCTGACCGCTAGTCAATTATCTAGGTTATTAATGAATGAGATTATAAGAGTGATAGTGGCCGCAAGGAACGCTGACAATTGACTGCTCTTTGCTGTGGCGCAGGCATTTCGTGGAGTGAACTTTTCTTTGCTTCTCACTTTTTTGCCTCTGCCGTTTTTGATGGAGATTGTATGGTTAATACTGACTGCGCTTAATTGAACATCATTTCTGTCTCTTGCTGTGTTAGATGTAAGCCACACTACGTGTCACTGCACGCAGCCTTCCTTCATGTATGACACGATGTTGGTTCGCTGGTCTTGCACCTCAAACCAACGCCAGCGACAAGTGCACTGAGGCCTCCTCTACTGGGGAAAGACTTGTCTAATGGACGTGACAGAAGAAGAATCCAGTATTAGAATCAGAATTTAAAAATCTTTCCAAGACTTAAGATCGAATAAGGGAGAAGGGATGCGTAGCGTTCCATCAGAATTTCTATAACCATTGAGAGAAGTGGCAACAAAACGACTGTTCACGTTGGTGTGTAGAATGTATGAGTCTGGCGACATACCATCTGACTTTCGCAAAAATATAGTTCACACACTTCCGAAGACTGCAAGAGCTGACAAGTGCGAGAATCATCGCACAATCAGCTTAACAGATAATGCATCCAAGCTGCTGACAAGAACAAGTATACAAGAATGAAAAAGAAATTTGAGGACGTGGTAGATGACGGTTTGGCTTTAGGGAAGGTAAAGCCATCAGCGAGGCAGTTCTGACGTTGCGGCTGATAATGGAAGGAAGACTAAAGAAAAATCAAGACACGTATATGGGATTTGTCGACATGGAAAAAGTTTTCGACAATGTCGAATGGTGGAAGTTGTTAGAAATTCTGAGAGAAATAGGGTTAAGATATAGGAAAAGTCAGGTAATATTCAATATGTATAAGTAGTACGAGAGAGGGAACAGTAAGAGTTCTATACCAAGAGCGAAGAAAGAATTAGTGAAGCTTGGTGGCAGGAGGAACAAGACTTCTGATAAGGCGAATACACGGTCATAAATACAAAATCAAATAAGGGTAATGCAGGAGTAGATTTAATAATGAATAAAAAAATAGAAGCGCGGGTAAGCTACTACCAACAACAAAGTGAACGCATTATTGTAGCCAAAATAGACGCGAGGCCCACGTCTACCATGGTAGTACAAGTTTATATGCCAACTAGCTCCGTAGATGACGAAGAGATTGAAGAAATGTATGATGAGATAAAAGAAATTATTCAGATAGTGAAGGGAGACGAAAATTTAATAGTCATGGGGGACTGGAATTCGATAGTAGGAAAAGGAAGAGAAGGAAAAGTAGTTGGTGAATACGGACTGAGGGTGGGAGGTGAGGAATGAAAGAGGAAGCCGCCTGCTAGAATTTTGCACAGAGCATAACTTAATCATGGTTCGAGAATCATGAAAGAATGTTGTATACGTGAAACAGGCCAGGAGGCACTGGAAGGTTTCAGATAGATTATATAATGGTAAGACAGAGATTTAGGAAGCAGGTTTTAAATTATAGAACATTTCCAGTGGCTATCGGTTACGAACTGTAGATTAAAACTGAAGAAACTGCAAAAAGTCGGGAATTTAAGGAGATGGGACCTGGATAAATTGAAAGAACCAGAGGTTGTAGAGGGTTTCAGAGAGAGCATTAGGGAACGATTTACAAGAACGGGGGAAAGAAATACAGTAGAAGAAGAATGGGTAGCTTCGAGAGATGAATTAGTGAAGGCAGCAGAGGATCACGTAGGTAAAGACGAGGGCTAGTAGAAATCCTTGGGTAACAGGAGAGATTTTGAATTAAATTGATGAAAGGAGAACATATAAAAATGCAGTAAATGAAGCGGGCACAAAGGAATACAAACGTCTCAAAAATGCTATTGTCACAAAGTGCAAAATTGCTAGAGAACAAATGTAAAGACGTAGATGCATCTATCACTAGAGGTAAGATAGATATTGCCTTCAAAAAAAGTAAAAGAGGCATTTGGGGAAAAGAAAACCACCTGTATGAATATCAAGAGCTCAGATGGAAAACCAGTCCTAAGCAAAGAAGGAAAAGCAGGAAGGCGGGAGGAGTATATTGTGCATCTATACAAGGCAGATATACTTGAGAGCAATATTATGGAAACGGAAGAGGACGTAGATGAAGATGAAGAATTTTACAGAGCACTGAAAGACCTAAGTCAAAAAAAAAGACCCCGGAAGAAGACAACATTCCATTAGAACTACTGATAGCCTTGGGAGAGACAGTCATGACAAAACTCTACCATCTGGTGAGCAAGATGTATGTGACAGGCGAAATAGCCTCAGACTCCAAAAAGAATATAATGATTCCAATCCCAAAGAAAGTAGGTGTTGACAGGTGTCAAAATTACCGAACTACCAGTTTAATAAGTCACAGCTTCAAAACACTAACATGAATTTTTTACAGGCGAATGAAAAAACTGGTAGATGCCGACCTCGGGAAAGATCAGTTTGGATTCCGTAGAAATGCTGGAACACGAGGTGCAATACTGACCCTACGGCTTAACTTAGAAGATAGATTAAGGAAAGACAAACCCATAAAGTTCTGGGGATCACAAAAATTTCCTTCTATTGTTATTGTTTTGATATTTCTTCCAGCTTGTAGCCGCTTCTTAAACTTCATTGCTCTTCTAATTCACAACCAAAGGACCCATATATTGTCAGATAATATTGCAGTACCTAAACTTTCCACTGTTTGTGTATTTCAGTTCAGTCTTATGAAAGCTGTGCTCTGCAGCAGTGTGAGTATTGTGACTGTTACACCAATATTTTGTATTATAGTGCTATTAAACTATTCTTGTGTGGACATGGATAAGTACACTGTATGGAGTGATCCGTCCTCGAGTGCAAGTAGTGAAACTATCGATCCCGAAAAAGAAAGGTAGACGGAAGGTAGTTCAAATGCAATTCAGTTATAATTATTTATCTTACGGTTTTTTGTGGTGACAAAATATTCACGACCCTCGTGTCGTATGTGGTGAAAAATTCAACGTTGCGACTATGGTTCCCAATAAACTGAGACGACATATGTCAACAGAACATTCCTCTCTGTTAAGTGAAGACGTGAATAATTTTCGTCAGTTATCGTAACAAAACAAAAAACAAGTGAAGCTCATGACCACGTTGGTACATGTTTCACAAAAATCACAGGAAGCCAGCTATAAGGTAGCCGAACTTATCATACAGACCAAAACAAAACAAACATAAAATTAGAAACGTTGTTGAAGGCCGCGAGTAAATAAATAGTAAAAATAATCCTTACTTCAGAACCTGCTACTGAATTTTCAGTAATTGCTCTCTCTGCTTTTGAAGAAGAAAATAAAGAGTAGTCATAAATATTTGGTCCGGAAAGTACTAATATGGGAGATCTACGTGTTTTTTTTTTTTTTTTTTTTTTTTTTTTTTTTTTTTTTTTTTTTTTTTTTTTTTTTTTTTTTGTACAGTCGGAACCGCTTCTATGACAGGTCGAGTGAAAGGATTCGTGGGTAAAGTACACGAAGTAAGTCCTAATCGACGTACCGACCACTGTCCCATTCATTGCGGAGCCACTGTTGCTAGGTCTTTGCCATATTCTCTGAAAATTTTGTTGCACGAAATAGTAAATGCCACGAACTTCATCAAATCACAGCCCCTAAATATGCGGCTTTTTAGCGTTGTGTGTCAATAAATGGGATCACAGCACACTACGCATCTGCTACATACAATGGGATCACAGCACACTACGCTTCTGCTACATACAGAGGTGCGACAGTTATCTCGAGGTAAAGCCACTGTTTGAACTTACAAATGGTACTTGTATTCTTTAATGTAGAGGGACATGAATGTTAGGATTTATTTGAAGGTGAAAGGGTGTATAAGTTGGCGTATCTTTCCGAAATTTTCGTGCGCTTGAACGAGCTAAACTGAAAAATGCAAGGCAGAAACGAAAAAATTCTGACTAGTATGGATAATACTCAAGGAATTATCAGTAAACTAAATTTGTGGATACAGATGTTTCAAAATGGATTGTGTGAGATGTTAGCAACCGTATGGCCTGTTACTGATGCTAATAAGATGTTGATGGACGTAATTAAAGAACATTTAGTACTATTTCAGCAGAATTAAAAAAAAATATCTGGAGAAAGTGATCCCTTCATGGATTCGAAACATCTTTCAAATAATTTAGGTTTAGGCTTACAAGACGAACTGGCAGATTTGAAAGCGAACAGAACATTGAATGCAAAAGTTTTAGTATTTGGGTACATCTTGATTGTCAATGAGCAGTGAATATCCGGCTACCTCCGATGTGGCAGTTAATGTGTCATTACCAATTTTGAGAAACTACAACATCCAAGAGAGAGGGACTCATGTCCAACGACAAAGAAATGAGAAATGAGGCTTGCTTCGCCCGCGATTCCACCACGAATCAGCCATTTCCGTGCAGCTATGCAGGGTCAATCATCACACTGAAGGTGTGAGTAGAGTTGTTTACTTTAAAATTCGTATTGAACTAAAGTTAGTAAGTAATTAATAAGAGCATTGTCTATTCCTGTTTTACAATAATAATAACTAGTTACATAACGTTGTAATAATTCATAATTATATCACAATTCACAAGATTTTGAAGGGACAGGCGTTTTGGTATGTCGTGTTGACTCTGCGCCCTCTGGGTATACCGTGAGTATCAAAAGGGTTGAGGAATATTGCTTAACGGGACCAGCAAGACACCAATCACCACGACTGATTCTTTTTGGACAAATTGTGGAACGACGTGGCAGCAGAATTACAGGCTACGAGTAAGTACAGGATACATTTTCGTAGTCTATTATTTCTTTTATTGTCTTGAAATGAGAGGCGACAGTTAAGTTGAAAGCAGTACCGCTGACATGCAAATCATATTCTATATTCCGAGAAAAGTTAACAAAAGCTTTGGACAGCTCTGTTGAAGTTTCATCTTCTTTGATAAGTGCCTTGGACAGAACTTTCGACTTCTACTGTTTGATGATCAAGACGCTGAGGGAACCTTCTAGATCAATGACGGTATTGTGCAGAACACACTTAAATTTCACAATATCGTCAGCAAACTGTGGTGGACTTCCTACTGGCTATCAAAGTATTCTCTACTTAGCGCTCAATATTCCAAAATACATTCAGCTGTTGGTCGTATTCTGGAAAGGCGGTTGTTGAAGTATTCTTTCTCTGGAACTAAAGCCCACTGACTTTAAGGTTTGACGAAATATCACAATAGTCGATCATCCTCATCATCGATGAACGCATAAGGCTGTACGACTGATATCTGTGGTAGTTTAGAGTCTGGCGTTATATTAAACTTCCTTTCTTAAATCAAGCGGAACACAACAGAAGAACGAAACGTACCATCACTTTGCTTTCCATATCCTCCAACATCAGTTATAATGGATTTCTCATGAGCACCTGCAGCTACTTGTGGCACAACTGAACAAAAAAACTCTGTAGCAGAGTTTTTTAGGCATTTTAGAGAAATGTGTTCCCGTCAACAATACTGATTATATTTGGTAAGTTTCATGTGTTACAGAAATCATCTGCAATCTTTAGAAAATCTTCTTCAGAAAGCGCCCTCACGTGAAGTGGCTGGAGAGAATTCTACAACACCTTGGTAGTTGGTTCCACAGTTCTTACAATGGTTATGAGGCTTATTCTGAATGTCAGAGACACGTCTCGAAGACCTCTTCCGGTTGATAGTAAATTGCAACAACAAATAAATAGTTCGAACTAATAATAACGAGTATTGGTAATTATGTAAACGTTGAAATCAGATTCCTTATCTACAGTAATTAATTTCTTACAGGAGAAGGTTTAGGAATGAAACGGAAAAACTTTAGAGACAAAAACTGCTAACTTATATCCGGTGATGAGTAGAGGAAGAAGCGACAGACGACGAACAGGGAGAGCGTCACGTTTCTGCAAGAGTCGTGGCAGCTGTACCAAGATCTGAGTGGCTGTACTTCGACAGCATTAAATTTCTTCAGTCCAAACCAGGAGAAAACAAACACAATCTACAATCAGATATCGTTTATCCTGCTGCAATGGATCCAGATGCAGACATTTTCGACGACATGTTCGCCTGTCAAGTTTCAACATCCCCTTCTTTGCCATCGCCTGCGATGATGGCACAAGCAACAGAACATCATGAAACAGACGGTCATTAACTGATGTTCAAACTAGGTTGATATCAAGGAGAAAAACTTAAACTTGTCGCTGAGCAGTAGGACAGGTTAGATAAAGTTTCAGGGTTTTTTGACAGTCTCCTGACACATATCGGGAAACTGTCAGCTGACAGCAAAATGCTGTTGATGAAAGAAATACAGTAGCTTGTTTATAAATGTGTCTATGGATCTAAATCTTTAACATAACTCGTTAAAGTAATTCTGTAGAAAAACAAAGCAACAGATTGAAAAATATTTTCTGCAATTTCCTGTGAAAACAAATTCCTAAAAATGAAAAATTTGAGAAAGAAAAATAATGTTTTTAATGGATCACAATTAAAAGCTTCCTTACCTTTAGTTTAACTGCTAAAAGCTCTTTAGGGATGATCGGATTACGCTGAAAATTCAACAAAGGCAGTCATTTGTTTTCGCCTAACTTGTTACCTTTTTTTACTTCCAAAGTGAAATATGCCTCTTTCGCCAAAACACAGAAAAGGTTGCAAAGATTTATTTTTATGGACCTTAAAAAATAAACTTGTTTCACTGAAAAATATGTAGTCACTTTACTACAATCTCAAACAGCTTACGAGATAGGAGAGATGTTATGAATATTTCATTCTGGCTTTATCGCTGGAATGCACAGCGGATCTGAGTGCACAACATAAAATTAATTTTCTTGAGGCTGAAGACAGATACAGACCGCCTCCCAAATCTAAAAAAAAGTTCAGTATGGTGGCTACATTTATACACAACAACTTATGATGTATTGCGCACATATCGCAAAAACATAGCGACCCGTATTTTCATTGCAAACTTTTGAAATTACGTGCCGTGTCTTAAATGCAAAGTTTCACGCTACCTATGCCCATTAAAAAATGAAGGGCACTTCACTGAGAAGCTGACATACGCTATGTGATCAAAAGTATCCGGACACCCCCAAAAATATATGTTTTTCATATTTTTTATTCATTAGGTGCATTGTGCTGCCACCTACTGCCAGGTACTCCATATCAGCGACCTCAATAGTCATTAGACATCGTGAGAGAGCAGAATGGGGCGCTCTGCGGAACTCACGGACTTCGAACGTGGTGAGGTGATTGTGTGTCACTTGTATCATACGTCTATATGAGAGATTTCCACACTCCTGAACAGCCCTAGGTCCACTTTTTCCGATGTGATAGTGAAGTGCAAACGTGAAGGGGCACGTACGGCACAAGAGCGTGCAGGCCGACCTCGTCTGTTAACTAACGGAGATCACCGACAGTTGAAGACGGTCGTAATGTGTAATAGGCAGACATCTGTCCAGACCATCACACAGGAATTCCACACTGCATCAGGATCCACTGCAAGTACTATGACAGCTAGGCTTGAGTTGAAAAAACTTGGATTTCATGGTCGAGCGGCTGCTCATAAGTCACACGCCGGTAAATGCCAAACGACGCCTCGTTTAGTGTAAGTAGCGTAAACATTGAACGATTGAACAGTGGAAGAACGTTGTGTGGAATGACAAATCACGATGCAAAATGTGGCGATCCAATGGCAGGAGATGGGTATGGCGAATGCCCAGTGAACATCATCTACCAGTGTGTGTAGCGCCAAAAGTAAAATTCGGAGGAGGTGGTGTTATGGTGTGGTCGTGTTTTTCATGGAGGGGGATTGCAACCCTTGTTGTTTTGTGTGGCACTATCACAGCACAGGCCTAAATTGATGTTTTAAGCATCTTCTTAGTTCCCACTGCTCCAGCCTCCACTCCGACTGCTACCACCCATTGGGATGACTTTCTCCGACTCCCCACTCGCCCTGCTATGACCACCCCTGCTTCTCCTGTCTACGACACTGCCAGTTACATCACAGTCACCAACCTCGCTTCAAAATGCCTCCACCTCACACAAGGGGCCTGCCTCCCACCACCTTCCAAGTCAATCAGTCCCTCACCCCTCCTCCTAGGCCATCCCCCTATGGAAACCACCCCACCTCCCACACCTCCAGTTCCAGCTCTGCATGTATTCCTCCTTTACAATCACTATCCTAAATTCCTCAATGCCCACACCCTCACCCTCAAAATCCTTCCATTGCTCAACTTATCTCCCACACAGACTCTGTCCTTATCAAATCGCCCTCTCTCTCTTTCCACACTGATCTCCTCTAGAAACTTCCCTGCATTACCTTTGGGTCCACATGTGTCTCTCACACTTTTCCATATGTCCTCCTCTTCCAGTCATCCCCACTCCCTCATTGTCCACCAACTGTCACTACCGTGATCGCGAAGCTCAGCTCTGCGGTCACAGAAGCGGATGTGTTGGCGGAATTTAATGCCCACCTGACCCTGGAAATCCGCTCGGCCCGAAGTATCTGTAACAGCTCTGGCCCTACATTCCTGATGCATGTGTTCATAGTGTCTACCTCCTGCATTGATCAACTCTTAACTCAGGGAGCCATGATATTCAACAGTTTACACCCCTTTGTCCCTTCCTGTTCTCTTCCTCATTCCTACTGCTGCCAACGCTGTCTCCTCTGCAATGACCACCTCACCCAAAACTACAAAAAAAAAAAAAAAACACCTGCCCCCACTGTAAAGCCTCCCACTTCCTCAAACATTGTCTCCTCCTCCATGAAACACCTGCAATGAATCCCACCCCACGTACTCCTAATACAAGGCCAAACTGCCTCACACCAACCCCAAGCTCACTGTCCCTGTTTGCCCTATCAATCAGCCTCTCCACCACAACAGTTCCCTCTGCCCTCCCCCTACACCCAAAGATATCATCTGGTTCCTGGCCATCGTCCTGCAGAAAATCCACCCCTTCCAATGCCTCCACACCCTCTAGCAGATCTTCCTTGCCATCTACACTATCTTATTTGAATATCTACGCCACATACTCCCACAACCAAGCCCACTTCACCTTCACCTACGTAGCTACCCTGATTTAAGCTTCTTTCCTCCTCCTTCAACTCCTTCCCCCCTGATGTGCCAACAGTATTGTCTCCTATACCTGAATATTTGCTCTCTCCCTGCCAACAAAAAATGGTTTATATGGCTCTGAGCACAATGGGACTTAACATCTGAGGCTATCAGTCCCCTAGAACTTAGAACTACTGAAGGACATCACACACATCCATGCCCGAGGCAGGAACCGAACCTGCGACCATAGGTCATGCAGTTCCAGACTGAAGCGCCTAGAACTGCTCGGCCACACTGGCCAGCCCCTGCCAACAAATACCTCTTCATGTACATCCTGTCCCAGCGCCAAGTCGACTCATTGATCCTTAACGAAACCTTCTTCCAACCTCACCATGTTGTCCACATATCTGCCTACCTCCTTCAATGCATGAACAACCCCCTTCCACTTACATGAGGTGAGGTCACTATTGGCCACCTCAAGCATATCCCTTTCTTGCCACAACCCCTGCTCAATGAGCCAACTGAACACCTTATCCTCAGCATCTTTTTTCCTTCCCTCACTGTCACCTATGCCACTATCTATGCCTGTCCCGCAGCTCCTCTCCCCAATTTCATCTCCCATGTTGACCACGCCTTCTCCACCTATATGATTGCCGCAGCCCTCAATATCCACAGCTCCACAGCTGTGACCCTGCCACCCTTTGGTGATGGCATCAGTTCTTCACTCTCCACAGTGATCTTGTACCCCTCCTACAGCACACCTGCCCCGAAACTAACTCCACCCCAGATGTGGTCCTTACTTCCCCCAACCTACGTAGTCATATTGCCACAGATGTCCCTGACACCATTGGTAGCGACCTCTTCAGCCCATCGCCCCCTTCCTGCACCCACCCTGCTGCTCATCTGAAGTCCATCTATGATGACCGCCATGCCAGCTGGGATGCCTACGGGGAATCCATTGCTTCACAGGTTAAAAGCCACCCACATTGCTTTCACCATCCCACTGATGTCACCCATGCCCTGTCCTTCCTCCAGAAGACCTTCACTGGCACCATGGAGGCCTACACTCCTACTAAACATATCCACCCTCACTGCCCTACTCTTCCTCCACAGGCTGTCTGTAGGCTCTACTGCTCCTTCCTCCATACGCATGCTGGGATCACCCCACCACCATGACACTTCCGAAGCCTCATAACAGCAAAGAAAAGCTGGGACTGGCGCTAGACGTGTACACACCTCAACTCCGTCCTCCCTGATAACTAATCCATGTACTGTTCTGCCTTCCACTGCCTTACTGGTAACCATCCTGCCCTGCACAACTCCCTTCTTCACAACAACTGCCCCTTCCCTGACTACTTCAGTAAGGCTAACATATTTTGCTTCCCACCTCTCTGAGGTCTTTTCTGTTCCCAGTTATCTCCATTTTGATTACTCCTTCTTCCCCACAGCCCTTGAATGCACCAATATCTCTGTCCCACCTCTCACCTGCAGTTCTCAGTACTTGGTTCAGTTACTCTCAGACATAAACACTCCCATTACCACACGTGACATCAAACTCATTCTCTGCACCAACTGGCTGTCCTTGCTACCCTGTATAACCTCCTCTACATTCGTTTTTACCCTGACCTGTGGAAGACTTCCCATGTCCTGCTGTTCCCTAAACCCAACAAGTCCCCCTCTGACACCTCTTCCTATCGTCCCATCTGCCTCACCTCCATGATCTATATCTACATCTACATGGTTACTCTGCAATTCACACTTAAGAGCCTGGCAGAGGATTCATCAAACCATTTTCATTCTACTTCTCTACAATTCCATTCTTGAATGGCACGTGGGAAAAAGGTACAGCTAAATCTTTCCGTTCGAGCTCCGATTTCTCTTATTTTATTATGATGATCATTTCTTCCTACGTAGGTGTGTATCAACAAAATATTTTCGCATTCAGAAGAGAAAACTGGTGATTGAAATTTCGTAAATAGATCTCGCTGCAAAGAAAACCGCCTTTGTTTCAGTGACTGCCACCCCAACTCGAGTATCATATCAGTGACGCCCTTCTTTGCACTTTTTCGATGTCGTCCATCAATCCTACCTTGTAAGGATCCCACACCGCGCAGCAATATTCCAGCAGAGGATGGACAAGTGTAATGTAGGCTGTCTCTTTAGTGGGTTTGTCGCATCTTCTGAGTGTTCTGCCAACAAAGCACAGTCTTCGTTTCGCCTTCCCCACAATATTATCTATGTGGTCTTTCCAATTTAAGTTGCTCATAATTGTAATTCTTAGGTATTTAGTCGAATTGAAAGCCCTTTGATTTGTGCGATTTATCGTATACCCCAAATTTATCGGATTTCTTTTAGTACCCATGTGGATGACCTCGCATTTTTCTTTGTTTAGTGTCAATTGTCACTTTTCGCACCATACAGAAATTCTCTCTAGATCATTTTGTAATTGGAATTGATCGTCTGATGATTTTACTAGATGGTAAATTTCAGAGTCATCTGCAAGGTCTTCAAATCTATCCCCTCCTGCCATATTCATTACCACCTTAACCAGGACCGCCTCCTTCCCCTTACCCAGTGTGACTTCTGGCCCTCCTTCTCGGCTGACAACCATCTTCTTAACCTTACCAGTCTTATTTCCCTCCAACTCCCAGTGCTCCACTGTGTTTGTTTCCCACAACCTCCAGAACGCCTATGAACGTGTTTGGCATCCCCGGCTCCTCTTTAAACTCCAGATCTACGCTCTTACCATCAATTTCGCCATCCAGTGTGGCCGAGCGGTTCTAGGCGCTTCAGTCTGGAACCTCGTGACCGCTACAGTCGCAGATTCGAATCCTGCCTCGGGCATGGATGTGTGTGATGTCCTTAGGTTAGTTAGGTTTAAGTAGATCTAAGTTCTAGGGGACTGATGACCACAGATGTTAAGTCCCATAGTGCTCAGAGCCATTTGAACCATTTGAACCATCAACTTTGTCTGACTCGTTGCTTCCTTCCTCTCCCGTCATTCCTCCTATGTCACTATCCACAACACTAACTCCCGTACTTTCTATACCACCACCGTCATGCCCCTGCTCCATCCTTGCCCCTCCCCTCTATCTCCTGTATACAGCAGATATGCCCAATACTACCCCACCTATTCACCTCCTACACTTTGCTGATGACACCACCTTCCTAGCCCTTTATCCTACCCTTCAACGGTTCCAACGTACCCTACAAACCCACCTCGACGAGTTCACCACCTGGTGCAACCCGTGGCTCCTTTGCATAAACCCTTCCAAGACGCAGGCAATCATCATAGGTCCTACCACCTACTGCTTCCGGCTCCACAATTTTCACCTCACCTTTTATGGTCGTCCTATTCACCTCACTCCTAACCTGAAATACCTAGGTCTCACCCTCGACTGTCACCTCACCTCGACTCCCAGTCTCCTTACGATCCAGCACAAAGCCCACAATAGACTCCACCACCTGAAACTCCAGGCATGGGCACTGCACCCTTCCACCATCCTTCACACCAACAAATCCTTGATCTGCCCTATCCTTTGTTCTGCGATTGTTACCTGGATTTCTGCCCCACCTAGATTCTATAAAGATCCCCAAATCCTTGAACGCCATGCACTTCACCTCACCTTCTGTATTGCCTCCCATCTCCCACACGGATCCTCTATGGCCTCATCCCCTTCCTACATCATCTCCTTTTCCTCAAACACAGTCACACCCCGTATATCATCCACTGACTCGATCCCTGTGCCCCCTGCTGTCTTCTCTCCCCCCACACCCAGCCCATGGCCATGTATTTACCATGGTATTCCGCCCTCTCTCCATCTCCACACTCTTCACCTCCTTTCCCAATGCAACTTCCAGCACCTGCCCCTCTCGGACGATGAGCTTCATCCTGATACGTACCCCTCCTACCACCTCTTCCCCCCTCCTCAGGGATCCCTCATCCCTCCTTTTCTCGCCCCTGGTGGTTTTATCCTCCCTTCTACCCACCCCCTCCATTTCTAGTGCATCTCTTCCACATCTGTGCACTCCCTCCTGACTTGCCTTCCCCCTCCCTCTCCCTCACTGCCCGTCTCTTGCCCTTTGGTATGCCCCTGCCCCCCTTTCTTTTCCTCCCACCCTCTCCAGCCACCCTCCCCCGCTGCCCCCTCCTGTTCCCTCTTTTTCCTCCTTTCAAGCCTCCCTTTCCTCAGGAGGTCCCTCCCAACAGTTCTTACTCTTCATTGCGTGTGCTCTGTCTCGTGCAGTGGTTTTAAAGTGTCGAAGTTCTGGTGTGTTTTAATACTGTGGCCAACTTTTAACCTGTGCATATGACTTCAGTATATTTTAAGTGCTCCACGAATCGCCAACTGTCCCACATTAAGGTCTCCTTGTAAGTGTATATTTCAACCACCACTTTCTCCCCTTACTATGTTGTTATGACCCCCTTTTCATCATATATGCATTGTTTTCATCTTTTTATTAAATGTATCACTCGGCTGAGGAGGACCAGATTGTGCCACAGCCATCCGTCCCCTGTCCATATGTGGCAAGGGAATGAAATCACAATAAAGAAAAAAATAAGAAGGTAGGAAATAAAAATCCAGTTAGAAGATAAAGGAATGAATAAGGTAGCATCACATTCAAGATAAAGAATTATCGCTGTGTTAGTATAATGGGTATCGTAATAAAACTGGTTTCTGCTAAGCAATTGATCATTCAATTTCTCTGCACTGGAGCGCTTAAGAATTTCCTTTTCCTTTGAAGGATTTAGCTTCCTCCCTTTTCGGACGGTGTGGGGTACATGTAAATTCTTCAACGTCCGGGGCCAGTGGCCACTAGACTTTAGGTTCTCAGCAGACGCTGAGTGCTGTTTAATCTGTCTTTCCTGTTACGTAAATGTTCACTAAATATTTTTCGACATTTCCTGGTACACACATGAAGCTTCATAGTCGACACACTCAATTCTACAGGGTGTTACAAAAAGGTACGGCCAAACTTTCAGGAAACATACCTCACACACAAATAAAGAAAAGATGTTATGTGGACATGTGTCCGGAAACGCTTAATTTCCATGTTAGAGCTCATTTTAGTTTCGTCCATGATTTCATACGGGATACTCTACCTGTGCTGCTAGAACATGTGCCTTTACAAGTACGACACAACATGTGGTTCATGCACGGTGGAGCTCCTGTACATTTCAGTCGAAGTGTTCATACGCTTCTCAACAACAGATTCGGTGAGCGATGGATTGGTAGAGGCGGACCAATTCCATGGCCTCCACGCTCTCCTGACCTCAACCCTCTTGACTTTCATTTATGGGGGCATTTGAAAGCTCTTATTCACGCAACCCCGGTACCAAATGTAGAGACTTTTCGTGCTCGTATTGTGGACGGCTGTGATGCAATACGCCATTCTCCAGGGCTGCATCAGCGCATCAGGGATTCCATGCTACGGAGGGTGGATGCATGTATCCTCGCTAAAGGAGGACATTTTGAACATTTCCTCTAACAAAGTGTTTGAGGTCACGCTGGTACGTCCTGTTGCTGTGTGTTTCCATTCCATGATTAATGTGATTTGAAGAGAAGTAATAAAATGAGCTCTAACATGGAAAGTAAGCGTTTCCGGACACATGTCCACATAACATATTTCCTTTCTTTGTGTGTGAGGAATGTTTCCTGAAAGTTTGGCCGTACCTTTTTGTAACACCCTGTATAAATCCTGAGTTAGCGTATTAGTCTTTGGTAGATAGTTCATTATGAATGTACAGTTGCTGGACTTTATTTGTCGATGAAAAGGCGAAGTACAAACCGCATTTTCTAAACAGCCTAGCGAGGTCATACGATAGAGCTCCCACGAAATGAATTTTGACAAATCTAATATTAGCGGACAACAGACCCAGTGGAAATTTAGATTCATCAGGATTGGTTAATTTCTTTCATCAGACGGTTTTCAGATGACAATGCCATCATCAGAATTTTAACAGTCTATCATCGTCAAAGAGGAAACAGTACTGTTGAATAACATTGCGAAAGCTACTATATACGGAGAGTAAGGTGTAAACATAAAGTAAATGTCGTCCTTGACAATGCGATGGTACCGTCATTCAAAATGTTAAAAGGTAAATAAATATAAAGATAACAAAACAAGTAACTAAAGCTAAACATAACAATCGGTGTAATTCGCGCTTTCAGAAAATGCGGTATGGCTTAGACCCAACTAGGTAACACATATTGCTTCGAGATCACACACTCAGTTTGTAATCATGTGAAACAACGGACAAAAAACTTTTCTCGTCTTCCATTGGCTGTCCACAGTACAGCACGCGTTGCCATTCTTGGTCTTTAATTCGTTAGAATTGGGAAACAGCCTAACACCAAGGCGTGGCGTGAGTTAGACGATACGTGTGGTGGAAGTTCGAACAGTGAGGTCGCTACTCTAAGCAGGAGTGTGCACCGAGACAGTCATATAAACAGCGTGACAGTGCGCTTTTATTCAAAATGGTCTTTGTATAAGTATTCCATTGTGATTGTGAGAAAGCGTAGTGGCGCATATTGCACCATGGCTATAAGTATATTTGCCACTTCTGGAAAATACGGAATCATTTTGTGGAGTCACAGAATCATGTATCCTCACTACAGGTAGGGCGTGTTTGACCAGCGAGCCTACGACTGTGTGAAATCTGCAGCCAGAGAGAGACAACAACACAAGACGCAAGATTAGTGGACACAAGTCAGGCGACATGTCCCTGAAGTGCACACGCCCAGCAGCAACGCACAATGGAAAGTGAGGCTGTCACAACTCTCCCACATCATCAGTTTTTGGAAGGAATTTCGAATGGAGATGTTGTAAGGAACTGCGCCCAACAGGACGATGGTTGTATATACAGGGTGGTCCATTGATAGTGACCGGGCCAAATATCTCACGACATAAGCGTCAAACGAAAAAACTACAAACAACGAAACTTGGCTAGCTTGGAAGGGGAAACCAGATGGTGCTATGGTTGTCCCGCTAGTTAGCGCTGCCATAGGTCAAACGGATAGTCACAAACATATGGTTCACAATTTTAGACGAACTGTTGGTAACAAGTAGGTTTTTTAAATTAAAATACAGAACGTAGGTATGTTTGAACATTTTATTTCGGTTGTTCCAATGTGATACATGTACCTTTGTGAACTTATTATTTCTGAGAACGCATGCTGTTACAGCGTGATTACCTGTAAATACCACATTAGTGCAATAAATGCTCAAAATGATGTCCGTCAACCTCAATGCATCTGGCAATACGTGTAACGACATTCCTCTCAACTGCGAGTAGTTCGCCTTCCGTCATGTTCGCACATGCATTGACTGTTGTGGCGTAACAAGACAGCTACGCCACACTGAAGTAGCCGAAAGGCACGCGTAATCTCAAGTAGGCTAGATAGAGGTCTGAAACAGGATACTTATTAATGTTATAAAGAAAAGTATGTAGCTGCTGGAATACTTAACTTTTAATCCTTGTTGTATACATCGTTCTTGATGAGACATTTCATACGATAACTATCAAACTATGTAAGGCTAATGGCGCCTTGCTAGGTCGTAGCCATTGACTTAGCTGAAGGCTATTCTAACTGTCTCTCGGCAAATGAGAGAAAGGCTTCGTCAGTGTAGTCGCTAGCAAAGTCGTCGTACAATTGTGCGAGTGCTAGTCCGTATCTCGAGACCTGCCTTGTGGTGGCGCTCGGTCTGCGATCACACAGTGGCGACACGCGGGTCCGACATGTACTAAATGGACCGCGGCCTATTTAAACTACCACTTAGCAAGTGTGGTGTCTGGCGGTGACACCACATTCCTCCCCCGCAAATCGGCGAACGGTCGTGTGATAAGGCTTCCGCCCGCCGTGGGGAGGACCCCATGTTGACGTATGCGATGAGGTGGGGAGCCTAACAACAGACGAGGCTGTGCCACCCGCACCCGGCCATTCGGTCCGAGGGGAGCTAGGAAACGCCTGAAAACCTAGTCCAGGGTGCACGTCAACATGCGGTGTATGCGCCCGCAAAGAGACAGGAGGGGCCGAAGGGTCGACCTCCATTGCGTCGGGGTACCCGACGCGCGAAGACGCCATGTGGTCCGGAGCAGGCAAGAGTTCCATGGCGGAGGACGGCTGGTCACGGGAAGCGATCGGCGGCGCGTGACCCAGGGAGGCGCTTGGCGGCTGCAGCGAAGCGTCGAATGCGGGCGGCGCCGGCGGGAGAACAGGCGGCGGCGGCGGCGGCGGCTGCGACGGCGCGTCGCCATGGGGCAAAATGGAAGGCATCGTCGGTAACACCTGGGGATGAGGCGAGCCAGTAGATGGGTCCCCAGGGCGCTGACCGGACGGCACCGTCGCTGAAAGCAGACGGGGAGCGGCAGAACCCGTGCGACGACAGAGGCGCAGCTGATTGAGATGCCGACGCACCTCACCAGAGGCCCCCAAAACCAAATACATCGCGCGGCCGAGGCAGCGAAGAATGCGCCCTGCGAGCCAACGCCGTGAACCGCGAAAGTTGCGATAGAATACAACGTCGCCTGGAGCAAAAGCAGGAGTCTGCCGCTGCACAGGAACCTGATGCGGCGGATGCAGCAAAGACATCAAGGTGCGATGAGGACGACCATGGAGCAACTCAGCCGGCGAGCGACCATCTCGGGGCTGAGAGCGATACGAAGACAAAAAGAGCAACAATGCGTCCTCCAGAGAATGCGACTCTTTCAACTTCAACATCTGTGACTTGAAAGTCCGGACCAATCGTTCAGCGACACCGTTTGACTGAGGCGAAAACGGCGCGGATGTCAGATGTTGAATACCATTGGCCTGGCAGAATGACTGAAATTCTGCGGACATGAATTGTGGGCCATTGTCGGAAACAATAGTCTGCGGAAGACCTTCAATGCAAAAGATAGCAGACAACGCTTGGATGGTGGCAGTTGACGTCGTGGAAGACATCCGGACAACAAAAGGAAAATTACTGAAGGCATCTACCAGAACCAACCATCGAGCATTCCAGAATGGACCAGCAAAATCGATGTGCAAGCGCTGCCAAGGGGAAGTGGCTTTTGGCCATGCAAAGACTATCCGCGGCGGTGCGGATTGTTGTTCGGCACACGCCATGCAAGAAGAACACATATTCGTAATCGCAGCATCGATTCCGAACCAAGTACAGTGCTGACGAGCACGTTGTTTCGTTCACACTATACCCCAATGTCCTTGGTGAAGAAGCCGTAAGACAGAGGACTGTAACGAACGTGGGACCACGACTCTGGACTGATCATTATCAGAACGCAACAACAAAACACCACGTCGAACAAAAAGTCTCTCCTTATGAGCAAAAAATCGGCGAACCAACGGATCCTCGATCCGAGACTTTGACAAAGGCCATTGCGTAGCAACAAAACGCAAAACGGTAGCAAGGACCGGGTCAGCAGCTGTGGCTGTAGCTACACGACGAAAATCAATCGGAAACGATTCGACCACTTCATCGGTTTCCGAATCAATAAACATGCAAGCAAGTTCGGAAGAATCGAATGCTTTATCCTCAGCAAGAGGCAAACGGGACAACGCATCGGCGTTTCCGTGCTTAGCAGTGGACCGATACAAGATATCGTAGCGGTACTGCGAGAGGAAAATCGACCAGCGAATGAATTTCTGCGCTGTACGTGGAGGTACAGGCTTGTTCGGATGAAAAAGCGATGTCAAAAGGTTTGTGGTCTGTGATGATGGGAAAGTGACGACCATACAAGAAATCATGGAACTTAGTAACACCAAACACGAGAGCCAAAGCTTCTTTCTCCATCTGTGAATAATTTCTTTGCGCAGACGAGAGCAATTTTGACGCAAAGGCAATAGGGCGATCATGCGAGCCAACTTTGTGCGCAAGCACAGCACCGATCCCGAATTCCGATGCATCTACCATCAACAAAAGGGGTTTCTGGGGATCGAATGGCGTAAGGCAAGTATTTGAAAGCAACGCCGATTTCAACTGGCGAAAGGCGCGTTCGCATTCCGTCGTCCAGACGAACGGAACACCCTTACGGCGTAAGCTATGAAGCGGAGCTGAAATGGAAGAGGCATTGCGCAGAAAGCGATGATAATAGTTAATTTTACCCAACACACTCTGTAGCTGCTTCAAATTTTGTGGCGAAGGCAAATCTTGTATGGCACGGGGGTGCTCTGGACTCGGATGTATGCCTTGGGCTTTGATGACATGTCCCAGGTATGGTAAGTCACGAGCAAAAAACACACATTTGTTCTTCCACAAGCGAAGACCATTTTGTCGCAATACCTGAAATAATGTTCGTAGGTGTGCTAAATGCTCGTCGGCCGTCTTTCCGGAGATCACAATATCGTCCAGATAGTTCGCAGCAGTAGGGACCGACGCACAAACAGTTTGTAAATATTGCTGAAACAATGCAGGGGCGGATGCACACCCGAATGGCAGTCTTTTGAATCGGTACAAACCAAGATGCGTGTTAACCACCAAGACGCGCTGGGATTCGGCGTCCACTGGGATTTGCAAGTACGCATCTGCTAGGTCCAACTTCGAAAAGTATTTACCCGGGCACAGTTTATCAAAAAGATCTTCCGGGTGGGGTAAGGGAAAAGTTGCAATCACGAGTTGTGGATTCACTGTTGCCTTGAAGTCCACACAAAGTCTCAGTTTTCCGGAAGGTTTTGGCAAAATTACTAAGGGTGAGGCCCAGAGAGAAGCTTGCACACGTTCAATTACACCTTGTGATTCTAAATCGTTTAATGTCCTTGCGACCTCATCACGCAATGCGTGGGGAACATTGCGCGCTTTGAAAAATTTCGGTTGCGCGTTTACTTTCAGTTCCAAATGTGCTTCATAATTCTTAGCGCAACCAAGGCCCGGTGCAAAAATGTCTGCAAATTCTTCACACAGACGAGAAACACTGTCTGAAGGCACAGTCTGATTCACTGATAGGACCTGATTTACGATAGACATGTTAAACTACTGAAATAAATCTAAACCAAACAAGTTCACTGCAGTAGAAGAACGAAGAACGTAAAATGACACAAGTTTTGCTTGTCCCTTATATGTTGCAAGAAGGGTGCACTGTCCTAACACAGGGATATTTTGTCCTGAATAACTATTTAACTGAACATTTGCGGCACGCAACGGAGGTTTGCCCAGTTGTTTGTACGTGTCACGATTGAGCAATGAAACTGCAGCTCCGGTATCGAGCTGGAATGGTATGACCTTGCCATTAAAGTCCAAATCTACAAAAAGTTTATTGTCCTGCTGACGACAAGAGCGACTGTCTCATGCAATTTGAACTGATCAGGTACAGCATCACTTGCTAATTGACGTGATTTCCGGCGACGTCGACGCACAGTATTTGTGGGACGAACACAGTCACTGTTAGCGAAAGTGGCACTGGACGAAGTGGAATTAACTACATGAATGTCCATGGGCGAAGGTTCACGAGCCTGAGTGTCCTTGGTTCGATTCCGGCGCGAAGCAAAAGGCCGGGAATGATTGTGGTTGTCTGATCTGAGCTTTTTCTGGCAAACACTTTGAACATGTCCTTTCTTATTACAGAAAAAGCAAATATCTTGGCGTGACGGGCAATTGTCACGCGAATGTCTAGTAGCACACCGCGGGCATGATTTCACTGCATTTGTATGCTGGCGCGGCACACCTGGTTTAGAGCGTGGCGGCAGCTGCGCGGACGTGCGCGAGGGCAGTTTACCGGGCCGCGCAGCGCGCCCAGCGTGCCGGTTAACGTGACACACGGCCGGCGAAGTTTCAAATGATTCCTGAGCAAAGTCAAGCGTGTCTTGTCTATCCAATATGTCTATCACATGCTGAAGGGAGGGATTAACTAGTTTCAAAATTTGCTCCCGTATACGAACATCAGAAACGTTCTGTGCAATTGCATCACGTACCATTGTATCTGAATAAGAGAGTCCACATTCACACTCAAAAGCACAATCCCTTGTAAGGCCTTGCAATGCTGCAACCCACTCCCTATTAGTTTGACTGGCTGTACGTTTTGTACGAAAGAACGTATACCTTTTTGCAACTACATTAACTGTTTCTTTGAAATAGGCGTCCAATGCCGACAAAATTTCTTCATAGGACAGAGTTGCTACATCGCGTCGGGGAAACAATTTCACTATCACACGGTAGGTGGACACACCAACACAGGATAATAAGTGAGGCTGCCACTCATTACCTTGAATTCTGTAGGCGGCGAGATGAAATCCAAACTGGCGTGACCACTCCGTCCAGGATTCCACGTCAGGGTCATAGGGCCTAAAAGGCGGTGCAACTGCGAGTTGTGGCTGCGGTAGCGGTGAAGCGGCGGTGGCCGCATCGTTTTGCAGTGCACGTTGACCCTGGACGAGCTGTCCAAGGGCATCCAATAACGCCTGCGTCTGCTGATTCTGCAAGCGATAAAATTCGAACAGTACATCTGGCGAAGCCATGACACAAGTAAATGTAAGCAATTAGAAAGAACAAAACCGTTTCCGTTGCCTCGTCGCCAACTGTTGTGGCGTAACAAGACAGCTACGCCACACTGAAGTAGCCGAAAGGCACGCGTAATCTCAAGTAGGCTAGATAGAGGTCTGAAACAGGATACTTATTAATGTTATAAAGAAAAGTATGTAGCTGCTGGAATACTTAACTTTTAATCCTTGTTGTATACATCGTTCTTGATGAGACATTTCATACGATAACTATCAAACTATGTAAGGCTAATGGCGCCTTGCTAGGTCGTAGCCATTGACTTAGCTGAAGGCTATTCTAACTGTCTCTCGGCAAATGAGAGAAAGGCTTCGTCAGTGTAGTCGCTAGCAAAGTCGTCGTACAACTGGGGCGAGTGCTAGTCCGTATCTCGAGACCTGCCTTGTGGTGGCGCTCGGTCTGCGATCACACAGTGGCGACACGTGGGTCCGACATGTACTAAATGGACCGCGGCCGATTTAAACTACCACCTAGCAAGTGTGGTGTCTGGCGGTGACACCAGATTGACAATGCGCTGACGCATGTTGTCAGGCGTTGTCGGTGGATCACGATGGCAAATATCCTTCAACTTTCCCCACAGAAAGAAATCCGGGGACATCAGATCTAGTGAACGTGTGGGCCATGGTATGGTGCTTTGACGACCAATCCACCTGTCATGAAATATGCTATTCAATACCGCTTCAACCGCCCGCGAGCTACGTGCCGGACAGCCATCAAGTTGGAAGTACATCACCATTCTGTCATGCAGTGAAACATTATGTAGGAAATCAGCATACATTGCACCATTTAGATTGCCATCGATAAAATGGAGGCCAATTATCCTTCCTCCCATAACACCGCACCGTACATTAACCCGCCAAGGTCGCTGATGTTCCACTTGTCGCAGCCATCGTGGATTTTCCATTGGCCAATTGTGCATATTTTGCCGGTTTACGTTACGGCTGTTGGTGGCTGACGCTTCGTCGCTAAATAGAACGCGTGCAAAAAATCTGTCATCGTCCCGTAATTTCTCTTGTGCCCAGTGGCAGACCTGTACACGACGTTCAAGGTCGTCGCCATGCAATTCCTGGTGCATAGAAATATGGTACGGGTGTAATCGATGTTGATGTAGCATTCTCAACACCGACGGTTTTGAGATTCCCGATTCTCGATCAATTTGTCTGCTACTGATGTGCAGATTAGCCGCGACAGCAGCTAAAACACCTACTTGGGCATCATCATTTGTTGCAGGTCGTGGTTGACACGATATCGACCTTTTCCGCAATTGGTAAACGGTCCATTTTAAAACGGGAAATGTATCACGAAGCAAATACCGTCCGCACTGCAGAATGTTACGTCTTACCACATACTTATACGTTTGTGACTATTACAGCGCCATCTATCACAAAGCGACAAAAGTGGTCCAACTAAAGATTCATATTTCTTTACGTACTACACGAATATGTAATAAAAACGGGGGTTCCTATTTAAATAAACGCAGTTGATAACCGTTTAACCTATGGCAGCGCCATCTAGCGGGCTAACCATAGCACCACCTGGTTTCCCCCTTCAAGCTAGACGAGTTTCGTTCTTTGTAGTTTTTTCGTTTGATGCTTATTTCGTCAGATATTTGGCCCAGTAACTATCAATTGACCACCCTGTATAGTAAAAAAGGCTGATGGTTTTTCATTTGGCATTTTTCGCTGGAACCATAAGCTTTTTTGCACTCTCATCGAAATATTTCTTTGCAGTGGTTCCACCATCTGTCTCACAATAAATCAGAATTTTTGTAACTGTACATAGAAGAAAGCATGAAATAGAGAGCTTCATAACGTCTGAGAAGTGCTTCGTAGTGAGCAGAGGAATACGCCAAGTAACTAGCCTTATAGGCGTCCAAAATAATATAAAGCACACATAAGTGAATCTGACTTCGATTGATGTGACTACAATATGCCAGGGTTGATTATCACTTAACTTTTAAGTTAGATGGTATCGGGAAACTACAGAAACGCGGTCAGTTTGCAAGAGTGCAGGGCAAACACATGAAGGTAGACCTAGCAACAATAGGCATTGTAATTGTAAACTGTCGTAACTGCGGTGGAAAAGAAACAGAGCTCCAAGCGCTAATAAAAAGCACTGAAGCTCAAATCGTTATAGATAAGGAAAGCTGGTTAAAGCCAGACATGGGTTCAGCCAAATTTATTTACAAAGGATCTAACCGTGTTCAGCAGGGATAGATTATACACACTTCGAATCGGCAAAATGTCGCTCACACGAAAAAATCACATTTATCTAAAGGCAGTGAATTCAACTAAATACTTGGGGATTACAATTAAAAAAACTTGAAATGGAACGATCACATAGGTAATGTTGTAAGGAAAGCAAACCAAAAACGGTGATATATTGATGGAACACTTAGAAAATGCAATAGGTCTGCTAAAGAGACTGCTTGCACTACACTTGTCCCCTTACTTCTGGAGCGGTCCCGTGTGGGACCCGTAGCAGTTGTGGTTGACGGAGTCCAAAGAAGGGCAGCTCGTTTTGCACTGCCGCGAAATACGAGAGAGAGAGAGAGAGAAAGAGAGAGAGAGAGAGAGAGAGAGAGAGTGCCTCGGACACGATATGAGAATTGGGGCGGCAATCATTCAAACAAAGGCGTTTTTCCTTGCGAGAAGATCTTCTCGTGAGATTTCAGTCAGCGACTTTCTTCTCAGAGTGTGAAAATGTTCTGTTAGCGATCAGCTACAGAGGGAGAAATGATCATCGTAATAAAATAAGAGAAACCAGAACTCGCATGGAAAGATTTAAGTGTTCATTTTTCCCGTGCGCTGTTCAAGAAGGGAGCGTTAGAGTAATACGAGGGCTATTCGGAAAGTAAGGTCCTATCGGTAGCGAAATAGAACGAGAGTGGAACGGTAGGGAAATAGAGAGCTGCTCGGAAAGTAAGGTCCGATCGGAGACGAAATGGAAACCACTGCGAAAATCAAAAATGTTTTGTTTTCAACAGCTAGCTGCATTTCCAGCTACACATGTCGTTGCTCCGACCTAGACATTTGTCGAAGCATTGTACCAACTTTACGACACCCTCGTCATAGAAGGCAGCCGCCTGTTTCCCGCCAATTCTCTGGATTATAGCTCGTTGTCTATGTCAAAATGTTGTCTTCATAGCCAGCGGTTCATGTGAGTAGAAAAGAAACTGACAGGGAGACAATTAAGGGCTGTATTGTGAGTGATCAAACACTTACCATAGAAAACGCTGCAGAAGCATCTTCATTGCCCCTGTAGGGTGCTGCCGGGAATTGTCATGAAGAGGGAACTCGTGGCTGCTTACGTCTACATCTATATCTACATTTATACTTCGCAAGCCACCCAACAGTGTGTGGCGGAGGGCACTTTACGTGCCACTGTCATTACCTCCCTTTCCTGTTCCAGGCGCGTATGGTTCGCGGGAAGGACGACTGCCGGAAAGCCTCCGTACGCGCTCGAATCTCTCTAATTTTACATTCGTGATATCCTCGGGAGGTATAAGTAGGGGGAAGCAATATATTCGATACCTCATCCAGAAACGCACCCTCTCGAAACCTGGACAGCAAGCTACAACGCAATGCAGAGCGCCTCTCTTGCAGAGTCTGCCACTTGAGTTTGCTAAACATCTCCGTAACACTATCACGCTTACCAAATAACCCTGTGACGAAACGCACCGCTCTTCTTTGGATCTTCTCTATCCTCTCCGTCAATCCGATATGGTACGGATCCCACACTGACGAACAAGTATAGGTCGAACGAGTGTTTTGTAAGCCACTCCTTTGTTGATGGACTACATTTTCTAAGGACTCTCCCAATAAATCTCAACCTGGCACCCGCCTTACCGACAATTAATTTTATATCATCATTCCACTTCAAATCGTTCAGTACGCATACTCCCATATTTTACAGAAGTAACTGCTACCAGTGTTTGTTCTGCTATCATATAATCATACAATAAAGGATCCTTCTTTCTATGTATTCGCAATACATTAGATTTATCTATGTTAAGGGTCAGTTGCGACTCCCTGCACCTAGTGCCTATCCGCTACAGATCTTCCTGCATTTCGCTGCAATTTTCTAACGCTCCAACTCCTCTGTATACTACAGCATCATCCGCGAAAAGCCGTATGGAACTTCCGACACTATCTGCTAGGTCATTTATATATATTGTGAAAAGCAAAGGTCCCATAACACTCCCCTGTGGCACGCCAGAGGTTACTTTAACGTCTGTAGACGTCTCTCCATTGAGAACAACATGCTGTGTTCTGTTTGCTAAAAACTCTTCAATCCAGCCACACAGCTGGTCTGATATTCCGTAGGCTCTTACTTTGTTTATCAGGCGACAGTGCGGAACTGTATCGAATGCCTTCCGGAAGTCAAGGAAAATGGCATCTACCTATGCTAATATTTTCTGGGTCTCATGAACAAATAAAGCGAGTTGGGTCTCACACGATCGCTGTTTCCGGAATCCATGTTGATTCCTACAGAGTAGATTCTGGGTTTCCAGAAATGACATGATACGCGAGTAAAAAACATGTTCTAAAATTCTACAACAGATTGATGTCAGAGATATAGTCGTATAGTTTTGCGCATCTGCTCGACGACCCTTCTTGAAAACTGGAACTACCTGTGCTCTTTTCCAATCATTTGGCGGTACACGGCTGTTAGAAGGGGGAGGGGGCAAGTTCTTTCGCGTACTCTGTGTAGAATCGAATTGGTATCCCGTCAAGTCCAGTGGACTTTCCTCTGTTGAGTGATTTCAGTTGCTTTTCTATACCTTGGAGACTTATTTCGATGTCGGCCATTTTTTCGTTCGTGCGAGGATTTAGAGAAGGAACTGCAATGCGGTCTTCCTCTGTGAAACAGCTTTGGAAAAAGGTGTTTAGTATTTCAGCTTTACGAGTGTCATCCTCTGTTTCAATGCCATTATCATCCCAGAGTGTTTGGGTATGCTGTTTCGGCTGTATGACATCAAGCAAAATCTCTCACCGCGCCCGCGCCCTCATACCCTGCGGGAGACGCTAGTTATCTTTACGTTCTCACTGTGGGCTCAAAAATGAAAAAAAAAAGACGTGACGCGATCGACGGGCATGCTAGAGACATTGTCCACCAAATCTGTGCAGAGGTTCATCGAGTTTCCACTGCGGTTACCATTTCGTGCCCGATCGGACCTTACTTTCCGAATAGCCCTCGTAGCTCGAAGGTAGTTCCATAAACCCCCTTCCAGGCACTTAACTGTGCATTGCAGAGTGAGGCGTGGTAAAAATTGCTGTTTGAAGCAGTCGTCCTCCGTTTCTGGTGGTGGCGCCGCTGTGGCAATCGCAGCTTTGGTGTCTCCCTCTCGTGCGAAAGGGGAAAGGTTTGTTCACGTGCATTTAAGGGGCGCTATTAGTTCGCTAGGCGTGGAGTCTGGGCAGTTGGTCAGTCGGAGTGGGTCAGCCTCGCGTCACCAGTTGCTGGTCTGTCTCTCGTTAGCATTTTTGCGGCAGTTAGTATCTGTCTGTCGTCGGAGTGCTAGTATGTCTGTCGTTTGGATCAAATTTTAAAGCCGGCCGCGGTGGCCGTGCGATTCTGGCGCTGCAGTCCGGAACCGCGGGACTGCTACGGTCGCAGGTTCGAATCCTCCTTCGGGCATGGGTGTGTGTGATGTCCTTAGGTTAGTTAGGTTTAAGTAGTTCTAAGTTCTAGGGGACTTATGACCTAAGATGTTGAGTCCCATAGTGCTCAGAGCCATTTCAAATTTTAAAGCCAGAAAAATGAGTCATGCCACCCAACCAGTAACACCACTCAGCTAGTGGTCGCCCGGTCGGGGCTGAGTTCCTGCATCTGAGTCTGCGTGTTAGGCCGCCAGTCTGCTCGAATGGCTCTGAGCACTATGGGACTTAACATCTGTGGGCATCAGTACCCTAGAACTTAGAACTACTTAAACCTAACTAACCTAAGGACATCACACACAACCATGCCCGAGGCAGGATTCGAACCTGCGACCGTAGCAGTCACGCGGTTCCGGACTGAGCGCCTAGAACCGCTAGACCACCGCGGCCGCCAGTCTGCTCGAGTTTCTCGGGCAACGGTCATTGGCGGTTGGATCGATCGGTTGGTCGGTCGCACACTGAGACACAAGATGGCTTGTCCGGCTTGAGCGTCAGCGCATGTGAGGTCGCCACGTCAGTCCAGTGGGCCGCAACGTATAGTGAGGGGTAGTGGCTTCGCGGTCGACACGAGAGCAACAGGAGTCAACCCACGACATCGGTCTGGCCGTTGCGAGCTGCGACTTCGTGAGACGGGAGATCGGCGCGCCTTCCTGCGCCCGTTGAAGCGGCTGGCAGCGGACGGTTCGGGAGAGCGTTCGGGGTGCTGCGCCAGGTCTTCGCCATAAATCGCAGTTTATTAGAAGTTGAGTGATTCGAGATATGTTGTTTCATTTGGTTCAAATGGCTCTGAGCACTATGGGACTTAACATCTTAGGTCATCAGTCCCCTAGAACTTAGAACTACTTAAACCTAACTAACCTAAGGACATCACACACATCCATGCCCGAGGCAGGATTCGAACCTGCGACCGTAGCAGTCCCGCGGTTCCGGACTGCAGCGCCTAGAACCGCACGGCCACCGCGGCCGGCTGTTGTTTCATTTACTTGTTAAATTCTATTTGTTTTCTTGGTGAGGTCACCAGCCGCTTTGTTTTGGGGTCGTCCCACCATTCTTCTCCGTTTTCCCACCGCGTTTGAATTGGGTGGTCCGTTTTTCGCTTGTGGAGTAGGGGCGGGTTAGGGCAATCTGTGGTTCGGGTTGTTCAGTACTCCCCCTGTCAATCTGCCGTACGTTAATAGCTGCCTTTGTCGTGTTTGTCGGATTCGGTGTTAACGAATTTATTGCTTAAGGTGTAAAGGGCGAATTCTTGAAATATGTTTTTATCTTACCTATCATCTTGAGAGGCGGTATATGTGTAATGTTGAGCATGTTTGAACATTTTGTGTAAGACTGCATTTCATGAGTTTTTATTTAAATGGTCATTTTAGTATATAAAGTTGCCACCCTTCCACCGTAAGACTTTTCTGAGAAGTTAAAATCAAGTTGCACCTCCGGTGGCAAGTGAATATTTTAATTTTAGTGTTTTGTACCATTTCCATCCCTCCTACGGGGTGCCTAGTTTATGTGTTTTGTGAGTTGTTAAAATTTTTAGTTTAAAGTAATCTGGTGTGTTACAGATTTGCTCCAGTGTAGTCTTTCAGAGGTTGTTGTGAGCGGTCGTGACTACGGCCGTGTTGAAAGGGAGCGGTAAGCTTCTCAGCCCAAAGGCTCATACCGTCAAAAAAAAAAAAAATGTTATTTCTGCCTCTGAATAAATTGTAACTTGATATTTAGAGGGTGCTTTCTGAATATAATTTTTAAATCTGTTTTTTAAAAAAAAGGAAAGCGTTTTTAGGAGTAAAATTTCCATTTGTTGAAAGAAATTTGTTTTCATCACTTACCCATTGGCAGCTACTTCCACGCTCACATAGTGTGATTAAATGTGTTAATATTCTTGATGAATCACTAGTAAATAAAGTAAATTCTTTAAGAAATGGTTTGAGAGCAAATTCACGGTTCACTGAGTAATCGCGTAGATGCAGATCTAGATTCCCTGCACAGTCTTTTCGTGTTTTGGTATGACGTAGCAGCAGCTGGTGTCTTTATGCAGATGCGACTTGAGGCCAGTCAGGCCCTCGGTGTGTGTGTGTGTGTGTGTGTGTGTGTGTGTGTGTGTGTGTGCTCGGCTGCCTGGCAGCAGGGTTCGCGCGGAATGCGCCGGAGTTGTTCTGTGCCGGGGGCGGCTCGTGAGCCACAAAGGAGGCGGCGTATGGTCGGTACGCGCCCCGCGGCGCTGCGGCGCTGGCGGCGGCTAACGGCATGCTGGCAGCTCCTTACACCTCCAGTGACGTCACACACCCCCGCCCCCGCCACCGCCCCGGTACCACTGCAAAACGTGGCACCTGTCTAATTGCAGTCTCCTCCAACTATGCGAGGGACTGGAAACGCTATTCTCGTCTGAGGTATGCCCTGCACAAACGAACCACTAACAAGGGTGCCACTAGGTTGGTTCAGAAAGTTATGTAACAAGAACTCCACGGAAAAAGTTTTATTTAGGAAACCAAAACAATACACATAGTTACTAAGATACAGTTACATACGATCATCGATAACACATTAGCCGTCCCTTTAAACGGAATGCTGCTCGCTGTGGAGTACTATGGTCGGTGTAGAACTTGCATCAGGTCGTCATGTGACCTTCCAGGTCGTTTCAGTCTGAACCAAGTGGCTATAATTTAAGTGCAGTTACACGCAGAGATGAGGGTTATAATTATCTATGGCGGGATAACTTGGAAAATATTCTAATGCGTTAATGCGGAGCCGATCTACACTTGAAAAAAAATTAGTTCCGATTTTTACCACCAGGTGCAAATCTAGCGCTGTGAATGTAAAAAAAAAGTATAGAAATCAAGACACAGAGAAATTAAAGACATTAGCTGCCACTAGGCATTGATTTAAATTAATTGGGGAAAGTGGAAAATTTTTGCCAGAATGGGTATGAACCCGGCTCTCCTGTTTACTAGGCTTCTGCTATATATAATTATTAAAGTGACGATGGGGAATGATCCTTTTAGTGCAGATGCACAGCGATCTCGAACTCTTACGGAATAGGCGGGAAGCCGCCAATTAGTCGGGCTAATGAGCAGGTGCATTACATCAGCGGTATGTGGTATAAGTTGAGAATTTTGGTCCGGCGGGAGAAGTACACTGCTGGCCATTAAAATTGCTACACCATGGAGATGACTCGCTACAGACGCGAAATTTAACCGACAGGAAGAAGATGCTGTGATATGCAAATGATTAGCTTTACAGAGCATTCACTCAAGATTGGCGCCGGTGGCGACACCTACAACGTGCTGGCATGAAGAAAGTTTCCAACCGATTTCTCATACACAAACAGCAGTTGACCGGCGATACTGGTGAAACGTTGCCTGGTCAAACGTTGTTGTGATGCCTCGTGTAAGCAGGAGACGAAATGCGTACCATCACGTTTCCGACTTTGATAAAGGTCGGATTGTAGCCTATCGCGATTGCGATTTATCATATCGCGACATTGCTGCTCGCGTTGATCGAGATCCAATGATTGTTAGTAGAATAGGGAATCAGTGGATTCAGGAGGGTAATATGGAACGCCGTGTGGATCCCAACGGCCTCGTATCACTAGCAGTCGAGATGACAGACATCTTATCCACATGGCTGTAACGGGTCGTGCAGCCACGTCTCGATCCCTGAGTCAACAGATAGGGACGTTTGCGAGACAACAACCATCTGCACGAACAGTTCGACGACGTTTGCAGCAGCATGGACTATCAGCTCTGAGACCATGGCTGCGGTTACCCTTGACGCTACGTCACAGACAGCAGCGCCTCCGATGGTGTACTCAACAACGAACCTGGGTGCACGAAAGGCAAAACGTCATTTTTTCTGTTGAATACAGGTCCTGTTTACAGCATCATGATGTTCGCATCCGTGTTTGGCGACATCGCGGTGAACGCACATTGGAAGCGCGTATTCGTCATCGCCATACTGGCGTATCACCCGGCGTGATGGTATGGGGTGCCATTGGTTACACGTCTCGGTCACCTCTTGTTCGCATTGACGGCATTTTGAACAGTGGACGTTACATTTCAGACGTGTTACGACCCATGGCTCTACCCTGCATTCGATCCCTGCGAAACCCTACATTTCAGCAGGATAATACACGACCGCATGTTGCAGGTCCTGTACGGGCCTTTCTGGATACAGAAAGTGTTCGACTACTGTCGTGGCTAGCACATTCTCCAGATCTCTCACCAACTGAAAACGTCTGGTCAAAGATGGGCGAGCAACCGGCTCGTCGCAATACGCCAGTCACTACTCTTGATGAACCATGGTACCGTGTTGAAGCTGCACACGCCATCCAAGCTCTGTTTGACTCAATGCCCAGGCGTATCAAAGCCGTTATTACGGCTAGAGGTGGCGGTTCTGGGTACTGATTTCTCAGGATCTATGCACCCAAATTGCGTGAAAATGTAATCACATGTCAGTTCTAGTATGATATATTTGTCCAATGAATACCCGCATATCATCTGCATTTCTCTTGGTGTAGCAATTTTAACGGCCAGTAGTGTACTATCGTAGTCGGCGTAGTTGCGATGCCCACCTTGTCCGGATGTCGCAGTGCCTAGTTACCATACGTAATGGATTAGGAACGGGGCGTGGTCAGGAAAGGTCAAACAAGTGAGAAAGGCATAATGTTCATTTTATTATTAGCCGCTGCTTACATAATTTGTTCAGTATGAGCACTGGACACGTCGACGAGATGCCGCTGTGCAGTGCCAGATTTGCATCTGGGGGCCAAAATTGTAAATAATTTTTTCGTCATAAATCGGCTCCGCACTAACGCGTTAGCATACCTACCGAGTATCGCAGCCATAGGACAATTACAGCTCACACTGGACCTCAGTAAATAGCTGTACTTTAATTATAACCACCTGGCACAGTCAGATGACTCCACGTGAGGCATAGCACGCATGGAGGTGCGACCGTGCCCGCCCCGGGAAAGAAGCTGCCCGATTTGTTGGTGTATCGACGTGAACCGTCTTACGTATCTGCAAGGAATAAAACCCTGTATAAGGACAACGGCCGCAAAAATATCCAAGCCGATAGGTACTGGAGACGAATGTGACTCCTTGTCAATGACAGTCGGTTTCAAACCTGAAAAGAATTACTGCTGTCAATGAATATAAGTCAGTCTGAATCGATTTCTGAACAAACTATTCGAAGAGAACTGAATGCAATGGACGGTTAGAGAAGGGTACCTCACAAAAGGCTATTGCTGGCAGCGGCACCTGAAGCTTCACGTCTTCAACGGTCTAAACATCACAGAAACTGGTCCAGGCGTGTAGTGTGACCCAGCGAGTCGCGATTTTGCCTCTTTCAAATAACAAAGGCGTCTTGTCCTCCGAAGTCCCATGTGGCGCTTGACCCGCAGTGTATGAAAGACAGAAGGGAGTTCAGCGACGTTTTGTGTTTTTCGCACTGTGATTGAGGATCACTTATTCAGGCTACAGTGGATGGACATTACCAGGATGGTTTTTTTTTTTTTTTCAACTTCATCGGTCACCAAGGACTGCCCTTTCGTCATCACGTCCTTGATAGATGTACTGTGGACACTCCTGTCGTCCTGGATGACGTCAAACATGTTCACAGGGCTGCACGCACAATTCCTTGTTTGAAGAACACCCCTGTACCCTGGTATTGTCTCCGTCTTGCCTGATAAATCATTTGATTTTGATCTCATAGAAAATATCTGAAATTAATTGGAATTACGAATGAAACTTAGCAATCAACTTGTCCGTAATTTGGCAGTTACACCAAATGTAACAACCAAAGCTTCAGTGGGATGTAGCATACCTGTAGAACTGTCTTGCATGCCGAATTGAGTCCATTATCAAGGCTAAAGTTGTTGCAACGCAGTATTTGCGGAATGTCTGCAGAAATTGATTAATATTTTGTCTGATGTTCTTATTAGTTTTCCACGTAGTCATAATGTTTGTCGAAGCATTTGGTTCAAATGGTTCAAATGGCTCTGAGCACTATGGGACTTAACATCTGTGGTCATCAGTCCCCTAGAACTTAGAACTACTTAAACCTAACTAACCTAAGGACATCACACACATCCATGCCCGAGGCAGGATTCGAACCTGCGACCGTAGCAGTAGCGCGGTCGATGCATTTGTTCCAACGGTAAACCCATCTGTCGAAACCAGCATAAAACAAATCAGATTCTATCTATAACAGCTACTTAACAAAGTCCACCTGAACGTCGGTGTCTGTTCTGAAGCACTGACAGGCCAGGGTACTTCTGGAGATATGAAAGTCGCCTCGTAGGACATCTGACTTCATGGAGAGTGTTCGAATACAGTACATCGGAACGCACGACCAAATTATGCGTAACCAAGTTTTATGTGGTTAAGTATTGTTATGCAACAACACTTCTCTCTTCGAAACCAATTCCGGACATTTGCTACGAATCATCTTTTGTAAACGATACGGTGTGGTACAATTTAATAAGTTACATGTTCCAAAGATCATCTGAACGATTCTTTTATCGAAATGGGGTGGGACGAGTCAATTTACAGGATATCTGTAAATGATTAGTCTCAACATTTACGAACACACTTAAAACACTTAAAAACAAGAATTCGTCAATGTACGAAAAGGACCGCCCAGCAGAAATGATTTTAAGTTGTAATTAAAACTTGCTTTGCTACATTTTATGCTATTGGGCAAATGATCGAAGATTTTTGTTGCTGGACATTGAATTCCTTCCTGAGCCACTCACAGCTGACATTACTGTTTTCTCAAATTCTGATGCATTTTGTATGAAGAATTTCATCAGCGTGTATGTATATATTGTGATAGCGCAGTTAAAATGCCGAGCTCCTTGCAGAGGTACCTACATGAAGTCCGTGAGTAGACATCATATATTATTCCTACTGCTCGCTTTTGTGCAATAAATTCTTCCTTTACAAGTGATGATCGACCATAGAAAACTATTCCATAAGACTTTACTTAGCGGAAATATGCAAAATGTATCAGGGGGTTCATTTGTTTGTTTCCAAGATTAAAAATTTTACGAAGACCAAAAGTAGCTGAACTGAATTGTTTGAGAAGCTTAGTAACATGCTTCTTTCAGTTTAAGTTTTCATCAATAAATACACCTAAAATTTGGACCATTCTACTCTGTTTACTGACTCCTGTTACAGTGCTGAATCAGTTGTTGCCTTGAGTGTTGGGCAGAACTGAACATAGTATGTTGTGCCATAATTTAAGGAGAGTTCATTTTCTGAGAACAACTTTATAATTTTTCGGCATACACCTTTTCTGTCGCTTTCTCTCTAATGGGATTTATTATAGCACGTATCGTCGGCAGCAAGTACCATTGCTGCTTGTTGAATGTTAAGTGGAAGGTTGACGTATACAAGGAATAGGAGTGGAACCCCAAAAGTGAACAGTGTGGAACTCACTTTGTGATTCCTCGGCCCCCCCCCCCCCCCCCCCCGAAGCACTAAAATTTTCTATCCTTCCGACATTGTTTCAAATATTCTGCATAACCTTTTACATTCTGATTGTTAAGTATATTTCAAACCAGCTGTTCTTAAAGCTATCAAATGCCTTGGAAAGATCACAAAAAGCCAGTTGGTGATATTTTATTGTTTAAGCACTCTACTGTTTGATGACTGAATGTATAAATAGTATTTACAGTCGAACAACCCTGGTGTCCAAACTGTGATATGCTAAGCAAATTGTTTCCACTTTAGTGTCGGATTACTCTTCAGTACACTGCTTTTGTAAATATTTTAGATAAAGGTCTCAGTAAGGAAATTGAACGATAATTCTTTATGACTGTCTTGTCACGTTTCCTATGAAAAATTTAACAAATGCATATTTTAACGTGTCTGGAAAATTTATGTGCTAGCGAAGCACTGCATATATCACTGAGGACATTACTTATTAAGTTGGGACAACTTTTCAAAGTTCTGTTTGAAATTTCACGAATATCACCTGAGCTTTTGTTTCTTAGAATTTTTAGAATTCAGTTGATTACATACGACAGACGGCATTTACGGTTGCTTCAGGGGTGACAAACTCAACTAGAATCTCACCATCAGTGTCCCAAAAATTGTTGCTATATCGTATATACCGTTGTTTTACTCTTCTTATGGGCGGAGGTTCTGAGACGAGAGAAGTCTCCATGACACAGATGCTTTCTTCGGCTCTCAGATGTCACGTGAAGCACCCTCGTTTCGTCCTTTATGATGATACGTTGCAGAACTGGACCAGTCTGCACATGTAACCACATTAAGTGCTGGATAGATAACCCCAGTGTCTTGACTATTCTTGTGTGAGTGCTGCCGCGGTTCCCAGCGAGAACGCATCTTGCGGTAGACCAGTGTGTTGTGCGTGATATCCGCTACACTGCCGACGCAGATACTGAGCTTGTGTACAGTCTGCATCACATGAATGCTAAGGTCGGTTTGAATCAACCATGTCACACATGTCTGCTTTTATCAGATTCGTGGCATCATAGCAACACTTTTTCTCGTGACACATCTTTTTTGTCCAGAGATCGCAAGCCATACCAAATTTGGCACCACGAATCGGTACCATAGTCATTAGCGAGGGCTCTTTGCAATTCCCAGCAGCCAATGGCAGGCACTCTTAGAAGACCACGCCTCCATCTCAGCACAGCAGCGCCCTCACACTGAGGTCAATATAGTGTCGAGTATGCAAGGGCTCTGCCCTAGTTTGTGACCTCATCTGAAGGAATCGCCGTCATAGTGTAGGACCAACGAGTTGTCGAAGTTTCTGATGAACTTGTACTTTAGAAAATGATGAACATTGTACCACAAGAAAACAGCCTGTTAATTAGCGCATCAAGTGATGCTTTGCTAGCCCATGACAGTTGTACATTATCCAGTGCTCTTACGGCAAAGAAGTGTGTCAAAGTAAATATTTTATTAATTAATATAATTAAGTGAGCTAATATTTCATGTGTTCTACCCTGAGGTGATAATAGGTATGGGATAGTGAGATGTGCGGTAGTATCGTGTACACAAAGTGTAGAAGAGCAGCACATTGATGAAGCTGGTATTCGCACTCAGGTGATGCATGTGAAAAGGTTTCCGGCGTCATTATGGCTGCACGAAGGGAATTCACATACTTTGAATGCGGAACGGCCGTTAGACGCATGGGTCATTCCGTTTAGGGAATCGTTAGGTAGATCAGTATTCCGAAAGCCACAGTGGCGAGTGTGTGCTGAGAATATCAAATTTCAGGCATTACCTCCCACCATGGAAAATGCAATGGCCGACGACCTTCGCTTAACGACCGAGAGCAGCGGCGTTTGCGTAGAGTTGTCAGAGAAAACTGACGCACAACACTGCGTGAAAAACAGCAGAAATCAGTGTGGGACTTACGACGAACATATCCGTTAGGATGCAACAGACGACCGACTCGAGTGCCTTAACTAACAGCACGACATCGCCTGCAGCGCCTCTCCTGGGTTCGTGACTGTCGGTTGGACTCTAGACGACTGGAAAACGGTGGTCTGGTCAGATGAGTTCCGTTTTCCGTTGGTAAGAGATGATGGCAGAACACGCGAAGCCATGGACCCAACTTGTCAACAAGGCACTGTGCAAGCTGGTGGTGGCTCCATAATAGAGTGGGCTGTATTTACATGGAATTGACTGGGTTCTCTGATACTGAACTGATCATTGACTGGAAATGGTTATGTTCGGCTACTTGGAGACCATTTCGAACCATTCATCGACTTCATGATCCCAAACAATTTTCACTGATGACAATGCGCCAAGACACTAGGCCACAGTTGTTCGCAAATCGTTTGAAGAACGTTCTGAAAAATTCGAGCGAATGACCTGGCCATCAAGATCGCCCAACTTAATCCCCCCGAACATTTATGACACATAATCGAAAGGTCAATTTGTACACAAACGTCTGCATCTGTACACTTTTGCAGTTATGATCGGGTATAGAGGCAGCATGGCTCATCATTTAAGCGGGGAACTTTAAACGACCTTTTTAAGTCCATGACACGTCGATCTGCTGCACTACGCCGCGCAAAAGTAGGTCCGACGCGATGTTGGGATGTATCCCATGACTTCTGACACCTCAGTGCAGTTTGATGAGCCTTGTTCCAGAGTACTAAAAGGACCCACATTATTACCGGTCGAAGGTAGTTTCGTCTGATCACAAAACACTTCGCAGTTCAATTGCGAACGCCTCCACGCTAAAATTGTATCATGTTCAATTGCGAACGCCTCCACGTTAAAATTGTATCGTGTTTTACTGTGCCTGTGATTACAGTGTGAATGAGGTTGCCCGATTTCCTGGTGTATCAACACGGACAGTCCAACTTGTCTACAAGGTAATGCGTACCACTCGCGCCCATGTAACACGACGTAAGAGCAGTGAACGTAAAAAGGTCCTAACCGTCGGGGACTGGGAACGAATCTCACGCCTTGTCAATGCCAATCGGTTTCAAATCCTAAAAGAATTGCTGCTGTTTGGGAATACAGCTATATCTCAACGAGATTCCGAGTGAACATCGCAAAGCCAACTACATATAATGTTCATCAGGAGTCTGGTACTGTGCAAACGTCATTGCTCACAGCGACACACAGACCTGCACATCAGCTGATTGCAGACTCGCAGTGTGTGGTCCAGTGAGACGCAGCTTTGCCGGGGGTGGTTCTGTGATGTTTTCAGAACGTTTTCATCCACATCTATATGATTACTCTGTAATTAGAAATCAAGTGCCTGGCAAAGGTTTCATCGAACTACCTTCAAGCTATTTCTCTGTCGTTCCACTCTAGAACAGTGCGCGAGGAAAACGAACATTTAAATACACTGACGAAAAGAAAACACCAACGCCAAAAAATAACTAATGTAGAGTAATGAACATTGGGGAACACTTTTATCTAGGTAACATATGTAAGAGATTAACGTTGCGACGTCACAGGTTAATGAAAGCACGAGATAAGCCATTGCAAATACGAACTTCTAGTACATTAATAACTGATGTAACCGACAGAATATTAAATGCAAGCATGCAAACTTACATGCTTTGCAAAACTTCCTGGCAGATCTTTTTTTTACGTTCCATTTATAATCCGAAAACTTGAAATGGAAGTTGAGCAGCAATTTTTAGCAATTAATAGCGCCGTTTCAGACAGCAGATTATCTGAAAGTATATTTAATGTATGTTCGAAGTATGTGAAGGTTGTATACGAATATCGTCTAGTTGTGACTTTCCCCACTGAATCGAATTTGAGCTCATTTTCTGGTGACATTGCGTTACGGAAATCGATATGTTATGCCTTGCCGGAATTGTGGAAATGTCTACTCTTATTTAGCGTATGAATATTACATTTTATTTGGAATGGGGCTGACATACGAGGTAATATGTAAGAGAAACCATGCTTTTCCTAGCTGTTTTCAGCGAGTATAAAATTTAAGGACGCATAAAAGTCAAACCGTAATTGACAGAAAAATTTCGTTCTCACAGTTTAAAGATACAACCTTGTTCTATTTACAGGCGGAGTATCGTTATTTTCCGTTTTTTCTTTTCATCGCTACAATGTCAAACGCAAGACGCTGCGATTAAGCTTACCGTTGTAGCTGTTGCGATGGAGAAGGCACTGGTGTTAAGCTTGAACTTTTGTTGGTTATATCATATCTTTACTAACGAATACCACCCATGTTTGTTAGTTAAGAGTATGTAAAGCAATTCTGTTAGTAGCTGCAGTACATGCGTAGTTGTTACTCCAGCTGCCAATGTTGTGTTGCGTCATCAGAGCATGTTGATCAGCGAAGAACGGCAACTTCGTAGTTGCATTCCAGTATAGCACTGCCACGCTCAATTTTTGTCGCGGTTAGAGGAAAATAATATGGAAAATTGCAAATAAATGCTCGATACGCAAGCAGCTCACAATGTACGAACATTTGTAGAGCAAATTTCAATAGCAAATGGGAAAGTCGATTAACTCGAATGAATTTTGCGGTAAAGAATGATGAGTGAAATAAAACCCACTTTAATCTCTTTCACTGCTGACTGATGTCTCGCTGCTGCTATTGCAGCCGTCTGCTTGGATCAGCAACGGTTCTGCATCTACGTCAAGACAGTGGGCTCTTCGTGCATAACTGTTTTTTCCAGTTTGTGTACAAACACTGAATTCCTCTAGGCACTTTGGAGAAAACTTTCCAGAGTGGAGCGACAGAACTGTAAAATATCTTTTATTTTAAAATTATTGCTCTCCTTTCCTTCCTTGTTCTTGGCAAATGCCCAAGGCGCTCAATTCCGTAGTGCGCTAAAGGCAACCACACAAATTTAAAATCCTTGTGCACTGATCGCAATATACACTCCTGGAAATTGAAATAAGAACACCGTGAATTCATTGTCCCAGGAAGGGGAAACTTTATTGACACATTCCTGGGGTCAGATACATCACATGATCACACTGACAGAACCACAGGCACATAGACACAGGCAACAGAGCATGCACAATGTCGGCACTAGTACAGTGTATATCCACCTTTCGCAGCAATGCAGGCTGCTATTCTCCCATGGAGACGACTGTAGAGATGCTGGATGTAGTCCTGTGGAACGGCTTGCCATGCCATTTCCACCTGGCGCCTCAGTTGGACCAGCGTTCGTGCTGGACGTGCAGACCGCGTGAGACGATGCTTCATCCAGTCCCAAACATGCTCAATGGGGGACAGATCCGGAGATCTTGCTGGCCAGGGTAGTTGACTTACACCTTCTAGAGCACGTTGGGTGGCACGGGATACATGCGGACGTGCATTGTCCTGTTGGAACAGCAAGTTCCCTTGCCGGCCTAGGAATGGTAGAACGATGGGTTCGATGACGGTTTGGATGTACCGTGCACTATCCAGTGTCCCCTCGACGATCACCAGTGGTGTACGGCCAGTGTAGGAGATCGCTCCCCACACCATGATGCCGGGTGTTGGCCCTGTGTGCCTCGGTCGTATGCAGTCCTGATTGTGGCGCTCACCTACACGGCGCCAAACACGCATACGACCATCATTGGCACCAAGGCAGAAGCGACTCTCATCGCTGAAGACGACACGTCTCCATTCGTCCCTCCATTCACGCCTGTCGCGACACCACTGGAGGCGGGCTGCACGATGTTGGGGTGTGAGCGGAAGACGGCCTAACGGTGTGCGGGACCGTAGCCCAGCTTCATGGAGACGGTTGCGAATGGTCCTCGTCGATACCCCAGGAGCAATAGTGTCCCTAATTTGCTGGGAAGTGGCGGTGCGGTCCCCTACGGCACTGCGTAGGATCCTACGGTCTTGGCGTGCATCCGTGCGTCGTTGCGGTCCGGTCCCAGGTCGACGGGCACGTGCACCTTCCGCCGACCACTGGCGACAACATCGATGTACTGTGGAGACCTCACGCCCCACGTGTTGAGCAATTCGGCGGTACGTCCACCCGGCCTCCCGCATGCCCACTATACGCCCTCGCTCAAAGTCCGTCAACTGCACATACGGTTCACGTCCACGCTGTCGCGGCATGCTACCAGTGTTAAAGACTGCGATGGAGCTCCGTATGCCACGGCAAACTGGCTGACACTGACGGCGGCGGTGCACAAATGCTGCGCAGCTAGCGCCATTCGACGGCCAACACCGCGGTTCCTGGTGTGTCCGCTGTGCCGCGCGTGTGATCATTGCTTGTACAGCCCTCTCGCAGTGTCCGGAGCAAGTATGGTGGGTCTGACACACCGGTGTCAATGTGTTCTTTTTTCCATTTCCAGGAGTGTACTTTCCAAAAGGTATTCCTGCGCCTGAAGTGCGGTCGCACGTGTTCCAGTTGACCAGCTTTCGCAAATTCCTCATATGTCGTATCATTTGTCGGAAGCTCTACATTATTGCTTCCGTTCATTCAATAATAGAATCCTTTTTCCATTTCGCAGATGGATTTTCTGATACTAGATTCATCATCGTGCGATATAGAGCCTGGTCTAAAACAATCGCAAATCTCTTTGGTAATTTTTAGAGAAAGCTCCTAAACCACGCTTCGCAGTGTCTGGCATGCATCTGATATTGATAATCTGCACCTCCTTTTTTCCCAATAAAACATAAACCAGCATTCATTTTGCACGAATACCTCTTCGTTCCCAATATGACACAGTATAATCCTTTTTCCAGAAACGGACAATGTTCGAATTTCACCTTTCCAGCAATTCCACCCTTCAACACTTTCTCTGTGATAACCGTATACATTTTCTGATGCAAAAGGCATTTCTTGTTCCAGTCAACCAAGTATTCTGGAATTATTTGCACCACACCAACCCTCATCAGCGTAATAGTCCACCCAGTATTGCGAAACTGTCTTATTTCGGCAAGAACTCGCTCTTTTTCCTGCTACTTGATTATTTTCTGCACAGTTTTTTTTGTTCAACAGTTTGTATTCAAAGCCCAATTTTCGAATAGCGCTCCAAATGGTTGTTTCACTCATAACAGGAAAATCTTCCACTTCGGTCTTCAACTTTTCCAACATAGCTGCCACTTTTGGAAACTGCTTTCCCTCACAGAGGTCATGGATTTTCTTCTTGTGACTCCCTCTGTAAACTCGTCCAATACGAACTTCTCTCCTCCACCAAAACTCCTTTTTGGTGATATAAGACATGAAGTTTCTCTGTATTCTCTCGAAAGTCCTTCAGTGTGCGGCGGGGCGGGGCGGGGTTGGTGGGACTCGTTTTGCGATTTATTCAATGTCCACCTACCTCGGTGCAGTGTCCATTCACCATCCGTTACTCTGCATTCGTAGGTACTATGCAGACGATGAGAAAAGCAGCGTTGAAGAAAACCACTTTCCATGCATACGGTTACAAAGTTCGTGTAACTAAAGTAACTAGATACACCTGTAAATCTCTATTAATAACGGGCAAAGTGGATGCTTCCTCCCTTCATTGAAAATGTTTGTTTGTAGATACTGATGTTTTATTACGGTCCTTTTCATTTGTTATGTCACCAAGCCCCCATCTACGTAGGTAGTACATCTATTACTAGTTCGTGCAGCTTATATCACACGTAAGACAGCCAGAAATGTGCTAAGTCCAACCCGAAATATTACGAGATTCACACAAGCAAAACACTGTTACAAAACGAGTTCACATTCGGTCCTTTTCAGTGGATTCTTCGAAAGAAGATGCTCGCCAAAATGTTCTGTACATGCATACAGAACACGCCACGCAGAATATTCACAAAGGCCGATTGTTTCACACGCGGTTTATTATGCAACCAACATTCCAAAACCTCTCCAAATTTCACCGTAATGTCCGTAATTGCATCTGCTAGCACGGCGATATAAACAGAGCACGAGTTAACCGTCATTTCTTCATCTTACAGATAATTTTTTCGGACACATTTAACATGACCTTCTCGTCCGACAGCGAGTCCACGACTGCCCGAATGCCGTCGCTCACAGGGCATATAACTCATTCAGTTACGCGGGAAGTACTCCTCTCTCATTGGTTGGTCAAAATGATCATCCAATCAGATTAACCTTTCATGATCAATTTCGCGCAAACCGCTTTACTCCAATCAGCAATCGCAGATGAATTTACGTCATTTCATATTTCAAAATTTCACAAAATGTCCCACAAAACCAAACCAAACGAAAATCAAAAGAAAACTATGCTTGAAATGTACTTTAGAACTAAGTATCCTCTTACTATCTTTCTGGCTGCCTTATTACAAAAGCAAACGCTCCTAGACATACGTCATCCACCAGTTAGGGGGATTCACCGTTTTCAGGACATCCTGGTTACGTAACACTTACTAGTTACGGATGGTGTAATACATTATTAATTGAAATTTGACGTATGTCCCCACATACACACTCACATTCACTCTCATCTGCTACCATCCTAACAGAAAATGTAAATATCAACTTCTAAACTATTATTTCTATTACGAAAGCAAAATTATTACAAGTTTAGAATCAAAATTCCTTAAAAATAACTGAGAGTGCTGTTATTGTTTCCAAATAACAAAGAAACTTAAACTGTCATCATTCCCTTCTGAATTTACTTTACTAAGCGTCAGTTAAGTAACTTTTAATGGGTTTTATATAGTTCCAAAACTATTAAAGTTATCCGCACGAAAATTTTACACACTGTTCTTCTAAATTATAAAAGTTCATACACCAAATTTGTAAACAAACAGATCATACTTATTATAGTTATTTAGTTTCTTACGTGAGATGAATAAGTGATCTTAGTACACTCCGCACAACGCAGTTCTCACGGTCCACACACCGAGACAGATGACCTTATGAAAAACTTACTGCAAAACTCTGCAGCCATGTAAATATCTGCACGTTACAACTGTACTTTCACTAATAACGAGACATTCAAAAGTCCTTTTTACTGGCTGCGATATGGAACTGCAACGCACCCTGTTTACTTTCGGCGTCAAAGTCAGCAGGCCCACCCACCACAGACTTCTCACAACTCCGTTCCCTTTACTGGCTGTGATATGGAACTGCTCAAGCCCCATTTATTTTCGGCCTCAAAGTAAGTACGCGCACTGATCACCATAGACTTTTCACAACTCTGTTCCCTTTACTGGCTGTGATACAGAAATGCTCGCACCCTGTTCTTCTTCGGCCTCAAAGTAAGCACACACACGATCACCGTAAACTTTTCACAACTCCGTTCTCTTTATTGGCTGTGATGCAGAATTGTTCACACTCTCCTCGGGCATGGATGTGTGTGATGTCCTTAGGTTAATTAGGTTTAAGTAGTTCTAAGTTCCAGGGGACTGATGACCTCTGAAGTTAAGTCCCATAGTGCTCACAGCCATTTGAACCATTTTTTTTGTTCACACTCTATTTATTTTTGACCTCAAAGTAAGCATGTGTACTGATCATCATAGATTTACACAGCTCTACTGTCTTTACTGGCTGTGATATAGATCTGCTCCTGCCCTAATCATTTTCGGACTCAAACTAAGAACTCACACTGATTACCATACATTTTTCACAGCTACGTTCTCTCTACTGGCTGTGATACGGAACTGCACCTGCCCTATTCATTTTCGGTCTCGAAGTAAGCACGCGCACTGATCACCACAGACATTTCACAACTCCATCTCTTAACTGGCTGTGATACAGAACTGCTCCCACCCTATTCATTTTCACCCTCAAAGTAAGAACATGCACTGATCACCACAGACGTCTCACAACTCCATTCTCTTCACTGTCTGTGATACAGAACTGCCCACGCCCTATTCATTTGCGGCCACAAAGTAAACATGGACACTGATCGCCATAGACGTTTCACAACTCCGTTCTCTTTACTGGGTGTGATACGGACCTCTTTGCACCCTATTCATTTTTGGCCTCGAAGTATGCACGTGCACTGATCACCATTGAATTTTCACAACTCCGATGTCTTTACTGCCTGTAGTATGGAACTGCTCATGCCCTATTCATTTTCATCCTCAAAGTAAGCACGTGCACGGATCACCATATACTTTTCACAACTTTGTTCTCTTTACTGACTGTGATACGGAGCTAATCGCGCCGTATTCATTTTTGGCCACAAAGTAAGCATGCACACTGCTCACCATAGACTTTTCACAACTCCATTCTCGTTACTGGCTGAGATATGGAGCTGCTCGTGCCCAATTCATTTTCGGCCAAAAAAAAAGCACACACGCTGATCACCATAGACTTTTCACACTTCCATTGACTTTACTGGCTATGATACGGAACAGCTCACATCCTATTCATTTTCAGCCTCGAAGTAAGCAGGAGCACTGATCACCATAGACTTTTCACAACTCCGATGTCTTTACTGGCTGTGATACGGAACCGCTCATCCCCCATTCATTTTCATCCTCTTAGTAAGCATGTACACTGGTCACCACAGACCTTTCACAAATCCGTTGCCTTTACTGGCTGTGATATGAAACTGTTCACACACTATTCATTTTCGGTCTCAAAGTAAGCACATGCACTGATCACCATAGACTTTCCGCAACTCCGTTCTCTTTGCTGGCTGTGATATGGAACTGCTCATGCCTATTCATTTTCGGCCTCAAAGTATGCACATGCACTCATCACCATAGACTTTTCACATGTCTGTTCTCTTCACTGGCTGTGATACAGAACTTCTCACGCCCTATTCGTTTTCGGCCTCAAAGTAAGCACGTGCACTGATCACCAAAGTCTTTTCACAAATGCCGGCCAGTGTGGCCGAACGGTTCTAGGCGCTTCAGTCTGAAACCGCGCGACAGCTACGGTCGTAGGTTCGCATCCTGAGTCGGGCATGGATGTGTGTGATGTCCTTAGGTGAGTTAGGTTTAAGTAGTTCTAGGGGACTGATGACCTCAGATGTTAAGTCCCATAGTGCTCAGAGCCATTTGAACCTTTTTTTTCACAAATCCATTCTCTTTTCTGGCTGTGATACGGAGCTGCTCACACTCTGTTCTTTTTCAGCCTCAAAGTAAGCACGTACACAGATCACCACAGACGTTTGACATTTCCGTTGTCTTTGCTTGCTTTGTCACAGAGCCGCTCGCGCCCTGTTACTTTTCAGCCTCAAAGTGAGCATGTGCACTGATCACCATAGACTTTTCACAACTCCATAAACGATGCATCGTTTCACACAAGTACAAGGCAACTAATTATGTTACAAGCATGGTCTCACACGAATACACAACAACAAATGGCAACACGATTGTTTCCTATCTACACTAAGCCGCGATGTAAACACTTATCAGTGAACAATGAAGTGGAAATACTGTTCAGAGGTCCAGCAACATAGTACACGTAAACACACGCTGCATAGAAACGCAAAAGCAGACAAATTAAAGATGTGGTGCTAGTGCTTTATGTAGACTTATGTACATATAAACATAACATCTGTAAGAGGCAACAACTGACCTTGAATTTACACTTTTTGTCTTGTTAATAAGTATCACCATTTGGCGAATTGCAACAATCTACGCCCACCATTATTATGACAAAACGACTAATTCAGAGCAACGACAATACGTCTGGAAGTTGAGTATGGTTGTATCTTTAACATGTGTAAAGGAAATTTTTCTCCTAATTGCGATCTGACTTCTATGTCTCCTCAAATTTGATGCTCTCCACAAATGATCGAAAAGGTACGCTTTCTCTTAAATATTACCGTGTATGCCGGCCCCTTTTCAACTACAATATGATTTTCATACCCCAATTAAAATTAGATATTTCCTAAGATCTGGCAAGAAATAACACATCGATGTTAGTCATGTGATGTGACCTGAATATGAGCTCAGGGTTAGGGGTCAATCGTTATGAAATGAGTAATAGTAGTGGCTCACAAGAACAAGGTTTTAAATAGGAGGGCAAAGTATGGTTCGTTCTTTTAATGTTCGTGCCTTGGTTCATAAGGTAGTCTGGTAAGGTGTGCACAGCTGTGAGCCACATGAGTTTCATTGTTGTTTGGGACTAATAATTATGTCTACGTGCGCCTATCTGGGACTTACGAATGTTCCAGTGTGTAACAAAATGGTTCAAATGGCTCTGAGCACTATGGGACTTAACTTCTGAGGTCATCAGTCCCCTAGAACTTAGAAACCTAACTAACCTAAGGACATCACACACATCCATGCCCGAGGCAGGATTCGAACCTGCGACCGTAGCGGTCGCGTGGTTCCAGACTGTAGCGCCTAGAAGCGCTCTGCCACTCCGGCCGGCCAGTGTGTAACACTTTGGGACTTTTTGAGTGCTACTGTGGGTGCCAGTGACTGAACTTTTACTAATGTTTTTTTTTGTTTTGTTTGCTTTAGGGCGCAAAAAACAACTGGGGTCATACGTAACCAAGTCAAAACTACAGAACACGAAGACAGGGAGGACTTAAAAAGCGACTATACCTCAGTCTCAATGGACATAACAGAAGACAGATAAAAACAGGCACGTGGATAAAGGACTGAAAAAAGACACCATACACAAACGGAGATCCAAAACTAAAAATTAAATGCCCTTCGCCAAATTTCTTTGGCGGATAAAAAGTACAACGGGGTCGATAGCCCGCGCGTCATTTGCTAAGACGGCCTATAACTCAGACGACGGATTTGTTATTGTGTATAGACTTGAATGAACTTGCTGAAGCTTAGGAATATACTAAGTTTGAGTCATGTGGTGCCTGGCTCAATGCTTTAGGCCTACGTGCGTTACTGCCTGCGAATGCTCTAATATGTCAGTCATTTTATTTCTTTACTTTGTTCAAATAACAACCTGTAAAGGCCACCATTCAATGTTATTTTGTGTCTGATTTGAATAAATTGACAGCGAACTTTAATTCTGTGGTTAGGCTACTGGCGGTTAATTTCACATCATATCACTTCCTACCAAAGTCCGGTATTTGCAATGAAACGTAACAATCAACATCCCTGCGATATGGCAAATTTATGGTCTATAATCATCAGGGGATATAGTGCACCCGATCTCTTTCTCGCCGATTTGAAGCCATTTTCGAGTTTACAAGAGGTATTAGTGTGAGTTACGCTGAGGTGAATCATATTTTACCTGGTGTGCTTGCCTTAGTCTAAGCACCGACACATCTCAACATGATTTAATATCGCCATATACGAGTCTTTCGGAGCACCCTGTCACACATCAAGACTTATCCCTGTACAGATCAGATAATATCAGTTTATAAACGAGGCTTTGAAGATAATTTACAGGGTCCAAAAGTTTTGTTGGCACCAAGAAAAGAAAACGTCATCACCAACCAAGACTTTTGTAGTACTTACTAAGTGCTTCACCTTATAACGGCAAGTCTTAGATATTTGTCATCAGAGGAGACACTTAACTGCTACGAAATCTTCCGTTTATATATTTTTTGTACGCAGCAGTTGCAAGATCGTACAACATACCAATAACTTAGAGAGCCAAACGCGATTCATACTTCAGTGGGTGTTTTTCCATAATAATAAGAAAGACCATACTATCAGGTTCACTACAAGCACATGGATAACTTCACAAAAAGGACTAAATAATTTTTAGCATTGAATAACAAGAACAGTGTTTTTATTCTACTGATTTTTGTTTATTTCAAACTAGTTTTCAGTTTATTAGGCCATCTTCGGGAAACAACTGACTAGCGTCTGAAAGGGACACCGCTTCTTTAATAACCAAATATTATAGGTGAAGATACAATCAGATGAACAAAGTTCTGTGGATCAAACTTGTTTCTTAACGTTGAAATTATATTTTACATAATTGACAATGTTAAGCATAATAAATAATTAAACTACACAAAATTACAGTTTTACTCGTTATAGCGCAATTTTTCTTTTTGTGAGAAACGGTTAAACTGAGCGCTCTTCATTTATGTTGTGCAGCAAACATGTTTTTTAACATCGTAAGCTAAACAATGGACAGTATTACACATAATAATTAAAATACATAATCTAACAATATTATTGATTATTTGGCTATGATGGCACTGTCTGTCAGGTCGTGACATTAGTTGGGAGCTACCTAGCTGAGCACTTGCATCTTACGTTGAGCAACATACATGTCTCGCATTGTAAGTAATATTTATATGCACTGGACAATATTAAACACAGTACACGGTTAAAATGTACAGTATTAAGAATTAAAAGTTATGTTGTTGAAATTTGTGGGGTAATCAAGGTAAGGGATAGGAAATTCTATTATATTTTAATTTTGTGTAGATGTCTGTGTCATTCTGGCGGTTTGTGGGTATGTGGCTGGTTAATTGCACCATGTGAAACTCAAAAGCGGGTTTCTGCTCAGTTGCAAATTGGTCGTTTTAAACCAGATGGGGATTTTGAGCTAAATGTCTGTTTATCTCAAGTGCGTCTAAAAGGCTTAGGTTTCTTCCTTTGTCTGCTGTATTTAGTACTTCTGTATGGACTCGGTTTTAGGTCGTTTCTTCAGCACATGTTCGGCAAAGGTGAAGTCTAGACTTATATAATTTCCAGCTGCGTTCGTGTTCAATCAGCCTATCTGTTATGACCCTGCCTGGCTGGCGAATATATAGTTTGTTGCGGTCACTGCAAGTGATTTTGTATATAACCTTTTAACCTGTTATATGGCGTAGTTTAATTATTTATTGCTCTCAGTGTTGTCCATTATGTAAAGAGTAATTTCAACATTAAGAAACAATTTTGATGCACAACACTCTGTGTAAGTGGTTGCATCTTTACCTATGATGTTTTGTCATCTATGAACCAGGGCCCCTTTCAGGCGCTAGTCAATTGTTTCCTGAAGACGGCTTAGTAAGCCGAAAACAAGTTTGAAATAAACAAAAATCAGTAGAATAAAAACAGTATACTTGTTATTCAACCTTAACTATGGAATTGTTCTGACAAGAAATAACGGAAGAATCCATAAATAAGACTAAATAATTAGTTATCGTGGTATCTACATTTACATCCACATATACATTCTGCATATCACTGGGAAATCATGCAAGAGGGTATTTTACATAGTACCTCATGTTAGGATTGCTTCCCACTGCCAACGCTTTATAAAATTTCACACCTTTTAAGAACGAATAAAGTAAGATTTTATCCTCAGATAAACAATTAGTACCAATTTAAAATTAAAAAACAGTAATTTAGGTAATGTATTTGATAAAGCAAAACTTTACAAGCAGACATCTCTCGTGATAAAAGGGTCAATCAACATATTTAACTCTTTGTAGATCTATTCTGATACTGACTTGCTATAACAGAGTTAGAGCAATTTGACTAAAACTCTTTGCGAATTACGTTAAGACTGTGAATGAATGGAGGGAGTCATTAAAGGTTGAAGAGGAGTAATTGCATTTCCCCGGTGTCTGCCGTCTCACGTTCAATGAATGCAAAAGAATCGACGTTCCGGTTTAAACGAGCTCAAAGGGAGCGCGCGTGCAAGTCTGCTTGGAAATTTCTGTATGTGTTCCTAAAAATATCAAAATCCGATAGACAGCTTTGTGTTCATAGTTTCATGCTGCTTAGTTGTGGTAATCTAATGTTCGGATGAATGTGTCGTCCACCCTCTAAATCTCTTCTCTGTGATCCCGAAGTTGAATAATTGACCTCTGGAAGTCGAGACAGTTGACAGCCCTTTGTTTTCAGTGTTGAAAAGATGACTAAGGATAAACATCCCCGAAAAATAGCTTGTATGGATTAATATACGTTGTGAGAGAGAATTATTACAGTATCTAAACATCTATTAAAATACGCAGAAGGTGCCATTCTTATGTCACCAGAAAGGTCGATAAGCCAAAACATTATGACCACTGCCCACCGTGACGATGTATGCCACCTGTTGGCATTGTGGGCAAGTAGCGCGGTAAAAAATGTTTGTAAGCGGAACAGACAAGGGAGGGTGATTGTCCTAGCTAAGATATGGGCTGAAACTGGGCAAATCCACTGAGATAAGCGGCTTTGATAAAGAACAGATTATTATTATGCAGATCCTGTGAACGACTATCTCGTAAACATCATGTCCACGTGCTACTATCGTGAGCATCTACGACAAGAGGTGGAAGGACACTGAAGCTGCCACGGGACGCCAAATTGTTGGACGTCCACGACTCTTCACGGAATGTGGGGTTCGGAGGTTTGCCTGCTCTGTAGATGGTGGCCTGTGGCATCACTGCCAAAAGAGCACATTGCTGGTGCACACACAAGTGTTTTGGAGCACACCATTCATTGTACATTGTTGAATATTGAGCTCCGCAGCTGACCACACCTACGACATTGTCTATTGTGAGTGCAGTGGGCACGGGACCATTGTGATTCGACCGCCGATCAATGGAAACGTGTCGGCTCTTCAGCTGAATCATATTTCTGCTACACTAGGTCGCTGGTCGTCTCCACAAAGGATATCATCGAAATGAACGGCAGCTCGAAAGTGCAGCACACCACGGACACGGGCTGGTGGGAGCAGTATTATGCTATGGGAGACATTGTCCTGCACTTGCATGGGACCTGTGGCAGTAATCGGAGACACGTTGACAGCTGCATCCCTTCATGCTTGATGTCTTCCCCGACGACGACGTCATCTATCAGCAGTACAATTGTCCGTGTCTCGGAGCAGAGATTTGAGGAGCGTTATAGTGAGCTCACGTTGATATCACGGCGACGAAATTCACCTGGTGTAAATCCCATGGAACCCATCTGGGTCGCTATCAGGGGCCATCACCGTGTACGCATAACAGCGCCCAGTTATTTATGCGAATTATATGACCTCTGCGTAGACATCTAATGCCGCATACCTCCACATACTTACTAACAAACTGTAGGATCCCTGTCACGCGGAATCAGTGATGTATTTCGTTCCAAAGACGGACAAACAAGCTATTGAGCAGCAGTTCATGATGTTTTGGCTCATGAGTGTACGTCATTATTACAAAATGCTTAAGTTAAACTGAAGATGTCACTTTATGACGTCAAAAAGGCCATACGTCAGCATTACAAAATGCCTGTCGAATCACATTGCCTTTTATGCAGTTTCAAATTATGCGGAAGGTCAGTTTTAGGCAAGATTCGGTTGATCAAAATAGAGTTAGAGGACCCTTACGAATTACGAATTCTGTTCGCATGTCAATCATATTTATAATACATTTTTCCATGCAAATCGCGTTTATAATATATTCATTGAACCGGACATACATGAGATAGAGGGCCTAAAAATATACAAAAAAGTAAATAGCTACAACAGTGACAAAAAATAAATAAAGAGGATGTGGTTCACACGTGTTTCAAATTACTTCGTTTGATTAGTAGATTATAAATATCAGATCCGATTTTGTGGAAACAAATCGTTTTGAAAGTCATCAATGCTTTATTTAATAGTAAATGAATTATGGTTTACCAGATGAAACGTAAAGACACAGTTTAACTGTGTAGAGGTATTCTGACCTTGTACTTTGACTGTTATTCTTCAGTTGTTTTAAAATTCTTTTAAAGAAAATAAAAAATACGCTGGGTGGTCTCCCTCATGGGGCTCAGTGATATTAACTCATGGAAACCGTCCTAAACGAAACCTATTACATTACTGCAGATAAGAGGTGACGCCGACTTTCAATAAACGTGAAAAATGTTAGCCATAATTTATGAAAATTGAAACAAAAGCGAAAATTTGAAGCATATCGCGAGCCTGATAAAATAAGTATTCGTAAATATAGTGATATGAAAAGAGATGGATAATTTCAAGAAATTTCATGTTACAGCCTAAAGTATTTCTTATGTTATATCAATATGTTGCAACAGTTATTGTTACATAAGACTTAGATCATTATAAACAAAGAGCCTTCTATCAGAAGCAATAGATTTCACGTCGATCCAGTGCTCTCTGTTGATTTGAGACTGACAAGTAGAGCAGACAGTTCAACAGAATTATTTCACATTTTGTATAATCACTCTACAGATGAAGGAACAAAGCATAAACAGCCTTTGGTGAAGCACTGAGACAAACAAGTCTTCCATCGAGCCATATAACACGTTTGATAGTCAACTTCTCAGCGTCCTTTGGCAAGACTTACACGTTCTTCACCACATGTGGGTAGACGTTGTCCTACTGAAATATAACATGTGGAGTTGCCCGAAGGAGTGGCGCTAACTCGCTCTCTAAAACCGCTCAAATGAATTGCTCGACTTTAGATTGTATTCAGTACATATAAAATAAAACATCGTTTTCAAAATGGCCCCAAACCATTTCAACTGATGTTTGTCCGCTGTCACTTCAATAACACTGATTCGTAGATTTTTCTCACTAAAGTGGCATTAATACAAGCATGGCGTTCACAATAGGACACGTTCAAGCTGGACTACCTGGAAACCGTCACGTGTTGTCAATCGGGACACTAGTCACAGCGTTCACGTGCCTATTGCAATCTGTGTTCGTTATTTATGGATACTGTAAGCCGATGTACTCGCTCTATGGAGCGGTGATACACGCAGAATGAGAATTCAGATGCTCAGAACAAAATTTTTGTCGTAATTTGCCCCCTCTCCTCTTCCTCTCTCCTGGTCACGTGTCTTTGGTTCGTTCAAAGATTTGCCCATAGTCGCTCTGCAGATTTTTGAATGTCATTAAATCGCTAGTAAGTAAATGTACCATTCAAAATCACAGCATGCACACATTTCACAACCATCTCAACAATTTCCACCATGTATGCGGAATAAATTTAGCTTAAGCTTTTAAAGAGATGAATTTAAGCGCCTTTCGCTTGTTTGCACAAATGCCACAGTCAGGTAAGGTTTTTTCTGCCTGTAACCACCGATATCTTTTCAAGTTTTTTGCTACACTTAATCGAATTGGAGTCTCCCGAAAAACATCCAATTTTGAGCTATGGCATGCAAGAAATTAGCGTTTTATGCTTTTGCATTATCTTTTATAGATTTTTCTTTATACACTCATGCTCATAAATTAAGGATAATGCTGATACATAGCGAAACAACGCTCTGGTGGGCGGTTTGTGGGTTCAAATCACCGCGGGGTATGACCATGCGGTGCATCTGACCTGCGGTCGTTGCACGGTGGCGCTGGCAGCAGTCCACATTAGCAGAGGTGTGTTGGTGCATGTCAGAGTACGGTGCAGCGAGTAAGTGTGCAGACGTTTTCAGACGTGCTAATGGTGACTGTGTGTTGAACATGGCTCAAAGAACACATACTTATGACGTTATGAGGGTCAGAATACTAGGGCGACTGGAGGCTGGTCAAACACAGCAGGTCGTAGTACAGGCCCTCCGTGTGGCACAAAGTGTGATCTCAAGATTATGGCAACGATTCCAGCAGACAGGAAACGTGTCCAGGCGCTACAGTACGGGACGTCCATAGTGTACAACACCACAAGAAGACCGATATCTCACCATCAGTGCCCGCAGACGGCCTTGCTCGGGACCTTCCCGCAGCCACTGACGACTGAACAGACATGGTTTATTCGCCCGAAGACATGCAAGGTACATTCCACTGATCCCTGGTCACAGGAGAGCCCGTAGAACCTGGTGTCAAGAACACAGTACATTGTCATTGGAACAGTGGTCCCAGGTTATGTTCACGGACGAGTCCAGGTATAGTCTGAACAGTGATTCTCGCCGGGTTTTCATCTGGCGTGAACTAGGAACCAGATACCAACCCCTTAATGTCCTTGAAAGAGACCTGTATGGAGGTCGTGGTTTTATGGTGTGGGGTGGGATTATGAGTGGTGCAAGTACACTCCTGCATGTCTTTGACGGAGGAACTAACAGGTCAGGTGTATCGGGACGTCATTTTGCACCACTATGTCCGCCTTTTCAGGGGTGCAGTGGTTCCCACCTTCCTCCTGATGGACGATAACGCACGGCCCCACCGAGCTGCCATCATAGAGGAGTACGTTGAAACAGAAGATATCAGGCGAATGGAGTGGTCTGCCTGTTCTCCCGACCTAAACCCCATCGAGCTTGTCTGGGATGCTCTCGGTCGACGTATCGTTGCAACTCTTCAAACCCCTAGGACACTTCAGGAGCTTCGACAGGCATTGCTGGAAGAAGGAGTGGCTATACCCCTGCAGCTGCTCGACCACCTGATCCAGAGTATGCCAACCCGTTGTGCGGCCTGTGTACGTGTACGTGGTGATCATATCCCATATTGATGTCGGGGTACATGCGCAGGAAATAATGGCATTTTGGAGCACATGTGTTTTGGGACGGTTTTCTCAACTTATCACCAATACCGTGGACTTACAGATCTGTGTCGTGTGTGTTCCCTATTTGCCTATGCTATTAGCGCCGGTTTTGTGTAGTGCCACGTTGTGTGGCACCACATTCTGCAATTATCCTTAATTTATGAGCATGAGTGTATATTTTTCTCTTGATAATAGGTAAACCCATAAAAATATTTCACATTTACTCTGTGTATTTGGCTCGTTTCACGTACAAACGTCCCCCAAATTACAGTATAAATGTTACGGAAAAACATCAGAAAGTTGAATAACTATACAACAATGCCAACCAAATATACTAAACACACACAGAAACACGCAAGGAAACCTCTCCCTACCTAAATTCTCCTCTGTAATAGTTTAAAAATTGTGTTCAACATATTTTTACGGGCGAAGTTATTTCCTTTTCATTTTCTTGTACCACGTTTTTAATCTTCATCCATCCTTACGAATACTAAAATCTTAATGGCACCTAATTGTTTTCTACTTTGTGAGCACTAGTAGTTAGTGTCAAATTGTGACTACTTTAAATTAAGCTCAACTGTTCGTAAATCTGTACAATACGGAGGTAATGACTCAAACTATCATACACAAATGTCATCTTTAGACAAACATTCCTCAAAATAGGTATATATACAACGTATTGACTGGCTACACTTTATCAGGCTACTAAACTGATCTATTAGTGGTAAATACAGTAACTATTTATTACACCATGTACCTACATTTTTCAATGAACAAAGCACATCTTCCCATTATGATAGCTATAAAGAAAATATCTTAGGTTGTCGAAGAGATAAGCAACAGCATAATAACATACTAATAAGAGGTGTTAACTAATAAATGATCCACACCACCTAACAAACTTTGTTACAGGGAGTTTCTCATGTACCTCAGAGGAATTGCGCTGAAAATTATTTCACTCCAAAATACTTCTCCAGAAACCAGCTTGATGAAGAGGAACGTTTTAAATCGCTGAGAGAATACTTCAGGATGGGTTTCGATGTAACGTCTGGACAAAATTCAGATGTTATCTTCACAATGTGTACACATCAGCTATGTTTCATTGCGAAACGACGTCCATATTTATTTAGTTTCCTCAAACAGAAATGCATACTATGTACTCACAAAATAAATAATTCTAATTTGCTTGTTGGAGTCCGAAAGTTTATATAAAGGTTAATTCGTTCCTCCGAAACCAGGTCCAAGCACCTTTTCACTGTTAATACACACGTTTTACTTTATAACGAAAAGTAAAAGTATTCTCGCCTGTTCTTTCCGCTACACTGTCCTATCACTACTTCCACCCTAACGCCTTCAATAAGAATCCAAACAGTTAATAATCTCCTTTAAACGTTATGAAGTGCTAACCGCCATTAAACAAATCCAGATCTTTCCTGTTCTCCTTTCTTGAAGAGCTTCTTCTTCATCAAATGAACTCAACTTTTCTCTCCTTTCTGTCATGCCGCTTCTCTGCTTCCTTGGCCCACTACCAAAGTCCATGCGTAATCCTTCAACTGAAAGTCCAACGAGACGATCTACCATGGCGCCATTATATTCTCTGACAACACTGTTTGTTGCACTGACAATTTCTTCAAATAACATCATCTCCTTCCCATTTCATTAGTTCTTCTTGCACCGTCTCGTGATGTCACAGTCTAAACATTATTTGTAAATACTTCTCCCTTACCGCATTACATTACCGCCCCCACACTAGCGAACTTAAGCCATCCCCAGCTTCAGCTGTCTCCCATCTCCTAAAGCTTTTGATTATGTGCGTCGCAAAATTTACATTGCATAATTTTACACGAAATGAAAGAATTTGCAAATAAAAATTTGTGTGACAAGATACATTAATTCACATTATGTATTTGAATGAAAAAATCTGTAAATGCATATGCAGTAACTTTAGATTGAAAACGAAGACAATTAAAAATATGGACTAATGTCAAATTAACATGCAGAAATTACATAAGACATACCTCAGTTACACCTGAAAGAAGTTTACAGTTGGTCAATATATAATAATGTGACATTGAACAGAAAGGAAACAAATGCCATGAATTTAACTTTGACAAAGGAAAATGACATTGTTAAAAAATTTAGATGGCAACACTATAAGCTGCACAACGAACACATAATTTCTAGGGGTGAATACTGATTCTCAAGTGAAGTGGCGTGAATACACAAAGACACTTGCAAACAGGATATTATTAGCTTGTTATGCCTTTACTCCTGTCAACAGTGTGTATCTGCCAGTATCATTTACTTACATGCCGTTCATATCTATACTCAATTCTTAGCTACAGAAATTTTTTTCTTGGAAGTAAATGCACTAAATACGAAGAAAGTTCTCAAACTAGAGGAAAAGATCATAAGAATAACAACCAAAATTAGTATTCGATCTCATTGTAAAGATCTGTTCGAAACACGGTGGATTTGAACAGCTCAGTCTATGACCATAGAAAAATATCCATAAGCAACTTTTATTTGCCAACAGAAAATAACTATAAACCTGAAAACAGCATTTTCTACTAAGCAATAAAATTGTACAACAAACCTCTCCCCCTCACACCAGCAGATCGAAGAGATTTCTATTAGGAACTTATTTAAAGAGGCAGTTAAAAAGTACCCGCTAAGCAACGATTTGTGAACAGTGAATGGTTTACTTAGGTAACACAAGGTAGGTATTTGGTAAACAAACGTAAAACAAATAAATAATAATAATTAAATATCTAAAATTTGACATGACACTTTCATACCGCATTTTTTTTCTTTGTTGCATTTTGTTCGCTTGTAAAACTTATTTCCAAAGCTCTGGAATCTGGAATATATTGTACTAACATCTTATCCTCCTTCTTAGCTCAACGTCTCATCATTATAGAGAAGCTTTGTCCATGACCATAGAACAAGATCTGTATCAGTTCTTCAGACTATAAAACGAGAATATAGGTACCCCCGATGTCTGATAATAGTGTGTGATGTGTTAAATTACGAAGTAATGTATGTATAGCGTGCGCAGTGATTGGTAGCGAGGAATAACTAACAAATTATATTATTAGATAACTGCTTTGCAAAAAAGATTTTTACATTAGAAATGATGTACCACTGTTTTAAGATGACGGGCCTTGTATTCGAAAGGATGGGGTCTCCAGTCTTCTAAAAGCCATGATGATTTAGGTTTTCCGTGGTTTCCCTAAATAATAGTAGTTATAGTTTCAGTCGTCTGCAGATAATTTGACGAGGATATTGGACACGTTATGGTACTACCAGTTAAAAACAAGAAAAATAACGTAATTCATATATACAGTCATTTGCGGACTTACAGTAAATGTCTGGTTTGACATAGGGTAGGTAGTTAGACGTGGTATCACTTGCAAATTTCGGGATGACTCCAATGAGACCACGTCCAACTACCTACCCTATGTCAAACCAGACATTTACTGTACGTCCTCAGATGACTGTATATATGAATTACGTTATTTTTCTTGTTTTTAACTTGTAGTACCATAACGTGTCCAATATCCTCGTCAAGTTATCTGCAGACGACTGAATCTGTAACTTCTATTATTACACTTCTGCCGAAAAGTCTTATCGATCCAGAGTCTCTACATGAAAAAGGAAGGATATTAACACGAGCAAATCTCATGAATAGCTGGAGACAAGAGAACCAACAACTTAATCTTAATTCGTTATTACTTCAGTAGAGACAGCAGTTTTGGACTACAGTTGGCGCTTGATTAAACACTTCTACTGCTTGATGCAAAGGTGGAAAAGGTAAGATGCATTAGAGACGCGACGTGGACCAGCTAAATATTCACACATGCACATGAATTTTTCCCTCCGTCGCAAAACGAACTCGATAACGAAACACTATGCCCGATCTCTGAATAAACTTTTCGTTATCCTCCAGCGCTCATTAGCATCCTAATAAAAGTAAACAGCCATTTTCATTTCGGAAGAAAGTAGGGAGATTTAAAATCTGTGGAATCAAAAGCGTATAATTTATTTCTTCAGCAATAAAGAGAAAGAGTTTTAAGAGAGACGGAAGTACTGAATCCGTTTAAGCAGAAAATTATTAAGAGCTACCGGTGGCTTTTTATGACTGGCCGGTTTCCTCCAACCAGCAGATTGCGTAACGAAATCAAAGATTAGCGGGAGGTGCTCAGTGAACTGGATTTCAGACAAATGAAAGAAAGTGTGTCAGCTCGTGCAGCATCAGATGAACTGGGGTCATTCACAAGCTCGTGACGTTAATGGTATTGTTTCTCAAGATTGTAACACTGTACCGTCCCATAGAATTCCATTTATTGTAGCACAGCATTCAATTCGTTTCATATGCTTAATTACGTGATGAATAATATTTACTGGGGTTATGTATCATGACAAAGTTACATCGAAACAACTTACTACGTGAACCTCCACTCAGACATTATGCCGCAATCGTTTTTAATTTAACTGGACCAATAATTGCCGAGCTAGCTGAATCTTGAGTTATAACATTTCATTTAGCTTCCAGAACCAGATTTCACCCCCAATCACATGTAACTTGAATTGTTGGGCATCTTTTCAACAGCACATTTGCAGTGGACCTATGCAGAGTGTCCGAGGAGGAGTCATCAATATTCGCGGATATGATAGGAATCCTTATTTGAAACAAAACACTTCATACGGATATGTTTTCTATTCCTAATATCTGAATGTCACTTTTGCACGTTTTTCTTGAATAACTCGAAACCTGCGGTAGCGAAAAAGTGTCGCAGTATAGAATGAAACTACATTAAATTTCATACAAAAAATGTACTATTAATTTTTTTTCTCTAGGACGTGTTCGAAGACAGCGAGAGAATATTGAAAACCTCGCACGACATGCATGTGCTGTAGTTTGCATAGTTCTTCTAAGCCAGTTTGAGACCACAAGTGTCCTGTGTCAAATTGTTCGTCTCGACTTCCTCTGCACTACTGTGGTACGTGGTAAACAATGTCTATGTAGGGAACAGTACAGGAAATATTAATAATGTAAATTAAATTTATAAAATGCACTGTAATTACATTCCACCAGAGCTGCTTTTTTTATATACCTTTTTTATTTATTGCTACCAGTTTCGAGCATGGTTCGTTTTCAATCAGTACGCAGTAAGATCGTAAATGCCATTTTACAAGTAAGATATACTTGTTAAATGTGTTCTGTCTCGGAAGCCATTCGTAATGCAGCATGCGTCCATATAAATTTTTTTGTTTCAAATGAACGTTCCTGCCATACCATCGGATACTGACCATTCCTCGTGGGACACCCTGTATACAGTGTGTTACAAAGAAGTGTTTCTCTGTGCAACTTATGTTGCAGTAAGGTTGCAGTGAGGTGTTCGAACGAGTGTCCCTGTAATTGAATCCGCAATTCAAAACGTCTTCTAAACGACCTTTGGAGGAAATGTAAAGATAACGGTGTTATCGAGCGACAATTTTCCTAGACAAGCTGTTTAAAGTCACTTTCGGTCAGATTGTAGAATGCACGCCGTATACAAGACAGGTCGGAATGTCAAAAACATACGAGGCTTGGTCTGCTTCGAATACTGACGTGGAATAAACATGACACACACATCTGACGAATACGTTGTACAGTAGGGGCCGACGTTGAATAGTGGGGGCCGTTACTGAATGGATGTAATATTATAAAAATTTAATTTTTTATACTTCAATTGATGTTCTCCAGTCCCTTCTGCCTGGCGGCTAGTTTCAGTTCGTAAGTCACGTTGCATTATACCAGACGGAACCACTTCGAAACTCACGTGTTGAACCATCAGCAGCTAAACTCACGTGTTGCTGACGATGTTACGCTACCGAACCGCGCGTCTACAATTTGGCTGTCCAATAGGGAGGTTTGGAGGTGGTCACGTGGGGGAGCAGCCGCGGCCAGCCACCGGGATCAGACACGCCTCCGTTCTCGTCTGCTGGCAGCTTCCGACCCGGTTAGATGCTCTCCTCTCCTGTTCTCTTGGGCAGCAGCCCATTCAGTTTCGGCGGCTTCTCTAGGTCTGCCTTCAGCCTCTTTTTACTGAAATAAACCATCACGTCTATCATAAAATGTTTAACTTCATCATCTCCACGGGTGCCTAATGCTTTCCCTTCCTCGCCAATCCTGACACATTAACAACGTTGACAGTTAGTTACATGTCCCATAGATAATTTGAACTATTCTTTTATCGAAATGATGTGGAACGAGTCAGTTTACAGCGTATGTGGCTGATGCTCGGCAGATACCGATGTGATGCCAATGAAGCAGCTATGGCTCGTACTGTGAGACACGCTGATCGAAGAGCTCCATCAGCCATTACGTTATGCACTCAGGAAAGGGGCACAGGTTTGAGCACTTCACTAAATGAACATTCCCTCACCAGAACATCCATTTCAACACAGCCAATTATGTACAGTATGTTGCAGTCACCTCTAAAACTTTGAATGTTTGTAGCTCCGTAATTAAAATTGATAGAAGCGTGATTCAAACCATTTGTGCAACATTGTTTAAGTATAGAACTATAAGACGGAAAAAATAATGTGCTCTTTAAAAATTATGACTCGTTGCTGTAACTCTTTGTAAAATAGTGAAATAAACTATGTTCGTTGTTCCGCAGAAAGAGTAACGTTTTCCATGTTTTTGTATCTAAGTGCATATTCTTTTCACTTATTATTATTTAAATTATCGAGAAGAACTTGAGTGAAACACCCTGTATACACAGGGTGAATCATCTAAAACTTGCACCGCAAATATTGCGGAAATGGAAAGTGCTACTGATGTGCGGTTTTCAGAGAATGATTTGGTAGTCATGGGCTGGTACTGTTAGCCAATAAACAGATTGTAATAATACTTATAAAGTGTATTTATTGTGCAGACATGCACTTTTTTTAAATGGAACGATGTCTATTGGCATTAACAGACTAAAATTAGGGTAAATTAGAATGCTGATGGTGTTTGTTCCAGAATTCTAGTGCGAGTCGTTCACAATATATCACACTGTGCAAAGTTTCCACACCAATACTTGTTTTTGCCATTCAGCCTGCATATTTGCTCGGTGCAAAGCTGTTACGTTCGCTAAGAGTGAGCTTGTGTGATCCTTGAGTCACTTCGGCTTGCTCGTCAGTCTAATCAGTAGGTCGTGCGTGATCGATGGGATTCACCAATGCAGAAGAAGCCGATATGCTCATGGTGGCCGGCCGATGTCGCCGAGCGGTTCTAGGCGCTTCAGTCTGGAACCGCGCGACCGCTACGGTCGCAGGTTCGAATCCTACCTCGGGCATGGATGTGTGTGATGTCCTTAGGTTGGTTAGGTTTAAGTAGTTCTAAGTTCTAGGGGACTGTTGACCTCAGATGTTAAGTCCCATAGAGATCAGAGCCTTTTTTTTCTCATGGTGTATGGAGAGTGTGGGAAGAAAGCAGTTCGTGCTTGTGCGGTGCATGCGGCAGGATACCCGATTAGACGTCAACCATGCCGGTAATTACTTATCGACCTCTTCAACCAGTTACGTGGTTGAAAGAAACAAGTGATGACGGAGGAGGGAGAAACTAATGTTCTAGCTACTGTTGTACCTGATCCACACGTCAGCTCCCGCACAGTCGCACGAGAAAGTGGCATGGGTGAGGCAAGTGTCCTACGCACTCTCCATCGACACAGTATCCATCCCTGTTACGTCTCTCTCCATCAATAACTGCATGGAAACGATTGTGAGAATAGTTTTAACTTCTGTGCAAGTAAGTTATGAGAAGATACTTCAGATGTATCATGTACCTTGTTTATTGATGAAGCCTCATTTACCAATCACGGCCAGGTAAACCGCCGAAACGTGCACTATTGGTCTGCTGACAATCCCTGTTGGATACATCACGTGAAATGTCAGCGTCCATGGAGTGTAAACATGTGGTGTGGGATAGTCAACCATCAACTCTCAGGCACGTTTTCCGTAGACGGAAGACTAAACAAGCACAGGTGTCGCATCCTCCTAACAGACCATCTTCCACGGATGCTAGGGGACGTTCCTCTGCAGACTAGGAGGTACCTGTGCTACCAACGATGGCTGTCCAGTCCATAGTGCACCAAGTGCTACAGCATTTCTTCGTGAATTGCTTCCAAATCGCTGGATTGGACGCAGAGGACCTGTTCCCCGGATTTGGCGCATGTAGACTTTTTTTCTGTGGGGAAAGCTGAAAGACGCTGTCTATACATTCGATGATATGCAACGACCAATTACTGCAGCGTGTTCAGACAACACCGTTGAAATGCTGCAGCAGACTGGAAGCGTGTATTGCAGCTGCCGGTGATCGTTTTGAACATAACCGCTGACGATCAACCACATAACTATTTTGTGTACTTGTGTTATTCTTTAGTGGGTTCTACCATAGGTATTGTACAAGTGTTGGTGTAGGAACTTTTCAAAATACGGTATCTCGTAAACGATTCGCACTAGGATCCTGCAACAAATACCACTGGCAGTCTAACTTACCCTACTTTTAATCTTTTGATGTCAATGGGCATTGTTCCATTTAAGAAAGGTTGTGTTTGCACAAAAATACACTTTCTAAGTATTATTATAACCCGTCTATTGGGTAAGAATACAAGCCCCCGACGATCAATCCCTTCAGTTTCTTTTTTCCGTGTGACGAGGGCCTCCCGTCGGGTAGACCGCTCGCCTGGTGCAAGTCTTTCGATTTGACGCCACTTCGGCGACTTGCGCGTCGATGGCGATGAAATGATGATGATCAGGACAACACAACACCCAGTCCCTGAGCGGAGAAAATCTCCGACCCAGCCGGGAATCGAACCCGGGCCATTAGGATTAACAGTCTGTCGCGCCGACCACTCTGCTACCGGTGGCGGACTAATCCATTCAGTGAAAACCACATATCAATAGCACTTTCCATTTCCGCAATATTTGCGGTGCAAGTTGTAGGCGATTCACCCAGTACATGGAAATGAAGTGGAAAAGCAAACTGTAGTACTTTTTTGTATGTTTTACTAAGTACACCGAGTCTCCAATTGTCATAATTCTTTATGGTGGAGTTTCATAAATTTTCCTCTTAACATTTACAACAATGACTTTGTTGCTTGCGAAACTCGCAGAACTTAGAAATAATATTACTGCTGGAATAAATTTCACTATAGAAATTATCAGTGACACAAAGAAACTATCTTTCCATCAGTACAAGAGCGCAGTTTACAGCGTGTGCTGCATCATGCAGTCCGTGCACTTATCCTTTATGCAAGGTTAATCCAATCCCAATACGCATACAGCTGCAATGGGCTCGTCAATATCAACAGTAAACTGCCAATACCTCTTACTTAGTCTCTTCTGTGCAATGCATGGCGGAAGCCGTTCTGATACAGTTTGTGTGACTACTAACTTGTCTATTTGGTTGAGGGAACGTGACAATCCTACAGCTATCGATCAAATAACGCTTCACCAATGCCGTGGAAGGCCATCGAAATGGCTCGGCTATCTCTAATGAAATTGTCCTTCGTCCGATGTAGGAGTACCCGTCGATACTGTTCGATGGGAGGAAGCTGTATTCAGTACTTTGCCCTCTACTACCTTCAATTATCCACATATGTACATACAGGGTGACGACTATTGAACTATACGGAAAAAAGTTAGTTACAAATTAAGGTTTGCACACATTGTACAACAGATAAACGCCACTACAGATGTTCGGATTTACACTACTAGCCATTAAAATTGCTACACCAAGAAGAAATGCAGATGATAAACGTGTACTCATTGGACAAATATATTATACTACAACTGACATGTGATTACATTTTCACGCAATTTGGGTGCATAGATCCTGAGAAATCAGTACCCAGAAAAACCAGCTATGGCCGTAATAACGGCTTTGGTACTCCTGGGCATTTAGCCAAACAGAGCTTGGATGGCGTGTAAAGGTACAGCTGCCCATACTGCTTCAACACGATACCACAGTTCAACAAGAGTAGTGAATGGCGTATTGTGACGAGCCAGTTGCTCGGCCACCATTGACCAGGCGTTTTCAATTGGTGAGAGATCTGGAGGTTGTGCTGGCCAGGGCAGCAGTCGAACATTTTCTGTATCCAGAAAAGCCCGTACAGGACCTGCAACATGCGGTCGTGTATTATCCTGCTGAAATGTAGAGTTTCGCAGGGATCGACTGAAGTGTAGAGCCACGGGTCGTAACACATCTGAAACGTAACGTCCACTGTTCAAATTGCCGTGACCGAGACGTGTAACCAATGTCATCCCATACCATTACGCTGGGTGATACGCCAGTATGGCAATGACGAATTTTTCCGTGATTTCCCTAAATCGTTTCAGGCAAATGCCAGGGTGGTTCCTTTGAAAGGGCACGGCCGATTTCCTTCCCTATCCTTCCCTAACCCGAGCTTGCGCTCCGTCTCTAATGACCTCGTTGTCAACGGGACGTTAAACAACATTAACCTAGCCAATGACGAATACACGCTTCCAATGTGCGTTCACAGCGATGTTGCCAAACACGGATGCGACCATCATGATGCTGTAAACAGAACTGGATTCATCCGAAAAAATAACGTTTTGCCATTCGTGCACCCAGGTTCGTCGTTGAGTACACCATCGCAGGCGCTTCTGTCTGTGATGCAGCGTCAAGGGTAACCGAGCTGATAGTCCATGCTGCTGCAAACGTCGTCGAACTGTTCGCGTAGATGGTTGTTGTCTTGCAAAAGTCCCCATCTGTTGACTCAGGAATCGAGACGTGGCTGCACGATCCGTTACAGCCATGCGGATAAGATGTCTGTCATCTCGACTGCTTGTGATACGAGGCCGTTGGGATCCAGTACGGCGTTCCGTATTACCCTCCTGAACCAACCGATTCCATATGATTCCATATTCTGTTTACAGTCATTGGATCTCGACCAACGCGAGCAGCAATGTCGCAATACTATAAACCGCAATCGCGATAGGCTACAATCCGACCTTTATCAAACTCGGAAGCGTGATGGTACGCATTTCTCCTCCTTACACGAGGCATCACAACAACGTTTCACCAGGCAACGCCGGTCAACTGCTGTTTGTGTATGAAAAATCGGTTGGAAACTTTCCCCATGCCAGCACGTTGTGGGTGTGGCCACCGGCGCCAACCTTGTTTGAATGGTCTGAAAAGCTACTCATTTGCATATCACAGCATCTTCTTTCTGTCGGTTAAATTTCGTATCTGTAGCACGTCATCTTCGTGGTGTAGCAATTTTAATGGCCAGTAATGCAGGTTATGACATATTTGATATGCCTGCCATCATTGGCGATGTTGTAGCGCAGAAGAATAGTGAAATCCTGCATAGCCTGCTGACGTGCCGGAGATGCTGACGATGGCTTCCTGAACGGCTGCTTTCAGCTCAGCAATGGTTTTGGGGTTATTGCTGAACGCCTTATCTTTAATATCGCCCCACAAAAAGGGGTAGCATGTGTTCAGGTCCGGATAATATGGTGGCCAATTGAGGCCCATGCCAGTGGCCTCTGGGTACCCCAGGGCCAGAAAGCAGTGCTCCTCCTGGACATCAAACACTCTCCTGCTTCGATGGTGTCGAACTCCGTCTTGCATGAACGACTTCTTGTCGAAATCAGGATCACTTTGGATATGGGGATAAAATATCTTCCAAAACCTTCACGTACCGTTCGATAGTTACCGTGCCATCAAGAAATATCGCACCGATAATTCCGTGACTGGACATCGCAGACCACACCACTGAGGGTGGAGAGACTTCTCGATCGCGAAATGCGGATTCTCAGTCCCCCAAACGCGCCAATTTTGCTTGTTAATGAACCCATCCAAATGAAAATGGGCTTCGTCGCTAAACCAAATCATGCAGCGAATACTAATTCCCATCATGTCCAGCGGCCAACCGTGCACTTTGACCGTCATAACGCAAAACCGTTCAGAAGTTATGACGCTGTAGACAATAATAGAGCTTGTTGCTCCGAAAGTCTTGTTGCCACCTAGTTTTTTCACGTTTCAGAGCAGGTGGTGCTAGTATCATGTTTAGTGGTCAAGAATCTCCGTGCGGTCATCATCTTGTCCCTGTCAGAGTTTAATGTGATTTGGAGTATTTATGGCAACGGCATCCGTAATAGATATGTCAGAGCAATCAGAGGCAAAAACTTTCAGTTTATCGATGGTCTAGTTCGTCTGCAGTGACACGTATTACTTAATAGTGACATAGTTGGGATAGTCAGATAAGGTCAGACGCAAACCCACTGCGTACACGCTGGTAGATGTGCTGCTCCGTCCTATTGAGTGACATACATGAGATACTTTCGACTTGTAATTTTGTTATTATCTGATATTTCAAAAATATAAACTTAAAAGCGCTATTTATCGTGCAATATTTGAACTTGAGAAACAAGGAAATCGGGATGGCTTGTTCATACGAAGGCTAAGATGGTGTTCCGTTTACGTTCAGCTACTGAGTTAACATGCTGTACTATACCTGTTATGCATATTTCCAGGCGAGAATTAAGTCTTTCTCGCTTATCTACTGTTCAAAGTTTGATGATGATCTTGGAGATCGAAAATAGTATTAAAAGAAAGAATCAGCAGCTGTCCGTCCGTTTTTCGATATGTCTCCCATTAACCATTAATAAAAGCAATATTTTCTTTAAATGAGTATGTGATCATTATGAAATTTTACTAGTAACTTCGTCACATAATGTACGAGTACACGAGTGCGCCAGAAGTGGTAACTTACCCATCATGAGTCACTACCAAGCAGCATAGCTCTATGAAACCTGCACCATACACAGAAATATTATTATAGCTTAGCGTTTATTTACTGCACTATGCATTTCGAGCCCTGGAGGCTCATTTTCAGGTGCTTTTTAGTGATTTACATCGGTTTTTTTTAGTTGTTTACCTGTTGATATTACATTTTTGTGTTACAACATGGTATATTGTAGATATAAGTTTAACAGCGTTAATAATACGAAACTAACTTACAGTATAACATTGTATGATGTCTGCTTCTGTTGTGCAGTTAGTATACACAATACACATCTTTAATTTTGTAGTACATACGTAGTCACACACTTTTTCGCACATTGTAGTAGCAGAACGTAAACATGCCAATGATTCTCGTTCCTACAGATGTTCTACTTCTAAATATAATCGATTTTCTTGTTTCACGGAAGATAATATGATATAGTATTACTAGTACACATGTATTATTAAAATAATTATTTGGCACCATGTTGTAGGTTGTCAGCTGTTTGTACTATTATGGATTTGATTTCTCAGGAAAAAATAAACTTTTAAAGGTGTAGAAAAAATTGTGGTTGTTAAGCTCTGTTTGTTCATTCAACAAGTTTTCGGAATATTTTTCTTTGTGTAGCATTATTTCTAACTGTTCTAGTAGATTAAGTTTTTTACTGTTGGGATCTGTGTGAAGTACAGTTAGGCTGTTGTGGATGTCATCAAGTCTGTGTTTATTAATATACATGTGGTTAGCTATTGTAGATTTTTCAAAATGGTTTAGTCGAAAGGCGTCGGTGTGTTCTTTATACCGTGTGTGGAAGGTTCTTCCAGTTCCTCAGATGTAAAATGCAGGGCAACTGTTTCATTGTAATTTATATATTCCACTGTGTTGTGTTATTGGTTTGATTGTGTTCACTGTGTGAGGTAAGTGGTATCCAAGTTTGCTGTTTGTGGAGAAAGATATTTTAATATTGGTTTTTTTGAATAAGTTAGCTATTTTTTGTGATACTGTGCCTAAGTATGGAATGCTTGTGAAGATTTGTTTTGTGTCGGTAGCTTTCTTTTCAGTGTTTTTGTGAGTGATGTTGGTCTGAATTTTTCTAGATAGTTTATCAATTGATTTTACAGAGTAACCATTATTTACTGCAATTGTTTTGATAGTATCTATTTCTTGTGTTAGTGCTTTGGGTTTTAAAGGCAATGTATGTGCCCTGTTTAACATTGAACTAAATGCAGCATACTTATGTGTGTTCGGGTGGTATGAAGATTCGTGTATAATACACTGAAGTCACTGCGATTCGTGTTGGACCCCTGGACATTACAAATTGTGGGCCATGGCTCTTCTGAGGTCATCGCTATTTGTGATGATCCCATGGACGTTACAGAAGGGGGGACATGGCTCTTAATACGATGTGTGATCACCACGGACGGCAGTGCATGTTCTGCTGGCTACAAGGTTGGTCAGGAGTTCGTGTAGTAGCGCGTTCCATTCTTCTACCAACTGCTAGATTGTCGTTTGACGTGCTGCAGTACGACTCCCGAACACATCACGCACCACACGTTCTTAAATCGGGGGAGGGGGGGCAGGGAACTGGCAGGCCTGTTCATTCCCCGAATATACTCTCGTTCCAAGAGCTTTTTCACCTGCTATGTTCGATGCAGTAGCGCACTGTCATCGATAACATTGTCCAACATGATCGTTTTAGTAGTGAAGGTGTCATGGTGTGGAGAGTCATAATGTTGCATAGGCTTACTAACGTCCAAATCTTTGAACATGGCGCACTCACCGGTCAGCGTTATTGTGACACTGTTCTCTTTCTTCATGTGCGTCTCTTCAGAGGTGCGTTCGGCCATGACTTCCTTTTTAAGGATGACAAAGCATGACTGCATCGAATAGCGTAGGCGGACGAGCTCTTGGAACGAAAGTATATACCGCGAACGGGATGTTCTACATCTACATCCATACTCCGCAAGCCACCTGAAGGTGTGTGGCGGAGGGTACCTTGAGTACCTCTATCGGTTCTCCCTTCTATTCCAGTTTCGTATTGTTCGTGGAAAGAAAGATTCTCGGTATGCCTCTGTGTGGGCTCTAATCTCTCTGATTTTATCCTCATGATCTGTTCGCGAGATATACGTAGGAGGGAGCAATATACTGTTCGACTTCTCGGTGAAGGTATGTTGTCGAAACTTCAACAAAATCCCGTACCGAGCTACTGAGCGTCTCTCTTGCAGAGTCTTCCACTGATCTATCATCGCCGTAATGCTTTCGCGATTACTAAATGATCCTGTAACGAAGCGCGCTGCTCTCCGTTGGATCTTCTCTATCTCTTCTATCAACCCTATCTGGTACGGATCCCACACCGGTGAACAGTATTCAAGCAGTGGGCGAATAAGTGTACTGTAACCTACTTCCTTTGTTTTCGGACTGCATTTCCTTAGCATTCTTCCAATGAATCTCAGTCTGGCATCTGCTTTACCAACGATCAACTTTATATGATCATTCCATTTTAAATCACTCCTAATGCGTACTCCCAGATAATTTATGGAATTAACTGCTTTCAGTTGCTGACCTGCTATTTTGTAGCTTAATGATAAAGGATCTTTCTTTTTATGTATCCGCAGCACATTACACTTGTCTACATTGAGATTTAATTGCCATTCCCTGCACCATGCGTCAATTCGTTGCAGATCCTCCTGCATTTCAGTATAATTTTCCATTGTTACAACCTATCGATACACCACAGCATCATCTGCAAAAAGCCTCAGTGAACTTCCGATGTCATCCACCAGGTCATTTATGTATATTGTGAATCGCAACGGTCCTACGACACTCCCCTGCGGCACACCTGAAATCACTCTTACTTCGGAAGACTTCTCTCCATTGAGAATAACATGCTGCGTTCTGTTATCTAGGAACTCCTAAATCCAATCACGCAATTGGTCTGATAGTCCATATGCTCTTACTTTGTTCATTAAACGACTGTGGGCAACTGTATCGGACGCCTTGCGGAAGACAAGAAACACGGCATCTACCTGTGAACCCGTGTCTATGGCCCTCTGTGTCTCGTGGACGAATAGCGCGAGCTGGGTTTCACACGACCGTCTTTTTCGAAACCCATGCTGATTCCTACAGAGTAGATTTCTAGTCTCTAGAAAAGTCATTATACTCGAACATAATACGTGTTCCAAAACTCTACAACTGATCGACGTTAGAGATATAGGTCTATAGTTCTGCACATCTGTTCGTCGTCACTTCTTGAAAACAGTGTTGACCTGTGCCCTCGTCCAATCTTATGGAACGCTATGCTCTTCTAGACACCTACGGTACACCGGTGCAAGAAGGGGGGCAAGTTCCTTCGCGTACTCTGTGTAAAATCGAACTGGTATCCCATCAGGTCCAGCGGCCTTTCCTCTTTTGAGTGATTTTAATTGTTTTTCTATAGCTCTGTCATCTATTTCGATATCTACCATTTTGTCATCTGTGCGAGAATCTAGAGAAGGAATCACAGTGCAGTCTTCCTCTGTGAAACAGACGTAAATCCTATCAAGCACGGGTGGAATGAGTTGAGAAGATGTATCGCAGCACGTCCACACACAGCAACGACCACCCAACAGTTGTCAACCGAGTTTGTTCAAATGGCTCTGAGAACTATGGGACTTAACATCTGAGGTCATCAGTCCCCTAGAACTGAGAACTACTTAAACCTAACTAACCTAGGGACATCACACACATCCATGCCCGAGGCAGGATTCGAACCTGCGACCGTAGCAGTCGCGCGGTTCCGGACTGAGCGCCTAGAACCGCGAGACCACCGCGGCCGGCCAACCGAGTTTGTGGATGAATGGAACGCCTTGCCACAAGAACTCGTTACCAACCTTGTGTCCATCATGGTAGCACGTAGCAGAGCGTCGGTGGTGCTCACACACCCTACTAGGAAACATTCCCCGCCATTTTCAATGTCCAGGGGAGCATCATGAACCGCGGTGAATTCACTATAACTGTTGTTGTTGTCTTCGGTCATGAGACATTGGTTAGATGTAGATCTCCATCCTATTATACACTGTTCAAGCTTCTTCCTCTTCGAATAACTACTACAAGATATATCCTTCTGAATCTTCTTACTGTACTCATCTCTAGGTCTCCCTCTACGATTTTTACCCCCACACTTCCCTCCAATACTAAACTGCTGTCCCCTTGATGTCTCAGAATATGTCCTATCAACCGATCCCTTCTTTTAGTCAAGTTATACCACGAATTTCTTTTCTCCCTCAATTTTATCGATGCCTCCTCATTAGTTGCGCGGTCTGCCTATCTAATTTTTCTGTTGCACCATATTTCAGAAGTTACTATTCTCTTCTTGTCTAAACTGTTTACAGTCCATCTTTCACCTCCATATATGGCTACATTCCAGACAACTACCTTCAAAAAAGACTTCCTAACACTTAAGCGTATATTCGACGTCAACAAATTTCTCTTCTTCAGAAACACTTTTCTTGCCAGCGCCAGTCTACATTTTAGATCCTCTCTACTTCGACCATCGTCAGTTATTTTACTGCCCAAATACCGAAACCCTTCTACTACTTTAAGTGTCTCATATCCTAATCTAATTCCCGTACCGACACCTGATTTAATTCGACTACATTCAATTATCCTTGTTTCACTTTTGTTGGAGCTCACTTTATATCCTCCTTTCAAGACATTATCGATTCCGTTCAATTATTCTTCCAAGTCCTTTGTTGTCTCTGACAGAATTGCTATGTCATCTGCAAACCCCAGAGTTTTTGTTTTTTCACCCTGAATTCCTACAGATTTTTCTTTGGTTTCCTTTACCGCTTTATCCAATACACAGACGGTTAATATGGGACTCTGTCTCACTGCCTTCTCAATCACTGCTTCCCTTTTATGTCCCTCGGCTATCATAACTGCCATTTGGTTTCTGTAGAAGTTGTAAATAGCTTTCGCTCCCTCTGTTTCATCCCTGCTATCTTCAGAATTTGAAAGAGAGTATTCCACTCAACGTTGACAAAGGCTTTTCTCTAAGTTTGCAAATGCTATAAAGAGAGGTTTTGACTTTCCTTAACCTATCTTTTAAGAAAAGTCGTAGGGTCAGTATTTCCTTGCGTATTCCTAGTCGGCTTCTACTAGTTTTTCTATTCTTCTGTAAAGAATCCGTGTTAGTATTTTGCAAACGTATTTATTAATCTGATGTTTCGTTAATATTCACACAGTCAGCACTTGCTATCTTTGGAATTGGACTAACTATATTCTTCTTGAAGTTTGAGGGAATTTCGCTTGTCTCGTACATGTTTATCACGAGATGGAATAGTTCTGTCATGGCTTGCTCTTCCATAGCTATCAGCAGTTTCAAATGTCGTCTACTCAGGGACCTTGTTTTGACATAATACATTCAGCGCTCTGTCAAAGTCTTCTCGCAGTATTTTATGTTCTACCTCACCTTTATCATCCCTTTCTGTAATACAGCCTTCAAGTACAACTCCCTTGTATTGATCCCAATATATATATCCCTTCCACTCTTCAGCTTTTCCTTCTTCGCTTAGTACTCGTTTTCCTTCTGAGCTCTTGATATTCGTATTTTTTCCTTTCCTTCAAAGGCCTCTTTAATTATTTGTGTAGGCAGTATCCAGCTTTCCCTTGGTGAAATATGCTTCTAAATCATAAAATATGTCCTCTAGCAGTTTCTTCTTAGTCACATTGCACTTCCTGTCAATCTCAATTTTTATAGGTTTGTATTGCCATTCGCCTGCTTCATTTACTGGATTTTTATATTTTCCCTTCCCATCAGCTAAATTCAATATCTCCTGTGATATCGAAGGATTTCTAATAGGTTTTCCCTTTTTATTTGTTTGATCAGTGTAATTACTGTCTTTGAATAAAAGTATCATTCCTGTTCGTCGTGTTGAGTATTTCTTTCGGTTAGCTTCTGTAATGAGCTGTAGCAGTTCTTTCTATATTTGGTTCAAGTTTCATTGAGCTATGTTGCTGGCAGTGACATATCAGGCGATAGTTACTTTCGTCCTTATGTTTTGCATATCACTGCATTTCCATTTAACAGGACGTTTCGGCTACTAGTATCATTTCCTACAACAATGTTCGGTTGTTGTTGTTGTTGTAGTCTTCAGTCCTCAGGCTGGTTTGATGCTGCTCTCCATGCTACTCTATCCTCTGCAAGCTTCTTCATCTCCCAGTACGTACTGCAGCCTACATCCTTGTGAATCTGCTTAGTGTATTCATCTCTTGGTCTCTCTCTACTATTTTTACCCTCCACGCTGGCCTCCAATACTAAACTGGTGATCCCTTGATGCCTCAGAACATGTCCTACCAACTGATCCCTTCTTCTAGTCAAGTTGTGCCACAAACTCCTCTTCTCCCGAATCCTATTCAGTACCTCCTCATTAGTTATGTGATCTATCTATCTAATCTTCAGCATTCTTCTGTAGCATCAAATTTCGAAAGCTTCTATTCTCTTCTTTGTCCAAACTATTTATCGTCCGTGTTTCACTTCCATACTTGGCTACACTCCATACAAATACTTTCAGAAACGACTTCCTGACACTTAAATCTATACTCGATGTTAACAAATTTCTCTTCTTCAGAAACGCTTTCCTTGCCATTGCCAGTCTATATTTTATATCCTCTCTACTTCGACCATCATCAGCTATTTTGCTCCCCAAATAGCAAAACTCCTTTACTACTTTAAGTGTCTCATTTCCTAATCTAATTCCCTCAGCATCACCCGACTTAATTCGTCTACATTCTATTAGCCTCGTTTTGCTTTTGTTGATGTTCATCTTATATCATTCTTTCAAGACACTGTCCATTCCGTTCAACTGCTCTTCCAAGTCCTTTGCTGTCTTTGACAGAATTACAATGTCATCGGCGAACGTTAAAGTTTTTATTTCTTCTCCAGGGATTTTAATACCTATTCCGAATTTTTCTTTTGTTTCCTTCACTGCTTACTCAATATACAGATTGAATAACATCGGGGAGATGCTACAACCCTGTCTCATTCCCTTCCCCACCACTGCTTCCCTTTCATGTCCCTCGACTCTTATAACTGCCATCTGGTTTCTGTAGAAATTGTAAATAGCCTTTCGCTCCCTGTATTTTACCCCTGCACCCTTCAGAATTTGAAAGAGAGTATTCCAGTCAACATTGTCAAAAGCTTTCTCTAAGTCTACAAATGCTAGAAACGTAGGTTTGCCTTTTCTTAATCTAGCTTCTAAAATAAGTCGTAGGGTCAGTATTGTTGCAATGTTCGGTATCAGTCGTAATTAAACCTATGCCTATTTCCTATGCGTTAATGGCGCATTTAATCGCAATCGGATTGTAGACAAGCTAGTGGCTGCCCAAGAGCGAGAGGTTCAATATTTTTCTAAAGTACTCCCTGCCGAACATCATTGGTGATGGCATTCTACAAATATAAATACTTTCCTGTCTTGCCACCTACCATGTCTTTTTAACATAAAAATTGTTAATTTTAAGCATTTTCTTTTCCTAATTAGTGTCACGTTTCGAAATATACAAACTGCAACTTCGTTAAAAATCCAAGAAACGAATTTAACTTCATTTTAAGTAAATGTAGCTACAGTTTAATACTGCGCAACTCAGATCTGTTTTAGACATTAGCTGATGGTGCACGTTATGTCAAAGACAGATTTTGTCTGACACACAGTATCTCGTCACAATGTCAGACATAAAGTACAGTCAGATAAAGACAAACGCAAGGTTATGTTTACAACGCTCTGCATTTATGCTGTTCTCCCACAGCAGGTTTATATGCCGTGGAATTTCGCTATTTTAGATGAAAAAAATATTATTATGTGCCAAAACCATTCAGCGTAATAAGAAAATCCAAAAAAATTACTATGTTCCTTTTCGCTGGACGTTTAGCCATGAGCTATCATTCTTCTTTAACACGGCTGAAACATATTTGTGAAGAGTAGAAGGGAAAAATGATCACTATCTAGACGAACCAGTGTAATAAAAATACTTTGAAATTTTTCACTTGATTTCTCCAACCTCAACTGCCAACTTCAGAAGATATAATCATTTTTTGATGATATAGCTCTTCTTACATTCTGTCACCTCACGTGGCTTTATTAATTATTTATGTTGGTATCTTTTCATATGCCGTGTATTCTAAAACTTACCACCCGCAAACAATAAGATGATTTCTATTTTTACAGACGGAAAATCGCTTATTATGTCGCTTTATTTAGAGTATTAAGAAAAGGAACGAAAGCAAGTCTGCATCAAAAATCGCAAGAAACACGCTAAATAATTCAGTATAAAAACACGCTAAATAACTCAGTATAATAAATGATTTTCAGTCCGGAATGAGGGAAAACATAAAAACAGAAAACCGTTTTTTGTTTGCAGATGACAAGCTGTAGATTGCATGGTACACGTGAAACTTCTTAAGTAAATAACTAACGGCGTCATACGAGGTATGTGAAAAACTGTGAAACTGTCCTGTTTCCAAATTAATATCTTAGGCCTAATTTCGGCATGGCTTAAGCGTACATTTCTCAACTCTTTGACACTTGTCTTTACCTTATATGAAAACTAACGTAAAATGTAAGACTGTATTATCGCCCTTTTGTACACGTACATAGCTTTAAGCTGAAATTCGTATCCACCACTAGATATTCACATGTCTTAATAATTTTCAGGAAGAAAATAAATAAAAGTCTCTGAAGACAGTAGAAAGTGCTGAAACATGTTTGCGTAAAACTAAAAAAACGGCAATTTCCATATGCCAATGGCCTTTTCGTTTTCTTTATCTGGAGACTGTGCCTACTGTTAGATCTCCAGTTATATAACATCACTCTCATATCTGCCGTCAGTTCTAAGCGAACATAATTTAATTTCTCCTTCTGTAGTCCTTACATTCATTTCTGTTTCTACCAACACAGTTTTTTGTCCCTCGAACTCATACCGCCTTTAAATAAAGCCAGAATTACTCAATACCTTCAGTCACGAAATTTCAAAAACGATTGGCAGAATTTTTAGTAGCATGATTTGTTCGCCTTCTTTCATCTGTGACATTGTCATCTGATGTTATTAAAAAAAAAAAATCACACAGATCCTAACCTGGTTGGTGAACCTCTACTGTGTGCCCATTAGGAATGACAGTATTTATATTTGAGATGATTTTTCATGGTGTCTTCATTATTCTTGTACCGGAAAAGTTATGCTTTGTCAATCATCAGAGATAGCTTAAAGAAAAACTATCCTAAGTGTTATATGAACTTAACAGCTAGTAAAAACTATCCTGATTTAAGACCTGAGCATAAAATAACTGTCAATAACCAATTCATTAATTACTTGAAATGTTAAACTTCAAATTAATGACTCTAAATTGTTTTCTATTGGAGTGTCAACAAACTAAACTTTAGGCAATGTAATTTACGAGCAAATTCTGTTACGCTACTTAACTTATATTCTATATGAAACAGAATGTAATGAAATTTGAAACTGTAGTAGTAGCTTAGACTCTTACTGTTGACTGCTACCAGCTTTAATCTAAACAATTTCACTGCTCTAATTTGAATTGTATGACTTACCTTACATACAGTCTGAAAAAAATTTGAGAAAATGCTCTTGTCTCACAGACACGGAATTTATAACTCTATAGTAATATTTTATACAGCACAGGCAGTATTGTGTGATCTGAGATCTTATTCGGTATTAAGGAAGAACTAAAGCTACTTTAATCAAGTTTACTTTTAGACATTTTAGCTATTTAAGCTGTATTTCTAATTTTGACCCTTTTTTAAGTATAATACGTACTAATTATCTTTCATGTTTGTAAGTCATGCAGTCCCATACCATAATAAACTATCACGAAATATGCTGAAACTCAGAACTTTTAACATATCATGTTCACAAGAAACACGCAGATAACTAAACTCTTCATTAAATTTTCAAATAAAATGTCAGTTCACTGTATTGCACAGAGAACCGTAATGCTCCCAAATACTCAGTGACAAGACCCTAAAACCTCATCAGTGAGAGACAAGAATCTCTGATGCTTAACCTGTACAAATACGGACACCAGTGAATGGAAATCATTACGCGTTCTCCAGGCCTTGTTTAAGTACTACCTTCCAAAGTCGCCCGCGGATTCTGAGTCTGAATACGAACAGCCCATTTCAGAGCAGAGATAGCTACGTGTACACTGAGGCATGGAACCAATTCTGCTCCCTCGAGCAGAAAATCGAAGATATCGCTCATCCGCAACACTTAACGATACGCTTTTTCCGTCGTAGGGTGGCACGGCTGTGATAGGATATCGGTGGACCATCACCGAAATTTACAAAGATGGTCATTTTTAGACAATGTGTATTTCGCCTGTTTTGTAATAGTCCCTAACTAAAAATCGAGCACTAAATAAATTCTCATGAAATATAAAAAATCTTTGCTACTTCTGAAACACTTCCTAAATTTCTTGGCAAATTTAACTTCAATGAAACCGCAAACAGCTGTTAAGTGACATTTTAATCACGACCGGTTTCGCTGCCGTAAAACAGCATCTTTGAGTCGTTAGTAGTGTTACATAGATTAGCACACGTAGACCGGTCATGATTAAAACAGCACTTAACAGCTGTTTGCAGTTTTATTCAAGTACATTTCACTTTCAATGTCACCGGCTGTGGCTGCCTGTTTTATAAATACACACATGCATTAGCGCATTTGGAACTCATAATACTAAGATTTCCAGCAGTTCATTTGCCATAGGACATGGTTCCACATTTTTTATTTTTAGATTAGATTAGATTAGATTAATTATTCATTTCATAGACCCATAAAAGAGGGAATCCTCCTGGGTGTGGAACAGATCAGATAAATACATTACAAAAATGTAATTAGAAAAACTTGAGTTTCATTCATCATAATGATACTCAGTCAATAAACAGTAAAATTATGTACATGAATTAAATTTAAACTTCTAATATTTACGGGTTTAATACTTACATCTGCTTTCATTAAATCCCTCATTCAGACATTTGCTAGTTTCTTGGCTATTACAACCAATCGGGAGGTCTGCTAAATACTATTGTTTACGTAAGAAAGATGGTTCTACATTAAATCCATACGGCTGTTTTTAGCCAAACCTTCCTGACTACAGCATTCAGTCGCTTTTCCTAACGTCATGTGTATTCGCATCATGGGCAGATCTTCTGAAGATCATGTCTGGTCACTGAAATTACTGCCTGTTGTGTATTTTCTTTTTCGTTTCGTGACATTTCGAATTTTCCATTGTTATTGTTGTGGTCTTCAATCTGAAGAGTGGTTTATGCAGCTCTACATGCCACTCCATACTGTGCGAGCCTCTTCATATCCGAATAACTACTGCAACCTACATCCTTTTTTTATAATTTTTAAATGAACACATCACCATTTGGCAGTATTTTTGTTGATTTAATTACGATTTAGGTTTCGGCCTTAAACTCAATTACTTGAAAATGGCATAAAATGACGAAACCTAGATCGTAATTAAATAAACAATAACACAGTCAAATGGCGGCGTGTTCATATTAAAACTAATGTATGACAGTTGCGCAGTAACACCAAAAAGTGTCTACATCTTTCTGAATCTAATTACTGTGTCCACCTCTTGGCCTCCCTCTATGATTTTTACCCCCCACCAACAGACACTTACCTCCAATACTAGATTGGTGATCCCTTGATGTCTCAGAATGCGTCCTATCAATCGATCCCTTCTTTTGGTGCAGTTCCACCACAAATTTCGTGTCTCCCCAATTTTATTCGGTGCCCCCTCATTATTTACGTGATCGACATATCTACATCAAACATTCTTCTGCAACACCACATTCCGAAAGCTTCTATTCCCATTTCGTCCAAACAGTTGATCGTTTATGTTTCACTTCCACACATGGCTACACTCCAGACAAATACCTTCAAAACCGCCTTCTTTACAATTAAATCTATCTTCGATGTTAGATCATTTCTCTTCTTCAGAAATTCTTTTCCTGCCATTGTCAGTCTACATTTTAAGTCTCCTCTATATCGACCATCATCAGTAATTTTATTGCCCCAATAGCAACAGTCTTCTCGTTTCCCAATCTAATTCCCTCAGCATCACCTGATTTAATTCGACCAAATCCCATTATCTTCATTTTGCTTTTGTTAGTGCTCATCTTATACACTCCTTTCTAAACAATATTGATTCAAATAGTTCAAATGGCTCTGAGCATTATGGGACTTAACTTCTGAGGTCATCAGTCCCCTTGAACTTAGAACTACTTAAACCTAACCATCCTAAGGACATCACACACACCCATGCCCGAGGCAGGATTCGAATCTGCGACCGTAGCGGTCGCGCGGTTCCAGACTGTAGCTCCTAGAACCGCTCGGCAATATTGATTCCATTGAGTCACTCTTCCAGTCCTTTGCTGTCTCTACAGTGTAATCGGCAAACGTCAGAGTATTTATTTCTTCTCCCTGAACTTTAATTCCCACTCTAGATTTTTCTTTGGTTTCCTTTACCGCTAGCTCAATGTACGGATTGGATATTATTAGTCTTGGTCTCATTCCCTTTACAACCACTGCTTCCCTTTTATGCACGTCGACTCTTATTACTGCCGTCTGAATTCTATACAAGATGTAAATAGCATTTGGTTCCCTCTGTTTTAACCCTGCTACCTTCAGAATTTCAAAGAGAATATTCCAGTCAGTACTGTAAAAAGTTTTCTCTTAGTCTACAAATGCTATAAACGTAGGTTTGTCTTTTCTTAACGTGTCTTTTAAGAGAAGTCGTAGAGTCAGTATTGCCTCTCGTGTTCCTAATTTTTTCCGGAATCCCCGAGGTCAGCTTCTGTCAGGAATTGGAGTAGGAATTATTGCATTCTCCTTGAAGTCTGAGGGTATTTCGCCAGCCTCATACATCTTGCACACCAGATGGAGGAGTTTCGTCGTGGCTGGCTCTGCCGAGGCGATCAGTAGTTCTGACGGAATATCGTCTACTTCTGGGGCCTTGTTGCGACTTGGATCTTTCAGAGCTCTGACAAATTCTTCTTGCAGTATTATATCTCCGATCGCAACTTCAGCTACGTCCACGTCCCTTTCTGTAATATTGCATTCGAGTTCATGTCCCTTGTATGGACCCTCTATATGCTCCTTCCACTTTTCAGTTTTCCCTTCTTTGATTAGGACTAGACTACTCATACAGCTGCTTTCCTTTTCTTCAAATGCCTCTTTAATCTTCCTGTGAACGGTATCTATCTTTCTCCTCGTAGGATATGTTTCTGAATCCTTACATTTGTCCTTTTAACAATTTCTGCTTAGCCATTTTGCACTTCCTATCAGTCTCATTTTTTAAACGTTTGTATTCCCCTTTACCTGCTTCATTTTCTACATTAGTAAATTTTCTCCTTTCATCAGCTAAATACAATATCTCCTGTGTCATCCAAGGACTTCTGGTAGGCCCTGTCTTTTTATCAATTTGGTCTCTGCTGTCTCCACTATTTCATCTCTTAAAGCTGCTCATTCGTCTTCTGTTGTCTTCCTTTCCCCTGTCCTAGTCAGCTGTCCCTAATGGCCCTCTGAAACTCTCAACAACCTCTGGTTCTTTCAACTTATCCAGGTCCCATCTCCTTAATGACCTACCTTTTTCCAGTTCTTCAGTTTTAATCTACAGTTCACAACCAATGAATTGTGGTCAGAGTCCACGTCTGCCACTGGAAATGTCTTACAATTTGAACTCTGGTTCCTAAATCTCTGTCTAATCATTATATGATCAATCTGAAATCTTCCGGTGTCTCTTCCACGTATACAACCTTCTTTTATAACTTTTAAACCAGGTGTTAGCGACGGTTAAATTATGCTCAGTGCAATATTTTCCGTAGATCCGGTAAATGTTGTACGAGGGCTATCCACAAAGTACATTACGTTTTGGAATTAAAAATAAATAAAGTAGTGGAAAATTTGTTTATTATATACAGATGAAAGATACACTTCAATACTACTTTTCTACATAGTTGCAATTTAAATTAAGGCACTTATCGTAGCGATGGACGAGCTTGGAAATTCCTTCGTCGTAAAATTCGGCCGCCTGCGCCTTCAACCACGTGGTCACCTCTTCTTGAAGCTGTGCGTCGTCATCAAAACGCTGCATAGCCAACCACTTCTTCATTGCTGGGAATAAGTGGAAGTCGCTCGGTGTTATGTCGGGACTGTACGGCGGATGAGGAAACAACTCCCACTTAAAAGATTCGAGAACTTCACGAGTGGAATTTGCCGTGTGGGCCCGGGCGTTGTCGTGAATCAGCAAGATCTTTGAGCCCAACTTTCCCCTGCGCTTGTTTTGTATTGTTCTTCTGAGGTTGTGCAGAGTTTGGCAATACCTTTGAGAGTTTATTGTAGTGCCTCTTTCCAGGAAATCCACAAAAATCGTATTTCTACCGGGTTACTGATTAACCACGTGGTTGAAGGCGCAGGCGGCCGAATTTTATGACGAATGAATTTCCAAGCTCGTCCATCGCTACGATAAGTGCCTTAATTTAAAAGGCAACTACGTAGAAAAGTAGTATTGAAGTGTGGCTTTCATCTGTATATAATAAAAAAAATTTCCAATACTTTATTTATTTTTAATTCCAAAACGTAATATACTTTGTGGATAGCCCTCGTACTATTTTTTACCTGATTTTGTCACCTAATTTTTATTGACGTATGTGTGATAAGAAGTCACTGAATGTCTATAAATGATCAATAATTTATCTTTTCGTCTTTGTGAGGTAGTCACAAGATTTCTTTCTCCTCAAGACATTTTACAACGTGCTCATCGAATTTCTTTTATGTTCATTTGTACAAAGCCACAGTTCGAACACAGCTAAGCGCGTCTTGTCTGTTGTTCACATGTTCACCTGTCTCACACGTGCAGTAAAACACATCGGATGAATGTCTTGACCGCTACGGTCGCAGGTTCGAATCCTGCCTTGGGCATGGATGTGTGTGCTGTCCTTAGGTTAGTTAGGTTTAATTAGTTCTAAGTTCTAGGCGACCGATAACCTCAGAAGTTAAGCCCCATAGTGCTCAGAGCCATTTGAACTATTTTTTTGAATGTCTTGAGATGCATTATCTTCCTTTTCATGCTAAGCGATTTGTTTCCTTCTATCTGTCTTCCTTGTCTGAATAGAAGTTTTTCTGATGCAAATATTTCTCCTAATCGAATTTTAAGCCCTGTTCCCGCGCTTACAGAAAATAATAATGAATTAGAAGTGGCTCCCCCTTCTTGCAAGAACAACATTTTTGTTTTGTTTAGTCCCTCAACTTGTTTCACCACAGTTTCAGCTCCTTCAGTTGTTTTTAGTTTCCAAAATTTATACACACATATTTTGTGTACTTTAGGAATTGTTGACATCAGAGTTTGTTGTTGTTTAGATTACATGCGTACTTCATCTTTTTTCTTATAGTACGTGTGCCCCTTGGGAAATCAGTCAGATGTTTGAATTAATACAGCACATCATTTGCAACACGTGGCTACTAGGGCAACGTCTGTATTTAATCTATATATTCCGGTAAAATATTGCAATGTACCCCATTTTCACGCTTATCGTTGCTGCAGTTGACATGTCCTGAACTGCTGATATCTGGTTCTCGTTTGTCTGCTAAATGTGTTGTTCTTACTGTTTTTATGTTTACAGTGATGTGTGGACATAGGTAAGATTTCGTGAGGTTTTTGTTTGGAAAAACTACTTGGTGTGGTTTGCTATTTTAGCCTATGTTGCGGATTTTTAATAGTGTTTACCTATGTTCTCTCGTGCTGAATGGAAAATTCTGAATTTTAATATGTTGCTGTCGTTGAGACACACTTTTAGTGAATATTTATGTTTTAGACACGCAGTTGACCGTCGTTTGTTTCACTGTTTTGTTTTCGAATAGCGTCCTCGAACTTCGAATTTGTTGCGATGTTTCTCTCTCTCTCTCTCTCTCTCTCTCTCTCTCTGTGTGTGTGTGTGTGTGTGTGTGTGTGTGTGTGTGTGTGTGTGTGTGTTGTTAATAAATGGACAATGCTACAGATGATTACCGTACTTTAAGATCTGGAGATATGTTTCTGTGCCACTGGCGTGGTGGGGTTTTCAGTGACGTGATTACTGTATGGGCTGTTTTGAGTTTTACATATATTGGAATTAGTGTCGGTGGTTTCCTTCTATTATGATGTTTAGGATGTGTAATTTTTTAACTGTTCCGGGCTTAAGTGCAAAGTGGACGTTTTGGTGGGTAGTATTGATGTCTCTATAATTGCAGTGGCCATATGAGTTTCATCAACTTAGCAAATTGTGTCATCAACGTATATATTACACTGTGCTAGATATATTTCATCACCTGTTCAAATATTTTCTTTTCAAGAGGGTAAAGGTAGTTATTGGCCAGTAAGCCATTTACAGGTGATCCCATGAGGAGACCTTATGGATGTAAAATTCTTCCTTCAGGCAATTAAGAGCCAAGTACAGTTCAGGAAAGGTCAACTACAGCAGTTCTAAGTGTAAAATGTGGCACATGCCACTGTTATACCGAAATATATATTTTAGAGGTTATATTCTACTCAAAAATTCACTTCAGATGTTGATCTAACACCCCAGTGTTCCAGATGGCATTTTGTATTAGCTAAGACTCGGGGCTAATTTTTGTCGGTAGCTACAGGGCGCACATAATTTTAAAAAAGGTGAGGTACTTATGTGATCCTAACAACTAAAATATCTGATAACTATGTTCCTAACCTACATAAAATCTGCGTGTACATTTCAGAGGGGAAAAAAAAACACTGAACGTACCACAGTTCTGGTGTAACATGTTTGCGGTTAAGCAATACAAAATGTGTTCTTGCATAAAGGTGGACAGACCTTAATTTATTAAGATATTTGTAGCATTCGTTACCTTTTATTATTGAAGCGCTAATTAATAAACTTAGCTAATGTAATTTTTTACTCTCTTACTATCCTTGATCTTCTGTCAGTTTTGGTTTCGGTCTTCTTGACATTAGGACTTGAAAATTGTTGATAACTTCTTAAATATACGTAGCATATGTATTTTACTATCATCTACTCAAGTAGCGCTATCTGTAAAACTTCAGTAAAAGTAGCTAGATATTTTATTTACGTTATTGCTCTCTTTTCTCTTCAGTTAAAGTGTACATCTTTCAAAATATTACAAAGTTTCTTACAAAGAAAATTTTGAAAGGCGGTTTCCGAGTCAAATATACATGAATCTGTGTTTCGTTATTATCTGCTGAGCAGTATAACGGAGTAGGGCAAGGAGAACAATTCTTGGCCAGGCACAATTTTGTTTTAGTATTCAGTTACTATTGGTTTTCCGGCTTGAGTTTACTGCAGTTTAATGAACGAGAACTACATCAGACACGTTTCGCCTTTATTTATAAATCATCTTATGTGGTTACTCTGCAAATTGGATACATACGTTTGTACAGGTTAAAAACAGCGTTTCGTTTATAAAGTTGGTGTGCAGGTTAATTACGGTTTTCTTTACATATTCTGCTTCTTCCCTCCTTTCTAGCAGCGGTTCACATCTAACGACTTCGATTCACATTCGCACCTGGTAGTTTTTGCCATTCTGCAGTATTTATTTTTCTGCATTATATGCACTTCACTTTCGTAAACTGAACTGAAGTTATGTGTGTTCCTGCACAGTAATAGCGTTACGTCTTTCGTTTGTTTTCGTTCACATTGTAAGTGTTGGCAACCTTTGTAGCTACATTTTTTTGAGCTAGTGTAAATTAGTGAAAATGTCTTGTATGTTAGGTAGAGATGCGAGAGGTAATTTTGGGTGGGGGGGAGGGGATCGGTTGATTGCAAGGGTTTTTTTGTAGGGGGGCGGGAATGAGCCTGGTTGGTGGTTATTGGACACAATGTGGAACGAGATGGTAATGGTAAACGGAGCCTGTGGTTATATGAGTGTATTTAATGTTATATTAAGTGGTCAATCAGTTTAAAGACTGTGTGGTTTGCAAAACTGGTCTGATCATTTACGAAGTGTTTCTTTTCGTTACGTTTTTTTGAATGTGGTAGTTTTCGTGTAAGGTGAGGAGGTGTTTTTTTTGTGGTTGATCCTTTGAATTCCATTATTGTGTCTCTGTTTCTGGTGTAATATACCAACTGAAACGCAATACATGTGATGGAAGATACATAGGTAAAACCTGGAGGACATTTGACGCCAGATACAAAGCCATGCAAACATACATATTATTTTTAGTCATATCAGCACCGGCTCGAAATAACATGGCAAGTAACAGTTTGATCTGTAAAATACATTGGTGTGCAAAACTGAAGGATGAAACTAATTTTCGCATGGTGTCTCACTGCCAAGTAACATAGTTCGATGAAACCTGTACCATATGCAGAAAGAACTGCGACATTATAGTGCAAATAGTAAGGTAATGAAAGGAACAGAAATGACGCTTTTGTTCGAAGACAATAATTACACTGAGGTCAGAGCGACGTATGATTGTACCTGGACATGTCAAAAGACAGGACATGATTCTTAATAGGGTGTGTGAGTACCACCGACGGCAATGCGTGCTTTACGACGTGCTTCCATGCTGGCCACAAGGTTGGTAAAGAGGTACTGAAAGCGTTCCATTCCTTCATTACCACAGATTTGAACTGCTGGGCGGTCGTTGGTACATACAGACGTACTGGAGCACATCTCACCAACACATCCGACATGTGCTCGATGCAACTTAAGGCGGGAAAACGTGTAGTCTAGTATATTCGCAGAATATTCCCTCGTTGCAAGAGTTAGTCCGCGGTTGCGCATTGTCATCCATAAAAATAAAGTCAGGGCCGAATGCACCTCTGAAAAGACGCACATGGGAAAGGAGTAGAGTGTCACAATGCGTTGACCTTTGAGTACACCGTGTTCAAAGACTTCGGGGTTAGTATGTCCATGCAAAGTTAAACTTCCCCACACCGTATCACCTGGACCATTAAAACGATCATGTTCGACAATGTTCCTGGGGTCGTTACGTAATGCAACTCTCACCATATGAAGGTACGTCCATAGTCAATATTCAGGCTGAATCTGCTTTCATCCGAGAAGAGCAGCGATCGCTCTCCTCGTTGGTCCAGTATCTATGCAAACGGTGCCGCTAATGTTCGCGAGTGTCAACGGAAAGCAACATACTGTTCGTCGGACAAAGAGTCGCGCCCATTCAGTCTCCGTGCCACTGTGGAACGAGAGATTACGTGCCTTGCAGTCCTGTTGAAAGTGTTTGCACTTGCACCCGCTGTTTGCAATGGCTCCCTTGTTTCCTGTTGCACACCGTAACGGTCATCTGCCACTGTAGTTGGCGCCGGTCGACCACCACCCCTCCTTCGGGCAGCAGTGCACGTGGTTCGGATCACGCCCACGCTCGTGAAACAAACTATGAGCAATATTAAACTTCTGGAGTACATTCGTCACATTTCGCCCTTCATCCATTTTCCCGATGATTCTCCCAGTGTGAAGTCATCCAAATGTAGTCTCCGCGAACATCACCATAGTGCACCGTAACTGCTTTGCTGATTGACACAAACCGTCTTGCTCTGTTCCTTCAACAGACAGCCACATTTGGAGTTACAGTCATTCTGAGATCAATCTATGTGACGTCCAGCTTTCTGTGCAGCACTGGGAGACCTCTGGCTACATGCTCCTTCACTTTCATTCACTTTCACCGTTGTTAATATTTTATGCTACTTTTTTGTACGTCCATACTTTTTGTTGCGCAGTGTATTTTTGTGTGTATGGCTTTTTAAAAAAGGAGGGTTGCAACTTTAATAGTGGCAACTATTTATTTACAGCTCGTACAAAATAGATACGTGTTTCACAGTTTTACTGACTTTCAAAGGAGCTACCACCATTGTGTATAATCCGTTGCCAGCGATGTGGAAATCGTAGGATACTCTTAGCAGAGCCAGTTGTGTTGACCGTTCGAGCACCGTGATCTATTGCCCGACGAATTTGCAGCAGCTCTGAAGCGAATGCTGTGAAGTGTTTGCTTCAGTTTAGAAATCGAGTTGAACTCACGAGGACTTAAGTCAGGGGACTGTAGCAGGTGATATAACACTTAGCAGCCCCATCGGTCAAACAAATCAGTAACAGCTTGCACTGTACGTGCTTGAGCATTGTCCTGCAAAATGATGGCCAGGTCCTGCAGAAAGTGTCATCACTTCGATATGGTGTTCATTTTTGGAACACAACCTACGACCAGCTTAGAGACAGAAGTGATGACACTTTCTGCAGGACCTGACCATCATTTTGCAGGACAATTCTCAAGCACGTACAGTGAAAGCTGTTACTGATTTGTTTGACAGATGGGGCTGCTAAGTGTTATACCACCTACTGCACTCCCCTGACTTAAGACCTCGTAAGTTCAACTAGATTTCTAAACTGAAGGAAACACTTCACGGCATTCGCTTCAGAACTGCTACAAATTCGTCGGGCAGTAGACGGAGCCGCTCGAACTGTCAACACAAATGGCACTGCTAAGAGTATCCTACGACTTCCACATCGCTGGCAACGGGTTATACACAATGCTGGTAACTACTTTGAAGGTCAGTAAAACTTCAACGTATCTATTTTGTACGATCTGTAAATAAATAGTTGCCGCTACCAAAGTTCCAACCTTCGCAGTATAGCTAAGCACTTTACGTTCAAATGTACGGATCTGAAGGCTGTTTTATCATAAACTTGTTTTCTGTGAACGATTTACCGACAACAGGTATTTACAGAAACTTTGCGATATTTTGCGAAGAGACTGCACCCTTAATTTCGACAGCTTCTATGTAAATGGGCATCTAAATTCAGCCCTGATCGTACTTTGTTCTAATCTTATCTATTGTGGTACATGATGACGGTACGTGAAATATGTGACTCAACAGCAGACCAGATGGAACGAAATCGTACGTTTGACGAGGAGAATCAACTATGATAATTTTTATTGGGGCAAACCCGACGTCGGGCTCAAGTCTGAACGCAACGCCACACGCATTGGTTGAATAACGAAAGCAGCGGGCACTTCTAAAGCACATATGCAAAGATCTTAAAACACACATAACAACTGCAAATACAGTGAACATTTCTCAGTGTTTAGAAAAAACAATTGACAAAAATAGATGAGTTGCCCGCCAGCCACAATGTACCGCAAGGTTTAAACCAAAATTAGACAGTGACCGGAAAAAAAATCCCAAGACCAAAAAATAATGTAGAGTAATGTAATTTTGGGGAATACACTAATCTTGGTAACATACGTAAGTGATTAACACTGCAGGATCACAGGTTATTGAAAGCGCGAGAAAAGCCATTGCAACTGTGAAATGCTGGTACATTAATAACCAGTATGATCGACACAATGTTAACTGTAAGCATGCAATCGCGCATGCATTGTGTTGAACAGGTGTCAGATGTCAGCCTGTGGAATGGAGTTCATGCCTGTTGCACTTGCTAGTCAATACAGGGACGGTTAATGCTGGTTGTGGATGACGCTGGAGTTATCGTCCGATATGTGTTCGACTGGAGAAGACCTGGTGATCAAGTGAGTCGAGTGAACATATCAACACTTTGTAGAGCATGTTGGGTTGCGACAAATGTATGAGGGTGAACGTGAACATTATCCCGTTCGAAAGCACCCCCTGGAATTCTGTTCACGAATGGCAGCACAGCAGTTCGAATCACCACAGTGACGTACAATTTTGCACTCAGGTTGCGTGGGACATCCACGAGAGTACCAGCTGTCATCCGAAACCGCAACCCAAACCATAACTCTAGGGGCAGGTCCATTGTGTCTAACACGCAGGTAGGTTGGTTGCAGGCCTTCAACTGGCTCCTTCTAGCCAACACACGGCGATCACTGACCCGAGACAGAGCCAGCTTTCATCAGAAAACACAATAAGCTCTTATTTGACACCACTGAAGTCGCAAATGGCGGTGGTTTTGGATCTACATCTACATCCATACCCCGCAAACCAACTGACGGTGTGTGGCGGAGGGTACTTTGAGTACCTCGATCGGTTCTCCCTTCTATTCCACTCTCGTATTGTTCGTGGAAAGAAAGATTGTCAGTATGCCTCTGTGTGGGCTCTAATCTCTCCGATTTTATCCTCATAGTCTCTTCGCGAGATATACGTAGGAGGGAGCAATATACTGCTTGACTCCTCGGTGAAAGTATGTTCTCGAAACTTCAACAAAAGCCCGTGCCGAGCTACTGAGCGTCTCTCCTGCAGAGTCTTCCACTGGAGTTTATCTATCATCTTCGTAACACTTTCGCGATTACTAAATGATCCTGTAACGAAGCGCGCTGCTCTCCGTTGGATCTTCTCTATCTCTTCTATCAACCCTATCTGGTACCCATCCCACACTGGTGAGCAATATTCAAGTACTGGGCGAACAAGTGTACTGTAACCTACTTCCTTTGTTTTCGGATTGCATTTGCTTAGGATTCTTCCAATGAACCTCAGTCTGGCATCTGCTTTACCGACGATCAACTTTATATGATCATTCCATTTTAAATCACTCCTAAAGCCTACTCCCAGATAATTTATGAAATTAACTGCTTCCAGTTTCTGACCTGCTATTTTGTAGCTAAATGATAAAGGATCTTTTTTTCTATGTATTCACAGCACACTACACTTAATTGCCATTCCCTGCACCATGCGTCAACTCGTTGAGATCCTCCTGCATTTCAGTACAATTTCCAATTGTTACAGCCTCTCGATATACCACACCATCATCCGCAAAAAGCCTCAGTGAACTTCCGATGTTATCCACAAGGTCATTTATGTATATTGTGAATAGCAACGGTCCTACGACACTCCCCTGCGGCACACCTGAAATCACTCTTACTTCGGAAGACTTCTCTCCATTGAGAATGATATGCTGCGTTCTGTTATCTAGGAACTCTTCAATCCAATCACACAATTGGTTTGATAGTTCATATGCTCTTACGTTGTTCATTAAACGCCTGTGGAGAACTGTATCGAACGCCTTGCGGAAGTCAAGAAACACGGCATCTACCTGTGAACCCGTGTCTATGGCCCTCTGAGTCTCGTGGACGAATAGCGCGAGCTGGGTTTCACACGATCGTCTTTTTCGAAACCAATGTACTCTACGGGGCATCAGACTCGGGGCTGTCCTCGAGGTAACCTTTTTGTAACAATTCGTAGTGCCAGTGTGATGCCTCGTGCTGCTAAAATTACTACATACATGCCGTACAATGCGCCTGAGCCATGTGCCAAACGCGATGGCCTTCCCTCTCGAAGGCCGGTCTTCTTGCGACTGTCCATTCTTGTGACCAAAACTGTCAGTAATCACGTACAATGGCTACATTCCTGCCAAGTTTCTGAAATATCGTAGACAGGAATTCGATTGCTCTGATTTCTTCGTACTGTGAGTGTATATCGCGAGACATGCGTCGTGATCCGTAGTGGACGTCATGTCTGGGACTACTAGCACTGACGTGAGTCGACGTCTTCTTTTATAAGTTATAAGTCTTGTGACTGGTCAAGAATGACTGACGTCAATAAATTCGTCCAAACTCAAAGGTAACTAACGCCCACGACCGTAACAGCGTGTATTTAAGTGTACTTAAAGCAAACCTGATTTGCATCCTCATGGTGGCACTACTACCATCACTCTTATGCGACTGCTCGGAAGTCTGAATAGACATCATCTACCAACTTTCATTTGCACCGTTTTGTGATGTAATAGCCCATAAATAAAGTGCGACTGACTATAAATGTAAAATACCTGCGCGAGAGATAAATACTTTGTGGAATTTAAGCATCTTCGTGCGAACTGGATAACAAAGATATACAGACTGTATTAAGCTACGGCAAATAGATAATTATTCCATGTTGGACACTGGGAGAGAGGCGTTCTATGTCGAATTGAGAGGAGATCGTTAGAAGCCGCCATTAAGGCAGTGATCTATCTTTTATGGCACTGAAGAAAATGAACACACATAAAAGCACAAAAGGAAAATCAGGTGTGTAGAGTTCATAACCCTTAATCATTTCAAAAGAAATATTCAGTGGTTATAAAGACGCAAGTCGTTCGGAAGTGTAGTGTGGTTTTGATGGTGCGAACCTGCAGTTTTACACGGTTTTAGGATTCGTCGAGAATATTTCTCCGAAGACCTAAATAATTTCACGAACTGAAGTTGGACGCCACATTCCATACACATGACACAGCATAGCACTTGGCTGTACCGATCGATTTCCGTAGAGCGATAAATTATCTTTAGTGATTTCAGGTGGAGAAGTTCCAGCAAGGAGACTCAATGAGATCTGCTGCTGCGAAACGCATATGGTATTACGGTATTCTTTAACTTACGGAGAACAGTAAGCAATATAGACTTCATAACTACCACAAACAATTAAAAGGACTCAAACAAAAGGAGCAAACAGTTAAAAGGAATCGCTAAACCAAACCATAAATAAAAATCAATAATAATACCCAATCGCGTTAATAAAACTCATTAAATAATAGAGAGAACAGAAATAAGAACTTTAAACGTTCATGTCGCACAGCTCTTTCTTGATGTTTGCGATTTTTCTCCGTCAGTGTAGAATAAAAAAAAATCATTTCCAAAAGAAGATCATATTATAGTACTCGGTAGTCTGGCGCCAAGTTAGCAAATTATCGCACCCCCCCATTACAGTTCAATGAATGCACAATGAGAGTTCCATAAAATGCGGATGAAACCAAATACACAGCATATTCTTAATGGAGATAAGCAAAGCGTACTTAGCAGGGAAAAATTACATGAGGAGGTCCAGTAAACATTTGACACACACTGATGATTTTACTAACCCTCCCTAAAAACGTTAATTACAGAGAACAAAAATGAAACTCTTCAGCAGATGCACACCACAAGAGGTTAAGCTATATCGCTGATCAAGACAATGAATTTCTGAATATTTAAAAAAACGAACTCATTATATACAGAGAGTAAGAATGATACTCTTCAGTAAATGTACGCCACGAGGGACTGAGCTGTACCGCTGATCAAAGCATTGAATTTGTGAACTTTTCAGATTACCACAGAGGTAATCGAACGGCAGAGCTAGACAGACCGTGCCCGCCAAACTAGATGCTTTGTCGCGCTCATTTCATTTCAGTTCGCACAGTGCAACCGAACAGCGGCGGTTTTAAATCTCTTCAAAAACACAATCACCTGGTATAGCATTTTGGCAGAGGCCCTTCCGGTAGTAGAAGACTCGCGTAGGTGTAGTGACCGTCCTCTCACGGTCGATACCCCCCCTGCTCTCCATACGCCCTGCTCCTCAGCTGAAGGGTGCTGTTAATGATGGGCTGTATTCGGGGTGGCCGTTGTGATCAGCCATGCTCCGACACTGACCCAGGCTGTGTGCGTTGCCCCAGCCGGAAAACTTGCTAGCTCTGCTGCTACAGACAAGCATGCCCTAGTCGACACTGACCACCTCCGCGGTATGCAGTCTCGCTAAGTGATTTTGGCGCCCCCTAGTGGCCAACACTCTCGGCAGTAACATCTGTGGAATCCAAGAGCGTGGTGCGAGCTATCGGTCTTTGCGTCACGACTCAACGGCCTGTGAGTCTTCTCTTCCATGCAGTCCAGACATTCTGAAAGTTCTTTATTTATAGGCACGACCGTTTTCGTAGCATTTTAGCTGCATCATCAGGTGCAGTCTGTACAAATTGGTAGACAAGAGACTCATGTAAGGTAGCAAGGTAACATAACAAAAATGAAAAGGTACACAGGGTGATTTTAGCGAAAGAACAAATTTAGTTGTTTATTACAAACTATAAAAGATAGAAACACATTGCGCACGTCACTCTGCAGAGGAAGGTTCAAAGTTTTGACACAGTTGCGCTGTTGTTTGTTTGTAGTAAAGTGAGCGTAGACCACAAGAGAAATCATTCGGTGTGTTGGAATTTGCCCGAATCCATTGCTCAAGTGGAATGTGCGTGGTGCCGTCGATCCATTATGATGCCGCCTCTGCACAAGCAGATTTATGATTGGCGTAATAAACTCTTGGAAGATAGTCTGGTGCAAATGTCCAGCGTATCCGATATGCGTTCACACGGAGCCCTCATTCACGAGACGGGCAGGCCAAACTTCCTCAAACAACGGCGTGGCTTGCTCTGAAACGATGCTTGCGTATAAGTTACTGCAGCTGTTGTGTCCCGGCGACATATCTGAAGGTACGAAAGTAGCATTTCAGTTCTCCAGGACGTTTCATCTTTCAGATGAAGTAAAGCGCCATAATGTAAGAATTTAGGGGTCACAAACCCTGACGTCGTCGTCGAAAATGAAAGAGCCTCACCGAAACAGAATGAGTTTTGTGCCATTTCTGTTCGCAAAGTTTATGGACCTTTCTTTTATGAGGAGAAAGCTGTGGCAAATGTGTACACCCTAATATGCTGCAAAGTTGATTGTTTCCTCACCTTCACGAATTCCAATGATTTCATTTTTATACTTGAGGACGCCCGGCCTCATTTTCACCTCGAGGTGCGGCATTATCTTAACACCACCATCCCACAACATTGGGCAGGAAGAGGTGAACAATAAGATATTGTTTATTGCTTTTGGCCTCTCTGATCACCAGACATCACACCTTGCGAATTTTTTTCTCTGTATGTGTACAAAAAATACAGAGTCTTTGTCCCACTGAAGGCAGCTAGTCTTCGAGATCTGAAAAATCGAATTGCTGAAGTTGTCGCTTCAATAAACAGGGACCTGTTGATATATGTGCGGAATAAAATCAGCTACCGTTTCGAAGTATATCAAGCAACGCATGTCGCTGTATCGCTAAGGAATCCGTGCAACCATAAAACTTTGAACCTTCTCATACCCAGTGACGTGCGGAATATGTTTCTCTCTTTCGTACTTCGTTATAAACAACTGAGGCCCGTTTTTTCTTTTTGAATCAACCTGTAGACGGGATGAACACACAAAATCTTGTTCAGATCAAAAAAAGACCATGGGATGACCTAGCGTTCATAACTAGCAAATTTTCGCTAAGTAGCGGACGTCCAAAATAAAATCACGTAGAACGCCCCCGTGATACCTAGAAAGGAGGAAACTAGTAAGAAGGAATTCCTAATAAGGGCCTACCAGGGACGTAAAATACAAATAAATTTCACTCACCATGAGCAACGGTATCTGATAGGCTAACGGAGAGCCCAATGCCGAAATGGTGATCAAAGCACACTACTTTCTTAAAAGAGATTAAAAAAGAGTATTGGTAAAGACCCAGTTATTCAAGCTGAAACTGTAGTTAATCTTCGCAAAAGTATCCACTATTTTAAGATGTAGCACGCAACTGACTTGAAGTGAATAACGGCACTGAATATCACCTCGTACCTAAACTGTTCAGTTGTCAGAAAGCAACGCACTGCGAAGGTAGATGGCAGGAGAATGAACTTACCAACAGCAAGCGTTCGTACGAGATTCTGTACCAAACAGGCAGCATGTCAGGACACAACTGCGGAAGGGCCAGATAGCGACTTGGAGAGAGCGGTTTCGTGTGGAATGCGGGAATTAACTACAATTTCAGACTGAAAAACTGTGTCTTTACCAATAAGTTTTTTAATCTCTTTTAGGCAAGTGGGTGATGGATTGGGGGGAAGAAATGAAAGAGGAAGCCGCCTTGTAGAATTTTGCACAGAGCATAACTTAATGATAGCTAACACTTGGTTCAAGAATCATGAAAGAAGGTTGTATACCTGGAAGAATCCTGGAGATACTAAAAGGTATCAGATAGATTATATAATGGTAAGGCAGAGATTTAGGAACCAGGTTTTAAATTGTAAGACATATCCAGGGGCAGATGTGGATTCTGACCACAATCTATTGGTTATGAACTGCAGATTGAAACTGAAGAAACTAGAAAAAGGTGGGAATTTAAGGAGATGGGACCTGGATAAACTGAAAGAACCAGAAGTTGTAGAGAGTTTCAGGGAGAGCATAAGGAAACAATTGACAGGAATGGGGGAAAGAAATACAGTAGAAGAAGAATGGGTAGCTCTGATGGATGAAGTAGTGAAGGCAGCAGACGATCAAGTAGGTAAAAAGACGAGGGCTAGTAGAAATCCTTGGGTAACAGAAGAAATTGATGAAAGGAGAAAATATAAAAATGCAGTAAATGAAGCAGGCAAAAAGGAATACAAACGTCTCAAAAATGATGTCGACAGGAAGTGCAAAATGGCTAAGCAAGGATGGCTAGAGGACAAATGTAGGGATGTAGAGGCTCGTCTCACTAGGGGTAAGGTAGATACTGCCTACAGGAAAATTAAAGAGACCTTTGGAGAAAAGAGAACCACTTGTATGAATATCAAGAGTTCAGATGGCAACCCAGTTCTAAGCAAAGAAGGGAAAGCAGAAATGTGGAAGGAGTATATAAAGGGTTTATACAAGGGCGATGTACTTGAGGACAATATTATGGAAATGGAAGAGGATGTAGATGATGACGAAATGGGAGATAAGATACTGCGTGAAGCGTTTGACAGAGCACTGAAAGACCTGAGTCGAAACAAGGCCCCGGGAGTAGATAACATTCCATTAGAACTACTGACAGCCTTGGGAGAGCCAGTCCTGACAAAACTCTACCATCTGGTGAGCAAGATGTATGAGACAGGCGAAATACCCTCAGACTTCAAGAAGAATATAGTAATTCCAATCCCAAAGAAAGCAGGTGTTGACAGATGTGAAAATTACCGAACTATCAGTTTAATAAGTCACAGCTGCAAAATACTAACGCGAATTCTTTACAGACGAATGGAAAAACTGGTAGAAGCGGACCTCGGGGAAGATCAGTTTGGATTCCGTAGAAATGTTGGAACACGTGACGCAATAATAACCTTACGACTTATCTTAGAAGAAAGATTAAGAAAAGGCAAACCTACGTTTCTAGCATTTGTAGACTTAGAGAAAGCTTTTGACAATGTTCACTGGAATACGCTCTTTCAAATTCTGAAGGTGGCAGGGGTAAAATACAGGGAGCGAAAGGCTATTTACAATTTGTACAGAAACCAGATGGCAGTTATAAGAGTCGAGGGGCATGAAAGGGAGGCAGTGGTTGGGAAAGGAGTGAGACAGGGTTGTAGCCTCTCCCCGATGTTATTCAATCTGTATATTGAGCAAGCAGTAAAGGAAACAAAAGAAAAATTCGGAGTAGGTATTAAAATTCATGGAGAAGAAATAAAAACATTGAGGTTCACCGATGACATTGTAATTCTGTCAGAGACAGCAAAGGACTTGGAAGAGCAGTTGAACGGAATGGATAGTGTCTTGAAAGGAGGATATAAGATGAACATCAACAAAAGCAAAACGAGGATAATGGAATGTAGTCGAATTAAGTCGGGTGATGCTGAGGGAATTAGATTAGGAAATGAGACACTTAAAGTAGTAAAGGAGTTTTGCTATTTAGGGAGTAAAATAACTGATGATGGTCGAAGTAGAGAGGATATAAAATGTAGACTGGCAATGGCAAGGAAAGCGTTTCTGAAGAAGAGAAATTTGTTAACATAGAGTATAGATTTAAGTGTCAGGAAGTCGTTTCTGAAAGTATTTGTATGGAGTGTAGCCATGTATGGAAGTGAAACATAGACGATAACTAGTTTGGACAAGAAGAGAATAGAAGCTTTCGAAATGTGGTGCTACAGAAGAATGCTGAAGATTAGATGGGTAGATCACATAACTAATGAGGAGGTATTGAATAGGATTGGGGAGAAGAGAAGTTTGTGGCACAACTTGACTAGAAGAAGGGATCGGTTGGTAGGACATGTTTTGAGGCATCAAGGGATCACAAATTTAGCGTTGGAGGGCAGCGTGGAGGGTAAAAATCGTAGAGGGAGACCAAGGGATGAATACACTAAGCAGATTCAGAAGGATGTAGGTTGCAGTAGGTACTGGGAGATGAAGAAACTTGCACAGGATAGAGTAGCATGGAGAGCTGCATCAAACCAGTCTCAGGACTGAAGACCACAACAACAACGGTGATCGTTAGCTATTCCGTAGATGATGTCCTCACAGTTATCCGTAAAATACCTTCACTTGCCAGAAATTCTTCCACGGGAATAGTTCCATGCGCTCTAACGTTACAGTTCTTGAAAGGGAAGTCGGCCAAGTTGCACGTGTGGTTCCACTAGCTGATCTCTGTACCTTTGAGCGTAGCGTTCCTCCGATCACCATCAGAGATCTGAAGTTGTATATTCTCATCCAGTATGAGGTCTCAAAGGAACTCAAAATCGGTCTTTTTTAATGATGTTCCTGTATTCATAAATTGTAGAAGATCGATATTGTTGAATCTCAATAAATCGACCCGTCTTTGCACATTTGTTAGGACACAACGCTGATCGACGTTTGGTATACACATCAATTACTCCGAGCATCCTATACAGTATCAATAAGGAAACTACAACTACATGGGAGGCAATAAGCACACCAAACTATAGTCTTGCAGACATTCAGACATTGTTATTGGACTTCTTCGTGCATTTAAGGCGAGATCAGTCCTCTTGTTGAGTCGTCGATCTTGGTCAGACTTATACTGCCCGACGTCTTCACCCTCTCAGAATAATCGCTACACCATGTGGCAGTTTCTGCTCTGCTGAAACTGTAATTTATATCTGATCTGCTTCAAGGCATCCAAATGGCATCTTGGTTGCATCCGGGTGTGGACTTTATCAAGATACGACAGACTGTCCAAACGAAAGCGCAAAATCAACTTAGATGTCATCGGTCCAAGGCAATGCTTTGTGTTGTCTTTGGGTAACATATATAATCGAAGTAGAATTTGTTTGCTATATTGTTATTACGATACTATTTGTGAGAAAATCTAGGCTGTGACTATTTATCACATCTTTCCATTTTTCTCTTTTCCCGATGACGTTTAATTTTTGGTGATTTATCTTGGAATAAATATGCAACCAAGTCGGTTTTTCTTTTATTTTAGATGCGTTTTATTGTACCATTAATTAGTTTTCGAGGCAATGCGGGTTCATCATCAGCTGGAGGTATTACGGAAACATTATGTCGTGGACCAAGAGTAGTTAGACGTTTTAGTGATGGGACTGGCGAAAACGGAAATTTAGTAATCGGTAATGAAACGTTTATGAAATGGAAATATTGTTACGGTTTTTGGATACTTGCAGTGCACTGCATCTTGGAATTCGTAGCAAATGCATTCCCATAACGTGTATTATCAGGGGCACACATAACTATACACAGTATTTAGCTGCACTTGATTTCACACTTATTCACATAACGTAAACTCTGGATGTAGCTATAAAGAATGTGTATATAATAGGTATAACACTTTGCTAAATCATGATCTTTGGCCTGAGAGGCATTATATTAGAAAATAAATATTTACAAGTACATATAATATTTTCAAGTGTATCTTGCTAGCTGCTGGTGAGTTCTTATGTTGATAATATATACGTAATATGGATTATATGCCAACTAGCTCTGCAGATGACGAAGAAATTGAAGAAATGTATGATGAAATAAAAGAAATTATTCAGATTGTGAAGGGAGACGAAAATTTAATAGTCATGGGTGACTGGAATTCGAGTGTAGGAAAAGGGAGAGAAGGGAACATAGTAGGTGAATATGGATTGGGGGACAGAAATGAAAGAGGAAGCCGCCTGGTCGAATTTTGCACAGAGCACAACATAATCATAACTAACTCTTGGTTTAAGAATCATGAAAGAAGGTTGTATACATGGAAGAACCCTGGAGATACTAAAAGGTATCAAATAGATTATATAATGGTAAGACAGAGATTTAGGAACCAGGTTTTAAACTGTAAGACATTTCCAGGGGCAGATGTGGACTCTGACCACAATCTATTGGTTATGACCTGTAGATTAAAACTGAAGAAACTGCAAAAAGGTGGGAATTTAAGGAGATGGGACCTGGATAAACTAAAAGAACCAGAGGTAGTACAGAGATTCAGGGAGAGCATAAGAGAGCAATTGACAGGAATGGGGGAAATAAATACAGTAGAAGAAGAATGGGTAGCTTTGAGGGATGAAGTAGTGAAGGCAGCAGAGGATCAAGTAGGTAAAAAGACGAGGGCTAGTAGAAATCCTTGGGTAACAGAAGAAATATTGAATTTAATTGATGAAAGGAGAAAATATAAAAATGCAGTAAGTGAAACAGGCAAAAAGGAATACAAACGTCTCAAAAATGAGATCGACAGGAAGTGCAAAATGGCTAAGCAGGCATGGCTAGAGGACAAATGTAAGGATGTAGAGGCCTATCTCACTAGGGGTAAGATAGATACCGCCTACAGGAAAATTAAAGAGACCTTTGGAGATAAGAGAACGACTTGTATGAATATCAAGAGCTCAGATGGAAACCCAGTTCTAAGCAAAGAAGGGAAAGCAGAAAGGTGGAAGGAGTATATAGAGGGTCTATACAAGGGCGATGTACTTGAGGACAATATTATGGAAATGGAAGAGGATGTAGATGAAGATGAAATGGGAGATATGATACTGCGTGAAGAGTTTGACAGAGCACTGAAAGACCTGAGTCGAAACAAGGCCCCCGGAGTAGACAATATTCCATTGGAACTACTGACGGCCGTGGGAGAGCCAGTCCTGACAAAACTCTACCATCTGGTGAGCAAGATGTATGAAACAGGCGAAATACCCTCAGACTTCAAGAAGAATATAATAATTCCAATCCCAAAGAAAGCAGGTGTTGACAGATGTGAAAATTACCGAACTATCAGCTTAATAAGTCACAGCTGCAAAATACTAACACGGATTCTTTACAGACGAATGGAAAAACTAGTAGAAGCCAACCTCGGGGAAGATCAGTTTGGATTCCGTAGAAACACTGGAACACGTGAGGCAATCCTGACCTTACGACTTATCTTAGAAGAAAGATTAAGGAAAGGCAAACCTGCGTTTCTAGCATTTGTAGACTTAGAGAAAGCTTTTGACAGTGTTGATTGGAATACTCTCTTTCAAATTCTAAAGGTGGCAGGGGTAAAATACAGGGAGCGAAAGGCTATTTACAATTTGTACAGAAACCAGATGGCAGTTATAAGAGTCGAGGGACATGAAAGGGAAGCAGTGGTTGGGAAGGGAGTAAGACAGGGTTGTAGCCTCTCCCCGATGTTGTTCAATCTGTATATTGAGCAAGCAGTAAAGGAAACAAAAGAAAAATTCGGAGTAGGTATTAAAATTCATAGAGAAGAAATAAAAACTTTGAGGTTCGCCGATGACATTGTAATTCTGTCAGAGACAGCAAAGGACTTGCAAGAGCAGTTGAATGGAATGGATAGTGTCTTGAAAGGAGGATATAAGATGAACATCAACAAAAGCAAAACAAGGATAATGGAATGTAGTCTAATTAAGTCGGGTGATGCTGAGGGAATTAGATTAGGAAATGAGGCACTTACAGTAGTAAAGGAGTTTTGCTATTTGGGGAGCAAAATAACTGATGATGGTCGAAGTAGAGAAGATATAAAATGTAGGCTGGCAATGGCAAGGAAAGCGTTTCTGAAGAAGAGAAATTTGTTAACATCCAGTATTGATTTAAGTGTCAGGAAGTCATTTCTGAAAGTATTCGTATGGAGTGTAGCCATGTATGGAAGTGAAACATGGACGATAAATAGTTTGGACAAGAAGAGAATAGAAGCTTTCGAAATGTGGTGCTACAGAAGAATGCTGAAGATTAGATGGGTAGATCACATAACTAATGAGGAAGTATTGAATAGGATTGGGGAGAAGAGAAGTTTGTGGCACAACTTGACCAGAAGAAGGGATCGGTTGGTAGGACATGTTCTGAGGCATCAAGGGATCACCAATTTAGTACTGGAGGGCAGCGTGGAGGGTAAAAATCGTAGAGGGAGACCACGAGATGAATACGCTAAGCAGATTCAGAAGGATGTAGGTTGCAGTAGGTACTGGGAGATGAAAAAGCTTGCACAGGATAGAGTAGCATGGAGAGCTGCATCAAACCAGTCTCAGGACTGAAGACCACAACAACAACAACATGGATTAAAAGGGTACACAAAAGATAAACAACCTAGATACGCCATTAATGTTTTGTACAAGTCCAAAGATCTCATAAGTTAGTTACAGAGGTTATTGATCAACGCCTAACGTTTGTTTATTGGCTACAATGGTTTCGAATCTTCAGTCATTTTCAAAAGCCTATAACGCTTCCTAACCGATGACGGTGTCAGAACGTAGAGGGAGTGAGCATCTCTAGATACTATTACTAATGTCCTCTTGTAGGAAGCTTCAGAAGATGCTAGCTGCCACTACCTTCTGACACAACCTTCAGAGGAGAAGCAATATGCTACTGAAAATGGCTAAAAACTAAAGCCCATCAGTAAAAATTATGAGCATTGGTGCAATACAGGAACGACGTAGTAAATGGAAGGATTGCCGGTAGTGTGTGTAGGGAAAGAACCATAAACGAATGTGTGAGAGAGATTGTGGGATCCAACGACTTCTCTTTGTTTTTGGTCCGTTTGTTTGTTTTGTACATAATTAGAACCAAACATCGTTCAGTGTCAGTCCAATGCGTATTCTGTATCCTTAAAAATATGAACTGCATTTTATAAGTAATAAAAAATTCGATGACCGCGTAACGTCTGCACTTTTATGTAATCAAAGCAATTACTTCTGATGCAAGTACAGTCTACATGCACAGACATCCAAAAATTTATAGTATTGTTATTGTATTTTGTACTCAGTAGAATGTTCTTCATCATGATCAAAGGCAAAAGTTTCCTGTTGTTGTTGGTAAATGGAAAAATTGTTTATAAGTAAGAGAAACATGCAGTTGTTTCACAGAAAATGCCTTTTTTGCATGCTGCACATCGAAATTATTAATTTTTATTTATGCCCTCAGACGTGTTTCGCCTTTTTTACAAGCATCTTCAGTGGGTGTCCTGAAATATTACATGATTTGTCCTTTTTACACATAGGTTCTGGTTTCACATCTAGGTTATAGATTTAAAAACAGTTCGTTAACGTTTTTTTATCAAATGGAAAGGTCCTTACAGGTAGCTTCTAATTCACTGAATCCAAGCAAACTGATTTCTCATCTGGCACCCAGGTGGACATCTTACAGTTAACTTTCAGTTCACTGTTTACGTTACACATCACTGAAACTGCCATCTTTTTAATACAGAGATTCATTTGTTTTTCTAAGTGTTACCAACATTCTCAGTTTTCTGCATTCAACTGTTGTGTGTGTGTGTGTGTGTGTGTGTGTGTGTGTGTGTGTGCGTGCGTGCGTGTGTGTGTGTGTGTGTGTGTGTGTGTGTATTAGAGAGAAGTGAGATTTCTTATTTATTTAATTAAATAAAAATTATTTATTTTATTTTTATTACTATTTTTATTCATTTATTTATTCTTAAAAATAATAATTATTATTATTATATTTTTCCGTATATACTTATGAGAGGAATCAGATGTGTAATCATTTGTTGGGATTTCTGTCTCTTATATGATCAATCAGTGTAAACAGTGAGTTGTTAGTCATATTTACTTGGTAATTTAGTAGTTGTTTGTTTTCAGCCTTTGTTTTATATATATCATAATAAAATAAGGCATTTTCTTTGAAACAAGTGCAATTTATATACAGCTGATGCGAAAATGGCCACTACAAGAAATGTGAAACATGTTTTATGTAAGTTCGACGAAATATTGAAGCACTGTTTGCTATGTTTTTGCATTGTGATTTCCTTTAATTTTATCTCTTTTTCATCCCTCTGTTTCACGTTATAGATCAAAGATTTTCGTATAAAATCTGTATTAAATATTGACAATATCGATTTTGCTATAAATAATGTTTGTTTTTATGTAACGTATTGGAGGATAACTATGTAGAAGGAAACTGTTCCCTAGGTTATGCAGCCCTTTATATATCCTCACTCACTTTTTGGACGACGGTTCAATCCCCCGTCTGGCAATCCTGATTTAGGTTTTCCGTAATTTCCCTAAATAGCTCCAGGCAAATTCCGGGATGGTTCCTTTGAAAGGGCACGTCCGACTTCATTCCCCGTCCTTCCCTAATCCGATGAAACCGATGACCTCGCTGTCTGATCTCTTCCCCCAAACAACCCATCCCACTTTTTGGAGTATTCACCACATCCGAGTTTTAGGGGTATCTAGTCTGATTGTATATCGAAACGAAGCGATCGAAATGAGGTAACGCCTAATAGGTATCCAATACACCTAACATACAGGTAATGCGGTTACGATCTTAACTTATTTAAGCTGCTGGCAAAACTACTATGGTCCACCCATGTTTCTGATAATCTATGGTAGCTTACAGAAGCTTTACAACTCTAGCGTTGACTGATGGCATTTATACAAAAATATAATGAGTTCACGAGCGTTCCGTGTCAAAAATGGCAAATATAGACACGTAAGTAACGTCATCTGAGGTAAGTAACACAGAAATACACCAGACGAGTGGCACAAGCGAAAGAGGAAGCAGGTACCTTGCTGGAGTACTACACTCTCGGCTAACATGAAACTTGGGGTGAAGTTCTAATGTGAAACGTCCTCGGAGAATGCGAGCTACGTTCCCAAAGTTGCGCGTCGTTGGCGCGAGTGCATTTCTACAGTCATCACCGCAAATTCCCCCTTGTTAGGCCCCACCCACCGCCTTCCTTCGCCGCCGCTCTCGTTTCTTTTTCGCACGCGCCCAGCGCCGGCGGGAGATTACCTGCTGGCCAGCGTCCGCCCACGTCGGTCCGCCGCCGGCGTGACGTCACACGGCGCCAGGCGGCGCGCTGCTCCATTAACTCGCAATCACGCGCGCCAAAAATTACCGCTATGGAGGCTGCGGGCGGCCGCTTGATTTAATGGCGCTCCGCGAGGACTCGCTGTCGACGCCATTTACATGCAGATTTCGCATTTTTGTTTACTGCGAGCACTACTTTTATGTGTTAACTGCCGGCGCTGACGGGACGGCGACCTTTCGCCCGCAGGCAGCGCTGTAGAGCACTATGCGCCGCTCTTCGCTGACAGTCATGGCCCGCCGCCGAGGCACCACCTATGATGGCACAAAAGCGCCCCTGTGTCTACAGATATGTAAATACTCCGTAAGCCATATTAGGGAGCGTGGTGGAAAGCAATTTTCAAAATTTATTTGTCTCCCCTGTTCTGACTGTAATACAAATGATCAGTACTCCTTCTTTCGGCACGTATTGAAGAAACCGATACAAATTAGTTCACAACTCTACACGATGGGAACGAATTCGTAATTCTGCATTTACCATAATTTTGATGCTCAAAAGTTTTATAAACAGAAATAAAGCATGAAGCTAACGTAAGATTAATTATTTTATGAGAAACGTAACGCTTTTTGTGTTTTTGAAGTTTCTCAATCACGGATTTTTGAAATTCGAATTATGATCGTACTTGAAGACCTCACGGAATAAACAGACTAAATCAATTTTATTAGTAAATGAGTTTACGGCACATTCTGAAGGCCAGCCATCTGTACTACAAGTCAGTTGTCAGGCAACCCAAGACTTTTTTCCACTGTTTACATTACATCTGTTAAGTCAGTTGGTTCAAATGGCTCTAAACACTATCGAACTTAACATCTTATAAGCTCCCTTATTTTTGGAGACCGTGTATATCGAGGCTTCGTTCATTGTTAAATGCAATGGTGCGGTACTAACTGATGGAGACGCATTAAGAACTGGTAAAATTTAATTTATTTTCTTTATCATACTGCACAAACATAAACACACTATTATTCAGACTGTGTGCCACTACCATTAAATATAGAGATAAATCCTTCGCTACGCAACAGCCTTTGGCTCACGCAGCTTACACCTTCCACAGCCTCTCAACAACTGCTTCTGCTTGCGACTTTCTGTGCCACTGGGCATTGTTGCCCTTCAAAGAACAACCACTTACAGATACTACACACCAGTACCCTCACAATCTGAGGTCATCAGTCTCCTAGACTTAGAACTATTTAAACCTAACTAACCTAAGGACATCACGCACATCCATCCCGAGGAAGGATTCGAACCTGCGACCGTAGCATCAGCGCAGATCCGGACTGAAGCGCCTAGAACCGCTCAGCCACAGCTCCAGGTATAAGTCAGGTGGGCTTCGACTGCAAATGTAAGCGGCTTAGCGCCTGATTCTGTGTTATTCCCTAATAGTAATACTGTTTAGCTTTATATGTGATAGTACTTGGTCCTCTTAGAATCTTCAAAATGTGTGAATCATCACAAGATGAAGATGAGAATCCATCTGTTACTCAATCACCTAAAAAGAGAAAAAGTTGTGGCAGAATGAGTAATGTTTGTAGGGACCTTACGTCGACGACTCATTAGTCAGGCAGTGACTCCAAATGCTCATTGTTTGACTGTTTCACACAAATCAGAACCCACTACAGAGAACAGCTTATCAAGAATTTCAATTTGTTTGGTAACTAGAATGATCAATCTTCCTACTTAACCAGCTCAATTTCTGTGACATTAATTATTCGCAGAAGCCCTAGGCGCGACGACTCCAACCTCAGAGATTGCTCTTTCCGATACATTGAAAGAATAAGACGAAATGATAGCATGTGTGAAATTCTTGTTTATCAAGAAGCCTTCATTACTCTGCACGGAATATCAAAGTGCAGATTGAACACTATATAATCGAGTGTGAAGGATACCGGGATATCCACCAAAGACAAAAAAGACGTGTTTGACAAAGGGCCTTGATAACTACCCTAAAAAAAAAAAGCAGGCAGCCATTATAAATCACAGAGGGACATTTATGGGAAGAAAGAGCCACTACGACAAGGAAAATACTGAATTTACCTCCCAGGAGAACTATCGATAAAAAACTGATAATTTATATAAAGCAAAATATCCTGAATTTCCTGTTGCATATGAAACATTTAAAAGCAAATTCAACTTACCATTTGGGTACCTGCCTACTGAAACCCGCTCGACGTGTGACAAACTTCAAGAATAATTAAAGGGTTTAAATGAAATTTTTTCTCAAAACTCTCTGAAAAAGAAAACTTTGAAATTAAAAATAAAATTTACTTGTTACGGAAGACCAGGTTCAGAAGCTAAGGACTGTTACATTTTATTCAAGAAAGCGACAAGCGAGGCAAGAACGTAAGAAGCTACCAGGAAATGAAGCAATATGTATGGACTATCAAAAAAAAACTTCCCTCGGCAAATATCAGCACAGTCTGGAACCGTACGACCGCTACGGTCGCAGGTTCAAATCCTGCCTCGGGCATGGATGTGTGTGATGTCCTTAGGTTAGTTAGGTTTAAGTAGTTCTAAGTTCTAGGAGACTGATCACCTCAGATGTTAAGTCCATAGTGCTCAGAGCCATTTGAACTAATGGTGTTTATTACAAGCGTCAATTATCGTTTTACAGTTTCAACATTCAAATGCCCAACAATGATGCAATCATTTATAGCTACCATGAATATGTAGGGGATAAAGAAGCGAATGACTTTATTGGGTCTTGTTTTGGTTTTTCTGCACAATTACGTGAGTGAAATTCTTGATCAAAAAGTAAGGGTTCTTTTAATATTCTTTGATTCGTGCTCAGGGCAAACTAAAAACTATATAGTGTTCTTATACCTTCACTATGTCATTCGTACCATTAAGGCATTAGATACTGTCAAAATAGTGTTTCCAATAAGAGTACGATCTCACATGGAATGTGATAAAAACTTTGATTTGACTGCAGAGTTACGAAAAGACTGGATTAACGCTTTTGAAACTGGAAGAGTGAATCCAAGGCCTTATAAAGTCATTCCTGTCAAACAAGAAATTATGCGAGAATGCACGACCTTCTTAATAACACGTGTTCCTCGAAGACATCACCACTCAGAGATGCTCTCGTTCTGAGGGCAGATAAATTGTTCAAATACAGGATGGTGTACAATGCAGCTTGGACACCAGTAAATCTGGAACGATCTCGTGGTTTACAAGTAGACGTCGAGCCTGAGTATCAACCGCAAGGTCCTGACGTATTCTAATGACCTTATTCGATTGTATAAAGGTAAGTGTTTTGTAACATGAAAGTATCTGTAAGGTAAATCAAGGTTATTTTGAGACACAAAGAAATTAAAGACATTAGCTGCCACTGAGAATTGATTTGTATCAATGTGGCAAATTGAAAATTTGTGCCTCATCGGGTTTCAAATCCAGGTCTCCTGCTTACTGGGCAGACGCATTGACCACTACACCGACCGGACACCGTCGTCGCAACCCTAGCGTGCTTCTCGTCAGACCCAAATTTCCAACTTACACCACACACTACTGATGCCCCTGCTGATTAGCCTCAGTACTTGAGGAACCTCTCCGATTTCCGTAAGAGTTAGAAGTTTCTGCAGTTAAACGGTTGAAACTTCATACAGGTATTACTATATGAAATTTTAAAAATATTTATAAAATATAACTCTTTAGTTATATCAATGACATCGATTGCAGACAAATTGCTAAGTGCTAAAATTCTTATATCTTTAATCTTGTCAACTTGCTGTATGTATAACGGTTTTGGCGCGAGCGGTTGTACCCGGAAATCTGTTTTCGTCAGTTATAGAAGCACGCTGGAAGGTCTATGTTAAAATGCTGAGAGATTAGTGTGTCGTTGGTATCACCAAATATGGAATAAATGGAATAAATGTATGGAATAAATATAAATATACAAGCGTGCAACGACTTATTATTTACTTAATATGTGGAGACAGGAAACCTGGAGATCTTTTTGTAGCCATTGCAAGAAGGAATCATCCAATAAGGCTACTGTACCACAAATAACAATAAGATCAATTTCCAATCATCGATCGGAAATTAGCGAGGTTGACCATATTTTTACTATAATTATTGTGCTACTTACTCACTCTCACGTTCATGCTTAATATAGCTGAACATTTTCTGCTTCCAACATAGGCGCAGTTCTTGCGTGGCTTAGGACAATTGCCATTGATAGCAACTGTCGAACATTTTTTAAAGTTTAATGGGGGTGACGGGTCACAATATACACTCGCCACTGGAATGACCGGAAAAAGGCTATTCTTATTATTTGAATGATTTTTCCGCCATTTCATTCTACAATAGAGTTTAATTATACCCGACAACGTCGTATATAATGACGGCTTAAATCCGAAATCATGATAGTAGTATAAAATAAAGAACATTCTGCAGTTAAATGGCGAAAATGTCATTCTAACATTATTACGTGACTGTGGCGCAAAAATATGATAACGTTGTCACTGATTTTATTGTCCTTCCACCAAATGTACACTGCTCGCCAATGAAACTGCAACATCAGGTAGGACGGTGAATAAGGAAATTTTACTCATAATACACACATCAACCCCCGTCCGAGGTTCCAGTCCTCCCTCGGGCATGGATGAGTGTGTTATCTTTAGCGTAAGTCATTTTAAGTTAGATTAATTAGATTAAATAGTGTGTAAGATTAGGGACCGATGACCTCAGCAGTTTGGTCCCATAAGACCTTACCACAAATTTTTCAAAATTACACAGATCAAAAAAAGTTTTGCATCACCTCGGTTCCGAGAGTTCGGGAACCTCTACTTAAAATTGAAATAGAGATCAACATAAACATCATTTCCGCCCTTTTTACTGCTCATGAAAACCACACATTACATGTCGTACCGCCATACAGTGAGAGTTTCAGAGGTGGTGGTCAAGATTGCTGTACGCACCGGTACCTTTAAATACCCAATAGCACATCCTCCTGCACTGATGCATGCCTGTATTCGTCGTGGCGTACTATCCACAAGTTCATCAAGGGGCACTGTTGGTCCAGATTGTCCCACTCCTCAACGGCGATTCGGCGTAGATCCCTCAGAGTGGTTGGTGGGTCACGTCGTCCATAAACAGCCCTTTTCAATCTATCCCAGGTATTTTCGACACGGTTCATGTCTGGAGAACATGCTGGCCACTCTAGTCGAGCGATGTGGTTATCCTGGAGGAAGTCATTCACAAGATGTGCTTGATGGGGGCGCGAATTGTCGTCCATGAAGACGAATACCTCGCCAATATGCTGCCGATACGGTTGCACTATCGGTTGGAGAATGGTATTCACGTATCGTACAGCTGTTACGGCGCCTTCCATGACAACCAGGAGCGTACGTTGGGCCCACATAATGCCACCCCAAAAAGACAGGGAACCTCCACCTTGCTGCACTCGCTGGGCTGTGTGTCTAAGGCATTCAGCCTGACGGGGTTGCCTCCAAACACATCTCCGACGATTGTCTGGTTGAAGACATATGCGACACTCATCGGTGAAGAGAGCGGTCCATTAGATGTGTTGTTGGGCCAATCTGTACCGCGCTGCATGGCGTCGTGGTTGCAAAGATGGACCTTGCCATGGACGTCGGGAGTGAAGTTGTGCATCGTGTAGCCTACTGCGCACAGTTTGAGTCGTAACACGACGTCCTGTGACTCCACGAAAAGCGTTATTCAACATGGTGGCGTTGCTGTCAGGGTTCCTCCGAGCAGTAATCCGTAGGTAGCGGTCCTCAACTGCAGTAGTAGCCCTTGGGCGGCCTGAGCAAGGCGTGTCATCGACAGTTCCTGTCTCTCTGTATCTTCTCCGTGTCCGAACAACATTGCTTTGGTTTACTCCGAGACGCCTGGACACTTCCCTTGTTTAGAGGCCTTCCTGGCACAAAGTAACAATGCGGACGCGATCGAACAGCGGTATTGACCGTCTACAGACAACGCGAGCCGTGTACCTCCTTCCTGGTGGAATGACTGGAACTGATCGGCTGTCGGACCCCCTCCGTCTAATAGGCGCTGCTGATACATGGTTGTTTACATCTTTGGGCGGGTTTAGTGACATCTCTGGACGGTCAAAGGGACTTTGTCTGTGATACAATATCCACAGTCAACGTCTATCTTCAGGAATTCTGGGAACTGGGGTATGCAAAATTTTTGTGATTTGTGTAGGTATAAAGTGTGGCAGGAAGAATAAACAATGAAATTTATGGTTGATTTGGTGCTATACATAGTGCGAGATTTAGGAAAAATCGCTACCACCTCTGGCAGCAACAATAGCTCTAAGCCAGCTGGATGTGTACAACTCAAGAGCAGATGTTTCCAGTGAGAACGTCTTGACCAGGACAACGATCGAACACCTAACAAATCAGGGTAGGTCAGCTCAGCATGGACATTATCTTGTTGAGAAATGACGTAACAGAGACCACGAAGAGAGGGTGCAACAACTGAACTTAACATCTCAGAAATTGATGGCTACGCGAACCAGAGGTGATCGCATCGTACAGCCGGTGGCACCCCGAACAGTCACGCCTAGTGCTGAGACGGTATCACGATAACGAATGGAATGTGGATATGTTCGAATCCTCAACATCGAGCTGCTCTAAGCAGAATCGGCATTGGTCTAAAAAGACGACGTGGTGCCACTCCAGTGTTTAACGCACCACAGTCGATGTGTGTCTCGCTGCTGGCGCGTCAAGGGAATCCACAATAACGATCGCCTTCCTTAGAGTCCGTGATGCTGCACACATCATCACACTGTGCGTATGCAACTTGCTTTGCTGGAAACAAGCCTACGTAACTCCGGGTACTTTGGTTGACGTGACTGTACTGTCCTGCACGGCCGCAAGACGAGTGGGCTCGCTGAGACCCTTCGTGACAAAACTCGGGTTTCGCCTAATGCGAACAGCAATATCACGGAACGCTAGATCGGCGTCTAGATGCCCATGTAGACAGCCGCTGTCGCATTCCAATGCGTCTCTCGTTTTTGCATGATGTACCGGGTGATCAAAAAGTCAGTATAAATTTGAAAACTTAATAAACCACGGAATAATGTAGACAGAGAGGTAAAAATTGACACACATGCTTGGAATGACATGGGGTTTTATTAGAACCAAAAAAAAGTTCACAAAATGTCCGACAGATGGCGCTGGACAGCAAAACGTCAGTGACTGCGCATGACAATCGCGTGTAAAAGGAGCTGTAATGAGAGAGAGAATCAGATGCGCCAGCAGTCGCAGCATGTTGACGTTACCTGAAAAGGCGCTTTTAGTGAAGCTGTATTTTCAGAATGGGGAATGTGCTGGTTCAGGGTTACGATCCTATTGCCATAGGAAGGGGATTCGAACGGGTAAAGGTCCGTTGACAAATGCAGCTGTGGCGAGAATGATTTCGAAGTTCAAAGCCACGGGTTGTTTACACGATAGACCCCGTAGTGGCCGACCGAACACAGGGTGTAATGCTGCTGAGACAGTTCAGGAAGAAGTGGAGACTGTAGCGGGTTCGTCTATGCACGGGGAAATCAGCACTCGTGCAGTCGCACGTCGCACTGGCATTCCATACACTACTGTTTGGTTGGCACTGAGTCGTACCTTCCGATGCTACCCGTAAAAAATCCATGGGCATCATAAACTGTTACCTGGCGATTTAGTGAAGTGGAGGGCATTTGCGGTGTGGGCGTTTCAAAAGATGGCGGAAGATGACGATTGGTTGAGTAAGTGTTGTGGACCGACGAAGCTCATTTCACGCTCCGAGAGTCTGTCAACGCCCACGACTGCAGAATTTGGGCTACCGAAAATCCTAGAACTGTCGTGGAAACTCTATTGCACGACGAGAAAGTCACGATATGGATTGGATTTACCACATCTACCGTTATCGGGCCTTTTTTCTTCGAGGAAATGCGTGATTCTGGTTTTGTAACTGCTACCGTGACGGGTGAGAGGTACGCCGATATGTTACAGAATCGCATCATCACCAGCCTGGCTGATAAACACCAACCTGCTGGAACGTACGATGTTTATGCAGGATGGCGCTCCACCCCATATTGTTAGACGCGTGAAAGATCTCTTGTGCGCGTCGTTTGGTGATGATCGTGTGCTCAGCCGCCACTTTCGTCATGCTCGGCCTCCCAGGTCCCCAGACCTCAGTCAGTGCGATTATTGGCTTTGGGGTTACCTGAAGTCGCAAGTGTATCGTGATCGACCGACATCTCTAGGGATGCTGAAAGACAACATCCGACGCCAATGCCTCACCATAACTCCGGACATGCTTTACAGTGCTGTTCACAACATTATTCCTCGACTACAGCTATTGTTGAGGAATGATGGTGGACATATTGAGCATTTCCTGTAAAGAACATCATCTTTGCTTTGTCTTACGTTGTTATGCTAATTATTGATTACCTGATCAGATGAAGCGCCATCTGTCGGACATTTTTTGAACTTTTCTATTTTTTTGGTTCTAATAAAACCCAATGTCATTCCAAACATGTGTGTCAATTTGTACCTCTGTTTCTACAGTATTCCGTGATTTATTCAGTTTTCAAATTTATACTGTCTTTTTGATCACCTGGTATAACACAACCACTATGCAAATGCGATGTGCGATGAGAAACACGTTAATCAATGATTGCTTATGTCCAGAATATACATTGACGGAAAACGAATCACAACCCCAAGAAGGAGGTGCGCGTCATAAACGAAAGTCAGTGGGCGTATTTCTACATCTCGAAGATGATGTATATTCAGATTTCGCACCAGTCGCATAACGGCACTATGAGGATGCAAATTAGGTTTGCTTTAAATACATGCTGTAACGGTCGTAAGCGTTAGTTACCTTTGAGACTAAACGTGGTGAGTTGATGTTAGTCAAAAATGCCTTTAAGGCGACAAACACGCCATTATCAACACCTCACTGAGTTTAAATGAGGTCGTCTAATAGGGCTAAGAGAAGCTGGATGTTCCTTCTGCTATACTGCAGAAATACTTGGCAGGAAGGTAGCCACTGTACGTGATTGCTGGCAGCGGTGGTCACGGTAATGTGCCGTCGCAAGATGACTTGGCTCCGGACGGTCATGTTACATTATCGAGAGGGAAGAACATCGCGTTCTGCGTATGGCCCTGGCGCTTCGTACTGAATCTGCAGTGGCAATTTGAGCAGCCAGTTGGCACTACTGTGACACAACGAACTGTTACAAACAGTTTACTTCAAGGAGAGGACCGAACCAGATGCTCTATAGCGTGCCTTCCATCAACCTCAAACCACCGCCATTTGCAACTTCAGTGATGTCAACCGAGAGCTGATTAGAGGTTAGAGTGGGAGGTCTATTGTGTTCTCTGATGGAAGGTGGTTCTGTCTCGGTGAAAATGATGACCATGTGTTGCCTATAAGGAAGCCAGTTGAGGGCCTCCAGCCAACCTGTCTGCGTGCTAGACACCCTGGTACTACTCCTTGGGTTATGGCCTGCAATGCGATTTCGTATAAAAGCAGGAGCACTCTAGTGTTTATTCCACGCACACTGACTGCACATTTGTACGTCAGTCTGGTGATTCGAACTGCTGTGCCGCCATTCATGAACAGCATTCCAGGGAGTCTTTTCCAACAGGATAACGATTGCCCACATACCGCTGTTGTAACCCAATAAGCTCAACAGAGTCACGACATGTTGTCTTTACCTGCTCGGCCAGCAGGCCTGCCTCCAATGGAAAACGTACGGGACACCATTAACCGCCCCTGTACTGATCGATCAAGTGCAACAGGCATGGAACTCAGTTCCACAAACTAACATCCGGCACCTGTACAACACAATTCAAGCACGTTCTCGATTATTCTTGCAGTGGCTTATCTCTCTCTTACATTAACCTCTGAACTTGAAATGTTAACCAACTGAAAATGTTAGTTACGCAGATGTATTCCCGAAATTTCATTACTGTACATTATTTATTTTTTGGTGTTACGATGTTTTCCGTCAGTCTATATGGCGTTATTGATACCTACTTCGTGAATATCGACTGAAACGCTAATAATTTTTGTATCCAAGTCTGTATTACATTTCGTGCCAGTTTGCCGTTTGTTGCGTGCTACACTCACGCTGTTGCAAGTTTAGTGACCAGCAGTGTATGTGGATGCAAAGTTTGCCACCCTTTCCATGCACATGTTCTTGACTTCACTGCTTTAACTGTTCCGGCAATATGTTCTGCTAAAGCAATATATCTGTTTTGACTGACTCTAAACTGGTCTAGTGACTTTTTTTCTATTGTTTGTGGCGCACTGCCAATAACTGTAGCGCAGCACGTGAATTTCTGCTGCCATTCTCATGCTAGGAAACAAAAGAAAAATTCGGACTAGGAATTACAATCCATGGAGAAGAAATAAAAACTTTGAGGTTCGCCGATGACATTGTAATTCTGTCAGAGACAGCAACGGACTTGAAAGAGCAGTTGAACGGAATGGACAGTGTCTTGAAAGGAGGATATAAGATGAACATCAACAAAAGCAAAACGAGGATAATGGAATGTAGTCGAATTAAGTCAGGTTATGCTGAGGGAATTAGATTAGGAAATGAGACACTTAAAGTAGTAAATGAGTTTTGCTATTTGGGGAGCAAAATAACTGATGATGGTCGAAGTAGAGAGGATATAAAATGTAGACTGGCAATGGCAAGGAAAGCGTTTCTGAAGAAGAGAAATTTGCTATCATCGAGTATAGATTTAAGTGTCAGGAAGTCGTTTCTGAAAGTATTTGTATGGAGTGTAGCCATGTATGGAAGTGAAACATGGACGATAACTAGTTTGGACAAGAAGAGAATAGAAGCTTTCGAAATGTGGTGCTACAGAAGAATGCTGAAGATTAGATGGGTAGATCAGATCACATAACTAATGAGGAGGTAATGAATAGAATTGGGGAGGAGAGGAGTTTGTGGCACAACTTGACAAGAAGAAGGGACCGGTTGGTAGGACATGTTCTGAGGCATCAAGGAATCACAAATTTAGCATTGGAGGGCAGCATGGAGAGTAAAAATCGTAGAGGGAGACCAAGAGATGAATACACTACGCAGATTGAGAAGGATGTAGGTTGCAGTAAGTACTGGGAGATGAAGAAGCTTGCACAGTATAGAGTAGTACGGAGAGCTGCATCAAACCAGTCTCAGGACTGAAGACCACAACAACAACAACATTGTCATGCTAGGATTTCAAGCTTGCATGGAACAATTTTAAACCATCTCTGTAATAGTCGGCTGCAATTCTACGTGTCTGATGATTCAGTGTGACCTGGCATTAAACAATGTAATTTCATGTGATATTACAGAAAAATTATTTGTAGCGGAATCTTTCTAAGAAAAAATGTGTCAGGTGAATGGAACTAAGGCGCAAATAGGCCAAGTATCAGTCATTCACTCAATAGAAAGTCGCTGATTTTTCGGTTGAAATGCTGTCATACTGCGAAGTTCTAGTCGTGGACCTTTATGTCAAAGAGATTACGACTAGACATCCGCATCTAGTCGGCTGTAACAGCGGCCGATCAATCGTATCATCGTGTCAAGACTTCCACGTTGTCTCTTTTTATTAATTCTGAAACAAATAGAAATGGGTTAGGACAAGGTAAATATAAATATGATAGTAAACATTAGTATTCCATTTGAGCATATATATTATCATAAAATGTACAAGCACGAAAAAATACCGCACCTCCTAATCACAGCGTGCGTCGGAGGTTTGAGGACTCTCTCGGGCATGTGTGTGTGTGTGTGTGTGTGTGTGTGTGTGTGTGTGTGTGTGTGTGTGTCGTCCTTAGCATAAGTTAGTTTAAGATAGATTAAGTGGTGCGTAAGCTAAGGGACCGATGACCTCAGCAGTTTTGTCCCGTAAGACCTTACGGCAATTAACACAAGACAAAAGAAGAGAGAGTGTATGAGCGAAGGAGACAGGAACCCTCGCTAAAGAACCTAGTCTCATTTGTTTCAAACGTTATGTTTAATATTTTTTATTTCGACATAACTGTCATCAAGAGTGTGACTGAATGAAATTTAAAATGTTTATTTGATACCATAATCACTAAAACAATAAAAAATTTTAAAAAGTTACATTACTAATTTCGACGCACTGAATCGTCGCTTTCAAATTTAATCACATGCCTGGAAAACTTCATTAATATTTGCAACCACACTTCTTTCAAATATTACGAAAAATACACTAAAAGCACTAAATTGAAGCAAAGGCAGCAGAAACGGGTCACAAGACGTTGTGACAATCTTTGGTTGATGAGTCATTTCGCACCTTAATGGCGTGTAGATGAAAACTGCATCGGGATGAACCATATTACATATTCTTGCATTAGGTCCTGCAGTGATGCAACGATCAGTTTGCAAACAAAGGCTCACACGTCTGAAAATTAAAAAAAAAAAAAGTACGTGCATCTAACTAGCATCATGGCAAAAGCTGCCATTAGATAAGTAGTTATCACTGCCTCACCGTAATCTTATAACGTGTAGCAAGCCATAACTATAGCCCTACACTCAATTTTAATGTGTTCTGCTAATGAAATCTTAAAAAGACGATTCACTTTCATTTGAGACTCACACAGGGCTAATCTGCAAACCTGACATCGCATCAGCTGCCAGATTACACATCAAATCACTAGAGGGCGTAAGCGTAACATACAAAAACATAGGACAAAAGGGGATCGATAAGGAGTTTAAAATAACAAGCGCTAGAAAGCGCCACTGTCAAATTTCTGCCAACATGTCCTTTGTTAAAACGTAAACTCTAGAAGGTGTTATTCATTATTTACAATCTTTAAATAGGGTAGACAGAGTGTATGATCGTGGTAGACGGATTGTAACAGCTTTCAGCAAGAAGTTTACTTACAATGCAACATCATGGCAACCCAAATACTGTTATAAATACAATCTAAAGTGATAATTCAATGTACTGTGTTTATAAATAAGTAGGACCATTACACCTAGTAGGCCGGGAAGGTCGCGTTGTCCGTCTGTTTGTAGTTCGAGTTAGGTTTTACAGTCAAACCGGTAACAACTGTAATATAGTGCAGCGAAGACTACAACGATATGGTACTGACCTATGGGGAGACGCACCGCAATGCAATTGAGGCCCTAATATTCACAACGTTTTCCAACGCGACGTCTACATTCTGCGTATGTTTTTAGACGTACAGAGATGCTTTTAAGAACCGAGGGAGCTTTCCAGGTACAACGTTTCGTGGAAAGACCAATCCGCGACGCAGTCGTTATTGCCCGGAACGTTGTTGAGTATTCTGGAGCACATACTACGCACTATAAGTATAGCTTATATGAAAATAACGTGTACGTACTAGTCTATTGGTACTATTATCGTGCTATTGCATTTTGGTTGCAGTATTATTTGTACCTATAATAATAATAATATGGTCATTATTGTTAATATTATAAAATTCATTAGATTTCGCCCTTTGATACCTCTTTCTTATCGTAATTAGGACAAAGAAAAGCTGCACCGGACCTGGGGATATCAAAGTCTGCGGTACAAACGACCCCGGGGGGAACGTAAATGGCATCCTTTTAAGCTGCACCTACACCAACAACTACATGGAAAAGATTTACAAAATCGGGTATCGTTCAGCAGACGTCTCGTAAATAAAGAAACCATAAATCCGTATTTCATCAAGGAGTGTGTATGGAGAGATGAATGCTATTTCGCCAACGACGCCACTGTCAATAAACAAAATCTACATTACTGGGCTCCTACAAATCCTCTCTGGTTATGACCAACTCACATGCAAGCGCACTGGAATGTTAACGTATAGTGCGGCAATCTAGAACACCACGCCACTGGACCAGTTTATTTGGCTCCCAGACTAACTGTTAGGCTGTATTTGCAATTCCTACAGAATGAGCTCAATCTTGGACATCTCCTAGAAGACATCCCACTTCCGTTAGCAGTGAGGTACTGTTTCAGCACGATGGTGCACCCCCCCCCCCCCCCCCCCGCCCATAATACTGCGAACGGTGGATAGGTCGTGATGGTCACATTCGATTACCTCATTTAACGCTCTTGAATTTTTTCTTATGGGGTTATATCAAAGCCATGGTTTACGAATGTTGTTGTTGTTGTGGTCTTCAGTCCTGAGACTGGTTTGATGCAGCTCGCCATGCTACTCTATCCTGTGCAAGCTTCTTCATCGCCCAGTACCTACTGCAACCTACATCCTTCTGAATCTGCTTAGTGTATTCATCTCTTGGTCTCCCTCTACGATTTTTACCCTCCACGCTGCCCTCCAACGCTAAATTTGTGATCCCTTGATGCCTCAAAACATGCCCTACCAACCGATCCCTTCTTCTAGTCAAGTTGTGCCACAAACTTCTCTTCTCCCCAATCCTATTCTATACCTCCTCATTAGTTACGTGATCTACCCACCTTATCTTCAGCATTCTTCTGTAGCACGACATTTCGAAAGCTTCTATTCTCTTCTTGTCCAAACTAGTTATCGTCCATGTTTCACTTCCATACATGGCTACACTCCATACAAATACTTTCAGAAACGACTTCCTGACACTTAAATCTATACTCGTTGTTAACAAATTTCTCTTCTTCAGAAACGATTTCCTTGCCATTGCCAGTCTACATTTTATATCCTCTCTACTTCGACCATCATCAGTTATTTTACTCCCTAAATAGCAAAACTCCTTTACTACTTCAAGTGTCTCATTTCCTAATCTAATTCCCCCAGCATCACCCGATTTAATTTGACTACATTCCATTATCCTCGTTTTGCTTTTGTTGATGTTCATCTTATATCCTCCTTTCAAGACACTGTCCATTCCGTTCAGCTGCTCTTCCAAGTCCTTTGCTGTCTCTGACAGAATTACAGTGTCATCGGCGAACCTCAAAGTTTTTACTTCTTCTCCATGAATTTTAATACCTACTCGGAATTTTTCTTTTGTTTCCTTTACTGTTTGCTCAATATACAGATTGAATAACATCGGGGAGAGGCTACAACCCTGTCTCACTCCTTTCCCAACCACTGCTTCCCTTTCATGCCCCTCGACTCTTATAACTGCCATCTGATTTCTGTACAAATTGTAAATAGCCTTTCGCTCCCTGTATTTTATACCTGGTTTACGAAACGGGACCGGAAAATCCAGATGTGTTAAAAGAACGAACACGTCATTGTTGTGCTTCAGTATCTGCAGGAATGTTAAGAGGTGTCCACGCTAATACCGAAAGCCGCTTACATCAATGCATCCAACAAAGCGGACATGCATTTGAACATTTGTGTTATGAACAATGCAATTACAAAAAATCTGCCAGTCTATAACACAAGTTTAAAGGAACATCGTTCGTGATATTCATTATATTCGTTGTTCTTTATTGCAATCAAGGATATGATATCATTTGTGTAATACTGCTAATTGTGAAGCAAGAATTGGTCAATTATGTGTTTTTAAAAAATTAGCTGTCATATGCTTTGAAACAGATAATTAATGTGCTTTGGCCTTTCTGCTTACTGTTTTGATCAGGGACAATCATTTCTCTACACAGATACGTTTCTCAAGCCCAGGAATCGAATTCAGCACCACTCCTACCGCAAGTAAGTTTTCTAGCAACGAGCTAGGGGACCAGTTATAGCTGTAAAGTGTTTGTTTTCAAGCACTGGTCTTAAGTTTAGCAGGATCTCCTCCTTGTTGCAGTGGAGTCCCCTTTATTGTTCTGCTTAGGCAAACATTTTAGCAACTATGGTTTCTTTTCTTTAAGTGGGTATTGTATTTTACTCACTTTAGAACTGTATTGTCTTTTTCGTTTTAGACCAGTGTTCTCAAAACAGAGTCATTTCACTGTTAACAAAATACGGTTTTTATATATAGAATAAAGGTTGCAATTTAAGATTTTTCACTACTTCCGTATTACAGTATATTATGTGCCTAGATGTAGAACCGTTGCCAGCGTAGAGACCTCGTGTAACGGGTGAGAACACAGGATGACGAGTGGTACTAAGCCAGGGAGTAGAACCCATCCAAAGAGCTTTCTATCTGGACTGACACATGGCGTTGTAGGATGACCAGGATGTCATTCAGGCTCAGGTGCTCAACAGGTTCAGGTACCATGGAACAATCACACAACAGAATCAGTGAAGTAAGCATGAAAAAATACCGTACTTCTTAATCACAGCGCGTGTCTACCGCATGATAGAAGAAGAGAGAGTGTGAATGTGTGAAGGAGACAAGATACCTTGCTTTTTTTAAAAAAAAAAAAAAAAAAAAAAAAAAAAAAGAGAGAGAGAGAGAAAAAGACGAAAAGCCAGTCTCATTTGTTTCAAAGGTTATGTTTAAGTTTTAAAACGTTGCGTCATTCTATCTAAGGAAAGGTCGAGAGTGCAATTAATTTTTGATAAAGGGGGTTTCACTACACAGTCCTGGGTCGCCCACGAAGTTCCACTGTGGTTTCTGATGTTACCAATGTCACGTGAGGCAGTATAATTAATAGTGTTACATTGTGCAATAGCTCCTGGTACCTGTACGACTATATACTATAATTGCTCCATTAAGCTGGTGTGAGCCACTGAAAGGCTGTATATTACATTACTTGTGGTACCCTTGGCGGCAGCAATAAATTCTTCGTATCCCAGTCCCCGATAGAACTGATAATATTCTATTATCCCTTTCGTAACGCCATTAATGTTGCAAATGGTCCATTGCTGGGACCATTAATTGTTTGAAAGCTGCTTCATAGCTGCGTTATTAGTATTCTCTCTCTCTCCTGATAAACTGTCTCTCCACTTTCCAGTAACAAAATTTTCGCCAGGGGGCCTTTCAGAATCCGTATATAGTGTTTTCGTGATGACGATGCAAATTTCCCGATCTGGTGGAGAAAGACAACTGCAAAATGTGAATTCAAAGATACATAGCCAAACATGTTGTGAGATAGTCTGCTACTGCATACAAAAACCTACGAATGTTCTTCGTACTACGTAACTGGTTTACTACGTTCACAATTGCTTACATTGTAGAGTAGGCCACTAATTAACTGCAGATGCCGTGATGTGCACACGGACATCGTCATTTCTGATGGGTAAAACTGCAGTTAGCGCTTACAAATAAGTGTGTGTAGTAGATCAGCCCTAGCGTAAAACTGCGTTGTACCCAGTTATGAATTTAGTCATGATTATCGTGTAAGAAGAAACAAATGGAAATTGTGAAAAAGTTGATAGGTTTTGTATAGCCAAGTGCCTACATACGAGATGTTCGATACATGAGACTGTTCCAGTCGTTAAGAGAAACAGGACAAAGAGTGCCACGCGTCCCTTACAAGTATACCAAACTGCTTCAGAAAATTTTTCTGGAAAATTTCCGAAATGTCGTTGGCAACCAAACAGCTATTGAAATTAATTCGTGGAACCTATGAGACTGGAGATATACCGTCATAATCTCGGACAAAATCTTCTTCCGACGACAGCAAAGCAGGTAAGTGCAAGAATTGTCGCGCAGGCAGCCTGACAGCCTATGTATCCAAGTTGCTGACAATAATGATACACAGAAAGATGGAAGGGAAAACAGAACACCTCTTAGGTGACGATCAGTTTGGCTATAGAAAAGGAAAAGGCACCAGAGTGACGGTTCTGACTTTTCGCTTGATAACGGAAGCAAGACTCACGAAAATTAAAAACACGTTCGTAAGTTTTGTCGGACTTGAAAAAGCGTTCGATAGATTAAAACGATTCATGATTTTCGAAATTCTCAAAAAAATAATTGTAAGCTATAGGAGAAGACGGGTAATGTACAGAACCAAGCGGTAGCAATAAGAATGTAACACCAAGAACGGCTCTGATTAAAAAAGTGTAGACCACAGATGAAGTCTTTCTCCTCTACAGTTCAACCTCGACATCGAAGAAACAATGACGGCAATGAAAGACAGGTTTAGGAATGCGATAAAAAGTCAGAGAAAATAATTTGTTTGATTCGATGATGATATTGCTGTTCTAGGTGAAAGTGATGAAGACTTACAAGACCTATTGAATGTACTGAATAGTCTGTAGAGTATAGAATATAGATTAAGAGCAAACCGAAAAAAGACGAAAGTAATGAATAATGAATTAGTGAGAAACTTATCATCAAAATTGAGGATCACGAAGTAAACAAAGTGAAGGAAATCTGCTACATTTGAAGCAAAATAAAGTAGTTTGTGTATAAAACCATCTAGATCGAAAAAAACCATCTAGACTGAAAAATGAGCTAGGTGAACACATTTTTAGGAAGCGAATATTCTTATCATATTCTTCATAATGCTGGGTTGGTTGCCTGTGACATTCTGAAGCCAGATGTGGAAGCTTTCACTCATAAATTGTTTTCACATTGTGCGGTCTACACTGTAAGAGTCCGTAAGTTAATAGAATTCTGTGGGTTTGTAGGAACAGAATACAAGACAGTTTAGCCTCACTGTAAAACAAGATGGTTATCACTTTCATCTGCAATTGAGAGGGTACTGCAGATATATAGGATGATCTAAAAAGTTACTTCCTATCTGAAGAAAACTGTTATGTAAGTGTTAGGCTCTTTGTAGAAAATCCATGGAAATTGTGAAAAAGTTGATAGGTTTTGTATAGCCAAGTGCCTACATACGAGATGTTCGATACATGAGACTGTTCCAGTCGTTAAGAGAAACAGGACAAAGAGTGCCACGCGTCCCTTACAAGCATACCAAAATGCTTCAGAAAATTTTTCTGGAAAATTTCCGAAATGTCGTTGGCAACCAAACAGCTATTGAAATTAATTCGTGGAACCTATGAGACTGGAGATATACCGTCATAATCTCGGACAAAATCTTCTTCCGACGACAGCAAAGCAGGTAAGTGCAAGAATTGTCGCGCATATTCTTATGTTATGGTGTGTTCACAGTAAAAAGACTTTTTTACAAAAAAATTCTGTACATTGAATGTGAGATCAAAACTGCTGCAGAAGTCTACTCTGCATCACAGGGCATTGCCTCTAGTTTGCAAGAAAGGGCAGAAGTGCATTTTGTCCCTTTAAAAGTAAAATAAATTGTTACTGTACCTGATGACGGAAATTCAGTTAAAGTCTTTGAAAGTAAAATGTAAACATTTTACACTGTTACTTACAACTATATTAATAAACGGGTGACCCAATACAGTGGTATGTATATATTTCAGTGGTTAACTCTGGAAAAATAGTCAGAGAGGCGAGTAGTGGAAAAAACTTGGTTATTTTTAAGAGTAGTTATTATTGTTACTGAAGACTCTGTACTCTTTGATAACATAAGACCTTTAAGGACATACTACATAACGTCCATTAGTCCAAGGAAATGAAAAATATTTGAAATAAATCACATTTTTTTACCTTAATTCCCCAGTTTTTGAACGTTAAAATATGGTAACCCTAGGGTGGACAGAGTAATAAATTTAGTACACTTCTGTCAGCGGCAGTGGCTCTAACTCGGGTGAGCTTCGAGCTGAAATGAGCTTGGATAATAGATACGCGTACATCATGCCATGCTACTTCAATCTACCCAAGAGTTCGTCGTTGGTGGTGGCTGGCGATTGGTGGCGTACGTCTCCCAGCAACCAATGACCGGATGTTATCAGTGGATGAGAGATCTGGAGAATTTGATGACCAGGGTGAAAATCGAAAACCCTTTGTGTCGAGGTAGATCAGGACAGTAAGGCCAACATTGGGTCTTGCGGTATCTTGTAGAAAGATAGCGTCTACGGAATGACACCTCGTACCTTCATGGCCGGTTCTGGGCTGGAAGACGATGAATGCATCCTTCAACGCTTCTTATCCTTGGACCCTCGAGACGCGAATGACGTCCACCGTGATGCTACAGCTAGAACCAGAACTCGTCTGAAAACAAGATATCTAGGCTGTCCTGTGTTCAGTCTTGTCTTTGGGCGCATCGCAGTCTGCACTCTGCACGCCCCTCTCTCGTATGACAATGGTCGCTGTGTAGACAGTCCACGGCGCTGCAAACGTCGTCGCGGTGTCCACGTGAATCCTTGTCTTGCTGACCATTTTCTGACTCAACCTACGCGACCTCGCCACTATCGTGCCAATTTCGAATTCCGATACGTGCTGCTAGCAGTTTCTCACTTATACACGACCCATAACACGATCTTCTCGCAACAAGCAATATTCAAATGCGATTTCTGAGTGAGAAACCTGCTGCGTAATCCTTCATTATATCGAAGCGTCTAGTGCAGAATGATGCAACAAGAAAGAACATATTTCAATTGTTTATTATGGACAAAATATAAAAGACAAAAACACGTTGCCCACGTCACTGGGTAGAAGAAGGTTCAAGTTTTGACACAGCTGCGCATTTGTTTGTAACAACATGGCGACTACACCACAAGAGAAATTATTCTGTGTGTTGAAATTTGCGTGAAGTCAATCCATTGCTCAAATGCAACGCGCATTCCGCCGTCTGTTCAGCAACAAGCTGGCTCTGTACAAGCAGATTTATGACTATCATAACAAATTCTTGGAAGCTAGTTGCGTATGCGGAGGGAAGAGCACTGGTCGGCCACGCACGTCTGATGAAAATGCCGAGTATATCTGAGATGCGTTCACACGGAGCCCAAGCCCATAAGTCGGGCAGGCCAGGAACTTCAACTTCCTCAAACAACGGTGTGGCTTGCTCTGAAACGTTGCCGTAGTAGTCGCAGTTACTGCAGCAATTCCGTCCGCATGACCATAACAAAAGGTACGAATTTTCCGCTTCAGATGATATGGCTGAGGATAGTTTCACCAAACGACTCATCTTTCGGATGAATCGTAGTTTCATCTATTGGGTAAAGTAGACTGCCATAATGTAAGAATTTAGGGATCACAAAATCCTGGCGTCGTCGTCGAACATAAACAGACTCACCGAAACTGAATGAGTTTTGTGCCGTTTCCGTTCATAAGATTTCTGGACTTTTTTTTTTGCGGAGGAGACTCTGACTGTGACGGAATCTCGTATTTGGGCATGCTGCAAATTTGGTTGTCTCCTCACCTTCACAAAAATTCCAATGATTTAATTTTTATACATGACGGCGCCTGCCCAGATTTCGCCTTGAGGTGAGGCGTTAGCTTAACAATATCGTCCCACAACGTTGGACATGAAGAGGTGGACTACAAGATATTGTTTTATTGTTTCCGGGACTCCGGGTCAGCGCACTTCACACCTTCCAATGCTTTCGTACCTCTCTTTTTACTTCACCTTTTACTTTACCACTACCTCTGCCTCCATCTTCCTCTGTCTCTCACTGTCACTCTGCACCCAGCGAGAAATCCTAACGCTGCTACGTCCTTCTCTATGTCATCTTTCCACCGTGTGCGAAATCGACGCAATAGTCTTGTTGCTTGGAGAGTGCCCTAAAATGCCCTCCTAGGAATTCTGTTGGTTTCCATTCTAGCCACATGCCCAGCCCACTGCAGTCTCCTACTTTTTAATTTCTGAACGATCGTGTGTTGCTTCAATAAGTGATAAGTTTCAGTGTTCATTCTCCGACACAAGTCTCTAGCTTTTTCTTATCACTCTTCTATTGAAAACATTTAGATTTTCTCTTTCTTTCTGGGTAAGCGTCCAACATTCCGAACCATACAGTACTACTGGCGGATTATGGTGTTGTATATCTTCACCTTAGTTGCTTAGAGCGTACAGACAACTTGATCCTGAGGCTATTCTCTCATTTATATTGAGTGTTACGATATTTTCACTGCTGAAGGCCGATCCAAGGTACTTAAACTGATGAACTTTTCTGAACCTATAATGGTGATCAATTTCAGAGTGTGGATTTGGGTTTACGACTCGACCTATTTCCATATGTTCTGTTTTATCTTGGTTTATCAAAAGTCCCATTTTGCTGGCACTGTGCCTGAGAGGCCTGTACATGTCCTTCAGGTCTTCTGCTATTTCACTGAGTAAGACTACATCATCTAATGATGCCAGGAGTTTTACTTCACTGTGTTCGAATCGCAGACCATCGTATAGCTGCAAATTACTCTCGAGCCACTTTTTCCAATGCATGGTTGAAAAAAACACATAAAAGAGCATTGCCTTGTCGTAAGCCTGTTTCGATTGGGAATTTGGGATACACGGATCCCCTGAACTTCACAACCGCCTGTGAGCCATCCATGCACAGTTGTATCATGCTAATGATTTTGGTGGGCATCCTAAATTCTCTTAATGTGCTGTAGAGGCTCCTTCTGTGGATGCCGTCACAGGCTCGCTGGAAATCAATGAACAGATAGTGAATGTTTTTTTTTATTTTTTTTTTTTTAATTCCTAGCATTTCTCAAAGGTCTGCCGCAGAGTAAACAGATTGTCTTTTGTGGAGCGGTTTGGTAGAAGTCCAGCCTGGTACTCTTGAACAATGTTTTCTGTATAAGGCTTAAATTTGTCGAGCATGGTCATTGGCAGAAATTTGTATGTTATAGTCAGAAAACTGATACCTCTGTAATTTCCGCATTCCATTTTGTTTCCTTTCTTGTGTATTGGTCAAATTATTTTCCAGTCTTCAGGTAGCGTTTCAGTTCTCCAGATCGTTGTGTTAAGGTTCTAAATTTCTCTGTGTAGTTTCTGTTTACTCTGTTTGAACATCTCTGCTGAATCTGGTACTGGCCTTGTTGTTTTCCAGCTTTTGAATGATGTGTACGATTCCCTGTTCTGTAACGCTGTACTCGTCAGTAGTACTGCTGTTACTCTCGAACATCGAGTAGTTGAAGGTTATGTGAGGGTCAGTGCAATTTAGCCTTTGTGAGGAATACTCTTTTCATCTTGCAAAGAGTACCTTCTAGCTGTGTTAGCATGTTTTTATTTTTATGAATAAGTTTTCACTTTGCCTCTGTTACCGTTCTTTGTACGCTGAAACAGCTTCCTTGAGTTTCTATTCCCGCTTTCCACTTCTGTACATTCCAAGACCCCAGTTAGACATTTCCTTTTCTCTGTTTACCCTTCTAATTTCAGAGGAGGATAACACGTCAGTTTAAGATGGTGGGAAATCTAATTATTCAAACAGAGTCCGGTGTCTGACATGAACAAAGACCGACAGCATTATTGTTCGGAGACTAATGACGGTATCATTTGTAAATTGTCTTGCATGACATGGATGCAAGGTAATTACAAAGATTGACATTTAATCTCATAGCCGCTAATTGCAGTGACCAAAGACTAATTAATGACTGAACGCAATTAATGACTGTATCAAGCATCTGCCGACTTCACAGGTTCCAGTCTATAATATATGTTTCAGTAGCAAAAGTCATGTAATTATCCGCACTGAGAGTAGCTATATTTAAAATAATTGACTACAATAATTCTAGAAAGATATCACCTTTAATTACTTCAAGCCTTCAAACGATATATTTTAAACAGCTCTCACATAGCATGTCTGTTCACTTCGACAAGACCAGCAGAGAAAGAAACAAGAGTGAATCACGCAGCGCTTTTAGACTAAAACAAGAGAAAAATTTTTCCCACTCTGGTCTAGTTCAACGAGAAGCCATTTCAATATCGCTGATCACCGCTAAATTTTCACAACTATGTCACATAATTCTATTGCTACGTTACACTGAATAACTAGACATTGTGTGAGGCCGTTTGTTTTTCCTCCAAAAGGAAACCTTTCAGCAGCATCGTGGTGCTGCAATATTAATGGCCAGCTATGTACACCGAGATGACAAAAGTCGTGGGGTAGCGATATGAACGCATACTGATGGCGGTAATATCGCCAATAGCCTTCACTTAACGACTGAGAGCAGCGGCGTTTGCGTAGACTTTTCAGTGCTAACAGGCAAACAACACTGCGTGTCATCTCGTGGAAATCGGATTTTCTGCCGGATACCAGCGTCTTCCAAACACGATATTTCGACGTCATTACTTGACGTCTTCATCGGGTGTGACGTGAGACTGGCTGCTTGCTGGACCGGGTCGCATATTTATGCCTGCCCGGTGCCTGGTGTTCTGTTCGCCGTTCACTAGTCGGTCCGGGCCCGCGAGTCGCGCTATCCTGCCGCTCTAGGTGTTCCCTATTCCGTCCGCGCCCACTCTGACCGCCTCTAACTGCAGTCGTGGCCTCCTGGTGTTGCCTTCTCGGTCCGCGCCCGTGAGTGGCGTTCCCCTGCCACTCTGGACGTTCCCTATTCCGTCCGCGCCCGCTCTGGCCGCCTCCGACTGCGGCTGAGTCTTCCTGGTGATCCCTTCTTGGTTCGTGCCGGCAGTGTGCGGATGTCTGAGGCTCGTTGTTGGTGTTGGAAACATATTTTCTCCGGTATTGCTTCAGCAGTTCAAATGCTGGGTTCCATGCAGTGCTTAGCTGGTATCCTGCCTCCCGGTTAATCAGGTTTTGTGCCATATTTATCTCTATAGATTCAGTGATGACACTATCCCAGAACCTGGGGGTCTGGACCATGACCTTGGTGTTCTCATAATCCATGCAATGTTCCAACTCTAGGCAGTGTTCAGATATTGCTGATTTTGTGGCCTGCCTTAGCCTGGTATGTCGCTGGTGTTCCTTACATCTGATTTCCACCGTTCTAGTCGTTTGGCCAATGTAGGACATACCGCATTCACAAGGAATATGTAAATGCCAGGCTTCCTTAATCCCAGGTCATCTTTGACTGTTCCAAGTAAAGCCCTGATTTTGCTAGGTGGGCAGAAGACACTCTTGATGTTATGCTTCATTAGTATTCTGCTGATCTTGGCAGAAACAGGCCCGGCATACGGTAAAAATGCCAACTTCTTGATTTCTTCTTCTTGCTCGTTCTCCGGTGTATCCTGACGTCTGGCAGGATGTAGAGCTCTGCGGATGTCCCTGGATGAGAATCCGTTGTTAGCAAACACTTTTTGAAGATGTTCAAGTTCCCCTGCCAGGCTGTCAGAGTCAGACAGTGTCTTGGCTCGGTGTACGAGTGTTCTAAGCACCCCGGTCTTTTGTGCTGGGTGGTGGCAGCTGTCGGCCTGTAGGTATAAGTATGTGTGTGTTGGCTTTCGGTACACACTGTGGCTGAAGGTGCCATCCGCCTTCTTTTTCACCAGGACATCCAGAATCGGAACTGACCGTCCTTTTCTAGCTCCATGGTGAATTTAATATTCGGATGCCTTGAGTTCAGGTGGTCCAGGAAGTCTTCCAGTTTTTCGCGACCGTGGGGCCAAATTACAAATGTGTCATCAACGTATCTCAGGAAGCATGTTTGGAGATGTGCCCGCGAGTGGAACGTGGAGAAGGGGTGTGATTCAGGAGATGGATTATGCAGGGGAAATGGTCGCTCGAGTATGTGTCAGACAGAGCATACCACTCGAATCGACGTGAACTTGGATAGTGGATTTTGAAAGGTCCAAGTGGGAATAGGCATGTGTTGCATCCGAAAGGAAGGTATGTGCACCGGCATTTAAGCAGACTAGATTGAGGTGGTTGAAAAGGTCTGCCAAGAGGGATCCTCTTGGGCAGGATGCTGGAGAGCCCCAAAGGGGATGGTGGGCATTAAAGTCTCCAATCAACAAACATGGTGTAGGAAGCTGAGCAATCAGCTGTACCATGTCTGCCCTAGTAAAGGCAGACGATGATGGAGTGTAAACAGTACCAATGGAAAATGTGAAAGTGGAGGGAGTAATTCGGACGGCAACTGCCTGCAGATCTGTGTGCAATGTGATTGGATCGTAGTAGACATCATCCCGAACCAGCAACATGACCCCTCCATGAGCCGGATAACCTGCCACAGGGGGTAGGTCAAAACGCGCGGATGTATACTGTGCCAGGTCAATACGATCACATGGGCGTAACTTCGTTTCTTGGAGACCTACGACAAGCGGGCAGTGCATTCGAAGGAGCAGTTTTAGTTCCTGTCGGTTGGAGCGAATGCCGCGAATATTCCATTGAAGAAGTGCCATTATGAAAACGAAAAGAAAAAAAAAAGGAACAAGAAAGCGTCACCTAGATGGCCGCTGAGGGCCTGACCTCGAGGGAGCACTGCTCCTGCAATCGATAGGTGGTGAGTCATGGTCCATCAACTGAACAGTTGCGTCTGCCACCTTCCTGAGCTGGTCAGGAGGGACAGCTTCCTCCGCTGAGAGGCCAGATGATCGGCTACCAGCAGTGTGGCATGGCGAAACTGAAAATGGCCGGGGACGGCAACTGCTGGGTGGCGCAGGAGAAGAAACGTGCCTCGATGGAGACGGAGAACTCTTTTTACTATGGGCCTTCTTTGAAGAACTACGTTTTGTCGAAAGAACAGTTGATGGCTGTGAAGTTCGGGTACTCAAGAAATCTTCGCGTGTCGATTCTTTTTTGAAGGTCCGAGCATCTGATTTAGAGGTCCTCGTCTTAGCAGTAGCAGATGTTGTTTGAGCCTTAGGGTTGGTGGGAGGAAGAGGAGACGTTGATCGGGCGATTTTAGCACTGGCCGATCTGACGACCGAATCGCTAAATGTTAGATCGCATGTCTGTGTAGCTACCTCCCTGGTAGGCCGAGGAGAGGCGAGAACGGTAGTGTATTTCCCTGCCGGAAGCACAGTGGGCTTTCTGCTATTGAATAACTTGCGAGCAGCCGAGGTCGACGCCTTCTCTTTCACTCGAATTTCCTGTATACTTTTCTCATCGTTGTAGACGGGGCAGTCGCGAGAGGAGGCAGCACGGTCGCCCATGCAGTTGACGCAACGAGGGGACGGAGGTGGACAGTCACCCTCATGGGCGTCCCTGCCACAGGTAACGCATTTAGCGGCGCTTGAACAAGACTGCCGTGTATGGTTAAACCGCTGACACTGGTAACACCTTGTAGGGCTGGGTATATACGGCCGAACAGAAATGATCTCATAACCCGCTTTAATTCGTGAAGGCAATTGCACTTTATCGAATGTCAGGAATATGGTCCTTGACGACCCTTTTCATGACCCGATGGACGGCCGTCACTACCTGATCAGAGAGGAAAGGCAGAAACTCCCACCCGTACAGGGAATGTGTGTAAGAGAGTGGCTCGAAGTAATTTTTGGGCCTGGAAGGCGCTCTCTGTCTCCAACAGCAAGGTACCGTTGCGCAACCGAGTACAAGATTTCACTGGTCCTGCAATCGCTTCGACACCCTTCTGAATGACAAAAGGGTTGACTGGTGAAAAATCGTGACCGTCAGATCTTGTGACAACAAGAAACTTCGGTGCTGGTGGTAGAATTTTCGGAACAGGAGTTTCATCTAGCTTTCTTTTTTGGGCAGAAGACAGGGAAGAAGAAGAAGAGAAATCCATTGCGGTGAATCCCCCATGATTGCCAGCGTCTCCGATGGCGCGCTCCTTCCTTGTGGGGGGGCCCCTCAGAGGGCACTCCCGCCTTAGGTGATTGTTCACACCTCAGATCACAGATAGGACTGATAGAAGAGATAGAGAAGATCCAACGAAGAGCGGCACATTTCGTCACAGGATCGTTTAGTCGGCACGAGAGCGTTACGGAGATGCTCAACGAACTCCATTGGCTGACGTTACAAGAGAGGCGTTGTGCATCACGGAGAGACTTACTATTGAAATTTCGAGAGAGCACTTTCCGGGAAGAGTCGGACAACATATTACTTTCCCCTACATACGTCTCGCATAATGATCATGAGGAGAAAATTCGAGAAATTAGAGCCAATACTGAGGCTTACCGACTATCATTCTTCCCACACGCCATTCGCGAAGGGAACAGGTTTGGAGGGCTCAGTTAGTGGTACAAAAAGTACCCTCCACCGCAGACCACTGCATGAGGCACGTGTCAACGATAAAAGTTGAGGACCCCTAAGAACCGGCGCAATTCCATGGCCATTTCTGATCGAGCTGTGCTGGGGATAGCCTCTATATTTTCTGGCAGCGGCATGAGCTCTCAGAGGAAATAAAGTATCCCAAGAACGTAATTTCTGCCCTACCGAACACGCACTTCGATATATTCAAAACGATTCCAAACTCGCCCGTGTCAAAACCGTTCAAACTTCTTAACTGGTACGGATCCCATACCGCGCAGCAGTACGGAGCTTTACCGACGATCATTTCTTTCAGGTACGTTTTGTCAATGGAACAGAAAAAAGGAGATGGGAGAGGCAGTGGTGCAAAAACGCAAGACTGATTGTGGTATGTCGACGTGGGTGGATATGTAGACTGTTGAACAAGCTTTCGTATTAGTTTTACATCGAGCTGATCGCGAACCAGCTTAATATTCTTCTAAACTGGTTGAGAAACTTCCAGGTTCGGTACGCGGCTTAGTTGAAATGCAACGGTCAATAATACTACGCTCTTATTCGATTCAAGATAGTGTCATTTTCTTGTTTCGTCTGGCAATTTTTTTTACTCTGTAAGAGCAACGGATTCTGTAACTGAACAGCAGTGGCTCACGATAGTGAACTCATTTTGTCGTCTTGGTACTGCACACTGTAGCTGGCCTGTGACTATGTTACACATGTCGCAGTAAGTGTTCTTTTGTTTTAGCTGTTATAAGTAAATGTAAGATGCATACATTATACATAACGTAGAGTATTGTACTGAGACAATGAATGTAGCGGAGCAGATGTAGCATCGCCGTCCTGGACAAGCTTCTGACCTGTTATAAAGTGCCAAGTGTGCATCTCTACAACGTTGATTACTGTAATGGGTACTTACAGAGTGCGGTGTTGGGTTTGTGTTGTTAAGGACGAGGGGAAGGGAATAGGCTCAAACTCCACGGCGTCACGTAGCCTACTCCTCCCGAAGAGCATGAAGGGGGCCCCCGGCCTTTATGTCCCCTACGACGGGCGGATCACAATAGTGCGGCATAGCCTCACTTTATGAGACACTGCGGAGGGTTTTGGAATTTAATCCAGAACACTGGCGCAAAGACTGGTGACTCGGGAACTTTACGCCGCCACCTCTCCTCTCCGCCGGCCAAATATTAGCTGTGAAAATATTCTAACAGGATTCTAACATAACAGCTTGGCCCGAGTCGCTAACAGCTTAGCCCGAGTCGCGCCATCACAGAAGCATGCGTTAGCGATCTCGATAACGGTGAACACTAAGCTAAATGGACAGATTCCGATTTTTCGAAGCATCTCAATTAATTGGTTTACGAAGACTGAATAAGGCTTACCACATCGGCTCCACCGGGAACATAGTTTACTTAGCTCCAGTGGGAATCTGCACGTACCGTCAGCATAACACGATATGATACAGAAAACGCTTGCTGTCGTCTGTACATTAAGACACAACGCAAAGTTTTTTCTGGTACGGCATCTCGTCACCAGTAAAAACCGGACTGTCAGAGATTGTTATCCATAGGTTACACTTGAAGCTTCTATGCGCTCTGAACAGTGGAGTATTACGAAACTGTTATCACTGATCGTTAAGAAAGCACTGATCGTTAAGAAAGCACTGATCGTTAAGAAAGCAGAGTCGAATGTCTCTCAATGCTACGCTGACGTTACGTTGGCGAGGAAGGTAGTAAGTGGCAAACAATTTTATGGTTACATACAAGAAATCTTATGACATAGTACTTTTAGTTTTGCTGCATTTTTCTTCTAATTTTGTACTTTTGACATATATCTCTCTCTCTCTCTCTCTCTCTCTCTCTCTCTCTCTCTCTCTCTCTCTCTCTCTCTTTCTCGCTCTCGTGCGATTTGCATGTGTGTTTCTTTCAAAAGCTGTTTGCTCCCCCACGTGTGTCTCTTTCGAAAGCTGTTTGCTCCCCTATTGTCGCGTCGACGGATCTCTCTTCGTGTACCACAGCTTCCTGCAATGCTGTCGAATAGCCAGTAATCACATGCGCAGTAATGGGACTGTCCATGTCAAAACTCAGTAAAAGACAAGGCAAAGTAAGGTTATACTTTATACTATTTATTTTGCAATTTCTTCTGTACATGATTTATCTCTGTATCGATGGGAGGGGGTAAGCAGTTCCGGCATTTGCCTTACAACCAAGGAAAACCTCCCGAAAACCCTGGTCGGAACTGAGGGTCCGTAGTCAGCTGGACGCACTGGATGGGGTGGCGACGCTAAGCATGTCACGTAGAGGCGTCGGCCAAAGGTGCATGACACAGGCGCGAAGAGTCGGTAGAGTCCCCCTCTGCGTAGTGTGGCCGACACGTAGCAGACCATCACCGGCCTGCAGCGTAGTGTCGCACTGTCCATGGAAATCAGTCCGGTTCGTTCCAGCAGGAGAGGGCAGCACGGAGTGACCGCAGCTTTACACAGCGAGAATTTTTCACGTGAGTGCAGATAAGTTCGTGACACCACAGACCTGCCGACGAATATGCCTCTGCGACTCACGTCTGCGGCTCTTACATCTGCGAATCACACGCCTGCTCGACTACACATTGGCAGCTATACGCTACATGTATGGGGCAGTACATCTGGGACACACATTTTTTGCACGCAGGGTTGTGACTCACGTATTTTGGACTACATACCCTCCTACGTGTCTGTACTGTTACATCTGCGAATCGAGTTGTCGGGAACTCTAAGCTGAGCATCTGAGAATCTTCGCAATGAGTCCCCGCTCTGCGAGTCTATACTAGGCATCCAAGAGTCTAAGCGTCAGCGACTCTACACTGCCCGGCCAAGAATCTACGCTAAGCAGCCTACGCTACACGTACACGAGACTACACTGTGTCCACCTGCCAACGGTCAGCCCCGACAGTCTGAAGCCTTAACCCGAAGACCCTCCTGCGAAAGACCGACGAACGGTCCAGCAAGGTGACGCATGGCCTAGAAGGTCCAGCGTAAGGTCTTCTGGGTGCTACACTTGCACACTTGCAGTGTTCTTCTGCTGACCGAAGCATCGCGTAAGCTCGCGGACACAGTGTAGGCTCGTAGACGTTTAGTGTAGATGCGTAGCGAAGATTCACGGACGCGTGACTACTTAAGAGTAGCAGACGCGTAGACTTGTGGATGCACAGTACAGACTCGCAGACCGTGTACTGCTGGAAAGATTCTCAGACGCGCAGCGCGGAGTCGTCGACGGCTTCGTTCACAGACGAGCAGCGTACAGAAACGCAGCAGTCCTAGATGTGGAGTCCCCAAATTCGTCTGAGTCACAGCCCTGTACGCACAAATGGTGAAGTCCCTGACGTACTTTCACACGCATGTAGCAGTCACAGAAGAGTAGTCCCACACAGATATGTTGAACCACAGAGGAGTAAAGTCGCCAGCGCGTATCGTGCAGGCGTGTAACTCGCAGATGTGAAGAGTCGCAGGCGCGAAGAGCTGTAGACGCGTAGTCGCCGAACAACCTGTCGAGTCACAGACTTGGCTACACTCAGGTGAAAACTCGCAGCTGCCGTCACCCCGTGTTGCCCGCACCTGCTGCTGAACTGGACTGAATTTCATGCACAGGGAGCCTCCTTATATAGCCACCGCGGCTCTGTTGAGCTGCTGTTTCCGAGGAAACCCCTTGCGATATTGTTGCCTAGCCGCACTGGTTCTAATGTTACAACAATCGGTAGCATATTTCACGTGTATACTCCTTATAACACCTATTAAGACACAGTGAGCCAGATCTTTCAGAGAATGTTGCTTTTAGCAGTTCTGGCGTATAGTATTACCGGATCCGATTTGGAACCTCTAAGCAATTGAAGAAACGTGTCCTCTTATCTCGATCTCCCTCATCTTTTTGCGTCATCCACTGGGATTTTCACTCCGAAAACAGCAGACATCTATCCGAGCTTCCTTTTTTTGATCATCGGTCTTCTGACTGGTTTGTTCCGGCCTGCCACGAATTCTTATCCTGTGCCAAACTCTTCATCTCAGAGTAGCACTTGTAACCTACGCCCTCATTTATTTGTTGAATGTATTCAAATCTCTGTCTTCCTCTACAGTTTTTGTCTTCTATAGCTGCGTCTAGCCCCTTCTCCTTCTCAGTGTCATCCACATATTCCTTTCTTCTCCGATAAAGACGCCATTGTCTGCACCTCAGTGGGTTTGAACGAAATCGTACAATAAGGTACGAGAAGCTGGATGTTTCTTCTGCGATATTGCAGAAAGACTTAGCCACTGTACATGACTGCTAGCAGCGGTAGCCACGGGAACGTATGGTCGCAGGATGACCGGGCTCCGGACGGCCACGCAGCACTTTTTTTTCTGAGTGGTTTGATGCGACCTCCCACAAATTCCTCTCCTGTGCCAACCTCATCATCTCAGAGTAGCACTTGCAACATACGTCCTCAATTATTTGCTGGACATATTCCAGGCTCTGTCTTCTTCTACAGTTTTTGCTCTCTACAGCTCCCGCTAGTCCCATGGAAGTCATTCCCTCATGTCTTAACAGATGTCTTATCATCTTGTCCCTTCTCCTTGTCAGTGTTTCCCACATATTTCTATCCTGTGCGATTCCACGCAGAACCTCCTTATTCCTCACCTAATCAGTCCACTTAATTTTCAATATTCGCCAGTAGCACAACATCTCAAATGCTTCGATTCTCTTCTGTTCCGATTTTCCCACAGTCCATGTTTCACTACCATACAATGCTCTGCTCCAAACGTACATTCTCAGAAATTTCTTCCTCAAATTAAGACCTATGTTTGATACTAGTAGACTTCTCTTGGCCAGGAATGCCCTTTTTGCCAGTCCTAGTCTGTTTTTTATGCCCTTCTTGCTCCGTCCGTCATTGGTTACTTTGCTGCATAGGAAGTATAATTCCTTAACTTCATTTACCTCGTGGCCATCAATCCTGATGTTAAGTTTCTCGCTGTTCTCATTTCTGCTACTTCTCATTACTTTTGTCTTTCTTCGATTTACTCTCAGTCCATATTCTGTACTCATTAGATTCTTCATTCCATTCAGCATATCAAGTGATTCTTCTTCACTTTCATTCAGGATACCAGTGTCATCAACGAATTGTATCATTGATATACTTTCACCTTGAATTTTAATTCCATTCCTGAAACTTGCTTTTATTTCCATCATTTCTTCTTCGATGTACAGGTAGAAGAGTTTTAGTGTGTCACACACTTTTTAACACGAGCACCTAGCTTCAAACACGCTCCCTACCATCCAGATTTAGATTTTCCGTGATTTCCCTAAATCGCTTCAGGCAAATACCGGGACAGTTCCTTCCCTAATCCGACCTTGTGCTCCGTGTGTAATGACCACGATGTCGACGGGACGTTTAACGCTAATGCCCTCCTCCTCTTGATCGTCCACTCTTATTATTCCCTCTTGGCTATTGTACGTATTGTATGTTACCCCTCTCTCCCTATTGCTTACCTCTATTTTTCTCAGAATTTCAAACATCTTGCACCATTTTACATTGCCGAATGCTTTTCCCAGGTCGACAAGTCCTATGGATGTGTCTTGAGTTTTCTTTAGTCTTTCGTCCATTATCAACCGCAACGTCAGAATTCCCTCTCTAGTGCCCTTACCTTTACTAAATCCAAACTGATCGTCATCTAGCACATCCTCAATTTTCTTTTCAATTATCCTGTATATTATTATCAGAAACTTGGATGCAAGAGCTTGTTAATTCTCTCGGTAATTCTCGCACGTCTCAGCTCTTGCAGCCTTCGATTTGTGTGGATGATATTTTTTCCGAAAATCAGATGGTATATCGCCAGACTCATACATTCTACACAACAATGTGAATAATCGTTTTGTTGCTGCTTTTCTCAATGATTTTAGAAATTCTGATGGAACACTATTTATCCCTTCTCCCTTATTTGACCTTAAGTCCTCCAAAGCTCTTTTAACTTCTCATTCTAATACTGTATTCCCTATCGCTTCTAAATCGACTCCTGTTTCTTCTTCTATCACATCAGACAAATATTCCCCTCATAGAGGCCTTCAATGTATTATTTCCACCTATCCGCTCTCTCCTCTGCATTTAACAGCGAAACTCCCGTTGCAGCCCTTAATGTTACCTCCTTTGTTTTTAATGTCACCGACTGTTGTTTTGATTCCACTATATGCTGAGTCAGTCCTTCCGACAATCATGTCTTTTTCAATTTTTTCACATTTTTCATGCGGCCATTTCGTCTTAGCTTCTCTACACTTCCCGTTTATTTCATTTCTCAGCGACTTATATTCCTGTAGTAGCGAATTTCCCTGAAAATTTTTGTATTTCCTTCTCTCATCGACCAGCTGAAGTAATTCTTCTCTTACCCAAGATTTCTTCGCAGTTAGCTTCTTTGTACCAATGTTTTTCTTTCCAATTTCTGTGATTGCCCTTTTTAGAGCTGTCCATTCCTCTTCAGATGTACTGCCTATCGAGCTATTCCTTATAGCTCTATTACAGCATTAGTGAACTTCAAACGTCTCTCGTCATCCCTTAGTACTTCTGTGTGCCACTTCTTTGCGAACTGATCCTTCCTGACTAATGTCTTAAACTTAAGCCTACTCTTCATCACTACTATGTTGTGATCTGAGTCAGTATCTGCTCCTGGGTACGCCTAACTTTTCAATATCTGATTTCCGAATCTCTGTTTGACCATGATGTAATCTAACTGAAATCTTCCTGAATCACTTGGTCTTTTCCAAATATACCTCCTCCTCTTGTAACTCTTGAACAGAGTATTCGCTGTTACTAGCTGAAATTTATTACAGAACTCAATTAGTCTTTCTCCTCTCTCATTCCTTGTCCCAATCCCACATTCTCCTTTAACTTTTCTTCCACTCCTTCCCCTATAACTACACTCCAGTTCCCCATGACTATTAGATTTTCATCTCCCTTTACGTACTGTATTATCCTTTCGGTATTCCCATATACTTTCCCCGTCTCTAAAAAAAATCCTTATTATTTGGATGTTTTGGATGAAAAAAAACATCATTCGATCTGCAATCTTTTTGAAGTGAAATACCCTAGCCGGCCGGAGTGGCCGTGCGGTTCTGGGCGCTACAGTCTGGAGCCGAGCGACCGCTACGGTCGCAGGTTCGAATCCTGCCTCGGGCATTGATGTGTGTGACGTCCTTAGGTTAGTTAGGTTTAATTAGTTCTAAGTTCTAGGCGACTGATGACCTCAGAAGTTGAGTCGCATAGTGCTCAGAGCCATTGGAACCATTTGAAATACCCTATAAAACTAAGAATGTTTGCACCTGCTTTCATTTCGTTACGCACCTAAAAATGAATACTTCTTTTTTTAGACACTTAGAAATTTATCAATAGTTACATGGCGAACACAAATCCAATATAAGTACTTATTTCTGTCTAATCTTCGGAAACCTTTATAGATATTTCGGTGTGTGAGATGATGATTGTGTAACAAGACAGAACATGGAGTCCAACGCTCTACCACAAAAACGAATTCGTGTAGACAATTTACAAGGAATCTAACGGGGTACAACGCCGGAGGTACAGATCAATCATTGCACAGATTACATAAGCAGAGAGTGGCGGAGTCTGTTGTTCTTCGTAACTTTTGTCTTAGGACGTGATGTTGTGATGGCTGTTAGGAGTACCATAGAAACCGTGAGGGACTTCTGATATTGTCAGCTGTTTCCTGTGGCGCCTTACGAAAGTGGTGGAATATCTGTGAAATAACTAATGTCGAAAAGGTGTTAGATGTCCGCAACCCATCGACGAAAATGGAGTCGTAGTTGTTACAGCAGTGTGGTGCAGAACACGTAGCAATTTGAAACTGAACTGATAGAGAGTTACAATTCGGTTTTGGATAGTGAATTATGGAATCTGTTACACCAGTAACTGGCCGTATAGGAATACCACGGCTTCTGCGACGTTGCCTATTCGAGAAATGTATCTTGGGGCAGACGCCGATGGCTACAGTGTTATCCTATCGGAAACATTCAAATGTGGTACTATCAGAATGCAGCATAAAAGACATAGACAGAAGTAGTATTATCTCTAACATCTTGAATCCCTTAATGAATGATGTCGTCCCCCAGGGCGCTGCATTTTCCAGCAACTGCTGTCATTATTTTGGTTTCCGAATTTGAGGAGCGTCTACAGTATCCAATACGTCTAGGACGCCACAAGATTCCAAAGGCCATGCCAAACGGCTTGCAGTTGTTTTGAATATCAGACGAAGGGCAACATACACTGGGTACGTGATCATGACATAGAGGCAAAGCAACGTACAGAGTTTGTCTAGTTACAGCAAGTGTTTGAAGTTAGGCCAACCTTCCGATAGTAATCCACAAAGACAAAATAACCGTAACCGTATTCTGAATAAGTCTGGAAAATAGTAGAGAAGCACTGACAGAAACGAAACTTTGGTGCTTGTTGTGAAACGTACCAGGATAGCTAATTTAAGAAGAAAACTGGCCACGAAAGGGAAGGTTCCGTTTGGAGGTCTGGACCAGCACATAGTTTAAATCAGTAAGTTTCGTAACAGTGCTCTGAAATGCAGGCATATTTCCTAAGGTTGCGAGACAGGTGTCACTGTAATTAATAGATTACAAAGGATGGTAAATTACCGATTTCACCTCACTGACTTTACAGCTCATACGTCTCGACAAATGTTCTAATTTTAACAATAACAGGCTTGACAAAACATTTATAGATAGTCACATCTGTTAGGAAAGGTATCTATTTGGATGGCAGGTAAGTTAGTTTACTTTGCTTTCCTATTAACTTCTTATTTTTACTGTCACGACAATTCATTGGAAGTAAGCAGGATTAGGATTTAACGTGCCGTCGATAACGGCTTTGTTGAAGAAGCACCAGCTAGCACAGGGCATGGATGTCAGTATTTCTTCATCTGCGCCAGTGTAGCTGTCCTCAGAGTTACCAATCCGTATTTTCATTGTCACAAAATCATGTAAAAAGTCAATAAAAAGTTTTCATTTCACGATTATTTCTTATTTCCTTACTCAACTTGTCCGCCCCGGTAGCTGAGTGGTCAGCGCAGCGGTCTATACCCCAAGGAGGCCGGGTTCAACTCGCGGCTGGGTCGGAGATTTTCTCCGCTCAGGGACTGGGTGTTGTGTTGTCCTCATTCTCATTTCAACATCATCAGTGGAAACAACGGGAAACCACCACTGCAATCACTTCCCTAGACTCTCATGCGGTGGACCTCTCTGACGAGGCTTCCCCCATGACAAGACCTGCCGTAAGGCAGAACACAAAGTTTTTTTGCTCAACTTGGTTGTACAGCTTTACCAAATAATGTTTATCCAAAAAAGTTTTAGACATTTCATGACAATGTAATCTATGAAGAAATGACGTTCTTATAAATCTGTCCGCTACGACTACGAACACCAGAAAATATTACTCAGTTGTAAGATAGTTTTGCAAAAAGGTCCAGCAAAATCGCAACCCCGGTTAACAGAGCAAGTAGGAATTGAAGGATCGCCATGTCGGGACGTTATCAAAAAGGATCTGGGTCTTCACTCTCACATGTGTTCTGTTGTACATGAGTTAAAGGTTCCAGACCAAACGCGCGTGTTTAGTTCTCACCGTGGTTTCTGACTGGAAAGCTGGCGAGGCATCTCGACCCTCATGTTTTCACTTCTTTAGGTAAGGCTTGGTTCAGTACGTTCGGGTATGTCAACTCACCGAATACATTCCTCTATGAAAATCCTCCTGAAGACTTTGGTAAACCGCTGCATATTGTTGCGGTTAGTGTTTGTGGCGCAACATCCAGGTCAGTTTCTGTTTGCTCGTTAAGCATCTATTGTAATAATAATAAAAAACCTTTGATACGTCGTATTACCGTAAGCTACTTTCTTCTGGTTATATCTAAGGCTCAGACGTTACCAGTTTACATCAACTTCGGCGGTTCTCTCATTTACGAGGGGACCAAATCCCCAGCTTCTCCGGTCAACTGCCTTGAGATCCTGTTTTTTGTGTCGAGTAGGCGTCACCAGTTTAGGGAGCATCACCCATACCAGGCGTGTAGGTTTTGTCTTAATCGAGTCGGACTGCTTGGTTACGGAATGCCTATCACCAACCCCATCCCCAAGATCTGCCCTTGACCGGCATTGCACCTCCTCCTGTAAGACGCAGAGTGATTCGTAACGCGAGTGCTGAAAATAAGTCTGAAAGTCACCTCAGGTTCGTGTATTGTCTTTAAAAAGAGCAGTGATAAGAACTGAATGAGACGATCAGTTATCTAGGGACACGGCTTCATCATACGGCACTCATTCGTTTTACAAGCTAGGGCGAAATAACGAATATTTTGGTAAAACCCTATCTGTCGAATAACACTTCTCTGGTTCTCTTCTGACACCGTCAGTATTGTGACGACAAGAGTGAGTCTACACATGCAAGAAAAATTCCATCGCCGTATACCATACAAAGAGCTTTGGAGGACTTACGGTCAAATAAGGCAGAAGGGATAGATAACATTCCATCAGAATTTCTAAAATCATTGGGGGAAGTGGCAACAAAACGACTATTCACTTTGGTGTGTAGAATATAAGAGTCTGGCGACATACCATCTGACATTCGGAAAAGCATCATCCACACAATTCCGAAGACGGCAAGAGCTGACTAGTGCGAGAATTATCGCACAATAAGCTTAACAGCTCATGCATCGAAGCTGCTTACAAGAATAATATACAGAAGAATGGAAAAGAAAATTGAAAATGCGATTGGTAACGATCAGTTTGGCTTTAGGAAAAGTAGAGGGACGAGAGAGACAATTCTGACGTTACGGCTAATAATGGAAGCAAGGCTAAAGAAAAATTAAGACACTTTCATAGGATTTGTCGACCTGGAAAAAGCGTTCGACAATATAAAATGGTGCAAGCTGTTCGAGATTCTGAAAAAAGTAGGGGTAAGCTATAGGGAGAGACGGGTCATATATAATATGTACAAGGACCAAGAGGGAATAATAAGAGTGGACGATCAAGAACGAAGTGCTCGTATTAAGAAGGGTGTAAGACAAGGCTCTAGCCTTTCGCCCCTACTCTTCAATCTGAACATCGAGGAAGCAATGATGGAAATAAAAGAAAGGTTCGGGAGTGGAATTAAAATACAAGGTGAAAGGATATCAATGATACGATTCGCTGATGACACTGCTATCCTGAGTGAAAGTGAAGAAGAATTAAATGATCTGCTGAGCGGAATTAACAGTCTAAGGAGTACACAGTATGGTTTGAGAGTACATCGGAGAAAGACGAAGGTAATGAGAAGTAGTAGAAATGAGAACAGCGAGAAACTTAACATCAGGATTGATGGTCACGAAGTCAATGAAGTTAAGGAATTCTGCTACCTAGGCAGTAAAATAACCAATGACGGACGGAGCAAGGAGGACATCAAAAGCAGACTCGCTATGGCAAAAAAGGAATTTCTGGCCAAGAGAAGTCTACTAATATCAAATACCGGCCTTAATTTGAGGAAGAAATTTTTGAGGATGTACGTCTGGAGTACAGCATTGTATGGTAGTGAAACATGGACTGTGGGAAAACCGGAACAGAAGAGAATCGAAGCATTTGAGATGTGATGCTATAGACGAATGTTGGAAATTAGGTGGACTGATAAGGTAAGGAATGAGGAGGTTCTACGCAGAATCGGAGAGGAAAGGAATATGTGGAAAACACTGATAAGGAGAAGGGACAGGATGATAGGACACCTGCTAAGACATGAGGGAATGACTTCCATGGTACTAGAGGGAGCAGTAGAGGGCAAAAACTGTAGAGGAAGACAGAGATTGGAATACGTCAAGCAAATAATTGAGGACGTAGGTTGCAAGTGCTACTCTGAGATGAAGAGGTTAGCACAGGAAAGGAATTCGTGGCGGGCCGCATCAAATCAGTCAGTAGACTGATGACCAAAAAAAATACCATACAAGGAACACGGTTTCATACTGAGGCCGAGATCAGTGGAGGTGATGGTGTAACACCAGTAATCGATAGGTTAATGTATAATCCGTGTAAGTTCTCTGCTGGCATTGTACTCTAGTGTACCGGTATAGTCAAGATCTTTCGTTGTGTAAATACACTGAAGACCCAAAGAAACTGGTACACCTGCCTAATATTGTGTATGGCCACCGCGAGCACTCAAAAGTGGCGCAACACGACGTGGCATGGACTCGACTAACGTCTTAAGTAGTGCTGGAGGGAATTGACACCATGAATCCTGCAGAGCTGTCCATAAATCCGTAAGAGTACGAGAGGTGGAGATCTCTTCTGAACAGCAGGTTGCAAGGCATTCCAGATATGCTCAACAATGTTCACGTCTGGGGCGTTTGGTGGCCAGCGGAAGTATTTCAACTCAGAAGAGTGTTCTCAGAGCCACTCTGTAGCAATTCTGGACTTGCGGGGTGTCACACTGTCCTGCTGGAGTTGCCCAAGTCCGATGGAATGCGCAACGGGCATGAATGGATGCAGGTGATGAGACAGAATGCTTACGTACGTGTCACCTGTCAGAGTCGTATCTAGACGTATCAGGGGTCCAATATCACTCCGAACCGCACACGCTTCACATCATTACAGAGCCTCCACCAGCTTGAACAGCCCCTGCTGGCATGCAGGGTCCATGGATTCATAAGGTTGTCTCCATACCCGTACCCGTCCATCTGCTAGATAGAATCTGAAACGAGACTCGTCCGACCAGGCAACATGTTTCCAGTCATAAACAATCAAATGTCGGTGCTGACGGGCCCAGGCCAGGCGTATAGCTTTGTGTCGCGCAGTCATCAAGGGCACACGAGTGGGTATTCGGCTCCGAAAGCCCATATCGATGATGTTTTGTTAATGGTCCGCACGCTGACACTTGTTGATGGCCCAGCACTGATATCTGCAGCAATTTGCGGAAGGATTGCACTTCTGTCACGTTGAAAGGTTCTCTGCAGTCGTTGTTGGTCCCGTTCTTGCAGGATCTTTTTTCCTGCCGGAACGATGTCGGAGATTTGATGTTTTACCGGATTTCTGATTTTCACGGTACACTCGCAAAATGGTCGTCCGAAAAAATCCCCACTTCATCGCTATCTCGTTGATGCTATGTTCCATTTCTCGTGCGCCGTCTATAACACCACGTTCAAACTCACTTACATCTAAATAACCTGCCATTGTAGCAGCAGTAACCGATCCAACAACTGCGCCAGATACTTGTTGTGTTATATAGACGTTGCCGACCGCAGCGCAGTATTCTGCCTGCTTCATATCTCTGTATTTGAATACGTATGCCTATACCAGTTTCTTTGGCGCTTCAGTGATGTAATAATTATGTTAATTATTTTGCCGTTTTAAGAAATTATGTTGTAACTATACCTCTGGTTTTATGTGTAATAGTCTGTGAGTGTAATAATTTGTAAAAACTCTAGATATTTTACTGGTCCTAAAATAGGGAAGCTAAATATAGAACCTGTAGTAAAGCCCCGCCTTTAGGGAAGCAGTTCGGCGAGACTGGAAAAGGTTGACTTGGCGCTCAAGGCTTTGATATCTTTATAGCGAGTGGCATAGTCGAGTTCTGACTGTATTACTGAGTGGTCAGAGACAGTCTTGGTCCTCTATTGTGGCATAAATAGAAGTAAAAAGACCTTGCGAGAATGTAAATTAGCCTCGGATGGAGTGTAAAGTTCCATTTTTTACCATGTTTAGTTAAATTTACGACGCCAAGAAAAGCTACATCACAGCGTGGCTAACATCAAGATCCATGGTTGCTATACCGCCAATTTTATAGCCACTGTAGTTTGCAACATGCGCTGCCACTTTCAGCAGAAGTGTCATCTAAATGTGCATATCCAATGTACCAGGTATTATGTATTGAACAATAACTTTTTGTGGAATTTCTAAATTACGTGTGCATGCCCGTGATTATCCCAGTCACCTTCCTAGATAGGGTAGCCTACTTTCCAAGTTAATTAATCCAAGTATCCTGTTTTTATCAAACTGATTATTTTGGCAGTAAAACATTTTGCAGTTTTCGTTAACTTTGTGGAACATGAAGTTTGGTTAGTTTGCTGTACAGTAGGAAATGGTTTACTCCGCATAATTTTCCATCCTAAAGTTTTCTAAATTGTGTTCACAAAGAGAGATTTTCAATACACAAGAAGCTGCTATTAAAATAAACAAAAATAAATTACTTATAGCTGTCTGTAAGTAAAAGTTATAAAAAGACGACAGTATTATTTCACTATGGAGAGTTCTGTAAACTAGTACTCGTTGTTTCCCATTTTTATATTGTTTGAAAGTGGTTTTTCAAGTTGTGATTTACAAAGCCAGTTTGACTTTGAATCCAATGAGAGACTAGTTGCTAGGTCCCCTTGTTAACTGTTGAACTAATTTCGCGTTATTCATTATACTTAAAGTTGTTGCTAAAAGTATTTGCCATTTTCTTAATTTTGTGTGTTACTATTTACAATTGATTATAGTTCTTCAAACCATATCAGTTTAAGAGACCCAATAAGCTACTTAACTTATGTGATAAATGAAAGTAAAGGCTCTTTCTGAGCAAGTGCAGCGGCCAGTACAACCATTTATTCTGCACTAAATTTTTTGAAAATAATAACTGCACATCCTATTTATATAAAGTAACTTCATGTGCAGATTTTTCAAGTCCATAGTAACCAGTACTGTTTCAAAATCATGATCTCTTTTGCGATAGTTAATTAAAATAATAGCAGTTGCTATGTTGCCAGGTAGGCTTAATTAGTAGGTTTATAAGTTCTTCTGTATTTGTTCATTATATTGCATAGTAGTTTCTGCCAATAGCAAGTGTTATTGTGAGACAGTGTTTATTACTGCATTTATTGGCTAGTCTGTGTTCTGCATAAAGGTTAGCTGTTGTGTTGTCTGCTAGGGCAAGTTATTGTATAATATGGAGAATAATTGTGTTGGAAGACATTAGTTAGGATATCAAGTGAGCTTAGTTTTCCGCTGTGCCGCATTGCCTAATTAGGCTGGCGACCTCATCTATATATAATTACAGTTTAGTTTCGTATTAGCAGAATGTCAGTTCTAAACCCGTTTACTTTGTTGTTGTTACTCTTTCACTAACTTCGTGATTACGAAATTATAGTCTGATTTCTTGTCACTGGGTACTGTCACGGTCAGGCTAAAACCCTTCACAGAAGGCTAACATATCGTCGATTGCCAACGTGGTAAGGGCCGGTAGAGTTATAATGGCTCTGTTTCCGACAACTGTCCTGCTGTGATGATCTTGTTTGGATTGGTGCTGTAGTTGGAACCGGCCGCTCTGTGGTCGGATGGCCACTTAAGTACAGACTGAGGGGATTGATACTTGCCCGGTGTGCCTGCAGACATGTGATCAGCAGAGGCAATGTACATTTCCGTGGTGTCTGCCGGAATCTGACACGAAAACAGACCGACAAGTTTTGATAGGTCGCTGTCTTTGTATACCGTTCAATACAGCCAGTGTTGTGTAGCCGGCTGGGCACCTGAGCTAGGCAACCTGCACATCACATCCGTATTGCGAGTAGACAGAGTTGTAGGGTACAGCAAGTTCTCAGTGAGCTGTTTCAGGGAATTTATATTGGCGCCCGTACTATCAACTGAAACCAAACAGTGATGGCATGTGTCATCTTCAGTGGCGACTGTTAGCGAAGTTCCCGTTGCAGTTACCGAAATATGCTGGGAAGCTTTCTACATGCAACCATGAAATAATCTCGCTCGAGCAAGTCTGTAGCTCGTTGAAACACACGGCTAACGATTTCAGGATGATCCTTATACCACTACACCCAGTTCAGACATTCAGAACTACCTTTCAATATATTTCATGAATATTAATGATGACAAATATATACTGTACCTAAAAAGTAATTCCGTCTCCGATTTACAAACTAGTCTCTACAAACTAAGTGAATACACACACGCACAGACAGAAATAAAACCTTTCTGATTACACTTTGATGTCAAGATCGGAGAAGAATTCAAAGAGCAATTTATAAATGTTTACATCCACTGTTTTTAAGACTATCAACATATTCAAGGAAAGCTCTTGTTTCATTATAACCTGCTCCATAAGTAGCTAGTCTGATCCCTTGCTGTATCTAAGGCATTGTGGTAACGGTATGACGTGAATTCTATGGAGATAACGGTGGCAGCCGTGACTGAATCTCAATCTGTCAATGGTCATTATGGATCTGTAAGGTACAACATATCCACAATAAATAAATTTACGAATTTTTATGAAATATTTACCAATTTTTTGTAAAAATGCTATTAATTAATGGAAAAATAGTAGTTACACTTTCTGACACTGTTAATGATTATTGCAACTAGAAATGATTCTAAGAAATTCTGACACTATTATGAATTATTGTAACTACATATGGCCACAAAAAATAAAAACTACATGAATGTGCAGATATAAAAATGTTTGATCAGTACATTCTCTGATTTGTGAAACGTCGTCTTATTCAAAATATTCATGATTAAAAATCAATAATCGAGATTACATCGAGAAACTATTCGTTGACATTCAAACATTTATGATATTGAGACTAATTTCATTGAAATGGTTTGTGGGTATGATGTTCGTTCTTGGTTTGCATACAGATAATTATGGAATGCCGTGTGTTGCGCAGATCATCTATGAATAACAGAGAGAATAATTGTGCCATCTAATTTCAAGAAATCTCTTGTTTTTGCTTAAAAGAAGCTGAGTTAAGAACCAATCGCGTGACCTTGTTCCAGGTTGATCAAATACTGAATCTATGGACAGCAGTTTCATACTATGGTAAATAGAGCAACCATGAAATCGAAAAGGTAATGGGCACGTTAGTTGCGATATCACCGTCGGTTAGAAAAGCAGCAGAGACAGCGAGAGAGGTAAGCATATATCTTGGTGGTAGAATCAGTGGTTGCATTTATTGTTGCAACTTTTCTTAATTCAGTCACTATCAGAATCAGCTGACGAGGACAGAGCTCTGGGGAACAGTAAATGCTGGACCATGATCGAAACTATCAGAATGTATAACAGACTGACAATTCATCACCGCAGAATCTGATTGCCTGGAATATATATGGAACATCGAGTCGCCATTCAGAATACACATAAAAACTAGTGAGACTATTAAGACACAAAGAAATTGCAGACATTGGTTGGAGTGGGCATTGATGTAAATCAATGGGGAAAGTTGAAAGTTTGTGCCAGACCGGGATTCGAGCTCGGGTCTCCTGCTTCCCATGCAGATGCTCTGACCGCTAAGCATCCAGACACAGTGGCCAGCGGAACTGCCCTAGTACGCCCCCCGTCAGACCCCAGTTCTGAACTTATCCGCACACTGCTAGTGTAGCGCCCCTTGCTCACTATTCTCATTACTCGCGGTATTTCGGCAATTCCCGTTACAGTTCGAGCCTGGCGTATATATACAGGGTGAGTCACCTAACATTACCGCTGGATATATTTCGTAAACCACATCAAATACTGACGAATCGATTCCACAGACCGAGCGTGAGGAGGGGGGCTAGTGTTATTGGTTAATACAAACCATACAAAAATGCACGGAAGTATGACTTTTAACACAAACCTACGCTTTTTTTAATGGAACCACGTTAGTTTTGTTAGCACATCTGAACATCTAAACAAATACGTAATCAGTGCCGTTTGTTGCATTGTAAACGACCTTAATAACGACCTTGATACGCCTGGGCATTGAGTCAAACAGAGCTTGGATGGTGTGTACAGGTACAGCTGCCCATGCAGCTTCAACACGATACCACAATTCATCAAGAGTAGTGACTGGCGTATTGTGACGAGCCAGTTGCTCGGTCACCATTGACCAGACGTTTTCAATTGGTGAGAGGTCTGGAGAATGTGCTGGCCAGGGCAGCAGTCGAACATTTTCTGTATCCAGAAAGGCCCGTACAGGACCTGCAACATATGGTCGTGCATTATCCTGCTGTAATGTAGGGTTTCGCAGGGATCTAATGAAGAGTACAGCCACAGGTCGTAACACATCTGAAATGTAACGTCCACTGTTCAAAGTGCCATCAATGCGAACAAGAGGTGACCGAGACCTGTAACCATGGCACCCCATACCATCACGCCGGGTGATACGCCAGTATGGCGATGACGAATACACGCTTCCAATGTGCGTTCACCGCGATGTCGCCAAACACGGATGCGACCATCATGATGCTGTAAACAGAACCTGGATTCATCCGAAAAAATGACGTTTTGCCATTCGTGCACCCAGGTTCGTCGTTGAGTACACCATCGCCGGCGCTCCTGTCTGTGATGCTGCGTCAAGGGTAACCGCAGCCATGGTCTCCTAGATGATAGTCCATGCTGCTGCATACGTCGTCGAACTGTTCGTGCAGATGGTTGCTGTCTTGCAAACGTCCCCATGTGTTGACTCAGGAATCGAGATGTGGCTGCACGATCCGTTACAGCCATGCGGATAAGATGCCTGTCATCTCGACTGCTAGTGATACAAGGCCGTTGGGATCCAGCATGGCGTTTCGTATTACCCTACTGAAACCACCGATTCCACATTCTGCTAACAGTCATTGGATCTCGACCAACGCGAGCTGCAGTGTCGCGATACGACAAACCGCAATCGCGATAGGCTACAATCTGACCTTGATAAAAGTCGGAAACGTGATGGTACGCTTTTGTCCTCATTACACGAGGCATCACAACAACGTTTCACCAGGTAACGCCGGTCAACTGCTGTTTATGTATGAGAAATCATTTGGAAACTTTCCTCATGTCAGCACGTTGTAGGTGTCGCCATCGGCGCCAACCTTGTGTGAATGCTCTGAAAAGCTAATCATTTGCATATCACAGCATCTTGTTCCTGTCGGTTAAATTTCGTATTTGTAGCACGTCATCTTCGTGGTGTAGCAATTTTAATGGCCAGTAGTGTATTAGGGTACATACTTTTGGCAGTAATTTGTCATCAATGGTGTAGTTCTACAGTAGGAAATTTCTTCTCCTATGTATGAGCAATCACATTTATTTGCATTCAGGGTCAACTACTAGTTTTTCAGTCTTCTGCAGGTCCTTTTGCAAATCAGTCTTCTGCCATATTGCCTTCTTGTAGACACTATCATCATCTGCTAATAGCTTTATGAAGCTTCCGACGTTTCCTGCTCGACCATTTATGTATATCGTAAGCAGTAACGGTGCTATCACACTTCCCTGGAGTACTCCTAAAATTATTTTTACGTACGCCCATTTTGTTACGTTAAGAGGGAGCTGTTCAGATCTCGGCAAGGAAATGTTGGGTCCAGTCGCAAATCTGCTCCGGTACTTGGTAAGCTCGTTTTTTTTTTTTTTTTCACCAAATGGCAGTGCAGTCCGATGTTGAAAGCCTTCCTAAATTCCAGGAAAACGTTACCAAACTGAGCACCAATGTCTACACCGCTGTCGATCTCGTGGAGGAACAGAACGAGCCGAGTTTCCCAAGGTCTCTGTTCGTGGAATTCATGTCGATTTTTACAGAGGAGATTTTCGTTCTCCGAAAACGTCATAATATGTGAGCATAAAACACGTTCCATAATTCTACAACATACTGGCGTCAGCGATATAGGCCTACAATTATGTACATCTGTCCTATGGGCCGTCTTGAATGGGAATGATATTTCCTTTTTTTACAGTCGCTACCTACCCTTCGTTGCTCCAGCGTCCTACAGTAAAGTGCTGCTAGTAGTGGGGCAAATTCTTTCGTGTAACCTCTGTAGCATTTTATAGGCGTCTCGTCTGCTCCTGACACATTCCCACTACTAAGCAATTGTAGGTGCTTTTCCATCCGCTATCCCATATTTCAGTATTTGCCATTTCGATGTTCCTACGATAACTGAAAGGAGGGACTTTACTACGATCGTCCTCGGTGAAACAATTTCGGAAGCTCTAATTCAGTATTTCGGCCTTCTTTCTCCGGTCTTTCGTTTCGGTGCCAGTAAGGTCAATGAGCGACTGAGTAGATGATTTCGAACTGCTTACTGATTTTACGTAAGGCCAAAACATCTTAGGATTTTCAGTCAGATCAGTTGGTAAAATTTTGCTTTCAAAGGTGCTTTCAAAGGTGCTTTCAAGACGCTTCTCTCATTGCTCTCCTTGCGCTTATTTTCGTTCAGCTTTTGCTTATCAACTAGGATTTGAGTTGACTTGAATCTTTAAAAAAGAGCTGTTTGTTTACGTAGCATTTTTCTAAAACGATCATTGAACCACAGTCGGTCTTCCGCATCCGTTAAGAGCTTTTTCAAATGTTCAAATGTCTGTGAATTCCTAGGGGACCAGACTGCTGAGGTCATCGGTTCCTAGACTTACACACTACTTAACCTAACTTAAACTAACTTATGCTAAGAGTAACACATACACCCATGCCCGAGTGAGGATTCGAACCTCCGGCGGGAGCGGTCGCGCAATCCGTGACATGGCGCCTCAAACCGTGCGGCCACTCCGCGCGGCAGGGCTTTTTCGGAACATACTTGTCTAAGACATATTGAAATATGCTAATGAATTTTCCCATTTGTGCTCTACATCTTCGTCCTCAACACTGAATATTTGATGTTAACTTCTCAGATATTTAGCAGTTTGTATACTATCACTCTTGCTAACTTAAAATATTCTCCTACTAGTCTTAACATTCCTTGTAATAGCCGTAGTCATATATCAGTGGATCGCAACCTTTCTAAGACCATTGTCCCTGAGCGCAATCAGATATCAGTTAGTATCTCCCAGCCTCCCCAATCACTATTAAAATGAGCGCATAGCTAAACTTTAGAATGAAAAATAATTTTCTTTGAACTCTCTCATTTTTAAAGTGACGGAAGCTAAATGACATTCATTAAACCGCGAATTAATGAGTCAATGGCACAATTGGTACTGGGTTATTTCAAACGACCTTTTATTTTATACAATGATGAAGCAGTCCTCAGTGCATCGCTAATGCCACCTAAAAGTTCGTATCATAAAAGAAAGCTAACTACCCACATTGAGGATAGACACTTGTTACAAAATATGCTTCCTCTCCACCACTCCTCTCCCTCGGGACACTTTCTTCCCCCACACCCTGCACGCCCATTTAAAATTAACCAAATTAAAATGTGTGCACTATACTTACTCTACTGCTTGTAAATCACTTCATTGCTAGATTCCGTACCTCTGAATTGGCGCACACTGGAAGGCTTCAGGCTGACAATGCTTTGTGTCTGATCACTGACACTACATAAAAAACTACTAATACTACTACTAATAATAATAATAATACTGAGTAGGCTCTACAGTAGCGTAGTAACCACTGCATAGGTACTGTTGTGCTGTACTGTCAATTGGTTCAGTTATTGCCCCAAAGCGAAGAATAAAGCAATTTCTGATCTATTGTTGGAACTATTCATAATTCGGAGAAGGTAGTTTTATGACATATTTAAATATACATGATGTATATGTCTCAGTTTTACTGTCGTAGATGTAAGGTACTAGTACTAAGAATGTGTGTAGTCAGTGGACAATGTGAGGGAGATGCTGTTCGTACATCTGTTTCACTAGCTGTAACTTCCACCACAAAGTGTCACACATTAATGCTAGTGTTTGAAAAGAAAATGTAATGATTGTTAATTTATGTAAATAGTATTATAGTCAAGAAATACTGATAATAGTAATGCTCGTTTAAAATTAATTTAGTTTTGTCACCGAAATTCAGCTAAATTTGTTTTTGCCCCTCAGAAAATTATATTACATCCCTAAGGTGGTAATCACCCCCAGGTTGGGTATCACTGCTCTACAGAAAGGTAGTAAGCGCTAAACAGTTAATATTGCGTTAAGCTGTCAGTTAGTTCATTTGTTGTTGTTGTTGTTGTTGTTGTGGTCTTCAGTCCTGAGGCTGGTTTGATGCAGCTCTCCATGCTACTCTATCCTGTGCAAGCATCTTCATCTCCCAGTACCTACTGCAACCTACATCCTTCTGAATCTGCTTAGTGTATTCATCTCTTGGTCTCCCTCTACGATTTTTACCCTCCACGCTGCCCTCCAATACAAAATTGGTGGTCCCTTGATGCCTCAGAACATGTCCTACCAAACGATCCCTTCTTCTGGTCAAGTTGTGCCACAAACTCCTCTTCTCCCCAACCCTATTCAATACTTCCTCATTAGTTATGTGATCTACCCATCTAATCTTCAGCATTCTTCTGTAGCACCACATTTCAAAAGCTTCTATTCTCTTCTTGTCCAAACTATTTACCGTCCATTTTCACTTCCATACATGGCTACACTCCATACAAATACTTTCAGAAATAACTTCCTGACACTTAAATCTATACTCGATGTTAACAAATTTCTCTTCTTCAGAAACGCTTTCCTTGCCATTGCCAGTCTACATTTTATATCGTCTCTACTTCGACCATCATCAGTTATTTTGCTCCCAAATAGCAAAACTCCTTTACTACTTTATGTGTCTCATTTCCTAATCTAATTCCCTCAGCATCACCTGACTTAATTCGACTACATTCCATTATCCTCGTTTTGCTTTTGTTGATGTTCATCTTATATCCTCCTTTCAAGACACTATCCATTCCGTTCAACTGCTCTTCCAAGTCCTTTGCTGTCTCTGACAGAATTACGATGTCATCGGCGAACCTCCAAGTTTTTATTTCTTCTCCATGTATTTTAATACCTACTCCGAATTTTTCTTCACTGCTTGCTCAATATAAAGATTGAATAACATCGGGGAGAGACTATAACCCTGTCTCACTCCCTTCCCAACCACTGCTTCCCTTTCATGTCCCTCGACTCTTATGAGTGCCATCTGGTTTCTGCACAAATTATAAATAGCCCTTCTGTCCCTGTATTTTATCCCTGCCACCTTCAGAATTTGAAAGAGAGTATTCCAGTCAACATTGTTAAAAGCTTTCTCTAAGTCTACAAATGCTAGAAACGTAGGTTTGCCCTTACTTAATCTAGCTTCTAAGATAAGTCGTAGGGTCAGTATTGCCTCATGTGTTCCAACATTTCTACGGAATCCAAACTGATCTTCCCCGAGGTCGGCTTCTACTAGTTTTTCTATTCGTCTGTAAAGAATTCGCGTTAGTATTTTGCAGCTGTGACTTATTAAACTGATAGTTCGGTAATTTTCACATCTATCAACACCTGCTTTCTTTGGGAGTGGAATTATTATATTCTTCTTCAAGTCTGAGGGTATTTCGCCTGTCTCATACATCTTGCCCACCAGATGGTAGAGTTTTGTCAGGACTGGCTCTCCCAAGGCCGTCAGTAGTTCCAATGGAATGTTGTCTACTCCGGGGGCCTTGTTTCAACTCAGGTCTTTCAGTGCACTGTCAAACTCTTCACGCAGTATCATATCTCCCATTTCATCTTCATCTACATCCTCTTCCATTTCCATAATATTGTCCTCAAGTACATCGCCCTTGTATAGACCCTCTATATACTCCTTCCACCTTTCTGCTTTCCCTTCTTTGCTTAGAACTGGGTTTCCATCTGAGCTCTTGATGTTCATACAAGTGGTTCTCTTATCTCCAAAGGTCTCTTTAATTTTCCTGTAGGCAGCATCTATCGTACCCCTAGTGAGGGAAGCCTCTACATCCTTACATTTGTCCTCTAGCCATCCCTGCTTAGCCATTTTGCACTTCCTGTCGATCTCATTTTTGAGACGTTTGTATTCCTTTTTGCCTGCTTCATTTACTGCATTTTTGTATTTTCTCCTTTCATCAATTAAATTCAATATTTCTTCTGTTACCCAAGGATTTCTACTAGCCCTCGTCTTTTTACCTACTTGATCCTCTGCTGCCTTCACTACTTCAGCTTTAGTTCTTTTATTGATGCGAAATAAATAATAAAGTAATTTACGGTGTACTCCGGGAACTATAAGGGGCAGAGTCAAATGAAAGCGAGACAGATCGAAAGAAGTAAGTAACTGTTTATTATTTCAAAAGTAATCGTCATAGTACACTTATCCCACTGTTCATACCAAACGCGCAAACTAAGTTGACGCTCGGCTTGGTGGGTGAAGGGAGCAACTGTGAATGGGAAATGTCTTTATGGTCACTCCCATCAGCCACCGCGCCGAGTGTCAACTTACTTTGTACGAATAGTACATTTGCCCCACTGTGAGACAGGACGGTTACTGTCTTCATGCCGTCCGTTGTGGCCAAGCGGTTCTAGGGGCTTCAGTCTGGAACCGCGCGACCGCTACAGTCGCAGGTTCGAATCCTGCCTCGGGCGTGGATGTGTGTGATGTCGTTAGGTTAGTTAGGTTTAAGTAGTTCTAAGTTCTAGGGGACTGATGACCTCAGATGTTAAGTCCCATAGTGCTCAGAGCCATTTGAACCATTTGAACTGTCTTCATGGAAAAATGTTTGCAGTTTCCTTCGGAACCATAACTGCATCCAGGCATGCAATTCTTCGTCCAAAGCAAATCGACGCCCACGAATGTGTTTCTTCAGGGCACCAAAAATATGGAAATCGTGTGAGGAGAGATCAGGGCTGCACGGAGAAAGTGTGAGAGCTTCGTAGTGAAACTTCAGCAGCGCAGTCGAAACAACAGGCACTGTTCCGGGAAAGACATTATGATCTTTTCTTTGACTGTAGGGGCCGCCTGCTGCTCATTGACTTTCTGAAACAAGTCACCACAATTAACGCAGAGCGGTACGTGGGAACTTTGCAGAAATGATCTTCCCATCAAGTCCAAATGCCCAGGAATATTGATGGACAGCATAATTCTTTTGCAGGATAATGCCCGCCCACTACACTGCAGAAGTTTCTCTGGGAAGCCCTTACATATCCTTCATACAGGTAAGATCTCTCTCCAAGCGATTTCCATATTTTTGAAACCCTGGAAAAAAAACATTCGTGGCCGTTAATTTGCTTCGAACGAAAAGGTGCATGTCTGGGTACAATCGTTGTTCCGTAGGCAACCGTGAACATTTTTCCATGCCTTGACTGCCTTGTCCCACAGAGGGATTATGTTTGAAAAGATAAACAGTTTACTTACTTTTTCTCCACCTGTCTCGCTTTCACTTGACTGCCCCTTATACTTACAACACGGAGAAGGAATTTTCGTTGGATATTTAAGCATATGTGATGCATCTGTCTCACAATTGCATCGTACAAAGTATGTGTAGTGGGCGGTCTATGTGTGGAAGATGTTGTTTGCATATTAGTTTCACAAGCTGGTACTGTGGGGCGGCGGTTGTGAGTTTGTAAAAATAAATCTAAAATCTGATTGCTGGATAAACGCTTGCATGTTGAATCAGTTTCTAGCTTTTAGAATGTTGTTAATGCTGTCTGTTGCCGTTCTCAACACTGGCTCTCTATTTACTTCGTGACACCCAGAAAGTGATTTAATAAAACTTGGAGCCAGTAAATAGATATCCTAGTGCCCACTTTACCTGAGAATGTTATTATAACTGCAGCTTATAGCTCTGAGGAATTAGGAGATTGTCCGGGATTTCTAATCAAAAACGGTTTTCCAAAATAGTTGAGTATATTCTGAAATTCACTGATAAACAACACAAGTATCCCTACAACCTAACTAACAGAACAGTTCAGAGTCTAATGCGCTGATGCAACTATAAATGTCCGAATCAAATGTAAAAAAAGAATGCTCGCCATAATTTGATGAAAATATTTCATCAAACGCCACGCTAAATTTTTGGTAGAATGTCTGTCCCGCGACGGCACGTGAAAATTACGACAATACGCAAACTGAAGCTAGATAATGAAAATCATTCCAGAATTAACACTTCACATATAATGTTTTCATAGTTCCGCGTATCTCTAGTAACTTAATACGGCACCCGAGGCTGTTTGTAGCAGATACACTGATGCGACGCGACTACCGACACAGATGGCGTGTCATTCAGCGTCTGGAGAGAACTGGGGCCTTGCTTCCTCGCGCAGTGTTCTTATATATAAAGCCGCGGTGCGGACGGCTGAGGGAACGCCTGATTAAATCCGCTCTCCCGACTAGCCGCTGGGCTAGTAACGCACCACTTCAAGATACATAATAATTTATAGCTTCTTTGGCTGATGGCCGAAGAATCTCTTAATTTAAACGTGCATTCAGCACGCAGGTAAGTATTGATAATAAAATTTTGACGTGGCTAAGTTAAATACTTTGAGCGAGAGAATTAATTAAATTACACTGCACGCAGCAGATGAGCTCTGAACTGTCCCTTTTGAGATCCGCTATCGCTATAATTTTATAGGTATTAAAAAGAAACTTTACACATCTTCATAATCATAGCGGACCTCCAACCTATTTAAATCTAAACATCCTAGCCTTATTTACTAGCCTACTTAATCTATCTTGCTTCCTTCAGTTTTGAGACAAAAACCAGAAAATCATGAATTTCCACTAAAGTCTTAATATGTGAAATCCAAAGTACTGTTTTTATTAAATCATTATGAAAAATGAATCTAAATATAAATTTTGAAGTCTCTAGCTCTTTTCTGTTGCGCCAATGATTTTTCCAGAAAAACGTCCAAATCTCGGAAATGGCTGAAGTTATCAAACTGATATTTAACACACATTAATTTAGTATTATTTCTGACATACTAGAAAAGTTTTAGTTCATGTGCTTGATTTTTAAGGTATTGCGCAACATTTATGACGTCAGAGCTAGTTACAGCAGACTGACTTGCACATAATGGAAACTGATGTGAATTTACTATAGCGTGAGTAGGCTGCTTCCCTACATCACCCTCTACTTAAATTTTTTGTTTATGAATGTTAATGAATGAAAAAAAATTTAATTACAAAAAGGGAAGCAAGAGTACAGTTTAACTTCCGATGAAAAATCAAAATTGAAATATAAACCTGTAGAAACATTAAAGAAAACTTATTACCTACATTAATTATTTAAATTGTAGGCATGTTCACTGCCTTTTAAACAATGTCATTACTCAAAATTTTAAGCAAAGTCAACGAAATATTTTGGCACACATATTGCCTTAGACAAACAAACACATACAAAATGAAAAATTATAAAAATCTTAGATCCATTAAATACATTAAATACATTTTTACATACACAAATTCTAAGAAAATAACATGATACATTGACAGATGATTATCTCTTAGCAGTCTTTTCTAAACCTGAAAGAAAAAGTTCCCAAATAATTTTTACACACGTGGTTGTAGCCGCTTTGGCTGGCGTCCTACACTTCCATTCACAAGGGTAGAGGAGGGGAAGTTGCTATGGTGTGCGTCCTTCACGTTCTCTCTAAATTACATGGGGGAAAGGGGAGGGGTCACTGTGAGTTGTGTCCAAGTCACTCCACGCTTTCACACAACTACCAGGCTGCCATTATCTGGTTTGTCCTGTAGAACAAACAAAAAGAGTGCCTCAGACTCTGTTCACTTAATATCTATGGGTGGGTCACAATGAAATGGGGATATATACATTTTCTCTTCCACATTTTTCTGGAACAAAGTTAACAGAACCTTTTCAATTTTACTCTCATGGTTACTTAACTGTCATAAAATCGGTAAACAAATGGCTCAAAACGCCGTTAGTCACGTACTAGAGAAAATCTTATGCTCAAGGCATATAATCATAAATCATATTTAATCTGAATTTATTATTTCTGGTCCGGAACACTGAACCAATGCTCTGTACATTCGTGACACAATTGTATTTCATTTACTTAACTGTCTCATCTTTGATTACCTTATTCTTAGAGATAGTATGAGTATGATTAGTGGTTGTTTTCTCAGCTTCTTTGTACATGTGAGTAACTTTTGGTAATAGTACAGTTGTGAGTGTTCAAAACACACTACGTTTAGTTGACTATTAAATCCACTTATTGGTCCTCTGCTTTTGTCAGTTCCACATCTGCAATTACGTACTTACTTACTTTGCTAGTGTATGAACTTAAGTAATACTCACTCCATTTAAATTTAAAGCATAGGAAAGCACATTTATTTCATATTCATAGTGTACTGCAGCTGATTAGTTTGCTCACGTGACAATCCATTTCCACTCGATCGGATGCTGAAACCTCAGGTAGTCTCTCTCAGACCTACCACTAAAGTGCATCAAGTAATTATGGACGAGCGTAATGCTAAATTCCTTAAACCTATAGGACACCATGAGCTGCTCTGTCTCATCTACCATAAGGGTACCTATAGTCGCATTCACGCCTCCAACTCATAACCTCAATACGTGTAGGTGTATCCTGTCACACACTACACTAAAATAATGGCCAGCTCCAACCTTATAAATACTTCAGGGACGTGTCCTTCACGTCTCAACCACAAACACTGCTCAATTCTATTTACTCTGCTTTTCCTTGCTACACCAGGTGAGTTTATCCTTAGAACTTATCTGCATATTTTTCATAACACTAAGCAATCTCTTTTATTATTAATTAGTTAGCTCTACAGCATACACTAGGTTTCACTACCACTTCAGATACTGCTTGAACACGAATTTGTATATTTTTTTTTTTATATTATTGGTGGATCATTCCAATAAAACAACACTTTGTACTTACTATATTACCAGGGTACTATACATAATTGTTACTCAAATACATTTGTATCTTAATTACGTCATACTTCTCTATTGTTTGTCACTATTAGGTTTGTCACATTAGGTATTTTTCTTCACTAATCGGTAGATAGAATGGTTACATAACTCAAGCCTTGATAGTCATAACGGCAAATTTTATGTCTGGAAAGAAGAGGTCGAAATTTTTGTGGATAGGAAAGATGAAGAGTGAGTGAGACCTGAAATGGAAAGAAGATCTCACACAGCTGGGACTGCACAGCTGCCACACTGTGTAGAGGTTACAGAACAACCTCCTCCCTACAGCATTCATTGGTTTATTATTGGTTTGATAACCATAACGGAAAATTTTAGTATTTGGAAAGAAAAGGTCGAAATTTTTGGGGACAGGAAAGAGGAAGAATGAGTGAGACCTGAAAGGGAAAGAAGATCTCACACAGCTGGGACTGCACAGCTGCTACACTGTGTAGAGGTTACAGAACAACCTCCTCCCTACAGCATTCATTAGCTTAATGCTGTATTGATAACCATACCGGAAAATTTAATGTATGAAAGAAGAGGTCGAAATTTTTGAGGACAGGAAAGAGGAAGAATGAGTGAGACCTGAAAGGGAAAGAAGATCTCACACAGCTGGGACTGCGCAGCTGCCACACTGTGTAGAGGTTAAAGAACAACCTCCTCCCTACAGCATTCATTAGCTTAATGCTGTAAAGAAGAGTTAGAAATTTTTAGGTGGATAGGAAAGATGAAGAGTGAGTGAGACCTGAAAGGGAAAGAAGATCTCACACAGCTGGGACTGCACAGCTGCCACACTGTGTAGAGGTTACAGAACAACCTCCTCCCTACAGCATTCATTAGCTTATTATTGACGTGATAATCATACCGGAAAATTTTGTGTTGGAAAGTAGAGGTCGAAATTTTTGAGGATAGGAAAGATGAAGATTGAGTGAGACCTGAAAGGGAAAGAAGATCTCACACAGCTGGGACTGCACAGCTGCCACACTGTGTAGAGGTTAAAGAACAACCTCCTCCCTACAGCATTCAGTGGCTACCTATGAATCTGCCAGGTCGATCTGAAAATACTTTATGATGCCTTTTTAGAACCTGTCTCAGTTCTTCCTTTTGATTGCCTGAAATCCTATCGATTTCCTGCAATTTAGCTTCTATTTTGTCTAAAATAATTGCATCTTCTTCTTCTTCTGTATTCAGCTTATTGTTATTAAGATTAACATCCTCGTCCCAATACCTCCTATTTTTCAGAACTCGTATAGGCAGCTCCCAAGTTTCATGATCAGTTACTACATGTTTATCACTAAAAGGTACTATAATTACTCCGGTTATTGGCAAGACCATTTTTAACTGGCTTCTTTCAAAGTCAACAACACTCTGATATTTTGACAAGAAATCTATGCCAATTAAAACCTCAATACTGAGATTGTTTACAATTAAACATGGATGATCAATTAAATTACCATTAATGTTAAAGGGTAGTAAAGCTTCTTGCTTTACCGTTTTTGAAACCTTGCCAGTAGCACCAATTATTCTTAGTCCTGATACCCTCATTACTGTAAGCTTGTCTTTACCAGGTAATGCATCAAAGAAGGACTGAGATATTGCACTCACCTCACTTCCACTGTCTAAGAGACAACGTACATTGATACCCAACATATTCACTATTATTATAGGGTGGCTTATTCTAGGTTGTACAGGTGGTTCCTCAAATTCATCTAATAGTTCCTTTTGGATTTGTCTCCAACTAAAGTGATCCTGAATTACATTCTCAGCTGCTTTTTCCAGTCGGTCTATTAATTTTAAATCAAAACACCGCACGACTTCATTACATTTAGTTTGCTGAACATGACCCAAATTACTGTAGTCTGAGCGATTCTGCGCCTCCAGACCGGGCATAATACTAGTTACAGCTAAACCACTTTCACCATTATCGTCGGTTTCCTTCTCAAGTGACAACTGGTCACAGCTACTGGGTTCATCGACCCCAAACAGCCTACCCTCTACATTCTCACTTATCTCCTGTCCTAAATCTATTAGTACATTATCAACATCCTGCACAGGCACTTTAGATAAGAGCACATCATCCTCATCGTAAATATAAGCATGAATTTCTTCTGCTTCTTCACCTGTCAATTCAGTATTTTGTAGCTCACCCCTATTGTTACACTGCTGCGCCTTCTCTTTCTCTTCCCACTTAGAAAGCGTCTCTAACACGGTATCTATCAAATACTGTGAGTGATCTAATATTTCTGTTGTATCCTTAGGTGCTACCGACTCTTCATCCACATGTTCAGTTTGAGTATTCTGATCTGTCTTACCAATTCCCTTAACTACTGGCTTAGGAAAAGTAACCGCCTGGTGAGCGCCAGTGTCCTCATAGACGGGAACTAGTTTTCCTGCCTCGGCATACTACTGTTTCCTTTAGTTTCATTATAGTTAGCTGGCATAGCCTTACTTTCCGTACTGTTGTTTACATGCATATTTCTGTTTGGAACAAAATTATTATCCCTTGGACGCCATTGTTGGTTCTGATAATTATTTCCCCAATTCCTACCTCTCTTAGGATTACGAACACCTACTGTTCTGATGTTTACATTGCCATTTTGCTCGTTCCTAAAATTACTACTATTATTGTTATTGGCATTTCTGTTATTACGTGCTTGCTCCTCATTGGCAGCAACACGTTCTACACGTTCCAAATACTCAATGAAACGATCCAGATTGTCTCTAGGGGCTGATATAATTCGAGTTTGCCAGTACCATGGCAGTTTAGCTTCCAGACCTAGTATAATCATTTCTGGTTTTAGCTTTTCCGCCAAATGTGACAAACGTGAAATCCATGACCTAGCAAACTCTTTAATTGATTCCTTGCCTGCATTGAAGCGTTTCCCACTCCAAAATTCTCTCAATACTTCATTTTGCTTATTGCTAGACCAATACTCATTAATAAAAGCTGTTTTAAATTCCGCTAATGTTTTACATTTCAACATAACATCAGCTGACCAACGCATGGCGTCACCTGCTAAATGGCTTCTAATAAATGAGATTTTCTCTCGCTCAGACCAAGTTGGTGGAATCACATCTTCAAAATCGTTCCAGAAATCTAGCGGGTGGATATTTTTATCTGGATCGAACCGCAAGAACTGCCGACACCCGATAAAAGCGGCGTTTGCAGCTACAACTTGTTGTATACTACCATTACCAGAAGTTACTGAAGCTACTTTACTCTCAATGTTAGCAATGTTAGTACTGATATTTTCTACTTTCATTTCAACATTATCTACTCTTTGCACAATATGAGCAGTGTCAGTTTTGATTGCTTCTACTTCTGCTTGACATATGTTTACTTTTATATTAACATCTTTAAATCTATCTGAGCACAGTTCAGATTCCGCCTCGATCTTTTCTGTTAACTTGTGCTCCAGCTTCGCATCTTCCATTTGGAAGTCCTTGCGAACCTCAGCGACTTCGGACTTTATTGTCTTATACATTTCAGAAAATTGTTGAGCAACCTTTTTCTTAATATCCTCATGATTGTAATCAATTTTACAATTCAAACTGTCTAGATCCTCTTCCAACTTATTGCAACCAGCCTTGAAGGTATCGTCCATTACCTCCAATCGTTTATTAAAATTAGTTTGGCTGGCCATAATCTCATACTTTAATTCAGCATTACTGCTCTTGACCTCACTTATTTCAGACTTTAATCCAGCATTCATTCTAGCATTACTGGCTGACATTTCAGCATTACTGCTTTTAACCTGTTCACTTATTTCAGACTTTAACTCAGCATTCATTCTAGCATTACTGGCTGACATTTCAGCATTATTGGATTCTAATTTATTGTTCATTGCCTCAAACCGCATATTAAAATTTGTTTGACTGGCAGCTATTGCTTGTAATATAACATTTAGATCAACAGCCCCAGCATCTTTGGGTTGCTCACGAGCTGGCTTTTTATCACACTCAGGTGACGAAAAACTAGCTCCAATACCAGAATCATCACAACTACATGAAACTTCTGATTGATTAGTCATATCTAACTGCTCCTTCTTAAACTCTACCATCTCTGATGACGGTTTCATTTTTAATTCATCAGAGAAACTATCATCCAATAAATTTACCATTTCTACTTTCCGCTTTACTACAGGAGTCTCTATTATTGAATCATTGCCCCTTCCCACACTACTGTCAGGAGACAATACTTCATATTTCACCTTAACATTACTACTTTCAAGCATATTTACACTTGAACCGTTGTCTGTATTTACAGTTCCCTCAACAGACATAGGTTCTGATTTAAGTTTAACCTCAGCTTCTTTTGACGGTTCCATCGCCGACAGTCTTTTAGTGCAGGTTAGTAAAATTTTTAACAGCTTTTCACTTAACTTAGTTCCTTCTGCACGACGTATGGCGTTGCCGACGCGGCGTACCAGGATTCCTGATACGACGTGGCACGTTGAACTGCAGACGGCTCTCCGACGGCTGTTGTGTGTTTGCGTGGCCCGCAATTGCAGGCGCTACGCCGGCTGCTCCAGCGAACGACTGCGGTGCGGCGAGACTGGCTTCTCGCGATGCCGGCAGCACCGCTAGACTCAGTGCCAGCTCCGTCAATCCAGATGCGTTGTTAATCCAATTGCGTCGTCCACATGCACACGTAACACTTTCACTGTTTTTTACTCAGCTGCGTGTCGCATTCCACTCGCGAATCCGAATAGTTAAAATCACTTTCACTTAGTAGATTTCCCGGCCGATGCACCATATGTGGGGCGGCGGTTGTGAGTTTGTAAAAATAAATCTAAAATCTGATTGCTGGATAAACGCTTGCATGTTGAATCAGTTTCTAGCTTTTAGAATGTTGTTAATGCTGTCTGTTGCCGTTCTCAACACTGGCTCTCTATTTACTTCGTGACACCCAGAAAGTGATTTAATAAAACTTGGAGCCAGTAAATAGATATCCTAGTGCCCACTTTACCTGAGAATGTTATTATAACTGCAGCTTATAGCTCTGAGGAATTAGGAGATTGTCCGGGATTTCTAATCAAAAACGGTTTTCCAAAATAGTTGAGTATATTCTGAAATTCACTGATAAACAACACAAGTATCCCTACAACCTAACTAACAGAACAGTTCAGAGTCTAATGCGCTGATGCAACTATAAATGTCCGAATAAAATGTAAAAAAAGAATGTTCGCCATAATTTGATGAAAATATTTCATCAAACGCCACGCTAAATTTTTGGTAGAATGTCTGTCCCGCGACGGCACGTGAAAATTACGACAATACGCAAACTGAAGCTAGATAATGAAAATCATTCCAGAATTAACACTTCACATATAATGTTTTCATAGTTCCGCGTATCTCTAGTAACTTAATACGGCACCCGAGGCTGTTTGTAGCAGATACACTGATGCGACGCGACTACCGACACAGATGGCGTGTCATTCAGCGTCTGGAGAGAACTGGGGCCTTGCTTCCTCGCGCAGTGTTCTTATATATAAAGCCGCGGTGCGGACGGCTGAGGGAACGCCTGATTAAATCCGCTCTCCCGACTAGCCGCTGGGCTAGTAACGCACCACTTCAAGATACATAATAATTTATAGCTTCTTTGGCTGATGGCCGAAGAATCTCTTAATTTAAACGTGCATTCAGCACGCAGGTAAGTATTGATAATAAAATTTTGACGTGGCTAAGTTAAATACTTTGAGCGAGAGAATTAATTAAATTACACTGCACGCAGCAGATGAGCTCTGAACTGTCCCTTTTGAGATCCGCTATCGCTATAATTTTATAGGTATTAAAAAGAAACTTTACACATCTTCATAATCATAGCGGACCTCCAACCTATTTAAATCTAAACATCCTAGCCTTATTTACTAGCCTACTTAATCTATCTTGCTTCCTTCAGTTTTGAGACAAAAACCAGAAAATCATGAATTTCCACTAAAGTCTTAATATGTGAAATCCAAAGTACTGTTTTTATTAAATCATTATGAAAAATGAATCTAAATATAAATTTTGAAGTCTCTAGCTCTTTTCTGTTGCGCCAATGATTTTTCCAGAAAAACGTCCAAATCTCGGAAATGGCTGAAGTTATCAAACTGATATTTAACACACATTAATTTAGTATTATTTCTGACATGCTAGAAAAGTTTTAGTTCATGTGCTTGATTTTTAAGGTATTGCGCAACATTTATGACGTCAGAGCTAGTTACAGCAGACTGACTTGCACATAATGGAAACTGATGTGAATTTACTATAGCGTGAGTAGGCTGCTTCCCTACAGTACCTCCACCACGTTGACATGCGTTAACACAAGCGCAGTACAGTCTAGATAATTCGAGGTGAACGGGACCGGGACAACCTCGAACTATTCGGTGGAGAGATTGTTCAGAGAAGTGCTTTGAAGAAAACTCTTCCAGTTTAAGTCGGTTCCTTGGCCGGTCACCAACAGTAACTTCGTCAGTACTATATTCTGGAGCAACTTTTTATTGTTTCTCCTTAGTCGAGTCGTTTCAGTGCTTCTAATTTAACATTCAAAGGCACAAATTTGCTTTTCTTTATTGCAACAGTCATTTTTAGGCGTACAAGCAAAACAGTCAACAAAGAAAACGAAACGCAATCCTGTACTTTACCGATAACGAAAAAACTGAAACACCACTCTCAACAGAGGGTGTGCTTATGCAAACAATAAAACACCCGCAGAAGCTTGCGTGTGACGTCGCTGAACAAGTGTTGTGCTATCGGTGGCTGGGAGAAACAGATAGAGGTTCGATACGCTGCTAGTAGTTTTATTTTTAATTTTAATGTATTTATTTTTTTACGAGGCTCGGATTTATGGGACACTCGTAATTCCGAGAATCGAAACGTCGAGACTCTGCTGTATTTGAAAGAAAAATGTTATTATTAGTAATTTAGTGATGGTAGTAACGATCTTTTAAAAATAATTTACTTTCATCACTTTTTTTAAACCTCAGAAAACTGCATTTTAACCCTTAGGTAATTACTTCCTAAGGGTTAAAATGCAGTTACCTCTGGGGTAAAAACAAGAGAAATTATCCGCAGGTTGGGAACCGCTGTCATAGATGCTATCACTGCCCGATAATCACTGATACCCTCCCCTACTTTAACTGATTCGGAAAGTTCAGGTCTGTTTGTTACTAGGTGGTCTAGGACGCTACCTTCACAAGTTGGTTCTCTAACTGTCTGCTCGAGTTAATTTTTAAGCGTTTCTTAATAAGAGAAATCTATTACCATCGAGTATAGATTTAACTGTTAGGTAGTCTTTTCTGGGAGTGTAGCCTTGTATGGAAGTGAAACATGGACGATAAACAGTTTAGAAAAGAAGACAACAGAAGCTTTTGACATGTAGTGCTACAGACGAATGCTGAAGATTAGATGGGTCGATTATGTAACTAATGAGGAGGTTCTGAATAGAACTGGAGAGAAAAGAAATCTGTGGCACAAGCTTACTAGAAGGAGGATCGATTGGTAGGACACATTCTGAGGCATCAAGGGATCACCAGTTTAGTATTGGAGGGAAGTGCGGGGAGGTAAAAATCGTAGAGGGAGACCAAGAGATAGGTTGCAGAAGTTAATCGGAGATGAAGAGGCTTGCACGGGATAGAGTAACATGGAAAGCTGCATCAACCAGTCTGAGGACTGAAAACCAATATAAAAACAACAAAATTTTCTGACAAGACATTCAGAAAAATGTTAGGAATTCCTGTCTCTGGTACCAGTTTTCCTCACATGTCTCTCCCATTCTATACCTGACAAGCTTAAGCTACCCGCTATTATAATAACAGACAACATTTCGAAGAACTGTAACTTTCTAGGAATTATGCCTCCACAGTAATATACACAGCGACTAGTGCAGCTATGTTATATTTAAAGAATTCTTTCTTGGTAAAAGCTCTTCTTAAGTCTACCATCCTTTCGACAGCGTGAATGCAGCATTGCTGCAAGACAATGGCATTATCTCTCGTATAAACAGACCACACTGAAGGAAAAACATCGCAACACCAAACATAAAAAAGAGTAATGAAATATCGGAAATACATTTGTCTAGGTATTAAGTCATAACCATAGTAAGATGATAGGTTGATGCAAACGCGAGATAAGCCATCGCAAATGTGAAGTGCTGGTACATTATTAACTGATGTGATCACCAGACTGTTGAAAGGAAGCATGCAAAAATGCGTTGTGTTGTACAGGTGCCGGATATCCGTTCGTGGGATAAAGTTCCATGCCTGTTGCACTTGGTTCAGCCAGTACAGGGGCAGTTAATGCTGTTCGAGGATGACGCTGGAATTGTCGTCCGATGATGTCCCGTATGTACTCGACTAGACACAGATCTGGTGATCGAGCAGGCCAAGGCAACGTGTCAACAATCTGTAAAACATGTTGGGTTACAAAAGCGGTATTTGGGCGAGCGTTATCCTGTTGGAAAACACCCCCTGGAATGCTTTTCATGAACGGTGACACGACAGGTCGAATAACCAGACTGACGTACAAAATTTGCGGACAGTGTGCGTGGGATAACCACGAGGATGCTCCTGCTGGATTTCGAAATCGCAACCCATACCATAACTCCAAGTGTAGGTCCCGTGTGTGTACCATGCAGACAGGTTATTTGCAGGGTCTCAATTGGCCTTCTTCTAACCAATATACGGTCTTATTTGCCACCGAGGCAGAACCAGCTTTCATCAGAAAACACAACAGACCTCTAACTTGCCCTCCAATAATCTCTGGCTTGACACCAATGAAGCCACAAATGGCGGTGGTTTGGGGTAAGTAAAATGTACGTTACAAGGCGTCTGTCTCAGAGCTGTCCTTGAATTAAGCGATTTATAACAGGTTGTTGTGTCACTCTGTTGCCTACTGATGCTGAAACTGCTGTTACAGGTGAGTATAATGCGCCAGAGCCATACACCGAACGCGATGGTCTTCCCTTATGTACTGGCAAGTGGACATCCAGAGCCCGCTCTTGTGTGACGGTAGATTCTCGTGCCTACTACTGCCAATAAGCGCGTACAGTGACCAAGTCTTTCTGCAGTACCTCAGAAGTAACACCCAACTTCTCGTAGTCCTATTACACGACAACGTTAAAACTCAGCGAGGTGTTTATAATGGCGTCTCTGTTGCCTTAAAGGGCGTCCTTGACTAATAGCAGCTTATCACGTCCAGTCTTAAAAGTAACTATTGCTCACGACCGTTACAGCCCACGTTTAAAGCAAAACTGATTTACACTACTAAGCCACTGTGAAAGGTCTCTGTTGGATTCCTTTCATGTTAATTTCTTAAATCTGTTGTCATTTACGGCATAAATTCCTCTTCTAAATTTACTGTGGTATTTCTGACTGTCTGGGAGGAGACTGAGCAGTGGAACGTGTTACTTTTACACATAAACAAGAACGATCTGTCACACTACTACACTTTAAAACACAGTTTACATGTAATTCATGTCACACAGTCGCATACGGAACCTACATCTGCTTTCTTTTATATACTGTGTATGATAAGATACTGTCATCCCTCTTCCCTTCTGTGTGAGAGGATGAATGAGTAAATGTATTTCTAGTTGCATGCTTGATGGTAGCAGACAAGCCTGTCTGCTAGAGAACAGTAGGACCAACGTCGGAACAGGTAGCTACGCTTTCTAAAAGCAAAGATGTTTCTATTCTTAGTATGGTCCTGTCCGTCGCTTGTCATGTTGGTATAGGAAGCTGCCTCTCTGGTCACTTCCGTTTCTATCTGTTAAGCACCCTCTGTAGGGGCACACGCAGTCGGTCCGCAGCGAGCGTCTGAGGTGGTGAGATCTCCGCCTAAGCGCGTCTCTGCGAAGTCCGTAGGACAATGGATTTCTTAAGTTCAGCCTAACTGAAAATTTAATCACCTTTATTTCAGGTTTAGATCTAAAATATCTAATGGTATCTTAAATTGCAACGCAGTGTAATTCGAATGTGAAGTTCAGAATATCTTCCAGTATTTGCTTTGTCACTACTTTGTGAGTAAAGTGGCACCACGTGTGGATGATCCGTAACTCTAACTAAGATCATCAATCTTAAATGCGAATGTGCGTGAGATTATAACGTCTCGTCTTGACAATATTTTTAAATATAGAAAATTTTCTTTATGTTCAACCCACATGGGGTGTACTTTGTGCGACCAGTACCACGTGCTTATACAATTGTTTGACCCGTCAGGTTAATAGTAAGACGATAGTAACCAGTTCGAGGTTTTTCTTTTGTAAATTGCGTTTCGATGTAATTTATTTTAATGATCAAAATTATTGTGGATTTACACTCTTTGTGTAAATCAAGTTGACCACGTGAAGCATCTGGTGTAAGCATCAAAGTAGCAGTAGCCCTCAGCTATTCTTTTCGGGAAGATTTAACAGAGAGTTAGTATGAATTTAGTATACCAGTGTGTGGTAATTTCATGACGGACAGGATTGCGCTACGAACGTAACTTCTTTGGGTGAAAATTGAATCGGTTGGTTGTAGTTAATTTCCTCTTGCATATGTTTCAACGTTCTTCGTGTGTTGTTTTATGAATGCAGTGTTGTATGTAGTCTCCCAATCTTTTCTCCATATTTGATGTGTTCCATAAGTTTACCAACTCACATTTTCACAATCCTAAATAAGGCACCAGTTTAGTTATGAATCAAGTTTAATATTCTGAAATTTTAACGGAACAATGAACAAAGTTAAAATAAATGTCCAAATATAAACTGATTTATTTCTTTTTATTTAAATTCTCTTTTTATGTATATATATCACCGGCTGTCTTAAGACGACTATTAAAAGTTTATAATTAATGTTAGTCTGGTTGGCAATTTGGTAAGCTAGACTGGATACCTGGTGAAACAGTTGCTCAGTAATGCAAGGATAACTTCCCCAGATAGCTCACGGCTTTTAACCCGCTTTTATTATCTTGAATATCAGCACCGCTTTCAGAACAAATTAATGCATCAACAATAAAACTGGTGCGAAATTTGAATAGACTTCGTATTTCAGATGCAGAAACATGCCTATCAACTTTCGTTTATGTTACACAACTCCTTCTTAGTGCTGTGATTTTTTTTTTCCATCAGTGTATATCAAGCAAGTTAAATTTGTTGATTATGGACATACGCCTCTACGTATAAAAAACCGAAATTTATTTATTTACCAAAGACAATCATTGTTACTTATTGTTACCATATGCAAGAATCGACCTAGTTCTCTTCAGAATCATGTATATTCCAATACTGCATCTTTTTACAATAGATCAATTACAGGAGTACCGTTTACCAGGTCGGATTAATATAAGAGTCACGGAAGATCCAACGCAGAGCAGCTCGTTTCGTCACAAGCTCGTTTGCTAAGCGCGAGTGGTTTAAGGTGAGTACGCACTGCGAGCCGAGAGGATCAAGAGCCATTCGTGAGCACATCAACTCTCAAGTGTGTACGTTGCTCGTGAGAGCGCGTGATCTGCTCGGACTTAGCCACCTGCTTTGGGTTTTCCAATGAACACAAACGAATGCTCCGATTGTCAGCGATGACGGATTATTGCGAGCTCTTAAGTGTCTACGGGTCCGCGAGCGCCGCCAGAGAGCTCAGACGAAGCTCTCCAAGACAATTTTCTTTTTCTTCGAGCGGTTCGTGAGCCGCTCGCAAACGTGTCGTTTGCAAATGTAAACGAACCTTTACGGAGGTTAGACATTCTAGTGACAGACGCTAGAAGAGAAGCACTGTGCATCCCAGAGAGGTTTCTGCTAACATTTCAAAAGCGCATATGCGAAGAAGAGTTGGCCAACATACTACTTACTCCCACATACTTCTTGAAAAAAGATCTCGACGAGAAAACCAGAGGCATTTGTGCTGATGAGGATGTTTACCGACAACTTTTCTTTGCATGCACCTTCCCCAGATGGAGTAGGGAAGTCGGAAATGACTCTACCAGAAGAGGGCAGATTACATTTCAGGTGCATGCGCAGGTGTTTCGTAACACATCATACAGCACATATTGTTCAACATGGCATTCCGCAGCAGACAGCCCACATGTGTTCCCACGTTGACCCGGTGATGTCGTTAATTACGACTGCCGTGGGCATGGGTCAACAAGACTGGAGCACGGATCATCAAGATTGGAGCATGGAACAATGCAAATGTGTCGCATGAAGCATGAATCACATTTCTTGTTACGTCAGGACGATGACTACCTCCGCCATCATCAAGACGAACGCTGCCACGGACGCAAGCTGATGGGAGCAGTATTATGTTCTGGGAACGTTCATCTGGGTTTGCATCGCACCTGTGGTAGTGATCGAAGGCTGTATTACACTGAAGTGACAGACGTTATGGGATACCTCCTAATATCGTGTCCGCCCTCCGTTTGCCCAGCGTAGTGCAACAACTCGACGTGGCATGGACTCAACAAGTCGTTGGAAGTTACCTGCAGAAATACTGAACCATACAGCCTCTATTCCACAATTGCGAAAGTGTTGCTGGTGCAGGATTTTGTGTACGAACTGACCTTTCCATTGTTGTTGTTGTTGTGGTCTTCAGTCCTGAGACTGGTTTGATGCAGCTCTCCATGCTACTCTATCCTGTGCAAGCCTCATCATCTCCCAGTACCTACTGCAGCCTACATCCTTCTGAATCTGCTTAGTGTATCCATCTCTTAGTCTCCCTCTACGATTTTTACCCTCCACGCTGCCCTCCAGTACCAAATTGGTGATCCCTTGATGCCTCAGAATATGTCCTACCAACCGATCCCTTCTTCTAGTCAAGTTGTGCCACAAACTCCTCTGCTCCCCAATTCTATTCAAGGCGGGTGCCAGCTTGAGATAGCCGGCCGTGCGGTTCTAGGCGCTACAGTCTGGAGCCGAGCGACCGCTACGATCGCAGGTTCGAATCCTGCCTCGGGCATGGATGTGTGTGATGTCCTTAGGTTAGTTAGGTTTAATTAGTTCTAAGTTCTAGGCGATTGATGACCTCAGAAGTTAAGTTACATAGTGCCCCCGCGTCGTGTCGGTTACGCGTACGCTCGTCTTGAGTGATATTGTGGACAGATAATCATCAAGATTGTTAATTGGGATAAACATTTACGACTTAGAATGTAAACAGTGCAACCTGTGATTCCTTATCGCCCCAGAATATAGATGTTCATACCAGACGTAGGGCAGTGTTGTGCTTGACGTTGAGTGGCCCCCCCAAAACCCGCTCGCATATTTCGATAGATAATTTCAGGCAAGCCAGCAGCAGTGTGGAGCAGAACAGTACGACCGCCGCGGGATCTCAGGTACGTCGTGTGGACAGGGCGCACGGTCAAGCAACGGTCGAAACGACAACCAGTTAGAAAAGGGTCCCCCACACCCATTGTACCCCCGGGCGAGTTACAATTTGCAAACTATTTTTATGTAACACTGATCTGGCTCGTTAGACATGGAACATGATATCATTACTGTAACTAATGGAATAAAAAAATGCCCTTCTCTACTTTCATCTCTTGAATGCACTGAAAATTACTCTGATTACCTATACGGAAGTTACAGTATGTTATGTTCACTAAAAGTAAAGCTGCAATGGATTTTTTAAATATATGAACACTATTAACTGCCACGACTAACATGAGAGCTTGAAACTAAAAAAAGATGAAGTTAGATTTTTATGTTATTAGCCAGAACAGGTTTTGCACAGTAGTCTTTGATCACACACAAGTAAAATTTTATCACTCATGAATTATTTACGTAACTGATAACATAATAGCAGCTGCCCATGTCCACCTGAAAATGACATAATAAAATCCACAATTTCCCTCTGAGGTCTCCAGTAAGCTGAAAGAGATAATTTTAATGTATCGTTACCTGCCCTCTATATTGTGGGAAAACTGCTTTCATTCAATTTAATTTGAATTTGCCGCGGCAGCGGTTCCCGCGATCGCTGCACGGCTCTGCGTCATGAAAAATTCCTAGAATGCTGAAAACGGCTAAGAATGTGGAATAAAATCTTGGGCAAGCTAGCAATAAATTATTACAGGTAATAATTTTAACAATTTCTGTATTCAAAAAATCAACATAAATTGAAAGTACACGCCTTTTACAAATATCAACCTCCAATGGCGTCTTTCTCGATCAAAGGACAAATGAAGGCTACCTAAGCATCAAACGAGAGTCATAACAGCTACAAGAAGACAGAGACAGTATTGTTTTAACCTCCACTATTTATAGGCAATTTAATATGCATCTTTGTAATTATTTCTAATTATTATTGTCTGCTTCGATACATACAGTCGCCGACCACAGACGTTATTTGTGAAATATAAATACATAAATACTGCACAAACATAAAAACGTAAAATTGTTATTTCCTTTTATACATAATCTACAACCATTCATACAGTAATGAAATAATAATAATAATACAGATAAATGTTTATTATTTTTATTATTTTTATATATTATAACGATTTTGTAAATGTCTTGCCAGGAGACGTCACACTCCTGAAACCTACTACGCGCAATCGGTGCTGCATTGCGTTCCAGCAGTGTATGTAGGTGTAATATTTAATCAAAGTTATTACGGTTCAGGTCTTATTCTACATTACCACCTTCAAAGTACTTCTCCTGCGAGCGAACACACTGATCCTCAAGTCCCTGCCACTTGTGAAAAGTATTCCGGAGTAGAATGAAGGCTTTCACGACCGGGTGACATGGCTGTTGATATACTTTCCGGGATGTGAGGTCGTGGTCCAAGAACTTTTCTGCTCCTTACGTTTTATATTGGTACTACCAAAAGAAGCGTAAACACGCGACTGAAAGAGCATAAAAGTCTTTGTCGACTTGGAAAAATAGAAAAATCAGCTGTAGCGGAACATGCTCTTCAACCAGGCAACCACCAAGTGAAGTTTTCGGATACCGAAGTTTTATCTACAACGTTAAATTACTATCCACGGCTATATAGAGAAGCAATTGAAATTTATAAACATCACGATAATTTTAACAGGAAAGAGGAGGCTATGAAACTTGGCGATATATGGACAGTGGCTCTACAAAATTGCTAACAATTTTTATCTTTGACAAGGTGGTAATCGATAGTCAACCTTATCTTTGCTATGGATTATCACTGCTCATCACGTGTCACCTGAACCACGCCCCCCTTTCTCACAATATATAAGTCGCTCTCAGACACCCGACCAGTCAGTCGGAAAAACTCAGCGGAGCAGCGCCTCTGAGGAAGTCCAGCGCAGTCCTGCACGAAACGTAAGGAGGAGAAAAGTTCTTGGACCACGACCTCACATCCCGGAAAGTATATCAACAGCCAGTATTCTGGAGGTCTGTCTTTGTTAGGATATTTACTAACAACAGAAGTATTTCAGTGTGTTCCTAAACAGTGGCGCGCAAAATTCAAACTTCGCGGACGGTTGGATACGGCAACACCTCTTAGTTGTACGTACATATCCGTTGCGCACAGGTAGTTATAGTGACCATCTAGCTCCCTACATAAAGGCAGCCCGGCACAAGCGGCTGGTCGGCAGCCGCTGCTCTTCTGATCTCTCTTGAAAGAGGTGACCGGCCCGCATGCGGGCGGACGCTGACTGCCAAACAAAAAGCGCTAATTTTTTCACGCCACTCTACTGTCGTTGCGTATCAGCGCGAAACATTTATTACATTACCACCAGTAAAAACTCGTTTCACAGGTAACACAGACAGTTCTGTACAACATCTGACCGCGCACCACATCCTGTCGTGCTAACGATACATGGGTATGAAATCCTTTTAAGTATTTTAAAAGCGGTGCGTGCGCTGTGAATAGAAAAGAAAAACGCAGTGCATGTAGTGAAATATTTGATGTTCTTCATAACAGTTTCATAAATATGACTCAATAGCTGCTGCAAAAAATTGGAGCAAGAGTGAAATAAATACGTCTTCAATCCAGAATGCCACAGCGATTTACCAGTCAGTATTCTATTTCGAGGTGGTGTGCCGTTGTCTCCCTCGACAGGTGGAAGCATTTGTAGGACTTAAAACAATGAATTATGTTGCCTTATACGAGTTATTATCAGTAATAATACGCCTTAGTACCTACGTAAAACACGTTGGAACTGATACTGCTGTCGTACACTTAAAGACCATTACATTATCCGTGAATGATTACTGTCAATGATAAATAATTGAAATTTATTCTATCAGTTCTTCTGCCCACAAAAGTTCACTACTAGACTAACACGCTGCTAGCCTAACGCCTGCTGTTGTCCATGATAGACAACGTAACAAAAACACAAGCACACATCAATTCTGTTTCATCACGCGGTGGACTGCCACTTTAAAGTGTCCACACTATACAAATAATCACTGCCCTCATACAGTTGCCGTGCAGTAGCCCGATAGTCTAAAACTAAATATTTAATCATATCACTTCATAAGAATGGTTTATCTGATAAAAATTTATTAACGTCCCTTCACTGTCACTGACTGCATTAAAATGTCATCGGCAAACCTCAAAGTTTTTATTTCTTCTCCATGGATTTTAATTCCTACTCAATTTTATCTTTTGTTTCCTTTCCAGCTTGCTCAGTATACATATTGAATAACATCGGGGATAGGCTACAACGCTGTCTCACTCCCTTCCCAACCGCTGCTTCCCTTTCATGCCCCTCGATTCTTATAACTGCCATTTGGTTCCTGTACAAATTGTAAATAGCCTTTCGCTCCCTGTACTTCACCCCTGCCACTTTCAGAATTTGAAAGAGAGTATTCCTGTCAAGTTATGACGATTTTATTTCGTATAATTCAAAAACTGTCATCCTGTACGACAGAACGTGAGGACCGGGCAATCGTCAGAGAAGCACTCAGAGCCCTGGATTCATCATTGTCATCGATCCGACGCGCAACTGATGCAGCTCACGGGCAGCTCCAGAGAATGGGCTGAGCTCACAGCACCACTTGCACCGACTACCGTACACCTCTGTACACCAACAAGCCCTTTTACAGTGGAGTCGGGCACAATGACCCTGGAATCTCAGTGAGCACAGTGATGAGTCCCTCTCCGAAATGAGCCTCGATGACTAGCGAAGACGTGTCTGGAGACACTCTAGACAGCTGCGGGATTCCAACTTGACTGTCGCGCGCCATAGGGCCAGACGAGCAGGACTGACGGTCTGGGGTGCTTTTTCTTTTCTTGACAGAACCCCTTTGGTTGTCGTCCGCAGAACCCTTACAGCACAGTGGTACATCGACAATATTCTATGTCCCGTTTTGTTGCCCTTCGTAGCAAACCATCCACAGCTCATATTTAAGCAAGATAATGACCGCCAGCACACTAGGTGAGCTCCTATTGCTTGTCTTGGTGCTTGCCAAATCCTGCCTTGGCCTGCAAAGTCCCTGGATCCCTCCCCAATCGAGAACGTATGCAGCATTACGGGCAGGACGCTCCATCCACCTCTGGATTTTGACGATCTGACGTAGGACTCGTGGTCTCGGCCTAGTGTCTTTGATTAGTGACCAAAACGTTCTCGGTGCTCCACCACTGCTTAAATTTTGAATAAAAATCATCAGCAATGGCGGCCGATGACTTCCCGCATAAGAAGTCACCCTCGCTCTGCCTACGGTCTTGTCAAAGAGAGTTGACTCTCGGACAGATGTTCAGGGCACTCTCTTGCCCTTGCTGTGGGAAACTGCCCTAAAAGGCGGAAGAATCACCAATGATCAACAGCATAAGGATGCAGAAGCCAATGGAAACCACTGCGTTAAACACACGTAATGCGTATCCACGGCACATGTGGCCGGTCATTGAAAAAGTGTCATGATGATCTCTCCAGTGATAAAAGATTCCAGACTAGTCCCCCATTCAGCTCTCCGGGAGGGGACTTCCAAGGGGGACGTGACCATGAGAAAAAAATCTGAATAACCAAGGAATGGACAAGGTTCTACGAGTCTGGGCTGGAATGTAAGAAGCTTGAATATTGTAGAAAATCTGAAGAGGGATATGCTAAGGCTTAGTAGTGCGGGTCAGTGGAATGGAAAGAAGACAAGGATTTCTGGTCAGATGAGTATCGGGTAATATCAACAGCAGCAGAAAATGGTATAATGGGAGTAGGAATTGTTATGAACAGGAAGGTAGGGCAGAGAGTGTGTTGCTGGGAACAGTTCAGTAACCGGGTTGTTCTAATCAGAATCGACAGCAGACCAACATCGACAACGATACTTAAGGTATACACGCCAACGTCGTAAGCCGAAAATGAAGAGAAAGAGAAACTATGTGAGGATTTTGAAAGAGTAATACCGTAACTGGGGGAGATAAAAATCTAATGGTCATGGCGCACTGGAATGCAGTTGTAGGGGAAGGAGAAGAGAAAAGATTTGGGACAAGGAATGAGAGAGGAAAAGACTGATTGAGTTCTTTAATAAATTTCAAGTAGTGATAATGAATACTTCGTTTAAGAATCACAAGAGGAAGAGGTATACTTTGAAAAAGCCGGGTGATACGGGAAGATTTCAGTTAGATTACATCATGATCAGGCAGAGATTCAGAAATCAGATACTCTGTTGTAAGGCACACCCAGGAGCAGATATAGACTAAGATCACAACGTAGTAGTGATGAATAGTAGGCTTAAGTTTAAGAGACTTGCCAGGAAGAATCAGTAAGCAAAGAAGTTGGATACGGAAGTACTTAGGAATGAAGAGATACACTTGAAGTTCTCTGGGGCTACAGATACTGCAACAAGGAATACCCAAGCAGGCAGTTCGGTTGAAGAGGAATGAACATTTCTGAAAAGAGGAATCACCAAAGTTGGTAAGAAAATCGTAGGCACAAAGAAGATAACTGCGAGGAAACCGTGGGTAACAGAAGAAGTAATGTAAGGATGCTAAGGCGAAATGGCTGCATGAAAATCGTGAAGAAATCGAAAAAGAAATGGTTATCGGAAGAACTGGCTCGGCATACAGGAAAGTCAAAACAACCTTCGGTGAAATTAAATGCAGCAGTGAGAAGATTAACAGTGGAATGGTAATTCCATTGTTAAATGCAGAGGAGGGAGCGGATAGGTGTAAAGAGAAGATTGAAGGCCTCTCTGATGGGGAAGACTTGTCAGACGTGATAGGAGGAACAGGCGTCGATAGTGAAGAGAGAGGGGTCCAGTATTAGAATCAGAATTTAAAAGAGCTTTGGAAGGCTTAAAAGCAAAGAGACAGAAGGGATAGATAACATTCCATAGGAAGTGGTGGAAGTGGAAACAAAACGATTATTCACGTTGGTGAGTAGAATGCATGAGACTGGCGATATACCATCAGTCTTTCAAAGAAACATCATCCACACAGTTCCGAAGATTGAAAGAGCCGACAAGCGAGACGTCTATCGCACAATCAGCTTAACAGCTCATGTATCCAAGTTGCTGACGAGGATAATATAGAGAAGAATGGGAAAGACAACTGAGCATATCTTAGGTGACCATCAGTTTGACTTTGGGAAAGGTAAATGCACCAAAGAGGCACGTCTGACGTTGTGGTTCGTAATGGAAGCAATACTGGAGAAAAATCAAGACACGTTCATAGAATTTATTAACCTCGATAAAGCGCTTGATAAGATGTACGAGATGGTCGAAATACTGAGAAAAACACCGTTAAGCTCTAGAGAAAGACTGATGATACACAATATGAACAAGAACCCAGATGGAACAATAAGAGTGGAAGGCCAAGAACGAGGTGCTCGGATTAAAAAGGGTGTAAGACAGGAGCGTGGTCTTTCGCCCCTACTATTCAATCTGTGCGTAGAAGAAGTAATGACGGAAGTCAAAGAAAGGTTCAAGAGTGGAATTAAAATTCATGGTGAAAGGATATAAGTGTCGAGATTTGCTGATGACATTGCTATTATCAGTGAAAGTGAAGTAGAATTACAGAATCTGTTGAATGGAATGCACATTTTAATGAGTACAAAGTATGGTTTGAGAGTAAATCGAAGAAAGACGAAAGTAATGAGAAGTAGCAGAAATGAGAACAGCAAGAAACTTAACATCTGGCTTGTTGGTAAAGAAGTACATGAAGTTAAGGAATTCTGCTACCGGGGTAGCAAATAACCCATGATGGACGAGAGTAAGGAGGACATCAAAAACAGGCTAGCACAGACAAAGAGGGCATTCCTGGCCGACAGTCTACTAGCATCAAGCATAGGTCTTAATTTGAGGAATAAATTTTTGACAATGTACATTTGGAGGACAGCATTGTGTGGTAGTGGTACATAGACTGTAGGAAAACCGAAACAGAAGAGAATCGAAGCATTTGAGATGTGGTGCTACAGACGAATATTGAAAATTGGGTGGACTAATAAGGTAAGGAATGAGGAGGTTCTGTGCAGAATCGGAGAAGAAAGGAATATGTGGAAAACACTGACAAGGAGAAGGGACGGGCTGATAGGACATATGTTGAGACATCAGGGAATGACTTCCATGGTACTAGAGGGAGCTGTAGACGGCAAAACTACAGGGTGGCGCACGACATGTGTTACCATTTTGTGTTTGAATATAAACTTTTTTGTCAGTACAATCTGAAAGGAACATATACTACAATGAAGAGCCGTCCATGGAGATTTGTTGTAACTCAGTACATGCTCAATATGTCCACCATTTCGTTCCCTAACTTCCTTCAACCGAACACTGAAGTTAGTGATTACCCTACGGCACATATCTTCCGTAATTTCACTGCAAGCCTGAAGAATAAGTCTTCTGAGCTCCATTAAATCACGTGGACGTTTCGGGAAAATTTTTTCCTTTAGTTACCCCCAAAGAAAAAAGTCACATGGGTTGAGGTCTGGACTATTGTGGGCCAATTTTGTCCGTCATTGAAGCGACCTGGAAACCTGAGTGAAATGATCCGCATGTCGAAATGCTCGTGTAAAAACTCCAACACAGTGTTTGCAGTATGTGGCCTTGCTACATCTTGCATGAACCACTCCGCATTGAAGGGCAAGGCAGTAGCAAGAAGCTGTGGAATGAAGCTATTGCGAAGCATGTTCAAATAACGCTCGCTGTTCACAGTTTCTTCAAAGAAAAAGGGTCCAGTAAGTCCGTGACTGGAAATTTCTGCCCACGCTTTGATCCTCGGAGCATAATGTTGTCGTTCATGAAGCACTTGTGGGTTTTCAGAGGCCCAAAAGCGCACAATTTGTTTTTTAGCCACACCGTCTAAATGAAAATGCGCCTCTTCTGAAAACCAAACGTTGTTGAGAGTTTCTTCCCTATCCTCCGCCCACTGAGCAAACAGTAGTCTCTGCTGCTTGTGTTCTTCAGTGAGCTTCTGTGCACAGGTCATCTTTTATGGGTACATATGGAGGTTACTTTTAAGAATGCGTTGAACGGAGCGTCTGGATATTCACAGTTGCACTGCTGCCTTTTGTACTCGATTTCCCGGGACTTCTCTGTACAGCAACTCGTACCGCTTCAATATTCTCCGGCGAACAAACAGGCTTAGGCTGAGGTCGCTTCGCTTCCAATGCTGTTCCTTCCTGTACAAATTTATCGTACAACCTGTGGATGGTCTTCTTGCAAGGGACTCGTCGTGTGTTAAACTGTTGCCGAAAACGCCTCTGAGTCACAACAAGGCTTTTCGTTTCATGAAAAAGTAACACAATTGACGATCGTTGCTGTGTCGTCAGTCTTCCATTGTCAGCCATTGCTGCTTACTAGTCTCCTAGCGGCAGTATCGTGAATCACACGTCATTTCGTAACTCATTTTATCTTCCAAGCTCTGCTGGGACTGCTGTAGAGATCCCAGCGGGATATCTAATGTGCGTCGTAAATTGTGAAAGAAACAATTGGTAACACATTTTGTGCGCCATCCTGTAGTAGAGGAAGACAGAGATTGGAACCAGAAAATAACTGAGGACTTAGGTTATAAGTGCTGCTCTGAGACGAAGCGGTTGGCAAAGGAGAAGAATTTTTGGCGGGCAACATCAAACCAGTCAGAAGACTAACGACTAAAAACAAAAAATATGTTGTGAAAAGTAATGGTCCTATAACGCTCCCTTGCGGTAGATCCTAAGTTACCTTTGAGAATGACAGATTGTGTTCTGTTTGCTAGAAACTCTTCAGTCCAGTCATACAGTTGGCTTGATATTCCATATGTTCGTATTTTCTCCACTGGGCAGCAGTGCGGAACGTTATCGTACTCCTTCCGATAAGTCAAGGAACACGACTTCAACTTTGGAGCCGCTGTTTATTGCTTCCCGCTTCTCGTAGACGAACAGAGCGAGCTGGGTTCTACACGAGTGTTGTTTTCGGAACGCAACGACCGTGTGAAATCCAGATGGCTCCGTCGCTTCTCCCGGGCACAGGCTGCTCGCCGACAGAGAGGCGCGGCGTCAAATTGACGGCCAGTGAGGCTTAACCAGCCGCCGCGGCGAACTCTCTTGATTGCAGTGACGAGTCATTTGCATTCTAATGATTAATTTAGCGGTGGCTGCCATAGGCGCGCCGTAAACGCCACCGATACCGGCCGTGCCCGGCGAGCCAGTCCGGAAAATCGCAGCAATATGCGGTTAAAAAAACAGCTGACAACGGCAATCAGTACTGCCTGTTTTACATAAATACAAATAGCCGCAGCACCAAAGAGGCGATGAATATAAAAGTGGCTAACGCACAGTTTTGCTGAACAGTGCGTCACTGCATCTTCTGGACCTGTAACGCCATCTTTTGACGACAGTTGTCATCAACTGGCAGTACATATGAAAAGCAATACGTAACAACGTTGTGAGCCAATAATAAAAACAAGTGTGTCTATCTTTACGCATACTATAGTGACCAACCATACTATTGAGTGATACTTTACATTTTTTTAACATTTTTCTGTGATAGGCCTATCAGATTCCAAACAGATTCACCTTCAGTTCTTTTCTCATTGTCCGCATTTTACATGGACAGAACACTGTGTTCTGAAATTAGTTCGAAAAACATTTTCCTCAGTTCCTCGATCATTATTTTTGATACCAGAAGATCGAGTTGAAGATTCCTCCGCTTGCCTCTGCCTTTTTCTGGCATCTTCCTTGCTTCCATCATAGTATATAATCTTACTTCCTAGATAACTTAAGCTTTTCAATTGTTTCTACCGTTACTTTTCCGTTTGCCCCGTTTACACTGTTCTCACACTTCGATCAGATTATCATTGCTTTGTTTTTCCTGGCCATAAATTCTGTGCTAGCTACGGTCGCTACCGTAATTAGTACTTTTCTACGTTTTCTGTACTTTCAGTCGCTTCCGAACCTTATCATCGCTAAAATATTCTTCAAATTGAGCTCCACACATTTTATAAGTGAAATTATCATTTATAACTATCACAAAGCTGCTAAAGTCTTTTGTTGTTCTGTACTTAGTGTAATTTCTGCCACATTTTAATTTTCTTTAATTTTAAATTTTGCCGTACAATGACATACTTTCTAAATTAGCTTGAGAATTATGAAGATTTTAGCATCTTTGGTCATTATAGACACAAATGTTACTTAACAACGGTACCTATTTTGCTTCTTTTTTGATGCAGTTCTCTTTATGTGCATTACATTTCATTCTTCTTCTACACGAAGGTCAAGCTTAGTTGCGGTTAGGTGCTACCTCGCCTTCTTAGTACAGAGTTGATTTGCACGTTTTCATTCGGATTTGCCTTCTGTAGATACTGTGGAGTGTCTCCATTCTCCTCGGAGTATGGAAATATCTGGCCGTCGTGCCAGGCGAGAGTTAGCCATTCCTCGCGTGTCTGTCTGGCTTCTTTAGCGGCGACCTTCGTGTTTTAAACCATATGTGATTCAGTTGCTGCAAGTACTTCATGACTGTCACAAACAAAAAGTTGTAGGGTTTTGTGAATTCTTTCTGAACGTGGAGATCGAAAATGAAAATTTCCTTTCACATTAAGTGGTCAGTGATGAGGCTCGTTCAGTTTAACTGGAAAAGTGAAACGCCGAAATGTAAGAATATGGGGAACACAGCAGCCGCATGGCACAGCCGAGCACGAGTGAGACTCTTCATATCTTCATTCGTTTTCCGTCTTGGAAGATTTTGAGTAATGCAGATAGCGGCACGGGAAATTCGTTCCCGCTGTGGCTAGTGGAAACTTCTGCTTTTCTTGTGTTGCAGCTTATTGAGACTTGGCTGGGAAGAACCGAGCGGTCTAAAATAACCCACTCCGACTGGGTAAGTGCTGAGAAGTGAAATTGCCGAAGTCACTTAAAAGCACGAGAAACATCCCGCAAAGCTGGATCGCTACCGATGGATTTGGCCGTTCTTTTCTTTCACACCTGGGGTAACACTAGCGTAATGAATAACACAGTACATCAGAGTAACTGCAAATATATACACTTGTGAGAATAATGCCGTGTTCGGCACTGTAGTTACGTTGGTTGTATTCTGTATCGATGCTGAGGTGAACTCTGAAGTGAGACTTCGTCATTGCCAGCGTAGCGCCAAAGGAATAAGTAACAAGTGCGCGTCTCGGTGTACGCGCAGTCAGTGCAGACAACTTATGTACTTGGCTCTAGACGTAAGGCGCCGTGCATTGTCTTGCTGGACGTCGTCATTGTGTATATTGTTCACGAGGGTACTGAGCGCTGAAGTTTGTGAACGAATAAGACGCGAAGAAGTTGTCCTCCTTAACAGTGTTGGAGACTCAGTGTTTTCGGGTACTGTCTAACGATCACTGTATCTCAGCTTATAGCTTCTTGCTTCAAGTACTGCAATTGTTCTTGAAGCAATTGTTAGACTGGTGTCCCACGTGAGACTTGTATATGCACTTGGATTGTAGACACATTCTTTTACTTGGCTGTTTTCTAATCACAAAAATCCTTAGCGTGTGTTGCTAATCTAACAAGGGGAGGCTCCGACGGTGGGATCGCAGATCTACTTCAGACTTTGTAGGCTACACGTTTAGTGGGCCATTAAAACAACAATGGTAGTAAGGTGCACTACTCCGGCAATTCCGAAAATTTTGAAATTTCTGGTAAGGACTATGGGACCAAACTGCTGAGCTCATCGGTCCCTAGGCTTACACACTACTGAATCTAACTTAAACTAACTTACGCTAAGGACAACACACACACACCCATGCCCGAGGGAGCACTCGAACCTCCGACGGGAGGAGCGAACCGTGGCAAGGCAATTCCGAGAAAATCCAAAGAGAAGTTTTCGGCTTCTATTATGTATCTGCATCTGTAGTTGTGCGTAGGCGCTGGACGATGGAGTTCATGCCGGTCCAGTGGTGGCCAGCACGGTAGTTCAGGGTGTTCGGTCAGAGAGCCGATTGCCCTCTGTAATAAAAAAAAAACTGAGTAAAGGAATCAACGATCAACTTGAACGGATGTCATGTGACGTCCGCCCAGACCAAACGAAACGAACAACACAGAACAAAAGTTACCAAAATAAAAAAAAAGTGGTTAGCTTTCGAGATTCATAAGACGGCCGTGTAAGAAGCGACGGTACGACTCCATCTCAAGCTTAATTCTGAATCTATGTTTTTTCATCAATCGTCATATCATTTAATTTATATGACATTTGATAGGTAGTATACACAAATCAAAAAAAGTTTTGCATGACCCCGGTTCCCAGAAGTCCTGAAGATAAACGTTGACTGTGTACATTGTATCACAGACACAGTCCCTTTGACTGTTCAGAGATGTCACTAAATCCGCCCACAGATGTAAACGACCACGCATGAGCAGCGCGTATTAGACGGAGGAGGTATGACAGCCGATCAGTTCTATTCATTCCACCAGGAACGGCTCATGTTGTCTGTAGTTCAACCATGCCTAAAGACGGTCAATACCGCGATTCGATCGCGTCCGCATTGTTACTTTGTGCCAGGGAGGGCTCTCAGCAAGGAAAGAGTCCAGGCGTCTCGGAGTGAATCAAAGCGATGTGGTCCGGACATGAAGGAGATACAGAGAGACAGGAACTGTCGATGGCATGCCTCGCTCAGGCCTACCAAAGGCTGCTACTGCAGTGGATGACCGCTACCTACGGATTATGGCTCGGACGACCCCTGACAGCAACGCCACCATACTGAATAACGCTTTTCGTGCCGTCAGAGGACGTCGTGTTACGACTCAGACTGTGCACAATAGGCTGCATGATGCGCAACTTCACTCTCGACGTCCATGGCGAGGTCCATCTTTGCAACCACGACACCATGCAGGGCCCAACAGCATGCCGAATGGACCGCTCAGGATTGGCATCACGTTCTCTTCACCGATGAGTGTCGCATATGCCTTCAACCAGACAATCGTCAGAGACGTGTTTGGAGGCAATCCGGTCAGGCTGATCGCCTTAGGCACGCTGTCCAGCGAGTGCAGGAAGGTGGAGGTTCCTGCTGTTTTGGGGTGGCATTATGTGGGGCCGACGTACGCTGCTGTTGGTCATGGAAGGCGCCGTAACGGCTGTACGATACGTGAATATCATACTCTGACCAATAGTGCAACCATATCGGCAGCATATAGGCTAGTCATTCGTCTTCATGGACGACAGTTCGCACCCCCATCGTGCACATCTTGTGAATGTCTTCCTTCAGTGTAACGACATCGCTCGACTATAGTGGATAGCATGTTCTTCAGACATGAACCCTATCGAACATGCGTGGGATAGATTGAAAAGGTTTGTTTATGGACGACGTCACACACCAACCATTATGAGGGATCTACGCCGAATCGCCGTTGAGGAGTGGCACAAGCTGCGCCAACAGTACCTTTATGAACTTGTGGATAGTATGCCACGACGAATAGAGGCATGCATCAGCGCAAGAGGACGTGTTACTGCGTATTAGAGGTACCGGTGTATACAGCAATTTGGACACCACCTCTGAAGGTCTCGCTGTATGATGGTACAACATGAAATGTGTGGTCTTCATGAGCAATAAAAAGGTCGGAAATGTAGTTTATGTTGACCTCTATTCAAATTTTCTGTACAGGTTCCGCAACTCTCGGAACCGAGGTGATGCAAAAACTTTTTTTAATGTGTGTAATTTAAAAAATTCACGTGTATTTGCATGAAAATTTAGTGAATTTCATATTATTTGACAACTTAATATTTTTATTTAAATTTTATTATTAGAACGAACGTATTTATAACCACCGACAAGTAAACGAAGAAATGCATAGAGTTTTCCTGACAATTTATGCCTGTCGTGATCTGCGAAATCCCTTATACACGTAATCTGGTAAGGCACACAGAACTCCTTCGCACCTCTCGCTTCGAGCTGTAGACACAGAGGCAGGCCTCATTTGGCTGTTACCCTGTGCAACGACGAGACATTGCTAATGTAGCACGAACGAATAATGTAGTCGCAAATTTTTTTAATGTTACAGAATTTAAACTTGTACTACAAAAATGAATGTAACTGCTTGCTTCGGGACTCGAACCGTCGTTTCACAAGACGCGAACGCTAACCACTTTTTTTAAAAAAACTTCCAGACTTTATTTTAATCTCATTTTGTTCTTTATTCGTCGTTGCATTTGTTCGAGGCGGACGTCGCATGACACCCGTTCAAGTTCACCGTTGATCCAGTTACTCAGTTTTTATTTTTTTTTTTATTTTCAGAGGACAATTAGCTCTGACCGAACACGCTGAGCTACCGTGCCGGTGACCACTTGATCACAATGACTTCTCAAGGCCGGCATCTTCGCGCAGATACCTCAGTTACGTAAAAGATTCGTAAAATAATGTTCAAATGGCTCTGAGCACTATGGGACGTAACTGCTATGGTCATCAGTGCCCTAGAACTTAGAACTACTTAAACCTAACTAACCTAAGGACATCACACACATCCATGCCCGAGGCAGGATTCGAACCTGCGACCGTAGCGGTCGCGCGGTTCCAGACTGTAGCGCCTAGAACCGCGCGGCCACCTCGGCCGGCGATTCGTAAAACTTCTATTGCGATTTTCTCGGAATTGCCAGAATAGTGCACCTCACTACTTGTACGCCATGTTATTTTAATGGCCTACTAAAGGTGTGCGAAATTTGAAGTCAGTCCGTGATCCCAAAGTCGTGGTTTCTCCTTGTGAGTAAAGATGATGTACACAGCGTTAACTACATTACGGCGGCATTTTTTTCCTATTTATTCAGGGGTAGTCATTGCCAGTATTTCATTAAAAATACATACAACGTGTTTACTTGAATCTGCTGATTTATGTTAAGCTTACTCTGGGCGCATACATTAGTGAATTATTGTAGAGCCCTTTCTAACACTGTGTTGTTTCAGGTGTACTATGGAATTTTGTATACTGTATGAAGAACTTGTAAACCGATCAGACGAGTATATGCATGTTTTGAAAGACACCTAAATTCAATCAACTTGTTTGCTGTCGGATCAATAATTGGTTGAAGAGAAGTCTAATAATCTTGAGCTGCTGCTGATTTGTTTCAGCATTATAATTTGTTCTTATGGGATGTTACATGATGAAAAGCAATTACTCCATGGAACTCACAGTTGTATATGATGAGCTGTGAAAATTTTAATAAATCTGTTTTGTGTAATGTATCTGCCATGCAACCAATCGTTTCACCCGTTTCCTAATCTATGAGTCCCAATGTTTCTGCACAGTATGCAGAAGATCGAAACAGATTATTTGCTTGACGTACACGGCACTGTAACTAATGCTCTCAGGTGAGCGAATTTTCGCCGGAATAGGAAGTCCTCGGTGTGAGATCCTGCCCACTCGTCACATATAGGGTGCCTAACGGATGCTGCGTTCTCGGAATGCTATAGAACAATTCAAGCACATAACATTAGTAGTTTTTATTACAAATAAGAAGAATGACAATACTTAGCTTGTATTTACAATGGTATCACAAGTGATGAGCGATATGCAAACAGTAATGTTCTTCGCTATAGACAATGTCCAACCAAGTAGTGGATATGGATCACTACTAACTGTTTTCGTAGCACTCTCTGCCAGGCCGTGCTAATGCTCTGCGAATTCTGTCCACTAATGTCCAGCCTTGTCTGGCAAGAGCGGTCCTTATATTCACTTTGGGTACATGCCGCTTTTATCGTGGCGCTGTCTTAATCACCGCACCAATGGCCGACGTCGTTTCACCGCCATCTCCGGTCTTGCATTCTTCTTCTTCGTTCCGGCGCTCGTGGTTACGCCAGAACACTCGGTTTCCCCTGCTTTACACCCAGCGAGCAGAAAACCCGCTGATAAAAACTATTTTTTTGCAACAAATCACTCTTGCCTAACCGCCGACCGCTGTGGCCGAGCGGTTGTAGGCGCTTCAGTCCGGAACCGCGCTACTGCTACGGTCGCAGGTTCGAATCCTGCCTCGGGCATGAATGTGTGTGATGTTCTCTGGTTGGTTAGGTTTAAGTAGTGCTAAGTCTAGGGGACTGATGACGTCAGCTGTTAAGTCCCATAGTGCTTAGAGCCATTTGAGCCATCTTGCCTAACCAAACATCAAATGACGTGCCTAAAACGGGAATAAAGCATATTTTTACTAATCCATATGTGAAAAAGGACTATTTAACCCTGGTTTCCCTTGTTACCGAGTGTAACTGTAAATCCTGTCACACGTTGTTAGAAATTTGTTCTCATATCCCCTCAACCATGGTCATTTTTCTGCTCTACCGTGAATACTGAAACATTGTCATCACCTTTTTTCAAGCGTTTGTGATCCGTGTCAGTTTGAGCATAAATAAAAATTCAGATTAACGATATATAATTTAGCAGTCTACTGTACTGTGTCATAAAAAAAAAGTAGAACAACTGACATAGAAAACGCTAGTTTCGGGGAATTTTTGGAATAATTCATACATAATCTCCAAATAAAACATAGTTTGTTCCATGAAGTTTGGGTTTTTGAGAATTAAGCTGATGAGACTTTGCATTTTGCTCCTGGACCCACCATGTGGTGTATAATGGAGAATATCACTTACTCCATCTGTCATTATTTGACAACGATCAAGTTCATAAAATCTTCTTGCCTTTGATTTTTTGTCTTTGAATTTGTGATTTAAAAAACACGAACGTCGCTGACAACTCTTTCGAGGCTAAAGATGCGTCCGGGACGTTACGTCTGTACGGCTCGTGTGGATGGCGTGACGGTTATCTTTACTGCCCTTCTTGTCGAGGGCCGCTACGGAGGTATCGCGTCAAATATTTGCTGTGCAGTATACGGCATATGCCACAAGTCGAGAGCATTGCCACAACCTGCTGATCGACACTCATCTCATCATTCGCGTGAAAACCAAAAATAATCCTTCCAGTAACGTCAAAACTTGTGTACACAATAACTAAGTAGAGCTGGTTGAAGTCTCCTTCGCCGAAGACCTTAGAATACACTATCTGATCAAAAGTATCCGGACATTCCTATGTAATGTGGAACTGCCCGCTAGCTGTCACGTAAGGTGGACCCGCCGGTGTACAAGCAGGAGAGGAGTATTGTGTTGAAGAAGGGAAGCGACAATGGCAGAATGGGTCGGTTAAGTGAGATTAGTGGCTTCGGATGTGATCTAGTCTTTGGATATGACCTGAGTAACATATCCATCAGGGACATTTCATCCCTTCTACGGCCGCCCAAGTCGACTCTCGGTGATGTGGTTGTGAAGTGGAGACGCAAAAGAAATGCCACAACTAAACCAAGGGCAGGCAGACCTCTTGCAATGACGGACAGGGATCGTCGACTACTGTGGAGGGCGGTTGTAAAAAATCGCATGAAACGATGGAGGGTATCACTCTTGAGTTCCAAAGTACCACCAGCAGTACAACTAGCAAAATGACTGTGCTTAGGGATTAAAAAGAATGGCACACAGTTGTCGAGCACCTCCCCATAAACCAATCATTGCTGTTGTCAATGCTAAGCGGCGTTTGAGATAGTGTGAAGAGGGACACTCGTGGACAGAGGATGACTGTAAACGAGTGAACTGGAGTGATGACTCGCGCTATAACCTGTGGCAGTCTGGCGGCAGGGTTTGGATTTGATGAATGCCTGGAGAACGGCATTGCATTTGTCGCGACCATCCCGTCAATTTTTAAATAAATCGCCCCGTCCTCCAATATTAACTACATTCAAAACTTGTTTTAATATCGTACCACCTAGTTAGGTTTCTCAACAATTGGTCGCTTAAGCTCAGATCTAGCGTAGATAGCCTATTATTTTATAAAATGGGTCTGAGCACTATGGGACTTAACACCTGTGGTCACCAGTCCCCTAGAACTTAGAACTACTTAAACCTAACTAACCTAAGGACATCACACACATCCATGCCCGAGGCAGGATTCGAACCTGCGACCGTAGCGGTCACGCGGTTTATTATTTTATCCTGACTTGCGAACGTAGGGGAGACTGGGTACGGTTGTGACAGAGGTCTTATTGACGAAACTGTCAGAGGAGCGGGGAGACCACAAGGGCGAATACGTGCGGCTTGAATGTCGGAATGCTTTTCACGGTACTGCGCTGTCCGTCTCGCTCGATTACCATTTACACGACCCTATGTATTATGGAAACGGAAAGTAGATCTTTGCAATAGATTTCTTGTGTTAATTGTGTTTTTACACTACTGGCTATTAAAATTGCTTCACCGACAAGAAATGCAGATTATAAACGGATATTCATTGGACAAATATATTATACTAGAACTGACATGTGATCACATTTTCACGCAATTTGGGTGCATAGATCCTGAGAAATCAGTACCCAGAACAACCACCTCTGGCCGTAATAACGGCCTCCATACGCTTGGGTATTGAGTCAAACAGAGCTTGGATGGCGTGTACAGGTACAGCTGCCCATGCAGCTTCAACACGATACCACAGTTCATGAAGAGTACTGACTGGCGTATTGTGACGAGCCAGTTGCTCGTCCACCATTGACCAGACGTTTTCAATTGGTTAGAGATCTGGAGAATGTGCTGGCCAGGGCAGCAGTCGAATATTTTCTCTAACCAGAAAGGCCCGCACAGGACCTGCAACATGCGGTCGTGCATTATCCTGCTGAAATGTAGGGTTTCGCAGGGATCGAATGAAGGGTAGAGCCACGGGTCGTAACACATCTGAAATGTAACGTCCACTGTTCAAAGTGCCGTCAATGCGAACAAGAGGTGACCGAGATGTGTAACCAATGGCACCCCATACCATCACGCCGGGTGATACGCCAGTATGGCGATGACGAATACACGCTTCCAATGTGGGTTCACCGCGATGTCGCCAAACACTGATCCGACCATCATGATGCTGTAAACAGAACCTGGATTCATCCGAAAAAATGACGTTTTGCCATTCGTGCACCCAGGTCCGTCGTTGAGTACACCATCGCACGCGCTCCTGTCTGTGATGCAGCGTCAAGGGTAACCGCAGCCATGGTCTCCGAGCTGATAGTCCATGCTGCTGCAAACGTCGTCGAACTGTTCGTGCAGATGGTTGTTGTCTTGCAAACGTCCCCTTCTGTTGACTCAGAGATCGAGACGTGGCTGCACGATCCGTTACAGCCATGCGGATAAGATGCCTGTCATCTCGACTGTTAGTTATACGAGGCCGTTGGGATCCAGCACGGCGTTCCGTATTACCTCCTGAACCCACCAATTCTTTATTCTGCTAACAGTCATTGGACTTCGACCAACGCGAGCAGCAATGTCGCGATACGATAAACCGCAATCGCGATAGGTTACAATCCGACCTTTATGGAAGTCGGAAACGTGATGGTACGCATTTCTCCTCCTTACACGAGGCATCACAACAACGTTTCACCAGGCAACGCCGGTCAACTACTGTTCGTGTATCAGAAATCGGTTGGAAACTTTTCTCATTGCAGCACGTTGTAGGTGTCGCCACCGGTGCCAACCTTGTGTGAATGCTCTGAAAAGCTAATCATTTGCATATCACAGCATCTTGTTCCTGTCGGTAAAATTTCGCGTCTGTAGCACGTCATCTTCGTGGTGTAGCAATTTTGTTTGGCCTGTAGTGTATTTCTATAGGTAAAGTCTGAATGGTCTTCTGTTTATTTATTAGACTTCAGACATAACGTAACATCGGTTGTTCTAATCAGTTGGCTGATATTGTTGTGGGGGTGGATACAGTTGTTACGACTGTGACAAAAGTCTATTTTTTTCAGATACCTAGAAAACGCGCGAGGAAGAATACGAGAGGTCAGAGCGACCTATCAAGCTACGCAGAGACTTATGACGACTTGAAATGCGGTACTTCCTTACGTGTAGCTTCACTTCGACATGGAGCGAATCGCATGTCTTTACTGAGATACTGGGGGAAACAAGATACGACTAACGAAGATGGAGATACTCCTAACATTACCGTGGGGTGCACTGCCCATAACGAAGTGTTTACCACCAATCAGGAACATAGCTCAAATGGCTCTGAGCACTATGGGACTTAACATCTGAGGTCATCAGTCCCTTTGAACTTAGAACTATTTAAACCTAACTAACCTAAGGACATCACACACATCCATGCCCAATGCAGGATTCGAACCTGCGACCATAGCGGTCGCGCTGTTCCAGACTGAAGTGCCTAGAACCGCTCGGCCACAACGGCCGGCAGGAACACGGCCTATGATGATGATAATGATGATGCTTGGTTTGTAGGGCGCTCAACTGCGCGGTCATCAGCGCGTATAAAAATTTCCAGTTTTTACACAGTCCAATTTTTACACAATTCAATCTAGCCACTGTCACGAATGATGATGATGATGATTATGATGAAATGATGACAACACAAACACCCACTCCCCAAGGCCTATGAAAATATATAATCCGTTGTGCTGACACATACTTCGACTGTCTCTAAAAGAAGTAGGGAAATTGGCTATTGAGCTTACCATTAAATAAAATTTGGGATGAAAATGAGATGGCTGGTGAAGAGTTTGTTACAGGACCAATTCCTCACACGTAGACGAAGAAATTATTTTGTATGAAGCTTTGTTTCTATTTTATGATTCATTTTCTCCAAAGAGTTTCAACGAGATAAGATCGCAAATTTTCACAATCATCATGTATGCGTAGACGTCAATACTCACGCAACTGTTGAAGCAAGTCATCAACAAAGATTTTCTGTCAGTGTTTGGGCCGGTATTGTTGGTGAATGTTTGGTAAGGCCTCACTTTCTTCCACCAAGGCTCAACGGAAAAAGTTGTCATAATTTCGTAGAGAATGTTCTACCTCACCTGTTAGCAGATGTGCCTTTAGCTGTGCGACAGAACATGGACTTCATACACGATGGAGCACCTCCTCATTTTAGTGTTGATGTCCGTCGGCTTCTAAGCAACAGATTCGGTGGTGACAGATGGACAAATAGAGATGGACTAATTGCCTGACCTCCACGCTCTCCGGATCTAAATCCGCTGGACTTTTATTTTTGGAGACATCTGAAAGCTGTTATGTAGGGAACCCCAGTACAAGATGCTCAGAGTCTCCTACCCGTATTACGGAAGGTTGCGAAATTTTTATTTGAGGGGAACATTTGAAAGCTTTTGGGCAAGATGTTCAGAGTACTCCAGCGATACATCAGCGCATCCGAGATTCAATACGATGGCGGGTTGATGCATGTATCATTGCCCACGGAGGGGATACTAAACGTCTCCGGTGAGAAAGAGTTGCACGTCGTATACTGGTGCGTTCTGTTCGTGTGCGTTTCCCATTATTAATGAGTTGGAGAAGATGAGTTGTAACATGGAAACAAGCTTTCCCAGACCCATGTTCATTTAATACAATTACTTCGTCTTCGTGTGAGGAATGTGTTCTGCAATTTGTGCCGCACATTTTTGTTACCTCCTGTAGATAATATGTAATGCTGCGTCTTAAAATAAATATTTTTCATTGGTTGAAACGCTGAAGACTGTTATAAGATAATTAAAAACATGTTGCTAAAATGCTTTAGCAATAAAAATAAAGAAACAATTGGCAGGACACTTAGAAAATGTAACAGATCAACCAAAGAGACTGCCAGCACTACTTCTAGAACGCTACCAAGGACTTGTCGAATCCATGCCACGCAGAATCGCTGTTGTATTACGTTCTAAATATGGAGCAATAGGCCATTAAGCAGGTGCTCATTATGTTTCGATTCATCACTCAACTACTCTCAGTACTGAAGTACTGTCTCCACACAACAAACGTATGTTGTTAACTCTATTCTCTATGGAAAGATTAGTGTAACCAACATGAGAACAATGAAAGTAGATCAGAGAAAAGACTGAATAATGTCCTCTGCAGCTACAAGCTTTGTTTTTGTTCAGATTTGACATTAGATTTATAGATACCTATACACTGAACGACTTCTTATAGTGTACGAAAATATGAATGTACCATAATTTGGCAATCTGCTGTTAACGTCAGTAAATTGGTTTATCCAGAACTGTGAATCGCAATAGCCCGCCCGAAAGTTACTAAAACACTCTAAAAAAAAACAACAAAAACTTGAAAGAAAGCAAAGTAGCATTCGAGACATAATTCTCTAAATTCCAATCCAGTGGCTTAATTCTGTGTGATTTTTCCACGTTCCCATACTCCGATAATTATTTCAATTCTCAGAGACGAGTAGCTAACACAGAAGTGCAGGGTTATCTTGCAGATTAAAAATTAAATTTCCTAGCAGATTAAAGATAAGAGTACGCGAAACGAGAGAGGTACTAAAGCTTCTACCAGAAGTAAAGTTATGAGGAATGGTCGGGGTTTGTGCCTGGATAATTCAGTCGGTAAGAGCGTTGCCCTCAATCGTCAAGGTTGCGGGTTCGAGTCCCAGTTCAGCATGCAGTTTTAATCTGCTAAGAAGTTTGGAAGAAATCTTATTCATTCGAGACTTATATCACTAAAGGCCTTATGTACCGAAACAGCTTAATTGAACCCAAATATCTAAACGATTCATGCATTAAAGAGTATATTGTTTTTTTAATACTCGTCATTTCGAAAGCACCATATAGTTCTGAAACGAAGAGAAACCCTTAAACGCAAAAAAAAATCTCGCACATATAAACAACATCAATAACGCAGTAAATTCCTGGTCGCATATAACACATGGAATGCATCCGATAACAATTGCTTGCTGATGGAACGCAGTGTATGAATTCGTTTAATAATAAAACCTGTGGCTGACTGCGGCAGTAACATTACAATAACAACCGTGACTTCGATTTCATGTATGTTCAGTTCTAACCTGAGTAGTTGACGTCGTCATTTCATCGATGATGTGAATACAATATGAACTCTTACATCTTTGCGGTGACATCTCTGCCTTAAAGAAAGTTTCTGATGGTACATAATGCATAACCCTGTCTTCTAAAATAGTAATTAGAATGACCATTCAAAAATAAAGACATATACGACGATATACGAGGACACTTCAAAATGTAAGTTACACATTATTATTATGGTAGGCCATGTTACTGCTATTGAATGCTGCACTTCACTTCATAGTGACACAGGTACATGACACTAATTTTCGGCATACTCACCAAGTCTCTGTAAATAACAATAGTTCAAATCCTCGTCGATAGACACCCTCCTCTTGGCCTATGTGAACGTCCCCGTCGTTGGAAAACATCTTTTCCCCCCAGATGTTCTTTCAGCTTACCAAGAAGATGGAAATCGCAAACTGCAAGATCTGGACTTGCCGATCAGCATCACCCGCTTTTGTGGCCAAATTATCCCCGCCACTTCAGCATTGCTAGACACGACATTGCATTTGGTCTAGTACCCCCAGAATTCCACGGTAAATCTGTGTGCAATTTAGAAGTTCTCCCCACAAGAATCGTACTGTCCCTCAAGTTTCATCTTTTGAGTACGTCTGTGGTTATAGCGGCATTTCATTCGCACACTATTTTCCGTATCGTAGCAAAACCGTGTCTGCAGGAGACCCGGATCATGTACTGTCTTCTGGCAATGAGCAACTGTTGTTCATTGTCCTTACTTATTAGCTTGAGACAATATGTGTAATTTACTTTCTGAAGCTAAAATCTTCTTGGGTGATCAGCCGAGTGGCAGCATCGTCTTGTCGCAACGTTTCGATGAGTTTCGTACCTGTCACATTCGGGCGACCTTCATTCAGACTTCGCCCGAAGATAATGTGTACGAAACTCATCGAAACGTTCCTAGAAGACGACTCCACTTCTCGACTCATCACCAGAGAAGATTGTATCATCGGACTACGCCGAGAAAGCCTGCAGTCGCATATTTTATTTTCTGAAGTTGCCATGAGCAGACTCCAAACTTTAGAAGTTTCAGAAATACTCCATAACCTACGATAAACCTTAGTGTTTGTGTTTACGTCGCGCTGCCTTTCGGCCACCTACTTTCACCTAAAAGTTAACAGCTTGCTTCAGTTCATCAGTCTAGTTTTCAGTCTGGATGTTTAGAATTTAGAGAAACTCTTCGTCTCGACACCAACTGACTAAAGGCAAAATGTCCGCTTGAACACAGGGTTAAATCTCCAAAAGGCAACTTGCTACACGAATTTAATGGTTGTGCCTTTAATATACACATCAAAAAAAGTTTTGCGTCACGCCGGTTCCCCTTTGACTGTTCAGAGATGTCACTAAACCCGCCCACAGATGTAAACAACCATGCATGAGCAGCGCCTATCAAATGGAGGGGGTTCGACAGCCGGTCAGTTCCAGTCATTCCACCAGGAAGGAGGTACACGGCTCGTGTTGCCTGTAGTTAACCATGCCTAGACGGTCAATAACGCTATTCGATTCCGTCCGCATTGTTATTTTGTGCCAGGAAGGGCTCTCAGCGAGGGAAGAGTGGCGTCTCGGACTGAACGAAAGTGATGTGGTTCAATCAAGAAGGAGATACAGAGAGACGGGAACTGTCAATGACATACCTCGCTCAGGCCGCCAAAGGGCTACTACTACAGTGGATGACGGCTACCTACGGATTATGGCTCGGAGGAACCCTGACAGCAAAGCCACCATGTTGAATAATGCTTTTCATGCAGCCACAGGACGTCGTGTTACGACTCAGACTGTGCGCAATAGGCTGCATGATGCGCAACTTCACTCCTGACGTCCATGGCGAGGTCCATCTTTGCAACCACGACACCATGCAGCGCGGTACAGATGCGCCCAATAACATGCCGAATGGACCGCTCAGGATTGGCATCACGTTCTCCTCACCGATGAGGGTCGCATATGCCTTCAACCAGACAATAGTCAGAGACGTGTTTGGAGGCAGCCTGGTCAGGCTGAACGCCTTAGACACACAGTCCAGCGAGTGCAGCAAGGTGGAGGTTCCCTGTTGTTTTGGGGTGGCATTATGTGGGGCCGGCGTACGCCGCTGGTGGTCATGGAAGGCGCCGTAACGGCTGCACGGTATGTGAATGCCACCATCCGACCGATAGTGCAACCATATCGGCAGCATATTGGCGAGGCATTCGTCATCGTGGATGACAATTCGCGCCCCCATCGTGCACATCTTGTGAATGACTTCCTTCAGGATAAAGAGATCGCTCGACTAGAGTGTCCAGCATATTCTCCACACAAGAACCCTATCGAACATGACTGGGATAGATTGAAAAGGGTTGTTTATGGTCGACGTGACCCACCAGCCACTCTGAGGGATCTATGCCGAATGGCCTTTGAGGAGTGGAACAGTCTGGACCAACAGTTCCTTGATGAACTTGTGGATAGTATGCCATGACGAATACAGGCAAGCATCAGTGCAAGAGGACGTGCTACTATTAGAGGTACTGGTGTGTGCAGCTCTGTGGACCACCACTACTGAAGGTCTCGCTGTATGGTGGTACAACTTGCAATGTGTGGTTTTCATGAGCAATAAAAAGGGCGGAAATGATGTTTATGTTGATCTCTATTCCAATTTTCTGTACAGGTTCCGTTACTCTCGGAACCGAGATGAAGCAAAACTTTTTTTGATGTGTATACAGATATGAAAATTGTCAACATTACAGTAATTCATGTTAAGGAACGATGCTCAGAACCTTCGTGTGCATCGGTTCCTTCATCAGTGAAACGAGTTGTTTTGTTCCGGACGTATAGCAATGAAGAAACTTACGAAAATATGATAGTGCAGAGCTGTATACAAGGAGCAACAAAAGTAGACCGAGAAACTTAGAGGTCTTGTACACGGTGAGGCGCCGGCCGAAGTGGCCGTGCGGTTAAAGGTTCTGCAGTCTGGAACCGCAAGACCGCTACGGTCGCAGGTTCGAATCCTGCCTCGGGCATGGATGTTTGTGATGTCCTTAGGTTAGTTAGGTTTAATTAGTTCTAAGTTCTAGGGGACTAATGACCTCAGCAGTTGAGTCCCATAGTGCTCAGAGCCATACACGGTGAGGCAAATAAATACAGCCCGGAAGAGTGGATAAGATTGGACGCGAATGTGTTCATATAACCACACCCCTTGATGCACATACCACGTGTATGCCCACCACGTGATCCACATCAGTTCAAAGCGTAGTGTGGGCTGTGTCTGTGTGAGTGGAGCATTGCAAAGGGAACGATAGTACTCACAGCGGAGCAGCGGGTGTTCGTTGAGGAAATGTAGGTGACAACAGAGTCGTGGAAACAGTGAGGTCAGTTGTCTGCTGAGAAGTTTAATGATGTCAAAGTGCCAGCAAAGAGTGAGACATGCAACGCTTAGCCCTAAAATGGCGTCAAACAGGATCTGTTTTGACCAAGTTAAAAAAAGAGAAAACAATCAGAAACGTGGCTGCACACCAGAGAATGTGGCTGCAGTTCACCGGAAAATGCTTCAGAGACCTGCCAAATCACCTTGATGCCTGTCGCAAGAGACCGGCATATCATGACGATGATGTGGAGGAATACTACACCTGGACCTGCACATGTATCCCTACCGAATGTCTGTTGTTCATGCGTTAAAAGCAGCATATGCTCACCAACGCCTCCAGTTTCGTGAGTAGATGTTCACTAGATAATAATGACTGGCTTGGACATGGATCTGTTCTTTATGTCTGATGAAGCCTCGTTTCACCTGAGTGGTTATGTCAACTCACAGAGTCACAGGTTCTTGGCAGTGGAGAATCTGCATATCTTCCAAAAAACACCATTGCATCATCAGAAGACCTAAGTTTGGTGTGCAGTGACTGCACACCGCATTATTGGTCCCATCTTCTTTCATTAGACGAGCACTCCAACATCGCTCCACCTTCAGGAAGTTGCTGCCAGGGCCCAGAAGTGTCAAGAGGTGAATGATGGTCACTGTCAACGTATACTATAGTGAGGGGAGTACCATATTTCCTTTCCCCTGCTGTGTTTCTTTGTACCCTGGAACTCTGTTCTCTGGGCCACTTTTACTTGCCCCACCCTGTACATTGTGTGTTGAACAACCTGAAGAACAAACCCATGTCCAGAAACATCATCTAACGACACTACAGAGCGTCGAAGCTGTAAAGGAAAGCGCCTACTGCTTGGCCACCAATCGTGAGTTTGTATGGTGGCGAGCGTCGGCGGAGCTCAGTCTAACAGGCTTGACGGCATTTAAATAATACTAGGTAAAGGAATTAGACACTCCTGTTCAACTCAATAATGAACCACATCATTGATGACCTAAGAAAGAAACTGAGCTATAAAATGGGAAATAAAGTGGTAAATATTATAAATTTTGCTGATGATGCTGTACCGATAGCAAATAATGAGGATAATTTACAAAGGTTACTTCACCAGTTTCATAAAACAGGTAAGCAGTATAGCAGGGCAATCTCATTTTAAAAAACTAAGAGTATGATAATATCAAAAGCACCTTTACGTTGTAAATTAGAAGTAGATGGTATATCAGCTGAACAAGTGATGAGGTTTAATTACAAGGGTGAGTCAAATGAAAACCTTAAATATTTTTTAAAATATTATTTATTGTGCAGAAGAGGCACAAAGCTGTATCACTTTTCAATATAATCTCCCCCACTCACAATGCAAGTCCTCCAGCGCTTACAAAGTGCATAAATTCCTTTAGAAAAACATTCTTCTGGTAGTCCGTGCAATCACTCATGCACCGCGCGGCGTACCTGTTCATCAGAACGAAACTTCTTTCCTCCCATTGCGTCTTTGAGTGGTCCAAACATATGGAAATCACTTTGGGCAAGGTCTGGTGAGTATGGTGGATGAGGAAGACACTCAAAATGCAGATCTGTGATTGTTGCAACAGTTGTACGGGCAGTGTGGGGGCTTGCATTGTCACGTTGGAAAATGACACCTGCTGACAGCAATCCACGTCGCTTTGATTTGATTGTAGGCCGCAGATGATTTTTTGGGAGATCTGTGTACGATGCATTGGTGACAGTGGTCCCTCTAGGCATGTAATGCTCCAAAATGACGCCTTTTTCGTCCCAAAAGAGAGTCAGCATAACTTTCCCTGCTGATGGTTCTGTTCGAAACTTCTTTGGTTTTGGTGATGAGGAAAGGCGCCATTCCTTGCTCGCTCTCTTCGTTTCCGGTTGGTGGAAGTGAACCCAGGTTTCGTCCCCAGTAACGATTCCTGCAAGGAAGCCATCACCTTCTCGTTCAAAGCACCGAAGAAGGACTTCACAAGCATCAACACGTCGTTCTCTCATTTCAAGAGTCAGCTGCCGTGGCACCCATCTTGCAGACACTTTGTGAAACTGGAGCACATCATGCACAATGTGATGTGCTGACCCATGATTAATCTGTAAACATGCTGCAATGTCATTCAGTGTCACTCAGCGATTTTCCTTCACTATGGCTTCAACTGCTGCAATGTTCTGTGGAGTCACAACTCGTTGTGCCTGACCTGGACGAGGGGCATCTTCCACTGAAGTCACACCATTTGCGAACTTCGTACTCCATTCGTAGAATTGCAGCTGTGACAAACATGCATTACTGTACTGAACCTTCATTCATCGACGAATTTCAATAGGTTGCACACCTTCACTACGCAAAAACCGAATAACAGAACGCTGTTCTTCCCTGGTGCAAGTCGCAAGTGGGGCGGCCATCTTTATACTGATGCTGCGACGGTATGTGTGCGTCTGCACTATGCTGCCGCCTACAGGCCATTCTGCACGCTGTTTGTAGCACGCTTACTAACTTACAGGATAACGGCGGGAAATTTCGATTTGTTATTACAAATTTAAGGTTTTCATTTGACTCACCCTCATATCTAGGGACTGTTATCACCTGACTTAACCGTGGAAATGAAAAATCGAGTGACAAAGAAAATAAGTGTAGCCGGATGCTTTCAAAATACAGTACGGAGAAACAAATTTCTTCCAACTGAGGGGAAAAGAAAAATATATGAAACAACGGTGCGTCCCGTTTTGACACATGCTGCAGAAACTAGAGTAGAAATGAAAAAGATAAAACAAAAGTTAACGACGGTGGAAATGAAGATACTAAGACAGATCCAAGGAGTAGTCATGTGGGACCAAAGGTTCAATGTGTCTATAGGGGAACAGTGTGCAACACAAAATATAAATAAATGGATGAAGATAAGAAAAAGAGATTGGAAGGATGATGTGAAAAGGATGGACCCTTCATGACTACCTAAAATTTTTAAACATGGACAACCGCAAGGGAAACAACTACCAGAAGACCACAAGGGAGACAGGTCATCAATTGGTCCAGTACATCTGTGGAATGAGGCAGACAAACAGGGGCAACCGCAGTCAGCAGCAGCAGTCAGCAGCAGCAGCAGAAGAAGAAGAAGAAGACATTAAATGTCGTCTATCGCATCCATGCCTGGATCAACAACACTGCAGAGCGTACAAACTCACGCTTGTTACCAAAGATGTGGCCTAGCTAAATACGATTTTCCCTACAATTTCGACGTACTTTGGCATCGTTGACTGACGTTACTGGACATGGGTTCATATCCTCAATTGGTTCCTCAAGACACAAGAAGGAAGCTAACTACTGCGCTATCTTGCCCAGTCAAGACACAGTTAAGACATCCGCGAATAGTCCGATGCGGCACGCGACGAATTTCTTTCTTACGCTAACCTTTTCGTCTCAGAGTAGCACTTGCATCGTAAGTCCTCATTATTTGTTAAATGTACCAGGTGTGGGTATAAAATAATAGGACTGATGCTATCACAGGGTAAGTACGCCTGCGCCAAAGATGAATGACCAATTTCTGTGAAGTGTGAAGCCTTCACAGTCGTGTGTAGACAAATCGATGTAGCCGTGGTCTTCATTTGTAGTAAGAGCTTATTTTTTGCCGGAAAAATGATAAGTGTAATAATAGAGCAACGAATTGTCATGAAGTTTCACATGGAACTTGGAAAAATTGCTGATGAAACCTATCTTTTACTAAAAGAAGTGTATGGTGCATACTGTTTATCACGTACACGAGTTTTTGAGTGGATCAGGAGTTTCCAAGAAGGCCGAGAAGACGTTGACTGACGCCCAGGACGCCGTTCGTCACGAAAAACGGATGAAAATAGAGAAAAAGTAAGCAATCTGACTCGATCTGACCGTCAGTTGAGTATTCGATCGACTGCTGAAACTGTAATTATTGACAAAGAATGCGCAAGGCAAATTTTACATAACCAGTGTAACTTGGGAAACGTGTGTGCGAAACGGGTGCTGAGAATTCTCCTGATCGAACAAAATCAAGCTCGTGAAAAATGTCTGGACTGACACTTTGAATACCGCTGAAAATGGTGCTTGGAAAGAGTGATAACATGTGATGAATCTTGATTCTCACTTATGATCCAAAAACTAAGCGCCAATCCATGCACTGGAAGGGCTCAACTTTGCCGAGAGCAAAAAATCTCGAAAGAGCAAATCAAGGTTCAAAGATATTCATCATTTGGATTTGCAGCTCCTTGTGTTTACCGTGTTAGCAGTTAAAACTGTAGGATGTGAGGTCCGCCAGGTATGCAAAACATCGTTTTCTCAAGTACCCAAACATGTTTTAGCACCACAAGCACCACCATTCACAACCACATAAGCAAGTAAACTTCAGATTCATGATCCATAGATTAAACATAAACAAACAAAAGTACACACAAAAACTAAACACAGTAAAACAAATAGCAGTAGAAAATGGTTATGATACTCATATGGTAAACAGGTTAAATAAAAAATATGTAAACAGTACAAATCCTCACCCAACACATAACATCACAAAGCACAAACAATGACCACACACAAGATACAACAGAGCAACAACATACACACAAAACGAAAGGGCACATACTCACCTACAGTAACAAGATTGATCACAGAACAGGCTTCATATTAAGGAAACAGGGACTCAAAATAGGATACAGGACAGAGAACACAAGAAACGCCCACAGATAAATTTAACATATCAGGAATATATAAACTAACAGGCAAAACATGCCAGTCAGTGTACATAGGACAAACATGCAAAAATTTCAAAAGCAGATATTCAGAACATCTCAGAGCTTTAAAAAGCAACAGCTCCCATAGCACATTTGCTGACCACCTTATAGCCCACAATCACCACCCAACTACAACAGATACAGACTTAAGAACACTAAAACCCAGTCACAGCCTCTACAGCAAACTGACCATTGAGGAAAACTTTCACATACAGCAAGCAATAGCAGAAGGAAAAAAGATCATAAATGAATACACTACACTCTGCAAGGGCACACTATTTAAGACATTGAAAGGGTACAGTACCGCCCGTCACTGAAAATAGGTACAACATTCTTCGTTATTCTTGTCAGAACAACATATTTTTTGTAGTAATAACTCAATTTCACTTAATACACCGAAGCCGGATACCAGTGTAGGAAAGAAGGACAATTTATTTAATTAATTGATCACATGTGCACTCCCACAAAATAAGTCCCTATATCCAATTTGGTGAGATCTGCGAAATGAATGGATGTATGGTCGTCTGCTAACTGCAGATAGTGAATGTGCAATATATGATAATCTTTGAGATGGTCCTTTGATCACCTTTGGTGGAACCAAACAGATGAAATTTACCTGAGCTTTGAGCGCCTGAAATGTGGCTGACCAACACGGTAGCAAAGTGCTCCCCCACCTCGGCGGTGGTGCGAGATGAACTGAAGAATGGCCATGTTTCAGCTCTCTGGCGCTGGATCTTGTGTTGGTAAGACCTGTCTTAGGTGTGCTCCACAAAGACAAAAAAGTGGAGAAAATGGTATGCATGGGAAATACTTAAGAGTAGTTTGGAATAATTATTTCTATATTTCAGGAACTTTTGGGGGGAGAATTAAATGACAGGCAGGTAATATTAAGGGGATCGTAGTAATCTTCGGATGTGACCACTGGTCACATTGAAACCACGGGTAGCAATAAGTTGAAATACTTGCGAGTGTAAGTACTAAGTTGAAATACTTCCGAGTGCTAAAGTTAAGCTGAATTACTGGCGTGTGTACTATAAGTTGGAAATATTTAAGAAATGGCGTGTGCAGGACTTGAAATTAGAGACGAGCACTTCCACGTGAGGAATACTGTGTGAGTCTCAATCTGTGTATGAGACAAAGGATAAAGAGAAGTACTCGTCCAAGGTATCTGTCGAGGGCTCGCGTGTGTGACGAACATGATCTTAATATCACTTTGCGTGTTACGTTTCCGTGTGACGCTTGATTCAACTCTAATACTCTGAGAGAGAAGCAAGGTGAGTCAGCCGTCTATCCAGCAACGCCACTTGGCTTGCATTGCACAGGAAGACGTGCATATATCCTCCAGAGTTCGTAATAGGAAAGAAAAGTTACGAAGTGGGGCAGTGTCGTGTGAAACTGGGATGAATACTAATCGAAGTGGGAAAGCTGAAAGTGAAGTGATTCTAACGTTGTGACTATTCTTTGTGATAGCTTATATGTTGCCAGTATGATGTATTTCATGTAATTTAAGTATGTGTGGTTTGCATGGGAGAGTAGCAAGATAGGTTCAGAGGCAGTGGGTTATGCATGTTCCTTTTTGTACCGCTCGGTCTGGAGGAAATTTTCGTGATGATGGGTGTGAGAGTCGAAGTGTGAGATATAGCAAAAGATTCACCATCCTATTCAGGAAGTGCACTGTAGCGTTAGATAATTACGAGACCATAAGATAGAGAATCACCAATGTAAAGCCATGCCCACTGGGCGGAGTTTCTCAGGTGTAATTGTTATATAAAATGTAGTAGTGTGTTTAGGTTATCTTTGAATCATAATAAAATTTATCGGAATAAAAAAGATAGAGAAAAGAAAAAGATTGGTGGCCTTGTTCTTCGAATAGTGTGTAGTCATGATATCCAGAATTTATAATGTGTGCGCCCTTCATATTCAGTGCGATGGCCACAAGTTGATCAAAGCCGTTGGGTAAGAAAGAAAATGTGGTATTGCCAGTCCGTAGTGAACAATGTGTTGTGTAAATTACTAATAGTCAGACGTGCGTTATCCGTTTCCGTTGTGTAATATTCAAACAGGAGAATAATTTGTAGCTTAATTGTGAGTACTAGTGCTCATAATCAGTCACTGATGTTACTCGATAAACATGAATAAATCCACTCGCTTGGCAAATCACTCATCTTGCAGGCCTGACTGCTTGATGCCACAGTATGGGCAAGGCATGAGGGTGTCTCTCAACATTAAAGGAACTTTACGAAAAAGACAACACAAACTGATAAAGTCTGCCCACACACACACACACACACACACACATACACATACACATACACGAAAACTGGACACATTACACTTTGCAAAGACTCGCCATTTTACACAAAAAAGGAACAACATGTAAAAGGCGACACAAACAGCTAAGAAGCGTACAGAAAATACACACACACACACGCACACACACACACACACACACACACACACACACAAAGATAAAATATAAACAAAATTCAAATTTGGCGCCGAACTCTCTGGTGAACAAATGAACACTGACTGGGCTCGGACACACAACATCCACAATTACACCGTGTTTTGGTGAAGTGCAAAACGCTTTTACAACCTTATTTGTGAAAATACCTGTTATATTTACTTGTGGATCACGACACCTCACCATGATGCTGAGAATAAAAGGGCTTGACACACGAAAACGTAAGTAAAAACGAATAGGTGCGAAATATCGTTACAAATTAAATTATGTTGAAATGATAGGTTAACTCCCAACAAAATTTTTCATCAACATCGTTTGGTTGCAGATGACAAGCTACCTGTAATAAATAATACACAAATGGTCCTGAAAAAACATGCACACCAAGTGTAAAAGTACTAACAAAAAGAAACAAACTATTGTTTGAACTAAATATCCACATAATTTTGTAATCATTTAATAAAAACGTTTCACATTACAGATTAAATAAAACAGAAACCCACTGATGATGGCACAGTGATGCTGAAACATGTTTGGGTACTTGAAAAAACGGTGTTTTGCATAACTGGCGGACCTCACATCCTACAAGGTTCAAAGAGATGATGGTTTTTTATTTCGATACTCATGGAATTATGTATCTCCACTGGGTTCCTGAAGGTCTGACTATTAAGACGCTGTGGATACAGAGAGATTTACTACTGAAATTTCGGGACAGCACTTTTCAGGAGGAGTCAGACAATATATTACTCCCCCCACACACACACACAAATACACACATACATCTCGCGTATTGACCACGAGGAGAAAATTCTAGAAATTAGAGCCAATACAGAGGCTTACTGGCAATCGTTCTTTCCACGCACTATTCGCGGGTGGAACAGGAATGGAGGGATCAGATAGTGGTACCGAAAGTATCCTCCGCCACACACCATTAGGTGACTTGCGGAGTATGATGCAGATGTAGATGTAATCAATATCACTGCCTTGATGTTCTTTCTCAACTCCGTGAGAAAATAAGAAAAAAAAGACCCGAATTGTGGAAGAACGAGTCATGGGTTCTGCAACAAGACAACGCAACGGCTCATACCGTTATGAGGTTTCCAGTGAAGTTCAGCATCCCAGAGTTGGACCACCCACCTTATTCGCCTGACCTAGCACCACGTGACTTATCCGTTCCCCAAGGTCAAATCGACATTAATATGAACAAAATTTCAGAAGCAGTGAAAGAAGAAACAGCACTTATCAAGGAACTCACAAAGGAAGACTTCCAGTACTGTTTCCATCTATGCAAACTTCGTATGGATAAAGGAGGGGAGTATATTGAAGGTGACTGTGACTATACATACATGTTTTTGAAGTAAAATATTTTGCAGTAATAGTCCCGTTATTTTATAGCCGCACCTCGTATTCTAATGTCTGTCAAACCCCACAGTTTTTAAGCTGAACATCTCCCAACTAGCTCTGCAGATGACGAAGAAATTGAAGAAATGTATGATGAAATAAAAGAAATTATTCAGATTGTGAAGGGAGACGAAAATTTAATAGTCATGGGTGACTGGAATTCGAGTGTAGGAAGAGGGAGAGAAGGAAACATAGTAGGTGAATATGGATTGGGGGACAGAAATGAAAGAGGAAGCCGCCTGGTAGAATTTTGCACAGAGCACAACATAATCATAGCTAACACATGGTTTAAGAACCATGAAAGAAGGTTGTATACATGGAAGAACACTGGAGATACTAAAAGGTATCAGATAGATTATATAATGGTAAGACAGAGATTTAGGAACCAGGTTTTAAATTGTAAGACATTTCCAGGGGCAGATGTGGACTCTGACCACAATCTATTGGTTATGACCTGTAGATTAAAGCTGAAGAAACTGCAAAAAGGTGGGAATTCAAGGAGATGGGACCTGGATAAACTGAAAGAACCAGAGGTTGTACGGAGTTTCAGGGAGAGCATAAGGGAACAATTGACAGGAATGGGGGAAAGAAATACAGTAGAAGAAGAAAGGGTAGCTCTGAGGGATGAAGTAGTGAAGGCAGCAGAGGATCAAGTAGGTAAAAAGACGAGGACTAGTAGAAAGCCTTGGGTAACAGAAGAAATATTGAATTTAATTGATGAAAGGAGAAAATAAAAAAATGCAGTAAATGAAGCAGGCAAAAAGGAATACAAACGTCTCAAAAATGATATCGACAGGAAGTGCAAAATGGCTAAGCAGGGATGGCTAGTGGACAAATGTAAGGATGTAGAGACTTATCTCACTAGGGGTAAGATAGATACTGCCTACAGGAAAATTAAAGAGACCTTTGGAGATAAGAGAACGACTTGTATGAATATCAAGAGCTCAGATGGAAACCCAGTTCTAAGCAAAGAAGGGAAAGCAGAAAGGTGGAAGGAGTATATAGACGGTCTATACAAGGGCGATGTACTTGAGGACAATATTATGGAAATGGAAGAGGATGTAGATGAAGATGAAATGGGAGATACGATACTGCGTGAAGAGTTTGACAGATCTCTGAAAGACATGAGTCGAAACAAGGCCCCGGGAGTAGACAACATTCCATTGGAACTACTGACGGCCTTGGGAGAGCCAGTCCTGACAAAACTCTACCATCTGGTGAGCAAGATGTATGAAACAGGCGAAATACCCTCAGACTTCAAGAAGAATATAATAATTCCAATCCCAAAGAAAGCAGGTGTTGACAGATGTGAAAATTACCGAACAATTAGTTTAATAAGCCACAGCTGCAAAATACTAACACGAATTCTTTACAGACGAATGGAAAAACTAGTAGAAGCTGACCTCGGGGAAGATCAGTTTGGATTCCGTAGAAACACTGGAACACGTGAGGCAGTACTGACCTTACGACTTATCTTAGAAGAAAGATTAAGGAAAGGCAAACCTACGTTTCTAGCATTTGTAGACTTAGAGAAAGCTTTTGACAATGTTGACTGGAATACTCTCTTTCAAACTCTAAAGGTGGCAGGGGTAAAATACAGAGAGCGGCAGGCTATTTACAATTTGTACAGAAACCAGATGGCAGTTATAAGAGTCGAGGGACAGGAAAGGGAAGCTGTGGTTGGGAAGGGAGTAAGACAGGGTTGTAGTCTCTCCCCGATGTTATTCAATCTGTATATTGAGCAAGCAGTAAAGGAAACAAAAGAAAAATTCGCAGTAGGTATTAAAATCCATGGAGAAGAAATAAAAACTTTGAGGTTCGCCGATGACATTGTAATTCTGTCAGAGCAAAGGACTTGGAAGAGTAGTTGAATGGAATGGACAGTGTCTTGAAAGGAGGATATAAGATGAACATCAACAAAAGCAAAACGAGGATAATCGAATGTAGTCTAATTAAGTCGGGTGAAGCTGAGGGAATTAGATTAGGAAATGAGACACTTAAAGTAGTAAAGGAGTTTTGCTATTTTGGGAACAAAATAACTGGTTATGGTCGAAGTAGAGAGGATATAAAATGTAGACTGGCAATGGCAAGGAAATCGTTTCTGAAGAAGAGAAATTTGTTAACATCGAGTATAGATTTAAGTGTCAGGAAGTCATATCTGAAAGTATTTGTATGGAGTGTAGCCATGTATGGAAGTGAAACATGGACGATAAATAGTTTGGGCAAGAAGAGAATAGAAGCTTTCGAAATGTGGTGCTACAGAAGAATGCTGAAGATTAGATGGGTAGACCACATAACTAATGAGGAAATATTGAATAGGGTTGGGGAGAAGAGAAATTTGTGGCACAACTTGACCAGAAGAAGGGATCGGTTGGTAGGACATGTTCTGAGGGATCACCAATTTAGTATTGGAGGGCAGCGTGGAGGGTAAAAATCGTAGAGGGAGACCAAGAGATGAATACACTAAGCAGATTCAGAAGGATGTAGGTTGCAGTAGGTACTGGGAGATGAAGAGGCTTGCTCAGGATAGAGTAGCATGGAGAGCTGCATCAAACCAGTCTCAGGACTGAAGACCACAACAACAACAACAACATCTCCCTCCAGTACCATGGAAGTCATTCCCTGACATCTTAACACGTGTCTCATCATTCTGTCTCTTCTTCTTTTCAGTGTTTTTACATGCACTTCTCGTCCTCGATTCTGCAGAAAACATCTTCATTTCTTATCTCATCAGTCCACCTAATTCTTATCATCCTTATATTGTACCACATCGATAACGATTGGATTCTCTTCTTCTTCTTCCAGTTTCTCCACAGTCCACGATTCAATTCCATACAATGCTGTATTCCAAACACACATTCTCAGAAATTGCTTCCTCAAATCAAGGTCGGTGTTTGATGCCAGTAGACATCGTTTGGCCAGGAATGCCCTCTTCGCTGTGCTAGTCTGCATTGTAAGCCCTCCATGCTTCGTCCTTCATGTGTTAGTTTGCTTCCCGTGTAGCAAATTTGTTTAACTTCGTCTACTTCGTAGTCGCCAGTTTTGATGTCAACTTTATCACTATCTCATTTCTGCTGCTCCTCATAATTTTCGTCTTTCTTTGGTTTATTCTCAATCCATAGAGTGTCCTCATTAGGCTGTACGTTTCATTCAACAGGTCCCTTAATTCTTCTTCAGCCGCTGAACACAGCAATGTCATTAGCAAATCTCATCAGTGAGGTTCTTTCACCTTGAATTTTAATCCCACTCTTGAACTTTTCTTCTATTTCCGTCATTGCTTCTTCCATGTTTACATTGAACAGTAGTGGCTGAAGACGGCATCCCCGTTTTACACCGTTTTTAACCCGAACACGTCGTTCTTGGCTTCCCATTCTTAATGTTCCCTCTCGGTTTTGTACATGTTTTATACATTATCTGCCGTTCCTTGTAACACACTACTAGTTTTCCCAGAATTTCGAATATCTTGCACCATTTTACGTTGTCAGTCTTTTTTTAATTCGTCATATTCTTTGAACGTGCCTTGATTTTTCTTAGGTATTCCTTCCATTATGAAGTGCAAGGTCAGAACTGCCTTTCTGGCGCCTTTACCTTTCTTAAAGCCAAACTGACCGTCGCCTAAGAGATGCTCAGTTGCCTTTTCCATTCGTCTTTATGTTATTTTTGCCAGTAATTTGGATGCATCAGCTGGCAGGCTGATTGTACTGGATCTTTCACGTTTACCAGCCCTTGATGTCTTCGGGATTGTGTGGATGATATTTTCCGAAAATCATATTTTCCGAAAATCTACTAGTGTGTCTCCAGTCTCACAGATTCTACACATCAATTTGAAAAGACGTTGAGTTGCCACTCCCCACAATGATTTTAGGAATGCAGAGGGAATTTTATCCGTCCCTTCTATCTTATTTGGCAACGACCTTGCCGCAGTGGATACACCGGTTCCCGTGAGATCACCGAAGTTAAGCGCTGCCGGGCGTGGTCGGCACTTGGATGGGTGACTATCCAGGTCGCCATGCGCTGTTTCCATTTTTCGGGGTTCCCTCAGCCTCATGATGCCAATTGAGGAGCTACTCGACCGAATAGTAGCGGCTTCGGTCAAGAATACCATCATAACGACCGGGAGAGCGGTGTGCTGACCCCACGCCCCTCCTATCCGCATCCTCCATTGAGGATGACACGGCGGTCGGATGGTCCTGGTAGGCCACTCATGGCCTGAAGACAGAGTGCTTCTATCTTATTTGGCCGCAAGTCTTGCTTCGTTAAACTCCAATTCTAATACTGCATCTCTTATATCTTCCACGTCGACCCCTATTCTTCTTCTATCACGTCATAGAAAAGACCACCCCCTTTTAGAGACCTTCGATGTACTTTTCATATCCATCCATTCTCTCCTCTGTGTTTCACAGTGGAATTCCACTTGTAGTCTTAATATTACCATCCTTGAGTTTAATTTCACCGAAGGGTGTTTCTACTTTTCTATGTGTAGGTTCTTGTATCTGTCTTGATCCACACTACCAAGGATCAAGACAGATACAAGAAACTGTGCAGAGTAGTACAACGGAATTGTAGAAAGGACAAAACACATTTCATTAATGGTATCTGTAATGAAATAGAACAGCATCATAATCGCAATCAGGTACGTAATCTTTTCAAAAAAATCAGCAGCATCACCAGTGAATTTAATTCTGGTGCGTGGGTGGTAGGTGACGAGAAGGGTAGCCCTATCGGAGACAAGGAAGACGTTGTTGCGAGGTGGAAACAGTACTGTGAAAAGCTGTCCTTTGGAATTAACAACAGTACGGACCATCAAGCAGTTGAGCAACTTACTTTGGAACCTACAGTGAAATAGAGAATGCGATTCGACATATGTAGAATTATAAAGCCCCTGGTGTAGACGGTATATCTGGAGAAATTATAAAGGAAATGGGACAGGAAGGTATTGATGTACTGCATTCATTGTGTAAAAGAATATGGGAAACTAGGGAGTGGCCAGAGGACTGGTCAAAGTCTCTCTTCAACCCCTTACACAAGAAAGGGTCTATCAGGAACTGCTCCAACTACCGAACTATTATCCTTATATCTCACGCAAGTAAAATTTTGCTCTACATCCTGAACCAACGTTTGAAGCCGTACATTCAGCCTCACATATCCACAGAACAAGCAGGTTTTGTTGAAGGGAAAGGAACTCGTGAACAGATCCTCAACATAAGACAAATAATAGAAAAATCGTGAGAGTTCTGTGTTCTTGTTTTCATTTGCTTCCTTGACTATAGGAAAGCCTTTGACTGTGTTGTCTGGGAAAAGTTGTGGCAGATGCTTACAGAGTTCGGTGTCTCACCCCACTTGATAGCATTGATCAAAAGTCTATACAATAATCACTTCGCAGTTGTAAAGACAAGTGCTGGCACGTCTGATTCCTTCAGATTATCAAAAGGTGTGAGACAGGGTTGTGTCCTATCCCCACAACTGTACAACATCTATGCAGAGCATGTAATTAGGAAAGCTCTTGATGGTTGGACCAAAGTCATCTCAATTGATGGGAGTACTATCAACAACATCCGTTTTGCTGATGATACTGTGCTTTTAGCCAACAGCGAAGATGAACTTGCTGAGCTACTAACGAGAATAAAGGATATTAGTCTAGCATTGAATTAGACATCAACCTCAGCAAGTCCAAACTCATGATAACTGATCGAGAACAGATCCAGCTCACAGGTCGATTAAAGGAGCTGGAAGTAGTGCATTCCTTCACCTATCTTGGGTCAACCATCTGCAGCACGCGAAGTTGTGAAGATGAGATAAGAAGGCGGATCACGCTAGGGCGAGTGGCTATGAAGAAGCTCACCAAGATCTGGCAGAGCAGAGCAATAACAAATAGTACAAACATCCGGCTAGTTGAAACACTCGTGCTTTCTGTCTTCTTTTATGGTTGCGGAACATGGACACTCAAGGCCAGAGACAAACAGCGCATTGATGCGTTTGAGCTTTGGTGCTGGAGTAGGATGCTACGCATAAAATGGACCGAAAGAAGAACAGATGTGTCCATTATTGAACAACTCGATACCTCCAGACGCCTTTCGTTTCGAGTCACCGAAAAAATTCTCCAGTTCTTTGGCCATAATATGAGGAGACATGGAGAAAATCTAAAGAAAATAATCTTGCAAGGAAAGATCGAGGGTACGAGACCAAGAGGAAGGGCAGCTAACAGATGGATAGATCTAATCAAGAAGATCTCCGGTCTACCTCTTCAGCAGGCACTAAGAGAAGCTGGCAACCGTCTGGGATGGAGACGCTTGGTTCATGGGGTCACGATACTCAGCAATGAGCACAACTGATTCTCTAAGAAAAAAAATCTGAGTCTTAGGGGTGTGGCGTGTGAGGATGAAGTAGAAAGCTGTAGATAAAAGCGGTGGACAATGTTAGGTGATGTAGGTGATGTATTTGAGCTAGGTGTTGACAGCAGCATGAAAGGACAGAGGTGAAAATGTTCCCACCTTCAAGAATTCAAGATGATGTTTGGTTATTGTCGATGGTATCCGTCTGTTTTGGAAGTCCTTTCAAGAAATATTGCCGTGCAGTGACGCGCAGTGTTTCTGACACCGTGACCACCTACATCGGAGGGAGTGGCAATACTTCACAAGAACTCCAAATGTACCAGGGAGCAAGAGCTGCGACTTTACAGACGGCCACGTTAGAGATCGGTAGAAGAGTTACGATGTATTGTAGACGCGTAAAAACAGAAGTATTATAAAAAGCTTTCTGAGGGCGATCAAAATGTTCAACATTTTGTTTGAAGGGTGTGGTTTTCGTATAAGTTGTGCTTTGATAGCAAGCGAATTAGTGCAGTGATTAGCACACTGCATTTGACTTCAGGGGGACTACTGTTTATAATCCCGTCCGGCCATCCAAATTAAAGTTTAGGTGATTTTCCTAAATTGTTTAAGGCAGTGCTGAGAGAGTTCTTTTGTGAAGGACACGACTAATTTCCTACGCACTCGGTGTTGTTTACTTTCAACAGCTCAAGGGTAAAACTGAACTAAATTGAAACATGGTTCAAATCAATATTTCTCTCCTGTCTATGAGTCTTGTGCTACGTCTCTAAAGACCTCATTGTCAACAGAACGTTAAATTCTAATTTTCCTTTCTTTCTTGATTGCAGGTTAGTTATCAGATCCTGTGGGCAGGCCCACAGGTGCATCCCCAAATGCACCTTGATCTCAGTCCGTGGCAACCAGGGTGGTGTAGTTCAAGTGGTGAACGACCAGTAAGCAAAAGTATCTCGTATAGTGTGTTCAGGCGCGCGCCATTACATCTCTGACAGTAGTCCAGAATCTGCTGAGCGAGCTGGGCGTCTCCATTGTCGTTAATAAATAGGGTAATGTAATATGCGTTCACTCACTTGACTGATCTGAGACCAGTTAAGGAGTTGAGTACAGGGTGGTCCAGAAGTCAGGATCTGAAAGTATTCAAGTAACTTAACAGGTAGTTTCGCGGTTACATGGATCTGGAAATGTATTCTAGGTTGGAAATAATTTCCCCTGACCATTGTACGTCTGTCTTCTGGTAGAGCTCACTCAAATTACAATAATGTAGGCGATAATTGCTGTACGTCAAATCATAACAATGCAGGCGTCGCTCTATGAAAATACAGTATGAGATCGTGTTGTTTTGCTACGAAGGTGATACTGTTGTAAACATTTGTATTATAAGCAGATTCACAACTGAACAACTTAGTGTGTGGTTCCATGAAAAGGAAGAAACGGGTGAATCGTATGATGGAATTAGGGAAAAATTTTACAACCGCTTCAAGAAAGAAGACCCAACGAAGGTTAATTTTCGAAACTGGAAAGAAAGGCGTTTGCAATGGGGTCTCTGACAGATGTACCCAAAAAATGCGGCAACGATAATGAAGTCATTGAACGCTTAAATGGGTCATTACTTCGTTCACTAGCAAAGCTGACAAGGAAGCGATTGGTGGAGATGAACATTCCCAGAACTCCATGCGTCTTTGGATGAAGAGAGAAGGTTACCTTTCATTCATACTCAGCAGCATCAATGAACATTGTATTGTATGTTAACCGGGGGCCTAGAAACGACGGAGAGGCTCCTTCCCTGCCGCAGCTGCAGTGGTCCACATCCCCACGACAACTACCGCAGTCCACTTCACCCCCCCCCCCCCCCCGCCCCATACCGAACCACTCTTACAGGATTATTGTGCGGTTCGGTCGCTGGTAGACCCCTCTACCCCCCCCCCCCCCCCCTAGGGAACGTCTCACACCAGACGAGTATAACCCCTATGTTTGCGTGGTGGTGTGTTGGGGGGGGGGGGGGAGGGGGCTTATGGGATTTGCGTGATAGAGTAATGGTGGTGTACGCATACATGGAGAACTTGTTTGCGGAGCAATCGCCGACATAGTGTAGCTGAGGCGGAATAAGGGGAACCAGCCCGCATTCGCCGAGGCAGATGGAAAACCGCCTAAAAACCATCCACAGACTGGCCGGCTCACAGGACCTTGACACAAGTCCACGAGGCTGATTCGTGCTGGGGACCAAGCGCTCCTTCCCAGTCTGGAAAGCTGTGCGTTAGACCACACAGTAAGTGATCGTGATATGAATATGCAACGTGATTCGCGCGAACAGGTACTTGCAACTTTTCTAACATTAGTGGCTCGCCATAAGATCATGATGACAGATGAATGTGCTCTGTATCTTAACTCCCGATCTGGAAATGCTTATATCTGGGCGAAAACGAAACCTCATTATTATAAAGAAATTAACCTACACCCTCCTCAAGTTATGCTATGGGCCGGTGTTACCAGTGACCTTATTGTAGGGCAGTACTTCTTCGATTGTTCTGTGACAGAGGCATCATACCCCCAGATGTTATGTTATCTAACTGGCTGTTACCTAACTCAACAAATTTGGTCTACTGAACGACAGGTTAGTGCCCCTGGACGCTATTGAAATCCTGTTCAAGACTGGTTGATTAACCAGTTTCCATTATGGATTGGACTTGGAGGGCCTCTTATATAGCTATCCAGAATCCCAGACTTAATAACATGCAATAGCTGGCTGTGGTCCTTCTTAAAGGAAACGATTTCAGCGACTCGTACAACTTTGTTCAAAAGCTGAAAGAATAGACAGCTGTACCCTGAGAATGATAAATCCCGAAATGCTGCACCGGGAAAGCAGACGCTCATGGCAGCGAATCCAACTCTGCACCGAAAATGATGGTCAGCATAAAGAGGGTTTGAAACATGTAAGAAGTACATAAGAACATTTGTTTCTGTGTTATTCCATTCTTGCATGTATCTTTTTCTGTCAAATACAATTTCTGCTAGAGCTAGGGAGTTGTTTCATGCTCCTGTTTGCCTTTCATGTTGCTTCTTGTTTCGTTACAATGACATTAAACATTTCCGATCGTGACTTGTGGCCCACTCTGTAGATGTTGCAAGAGCTGTTCCGTGGCAAGCGCAAATCTGTCTGAAGGGGTAGAGGCTTCGCTAATGTCTCATGAAAGTTAATGGTACACACCCGTTGGATGCATAGCACAATAAGACCGAAAACGTTGGTTGGAAACTGAAAGTCGACATAGCATGCAATTAATACCATGACCGATCCAAACATGTGCTCTCTAAAAGTCTAAAAAGGTAATCGACCTGGACGTTTCAGCTCGCTACATCAGTTAATTTAAATCTCTCAGATGGATCAAAACATTCAGCACTGATCAACCCTCCATCACACTGAATTGGCGTCAGTCTGTAGCAGTAGATAAACTGCTCTCTGACTAAGATGTCATTGAGGCACTCGTAGTTCTCCATCCCAGGAACGTCTCTGGTCAGCGTCTCTAAATAGCGTCGAAAAATGGCTGGGGCACCAGCGACCCCAAACAGAAGCTGGTTGTAACGAAAAAACCCAAGGCACATTGATGATCACGATAGACATCAATGTCTCACCCAAAGGGAGTTGGAGGTAGGCATCAAGAAAATCAGTTTTGGAAAATACGTTTCCACCCACTATTTTTGACAGAATGTCCTCAACCTTTGGTATGGGGTAGATATCAATAACAGATTGTGCATTGACAGTGGTTTTAAAATCCACACAAACTCGAAGAGACGTGTTCAGCTTTTTGATGACAATGATGCGTGAAGCCCAGTGACTATGGTGCACTGGCATCAGGACTCTTTGACCTTCCAAACAACGGAGCTCCAGCTGCAGCTCATCATGGAGTGAGGATGGTACTGAACAAACTTCATTGAACTTTGGAACTGCCAAGGGGAGGAATTCGACATGGGCTTCGAACCCAGAGACCTCTGGAGAGGTGTCAGAAAAGATGTCTAAGAATGAGTCCAGAAGCTCTTGCAACTGAGTGTCCAAAGACAAGCTCTTGATATCAAGTGCATAATCATGCAGCTCTAGGCCCAGGGAATGGAAAAGGTCCATCCCTAATAAGATGGTGGCCTTGGAGGACTAAAATCCGTGCTGTGACATAATGCGTGATGTACTGGACCAGTGCCGAGAACTGCCCCTGTAGTAGGATGACATCGTTGCTGTAACTCTTCAGAGGGGTTGTGATTGGACAAAGCGGTGGCGATCACAAATGGCGGTGCATGTCCCTGTCAATGATGGTGGCTGAGATCCCTAAATCCACTTGAAAAATGAGAGGGGTACCGTTTACCTACGTTGTCAGAGTGATAGCCACCATCGTGTCTGGAAAAACCAACCCAAATTAAACTAGCGGAATTTAGTCTGACTAGCCCTGACAGATGCTGGAGGATCTAATATAATGTGGTCCATGGCCATCAATGCTGACAACCGCCAGTCTTCAGCCTTATGACCCTGTGTCCCACAGGGCTGACCAGGTCACCCTCCAGAAACGACGATTTCGTCGTGATGCGTAACACAAAATTGACTACATGAAGGCAAATGTTGCTTTTGCAAGATTGGAAACCATCAAACATTACGTCACGCCTACAGACTGCACTCAGAGTGGCTGAGCCTTGGTTGGAGAAATAACGTGTTAGAGTAAACGTCGACAAGTGCGAAGCCGTTCTGTTCACTAGAAGACCGAAGCAACTGCGCAAACACCGATACTGCAGACCAATAACTCTACATGCACGCCCAATACGTTTCCGTGAGAAAGTCAAATACCTCGGTGTCTGGCTGGACCGGAAATTACTCTGGGGGGACAACATACAACACATGACCAACCGAGCTAGCGCGAGGCTCAAACAGCTCTAACCTATGCTCAACAGGCGTAGCACACTGAACAGGAGGATGTCGAGGTCCATGTACATGACACTTATCTGACCCCTGATGTACGCAGCTCCTGTCTGGGGATACGCTGCGCCTACACGCCTGCACCGTCTGCAGCTCATACAAAACAAAGTACTCAAAATCATAAGCAGTGCTCCATGATACACACGCATCGCGGACCTTCACCGGGAATACCGACTTGAGACTCTCACGGAGGTAATCCACAAACTCACCACAAGACTATACAGAAACTCCAGACATTCGCAGAACCCATTTATTCTGAATCTGGGGAACTACGACCACAACCATAGATGGAAACATAAAAGACCAAAAGACATACTTGTAAGGACCTAACATCTATGGCCAAGCACACGCAAACACAACGGTACAGGTGAGCCCCTGTTAATCAGACGCCATTATTGGATATCCAGCTGGAATACACTGCCGAATAACTGGCACCACGCAGGGAAGCCGTACCGTACACTGCATGCAGACAAGCTCCACACATCCCCCACACAGTGAGATGATCTATGGCCGATCTCCTACTACTGTATAACGATCTTGATTGTTCCAGGAATGTAGCGACTGCATCAACTGGGATACATCGCCATCGCTTGCCACGGTAATGATGCATGATACCCATACTAACAAATCCAACCTTGCATGAACTATCGCACCTAGTAAGCCACTACTGCTCTTACTACCCATCCCATTGTCGCAGAGGTTTTTTTCCCACGGCACGAGCCTTGGCACTTTTTTCCCTCTGCTCTTCAAATTGCTACCCTCACTCGCGTTTCGTCCACTATTTATCACCTGATGGACCGTGTTAATGCGTAGTCTTACCCAGACGCACGGATAACATCACAGCCCAGCATCCTGTGATCCACTTACTAGATAACTAACATGTTGACGGAGGTGACAATAGAACTTTTGGTTTGGTCACAACGTTGGTGCGGGCGTGGAGGGGCCCCATCTCTATACGGCTAGAAGGCAGTTCGACGCGCCACCCAGACTTACACAGACCCGCCATCCTGGTAGTAACATCCATGCGCCTCGTCAGCTGGTAGCTTCAGACTGTGACTCAAGAGTGTCATGTAACGGTGGTCTGGCCTTCCTGGACAGCTTTGTGGTAATGCTGTGCCTACCACAGTCTAGTAGTTTTGTTTCCGTGTTTTCCTTGGCGAATTTTCTCGAACTAGAGACTTGTGAGGAAAACATTTTATTTTATTATTCTTCTGTTAAAAGATCTGAAGTGGGACCCATACTTTACTTCTTGCTTAAATTTTGTTTTGTTTCGACTACTTTGTCGACATCAGCAATGCTCTTATTTATTTGTTTTTTCCAATAAAACAGATCGAGAAATACTGTTCTTGTTTTATTTCTGCTACCAGAGACACAACAGTACTGACGAGGACGGCTGTGTCATCTGCGTAGATTGCCATCGTTGTGTTGTGTGTGGTTGGGAGATCGTTTATGTAGAGGTTAAACAGTAGGGGCCTTGGATGCTTCCCTGGGGTACTCCCAGGGAAGCATCGTCTGTGTCGTGTTGATTGTTTTTCCTGCACGTCAGTGTTGAAACTCCTGTCTGTGAGGTATGAGTGTATTAGACGCACCAGCCCGTCGGGGAATCCTGCGTCGCTGAGTTTGCGAATGAGGCCATTATGCCATAGACAGTCGAAAGCCTTTTCAATGTCCAGGAACACCGCCCCTGTAGCTTTGTTTATGTTGAATCCATGTGTTAATGTTCAACGACCCGTAAGAGTTGTTGTGTTCTAGGCGCTGCAGTCCGGAACCGCGGGACTGCTACGGTCGCAAGTTCGAATCCTGCCTCAGGCATGGATGTGTGTGATGTCCTTAGGTTAGTTAGGTTTAAGTAGTTCTAAGTTCTAGGGGACTGATGACCTAAGATGTTAAGTCCCATAGTGCTCAGAGCCATTTGAACCATTTTTAGTTGTTGTGTTGTGGAGTGGTGATTCCTGAAGCCGAATTGCTCCGGTCTCAGGATGTCATTTGTTATGCAGTGCCTAGTGATGCGTTTGAGAATCACCTTCTCAACAATCTTACTGAGCGAGCTCAGAAGGCTGATGGGTCGGTAATTTTGTGGGAGGCTATGGTCTTTCCCCGGCTTCCTGAACATCAGGACCTTGGCCGTCTTCCAAAAGGCGGGGAAGTGTTGGTGTTTTAGTATGGCATTCGTTATGTGTGTTAGGTACTCAGTAGCTTTATCCGTGAACTCCTGGAGGACACGGTTTTGAATGCCATCATGACCAGGGGCTTTCCTAGCAGCGGAATGCATTATAGCCCAGGAGACTTCGGCTGTGCTAGCATGTCGAATGTCGTCGCGCGATGGTTGGGCTAGAATGCGTGTAACCTCTTGGCAGTGTGCGATTTCCAGGGGGGGGATGGGGGGGATTTGCCCCCCTCTGCATCAGACCATCCCCTCCTCTGGCTTTAGTTTATGCATCCCAACCTGGGATGTTTATTTCCCACGCACTGGAGTAAAACTTTACATATAATTTAAATTTGTGGAGCCGAACACTGAGAGTTTTTAATACAGTCTTACTATTAATATGTTTGCTTATTAATTTTGAAAAAGTGTTATGTAGCAGTTAAGCATTTCAAAACATTTAGAACTAAATCATCACTTTCATGTTGTCATTGTTGCTTTCGTCTAAGGTGCGTCATCTGTTTACTTGCGAGCTTGCGAGGGAAGTAGTGTGGCAGTCATACCGCAGCAGTCGTACCACAGAGTTGGGTGAGCTGGGGGCTGAAAGTCCCACCCCGGGCCCTGACACAGGGTGGTGACCGGCCAGGTACCTGTGCGAACATTTACCGTTAGGCTACCTTTTGGCAACGGTATGGAGCGGACTAACACGCCTGGGACGAAAGCACACATTACTAAATAACGCACCATCGTCTGCTTCTAGTTCCTAGGATACCATTTCGTGGACCTCCTTTAAATACTCTTCTCTTCCACCATCGTTTTCTTTTCCTTTGGTTTTCATTTCCGTTGTTAGCTGCATGTGCAAGTACCAAGTAGGCCACCGCTGCGATACTTTATCATCCTTTATACTGCAAGACCGACACACGTGTGGCACAAATTCTGTTGCTCTGGTATAACTTAACCTGCCGCATGCAACATACGCCGCAAGATGTTGCCTGTTGTAGCATGCTACAAGACGACGCACGACACATTTCGGTAGCATGCCACAATCTTGCAAGACGTCGCCCCAGCGTAAACGAGGCTTTTAAGCCAGGTCTGTATTGTATGGTGGATGTGATGTGTTGCGTACGAAACTAAAACCTGCAATCAGATCCAAACGTCGTGGAAAACTGTGAAGAGGTGTCATCCTGCAGCAAGATAACGCTCGCCTACTTTCTGCCAAACGGACAGCCGATGCAATAAAGGAGTTGAGAGATTCAAGGTGCTGGAACATCCACGATACAGTACAAACCTGGCTCCAAGTGATTTTCACATGTTTGGACCCTTAACGGAAGCACTACAGTGAAGAAGATTTGAAAGTGATGAAGACGCCATTGCTGCGGTGCAAACTTGGTTACAGGTGCAACCGAAAAACGTATTTTCTGATGAAACAAAAAAAAAACTCGTAAAACTTCGGGAAAACTGCATTGAAGTCTAGGGAGGTTACGTAGAAAAATAACGCATTTTCAGTTTTCTATCATCAGAATAAGTACAACTTTTCACAAATGTGCCTTTACTTTTTGAATTCCCGTCGTATACCTGTATGTAGATGATTTTGTAAATAAGCTTTACCAATAATGTACTTTTAAAGATATAACAAGGGATGGCTTTTCTCATAGTGCATACGCGTGAATAGTGGTGGTGGTGGTGGTGGTTAGTGATTAACGTCCCGTCGACAACGAGGCTATTAGAGACGGAGCACAAGCTCGGGTTAGGGAAGGATTGGGAAGGAAATCAGCCGTGCCCTTTCAAAGGAACCATCCCGGCATTTGCCTGAAACGATTTAGGGAAATCACGGAAAACCTAAATCAGGATGGCCGGTGACGGGATTGAACCGTCATCCTCCCGAATGCGAGTCCAGTGTGCTAACCACTGCGCCACCTCGCTCGGTGCGTGAATAGTGAGTTTCGGCATTAACATCTATTTATAAATAACTGTTTAACCCTGGATAATGCCAGGATCCAAGCTAGTAACACATGTAATTACACTAACCCCCTACGACATCCCCCTCACTGGTAAAAGCACAAATCGCACACTGCCTCTTGGTCAGTAGCAAGTGTGAACACTGGATCTGATGGTACCAGGTTCGGTGTAAATGACGCTGCGAGTGTGCGGGCCATTAATTCTGCTTTCTCTTCCGCTGATTATGCAGGTCCGTCAGGCCCTTGAAGCGTTGGGATGTATGGTTTTTCCCTGGTGAAGTGTCGGGCTAGTTGCCACACACCAGGTCGTGCGGTGTCCAGCCCTTCGAGGTTTTGGTTCCACTGTTGTGTTCTATGTGTTTGTATTTTATCGTGTATGATGCCTGTAGCCTGTTAATGTGCCGTTTGAAGTACTGACGCCTGGTGCGCTGCCATTGTCTCCTGAGGCGATTCCTCATTGAGATTAGGCCCAGGATTTCCTGGGGCAGGGCCGCACTGTGTTGTTGTGAGATGCGATCAGGTATGGTGCCTGCCATTGCCTCCTGGACGGCGTTAGTGAGGGTTTCTACTGCCTCGTCAATTTGTGCTGTTTCATTAATTTCGTGTATGGGTGGGATGTGGCTATCGAGTGTTTCCTTGAACAATGTCCAATTCGCATGTCCGTAGTCCAACATCTTGCGTTGTTCCATGTGCTGCAGTGTTTCCTCAATGTATAGTATTACAGGTTGGTGGTTTGAGGGCAGATCGTTTTCAACGGCAACGTTGAGTGTCGATGTAATGCCCTTGATGAGGGCCATGTCTATCATGTCTGGCCTGTGTCCCCTCTGATAGAGAATGTGCGTCGGTTCAGTCGGCGCTAGTATAATGTAGTTTCTGCCTAGTGAATGTTCGTACAGTTTTTTGCCGTTGGGATTTCGTATGCGTGAATTCCATTCTGGGTGTGTTGCGTTCAGATCTCCAGCGACTATTACTCGCGGTGAAATGTTGAGTAGTGTGCTGATATCGCGTGTTGAAATGCTTACAGGGCTGTTGTATACCGATATCAGTGAAGTGTAGGCTCCGTTGAACTTGACTCTGACGGCCGTAGCCTCGATTTTTTCCAGTTCAGGGAGCTCTATGTTTGTGTGCTCAATATCTCTGTGTATGACGATTGCAGTTCCACCTGACACGGCGTCGCCCGGTCGGTCGGTACGATAGACGCAGAAGCCCGGAAAGTTTAATTGTTTGTGCGGTTTAAGCTTAGTCTCGCTCAGTAGCGCGACAAGGATTCCCTTGCGCTCCATGAACGCGGCAAATTCTGCCCTTTTGTTGTGGATCGAGTCTGCATTCCGACGGTTCGCTGGCTTATAAGGCCGGACGGATCTTCAGGCACTATTTTCTATCAAGGAGTGACGTAGGAAAATAGTCCGCTTGCCGACAGCAACATCTGGCGCTGCTGTCGATCCGCGATGCTTGGGTATGGACTATGGAGTCCTGGCAGCCGTTGGCTAAGGCACGAGGCTGTGCTTTCGTCTTTGGCAGTAGCCTCCGTCGCACCGTAAACTGTGATGAAGGCATCTCGCAGTTCTATTCTGTCATGCAGGATGCCGATATTGCGGGCAGAAATGGCCTGAAATCTGGTGAGACAATTCATGCTTCTTGCATCACACCCGCACATTCATCCCTGTTGGTGCATGACTGTTGTATAAAAAACGAAATCACTGTGCTGCCTCATCCTCCGTACTCTCCAGACCTGGCCCCCGCAAATTTCTTTTTATTTCCAATGTCGAAAACGCCGTTAAATGTACGAAGATTCGCAACGACAGACGAGATAAAAGAAAAGTCGGAGACGGCGCTTCGCGCGATCAAGCAAGAGGCGTACCAAGACTGTTTTCGGAAGTGGAAACGGCATTAGAACCGGTCTATCAATTTCGGAGAGTATTTCGAAGGAGACCATGCACAATACGTAAAAGGTAAGCGTAGAAAAATTTTGCGGACAAAGTTCCGAAATTCTTGAACAGAGCTCATACACAGTGCTTGGGATGCCAGAAATGTAATGTAATGTAATGTAATGTAAGCCACTTGATCAGCTTGTCCAGTGTACTGAATGCCCAAATTATTAGGCACAGTTTTAGCCAGCAACGAGCTCACCACATCTCCTATATAACGTAGTGAATCTGTAGGGTGTGTACATTCGGTGTACATGGTCTCGTACCAAAATTCTGTGTTGAACATAAGACTTTTGTATCAGGTCTCTGATCAACACTTTAATCCGATTGATAGCAAAAATATTTTATATTATTATTTTAATTTCAATATATTGTACTCTCTCAGGGCCAAAAAGTAAAATTCCTTTGGTGTTTTGTATCAATGGAGGCGATTAATTGGACAGGCTTTTAGGCAATTGATAAACATTGTTTTGGAGACTCTGCTCCTCCATACATTGCATGACAGTACATTCGTCTGTACACCAAAATCCGAACACCAAGCAGAAGCAACTTGAGGGTCCAAGGCGACACAACCTTTATAAAACTGTTGACGGGTGTATTGAACGGATAAGTGAAGGTGTGAGGATTGAGATGTTGACTGGCCACAGTTCACTATCAATAACGTTGGGTAGGAAATTTTCCTGGTGCATAGAGCCTGTTGAGGCACCCAACCAAAGACGAACACATGTAGCAACTGTGTTTGGTTCTGTCGGTTAGACGTACTTCAGGCCCGATTTTGTCAAAAGTATTTGAAGCTGATCAGAACAGTTAAAACCCAGTCTCTTGTAAACATTCAAAACAACACAATTAATTATCTCTGAAAACCGGAATTGGTATGTGTAAAGTGGTACACGAGTGTGTTATGCAAGCCATGATAGAAATCACATCTCTCACCACCGCAATTAATCTACAAGAGGGCACAGACATTGATAAGGACAGTTAACAGACACGAGCAGTTTTATCAGTTTGAATTGGTGAATAGTTTCCAGAATACAAGGAATTCCTTGGCTGTGCATTACTATGGTGCTAGCATTGGGACCGATATTTGTAATAGGACCACAGCACATTAAATCTGCTATTTTGCTGTTAGTGGCTTCTTGGAGGAAGACAATATTTGTGTCTGTGGTTCATAGATATTAGTGAAAACTTAATGCATTGGTAAAGGAAGACTGGGTTTAATGTCCCCTCAACATCAAGGTCATTAAAAACGGATCACAAGCTCGGATTGTGTCAAGGATAGGGAAGGAAATTGGCCATGTCCTTTAAAAGAAACCATTTGCATGGAGTGATTTAGGGAAATCATAGAAAACCTTAATTTGGATGGTGGGAAGTGGGTTTGAATCATCGTCCTCCATAACTTGAGTCCACTGTGCTAACCATTGCACCACCTTGCTTCCCTCAACATATCACTATCTGACAATATATGTTCATTTTATCCAGGTTGTGTGGGGTGAACCCAGGTGGTGAAGTGCAGGGTGTTGAGGTGGTGGTGGCCAAAGAAACTTGCCTGCTTGGTGAAACATCTTTATATAGTATTGCACTACTGTGGCGAAGTGCTGTAATGTACGAACACACCCTACTGCAGGTGCATGGACTGCTGGTTGCACCTTCAGCTGTGGAAGGACGCCCTGATTTGCTGACGTTACTTCCTTCATTCAGCATTGTGTGTCCCACTCAACACAGTGTGGTCATGAGCAAGAAATATCAGTGGTGCCACATCTAGATTCTCATAGAGGTCCATTGCTACCAGAAGATCTCACCCAGGTGTAGGTAGATGGCAGTGGTTATCACCCTGGTCATTAACTGCTGCGCACCAAGGCAGAAGTTCAGCAGTTGCTGTATATTGCTTGTCTGTTATACTGTTTCATGTCCACAGGTGCAACTTAACCCCAGAAAATGTATGTGACAGACCACAGGAAAGTCTGCAATTCGTGGAGATCAATACAAATGAGCATTCTAAGAAAGGTAAAGCAATGCACAGATGTGTGGTTTCCTGGAAATCATTGTATGTTGTACACTCTTTTGAGTCTTACTACACAAAGACAAACTACAAGGGCATTCAACAAGTAATGCACCACACTTTTTTCCCGGCCAATTTCAGTTGAAAAAACACAGAATTTGTTGTGGAGCGTCATGGAATACACTCACTTCAGTCCGTATAGTGTCATGAAGTTCCTATGTGTGCAACACTATAATAGTCCTCAAAATGGCATCTGTAACAAAGCTGCACTTCGAGCAAAGAGCTGTCATTGAGTTTCTTTTGGCAGAAAACCAGAGCACTGCAGATATTTGTAGACCCTCGCAGAATGTCTACAGAGACCTGGCAGTCAACAAAAGCACAGTAATTCATTGGGTGAGGAGTGTGTCATCACCACAACAAGGTCGCGCTAATACTTCTGATCTCTTGCGTGCGGGCTGGTAGCACACAGCTGTGATTCCTGCAATGTTGGAACATGCAGACACACTCACTCAAGGTGACTGATGGATCACAATTAAATACCCCACAGCTCAGCAGAACATTTCTGTGGGTAGAGCTGACACACAAGTTCGTCAGCTGGGATACTCAAAGATGTGTGCTCACTGGGTTCCTCGCAACCTAACAGAAAACCATGTAGAGCAATGGAGGACCATCGGTGTGGAACTGCTTGCATGTTTCAAGGCTGACTGTGATGATATTTTATTGCACATTATCACAGGGAGTGAAACATGGATTCATCATTTTGAACGTAAACAAAATGGCAATCCATGGAGTGATGCCACAACATCTCTCTTGTGAAAAATAAGTTCAAAGCCGCACCCTCAGCTAGTAAAGTCATGGCAACAGTCTTCTGGGACTCTGAAGGGGTTATTCTGTCTGATTACCTCCCTCTTGGAGCAATTATCAACTATGAAGTGTATTACACTACCCTCCGTAAACCGAAGTAATCATTTCAGTGTACTCATTGCCATAAAAACACAAATCAACTTCTCCTTCTCTATGACAATGCAAGGCCTGACGTAAGTCTATGCACCTGAGAAGAGTTCACAAAACTTCATTGGACTGTTCTTTCTCATCCTCCCTACAGCCTGGATCTCGCTCTCTTCAGCTTCAGTCTTTTTGGTCCAATGAAGGATGCAATCTGTGGGAAGCAATACTTAAATAAAAGGGATACAGCAAGACATTGACTATGATGTCGACCAGTTGAGTGGTACCAGGTGGGCATACATGCTCCCCAAGTAAAGTGACATAAGGCCATCGCATTGACAGAGATTAGGTTGAAAAGTACGGTTTTGTAGACACAAAGTAGGGAATAATACGGTGTATTGGCATCTTGAATAAAACCAACTTGGTAAAACAAAAATGTATTGCATTACTTATTGAATGCCCCTCCTACTAATTGTCTTTTCAAGACAGATGAAATTAAACTAACAAGAATTAAAATTTCATTGAACAAATAAAAGCAAATTGAAAATGTATTTTTTAGTTCGTCAATGCCAGTCCAAAGGTCACCTAAAAATGAAGGATGAAAAACACGCAAACTGTGTAAAAATATTTGCACATCTACATTAAAAATTTGGAGGTTCTCTCCAGATAAGGAACATGCTGACAAATACACAGAGACTGGAAGTTTGAAGTCTTGAGACGTCTATTTCATTTGGGAACTACACTAAAGTAAAAGTACAGCATGTACTGTGTCTTACAGACAAAGATAATAAATGATCATCTGTTTACAAAATTGAAAGCTAAACCCTCCAGTGTCAGGACAATTTTTTCATAAACCTCCCCAATTTCTAAACCTTGCCAGTCCTTTTCTTTCATCCTTCTTCCCTTCCCTTCAACTCTTCTGTCAGAACAGGCCACTGGCTCTGAAAGCTAGCAAATTTCCATAACTTTTACATCTGTTTCCTCCTGCCACCACTTGGTGAGTAATTTTTTATCTATGTAATTATATTTTCAAACATTTATTATTTATGAAATTTAATTATTCATACATCAACAAAAGATATTCAAACACCTCAATATAGTGATCCTCAAGATTTTAATGCACAGATGCACACACAAGGTACCATTTCTGTACAGTTCCATAAACTGTTCAGACCCATGCACATCTTGTCATTTCTGGCTATCTATGAACAAAGTATTGACAGAAAATGCACAGGAAAGGATGAACATTTTGAACTGTGTACACCTACAGCTGTGCTGTACCAAAACTACAATTTGGTAGTGTTGGACACTACATAAACAACATAGTAAATATAAGCATTACTGGTTGTATTGGTAGCCTTTGTAGGGAAAGAAACATAAATGAATGTGTGTGAGAGACAAACTGGAAGCCAATGACTTCTCTTTGATTTTCTTTGCACATAACGTAAACCACACATAGTTCAGTGTTAGTCCACTATGTATTGTATATTCTGTATTCTTACAAAATATAAAATGGATTTTATAAGTAATTAAAATTAGTTGATAACATAACTTCTGCACTTTTATGCAACCAAAGCAATTACTTTCAATTCAGATTCAGTTTACATGCACAAACATGAAAAAACCTATATTATTATTGATGTTTTTGGATTCAAAAGAACATTCTTCATCGTGATCAAAAGCAAGTGCAAACATGTTTTTCAGAAGCTCAACAGAGCATTAAAGTGATGTTGGATGTGTTTTTGTTTTGCATTTTTTATTTTATTTTACCTCTCTTTAGGGTTTGCATTTTCTACCACTACATGACAGATCCGTAATTTTTTAATTTTTACAACAGCAGCACACTGTTTCATATTACAATTTTTAATAAAACCTGGATTAAATATTGGCAATTTCGGTTTTGCAATAAATACTGTTTATTTTTAGGTAACATACTAGAGGATAAATACGTAGCACAAAAATTTTCTTTAGGTCACATGGCTCTTCATATATCCTTACTCAGTTTCTAGATGGTTCACCATCTCTGGTTTCTAGAGTAGCAAGGCACTGATTGTATACGTAAACAAAATGATCAAAATGAGTAATGCCTGCGAAGAAGTCAACACACATAAAGTATAGATGATGTGGTTACTGCCCAAAGCTCCTGGAACTACTGTAGTTTACAGTGACTTACAATGGTCTATGGTAGTTTTACAACTATATTTACACCACATTTCTAAACTTACATTAAAGCTATTGTAATGGCATCAAGGATGTGGACACCATTTAAAGCCAGGATGGTCATTTTTGCCCCAGGTTGCTGTGTGCAGGATGGTGTCTCGTGTTCTACCAGTACTACAATGAGCACATAATCAGAAGAGTTCAGTTAACATTAATATTCTTTATTTTGCAAGATTTGCATACAGAGGTTAATGATGTCATGTCACTGGCATATGTTAACAGCCAGACAGTGATTACTACCTCAGCGTAACACATGCCGATGTGCTTGGATCACAGCAGTATGACTATGTAAGGCGATTGTGCTGCGTCAACAGAAGGCCATGGCTGGCTCTGCTGATGTAAGGTAGGCACACCTGATGGTCAGCAGGCTTATGTCACAGTGGACATGAACAGCAGCCTGGCATGCAGATGCCCAATGCTGAGCTTATGACCTTTGGAGATGCCTGGAAGAAATTAGAAACAGAGCAAGTATGAGTCTAATGTTCAGCCTGCATACTTTACAAATCAAGGTACCAGTGTTACGTCCGTGTTAACAGCCTTCCTTCGCTCCTGCTGTACTTCCACTAGTATGACAAGTTTGAGAACTTGGCACTACTGTCGTTTCATACTAGTTTACTTGTTGTCTCTAACTGAAGCATGTAGAAGTATAAGGCTGGTTGTGACTTATTGTTAGTTTGGAAGATGAATACACAATCTTGCTGCTGTAAGGTGACACTGACAAGGTGAAATGACCTATCATCAAGATGAAATGGTATTTAATGAAACTGTGTCTTGTGAGGCTCTGCAGAGTGTAAGACAAAAAATAATTGATGCTAAGTACACCATTACATATGTGTTCCACTAGAGGGGAAGTGATATCTGGGATAAATTTCATGCTATAGTCCACACTCCAGATGGACACCATACACATTTAGTCCAATGCAAACAAAATGCTTGTATTCTTATTCCACATCCACCATGCAAAAACATATGTGCTGCATCAAACAAAAATGGAGCTTAGGGTAATGTCATTAGTATTTTCGTGCAAAAGGTGTGCGCTATTTCTGTATTCATTTGGTCATGGCCTTTTGTTTATATGGTGACAGCAAGTTTTGAAGCTTATCTTTCACTTCTGTAATTTATTTTAATAATTAATCACCAATTAGAGATTGCACTTGATCCTCATGTCATATTTTCCTGATACTGTCATCACAGACTTGGAAAAGCCTTGAAAGTGTGTATATGTCAATGTAATTGTTAGACATTCTCTGAATAGATATTAACTAGTAAAATAAATATACAGCTGTCTTTGAAAACGTTTTGTCTATAAAAATGCACGTATAAACAGAACAATGTTCTCTTCTAGCCAGTCAGTCATTATACTGGCATATAACAAGCTTCTGTCATTTGGGCAACTTGGTCATTTTGTGACATTTCAACTTGCACTTGAGAATAGCTAAAATCACGACTGTGTGAAGTAAATGAATAGCAATTTGCAGTTTTTTCAAATGGTTGCGTATGTAGTATGAATGTAATGAGTCCACAGTTGTACTTGTGAACTTATGTACTCGCTCTCCCTTCTGAATAAGTCAAATCCATTTGTACCCAACAGACTCAGGTGATGAGTGGGCTGCAGCAGAGACTCGCATGTTGAGCCCGTGAGCACATGGAGACAGTAAGTTCAGGGATTGTGTCACTGGACCTGCTGGTGAGGTTAAAGTGAGTATACAGAGCTCATTTCTGAACTCTAGTGTCCTGAGTGCCAGATAAAGACACCCCTGAGGGGATCTTCCCTTGGTAGCACCAGTTCAAGAACGGGAACTGTCAGTTCTAGCAGTGGCTTGTAGACCAGCAGCTAGCGGATGACACTGCTAGGCAAAGTTGAAGCTACTAGACTTCAAATAGGACTGTCAGCTGGCCTGGAGACAGCATCGGCTGTACTCAAAAGTCTCCAAGCCACTTGTTGTATAAATACAAGTGCTGCTACGAGGTGAGCAGCAAGTATTTGTACTTGCTCTGCCCAGCTACAGGGTGTTTCAAAAATGACCGGTATATTTGAAACGGCAATAAAAACTAAACAAGCAGCGATAGAAATACACCGTTTGTTGCAATATGCTTGGGACAACAGTACATTTTCAGTCAGACAAACTTTCGAAATTACAGTAGTTACAATTTTCAACAACAGATGGCGCTGCGGTCTGGGAAACTCTACAGTACGATATTTTCCACATATGCACCATGCGTAGCAATAATATGGCGTAGTCTCTGAATGAAATTACCCGAAACCTTTGACAACGTGTCTAGCGGAATGGCTTCACATGCAGATGAGATGTACTGCTTCAGCTGTTCAATTGTTTCTGGATTCTGGCGGTACACCTGGTCTTTCAAGTGTCCCCACAGGAAGAAGTCACAGGGGTTCATGTCTGGCGAATAGGGAGGCCAATCCACGCCGCCTCCTGTATGTTTCGGATAGCCCAAAGCAATCACACGATCATCGAAATATTCATTCAGGAAATTAAAGACGTCGGCCGTGCGATGTGGCCGGGCACTAATCTTGCATAAACCACGAGGTGTTCGTAGTGTTGTCTAAGGCAGTTCGTACCGCCACAAATTCACGAAGAATGTCCAGATAGCGTGATGCAGTAATCGTTTCGGATCTGAAAAATGGGCCAATGATTCCTTTGGAAGAAATGGCGGCCCAGACCAGTACTTTTTGAGGATGCAGGGACGATGGGACTGCAACATGGGGCTTTTCGGTTCCCCATATGCGCCAGTTCTGTTTATTGACGAAGCCATCCAGGTAAAAATAAGCTTCGTCAGTAAACCAAATGCTGCCCACATGCATATCGCCGTCATCAATCCTGTGCACTATATCGTTAGTGAATGTCTCTCGTGCAGCAATGGTAGCGGCGCTGAGGGGTTGCCGCGTTTGAATTTTGCATGGATACAGGTGTAAACTCTGGCGCATGAGACGATACGTGGACGTTGGCGTCATTTGGACCTCAGCTGCAACACGGCGAATGGAAACCCGAGGCCGCTTTTGGATCACCTGCTGCACTAGCTGCGCGTTGCCCTCTGTGGTTGCCGTACGCGGTCGCCCTACCTTTCCAGCACGTTCATCCGTCACGTTCCCAGTCCATTGAAATTTTTCAAACAGATCCTTTATTGTATCGCTTTTCGGTCCTTTGGTTACATTAAACCTCCGTTGAAAACTTCGTCTTGTTGCAACAACACTGTGTTCTAGGCGGTGGAATTCCAACACCAGAAAAATCCTCTGTTCTAAGGAATAAACCATGTTGTCTACAGCACACTTGCACGTTGTGAACAGCACACGCTTACAGCAGAAAGACGACGTACAGAATGGCGCACCCACAGACTGCGTTGTCTTCTATATCTTTCACATCACTTGCAGCGCCATCTGTTGTTGAAAATGGTAACTTCTGTAATTTTGAAAGTTTGTCCGCCTGAAAATGTACTGTTGTCCCAAGCATATTGCAACAAACGGTATATTTCTATCGCTGCTTGTTTAGTTTTTATTGCCGTTTCAAATATACCGGTTATTTTTGAAACACCCTGTATGTTGTGACAAGGCCCTGCCTCTGATCACGTAGGTTCTGTGGAAGCACAGTATTGTTCCTTGGCATTTGGCAATTCATTGTGGCAGATTGAGGCCTTGCACCACGCTGTGCCAGCACTATTCTATCACTGGCAGCAGGATTTTGTAGGCAGCTCACCTGTCTACCTATCAGGAAGTTGCGGAGTCTGAATGGGGGTTATTGCTGCTGCACTACGAAATCTTACAAACTGTGTAACAGATAACTAAGTCGTCCACTTCTGATGGACAAGAGATTATAGGAAATGTCAACATTCTCAACAGGACAAGAGCTGTGCCATAGGTGTACAGTTTACATAGTGTATGTATTACACTGGGTTCCTGAAGAGGGGCAGCAGCCTTCTCAGTAGTTGCAGGGGCAACAGTCTGGATGATTGACTGATATGGCCTTGTAACGCTAACCAAAGCGGCCTTGCTGTTGTGGTACTGCGAACGGCTGAAAGCAAGGGGAAACTACGGCCGTAATTTTTCCCGAGGGCATGCAGCTTTACTGTATGATTAAATGATGATTGCATCCTCTTGGGTAAAATATTCTGGAGGTAAAATAGTCCCCCATTCAGATCTCTGGGTGGGGACTACTCAAGAGGACGTTGTTATCAAGAGAAAGAAAACTGGCGTTCTATGGATCGGAGCGTGGAAGGTCAGATCCCTTAATCGGGCAGGTAGGTTAGAAAATTTAAGAAGGGAAATGAATAGGTTAAAGTTAGAGATAGTGGGAATTAGTGAAGTTTGGTGGCAGGAGGAACAAGACTTTTGGTAAGTTGAATACAAGGTTATAAATACAAAATCAAATAGGGGTGATGCTGGAGTAGGTTTAATAATGAATAAAAAAATAGGAGTGTGGGTAAGCTACTACAAACAGCATAGTGAACGCATTGTTGTAGCCAAGATAGACACTAAGCCCATGCCTACTACAGTAGTACAAGTTTATATGCCAACTAGCTCTTCAGATGAAGAAATTGATGACATGTATGATGAGATAAAAGAAATTATGCAGGTAGTGAAGGGAGACGAAAATTTAACAGTCATGGGTGATTGGAATTCAACTGTAGGAAAAGGAAGAGAAGGAAACGTAGTAGGTGAATATGGGTTAGGGCTAAGAAATGAAAGAGGAAGCTGCATGGTAGAATTTTGCACAGAGCATAACTTAATCATAGCTAACACTTGGTTCAAGAATGATGAAAGAAGGTTGTATACATGGAAGATCCCTGGAAATACTAGAAGGTTTCAGATAGATTACAGAATGGTGAGACAGAGATTTAGGAACCAGGTTTGAAATTGTAAGACATTTCCAGGGGCAGATGTGGACTCTGACCACAATCTATTGGTTATGAACTGTAGATTAAAACTGAAGAAACTGCAAAAAGGTGGGAATTTAAGGAGATGGGACCTGGATAAACTGAAAGAACCAGAGGTTGTACAGAGTTTCAGGGAGAGCATAAGGGAACAACTGACTGGAATGGGGGAAAGAAATACAGTAGAAGAAGAATGGGTAGCTTTGAGGGATGAAATAGTGAAGGCAGCAAAGGATCAAGTACGTAAAAAGATGAGGGTTAGTTGAAAAACCTTGGGTAACAGAAGAGATACTGAATTTAATTGATGAAAGGAGAAAATATAAAACTGCAGTAAATGAAGCAGGCAAAAAGGAATACAAACGTCTCAAAAATGAGATCGACATGAAGTGCAAAATGGCTAAGCAGGGATGGCAAGAGGACAAATGTAAGGATGTAGAGGCTTATCTCACGAGGGTTAAGATACACTCCTGGAAATGGAAAAAAGAACACATTGACACCGGTGTGTCAGACCCACCATACTTGCTCCGGACACTGCGAGAGGGCTGTACAAGCAATGATCACACGCACGGCACAGCGGACACACCAGGAACCGCAGTGTTGGCCGTCGAATGGCGCTGGCTGCGCAGCATTTGTGCACCGCCGCCGTCAGTGTCAGCCAGTTTGCCGTGGCATACGGAGCTCCATCGCAGTCTTTAACACTGGTAGCATGCCGCGACAGCGTGGACGTGAACCGTATGTGCAGTTGACGGACTTTGAGCGAGGGCGTATAGTGCGCATGCGGGAGGCCGGGTGGACGTACCGCCGAATTGCTCAACACGTGGGGCGTGAGGTTTCCACAGTACATCGATGTTGTCGCCAGTGGTCGGCGGAAGGTGCACGTGCCCGTCGACCTGGGACCAGACCGCAGCGACGCACGGATGCACGCCAAGACCGTAGGATCCTAGGCAGTGCCGTAGGGGACCGCACGGCCATTTCCCAGCAAATTAGGGACACTGTTGCTCCTGGGGTATCGGCGAGGACCATTCGCAACCGTCTCCATGAAGCTGGGCTACGGTCCCGCACACCGTTAGGCCGTCTTCCGCTCACGCCCCAACATCGTGCAGCCCGCCTCCAGTGGTGTCGCGACAGGCGTGAATGGAGGGACGAATGGAGACGTGTCGTCTTCAGCCATGAGAGTCGCTTCTGCCTTGGTGCCAATGATGGTCGTATGCGTGTTTGGCGCCGTGCAGGTGAGCGCCACAATCAGGACTGCATATGACCAAGGCACACAGGGCCAACACCCGGCATCATGGTGTGGGGAGCGATCTCCTACACTGGCCGTACACCACTGGTGATCGTCGAGGGGACACTGAATAGTGCACGGTACATCCAAACCGTCATTGAACCCATCGTTCTACCATTCCTAGACCGGCAAGGGAACTTGCTGTTCCAACAGGACAATGCACGTCCGCATATATCCCTTGCCACTCATCGTGCTCTAGAAGGTGTAAGTCAACTACCCTGGCCAGCTAGATCTCCGGATCTGTCCCCCATTGAGCATGTTTGGGACTGGATGAAGCGTCGTCTCACGCGGTCTGCACGTCCAGCACGAACGCTGGTCCAACTGAGGCGCCAGGTGGAAATGGCATGGCACGCCGTTCCCCAGGACTACATCCAGTGTCTCTACGATCGTCTCCATGGGAGAATAGCAGCCTGCATTGCTGCGAAAGGTGGATATACACTGTACTAGTGCCGACATTGTGCATGCTCTGTTCCCTGTGTCTATGTGCCTGTGGTTCTGTCAGTGTGATCATGTGATGTATCTGACCCCAGGAATGTGTCAATAAAGTTTCCCCTTCCTGGGACAATGAATTCATGATGTTCTTATTTCAATTTCCAGGAGTGTAGATACTGCCTACAGGAAAATTAAAGAGACCATTGGAGAAAAGAGAACCACTTGTATGAATATCAAGAGCTCAGATGGAAACCCAGTTCTAAGCAAAGAAGGGAAAGCAGAATGGTGGAAGTAGTATATAGAGTGTCTATATGGGGGCGATGTTCTTGAGGACAATGTTATGGAAATGGAAGACGATGTAGATGAAGATGAAATGGGAGATACGATACTGTGTGAAGAGTTTGACAGAGCACTGAAAGACCTGAGTTGAAACAAGGTCCTGGGAGTAGACAACACTCCATTGGAATTACTGACGGCCTTGGGAGAGCCAGACAAAACTCTACCATCTGGTGAGCAAGATGTATGAGACAGGCGAAATACCCTCAGACTTCAAGAAGAATATAATAATTCCAATACCAAAGAAAGCAGGTTTTGAAAGATGTGAAAATTACCGAACTACCAGTTTAATAAGTCACAGCTGCAAAATACTAATGCGAATTCTTTACAGACAAATGGAAAAACTAGTAGAAGCCGACCTCGGGGAAGATCAGTTTGGATTCTGTAGAAATGTTGGAACACATGAGGCAATACTGACCCTACAACTTATCTTAGAAGAAAGATCAAGGAAAGGCAAACCTGCATTTATAGCATTTGTAGACTTAGAGAAAGCTTTTGACAATGTTGACTGGAATACTCTCTTTCAAATTCTGAAGGTGGCAGGGATAAAATACAGGGAGTGAAAGGCTATTTACAATTTGTACAGAAACCAGATGGTAGTTATAAGAGTCGAGGGACATGAAAGGGAAGCAGTGGTTGGGAAGGGAGTGAGACAGGGTTGTAGCCTCTCCCCAATGCTATGAAATATGTATATTGAACAAGCAGTAAAGGAAACAAAAGAAACATTCGGAGTAGGCATTAAAATCCCTGGAGAAGAAATAAAAACATTGAGGTTCGCCGATGACATTGTAATAAAGGACTTGGAAGAGCAGTTGAACAGAATGTACAGTGTCTTGAAAGGAGGGCATAAGATGAACATCAACAAAAGCAAAATGAGGATAATGTAATGAAGTCAAATTAAATAAGGTGAGTCTGAAGGAATTAGATTAGGAAATGAGAGACTTAAGGTAGTAAATGAGTTTTGCTGTTTGGGAAGCAAAATAACTGATAACTGTCAAAGTAGAGTGGCTATGGCAAGGAAAGTGTTTCTGCAGAAGAGAAATTTATTAACATTGAGTATAGATTTAAATGTCAGGAAGTCTTTCTTGAAACTATTTGTATGGAGTGTAACCACGTAAGGAAGTGAAACATGGACTTGAACGTAATTTAGACAAGAAGAGAATAGGAGCTTTTGAAATGGGGCACTACAGAAAAATACTGAAGATTTTATGGGTAGATCATGCAATTAATGAGGTGGTACTGCACAGAACTGGGGAGAAGAGGAATTTGTGGCACAACTTGACTAGAAGAAGGGATCGGTCTGTAGAACATGTTCTGAGGCATCAAGGGCTTACCAATTTAGCATTGGAGGGAAGGTTGGAGGGTAAAAATCATAGACCAAGAGATGACCACACTAAGCAGATTCAGAAGGATGTAGGTTGCAGTAGGTACTGGAGATGAAGAGGCTTGCACAGGATAGAGTAGCATGAAGAGCTGCATCAAACCAGTCTCAGGACTGAAGACCACGACAACAACAACAACATGTATCACAGACAAGCAATCTGTTCTCCTGCAGTGAGTGGCCAATCAATTAGTATAAAGAAAAATTGTTCATGTGGCTATCAAATAAATTTCATGATACAATAAAAGTGAAGTTAAAAAGTTTTTAATGTGGTTCATAATGAATGCAATATATGAGAATGATCTCACAGACAATCAGTATATTTCTTTCACCATGTTTCTTTCACCATATGATGTTTTGGTTACAAAACTACCATGAAGGAATACTGCATCATTGAAGTCCTTCGTCCTTCTTGCACAATAAAACAGCATAACCTATCTACCAAAAGAAAGTAACTGGCATAACTTGATCTAAATATATCCATTTAACTGAAATCGAGTTTGTTTGTATCTTTATTTAACGAAGTGAAGAATTCATCCAGTGTAGTAGGGATTGTGGAGTGTAGCTAGGAAGGAACACTGAACTACTAAGTTATATTGAATGTGACAGTTAATTTTCTGGAAGGGTTACCAAAATCAGATCAGAAACTACTGAAGGAAAAGCCATCTTTAAATCTCTGCTGATCTGGAAAATCTGTTAATTCACAAACCAGACTCAAAGGTGCAATCTAATTTTAACACCTAAAATAAAGTTCATCTTGGCAGTGACAAATCTTAAGAGCAACAAAAGGAAACACTGCAGAAAACTCTCCAGAAATATTTAGCACAGTGTAAGACAGGAGCTCAGGTAATAAGACAGGAGCTCAGGTAACCCTGACCCAGGTACCAGCCCAGATGCAGGCTACTTAGCATTGGAAAATGCATAAAGCAATAATGATGCAGCACTCAGATTAGCATGTAGAAAGCTCATCTGCAGCAAGCAAAGGGTTAATCCAATAGATGTCTGAAAGATACTGGAGATTCCTGCAGATAATGTCAGTTTCAGTCACAATATTTAGCATGACTAGCGACTGATAATTTTACTTCATGAAATTAGTCAGCCATATTCCTACTCTATAATTTACAATATAATGTACTAGTTTTAATCCAGCCTCACATGGGACATAAAAGCTGTGGTGGACATGGAGCTGTAAGAGTTTTGTGATGCCACTTGCTGTTATTTCACATAGAGGAGGCATTGCCATGTGTGAAATGTGAAATAAATTCTGCAATATTTCAATTTATTGGCTTGGGGGAGGGGGCCAAACAGCAAAGTCATTAGTCCCATCACATTAGGGAAGGATGGGGAAGGAAGTCAGCTGTGCCCTTTCAAAGGAACCATCCCCGCATTTGCCTGAAGCGATTTAGGGAAATAACAGAAAATCTAAATCAGAATGGCCTGCAAAGGTTTGAATCATTGTCCTCCCGAATGCGAGTTCAGCGTGCTAACCATTGCACCACCTCGCTCTGTGTGATATTTCAGCTATGGCTACCAGAAGCTCCAATGTTAGGTGCATCGCAAAACCCTTTAGGCAGATAGCGTTCAGGATCAGAAAGAAAGCTAGTGTGGACAAGGCTGACTGCAACCATCTGCAAGTTGTGGCTCGTATCAGCACCAGCTATGCCTATCACTTGGGTTCCGAGACCATCCTCACTTGATACAGGCAGCTAGCAGATGTGGTGCAGGTAGCTGGCCTTGCAAATGGGGTACAGGTGGAGCTCACAATTTGCAGCATTGTTCCCAGAGTCGAGCAGGGTCCTTTGGTTTGGAGCCTTGTGGACAATCTCAATCAAAAGCTTCATTGACTCTGTAATGGTCTTGGCTGAAGATTTCTAAGCCTACATTATCAGTGGAAAATTGTAGGACTCCCCTCGACAGATCAGAGCGCACTATACAAAGGAAGCAGCTACTTGAGTAGCAGAGTATTTGTGGAGTGGAGAACACCTGGGAGTCTTTTAAGCTAGGTGGTAGGCTGAGGTTCTCAGATGAACACTCACCAGGTGACTCGCAGATAGTGAAATTGAAGCTCGTTAAGAGTAAAAACACTTTGTCAAAATTTTATCAGTAAATTATCAGAGCAGTCATAACAAAGTTTCCAAATTCACTGCCCTACCTACAGGAAATGTCTCATGCTCAAATTATTCTTGGGACTAAGAGCTGGCTGAAATCTGAAGTAGGAAGCTCAGTGATATTTAGCAATTCATGGAACATATTTCAAAAAGACAGATTAGACACCATAAGAGGGTGTTTTCATTATGTGTGCACTGCAGTTGACAAAAATATTGTCTCTACTGAGGATGAGTTTGAGTGTGACAGTGAAGTTATTATTGGGTCACATATAACAGGTCTAGGTGAAATCAATTTAACTGTTCGATGTTTGTACTGGCCACCTGATTCCACTGTTGTGGTTTTACAGTTATTGATAGAAAGTCTATGGTCGGTAGTATGAAAATACCCAGATGATGCAATATTAGCTGGAGGCAATTTTAACCTACCAAGTACAGACTCAGACGTCTATGGATTCACTGCAGGGGGTACAGATAGTCTTGCAAAGTTCTTTTGAATACATTTTCCAAAAACTTTCTTGAGCAGCTAGTTTGACAGCCCACATGCAATGGAAATATTTTAGACCTCATAGCTAGAAACAGGCCAGACCTAATCATTGGCTTCAGTTTAAAGAAAGGAGATTAGTTACCACGATGTTTTCATAGTTACTTTGGTTACTGAAGTTAACAAATCAATCAAGAAGTCTAGGACAACATTTCTGCTATGAAGAGTAGATAGACAGTTGTTAGCATCCCATTTTGATAATGAATTGACAACATTTACTTCCAGTACTATGGACTGAAACAACCAGAGCTTGTAGAGAGTTTCAGAGAAAGCATTAGGGAACGATTGACAAGAATAGGGGAAAGAGATACAGTAGCAGAAGAATGGGTAGCTTTGAGAGATGAAATAGTGAAGGCAGCAGCAAATCAAGTAGGTAAAAAAGACGAGGACTAGTAGAAATCAATGGGTAACAGAAGAGATCAGGAATATAATTGATGAAAGGATAAAATATAAAAATGCTTTAAATGAAGCAGGCAAAAAGGAATACAATAGTCTCAAAAATGATAGTGACAGGAAGTGCAAAATGGCTAAGAGGGACGGTTAGAGGACAAATGCAAGGGAATAGATGCATGTATCACTAATGGTAAGGTAGATAATGTCTATAGGAAAATTAAAGAAACCTTTGGTGAAAAGAGAACCACCCGTATGAATATCAAACCAGTCCTTAGCAAAGAAGGGAAAGCAGAAAAAATATAGTGTGAGTTAGGAGGAAAGGTACAAGCTTTGAGATGCGATAGTATTAATGATTCTGAACAAAAAAACTTCATGTGGACTTATGCCCTATTGCAAATGGTTTCCAAGATAGAAGATATTTAATATCACTTTTGTACGTTTTCTTTAATAACTCGAAAACCCCACACTCCAATGAAAACGTGTCTCAGTACACACGTAAACTAAATTAAATTTGCTACAAAAAAGGTCCTATTTATTTTTTGTCTAGGACTACCAGTTTGCATGAAGAGATCGCAAGAATATTGAAAGTCTTGCTTGATGTGTGAGCGCTGTAACTTACGTACTTTTTGTAGGCCAGTTTCAGGTAGTTTCCTGACTTGATTGACCACAAGCGTCCTGTATCAAAATGTTCGTCTCAACTTCCTGTATACTACTGTGGCACGTTGTAAACAATGACAATGAATAATACAGAAAATAAACAGAAATGTATATTAAAAGTGTTTTATCTTGGAAACCATTCAGAAATGGGCATATGTCCACATCAAGTTTTTTGTTCAGAATCACTAATGCTATCACCCATTAAAACACATACCTTTCCTCCTGACTCACCCTGCATTGCGTCTATACAAGGGCAAAGTACTTGAGAACAATATTGAGGTAATGGAAGAGGACGTAGATGAAGATGATATGGGAGATATGATACCACCTGAAGAATTTGACAGAGCACTGAAAGACCTAAGTCAAAACAAGGTCCCAGAAGTAGACAACATTCCATTAGAACTACTAATACCCTAGGGAGAGCCAGCCATGACAAAACTCTTCCATCTGGTGAGCAAGATATATGAGACAGGCAAAATACCCTAATATAACAATTACAATCCCAAAGAAAGCAGGTGCTGACAGGTGTGAAAATTACCAAACTATCAGTTTAATAAGCCATGACCGCAAAATATTAACAAGAATTGTTTACAGATGAATGGAAAAAACTGGTACAAGCCAACCTTGGAAAAAACATCAATTTGGATTCCATAGAAATGTTGGAACAAGCAAGGCAATACTGGCCCTACGACTTATCTTAGAAGATAGATTAAGGAAAGGCAAACCAATGTTTCTAGCATTTGTAGGCTTAGAGAAAGCTTTTGACAATGTCGACTGGAATACTTTCTTTCAAATTCTGAAGGTGGCAGGTATAAAATACAGGGAGCAAAAGGCTATTTACAGTTTGTAGAGAAACTAGATGGCAGTTACACGAGTCGAGGGGTACAAAATGGAAGCAGTGGTTGAGAAGGGAGTGAGACAGGGTTGAAGCCTATCTCCGATGTTATTCAATCTGGATATTGAGCAAGCAGTGAAGGAAACAAAAGAAAAATTTGGAGTAGGAATTAAAACTCATGGAGAAGAAATAAAAACTTTGAGTTTTGCTGATGACACTGTAATTCTGCCAGAGACAGCAAAGGACCTGCAAGACCAGCTGAATGGAATGGACAGTGTCTTGAAGGAGGATATAAGATGAACATCAACAAAAGCAAAATGAGGATAATGTAATGAAGTCAAATTAAATAAGGTGAGTCTGAAGGAATTAGATTAGGAAATGAGAGACTTAAGGTAGTAAATGAGTTTTGCTGTTTGGGAAGCAAAATAACTGATAACTGTCAAAGTAGGGAGGTATAAAATGTAGAGTGGCTATGGCAAGGAAAGTGTTTCTGCAGAAGAGAAATTTATTAACATTGAGTATAGATTTAAATGTCAGGAAGTCTTTCTTGAAACTATTTGTATGGAGTGTAACCACGTAAGGAAGTGAAACATGGACTTGAACGTAATTTAGACAAGAAGAGAATAGGAGCTTTTGAAATGGGGCACTACAGAAAAATACTGAAGATTTTATGGGTAGATCATGCAATTAATGAGGAGGTACTGCACAGAACTGGGGAGAAGAGGAATTTGTGGCACAACTTGACTAGAAGAAGGGATCGGTCTGTAGGACATGTTCTGAGGCATCAAGGGCTTACCAATTTAGCATTGGAGGGAAGCTTGGAGGGTAAAAATCATAGACCAAGAGATGACCACACTAAGCAGATTCAGAAGGATGTAGGTTGCAGTAGTTATTCAGAGATGAAGAGGCTTGCACAGGTAGAGTAACATGGAGACCTGCATCAAACCAGTCTCTGGACTGATGACCACAACAGCAACAACTATGGACGTAGAGGAATTACGGGCAAAGTTTAAACAGATTGTAAATCATACTCCGGAGAAGAATGTGCCACGTAAGTGGATTAAGGATTAAAAAGACCCACCATGGTTTAACAACAAAATTAGAAAAATGCTGAGGAAGCAAAGGCTGTTGCTCTCTCAGTTCAAAAGAGAATGCCTAAATAATGACAGGCAAAAGTTAACAGAAATTTGTTTGTTTGTAAAAAAAAAATTGATGCATAAAGCTTACAACTTCCACCATCATACGTTAGCAGTAGATCTTGCTGAGAAACAGAGAAAATTCTGGTCCTGCATAAAATCACAAAGGTCTAAGGTTTCTATTCTGTCACTTGTTGACCAGTCTGGTGTGGCAGTAGAAGATAGCAAAAGTAAAGCCAAAGTTTTAAATTTCACACTCAAGAAATAATTCACATAGGAGATCATATAAACATGCCATTGCTTCACCATCACACAGACTCCCGTAGAGACGACATAGTAATAAGTAACACTGGCATAGAGAAGCAAATGAAAGTGTTGAAACCAACTGTAAGGCACAGCCAGGAGAATATACCGATTTAGATCACAGTTTAGTAATAATGAAGAGTAGGCTGAAGTTTAAGAGACTACTCAGGAAGAATAAATGCCCAAAGAAATGGAAGGGGATACTGAATTACTAAGGAATGAAGTGATAGGTTTGAAGTTCTCTAAGGCTATAGATACTGCAATAATGAACAACTCAGTAGGCATTTCAGTTGAAGAGGAATGGACGTCTCTAAAAAGAGCAATCACGTAAGTTGGAATGAAAAACATAGATGCAAGAAAGATAACTGCAAAGAAATCAGTGGTAACAGAAGAAATACTTCAGCTGATTGATGAAAGAAGGAAGTACAAAAAATATTCAGAGAAATTCAGGAATATAGAAATTAATAACAAGTTCAGGGAAAACTAAGGCGAAATGGGTACATGAAAAATGTGAAGGAATGATAAAGAAATGATTACCGGAAGGACTGACTTTTCTCGTAGTCTTTGGTGAAATTAAAAGCAAAAGCCTTAACGTAAAGAGTGAAATGGGAATTCCACTGTTAAATGCAGAGGAGAGTGCAGACCAGTGGAAAGAGTACAGTGAAGTCACTGGGTCCTAATAGAATTCCTATTTGGTTTTACAAAGAGTAATCTACAGCACTGGGTCCCATCCTTAGCTTGCATTTATTGTGAGTCTCTCTCCCAGTGCAAAGAGCCAAGTGTCTGGAAAAAAGCAACAGGTGACTCTTGTACAGAAGAAGTGTAAAAGAATGAACTGCCAAAATTGTAGTTCATATCTTTAACATTGGTTTTCTGCAAAACCTTTAAACCTATTCTCAGTTACAATACATAATTAATTTCCTTGAGAGAGGAAAGCTTCTTCAACAAATCAGCACAGTTTTAGAAAGCACCCCTCTTGCAAAACTCAGCTTGCCCTTTTCTCACATGAGAGCCTGTGAACCACGAATGAAGGGCAACAAGTGGTTTATGTAAAGTATTTGACGAATTGACACACTGCTGACTGTTAACGAAGGTAACAAGCATACAGAACAGGTTGCTAGGTAAGTGAGTGGCTCAAAGACTTACTAAGTAACATAACCAGTGTGTTGTCCTCGATGGCAAGTGTTCATCAGAGACAAGAGTATTGTCAAGAGTGCCTCAGGGAAGTGCGATAGGACCTCTATTATTTTATATATACATAAATGATCTGATGGACAGGGTAAGCAGCATTCTATGGCTGTTTGCTGATGATGCTGCAGTGTGTGGGAAGTTGTCACTGTTGAGTGACTGTAGGAGGAAACAAGATGACTTAAACAAAAACTCTAGTTTGTCTGATAAATGGTAGCTACTGAAGATGAGTAGGAAAAAGAAACCCATAATGTCTGTAGTATGATACTTGACACAGTCACAATGATTAAGTATCTCGTCATAACATTGCAAAGCAATATCAAATGGAATTAACATGTAAGGACTGTAGCAGGGAGGACAAGTAGTAGACTTCGACTTATTAGGAGAATTTTAAGAAAGTGTGGTTCATCTATAAAGGAGATCGCACATAGGACACTAGCGCGACCAATTGTTGAGTACTGTTTGAGTGTTTGGGATCAGCACCAAGTTGGATTAAAGAAAGACATAAAGCAATTCAGAGGTGGGCTGCTGGATTTGTTACTGTTAGGTTTGAACAACATGCAAATATTACAGAGATGCTTTGGGGAGCCAAATGGGAATCACTGCAGGGAATGCAACATTCTTTTCAAAGAGCACTATTGAGAAAATTTAAAGACCGGGCATTTGAGGTTGACTGCAGAGTGGTTCTACTGCCGCCAACATACATTTCATGTGAGGACCATGAAGATAAATTAGAGAGATTAAGGCTAGTATGGAGGCTTATAGTCAGTCATTTTTCACTTGCTCTATTAGCGAGTAGAACAGAAAAGGAAATGACCCTTGGACTGTCTCCCCAGAGGGTGAAATGGGACATCAGGATGATAGTAGATTTGTTCAATTAATTTCTTTTTCTCCCCTTGGCCACAGTACATCAGGAGCAACTGGCTGGAGGTGTCGGTTTGCCTCTTATGTGAAACACTAGATGCCCAGCATTACTGGCAGCACAAAGAGTGGAGCCGAGTGTGGTGTCACTCAAATGCCATTGCCAGCCATGTCTCTGGTTGCAATCATGACAACAGCACAGCGGCACATCTGATTGTGGCCTTGAACATCCTCCAGCAAGTGGGCAGCTCCCTCATGATTCAGGGCAGGCTGCCCTGTCCCATGTTCAAACAATGGACCCCCATACTGGATTCCAGGATGTCACTCTGAGAGTCGCAGGCTCATGTTGTAGGCTGTGATACTGAGGCAGTAATCATCTAGTACTTATACACTACAGACCATGTTCATTTAGGGCTTAAGGCACGTACTCTAATCACTTCCATGGTGGCAAGTGAGGAAAGGCTTCAATCCTTCCACTAGTGTGTTGCACTGTCGGCTGTTGCGTCTCATCACAACACAATGCCAGTCAGTCATATTTTCCTTTCCAGTGCATAATGCTCTCACCCGCCTATGGCTGGCTCTGTTACAACGCACTTCCACTCTAGCATATTTTTTGGCCCAGTACAGTCAATACACTACATTGCCCTCCTTTTTATCAAGACCCAGTCCCTCGAGTCAACCATATTAGATTATCCATATAATAGAGGGAAACATTCCACGTGGGAAAAATATATCTAAAAACACAGATGACGTGACTTACCGAATGAAAGTGCTGGCAGGTCGATAGATACACAAACAAACACAAACATACACACAAAATTCAAGCTTTCGCAACAAACTGTTGCCTCATCAGGAAAGAGGGAAGGAGAGGGAAAGACGAAAGGATGTGGGTTTTAAGGGAGCGGAAAGACTTACCTTAGGGGGAAAAAAGGACAGGTATACACTCGCACACATACACATATCCATCCGCACATACACAGACACAAGCAGACATTTGTAAAGGCCATTAGGATCAGTTTTCTTCGTGGCAAAGTGATATTTCCAGCAGAGAGTACGGGTGGAGGACAGTAAATCTTTGACAAGGGCTGTTTGGTTGAATCTGGGAGTGGGGCTGAAGGTGAGGCCTTTGGATAGGACAGAGGTTTCGGATTGGGAAAGAGGTTTGGAGGAAAGGTTAACTACTGAATTAGGGTGTTGTGGTTCCAGATTGTGTTGATTGGAATTTTGAGGTTTTGGGGGAAGTGGAGCTGGAAGTGGGAGATTGAGTAGATGGGAGAGACTGGGTCTGTGTGCAATGAGAGGAGGTTGAGGTTTGCTGGAAAGGTTGTGAAGGGTGAGTGAGTTGCCTTTCCGGAGGTGGGAAACCAGGAGATTGGATAGTTTTTTGGGGTGGAGGGTGGCATGCTGTTCTAATTTGCGATTGGCCTGTAGGATGATGCTCTGAACAGCCGGTGTGGATGTGGGAGAGGAAAGATTGAGGACTTTTATTAAGGATAGGTGTTGACAGGTGTGTTCATTGGCTGAGTTGATGTGTAGGTGAAGGATTAGGTGGGTGAGGGCAATGGATTGTTCAGTTTGGAACTGGTATAGGGACTGCTTGTGTCTGTGTATGTGCGGATGGATATGCGTATGTGTGCGAGTGTATACCTGTCCTTTTTTCACCCTAAGGTAAGTCTTTCTGCTCCCGGGATTGGAATGACTCCTTACCCTCTCCCTTAATATCCACATCCTTTCGTCTTTCTCTCTCCTTCCTTCTTTCCTGATGAGGCAACAGTTTGTTGCGAAAGCTTGAATTTCGTGTGTATGTTTGTGTTTGTTTGTGTATCTATTGACCTGCCAGCACTTTCGTTCGGTAAGTCACATCATCTGTGTTTTTAGATATATTAGATTATCCTTTATACTAAGTTCCTTGTGATAGGCCCTTCTGCCCCTATTTTGTCTCTTAAGAATTATTCTAATCAATAGTGATTGCTGTGTAGAGCACAAGAGCACTTGAATACCCTAAGTTTTTACACCTTGCAGGTTTATTGGTTATTTTTCTTTGAATGCTGTTAAACATAATGTATATGCAGTAGCCTGAAATACACAGCACTAAATCCACCATGCTGTGCTACATTGCTCATCTAGACTCTGTGAAACTGAGCATCAGGGTCGTGACCACACCTTCACCTGTGTACATTTTAAGGAGCATCTGCACATATGCAACTGGTGAGACGTAATTGCCTTACGGGCCAAATATATTCCAATTTGATAAAAAATGTGCAGTTCATGGCATGCACTGCTAGTCCGTTCCACTCAATTACAAGTTTATGTCAATGCCACCAGGTGGAAGCAACCTGCAGCAGACTTATCCATGTTTGCTTGTCATAAATCCCACTAGGTAGTAGCACACTCCACAGATAATGCAATTCACTCACTATATAGTAAAATAAGGTCTGACATCAGTATATGTTATAGTTTTATTCATAGAAAATCCTGTTTTGTGGAATTCTGAATGAGATATAGTGTATTAAGTTTTGGATTTAATCATACAGTAATCCAATTGAGGCAGTAAGAACAATAAAGCACATCCTCAGTAATTATGGGACTGTAGCATTTATTCAAGCTCCTAGCACCTGTTGATCTTATGGTGTGTAAGGTTTATCTATACTGTAGACCTACATTGTATGTATATCTCGACATTCAAGAAAAGCTGTCTCATTGGTTTCTCTAATATTCACTTGAATATGGGAGGTTGCAGACGATGTGCTTTTGGCCCTTATGGGTTCAGGGCCTCATTTGTATTCTATTCAAGTGACCTTGTTGGTAGATAGTACAGCTGGAATTTAATAATTTCCACAAATGGCAGTTTGTGTTTGGAGTTGGTTGTTTATTGCGCAGGAATCAGCCTTCCTGTGCAGTGTCAGCATAAACTCTGTTGAACCTATACTGACCACTAACAGAAAAGAAAATTACCAGGAAAGGTTAGTCGCAAAGGAAGTAGAGCCTTCCAGACCAGACCTGTTGCCTGAGACAGTGATGAAATCAAATAAGCATGTCTACAAGTGAAGATTTAACGAAGCATAAGTTGTTGTGTGGATGCAATGTAAGAATGCCTGATTTTCAGACCGGAAGTTAATTTGTTAATTAATACATGTATTAGGAATCTTGTACATTTGTCTGAAAAAATAAAAAGCCATGTAAACTCCCATTTACACAAAAATGTGAAACAGAGAGTAATGAAAGCTTAAACATTATTTTATTCTTGCCATAAACTGAACTTAAGTTATATACAAAACAGTATTCCACAAAAACAATTCTTCCTTTTTTCAGACAAGTTATGCATATTATTATTATTATTATTATTATTATTATTATTATTATTATTGACAGTGGCTGAAGCTGTATAAATATTTTGATAAGCATAACTGTTATACAGCAGATGCTATTAATTTCACGCTCTCATATTTACCTGAATTTAAAAATTTGTGAACACTCAGAATGTATTCCTACTAGCCACCACTGATTCTAACAATTAGCTCTCTTAACCCTATCACTTAATCTTACAAATTTTCACAGGGCCCCTTGGTCCACTCCTTAACTCAAACACCATGGAACTTATTTCATTACAACAGTTCTTGCACAATCATTTCTAACTATCTATTCCCAACTTACAAACTAAAATGAATCAATTATTCTTAATACTACCCCACTGTGCATTCAGCTTCCTTCTGCTGCAAAAGCTCGGAGCATCCAGTCAATGGGAATCTGAAAGACTGTTAGTGACAAAGCAAGTTGGGATATTTTTTCTTCCCCTCTTGTTTTGCCATCTGCCTACTTAAATTCGTTTTTCATTTTTGAACTAATTACCATTAACATACATGAGTATAATCTGTATTTTCATAATAAAGAAAGATTGACCTTCAGTTTTAAAGAATATAACACCAGGCCTAATTTTGTGCTTAGTTTTACGTATGTAATTGATTTTCTAATTTATTTTGATTATTCTTAGTATCTTTCATTACAGGATGAAATCAGTAATTGTTTGATAACTTAAATTCTATTGTTGAAATAAACAAATATAAATTCTGTACTAATTATAAACATTTGGAAAACAAAATACTAGTAATCTTAAAGTATTTATTTGGCTCTATTCGAAAACATGTTAGCACAGCCAGCCCTTTATTAATTCCAAAGTAATTAACAGTTTTGTCAAAGTGTTGTTTGCATAACTATATATTTTAATTTCATCATTTAAACAAATAATTCGGCCTAAAACTTGTAGTAGAAGAAACTGTGAAAAGGAACAAATTTTTCAATGTATTCAGTTAATTTAATGAGTTAAGTTTTAATTGTAATTTCTGTAAATTAAACTTCAAACAATGTATAGTTTCAGCACCTATTATTGTGATGATAAATAAGGGCCCAGTTTTTGGTCATGAGTCAGTCAGTCCACAGCTGACTTTCAGACAAGGGACCTGTGTTGGTTAGAAGAATAACAATGCTCAACTTAACAGTGTAGTAAGTGTTACACAATTAGGCCATGTGTTAAAACAGTGACAGTGTCTGCTCCATATGTACATTTCTACTCTTCATTACCTGTGAATTTTTTGGTTAGGCTTTTACTGCTCATAGATGTTCAACAGTAAACTACTGTAGCATTATGTGGATGGTTCGCCTGTTAACTATTAATGAGGCTTATAGGAAGTTAGAACAATAGTGCACTGGCCATAAATAACCGTATATTATTGGGGGTTGTGTTAAAGTGAAAGTAAAAGACTATGAAACGCAACTGTGCATCTGACAGCTACATCATTTACAGAAGACAGTAGTGCACAGCCACCCCCTATTTTTTCAGCCAGTATGTCAACACTGAAGACAACAAACAAAGAAACAAAGTAGGTGAATTGCTACATGTTGGTCTGAGGTCAGTCCTTTGCTTTGTCTTCTACAAACCAAAACAAGTACTACACTCAGCAGAATAAGTGTCGCTGCAGCGGTTGTTATGGCAATAGTTGATGTCTCTTTCTGGTAATGAATTCTCCAATATGAATTTACATGCTGAAACAGGACTAGGTTTCCAGAGAGACCGTCCCTCCTGCTGAACATAAGCATATTTATAGACTGCATTAATTCCAGTCCTAGATTTAAGATGGTTAGATTTCTGATAGGCAGCACTTCCATAGGCTCCTCTGGCCAACACAAACGTGGCTGCAAAATATTCAGATGAGTTATCCCCGAAATCGTGGCAGGCAGACGGAAAGTAGGCCCCATTATCTCTCACATTGTTCCATTTAATAACAAACTACTGCTGTTTAATTCTAGCCTCTTTGCTGACATAAGCTTCCCCTGCTCTAGCCACTACTACTATACTGCTGAAAGCAGAGTGCGACCAATGCGCCTCGAGCTGCTCAGTTTGTAGTTCCTTGATATTCTGATTAACTGCCTCTTCTACACCTCTGACATACCCCATTACTTCTCCAGTCAGTTGGTGTATAGTCCTGTGTTACTCAGTACATCCTTCTCTAAACTCCACCTACAGGCAGGAATACTATTACATTCCTCCTCCTTTAATTCATTGCTGCTCCACAACTGCTTGTACTAATTACACTAGATTTATACCTAACCTAAAGAAAATATCAACTGATTATTTCCTAGGCCTCAATCCAGACGGGTTCCTCGTTACCGTCTTATTCACGACCTCTTGTTTACCTTCTGATACCTTTCTCCTCATTCTCCCTTTCTGGTCTGCATCTCCTATCCCTGGAATAACTTCTGGGCTCACTTGAAAAGGATTCATCCACCTTACAGGCACAATTATCATTCTCGTTGGCAATTGAATCTTCACATTTACTGGCAACGTATCTGCACCAGTTGGTATAGCCCCTGATACTTTGAAAAAAAAAAAATAAAATAAAATAAAAAAAAACTTTGTCTTTCCCTTCAGCATAAACAAGGTTGATAGCATCACCCATTGACCAATCTTATACTGTGACATTCTTGATGTACGGCCCACTGCTTCTCCCTGTTCCTCCAGTGCTTGTGTATTTGCCCTCAGTACTCTATTCCAGATTTCCCTAATCACTCTAGCAAATTTATTAACAGTCTCTCCAGTCTTCCACTTCTTCACTTTCAATATGTCAAATGGAATGGTGATGGCATTTTATGACTATAAACTACTTCATAAGGCGATATTCCTGTATTCGTATGCTGCTTTGAGTAGGAGGCAGAGACAAAATACTTCAAATAGACATCCCAGTTGGTGTGATGTGAGTCAACATAGTAGACAAGCATCTTCCTGATTGTCTATGCAGTCTTTCAGTTCTTCCCTTAGCTTGTGGAAGGAGAGAACTCACCCTTAGCTTCCTCACATTCAATAACTTCACAATTCCTTGAATAGATCTGAAATAAAGTTCGTTCCCTGGTCTGTTGTTATTGTTTCCGGCACACCAAACTTCAATATTCAATTAATCACAAGTGCTTGTGCCACTGTTTCTGCCTGCTGGTTTGACACTGCAACCATGTCTACATATTGTGAAAAATGATGTATGATTGTGAGTACATACTTATTCCTTGCAGGTGTTTTATTGACTGGACCTAAAACATCAATCACTAGAAATTTTAATGGTGCTAAGATTTCAGGTGACTTCTGCAATGGTACTCTTTTTCGATACAAATCTGCTTCCTGTGTGCACTGTATGCAATTCCACACATACTGGTTTACATCTGTCTGCCTATTCCTACAATACCTTTCACTACCCTTCTGTTGGTAGATTTACAACTTGCGTGCCCCACTTATATATGACCATGAGCTTCTTGCAGAACTTCATTTCTTAGTTTCTCTTTAACTACTATCTGCATTCTAAACTTGGTTTCTCTGCATGGTAACCCATCCTGAATAAAAAATTGTGGCTCCTTAAAAAGACTGCTTACGTTCATTATCTGCTCTCTGTGCACATTGCCATTCCTTATGCTCATTACCCCCAATATGTAATACTGTTATTTTTCTACTTAAGCCATCCTCATTTCATGGGGTCAAAATCAAATTCACTTAGTCTTACTGCCCATTGTGCCAACCTATTGGAAGGATCCTTTAACCCCAACAATCCTTTTAATGCCACATGATCTGTTATTATTCTAAACGGTTTACCATAAACATAACATTTGAAATATGTGATTCCATAAATAGGTCTTGACATCTCTTTCTCTGTTGTGGAATAATTTCTTTCTTCAGAACTTAGTTGCATCAACGCATAAGCTTCTACCTCTTGAGACAACACACATCAAAGTGCATAGTTTGATGCATTGCCTGATAACACAAATTCTCTATTAAAATCTGGAAATACCAATACTGCACTCAATATCTTCTTTTCGCTCCTCAAAAGTATGCTGGCACTCTTCTGACCACACACATTTAGTACCCCTTTTTGACCAACTGTGTCAACGGTCTGGCAATATCCGCAAATCATTTTACCAACCGGCAGTAATAGTTTGCGAGTCCCAAGAATGATTGCAACTCATTTACAGATTCCAGTACAGAAAATTCATCTACAGCTCTAATTAATCTTGATCCTGTCTTAACCCCATCTTCTGATATGACTTAGGTATGCTACAGCTTCATATGCTGTTCCATATCACTCCCATAGACGATTATGTCATCCAGATACACTAAGCACTGCCATAGTTTCAAACCTCTGAGTATTCCATCCAACAACCTCTGAAACGTTGCAGGTGCATTTTTTAATCTGATTGGCATTCTTCTGAGTTGGTAGTGTCCACAGGGCCCCAAACATGCTGTTTTTTGTCAAGCCTGCAGTGCATCCTCTACTCTACAAAGCATTGTTGAAAAATACTTGAATTGCCCTAAATGATCAAGATTCCTGTGATGTTTGGTAAAGGGTAGGCATCTGTTATGGTTTACGCAATTAGGTGTCTGTAATCATAACAAAACCTATATTTTCGTGTTCCATCTGTGATTTTTTTTGTCATGATGACTATTCCTGACCCCCATAGACTATTACTTTCTTCAATTATTTCATCTTTCAGCTATTGATCGATAAATTCCTCCAAAATTGGCTGCAAGTACCTAGATATTCTGTATGGTTTGCAGTAGACTGGCAATTCATTTCCCATTGGAATGCTTTTCTGTGTTATATGCGTAGCTGATAATGGCCCTTTTGGAAAAAGTAAATCCTTAAACTCAAAAAGTACTTTTTCTATCTTGTCCCTATTGCTTCGCTCTAGGTGCTTCCCTTTTTCTTACAATACTGTTTCTATGGCATCCAGTGATTGTCTGTGGCTGTCACTCCTCGTGTCCCATTCTTCTTACTCCTGGATATCCATATTATCAATTAACAACTGCTTTGTTAATCCTATGTCCTCTGCACTAAAATTATCTAAAGAAACAAGTACCTTCTTTTCACCCTTTATTTCTTTTATGCATATCACATTTCATTTAACTAAGCAACCTGCCTGACCTAATACTTCATTTTCTTCTAACAGTTCCATCACATAAAAAATTCCTAACGGCAAGCTAGACTCAACACTGACCCAAATTGATTTCTCAGTACCCTGAGGTACACAATCATGTGAATCAAGTCTTAGTGTGGTTGCTCACAATTTAATCAGTTCGTCTTTTGTGACAGACTCCCCTTGTGACATCGCTACGCTGCAAATGCCTTCACCTGACAAACATTTTCCCATGTTCCACCCTAAGCTGCCGAAGCTCAATTAGGGCACAATGCTGATACACGAAATCTAATCCCAGAATCATGTCCTATCCCTCACTCATGTGTGGCACACTGTTTAAATTGAACCACACCCACGCAGAAGTCTATGGCCGCTGATCCTAATGGTGTGACATCTTTATGCCCCACTCCCCGCAATCTGCACCTTGGTGGATCCTGTTGCTTCTGTTTCACCACATCACTACTGGCAACCGACACAAATGCCACTACACTCAATAATATCCTGCAATCCTTTTTTTTCCTACTATTTCCTTTATCACACGATCCACCTCCGTATATGATTTCACAGCATCCAACCTTACTGGGAAGGGCTTTAGGTGGACCTGGGATTCCCCTTGGTGTTTAACACCTTATTCCTCCCCACTCTTCTACTTCTAAAATTATTACTTTCCCTTACTTTATCCATATCACCCTGAGGCTGGTGACACTGCCCCCTTCCAAGACCCATTCATCCACATCTGAAACATTTTTTATTAGCTGCAAACACCGCCCATTTACCCCGCATTCCAGTCGACAAATCGATCTTCTCCCATCCTATAGCTAACCACACTGCTGTGCGCGAATCCATTGGACCCCTGTCTGCACAGAGGTTGACATTTCCACATGCAACCCTTTTAAAAAAGCATCTATCACCCGCTGCTCAACTTCTTGCAAAATAATTTCATTAACTCCAGTACTCTGTCCTAGTTCATAGGCACGTTCAATAATTTTCCTTATCCAATCTGCAAATTGTTCCACAGTTTCAGTTTTATTATTATTATTATTATTATTATTATTTCTTTCTTTTCTCAGACGTTATGTCTGGTCAAAAATGGAAAGTGACGCAGACCTTGATCAAGCGTGACTTCCTTTTAACTGTACGGTATATGTTATATTGCATTTAGGAACTTTTGGGTAATTGAACATGTATCAATAATTATGGATTTCTGTAGTTGTATATACTAGTTTGGATGTAGCTGTATTGCATTGATGTACTGGTGGATATTGTGTGGTATGACTCCTGTAGTTGATAGTGTAATTGGTATAATGTCAACTTTATCCTGATGCCACATGTCCTCGACTTCCTCAGCCAGTTGGATGTATTTTTCAATTTTTTCTCCTGTTTTCTTTTGTATAGTAGTTGTATTGGGTATGGATATTTTGATTAGTTGTGTTAATTTCTTCTTTTTATTGGTGAGTATGATGTCAGGTTTGTTACGTGGTGTTGTTTTATCTGTTATAATGGTTCTGTTCCAGTATAATTTGTATTCATCATTTTCCAGTACATTTTGTGGTGCATACTTGTATGTGGGAACATGTTGTTTTATAAGTTTATGTTGTAAGGCAAGCTGTTGATGTATTATTTTTGCTACACTGTCATGTCTTCTGGGGTATCTGTATTTGCTAGTATTGTACATCCGCTTGTGCTGTGATCTACTGTTTCTATTTGTTGTTTGCAAAGTCTGCATTTATCTATTGAGGTATTGGGATCTTTGATAATATGCTTGCTGTAATATCTGGTGTTTATTGTTTGATCCTGTATTGCAATCATGAATCCTTCCGTCTCACTGTATATATTGCCTTTTCTTAGCCATGTGTTGGATGCGTCTTGATCGATGTGTGGCTGTGTTAGATGATACGGGTGCTTGCCATGTAGTGTTTTCTTTTTCCAATTTACTTTCTTCATATCTGTTGATGTTATGTGATCTAAAGGGTTGTAGAAGTGGTTATGAAACTGCAGTGGTGTAGCCGATGTATTTATATGAGTGATTGCTTTGTGTATTTTGCTAGTTTCTGCTCATTCTAGAAAGAATTTTCTTAAATTGTCTACCTGTCTATAATGTAGGTTTTTTATATCGATAAATCCCCTTCCGCTTTCCTTTCTGCTTAATGTGAATCTATCTGTTGCCGAATGTATGTGATGTATTCTATATTTGTGGCATTGTGATCGTGTAAGTGTATTGAGTGCTTCTAGGTCTGTGTTACTCCATTTCACTACTCCAAATGAGTAGGTCAATATTGGTATAGCATAAGTATTTATAGCTTTTGTCTTGTTTCTTGCTGTCAATTCTGTTTTCAGTATTTTTGTTAGTCTTTGTCTATATTTTTCTTTTAGTTCTTCTTTAATACTTGTATTATCTATTCCTATTTTTTGTCTGTATCCTAGATATTTATAGGCATCTGTTTTTTCCATCACTTCTATGCAGTCGCTGTGGTTATCCAATATGTAATCTTCTTGTTTAGTGTGTTTTCCCTTGACTATGCTATTTTTCTTACATTTGTCTGTTCCAAAAGCCATATTTATATCATTGCTGAATACTTCTGTTATCTTTAGTAATTGGTTGAGTTGTTGATTTGTTGCTGCCAGTAGTTTTAGATCATCCATGTATAGCAAATGTGTGATTTTGTGTGGGTATGTTCCAGTAATATTGTATCCATAATTTGTATTATTTAGCATGTTGGATAGTGGGTTCAGAGCAAGGCAGAACCAGAAAGGACTTAGTGAGTCTCCTTGGTATATTCCACGCTTAATTTGTATTGGCTGTGATGTGATATTATTTGAATTTGTTTGGATATTAAGTGTGGTTTTCCAATTTTTCATTACTATGTTTAGGAACTGTATCAATTTAGGATCTACTTTGTATATTTCCGATATTTGTAGTAACCATGAGTGGGGTACACCATCACTATTATTATTTTTATTATTATTATTATTATTATAATTATTTATTACCCTAACTGTTACCTACAACGTCTAGCACTATTTCATTTCATATGTCTCTGAATTAACTCTTCTTTAAATTCTTCAACTGATGCAGCTCTCTTAAGAGCTTCCGTGTAGCCTACATAAGTTTTTGCTTCTCCTGTTAGTCTCAATTTTGCAACACTCAACAATTTCTTATCAGACCAAGCTTCCATCTGAGCCACATTTCCGAAGTCTCCCACAAAAGCCTGCACATCCTTGGTGCAATTTAACTTGCAAATGACAAATCTACACCCCACTGTGACAATCACAATTGTATTGACCCATGCAGTTCTGTATTCAGGGTTGTCACAACTTTCCCCTGGTGAAATTCCCTTATATTTCCCTGATTTCCAGACAAGTTTTAGGATTTTTCCCTGGCAGATTTTGAGATCTCAAGGATAAGTTAAGATGTAAGTTGACAATCTGTCTTTGCAGCTACAGTACAAGAAACAACAGTGCAAACGAGGAAATATCTAAAAACAACTTGCAAGCAGATGGCGTTTGCTGATGTGAGCAAAAATCTTAGGTACTAACATCAACATCTTTCACAATTAACTGTTCGTAGATGGAGAAAGCAAGCCAAATGGAATATGTGTTTCATTAAGACCACTTATGTTATTTTATTTCAATAAAACGAAACACATTTGGTGAAAAAAATGCACTTTCCTTGGAGTTGCGAGTCAGATTTAAAATACCTTCCCGATTTCAGAAATAATCTCAGAAAAATAGTAGACCTCTTGAAAGAAGTGTGTAAGGCGGGTAAGAATTCTGTAAACCAACACTGTAGGTGACTGCCAATAAAATGTTGCTTCTACTATGTTCGTTATTGTCGGTTATTATCTACTATGTTATATCTATTATTTTGCAGGTATTATGTGATTTTTCTTTTGAGAAATATGTGATTACCTAGTGTACAAACCACCAGCAACTAACACAGTTTTCTTCTTCTTACTGTCCTTATTTTCTAATACATAAAACTACTTTTGAAGTGACAAAATGTACTTGAACAAATAAAATTACTGTAAAACGCCGAACTCCACAATTTGCAGTGAAACAGATGCAATTTCTGAAATCCGTCACCCATGGCCTCTGGCCTCCCTGCATTATGCTACACACAATCAGACCTGTCCTGCGGGCAGATCGCCGAGACTAGATCCAAAGGGCAGGGCCTTCACATTAGTGGGGACCGAATAGCTTCTGATCGGCAAGCCCAGTCCATTATAGATACCTTCAGAAACGGCCTGTGGTTTTGGCCCATCGCAGAAATCCACTCATGTGGCCTGCCATTCATGGGCCACAGACAGCGAGTCAATTAAATGAGAGCACGGTGATCAATCCATGCAACAGATTACTTTTTCAAAAACTCTGAGAATCAAAAATAATGAGCATTGATAGCAACTCACCATAAAGATGATTGCTGAGCCACAGACAGGCACATAGAAAAGACAATTATCCTCACACAACTAAATTTTCAGCCATAGCTTTTGTCAGAAAACGAGAGCACCCAAACATTCATACAATCACTCAGACACAAATCATGCACACATAACACCTGTCTAAGGCTACTGTGTCTATAGTCTGTGAGAATTAGATCCAAACAAACCACTCTTCAAGCCTCTCGTTGGCAGCTGCTAGGCTAGCAACAAGAAATGGTGACAGCACTGACTGCAAGCTGAGGGGAGTAGTAGGAGGGGGATAAGCGGGGTAATGAGAGAGTAGAGAAGCAGCACATGTTCTCAGCTGCACCCAGCCAGTGACGATGCGTGACACCTCAGTAAACAAATCATTTCATCTACTGAGGCAAAAAACAAGATTTTTCCAGTGTTTTTTTTTTTTTTTTTTTTAAATTTTACTGATGTGTTTGAAATTCTGATATTCCCTGATTTATAGAACCTGTGGCACCCCTGGTATTATCCGCTGTTAATTGTGCTACCTTTTCTACAATATGTTTACTGCTTCCAGCTCTGATACATCTCGAATCTCTGGTTCTGTCGAAGCTTTGTCCTTGATGACACTCATTATGAGGACTAATATTCACAAGACAAGAAGACAAAATACACTAACTCAATTCTTATGTCTAATCACGTTTCATCTCAACTCCCAGTATTGCCTAGCCACATGCCTCCATTGTTTACATGTATAACATTTTACTGGAACTGACCAAGCAAAGTGGTGTAGCAGATAGCACACTGGACTCGTGTTCAGGACGACGACGGGTCAAACCCGTGTCTGTCAATCCTGATTTAGGTTTTCCATGATTTCCCTATATCACTTCAGGCAAATGCTGGGAAGGTTCCTTTGAAAGGGAACAGCCCATTTCCCCATCTTTCCCTACTCCGATGGGTCCGATGACCTAACTTTTTGGTCCCTCTCCCCCATCTCGACCAACTGTGGCGAAACAAGCATTGTGTCATTTGAGAGATACAGAGGCAAGCGGGCATGCCGGCACTTACCCCAGTTCACTGCTACTAATGCCACGTCATCATAGCACACCTGTGTGTAGCATACAAAGTATTGTGCCATAATCTAAGAATGAAATTAAAAATTAAAGTTGCTTTTCCAAACTTTGTCAACATATGCTTCAGCATATTAATGTTTAAATTGTCCAATCACAGAGTGATCAGATGAATATATTTCCCTAAATACATCATTAAAAAAAAAAAAAAAAAAAGGTGGTGCTCAGTAATAAAGTAACAAAACCAAAAATAGTTCATAATGTGCAAATGTACGTAAAACTCAACTGTTACAAGTATCAACTTTATCAGAACAATATTTTGGTCAAAATCGAAGTTTTTACGAAAAATTGAAGGTGCTGAAATATAAAAATTCGTATGAGGTTTCAGTTCAGTATAAAAGCGTCAACTATGTGACCCCATTAAGCTACCTCTAATGGTTTTCAAATAATTTACTAAAAACTAAATTTTAAACAAAAATGTCCTTATTGTAGTAATTATCAGATATATAAATGATGGTTCCGACTACAGCACTTGATTACATCTATTGAATAATGAAGATAGAACAAGTTTCAAGACTTTGATGTAAATAACAATCAATACAAGATCTCTTAAAGATGTAGTTCAGAGGTCACGTTCTACTGTCAGTACCACTCTAAAAATTCTGGACAGCTAAGTTTACATGTACGCGAGCTAAACCTTTTTCCGTGATTAAAGCCTACATAACCACATTCGTACAAAAATTACAAAGATTCTAAATTGATACACAACAGTGCTGTAAAATGATGTGTGTCTAAGAAAGCGGCCATTTAGATGCTGCTACTTGGGGATAGAGCGGATGCCGGTAGATGTTCCCTTCGGCCGTCCACTGCGCCCATATATAAATACGGCCAGATAGGCAGTGACTTGACTTCACTTCACACCCAGCTTTCAATCGATATGCATCTGTCAAATGCCGGCTTATGCGCTGTGCTGCCTCAGATGATGTCACAGTTATGCTGCTGTTAAACGCGTGTTTTTGGTTCAAATAGGAAGGAAACTTGCGAGAACTGTACTCTGTCCTGGATCGCTTAGATTTCACGAAAGTAACTGTTTGTGTGCCACCCATAATGTTAACAAAACCGTGTGGCAAATAGTGATATAATTTTTCCACCTTTGTGGCGAGCATTTAACTTTGATTATTTGAAGTCAGGACGAAAGACCATTTTATGGGAACTTACCATAGGGGTCACCTCTGAACTACTCATAGTGCTGTGAAATTTTCTTAAACGTAACTGAATCAGTTAGAACTCAAAACTTTTATTTCTAACTATAATTCCTGATCCCACTGAGTAAACAGAGAGTAGAAACATTTCTTTCAAGGAACAAAAGAAGAATGTCAACTCGTAGACTGGAAACTACGGTCAGTATGTTCTCCATCCCTTTCTGGCTTACCACAAAAATAATTTTCAGGCTCTTGTCAGCAGACGGTGCCGCCACTCCACACAATCAACCAAATGGCACTGATTCCATACATGACGCTGAATGAACCTCAAGGCTGCTCTGTGCACATCTAACAGGCACAAACCAATCATGACGTCCATTACCTCTAAAACTAGACAAATCCACTGGTTCTTTATTAGCAATAAAAACTACTTTAGAAAATTCATGACTGTCAAACTTCTTCTCTGTGACCAAAACACAATTTTTTGACTCGCTGTACTCGCTGTAGGTTCAGACATTGTCCTAAGAAGGTGACATCAATGTACTGACATCTGTGTTAAATGACCCTTGGACTGTCACTTCTGAAGAGTGAAATGAGATGTCAGGGCATCAGTAGATTTATTCTATTAATTTCTCTATTCCGGTCCTCAGCCATAGTACATCAGGAACATTTCGGTGAAGGCATCAGTTGGCTCTCGTGCGAAACAATATACATCCAGCACTGCTGACAACACAAAAAACTGTGCCGAGTGTGGTGTCATTCGAATGCCATTGTCAGCAACGTCTCCAGCTGCAACTGTGAAGACAGCACGGCGATGCAGCGGATCATGCCCATTAACTTCCTCCAATGATTGGGTGGCACCCTCGTGGCTCAGGGCAGACTGCCCTGTCTTATGGTTGAACAGCGGACCCCATACTGCATTCTGCGATGTCGTTCGAATGTCATCGGCTTACGGTGTAAGCTGTGATACTGAGACGAGAATCACTCAGGTCATGAAAGGCCGAGTACTTATACACTCCAGACTATGTTCGTTTAGGGCTTAAGGCGTGTACCCGAAACACTTCCAATGGTTTATATGCTACATAGTGGTACAGGATACCCCAGCCATGCACCTTATGGTGGCTTGCAAAGTACATATGCAAATATCAATGTAGAGACAACTAACATAGGAAATTTACTCCCAATTATTTTTGTAAGCAAACTGTAGGATTTGTGAGCCAAATATAACCAACAATGGATGCAGGATAGCACTGGCTTTGAGAGAGAGGAGAGAGAGAGAGAGAGAGAGAGAGAGAGAGAGAGCGCTCTCATGTGCATGTGGTCACGTACACATGCGCGTGCATGTGTTTTCTCTCTAAGCTAGGGAAAGGATTTGTCCAGAAGCTACAGGAATTTTCAGTCAGGTTTACACGCCTGTCGACAACTCAATGCCTCTAATACTCAATGATCCTATATTATTTACATTCTACCAGAACTCTCCATTACCAAATTTCACCATCTTTTTGATTTTTGTCTGTCAATTCTGCAAAAGGTATTCATACTGGGAAGAAATATACTCTTTCCTTCTGTCTTAGATATTGTGGATTTTACTTTTTCTCTCATTTCCAGTGAGAGTGCATCTTTTTATAACAATCTTTAAACTTAACTAAATTAAAATAACCACTGTAAAAAGCCTACTTACTCAAAATGCATACAAATGAACAAAAAAACAGAAACACTAACTTTCAAATCCAAGGATCCTTTCTTCCATGTGACAAGAGAGAGAGTTTCATATTCCCATTTTATTACAGTTGCCTTTTCAACTTTACTACACTGAAATTATATAATGTGTTCACAACAACAAAAATTACGAACTATTACACAGTAGCAGAGATCAGTATAGTATGTACAAATTATACAATCAATTTTATGTTCATTCATATTAGGGGGTAGTTCACAAAGCTACTTAAATCCAACATACAAACAAGAAATAAGTGCAGACCTAACACACACATACATCACACATAACAGAGAATAAGATCATGGCAGTTACTATGCAGAATTAAATTTAACACTTAAAGCAGCAATTCAATAAACAGTCAAATTAAAATAGTAAATGCAAAACTATTAAAATAGGTCACAAATGCATAGCAATCATGACAGTACATGCACACATTTTCAACAAATGACAATAAATACTTGGCGTGACTAATATAAAACCAAAGTCAAAAATAAAAATTACAAATAAAAGAAGAACTTCTCCTTAACAGGAATAATGGGTAGGTAGAACAGCATAACATAAAATGATACGGCACTCGGTCTCCAATTTATGTGATTATACTGGGGAGATGATCTTCTACATCATTGTATTTCTAATATCTGATACTTGTGAGTTATATCAGACACAAGACATCAATTTCCAAATAACTTGTGATACATAACAATAACTTTACTCACAAACAATAATGCCAAAGACTGGAGGTATGAAGATGAATTTAAAAAGTGAATAACTCTCAGATGGTATTGTTCGGACAAAATTTCACTGTTGGTTGTGGTCTGCCTGTGGATAAAGTAAAACTTGGAAGACAGTTTTACAATCTGGAATTTTTATTTGCACTTCCTGCATCTCTTGAACTCTAAAGTATTAACAAACAAGAAGGGGGTGGGCACAATTATCTCTTACCTTCATTTTATTTTTGGTAACAGAGTTGTCTTTACAAGTCAAAGTATAAATATTATAAATAATTAAAAAGGAAGCCTCCCAGATATGGGTGGCACCGAGGAAATCAAATACTCGGGGCGGACCAAAACTATCACATCCTCGAGGATAAGTACCCGGAGTAAAAACCGGCGAAACGAAGAAAACTAACACAAAAGCCCAGACACGTCTGTGTGGTAACCACCGGTACTCTGGCCAGCGTCTGTCACCAACGGTGCGGCTGATACGAGCTCCAGGAACTGAAAATCCCTGGTTCTACCAAACTGGCGCAAGCCAGACGAATTACAAGCATAATGGCAAGTACACCTAAAAACAACATTACCCCAGGTGGGCGATCCACCCGTCGCAAGACGGCAACCAGGCACTCGGATTCTGGGGGACTTGAAGATGTACTAAAGGGCGAATCGGAGCGCTCTGGCAAACTACCCAGGAAAACACACACATACTTTGGCACCTTCAACATACAGACACTAATACAAACGGGAAAATTACACAATCTAACAACGGAACTCACCAGTCAAAAGATCTCAATCCTAGTGCTACAAGAAACAAGATACACGGATTCAGACACAATAGACTACGGAAACTACAGATTCTTCAAGAGTGGAACCAACAGGAAAATCGGCAAAGGAGGAGCACTCCTCGGCATGGCCTTCGCAGTAAACAAAAACATCCTAGACTCAGTAAAAGAAGTCAACGCGATCAACAACAGGCTCATGACCATGCGAATCAAACACGCCAACAAGAACTACACCCTCATCAACGTACATGCCCCCACGAACGCAGACAACAAGGACAAACCAAAAGAAACAGACAAATTCTGGGACAAACTCGAAACCACCCTGGCAAAAATACCCCAAGACAACGCAAAAATTCTACTAGGCGATTTCAACGCACAAATCGGCAGAGAAAAACGCTACAGAAAAACAGTAGAAAATTTCCCTGCACACAAATTCACCAACAAAAACGGCACCAGACTGATCGAACTCTGCCAGCAAAACAACCTCAAAATCATGTCAACCTCCCTGATGAAAAAGCCCAAGAAACAAAAGACGTGGCGATCACCAGTCCACTCACTAGGCGAATTCCAGATAGATCACGTGGCAATCTCCTATAAATACCAGAAAGAAATCCACGACGTCCAAGTGAGAAAAGTCGCCAACATAGATTCGGACCACTACCTAACAAGAATCAAAATCAAACTCACACCAAGAAGACAACACAAAAAGAAATTGACCTCACCGAAATTTGATACAAGAAAGATCAGAGAATCGAACATCACAGAACACTGGGAAAAACAAGAGGCGAAAGATTGGACCAGCTTTAAACAAAAAATTGTGAACACAGCCAAAGAACTGATCCCGCTGACTAGAAAACCCAGGCACCCTTGGTGGAACACTACCTGCGAAATCGCCCTACAAAATCGAAGAACAGCTTTCACAAACTACAACAGCAACAAAACACAAGAAACACAGGACAACTTCTATGAAATTCGAAGACAAACATCGAAAACAATAAGACAAGAGAAACGCAAATACATAAACGATCAGCTAAACTCCATCGAAGAAGACTTCAGAAATTTCAACACACGGGATTTCTACAGGACGTTCGCCAACCAAGTCAAAGGATACTCACCACAGAACCTCTGCTTCAGAAAAGAAGACGGAAAACTGGCACTTACCAGCAAAGAAAACTGTGAAGAGCTCGCGAAGTACTTTTCAAAATTACTAAATTGCCCGGAACCTAACTCAACCTTCGAACCCCGAGAGCCGGCCAACGCACCGGAAGACTCACCATCACCAAAAAAAGAAGAAATCCTCCACTGCATAAAGAAACTGAAAAACAACAAGGCAGCCGGTGAAGACGGAATAACGGCAGAACTGCTGAAGAACCTAGGACCAAACTCGCTAAACGAAATCACACAAATCATACAGAACACCTGGACAACCGAAATCATACCTGACGACTGGAAGACCGCACTCATTCACCCGCTACACAAGAAAGGTGACAGGACAGACACAAACAATTATAGAGGAATTTCCCTGCTACTGGTCATCTACAAAATTCTATCAACCTGCCTTCTCACCAGAACGCAAGGACAACTGGAACCCGCCATCTCGGAATACCAAGCGGGCTTCAGACCCAACAGAGCCTGCCCCGAACAAATCTTCAACCTGAAATCAATCATAAAATCCCACATGACAAGCCCCAAAAAAATCATCTGCACTTTCGTTGACTTCAAAAAGGCTTACGACTCGATCGACAGAAAGTCCCTCATCCAAATCCTCAGAGAAAAAGGCCTAGACCAAAAGACCCGAAGACTAATCGAACAGACACTAACCAATACAAAATCCAAAGTCAAATTCATGGGCGAAATCTCGGACCCCTTTGAAATCCACACTGGCCTAAGACAAGGAGATGGACTATCCCCGCTATTGTTCAACATCGTCCTGGACAAAGTAATGAGCGAATGGGAAGCTGAAGTCAGGAGACAAAACACCTGGAGACCAGTCACATTAGGAAGGAAAAAACTGGAAATCCCTTACCTAGCATTCGCAGACGACCTAGCAATACTGACCTATGACCCAACATCAGCAAAAACACAGATCGAAATCCTGAAAGAATGCGCCGAGAAAGTCGGCCTACAAATCTCTTTTGAAAAAACGCAAGTCCTAACAAGAGAAGGCGACGACATCACAACCAAGTACGGCAAAATTAAAGGGGTCACACACTTCAGATACCTAGGCGAAATCATCGAACCGACCGGAACAGAGAAACTGGCTTACGAAGACAGACAACAGAAGACACGGAAATCACTAGGCATGGTACGAAACGTCTACAACAAACAATGCATTTCCAGAAACACCAAGATCAGACACTATAACACAGTGATCAAACCCGCCGTACTGTATGCCAGCAAAACACTAGCACTCAACAGGAAAATCAAAATTGAAGAAATCAAAAAAGAAGAACGCAAAATCTTGAGGAAAATTTTAGGAGGAAGACCCACACCAGATGGCTACAGACTACAGAAGAACTCAACAGTAGAAGCATATTCGAACATCGAGAACGATATGAGAAAAAGACGCCTTAAATTCTACGGACATTTAGATAGACTCCCTGAAACAAGACTCACCAAGAAAATTCTAGAACACATCTAGACACTTAAAGTCTCGACACCCTGGATGGAAGGAGTCCGAAAAGACCTACAAGCAATTGGCACCACAAAGACCACAGACAGAAGCACCTTCCGAAAACACATAGACAATTGGGAAGTAAAGTCAGAAGCGCTAAAACAGCGGACCAAACAAGAATGGTCTGAGGAGAGGAAAGAGGCCCTCTCCAAGAGAATGAAGGAGTACTGGAAGGACAAGAAGAACAAGCCTTCAAAGTCATAAGCTTAACGATTTCCTTTTAGGGAAAATTCGCCAACAATAACAATAATAATAATTAAAAAGGAAGATTAAAGTTTATTCCCAGCATTACTTGAGGAGGAAGAGGAGTTTCTGCTTATAAATCATGGAAAAGAGATCAACTAAAATAAAACACACTTGACGGACACAAATTAGAAAACATAATTAAACTTCTAACTTCCTGATTTCAAAACATCCTCCATTATGAGAAATAAAATAGAAAATGGGATAAAGCACACAAAATTCATTTAAGAGGTGAAACAAGTACTCAAGGTCTTGCCTTCATGGTCAATAGGATGTTCAGGAGCATGGCATTTGGTTTTACTGCAGAAGACAGTTCACCTGAGAGCACTCATTCTTCAATTTTCCTCCTCCTCCCTAATGTTTTGCATCTAACTAGCTGATTTTAACTTCTGTCAACTTTTTCACCCTGTAATTTCTTGAGATATTCATCACTGGTAACTAATTGCCAATACTACCTAATCTGATCCTCAGCTATTAATCCATTGTTATTCTGTTGCCTTGCATCTTGTGCGTGTCTTGTTCCTGTGTGAGGAGTGACTACTACTTTTTTCCAGCACTGTAAATATTGACATTTATTATTTCTTTATTTTTCTTTCAACTCTCAAAGTAATGTCTTAAAATTTCTGGAAACTACTGATTCAACTACATTTTCTAATTAGCATGCCTGTCAACCAAACTACAACTGTTCCGGTTTTCTTCAACTGTTCAGCACACACACCTCACCAGTGCCAAATACTGTTAAGGAATTAATTCTGACACATTCAGATGACACATACCACAAAGGAATCCACTGCAATGGCACACTAATTCCAGAAAAATCCAAGCTGAGTCTCCTCAACAACCATCTCATAGTATATATAACTGTCATTCCACTTACTCCTATACCTATGCCTAAACTCACTATGGCAACGTGTCTTTCATCCGTTAGTTCCTTACTGGTTCACCATACCACACAATGAAACAGAAGCCAATCCCTGCATGTAGATTTTTAACCTAATGTGAAGCCACCAAAGCATAAAAGAAGTTTAAGTATCTCTTACTCCCTTTAGCTGCAAGCTAAATATGGGGTTTTAAAAATAGAGCAGTAGAACAGCTGAAATGATTTTATACAAAATTATTACTTTATTGGTCTTTTGTATGCACGTAAATCTCGGTTTGGATAAAGGCTATGTATTTTGCTATACATGTATCTAAAGAAGAATAAAAGACTATCAAATTCTCCATCATATGAAGAGCTACTGGCAGTCACTAGCTCTACAAGGAATTGATGTATGGCCTCCACTGTTGCCAGATACCATCGTGGACTTCCCTTCTGATGGCGCCAAAACTGTGACAGCCTCGACTGAAGAATTACACATGGCAGTGCTGAAACAAAAATTTAAAACACTACAATATCAGTCATGAAAAAACCCAGCTGGTGATACATTAATGACCACTGTGATAATTCTATTCAACTTCCCAAGCTTTTTATAAATATGAGATTGGCTGTGACCAATACATCTATTTCAAATCAACTGCTTCAGAAAAAAATTGCTCTGTTCACATAACCTAAATTCTACATGATAAAAGTTGCTCCTATTGCAACGTAACAGACGCTTTTCGTCACTAGATAAAACTGTGCTTTAAAGTATCCATTGCTATCCATATTAATGCTTTCTCTTATATTTACTTTGTCAGCTTTGTTTGTGTGTTCCAAGATTTCCTATTTCGTTTGTCTTTCAGAAATTATCCCCAGCTCTGCTAACATATACTGAAAGTCAGAACCACATCTTACTCACATTGACATAATAAGATTTGTGGGGGATGGCTTCAGTCAACAAATCCTGCAAGCCTGGTAAGAAATTACAGCCCAACTTGTTTTTGACACTTTTTAGAGAAGCCTACTTTGAAGCAAGTGATGTATCTCAATTGATGCAGGAGATTAAAATACCTTGCTTCTGATTACCTGTTTCACTTAAAAGATAATGTTTTAATTAGCACCAATTAATTAAAATAATGATAAAGACATATCAATAACTTTTATAATACTCTGCCATGACAAACTCCAATTAAAGTTGTGTATTCCTCTCATCAAATAGAAATGTATGATGTGCATCACAATAACATTGTTTGATTTTTTATTCTGGCACCTTTCTAGTGTTTTTTGTTTTATTATGTTTTAGTCTGTTCACCCCTTTTGATCCAATTCAATCGAAACATTATAAACACAACTTCCCTGTGACCAGAACCAGCAATTTGTGAGGGATTCCCAATGTCATTTGGAGGCACTTGTACTATCTGTATTATTAGCCATCAACATAGCTTAAATTTATACAATACTTAATTCCAATCATAAGACAGTCATAATCATCCATTACAGTAAATTTTACAATATCACCATGACCTTTAATCCAAATACACAACATATCACCAGGACTTAATTTACATGTTCATTTTGAACAGATGCAAAATTTCTTATCAACGACGACAGATGCACTAGCAGAGGCAGAAAAAACCAAACAGTCTCGGACAATAACACTGTCTTATAGGCAACAACATCTTGAAGAGGCAAATTTTCTAAAGCTTCAATTCCTTACGTATTATTCTTGTGAATAGGAACTACAGCTAGGGTAATGAAATTTTGATGACAATGAACATCAATGGAATTTAAAGTGAAGGCAACTTACAACTGCAAAGAAATGTGTGACAAGCAAATAGCTATTAATCTTAACATCTTTTTCTGTAGATGTTAGGACACCACCTGTACACATGGTGTACTGTAACATGTTGTGGCATCTCAGCAAATGAGCTGTTATGTGACCAAGACTGTTTATATCGCAGCGCATCTACTGGCTGATGCAATCGAGCTTACAATGCACGGAGAGTTCTCCACAGCAGCAGCTACATAAGTTTAGACCCGCTGCTGCCTTGGTGCACTTTTCTCAGCTCCAGGACAGTGCGTTAAAAGAGCTTACGTAACTATCAGATACATAACAGCTCATTTGCCAAATGCTGCTACATCACACAGTTCACCTTGTGTATAGGTGGTGTCCTACCATCTACAAATAAATTTATGATGTAGGTATTACGTACAATTTTGCTACATCTACCACAACTTATCAAAAGTTGTTTTCAGGTCCAGCATTTCTCAATGGTTTTGAGTTCGATTTCAATTTATTCTTTATTGATGTAGACGGTGGTCAAAATTGGGTTACCCTAGAATTTATTTTGTGTTGACAAGAATAAGATGAAAGGAATTACAACTTCGGGAAATTTCCCTCATCATGATGTCATCGCCTACAAGGCACTGATGGTGTCAGATTGGGCACATTCTGCCTTCACTAGTGCATCTGTTGCCATTTATGAACCACTGTGTATTCATTCAACACAAATGTGTACATTAAATCCTGATGATATGCTGTCTATTTACAGTAAAGGTCATGGTGTATTGCAAAGTCTACTATGATGGGTGATTGTGCTTTATATACTTCATTTTAATAAATAAAACTACATATTGATCTTGTCAAACACCAAGATGTAATTGCCTCTTTTCATTTGCAGCCAATCTGGGCCCTCAGCACAGTTTCCTGTTACCTGTGGCTCCCTCTGGGTGCTTAATAGACTGTGTAAGCTGTTGCAATGTGCTGTCCTTGAGTTTATGACTCCCCTTACGAAACATTGTAATTCTGACACAGGTCTGGCCTAACGTCATGGTAATGAAATCATTGGCTATTAGCACGAAAGCAGCAGTCGCAACTGAAGGTAATTATTTTTGGTAGTAGCACTTATGTGAGTGGCTGTCCTGATGAGAATCTTGACAGACACTTTAGCAGACAATAGATGTTCATATGTTTCCACAATTGCACTACATGATTTTTGCATAGGGCAGCACTGACTCAGTGAGGCAGCAACATATTTCAGTTGTTCAGAGCACTGATCTCATGTTGTTAATGTGCAGAACAAAAACATTCAAACAAACAACCACAAGATTAAGCATATCCACAGTACCAGTGAATTTGGGTCTATATTAATACCAATTAAAATTAAACAAAAAGTTGATATCACCACCACTATTCTCCCTCTCCCCCCCCCTCCTCTCTCTCTCTCTCTCTCTCTCTCTCTCTCTCTCTCTCTCTCTCTCTCTCTCTCTTCCCCCCCCCCCCCCACTCTCTCTCTCTCTCTCTCTTCCCCCCCCCCCCCCCCCACACACACACACACACACACACACACACACACACACACACAGAGAGAGAGAGAGAGAGAGAGAGAGAGAGAGAGAGAGAGAGAGAGAGAGAGAGAGAGAGAGATTCTAAGGTGGAAATGGAATTAATAAAAGGCTTCAAGGAAAGAAAATGAACCTGGCAGGAAAAAAAGTAACTCAATATTTTACCTCTCAGACGAGGATCTTTGTAAATTCCTCGACTTTGATTCCATGTGCTATCAATAAAAACAGCTCTTGTGACAGGTAAATTGCCTTCTTTTATGCTCCATGTACTTTTTGTATCATCCAGTACATTGCTGTTCGCAGATCTGAAATGAAAAGGAAACAGGAAACTATGATTAATTTTAATCAGTTACGAAAAGCCTATGATCTACCTACAAAAGAAAAAGTATAAAAATCCTGGATGGTATGTTACAATATCGTGAAAAGGAAAGTTGCTACTCACCATATAGTGGAGATACTGAGTTGCGAATAGGCACAACAAAATACAGCTTTCAGCCAGTACAGCCTTCATCAGAATTAAACGGCAAACACACACATACACATAAACCAAACGCAACTCACACAGTGGGGTGTGTGAGAGTTGTATTTGTGTGAGTGTGTGTGTGTGTGTTCACCATCTAATTCTGATGAAGGCCTTACTGGCCGAAAGCTATATTTGTGACAGTCTTTTTGCTGTGCTTATCCACAATTCAGCATCTCCGCTATATGGTGAGTAGCAACTTTCCTTTTCACAATACTGTTAGAAGTACAAAGGGACTTCAAAAATTCAGTTACACAAGCTGTCCCATGCTAAGACCACCGTGCAGCAAGAGTGGCACATTGTCAGAAGACAATACACATTCTGAGTTTTCTGCAGACACATTTCTGCTATGGTATGGTTAACAGGTGCATCATAGTGTGGGACAAAAACGACATGGCAACTTGAAACATACTCCAAAGCTAAAGTATTGCTGAAAGTATGATTCTTGTGGGCAAAACCTCTAAACTGCACACAGATTACCCATGAGATTCTGGCAGTATGTAGACCACATGCAATGTCGGTGTCCAGCCACAGTGAAATGGTGCGAACAATTTGACCCAGGCTGCACAGACATGGATTAAGAGTCCACATCTTGCAACATGTGATTTCCATCTTTTCAGCAAGCTGAAAAAACACTGGGAGGGGGGGAAGGGTGCAAGGAGAGAGATTTTAATGTTATTTGGCCTACAATAATAACATGTAATTTACTTTTTGAAGTACCCTCGTATATGGTTTATTTGTGTGTGTGTGTGTGCACGCGCGTATTTTCCTTAATGTACAATGAATGCGAACAATTCCAATTTATATCATATATTATTCAAAAGCTTTAAGATCCTCTCAGTATAAACCCTGGTCTTTTAATCAATTAACAGTTCAGCAATTTGCCATTCCTCCCATGAACAATGGATCTTGCCAAGGTAGGGTGGCTTGAGTGCCGCAACCACATAGACAGCCATAACCATAGGTGCAACCACAATGTAGAGACATCCGTGGTACAGTCAGACAAACACGTCGCTGTTGATGAGGGGCAGCATCCTTTTCAGCAGTTGCAAGGGGAACAGTTTGGATGATTGACTGATCTGTCCTTGTAACATCAGCCAATATAGCCTTGCTGGTACTGTGAATGGTTGAATGCAATAGAAACTACAGCTGTTACTTTTCCCGAGAGCATGCAGTCTTCTGTATGGTTACATACATACTCTAGAACTGTAGCAAATGTGCTCCAGTTACATGGAATGAAGTATCTGATTGAGAAAATACAGGTACACAAAAGAAAATTGTATGCTGGAACGACACATCAGCACAGGCCTAGTATATGGACATGGAACTGTGTGTCTAAGAGTTTGCTGCTTATCATACCAAGGGTCTGTCTACTCTCCTCCTCCTCCCCCCCCCCCTCCCCCTCCACGTCCCATGTTCTTTCAGTAAAAAATAACCTTTTTATATAAACGTATGGTTCGCTCTCAACAGTGCTTAGCGCTACATAGATAGTATGGTACAATATATTAAAAAAAACAAAGGAAAAAAATTACTTTTTCACGTTGTACACTTGGTAACGAATAGCTGTATTTATGTTACCAAGGTAAACACATATGAACAAAATTAGGGTTTAATCTTAGTTTAATTAAACAATAATAAAAAACTAACATTATATTAGCCAAATGCTGGCTTTCCCCTCTGACAACCATGCCTCCATCCTTGCTACCCTCCCTGTTTTCCTTTCCCTGTTGCTTCATAACCTGGGTTGTGGGTAACTGAATCTACTTTCCCTTCTTCCCTTTCTTTCCCCTCTCTCCTCCCTGATGAAGGAACGAAGTTCCGAAAGCTAGGAATGTAAATTTTCTGTTCTGTTTTGTGTATCTATCGGCTGTACTGAGCTGAAGTAAGTACTGGCCAGCCCCTCTATCTCTTTGATAGTATCTGTTTCACATCTTTCATCATCTATGACAGATTGGTTGGTTAGTTTAAAAGAGGGGGGAAAGGGACCAAACTACGAGGTCATTGGTCCCTTGTTCCTAATTTAAAAAATGCCACAAGTGTAAGAATAAAACAGACAAGACATATAACACAAAACTGAAAGAAAGGGAAGACCACAAGAACAAAGAAAAGGCAACGAACACTAAAAGGAACAAAAGAAGACAAGAAAACAACAGAGATATGCTAGAAACAGTTAGAAGAGAGTAAAACAAGGAAGCAGATTACAGTGGCTGGCCGATCACGAAAATAAGAAGGAAAAGCCAGCCACCCTGCAACACATTAAAACTTCCATCCTAAAAGCACTAGGGTCGAGGACACAGAGGGACAAAGGACATGTGCTAAAACTCAGATTGAATGATAAAACCCACCCTCACGGATGAAACATAAAACCAAATCAAGGCATTGTCTGCAAAAATCAATGATAACGAGTCAGGCAACCAAAGATCTACATCTACATCTACATCCACATCCATACTCCGAAATCCACCATACGGTGCAAGGCAGAGGGTACCTCATACCACAACCAGCATCTTCTCTCCCTGTTCCACTCTCAAACAGAAAGACGGAAAAATGACTGCCTATATGCCTCTGTACTAGCCCTAATCTCTCTTACCTTATCTTTGTGGTCAGTCCACGAAATGTAAGTTGGCGGCAGTAAAATTGTACTGCAGTCAGCCTCAAATGCTGGTTCTCTAAATTTCCTCAGCAGCGATTCACGAAAAGAACGCCTCCTTTCCTCTAGAGACTCTCACCCGAGTTCCTGAAGCATTTCCGTAACACTCGCGTGATGATCAAACCTACCAGTAACAAATCTAGCAGCCCGCCTCTGAATTGCTTCTATGTCCTCCCTCAATTCGACCTGATAGGAATCCCAAACACTCGAGCAGTACTCAAGAATAGGTCATATTAGTGTTTTATAAGCGGTCTCCTTTACAGATGAACCACATCTTCCCAAAATTCTACCAATGAACCAAAGATGACTATCTGCCTTCCCCCACAAATGCCGTTACATGCTTGTCCCACTTCATATCGCTCTGCAATGTTACGCCCAAATATTTAATCACCGTGACTGTTTCAAGCGCTACACTACTAATGGAGTATTCAAACATTACAGGATAATTTTTCCTATTCATCTGCATTAATTTACATTTATCTATATTTAGAGGTGGCTGCCATTCTTTACACCAATCACAAATCCTGTCTTAAGTCATCTTGTATCCTCCTACAGTCACTCAACGATGACACCTTCCCGTACACCACAGCATCATCAGCAAACAGCTGCACATTGCTATCCACCCTACCCAAAAGATCATTTATGTAGATAGAAAACAACAGTGGATCTACCACACTTCCCTGGGGCACTCCAGATTATACCCTCACCTCCGATGAACACACCATCGAGGACAAAGTACTGGGTTCTATTACTTAAGAAGTCTTCAAGCCACTCACATACTTGGGAACCAATCCCATATGCTCGTACCTTAGTTAGGGGTCACAGGGCAGCCAAAGAAGGACAGAGCAGAATAACATGGGCCACTGTCAACCAGGCACTGCACCGACACTGAGGTGAGTCTTCACGGCGCAGGAACTAGCCATGGGTCGCCCAGGGATGGTCAATGCGGAGCCAGCATAGAACCACGAGAGGTCCTCATCGAGGACTTTCACAGATTCATGGTCCCCTTAACGGCTCACAGTTTGTTGTGCGTACTGAGATTTTGCAATTCCGTCTCCCAAAGCTGAAAAACCTTGCGGCATAATAATGAACGCAGGTCAGTTGCAGGGATGCCCATCTCCAGAAGTGGTTTCCGTGTAGCCTGTTTGGCCAGCCTGTCAGCAAGTGCATTTCCTGGGATTCCAATGTGACCAGGGGTACAGATGAACACCACTGAATGACTGGACCGTTCCAGGGCATATATGGACTCCTGGATGGACGCTACTAAAGGATGATGAGGGTAGCACTCGTTGATAGTTTTCAGGCTGCTCAAGGGGTCAGTACATAAAAGAAAAGACTCCCTTGGGCAAGAATGGAGATATTGAACTGCACGAGAAATGGCCACCAGCTCTGCAGTGAATACACTGCAGCCATCGGGTAAGCAATGCTGGTCAATATAGCCAACGTAAGCAAAGTCAACGCGACCATCAGCCACCGACCCGTCAGTGTAAACCACTTGAGAGCTCCGGAACACACTAAGAATCGAGAGGAAGTGACAGCGAAGAGCCACACAGTTAAAGGAGTCCTTAGGGCCATGCACAAGGTCCAGATGAAGCTGCGGCCGAAGCGTACACCATGGAGGACCGTAAGTAGAGGTGATAAAGGGAAGGACTCCAGTTCAGAGAGAAGGGAGAGGACGCGAACTGCAATCATTAGCCTCGACCTCAGCCGCCAATACGGGAGACGGACTGCCACAGGCGGGAAAAGGAGACGGTACTTCGGATGTTCAGGAGAACTACAAATGTATGCTGCATAACTGGCGAGCAGTTGTGCACGTCTCATCTGCAATGGAGGGACCAGTACGCTGGTCACCAGACACATCCTAAAAGCTCCTGTCACCAGTTGAACCCCACAGTGGTGCAGCAGTACGAAATGCAGAAGTCGTCTGCCTACAGAGACGGTGAGACAGAGGGCCCGACAGCTGCTGCTAGACCATTAATGGCCACTAAAAATAGAGACACACTTAATACAGAGCCCTGCGGAATTCCATTCTCCTGGATATGAATGGAACTATGGGAGGCACTAACTTGGACACGGAAAGTACAGAGCAACAGGAAGTTTCAGATAAAATCAAGAGCAGGCCCTGGAGACCCCACTCATACAATGTGGCAAGGATATGATGTCACAAGGTCGTGTCGTATGCTTTATGTAAGTCAAAAAAGACGCCAACCAGGTGTTGGCCGCCCTGACATGGAGCCAGTAGGCCACGCGACTCCAGGACCCAACCCAAATGCAGACATACCATATGTTCCAGCAGATTACAAAGGACACTGGTGAGGCTGATGGACTGATAGCTATCCACATCAAGCGGGTTTTTACTGGGTTTGAGCACTGGAATGATGGTGCTCTCCTGCTATTGCAATGGAAAGACACCATCGCACCACATCAAGTTGAAGATAACGAGGAGATGTCGTTTCTAGTTAGATGAGAGATGTTTAATCATCTGGCTGTGGATCCGATCAGGCCCAGGAGCTGTGTCAATGAATGAGAGGACGTTCCCTTCCAGCCACCATTTGAGAGTGCGAAAGGCTGGGGGGTAATTCTCCGGCGCAGAAGCTTGAGCAAAGTGCTTGGCTATCACGTCTGCGTCGGTAGATAAGACGCCATTTATGGTAACACCAGGAAAACCTGTTGGGATCTAGTACCCAAAAAGACGTTTAATCTTTGACCAGATGTGGGAAGGTAACGTATGGTACCCAATGGTCGAGACGTAGCTCTCCCAACACTCCTGCTTCGGTTGTCTGAGAAGTTGGCGAATGTGGGCACGGAGCAGTTTAAAGGCTATGAGGTGCTCCAGGGAATGGTGCCACTTATGACGCTGTAGAGCTCGCCAACACTCTAATTTCTTTAGCGACTTCCGGTGACCACCACAGGACTGCCTAACACCTCAGGCACCCTAAAGAGTGAGGGATCGCGTTTTCTGCTGCAGAAACAATTGTTGTAGTCACTGCTCAACCATCACATCGATGTTACAGTGTGCAGGAGATTCAACAGTGACAGCAGAGGTGAAAGTTTTCTAGTCCGCCTTGTTTATAGCCCATCTGGGCAGGCATCCATGGGTCTGACACAGGGGCAGTGACAGGAAGATGGGGGAAGTGGTCACTACCACACAGGTCATCATGTACTCTCCAGTGGATAGATGGGAGAAGTTCTGGGCTCCAAATTGATAAATCAATGGCCAAGTAACTACCATGAGCCACACTGGATTGTGTGGTGGCCCCAGTATTTGAGAGGCAGAGGTCGAATTGGGCCAGTAAAGTTTCGACATCTCTGCCTCTGCCATTAAGCACAGTGCTACCCGACAAGGGGTTATGGGCGTAAAAATCTCCCAAAAGTAGAAAAGGTTTAGGTAGCTGATCAATCAGTGCAGCTAATACATTCAGGGGTACTGCATCATCTGGTGGAAGATATACATTGCAGAAGTTATTTCCTGCATCGTCCTTATTCTGACAGCCACAGATTCAAGAGGGGTTTGAAGGGGCACAGGTTCACTACAGACTAAGTCTACGACATAAACGCAAACTCCACCTGACACTAAATTATAGTCGCTACGGTTCCTGCAATGTCCCTTATAGCCATGGACGGCAGAGGTCCACATTGCCGGGAACCAGGCTTCATGGAGGCCAATGCAGATAGCAGGTGTAAAGCTTAGCTCAGCCAAGCGGTCGAAAAAACCACCACAATTTCACTGCAGGATGATATCGTCATGAGACTGGGAAGGCATGGAACATTTAATGAGTTAGTTTACGCCTCAGAGTCACCAGCTGCCACCGACTTATTGCCTGAGCAGTCTATATCCATTGTGTCTGATGGTCTGGCAAGATCTAGGTCAATAGCGGACACTGAAATTTCCACCCCATCCTCAGATGCAGAGCTTGTAGGCAGTGATGTTGTGGGTGCCAACACAATTTCTTTGGTCTTCGGGGTTTTCTTTTTGGGTTTCTCTCGCTGCTCCTTGGTTTTCCCTGGTTGGGAGGACTTCACTGGCTCAGTCTCCGGGATTGAGGATGAGCGTGAAGCCTTACGACCAGCTGCTTTTGGGCTCTTCAGCCACTGGCGGGTGTCATCTTTCCCACTAGCAGAAACCTGGGAAGGGAGTGACCCAAGAGACCCCTTCCTAGCGAGAGAAGCCTACGACGACTTACGCTTCTCCGACTTAGAAGTGGGGATGGACGTCCCAGATGGTTGGGGGGGTGTTTGCTCCCGAAGTAAGTGGTGCAAGAGCAACAGGGAGGGAAATGCCCCCCACCATCAAGGGGGCAGCTGTAGTCTTCCGGCTCTGAGAGATGACTGGTGCTGGTGGAGCTGATGGTGCCAGAACTGTTGTAGCGATGGCGTAAGATGATGTCATGAGCACAGGATGCAGGCATTCAAATTTTCTCTTAGCCTCAGTGTAGGTCAGTCGGTCCAGAGTCTTGTACTCCATGATTTTCCTTTCTTTCTGGAGAATCCTGCAGTCTGGTGAGCAAGGCAAATGGTGCTCACCACAGCTGACACAGATGGGAGGCGGGGCATGTGGGGTATTGGGGTGCGATGGGCATCCACAATCTTTACATATGATTCTGGAAGTACAGCAGGAAGACATATGGCCGAACTTCCAGCACTCAAAGCATCACATCGGGTGGTGCCCAGACTTCAAAAGAAGGTCCCTGTGAAATATGATACCCTGGACCATATTTAAGCTCTTTATGGGGCATGATGGTTACAGAAATATCCCCCAGCTTGTCACAAGCAATTAGCACCTGTGACTGGGCAGAGGATGCTGTATTGATCAAGACTGAAGCACATCTCATTTTGGACAAGCCCTCCACCTACCCAAACTTGTCCTCTAAATGCTCAACAAAAAACTGAGGCTTCATCATCATGAAAGATTCCCCATCAGCTCTCGAACATACAAGGTACTGAGGCGAATAAGATCCACTGCTATCCTTAGCCTGACGTTACTCCCATAGTGTGGCCAGGGAGGGGAACAATTTGGGGTCATACTTCTGTGCACTGAATTGAGCTCATGAACGCTTACAGACTGCTGGTGTTTCACCACCAGCAAGAGATGATGGACTACGCTTCATCGTGTGTCATCCACCCTGATGCCACCCACTCCGACTAGAGCTCTCCCCACAGGTGCCACCCAGTTGATATTCAAGTCTTTTGTACTGACTCCCACCACAGAGACCTAGAAAACCTCAGCTTGACATTCATCACCATCTCAATCCTGCTTGTAGCCACAGCCTATACCAAACGTGGATGACCTAAAATCTCACATCAGCCCCAACCTGATTTTGGACTTCAAAGTAAGTACATCATGATCCATATGATATGGTTTACAAAAAACTCACATGACAATTTCTAGAGTACCACTCGGCAGTCCAGAACCCTTACTGGGATTGGATAATAGAAGAGATAGATAGATCCAATGAAGAGCTGCCTGTTTTGTCAAGGCTTCATTCAGTCAGTGCAAGAGCACTGGAGAGATTCTCAACAAACTGCAGTGGCATACATTACAAGGGCGGAAATGTGTCACACAGAGGTTTACTGTTAAAATCCCAATAACATATGTTTCAAGAAGAAATGAGCAAAGAATTTGTGCAGGGGCTTACCACCAGTTTCTCTTCCCACGCACCACTACTATACACTGGAAGGTGACACACAGAGTATATACGTATAACAAAGAAAACAATCAATTTTTAACAATATAATGTAATTGGATAGACGAAAAGGCTACTCACCACGTAGTGGCAGAATATGGTATATGACACGTCTTGGCAGACACTATGCTGCTTCTGCACCCATCTTGACATGCCCTCTGCACCCTCCTACCACCATCTATACCAGCCCTGTAACTGGCAAATCATATGCTATCAAAGGGAGAGCAACCTGTCACACAACACGTCATATACCAGCTGTTATGTGAACACTGTTTGGACTTTTACATTGGCGTGACTACCACCAAATTAAGAGTTAGGATGAATGGGCATAGGGTGTATACCGGCAACACACAATATCCTGTTGCAGAGCATGCTCTACAACTTGACAATCATGACCTCAGTGCCTGTTTCACCACATGCACCATTTGGATCTTCTCCCACACACCAGTTGCTCAGAACACTGCAGGTGGGAACTACCACTACAACATGTCCTTGGTTCTCGCCACCCACCTGGCCTTAATTTATGTTAATTTCTTCCGTGTCAGCATTTCTTCACGGTAACTATTCCTTTCTTCACTCCATGTTAGTTTTCTGTATCTATCATTTGTTACCTGTCTATTTTTTGCTGTGCCCCTTCCACCCTCTTATATACAATGCACTTAGCTTTTCACTCATATTAACTCATACATGATGTTTTAGCAGTAATATTTGTCTTGCATATTACCATGTCTTCCAACTCTACTTAAGCTGTCAGGTTTTCAAATCTCATCTGGTGCAGTCCCCAGTCATCGGCCTTTCCTTCTCATCCGGTCCAGTAAGTCTCCCCAGACCCACAATTCTGGGTAACTTTTCTTAAATCTATCCCTTTTCCTAGACCTCTCCAGTCCTTTTCCTTCACCCCTCTTCCTTCCCCTTCAACCCTTCTGCTTGAAGAAGGAGCCACTGACTCCAAAGACTTGCCTAATTATAACCTCATTTTCTGTGTGCCTAATTATAACCTCCTTTTTGTGTGTGTTCTACCGTTGCTTGGTGAGTAGACATTTTATCCATTCAATTACATTACAGAGTATATATGTAGATGTATTAAATCAAAACAATGACTTCTGTGACTTCATAAACAATTGATGGATGGTGCTGTGTCCTTGCAAATATATCCCGAGTTCTCAAATGATGATAAAAGCAAATGTTCTTTGGATTTGTCTTTTATCAGTGAAATTTTCATCACTCAAAGTTTTTGAACAGAAATTTTTTACCCAAGTATTAAAAGGGGTAGGACTAGTCTTTAAACCAGTTGTTGACAAAATTTTGATTCATTCCTCTCAAGCTAACAAATGGTTACTATCATAGTGCCAACTTGTAAGCAAATAGCCCTCTTTCAACCTTGACATCAGGCTACTACCACAGACCACTCTGCCACAAAAACTCAGTTTCCAAAAAATAATGTACAAACAAAATACAAATTTTCACTATTTTATTCTATCTCTGTTTGTGGACAAAAGATGACACACACCACACCACCATTACGTTGCAAGTCAAGGTCGAGATCCTGTGTCAGTTGGTTCAACCAACTTTCCACAAATATACAGTTGCTTATCAATGTCTGTGAGAAAGAATAAATTTAGCTCCATCACCACGCAGGATACTTACCTTGGTTGTATGAAGAGTTCTTCAATTGTAGATGCTGCCTTTCCTGGATATACAAGAACGACCTGTAATAATGATGATGATAATGATAAGGATAGATAAAATTTTAAATTTAACAGTTTTAAACATGGCTGTTACTCAGCAACCGTATACTAGTTTCAACATACGATTATACAGCCAATCGATTGCAAATAACCATTAGGTACATTGACCTAGATTTCCACACCTACTAAGGGTGCCTTTATCAGAATGAAATTTTGATAAATTCTACAAAATAATACATAGAAATTGAGTATGACAAAAAACACATTAGCCAAGGTGACTGAAATAAGCAGATGTCATACAGGAATGCGCCATTACTGCACCCAAATTCCTATACGAAATCTGTGTATTTAGGTCCCCCTGCCTGCCTTTACATTTTTGACATATAGTTTAGTTACTGTGATGACTCCCATGTCATTTGCAGATGACCCTGATATGAAATAAATACATAAAATTTAAAATTTTTTCAACATAGGATTATACAGCCAACCGGTTGCAAAGAACTGTTAGGTACTTTGACCTAGGTTTCAACACCTGCTAAGGGTGTCTTCATCAGAATGAAATTTTGATAAATCCTATAAAATAGAAAATTAAGAATGACAAAAAACACGTTAACCAAGATGACAATTTTCAAAGCGTACAAAGGTTACTTACGTAAAATTACATTGCTAAAAAGCAATGGTCAGAATTTAGCAGCTATGCCCAAGTCAAAAGTGAAATAAAACATTCCAGCCTTCGCCACATGTACCTAGACAGGAACAACATTAGACTGACTGGCTCAGTGGCTTACATTGCTGCCATGAAAACAATACAAGTTGCACTACCAATCAGGAGCGGACAGTGACATGAGCCCATTTGAAACACTACATCATAAATAATTGAAAAAATGACAGTTAATTTTAGAAACAAAATATAAAGGAAGAGAGCTTAATGTCATTTTGAAAGCACACAGTACTCAAGCAGATTAAGTAAAACTAACAGATATCTGTTAGGCTTTACAGAAATTACTGTTACGTAAAGGACAGAAAGATAAGAAAAATTTTACAAACAGCTGTACAATCCAAAAAGTATTTGCATGAAGGTAACTTCAGTAGCACATATCTTTGAGACTCAAAGAAAATAATGTTTCGGAACCAGGAGCAGGAAAATGTAGTGAATAGAGCAATCAAAATTTCGCAAGCAGTGAATTAAACCATAGAAAACATTTTTGTTATATAGTTGAAACTGTTCATTGAGGATGAATATGCCTGAAAATCCCCAGTTCTTTGAGCCTGTGATCTTTCTTTTCTCTATCTAAAGGGAAATTTCTTCAACGCATTTTGGTTTGTGTCTGGAAATTAGCAGATGATAACCAAAAGTGGAATTATGTACATTAGTGCCTCTTTCTCCCAACAAATGTTCTTTGTACCTGACACTAAGGCTTTCCAGTTTGTCCTATATGGACACACATCATAAGTGATTTTATACACTCCTGAATTGCGTATAGGAGCTACTGTGAACTTGAAATTATGAATGAAATATTTTTGCAAGTTATCGTTCGAGGAAAAGGTAACTTCGAATTCCATATTTTTTAATCAGAAGATGACAAATTTGATACAAAATAGAGCCTAAAAATGGAATCAAGAAAACATTTGTACTTCTTACTTTGAGAAACAGCACTGCTGCCGAAGTGGTCACTTTAGTGTCAGTTTCGACTTTGAAGATCTTGTCAGCTAACATGATATCATAGCCGTTATTAACTGCAATAGTTTTTATTACATTCATCTTTTCATTAAGCTTTTCAGGTGACAAGGTACAGAAACCGCATGATGATGCTGAATGGAAAAATGCTTTCTTATGGGAATGAGGATGCGCTGACTAACAGGCACAATTTGATCTGTATTGCTGGCTTTTTGAAAAACACCAAAAGAAATTCTGTCATTGTCAATAGCAACAACCGAGATCCAAATAATTAATCTGACAGTTATTATTATCTAATTCTCATATGAAGCTGATTTTTTCATGAAGACTATTAAAAATCTCAAACAAACAGTGAATTCCTTCCTGCATATGATTAAAATGCCTATATGTACCAACCATATGACAAAATACCAAGATCATCAGCTGAAAAATTACTGAAGAATGTCTCATCCAAAAAATTAATGAAAATATCGGCCAAGATGCCTGCCAGTGGATTGCCCACTGACAAGTCATCAGGCTGATGGCAATGTCTGCCAGTGGAAACAAAATAGTTGTCTTTTACTATATTCTTAGCAAACGAATTAGGTCAGTGATTTGCTCATCAGAAATATCTTTTTAAAAAGTATGTATGTTTTTTTCAACAATGTCAATGGTGGTTTGAAGAGGTACATTAGTATACAGTATAGGTTCGTGATATCTAATAAAAACAATTTAGTGTCTTGGTCACACTGCAAATCTTTGATTTTACTGACTGGATGTTGGCTATTGATGGCAGAATAATTATTTCTAAAAATAAATGACTTTTTTTATTTTTTCTTGAAGAAACCTTGCTAAATTCTTTATATGCACAGTTCATACTGTTCACAATCAGAAGTATTGGATGGTGACTTTTATATACTTTAGATTGGGAACTCAACATCTGGGACCAGTGGATTCATATTAATAAGATTTTTATATGACATGGTTTGAGCAAATGCATAGTGCTGTTAACAGCAAGTCTAATTACTTTTTATATCATGGAGGAACGGATCCTCATCTAGCTCCAAAACATTATTCACATCAAAAATTGTAATGTTTTAGACTCATATTCATTCTGAGTAGCAATGATTTCAGCATTCCCTTTGTCAGACTTCATTACAGAGCACTGTTTTCTTTTTCAGCTTGGCATTAATATTTTTAATCAATTTCTTATCAAGATCATATTGACAGGAGGTTTTAACTGCATGTTTCTAAAAACTTCTACATAAATCATGAGCAACCCTTATTTTTCCAAGAACCGAATACTTTGACTCTATCAAAGTAGACACTTGTCGACAAACATTAAGTTCTCTTCCTTTATATTTTGTTTTTAAAATTAACTGTCATTTTTTTCAATTATTTCTGATATAATGTTTCAAACGGGAACATGTCACCATCTGTTGTTGATAGGCGGCATGACTTGTATTGTTCTCATGGAGGCAATGTAAGCCACTGGGCCAATCAGTCTGGTGTTTTTCCTAGCTAGGTACATGTGGTAAAGGCTGGAATGTTTTATTTCACTTTTGACTGGAGCACAGCTGCTAAATTCTGACCACTTTATTTTTGCAATGTAATTTTATGTAAGTAACCTTTGTACACCTTGAAAATTGTCATCTTGGTTAATATGTTTTTGTTATGCTTAATTTTCTATGTATTTTATAGGAATTATCAAAATTTCATTCTGATGAGAACTCCCTTCTTAGTAGGTGTTGAAACCTAGGTCAAAGTACCTAAGAATTATTTGCAACCGGTTGGCTGTATAATCCTATGTTGAAAAAAAAAATTAAATTTTATTGATTTACTTCATATCAGCATCACCTCCAAGTGACATGGTAGTCATCCAGCAACACAAGCAAAATCAGTAGCTGAAAATATACAGGGTGTCCTAAACTATATGTCAAAAATGTAAAGGCAGGTAGAGGGGGCCTAAACATGCAGATTTCATATAGGACTTTTGTGTGTGGTAATGACACAGTCCTGTATGATCTCTGTTCATTTCAGTCCCCTCTAACTGCCATTGCAGTTTTGACATATAGTTTAGACCACAGAAAAATTTAAAGTATGCTCTCTATGGATTGGGCAGGTGGTCAGCCATGGACTTGATGAAGGAACCATCCCACCATTTACCAAGACTGTGGACTAAATTTTATTTAAACATTACAACAATATTTCTGCACTGATGGAAAAATTAAATTAACAATATGGTAACTATAATGGAAAATATCTTCAAAATGGTGCATCTTCACGTTTTTGCAGGGTAAAGACTGTTCCATAAAATTTCAGGTGTGCAGTCACAGAAATTCAGTTTCTTCTTCTAATAATTTGGCTGAATACCATCCAGCCATCTTCAGAGTGAACTAAGGTGACTAACACTCCTTTTAAACTTGAGGACCCAATCACTGCAGATGCAGCCACAGCTACACAAGGTGCCAGAGACGTTGATAGGCCGCAAAGAAGTGTAACATATGCATGGAATTTAAATCTATGGCTGCGCAGCCGATCCGTACGGTGATATTGATGTGTCACAGAGAGCTGTACCATCGCGATGATTTTGTGATTTAATTACAGAAACTGCCGGATTCCATGATTTGTCCAAGCTGAAGCCACTATCTCTATTAATTAAGTTTGTCGCCAACGGATTTTCAATTGCTTCTTTCACTACTGAGTCCCAGAAAGATAAAGTCGAGGATAAAATTTCGACATTATCATACACCATAGAATACCCAGTGTCAATACAGTGTTCTGCCACTGCAGATTTATTAGGCTGTAAGAGACGGGTGTACCTGCGGTGCTGTGTGCACCTCTCCTGGACTGTACGTGTCGTCTGTCCGATGTATGAATGGCCACACTCACAGGGGATCTTATAAACCCCACCATCCTATTTTTGCTGAAAGGCTTTCCACATACGGCAGGAAAGCCATGGATTTAAAACTTTCCGTGTCTTCGTCCGCTTTTCTTATGCCCACTGTTGATTTCATTTGTAGTGTCTTATGTATCTGCTGTGGAGAGTACCCACTGGCTTCAAAAACTCTTCTCAGGTGTAGAAGCTCATCTTCCAGACTGCTCTTGTCAGCAATGATGTGTGCTCTGTGTACTAGAGTTCTGAGTGCACTCATTGTCAGCGAAGGATGCTGGCAGCTATTTGCATTTAAATATAAATCCGTATGGGTTAGTTTTCGATACACTGCATGTCCCAAAGTGCCATCATCTTTGCGCCGTATCAACACATCCAAAAATGGAAGGCATCCACCTTTTTCAATTTCCATTGTGAATTGAATTTGTCTGTGGATAGAATTCAGATGATTTAAAAATTCTTTCAGCTCGTCTTCATCACAGGGCCACACTACAAACATGTCACCAACATACGTCCAAAACACTGTAGGTTTCAAATTAGCAGATTCCAGCTCTTTCTCCTCGAAGTCCTCCATAAAAAAGTTGGCCACCAAGGGTGACATAGGACTACCCATGGCGATACCATCAGTCTGTTCATAAAATTCATTATAGAATAAAAAATGTCAAGGTCAAAACATGTTCAAATAAAGCTGAAATCTTTTTATCGAAAGTCTTTCTAATGAGAGAGAATGATTCCGAAAGAGGAACCTTTGTGAACAACAACACTACATCGAATCTGATTAACATATAAGAATTTTTCAGTTTGAGTGATTTCAGTTTGTCAATGAAGTCCACAGAGCTACATATGTGATGAGCGCATTTTCCCCACCAGAGGCCTTAATAACATCACTAAGTGTTTGGCACAATCATAGGTTGGAAAGCCGATGTTACTCACTTTCGGGTGTAGAGGAATACCATTATTGTGGATCTTTAGAAGTCCATAAAGCCTTGGAGGAATTGGGTTTCAATCTTCACACAACTTCTGGTGGAAGGGGGGAGGCATTCAGAAGCAAAGCAGTCTTCCTTACCACCTGGTTGGTGGGGTCTTTACTGGAGTTCCGGTATCTGCTGTCACTCAGTAAACTGTTCATTTTTTCATGATAGTCATCATAAGACATTAAGACAGTGGCATTACCTTTATCAGCTGGAAGAACCACTGTCTCAGAATCCTGGTGGAGTTTACACAATGCAGCCCTCTCTGCCACAGATATGTTAATCCTTTGTGGGTGAGTCTTCATAACTGCTCGACAAGTTTCGCATCTTACTTGTTCTGCTGACTGCAGTCATTCATACATCGGACAGATGACACGTTCAGTCCAGGAGAGATGCACAGAGCACCACAGGTACACCCGTCTCTTACAACCTAATAAATCTGTGGCAGAGCACTGTACTGACACTGGGCACTCTATGGTGTACGATAATATCGAAATTTTATCCTCGACTTTATCTTTCTGGGACTAAGTAGTGAAAGAAGCAACTGAAGTTTGGTTGGCGAAGAATTTAATTAATAGAGATAGCAGCTTAAGCTTGGACAAATCATGGAATTTGGCAATTTCTGTAATTAAATCGTAAAGACTTCCCGGCGGTACATCTCTCCATGACACATCAATTTCACCGTGTGGATCGACTGCGCAGCCATAGTTTTAAATTCCATGCATATGTTACACCTCTTTGCCACCTATTGACGTCTCTGGTGCCTTGTGTACCTTGGGCAACATCCGCAGTGGTTCGACCCTCGAGTTTAAAAGGACGGAGCAAGTGCTGGAGCGTTAGTCATCTCAGCTCACTTTGAAGATGGATGGATGGTATTCAGCCAAAATGTTAGAAGAAGAAACTGAATTTATGTGGCTACACGCCCAAAATTTTATGGAACATCTTCCAAATTAATCATCTGCTATATTCGTCAAATCCTCCTTGTGTTTCAGACCAAAATGTTCAGAGATGTATAATTGTACACTTCGCAAATGAAAAACACACTACCCTACGGCTATGATACCAATGAATCAGACAATCCGTACGAACACCTGAGTGTAGGCTCAGTCATGGGTAAAACACGCAGTAGTTTTTGGTTTATTGGTAGAATAATGGGGAAATGCAATAAATCTACATACACAAGTTGGCTTACAAATCACTCGAGTGACCCATTCTAAGAATACTGCTCAAGTGTGTGGGACCTATACCAAACAGGACTAACGTGGAATATTGAATGTATATACAGATGGGCAACACGAATGGTCACAGGTTTGTCTGACGCATGGCAGAATGTCACAGAGATGCTAAAGAAACTGAACCGGCAGACTCTTGAAGATAGGTGTAAACTATCCCAAGAAAGCCTACTTCCAAAGTTTCAAAAATTGGCTTGAAAAGATGACCCTATGAATATACTGCAACCCCTTATGTTTGCAGCACACACAGAGGGATTTAAACAATCATTCTTCCTATGCCCCAAAAGTGAACAGAGTAGAAAGAAACCCTAACTGGTACAATGGGACATATGCCCTGTCATGCACTTCACAGTGGTTTGCGGAGTATAGATGTACATGTAGCAGAAAAAAATGCAATAAACATCTACATAATTTCTAAGTTTCAGGTCAGTCCTTTCCACTTTTGTAATAATACTGTCACTTCTTCAGTTTGGCTAATACTTCTTTATTTTGTAATCCACAATCATGCTTCATTTTACTATCCTTCAACAACAGAATGTTCATAGAGGTTTTACTTAACAATCTGCCCTTTTCTGTAGATTGATGGTAAAAGAGATTCCACCATTATTATTATTATTACTTAAGGGTCAATATATAACATCATAAAATACATTCCATTGTTGCAGCTTTCTGTCACATAGTACAAGCCCATCACTTAAATTCTTCTATGACATGCATTCAAATTATATCACTTTCAATGTTTTTCTCAGAACTGGAAACAGACAGAGACATACAGTTTGTTTTAAAATATGCATGCACTCATTGTGAGTGTGTGACAGAAATGGTAGCATTGTACAGTAAATCATGCAGAACTCTAGCGGCAGTGGTGAGAGTGAGAACTGTTTTTGAGAATTAAAATAATGTTTTCATTACAGGAATAGCTTGTAATAATTCGTTTCTTCCATTTGTGTCCTGTGACACTGATTGAATTTCACTGCCAGCTGAGTGAGATATGTAGTGAGGGTGTCATGAATGTGTCTAACGTACAATCATGGGTGTGACAGTTCAAAGAAGGCAGAATGTTGTGTGGCGACAAACCAAGACAATGTCAGTCTCACACCAGTCAGTCTGATGACACGATTGAGTATGTGGAGAAATTTGTTTTGGAGGATTGCAAAATGAGTGTGAAACACATTGCCTTCAAAGTTGATATTTCCATAGGATGTGTGCACACAATCCTGCATGAATATCTAAAAATTTGGAAAGGGTCCACAAGATAGGTGCCACGAATGCTGACAGATGACAAGGCTGTGCATGTGGCACATTGCTGGCAATGTTGACATGTAACCAAGGCAAGAATAGGACTTCCTTTTCATCAATTGTGACAATGTATGAGACATGCAAGATGTTTTTCAATCATGAATTGAAGCACCAGTCGGCTCAATGAAAGCACATGCACTCTTCGCCGCTAAAAACCTTTCAGGTAAGTGCCAGTGCTGAAAAAATTAAAGTGGCCATATTCTGCGACAGCAATGGCATAAACCTTGCTCATTCTGTTTCAAAAGGCACTACGGTGACAGGTGCATCCCACCAAGATGTTTTGAAGAATAAGCTACCTACAGCATTTCATGCTGAAAAGGCTGCACGTGTTCTCTTTCACCAAGACAACACACCACCCCATCAGGCGAACGAGACACTGCAGTTTCTTCTTATCAACAACGGTGAGGTGATTTCCCGTGCTCTCTAGTTACCCGAGCCATCTCCTATAGACTTTTGGTTGTTTGCAGTAATGAAACACATACTCCACAGTCGCATATTAACACTACTGCATCAGCGATTTTCTGGTGATCAAACCAGACTCCTAAAGAAGCGTTTGCAATAGCTATGGAATCACGGTGTTGGTGTGAAAAAAGTTTATGGCTGAATGGAGATTATGTTAAGAAGTGACAAGTTTCACTGTTTTCGTATGATTAGTTTGTAACAGAAAAAAACCTGAGATGTTATAAGTTGAAGGTACCTAATAACAGCTTACATATGTGATTTTATTTCCTAGATGACAAAATTTAACCTGTTTCGTAAGTGCTCCTCCCAGCTCTAATATTTTGTACAGTATTTTTCTTTCTTATGTCGTTCCTCAATACTTTAGCTTATTCTTAAAATGAAATCTGTTGGCAGTTAACCCATTAACTTGTAAGAGTTGTAATGAATTTTCTTTTTGCTTTTTTGTACAACTTATCTTTCTGTACACATCAAAGCTATTTTTAGCTCACAAGTAATAAAATCACCACAAGTTTTCTACACTGACATGTTCATTATGAAACAGACAGCTCCTTGAATTATTCCCACAGCCACTCTTAAATAGCCAATCACCATACAATTTCCCTTCCACTTGTTTTTGTTTAAAATCCCTTGTAATGGAATTCACTATTAATTTACAAGAAGAGCAAGACTGTTTTCAACAACAAGTAATAGGAACCAAATGAATAAAGCCATTTATGGATGAAGTTAAATATTCAATACTAGTCACCGGATCTGACCTGTGGTGTACAAAACATTCAATAACATCATAAACAACATTGTGACTATATATGGGCAAAGCTTCAGATTAGACTGTCACCACAACCAAGTCTTCGACTCTTACATTCTTTGCTTTTGCCAACTCATAATTAAATCTCACCTTCCAACTTAATCTAGAACTTGGGCTAAACTAAAGATCAGTCTGTGTCACTACACCTAGGTTTCTTGCTTTCACATTTGCTGGTTTTGTCAACTAACAACTGAATTTTGAGAATAAGCACCAAAAAGGTAACATCACCGCAGCCATTACATTACATCGCTGGTCAAAGTCGACAACTAGAATTGAACATCCCTCTTGACCCCCCACCCAAATTACCGTTTTTAAAAATGTTTGTTCTGTAGCATTCAGACAATTTTAAACCACTGCACGCAGGATTATGACTACGCCAGAATGAGAAAGCAGGTAAATTGCACACTATACCGATTGTCCAATGTCCAGCAAGTGACAATTTATAGCATCAGCGCATATGTGGAAGCCCAAGTTTCACAGGAAACAAAACAATATAATACTAAATCAAGAGGCTGGCATGGTAAATACACCTGAAAATGTAGTTTACCTTCTCTTCCTCTTCATAGTGTGGTATATCTGGATACGTGTAAATCTTTACGTCATCTGGAGCAAGAATTGCAGCATGTGCAGCAGTACTTTTCCCATCAATTTCACGTGCATGTTTTATTATATCAACCTTCACCGGCAACTGTAAAATGCATCTGATTAGTGCTTCAAAGAAATAACTAATGCATTTTGAATCAGTAACTGTAATAACATTATAATTATTATTATATATTTTTGGATTTCTGTAAAAAATTTAAATCTGTTGCATTACCAACTATTTTCATATAAAATAACTATAGTACATTCCTGTCTGTTGTTACACTGGAAATACGGAAGCGTCCGATCCCGCCCATCTGCTTTGACCCATGACGTCACAAATATAGCGGAAACAAAAACAAACACACACACTTTCCACAAGAAGCCTAATGACACTAACGGGACAAGCGTGGGAAATGGGGTGTTTTGGGTGGGGGGGCAAACTAAATATAAACAAATTTAGATGCCTTGTGTAGCTACAACATGTAAGTGAAGACAGCCATGCATGAATACCCACCCACCTCCCCAGGGGTCGTAACCCCTGCAACCCATAGAACATAAAGATGCTTCAGTAGCTGATTAGTGTTTTTTGTCTTTTTTTTTAAAAAAAAAAAAAAAATCTCACGGGATAGAACGAACAGATCAGAAAGATAAATATAATAAACTAAAACAGAAATTGGAGGAAACAGATAATTAAAATAAGTAATAAGCGTTTTTAAATTTTAAAAAAAATCTCACGAGATAGAACGAACAGATCAGAAAAGGAAGTAAAATAAGATGAAAAAGAACTGGAGACAGCCACACTCAAACCAAACTCCGCGCCGTCATGACGTCACACACGACAACACCCTTACGTCACGGGTCAAAGCCGATGCGTGGGATCGGACGCTTCTGTCGACCCTGTTACACTGTCACAACTCAGTCATTAATGGCTAAACAGGAATTCAAGATGTCAGAACCTTATACTTTGTATGTTATGGAATAAACTTCAGCATTTAAAATAATTTTTTTACATGACAGGAAATTGCTATTTGAATTGTATGAGAAAGCTCTCCACAGGCATAGTGCAAAAGTCTACTCAAATAGTTTTCACGTATAGCCACAAATGTGAGCAGAAGATCGAAGCATCATATCCATATATGTGCGTGTGTGTGAGTGTATACCTGTCCTTTTTTCCCCCTAAGGTAAGTCTTTCCGCTCCCGGGATTGGAATGACTCCTTACCCTCTCCCTTAAAACCCACTTCCTTTCGTCTTCCCCTCTCCTTCCCTCTTTCCTGATGAGGCAACAGTTTGTTGCGAAAGCTTGAATTTTGTGTGTATGTTTGTGTTTGTTTGTGTGTCTATCGACCTGCCAGCGCTTTTGTTCGGTAAGTCACCTCATCTTTGTTTTTATATATAATTCTTCCCACGTGGAATGGAAACAGTCCACATGGGAAGAATTATATATAAAAACAAAGATGAGGTGACTTACCGAACAAAAGCGCTGGCAGGTCGATAGACACACAAACAAACAAACACAAACATACACACAAAATTCAAGCTTTCGCAACAAACTGTTGCCTCATCAGGAAAGAGGGAAGGAGAGGGGAAGACGAAAGGAAGTGGGTTTTAAGGGAGAGGGTAAGGAGTCATTCCAATCCCGGGAGCGGAAAGACTTACCTTAGGGGGAAAAAAGGACAGGTATATACACACACACACACACACACACACACACACACACACACACACAAATATATATATATATATATATATATATATATATATATATATATATATATATATATATATATATATATTCGTCAATACAATGCTTTTGTTGGCTTCAATTTGAATGCTGCAGTTGCATTCATTCTATAACTTCTACCTTAATTTTGTACATATGGGTACAGCATTTACACTTTTAGCCTAACTGGTGAACTGATGCAGCGTATCGTTCAACATGTGGCCAACTTACCAACACAGTCAGCAAAAATGTTGTACTGATGAGGATATAAATACATCACAACAAGTGAAGATGTGTACAAGATCAAAATGTGTCTTGGGATGAATAAAATTCGATAAAAAGTGGCCAGCTGCTCTATATCTCCACAAAACTGCTTGTATGTTGGCGCTTATTAGCACTAAGCTCTTCAGCTGTGAATATTTATATATGAATAGCTGGTGTACTGTATCCAAGGCACAATTTGATTTTCTATTTTGGTTCTTTCACATATTCTTGTATATACACAACTTCCTGGTGTAGGTAGCAACACAAATAGCAGTAAAGTTTTATATGATGATCAGTGGAAGTGGTGGGCTAATACGTATAAGCTGCTGTGAGCACTGTTAAGTAGTTGAAAATGTTACTGAAGATGTAACTTGTTCATAAAATGAGATATTTACACTCAGCTACATGACACACGCTAGTCACTAAATGTAATAACTCTGAAAAATGTTTGGCTTGTAAAATATCACTGAACACAAGCTAAGCAGTACAAACTGGACACACTTTTGGAACAATATTTGTGTCTGGTGAATGATACAATTTCCAATGGAATAAACAATGTATGCCACAGAAGAAATCGTTTAGTATTAAAGTAGTTACTCATTTTTATGCTCTCGCCAACAAATGATAATTAAACAATTAAAGTGACTAGGCCTAGGCTAAAAATGTGCGAAGATTTATGGAAATTTATGGAAATCTCCAATCCGATTCATTTATGGAATCAGGCAGTATGGTAAATTATAACACCACTGCTCATCGCTGTAATTATTTAATGGTGTGATAATCTGCTCACCTTTACCTTAGGAATGCGAGATTGTAACTCATCAACCGCAATATAACATGTGTAACAAAAATATTTTCTGGACTTCCCGCACATACTACAGCTGCTTCGCTCATCGATATCGTCCAAAATCATCCAGTTACCTATTTTCATACCTTCGAAAGGATCATCGTCCGGGGCAGGGTGAAACTTCGGATTCATTTTCGTTTCTGAATGTATACGGAATGGTAACAGGTTTGTGTTGGGGTTCTACAATAACACTTCAATCAGCTCACAAATAAGGACGACAACACGAATGCTACACCTACTGTACAACCGCAAATACATTAACTGTAAAAACTATCGCTCACACCAAAACACAACAACACATCACCGTCTCTGGATATTCGATCAAGGTATTTAGCAATATTCCACAGTCTAACATAACAGTCGCGACACTTCGCCTCGATTTTGTTGCCTACAGCGCCAGCAGCGCCCCAAGCGGCTGGTAGGTTGAACTGTGAGTTCGGCGCGATCGTGAAAGCAAATAGTGATTGTTTATTTTGATTTATACAATGATTTTTACCATCGAGAGCGTTTTTAGCGCAACAAATTGCAGCAACAACAGGAAGAAGACACCACAGCTGTGTCTTTTTAGGTTTCCTAAGGATCCTGAGAGGTATATACCATCATGTTACTAAATTGTATCGTCAGGATTCACTTGCAAACTATACGTGTATAAATGATAAATGTTTCGTTTTGGGAGCAGAAAATGGCTAGTTAATAGCAGACGATAAGACCTTATGAAGAAAGACCCAGTTTACCTGTATAATAATATTAGGTTTTGTCCGCTACATTTCGAAGAAAACCAGTTCATGAACGCAGACAATAACAAACTCGTGTGGAATGCAGTACCCACACTGTTTGACATCCCAAATAAGCCACTTCTACTGACGATGAAGAGGAAACTGCCACAAAGATTCGACAGTCAATCTAAAGCTGTAGAACAATCGTATGACACAGAAGCAGCCAGTTCAGCTCTCCATGTATCAGTGCAAGATTCGTGCGAATCGTTACCACAGACGTGCTTTGACGATAAAGTGGTTAGATTAAGTGCAGCTGTTCGTGTCTTACAAAAGCGTGTGAAGTGTCAGATTGTGCAGATCGAGCGAAACTATTACGGGACAAGGAAAGTGCCTACAGACACATTGTTTGAAAATTATTCAAATATTTGGTTTTTCGTGAAATGTAATGTAATCAGCTCATTATAATGTTTTCAGCATATTTCTGCCACTATTTGGCAGTTGCTTGACCCACTTAGAATAATATAAAGATTAAGGTCGTACTTGTGGCAACAGGCGACAATGACACACACAGTAGGGCTACAGAACGATAAACGAGCTGTCGATCGCTGTTGCATGTAGAGGTACATGTCTGTGCTTCTTACATGTGAATCTGTGTATTTATATTCTTTTGACATCAACATGGTAAGCTGCAATTCTGTCCAATGTCACAAGTGTTTCTTCACGAATGTGTTGTAGCTTGCCACTCTATTCATGGTTTTTGCCCATACTTGCGCTTATTTTAGAATCATTAATAGAAACATATATGCCTTCTGATGCTAAACAAACTCTTGGAGGCAAGAAAATAACTCGAATAATTCGGAAATTACGTAGGAAATGGATGCAAACAAACATTATGCTTACGACGCGTCTGACGTTCACCTTACCTGCCGCTTGGAGCGCTAGTGTCGCTCCATCTGTCAAACGGCAACAACTTTTACAGCAGTAAGTGTCGCGACTGTTATGTTAGACTGTGAATAGAATGCAGAATTTTCCCTGCGATAATATTTTAACTAATTAATTATCTTATTGTATTGGCTTCTAGAATACAGACTTTTTAGCCATCACAATTTAAATCTATTGATACTCTTACAAATAACAAGGTAACATTTGTTCCTCGTTATTTATATATGTCTTCAGATATAGGTTGATATAAAGACACAATTGAATTTTATGTCTACTTTAGATATAAGTCTGGTATTTTCCCTGACAGGTTAAAATATGCCATTCTCAGGCCTCTCTACAAAAAGGGGGACAACACAGATGTCAATAATTATCGGCCAGTATCCTTGCTTGCAGTATTTTCAAAAATCTTCTAGAAACTAATGTACTCAACAGTGGATAACGATCTCAACAGTAATGGGATGCTTAGTAAATCACAGTATGGATTTCAAAAATGCTGTTCCACTGAGACAGCAATATACCATTTCACTGTTCACATACTAGAGTCTTTAAATAGTAAAATGTCACCAATAGGAATTTTCTGTGACTTGTCCAAAGCATTTGATTGTGTGAACCACGACATTATGTTACAGAAATTACAATTCCATGGTATAAATGGAATAGCATATGAGTAATTTAAGTCATACCTACAAAACAGGAATCAAAAAGTTTCTTTATATGGGTCAACTGATTTAAATAAGTTTGCCACTTCATCTAACTGGGGTGAAACTACATTAGGTGTTCCACAGGGTTATATCACGGATCCCCTTTTGTTCTTGATATATGTGAACGACCTCCCTTCCTATCTGAAACAAGAAGCTAAACTGACACTGTTTGCTGATGATACAAGCATCATTATTAATCCAGTAAAAGAAACTGCAATTGAAAATTATGCAAATAAGGTCTTTGAAAAAGTCATTAATTGCTCTCCTGCAAATGGGCTTGTTCTAAACTTTGAAAAAACACAGTACATCCAATTTTCTACTGCAAACAGTACAGTTTCTTCAATAAATATAACACATCAACAGAAGTCAGTAGACAGGGTATGGCATACTAAGTTTTTGGATGTACATATAGATGAGAATCTTAATTGGAAAAATCAGGTGTTGGATCTTCTAAAGCAACTAGGTTCAGCAACTTTTGCAATCAGAATAATTGCCAATTTTGAGGATATAGAAATTAGTAAGCTAACATACTTTGCATACTTTCACTCTCTGATATCATACAGAATTATATTTTGGGGTAACTCAACACTTAGACAAAAAGTATTCACTGCCCAAAAGAAAGTGGTTAGAATAATGGCGGGGTTCATAGTCGCACATCTTGTAGGCATCTTTTTAAAAGATTCGGAATTCTTACAACAGCCTCACAGTACATTTACTCACAAATGAAATTTATTCTCAACAACATGGACCAATTTAAAAACAACAGTGACATTCATGATTATAATACCAGAAAAAAGAAAGACCTACACTATCCTTTACCCAATCTATCTTTGGCACAGAAAGGGGTAAAATATAATACTATAAAAAATTTTGACATATTATCAGATGAAATAAAATGTCTGATAGACAGCAGTAATAGCTTCAAAAATATATTGAAATCACATCTCCTTGACAACTTCTTCTATAGCATAGATGTATTCTTGAAAAGGAATAAATAAATCTATAAATATAGTATATGCATGTTGTGCCATTTAAGGGAATGGGGTGAATCATAGAAATATTAATGTTTAACACTGTACTGTAATATATATGTATATATATATCTGTTAAAAAATCTTGTTTCATATGTGCATTTCTTGTACACTTGACACATTCCAAATCATAACAGCTACTGTACTGTGGGATTGAGCAATGGAACACGCATCCAACTAACTAACTATAGCATCATAGGTTCTCCTGATTGTGTCTCCGAGAATCAGGATTGTGCAAAGCGACTGGCAGTGACCATGTCTTAAGAGCTCCTTCAAAAAGTTGACTCTGCCTTTCTCACAGTGTCTACACTGAAATAAGATTGCCTCCAATACCCACATCCTATGTAAATGGGCAGGGAAAGAGCTATGATTGAGATGCATTCTCACAATGGATGTTACAATTTTCCTTGAATATTTGGACTTCGCAAACCATCGCTGCCTTGGTATGAACGTCTGCATATGTGCATAGATTTTACCTCTTCTTTTTTGACTTTCATTCCATTCTTCCTGCTATAAGAGAAGCGCTTGTTCTTTTACTACTAGGAGATATTCGGTGTATGGGAGTTTAATGACCATAGGTCAGAGCTTATCAGTATCGGATAAATGCTGTACCTTCTGCTTTAAAAGGTGGAACGTATTGTCACTTATCCCACATATTATTTGTATGCCTTCCATATACCTTTCTAATGTATGTACTGATTGAAACATAAAACATTCCGACAAAACCTCGATGCCTGAGTGCTGCAATATAATAAATGTAGAGCAGATAGCTTATTTTCGTCTTTCCAGTTTGCAAATGGCATGCTAATCTGGCTTAACACAAGTCAATGGCACCTTTTTTTAAATATCAGGAACCTATAGTCTTCGAAATTGGTTTGTGCTTCTTCATTTGATCCTTCTGATACAGTTTCTGTTGCTGTCAGTCCTTGTACCATAACAGTTTTGCACGAAGTCTAGCGATCTGCACATTTTGATACTCCACACGCTTTTTCTAGACATGAATAACTGCACTTAATTTTACCAATTCATCGTCAAAGCAGGTCGGTTTTGACGATTCAGAAGAATCTGGCACTAATATATGGAGAGTTGAACTGGGCTGCTTCTGTGCCATAGCGTGTTTTACAGCTTTAGACGGATTGTCGAACCTTTGGGATAGTTTCTTCTTCATCATCAGTTGAGATGGCTTATTTGGAAAGTCAAACAATGTGGTTAACTGCATTCCACACGAGTTTATTATTGTCTGCATTCACGAACTGCTTTTGTTCGACGTGTAGCGGACAAAACTTAACGTTATTATAAAGATATACAGGGCTTTCTTCATAAGATCTTCTCGTCTGCTATTCACTAGCCATTTTCTGCTCCTAAAACGAACCATTAATCATCGATATACCTGTAGTTTGCAGGCGAATCCTGACAATAAAGTTTAGTAACATGATGGTATGTTCCTCTCTGGGTTCTTTAGGAAACCTTAAAAAAGATAGATGTGGTATCTTCTTCCTGTTGTTGCTACAATTTATTGTACTACGCTACGCTCCCATTTGGAAAACACACTCTACAAACCAAAATAAACAACTACTATTCCCTTTCGCTTTCACTATCACCCCAATCTCAGCAGTTGAACTTACTGGCCGCTTGGAGCGCTGCTGGCGTAGTAGGCAACAAAATCGAGGCGAAATGTCGCGATTGTTATGTTAGACTGTAGTTCACACATACAAACGTCCTTCGCCCCGTCACCGCCCCAACGTCATACACACACGTTTCTAATAGGTTTCGCTGTTTGTCCCAAGGCCAATAGGAGCACGTGGCGCCAAGTGTCCTTATCTTAAAAATGGTGCGTTGTCGACCTACACAACGTTAGTAATTTTGGTTGCTAGTGGACCACCTATCCACGGTTAAAATTTCGTGACACAGTTTTTCTCCACCCTGTGTAATAGCGAAAGTTTCAGCTAGAAATATGATAGTGTCGCCTGGTAGTTGAATCTTTCTTCTGCAGATTCTGGACATGAGAAGGTGCATCTGGCACGATTTTCCGTCCCCATTTCTTGGGCCACCTGTAAATAGTTGAAGATATCCTACCCATTTTTCTGACAGGTATGATGTTCGTGAAAACTGCCCATATTTTTCTCCTTTTGCTGGAAAATAAAACGTTTGTTACAAGAATATTGTGATAAGACCTGTGGTAGCTATATGGAAACATTGGGAGAGTCTCACTTCGGTGTATTTTATTTTGTAGATATTTCCAGCGTTAGTATCGATTGTAGATATAAAACTGCTGTCTCCTCACATTTGTGTTATTCCCGATTTGAGCGAGCATTTTGCATTTCTTTATCAGTGGATGTTTAATGCCATTCGTTGTAAGATATAACGATCACTCTTCTGTGAATATGCAAAGGCATTTCTGATGCTTCCGAAGAAGAGCATTAGCGGGAGAAGAATGCATAGCTTCGAGGCAGATGCATAAGCTTCTGTACTGCACTGTATCGAGCAACGTTAGGTACCTGTTAGCAGCATTGTGATAGAATGTGCATCTATGGTCTATGCAGAAATGTATCAACTTGTGATATAGAGTGAGCAGAATGTTGGGGTGAGCACCCCACCATACTCTTGTCACCGATCCGAAAATAATTCAATGATTTTCCCATGTGACTAACCCAACTCATTCTGGAATCGAAGAGAACACAAAGAAGCCTAGCCTGAGATTTTAGTGGTATTTTATAACTAGAGAGTCTTACACTGTTCAGGCATCTAGTTGTTCGTGAAAGAGAAAAGTACCGGTTTTTCTGGCGAAATCTGTAACCCATAGCTATGTAATGTAAAATCCCATGCACCCATCGCCTTTGGTAGTTCACACACAGCCTGATCTGTCCCATTGGTCGACACATACAAAATAATATCATGTGCGCACTCGAGAATTTTAACTGCAGAAAGAATAATTCTCTCCATCTCGTTAGCATATAGCGCAAAGAGTATGGGGCTGAGGGACGTTCCTTGCAGAAGACGTGCTGTAAGACGACGTGGCCCAATTCCTTTATCTCGGAACTGAACCCATATGTGTCTTTTGGCGAGGAAGGTGCTGATTCCATAAATCATTTGTGGCGGATTCCAATGGTTTCCAACTTCTGTATCAACATAAATATACGAACATGCACTCCAACTATAACCAGGAGGAGCTACTACACTCTCTTTTCTTGTTGTTGGTTCATAAATATTTGAGGTTAAGATATTTAAATTATTTATTGTTCCTTTGCTTTTTCTAAAACCATACTGACTCAATGAAAGTATCTGATTCGATTCCAGCTACCATTCCAAACGATTTTTACCAGGCGCTCTAAGGTTTTGCTGATATAAGAAGATAGAGCAATTGGTCTATATGATTTGATCTGCTCATTATCTTTAAGTGGTTTCAGTACAGGTACCACTACTTGAGTTGTCCAATCCTCTATTAATATGTAGTTCATCCATATTTGGTTAACTATGTGTAACACTTTTCTGAATGCTACTTCTGGGAGATTTTCTATCATCTGGCAGTGTATTCCATCCTTACCAGGTGTGGAAGTCACATCCTTTTTAATATCTTTCGTCAGTTCTCCAAACAAAAACGGTACCAAAAGCAGGCGGTAATAATTCGATTGCTCTGTAGGACAAAATGGTGGTTGGTTTATTTGTCTTTCAGTAAGAATGCCAAATTAAATCATTAACAGTTCTACAAACTCAGACTTCTTTAACTTAAATGTGACCATATTTCATTACAATAGCTAATCATTGTTTCTTTTCTGTTAGGCAAACAATGGAGATTTATTGCCAGAAGTGCTAAAATTTCAAGAGGGGTGCTCATTTATAAGATGGCAGAGCGAAATTGATCCTCTAGTTACCACCTAGTATTTCTGACACTGGGTTATCCGAAGTTTTAAAATCTGTCATCTATCACCCATTATGCGATTGTTTGTAACATAGTAGCATTCTTTCTGCTGCAAAATATAGCTGTAGGAGGGAAAAATCTACTGCTCATGCTCCTGATTCTTTAATTAAAAAGGTGCTTAGTGCTTATGAGGAGAATAATGTGGCTTTGGCTACTTTTTGCGACCTTAGTAATGCTTTCGATTGTGTAGAGCATGAAATTTGTTCGCTATGGAATCATTAATAACAATATTGGTAACACTTTTGATTCATTTCTTAATAACTGTAAACAAACTGTGTTTACTGAAAAGGAGAGATCATAGATAGCTGACACTAATTGTGGTGTGCTACAAGGTTCTGCTTTGGGACCATTGCTATTTATTCTGATGATAAATGATTTACCATTTTATATAAATATTCACTCCATTCTCTAGGCTAATGATAGCATTTTTTCAGTGTCAGTTTAGATGTTGATATCCTTCTTACTATGACTAAGGACAGGAATGCAAGTATCAATCTGATTTTGAGTTAATGGATTTTTTTCAGTGAGAGCAAAACTAAACAAACTGTATTTACTTTAAGAGATTTGTCAGTAGGAGACTATTTAGACAGTTTTTAGGTATTGTTATTGACAGTAAACCTCGATTGGGATCTACACATTAAATATGAGTATAGTAGTACAAGTTTGGCTATAACAGTGTACTTGTTAAGAAATTTAAAAGAGCCATGCACTTTTGGTTTATGTAAGATGAGCCTATTTTGCTTTTTTTGCAGTATTATGTCCTATGGGCTTTCATTTTGGGACAATAGCACTCACAATATGGGGATTTTGCTGCTGAAAAAGAAAGCTATAAGGATCATTACAAACTCAGACCTGTGTTTACTGACCTAAACATATTTACTGTAATACATTTGTACATTTACACTGTTGTCTTTGTACACAAAGAACAGCTTATCAGAATACTATCTTAGACAGGATTTACACTCTCATAGTACTAGAAATAATAGGCATATTGACATACAATAATAGGCATATTGACATACAATACTATAGACTATCTAAATCAAGGAACAGCTATTGAAATGTTACATATAAAGATGTTTAACAAACTGCCTCTCAAGGGGTGGAACAATCATTCGATTTATTTGAGCACAGATTGTACAGTTGGTTATCTATTATGCAGATCCTTTTTACTCTGCTAAAGAATTTTTCTTTTCATCAGTCTACTGACTGGTTTGATGTGGCCTGTCACGAATTCCTCTCCTGTGCTAACCTCTTCATCTCAGAGTAGCACTTGCATCTTATGTCCTCAGTTATTTGCTAGATGTATTCCAATCTCTGTCTTCCTCTACAGTGTTTGCCCTCTACAGCTCCCTCTGGTACCATGGAAGTCATTCCCTCATGTCTTAACAGATGTCCTATCGCCCTGTCCCTTCTCTTTCTCAGTCTTTTCCACATATTCCTTTCCTCTCTAATTCTGCATAAAACCTCCTCATTCCTTACCTTCACTCCACCTAATTTTCAGCATTCGTCTGTAGCACCATATCTCAAATGTTTCGATTCTCTTCTGTTCTGGTTTGCGCACAGACCGTCTTTCATTACCATACAATGCTGTGCTCCAGATGTACGTTCTCAGAAATTTCTTCCTCAAATTAAGGCCTATGTTTGATAGTAACAGACTTCTGTTGGCCAAGAATACCCTTTTTGCCATTGCTAGTCTGCTTTTGATGTCCTCCTTGCTCTGTCCATCACTGGTTATTTTACTGCCTAGGTAGCAGAATTCCTTAACTTCATCTACTTAGTGGTGATCAATACTAATGTTAAGTTTCTCGTTGTTCTCATTTCTACTACTTCTCATTGCCTTCGTCTTTCTTCGATTTACTCTCAATCCACACTCTGTACTCATTAGACTGTTCAGCAAATCATGTAATTCTTCTTCACTTTCACTCAGGATAGCAATGTCACCAGCGAATCATATCACTGATATTCTTTCACCTCGAATTTTAATTCCACTCCTGAATCTTTTTTTATTTCCATCACTGCTTCCTCTATGTACAGATTGAACAGCAGGGGTGAAAGTCTACATCCTTGTCTTACACCCTTTATAATATGAGGACTTTGTCCTTGTTCGTCCACTTTTATTATCACCTCTTGGCTCTTGTAAATATTGTATATGACCCATCTCCCCCATATAGCTTACCCCTACTTTTCTCAGAATTTCGAACATCTTTCACCATTTTACACTGTCGAACGCTTTTCCCAGGTCCACAAATCCTATGAATGTGTCTTGAGTTTTCTTTAGTCTTGCTTCCATTATTAACCACAGTGTCAGAATTGCCTCTCTCGTACCTTTACTTTTCCTAAAGCCAAACTGATCGTCATCTAGCGCATCCTCAATTTTCTTTTCCATTCTTCTGTATATCCTTGTAAGCAACGTGCGTGCATGAGCTGTAAGCTGATTGTGCGATGATTCTCGCACTTGTCAGCTCTTGCCATCTTTGGAATTGTGTGGACGATGCTTTTCCGAAAGTCAGACGGTATGTCGCTAGACTCATACATTCTACACACCAACGTGAATAGTCGTTTTGTTGCCACTTCTCCGAATGATTTTAGAAATTCTGATGGAATGTTATCTGTCCCTTGTGCCTTATTTTATCTTAAGTCCTCCAAAGTTCTTTTAAATTGTGATTCTAATACTGGATCCCCTATATCTTCTAAATCGACTCCTGTTTCTTCTTCTATCACGTCAGACAAATCTCCCCCTTCATAGAAGCTTTCAGTGTATTCTTCCCACCTATCTGTTCCCTCCTCTGCATTTAACAGCAGAATTCCCGTTGCACTCTTCATTTTACCACCCTTGCTTTCAATGTCACTGAAGGTTGTTTTGGTTTTCCTGTACGCTGAGTCTATCCTTCCGACAATTATTTCTTTTTCAATGTCTTCGCATTTTTCCTGCAGCAATTTCGTCTTAGCTTCCCTGTACTTCCTATTTATTTCATTCCTCAGGGACTCATATTTCTGTATACCTGAGTTTCCCAGAACGTTTCTGTACTTCCTCCTTTCATCAATCAACTGAAGTATTTCTTCTGTTACCCTGTGATGGCACTTTTTTGAGATGTTCACTCCTCTTCAACTGTTTTTCCTACTGAGCTATTCTTTATTGCTGTACCCATAGCCTTAGAGAACTTGAAGCGTATTTCGTCATTCCTTAATACTTCTGTATCCTACTTCTTTATGTATTGATTCTTCCTGACTAAATTAAACCTACTCTTCATCACTACTATACTGCTATCTGTCTATATCTACTCCTGGGTACGCCTTACAATCCAGTATCTGATTTTGGGATCTCTTTGTGACCATGATGTAATTTAACTGAAATCTTCCCGCCTTTTCCAAGTATACCTCCTCCTCTTGTGATTCTTGAACAGGGTATTCGCTATTACTAGCTGAAACTTTTTACATAACTAAATTAGTCTTTCTCCTCTCTCATTCCTTGTCCCAAGCCCACATTCTCCTGTAACCGTTTCTTCCATTCCATACCCTACAACTGCATTCCAGTCCCCCAAGACTATTAGAGTTCATCCCCCTTTACATACTATATTACCCATAAAAATCCTCATACACTTTCTCTATCTCTTCATTTCAGTTTGTAATGCCAGCGTGTATACGTCAACTATCAGCTGGCCGCAGTGGCCGAGCGGTTCTAGGCGCTTCAGTCTGGAACCGCGCGACCGCTACAGTCGCAGGTTCGAATCCTGCCTCGGGCATGGATGTGTGTGATGTCCTTAGGTTAGTTAGGTTTAAGTAATCTAACTTCTAGGGGACTGATGACCTCAGATGTTAAGTCCCATAGTGCTCAGAGCCATTTGAACCATTTTGAACTATCGTTGTCTGTGTTGGTTTGCTGTCGATTCTGATAATAAAAACCCTATCACTGAACTATTTACAGTAACACACCCTCTGCCCTACCTTCCTATTCATAACAAATCCTCCTCACACTCTACCATTTTCTGCTGCTATTGACATTACCCTATACTCATCTGACCAGAGATCCTTGTCTTCTTTCCACTTCATTGACTGCTACTATATCTAGACTGAGCTTTTGCATTTCCCTTTTCAGATTTTATACTTTGCCTGCCATGTTCAGGCTTCTGCCATTCCACTCCCCGACTCATAGAACGTTATTATTTCGTTGAGTATTCAATCTTTTTCTCATGGTAACCTCCCCTTTGGCAGCCCCCTTCCCAGAGATCCGAATGGGGGACTATTCCAGAATCTTTTGCTAAGGGAGAGATTATCATGAGACTTCTTCAATTACAGGTCTGTGGATACCTGTTATGTGTCTTTAATGCAGTGGTTTCCATTGCCTTCTGCATTCTCATGCCGTTGATCATTGCGGATTCTTCCGCCTTTAGGGCAGTTTCCCACCCCTAGGACAAGAGAGTGCCCCCTGAACTTCTGTCTGCTTTTACGCCCTCTTTGACAAGGCCATTGGCAGAATGAGGGCGACTTCTTATGCCACAAATCTTTGGCCGCCAATGCTGACTATTAATCAAAATTTAAGTAGCGGCGGAATTCGAACCCGGGAGCAAAGACGTTTTGATTATGAATCAAAGACCCTACCCATAGACCATGGTTGCTTTTTATTTATTTATTTATTTTGTTATTGAAAATTGGGCAGCCTAGTGGTCATTGTGTAGAGAATGTACCATAATTTCTTTAACATTGTTATTGTAAGAGATTTTGTCGAAATTGTTTTAGCTTGAATGGTATGTAACTTCTATTGGAACTTATTTCAGTTTTAGCTTTCAGTAACTAACCTTTTTTATGTATATACTGTATATTTATAGGCCTACACATTTTTAATTTGATGTTACATGTTGCTCTAAAGTTGAACAACAGAAAAACGAATTTATTTTATTTTATTCACAAAGATAAGCTTAACTTATTAACACTGGAGTAAAAACCAAGTTTGTAAAGTCACTACTCTTTGAGCTACAATTGAATTCTTAAATAAATTGGTGATTGTGTCTTGCTTATAGTTCTGTGGTCAGATTTTATAATTCCTCACTAAAATAAATCTTGTCAGACATCAGAGCACTGCTCTATCTTTCTTTATTAGGAGACTGATAATGGGTTTTGGGAATAGGATTCCAAGATTTCTAAGTTCTGAGAGTAATAATTTTCAATGTTCATCATGCTTTAGGCAGGTGAAGATTAAACGGTCAATGTCCTCCACATCTGAGTCTTCTCAATCACAAGTGTCAGAATTCCTAAGTTGTAGATGTAATAAATTAAAAGGAAAGCTGCTGTGATTAAACCTCATCCTCATGATTGTGGAAGGTCCTGTAAATTGTTTCTGACGTCTTAAATTTTTAGGTTAGGTTCCTCCCCATGGGAAACAAACGGCTGGCTTGAAAAATTACCAGTTCATGACACTGATATGGGTGTGCCAACTGTAAAAGTTGTTAGTTCACCTAAACAGGTCATTTCAAAGGATTAAAATGTGCTTAATCTCATGTTAGTAAATTGTCGAAGTGTCTGTAGCAAGAACCCCCTAGTTAATCTCCGAAATAAACAGTAGCAATGCCAGTATTGTATTAGGTAAAGAAAGCTGGTTGAAACCAGACATGAAAAGCAGTAAAATTTTGAACTCGGATTGAACAATGTTTAGGAAGGATAGGACTGATGCTATGGGAGGTAAGTGTTCATTGCAGTTAAAAGCTGTTAAACACAGTTGAGATCGGTACTGGGTTGGACTGTAAAATAGTCTGGATAAAGCTGTCAAACTGATAAGGATTGACCATTGTATAAGGATGTTTTTGTAGACCACCAGCATCTGCAACAAAAGTTGCAGAACGTTTCAGGGAAAGTCTTGAGTACATAGGAAGTAAATATCAAAATTATCCATTAGTTATAGGTGGAGACTTTAATCTGGCATCCATTGACTGTGAAAATTACATGTTTATCACAGGGGACAGAAGGAAAGATTTGTGTGAAGTTATTCTAGGAGCGCTCTCAACATACAGCATTAAACAATTGGTTAGAAAACCAACTCGAGATGGGAACACATTAGATATCTTGGAGACAAACAGACCTGATCTTTTTGAGGAAGTTAATCTAGAAGAAGGTATTAGCGACCATAATGTTGTTGTGGCTTCTATGTCAGGGGAAGTTGCAAAAAAAAAAAAAAAAAAAAACAAAGAATAAGTGTAGAGTTTTCTTGTTTGGGAAAGCAAATAAAAGTGTCATTAATGAATATCTTCATAGTCAGCTCCAAGCACTCACCGCGGGACACAAAGATATCGGGCATCTTTGGTCGGAATTTTAAGGTATTGTCCACCATGTGCTAGAGAAGCATATGTGCCTAGCAAAAGTATAGGGGAGGGAAAGGATCCACCTTGGTACAACAAACATTTTAGGAAGTTGCTGAGAAAGCAGAGAATTTTGCACAGTTGTTTTAAACGTAGTTACTGCCTCGCTGAGAAACAGAAATTATGCGAAATGAAAGCAGCTGTCAGAAGGACATTGAGAGGTTCTTTTAACGAATTTGAAAGCAAATTTTTATCTCCAGATTCTAAAAATAGCCCCAAAATATTTTGGTCGTATGTAAAATCTATGAACGCTACGAATAATTCAATACCTCCTCTTGCTGACAGTATGGGTAATATAACTGATGATGATAAACAGAAGGCCAACATTCTAAACCTAGCTTTCAAAAACTCGTTTACGACAGAGGACTGCAGCACCATTCCCCCTTTCAGTTATCGAACTAACAAAAGGATAGCTGACATGATGTTTAGTGTATCTGGGATTGTAAAACAGTTAAGATCCTTAGACGCCAGGAAGGCATCTGGCCCAGACAGTATCCCTGTAAGATTTTATGTTGACTATGCTACAAATATAGCACCATTCTTATCCGTTATCTATCAGAGATCATTGGATCGGCAGAAAGTTCCATGGGACTGGAAGAAGACCCAGTTCATAGCAATCTATAAAAAGGGTAGAAAATCGGATGCACATAATTACCGGCCAATTTCACTAACATTGATTTATTGTAGAATCATGGAACATATTTTGTGTTCAGACATAATAACCTTTCTAGATTCTGAGAAGCTCATCTGCAGAAACCAGCACGGTTTTCAGAAACAGCAGTCATGCGAGACACATGATTTGTGCATTATATACAACAGGCTCTAGATACTGGCTCCCAGGTTGATGCCAAATTTCTCGAATTTCGAAAGACGTTCGACTCAATTCCGTACTGTCGCTTGCTGCAAAAAGTGAGCACTTACGGTCTATCCGATGACACATGCTGTTGGATAGAAAGTTTTCTAACAGACAGGGAGCAATATGTCGTCCTGAGCGGGGTGACTTCAACAGAAACAAGCGTTAACTTCAGGTGTGCCCCAGGGCAGCGTAATACGTCCTCTGTTTTTTACGATTTTCATAACGATCTGGCTGATGGTATTGACAGCGGCCTTAGACTATTTGCTGATGATGCTGTAGTCTACAGGAAAGTAGTGTCACGCGAAAGTTGTGAACAAATCAACGAGGATCTGCAGAAAATAAATGCGTGGTGTAATGACTGGCAGTTATCTCTCAATATTAGTAAGTGTAACCTACTGTGTATAACAAGGCGAAAAGCCCCATTAATGTACGAGTACGAAGTAAATGCCCAGTTTTTGGAAGCGGTAACGTCCGTCAAGTATCTGGGTGTAACTATTCGAAATGATCTCAAATGGAATGATCAGATTACACAAGTAACGGATAAGACGAACTGTAGACTGTCGTTTATTGGTAGAATCCTGAAGTGATGCAGTCCTTCAACAAAGGATATAGCTTACAATATGTTAGTTCGTTCAGTCTTGGAGTATTGTTCGTCCGTGTGGGATTCTTACCAGTTGAGTCTGATTCAAGAGATTGAGAAGGTCCAAAGAAGAGCGGCAAGATTCATGACTGGTACATTCAGCTATCGCGAGAGCGTTACAAATCTCATAGAAAGTTTGAAGTGGGATACACTTGCAGATAGACGGCGCGGTAAACAGAAGGGGCTGCTCACTAAATTTCGAAATCCGATCTTCATCGAGGATGCCTTTACAAATGTCTGCTTGTGTCTGTGTATGTGTGGATGGATATGTGTGTGTGTGCGAGTGTATACCTGTCCTTTTTTCCCCCTAAGGTAAGTCTTTCCGCTCCCGGGATTGGAATGACTCCTTACCCTCTCCCTTAAAACCCATATCCTTTTGTCTTTCCTTCTCCTTCCCTCTTTCCTGACGAGGCAACCATTGGTTGCGAAAGCTAGAATTTTGTGTGTATGTTTGTGTTTGTTTGTGTGTCTATCGACCTGCCAGCGCTTTTGTTTGGTAAGTTTCATCATCTTTCTTTTTATATATATATATATATATATATATATATATATATATATATATATGAGAGAGAGAGAGAGAGAGAGAGAGAGAGAGAGAGAGAGAGAGGCAGGCTTCTGTGGAATCTAGGATGTAATGTATTTGTCATATAGTGCAACTGCACTATAGATAAACTGTGACAACAGATAGGAAGCATCGAACTTCAAAATTTTTGAAAATTCAATTTGTATACTGATGTGCATGCATGTTCTGTCATATATAGCAAATTTTGAAAAGTTGTGTACATTGTAAGTTATGCGAGATAAGTTTTCTATATGGCTGTTTATTCAAAAAATGTTCAAATGTGTGTGAAATCTTATGGGACTTAACTGCTAAGGTCATCAGTCCCTAAGCTTTCACACTACTTAACCTAAATTATCCTAAGGACAAACACCCACACCCATGCCCGAGCGAGGACTCGAACCTCTGCTGGGACCAGCCACACAGTCCATGACTGCACTGCCTTAGACCGCTTGGCTAATCACGTGCAGTGGGCTGATTCATGACATGTTTTTCAGGTACCTGGCAAGTGGTGACTCCTTTCTGACAATGGCATTCAGCTTCCGACTTGGACATTCAACTGTCCATTATATAGTGAAAGACGTCTGCGAGGCTATAATTGATAAAATACTCCCTGAAGTAATTTCAACTACAACAGACGAAGACGTATAGCACAACAGTTTTGGGATGTCTGGAACTTTCCCAGTTTTTAGGTGCAATTGATGGGCAACATATTGCGATTGTGGCTCCTACAAACAGTGGATCCCAGTTTTTTAATTAGAAACAAACATATTCTATAGTTCTTGCACTAGTTGATGGGAACTATAAATTCATAACTGTAGACATTGGGTCTTATGGTAAAAATAGTGATGGGGGCATATTTGCCCATTCCAAGTTGGGGAAAGCTTTGGAACTTGGCAAACTGCATGTGCCAGAGGATAAGGGACTTCTTGGTACTGATTTTGTAGTACCACATGTGATTGTTGGTGATGAAACCCTCCCATTGAAATATTATTTATTAAATTCGTATCCGAAAAATAAAGCAAATGGAGATATGAGCATGACTGCTTTTAATGCCAGGCTATCCAGAGCTCGTCGAGTCTCTGAAAATGCGTTTGGGCAGTTAGCTCAGAAATTTAGATTTTTTTAAGGAGAATTAACGCAATGCCAGAGAATGTGGACATGATAGTTATGACAACATGTAGTTTACATAAATACATTAAAGAAAATGTTCCTGCACAACTTGGGACCCTCATGCTGCAGTAACTAGGTGGACAAGGTGGTTCCACTAGATCATCTGCTTTTATTGTGAGGGAACAGTTCAAAGATTTTTTTAATTCCCCTACTGGTGGACTCCCATGAGAGTAATTTAAATTTGTGTTCAAAAAGTTTCCAAACAACTTCCTCTATTTGTTTTTTTAAAAAAATGTCTGTAATTCTACTATACATCACAGTGAGTGACTGCCTATGTTTGTGTGTAACTTTTTCCTAATACCAGATCACTTGAAGTGCTCAGCTGTGAGTAATTAAAGATAAAGTTAGGAGAAAAGGGGTATCATGTATTCAGCCATTTAACACTCTGGTAGCTTCCTACTTCATTGGGACAGTGATAACTGAAGAATAAAGAAACTGAAATAGTACAGTTTTGTGTTTTATTCACAAATAAGTGGCCACATACAATTATTCCCCATCCGTAACCTGGAAAATAGGCTCGGGCACTACAATTTTCCATATATGTTTTTCTTTGAATTGGAGTGAAAAAGGGCTATATACATTCTCACTATGAAAAGGAATTCATATCACAAGAAAAAACTTGTTGCCACTGTAAGGGATTAACATGATTTATAAGTATGTCTTCATCTCTCAAGTTATTCCACCCTCCCCAACTCGATCAATCAAAAATAGAGCCTAGTCTAGCTTGAAAGAAAATCCCTTTTTAATATGATGTTAAGTCACTATTGACTTGGCGTTTTGGTTCTCTAAAATACAAGTCATCAGCATAAATAAGTCACAAACACAACAGAAAATACTTTGGGTGTAAGGAATAGGTGATCATGTCAAAAATTTGGTTAGTAAGACAGAATCATATTTTCAAAAGACTTTTTATTTAATTCAATTTATACATACAATCAACATTACAGGTTGTAACAAACAACACTGTGCAAGGTGAATTACCATTTATACTTTCCAGTACGTGCTCCCTTTCTAGGGCAGACACTATTCCATAAATTTCATCTTTAGCTTTTATCTGTCGCATTGGGAACAATGTTTTTATACTGGTTCTTATCCCTCAAAGAAAATTGTCAATACGATTTTCCTTTGGCTGCACTGTTAGAATATAATTCATCAGAGAAGCTGATGCGGATTCTGCAATTCTCCTTTTTATGCCTCTTGCACTACCCTATTGCATATTAATTGTCTCTGGCCTCGAATCACTGTCAATTTCACTGCCCAGAATAGGTGATGAAGACATATCCTTGTTTTGTTCCTCATCTGAACAAATGTCAACAGTCACATTAGTAACTGTTTCCCACTCCTACATGCATGGGCGCAGGAAAGCCATAACCTCCTCATACTTCCATGGCTTCTTGGGTATGGCACCTTGGCAACTCTTCGTGTTTTCATTCACACATTTTCTAAATTGGTCTCTCAGTGACACCCATCATCACTTGGATTCAGGGCCTGAAATCAGAGAACATACACAACCGTTAATAGAGTGCATAGAGAAGTCAAAAGCTTTTTTAAAAATGACTTAGGGACACTCCAAACTTTTAACGAGAACACCAACTGTGGTTTGCTTTCTTCTATTTTTTACAGCTTTCCAGGAATATGAGGTAGTTTACATTTGCTATGCTGTTAAGGAGAACATAGTATTATACTGTGCTAATTTTCCGCAGCACTTTTGCAAATAAATGAGTTATTTCCTAACAACACCATAACATAACTTTTGCTACATTTTATAGTGTTGTTGCTAACAAAGGAATGCAGTTGGCAGGTGTCTATAAAAACATAATTTTGTTCAAAATTTTTCATTTGTAACCACACACTACAAAATTTTTAATTATAGCCTATACACAGCTGAAGAAACTTTATAAGCCTAATGTAGTAATGTATACTACAAACAAACATATTTGCATCCTGTAGACTACTTCTGGCTCCATATGTATATTAGAATAGGACAAACAGGGATCCTTTAAATGGTAGCTACGAAAATGATTACCTATGTATTTCATTGTCACATAGCTTCATTTTTACAAATGAATTATTGTAGTCAGTGACTCTATATTCTGTGATCCCTTTAAAGGTTTTTTGATCACTATCCAGTAACAGAGAATAATAAATACTTTCAGAAATGTGTCTGTCTCAAATTACAATTAATTCCCAACAAATGTGCCTTTTATACATTAAAAGTGTTTCTTCCTTCTGTTGAAAACAGCAATAACACTTTTGTAATTTAAAACATGCACATGTGTGCGGACCCATGTCCATTTTCCTTCACTGGAAATTGCCAGCTTTACTATATGGCGTGTTCTTTACAGAAATATTAACAGTGTGGAATATTTCGAAATTATGGGAACAGTGTTGCATTTTATGAAGCATGTCTTTTACTTTTCGGATTTGTACACTGTGCAGCCTAAAAATTTCTGCTAAATTACCGAATACTACACTCAGAAAAATACTGGAAATATTCAGCACAAAAAAATCTGACAAACTATCTGCTGTTCGAAACAGGATCCACGTGCAGTACACAATTTAACAGGTCCTGAAATGCTAGGTTCAAGTCAATACAACAAAAATTCAGTTAATTAATACTGTGTATTTATGTTACTGGCGTTTGCAAAGCTTTTAAAAAAAGGTCGTATATAACGTTTTTACTGTGGCACACTGCATACGGTAGTCCACTCATAGATATTTATCATTGTACTGAAAACTTTCACACATACATGTAAGTACCATTTAAAAGTCCTTACTAGAATGTGTTTCATTTACCTCTAATTTACCTCATTTACCTCTAATCTAATTTCCTTCCACAGTGATTCTTTCCTAAGGGAATCATTGTATCTACGATTGATCATGTTGTACAGCTCTGAGTGTGAACGAACTAATTCTATTAACTACTCTTCCAAGTCCATTGTCAGCTGGTCCTGGTGGAGGTTCGAGTCCTCCCTTGGGCATGGGTGTGTGTGTGTTTGTCCTTAGGATAATTTAGGTTAAATAGCGTGTAAGCTTAGGGACTGATGACCTTCGCAGTTAGGTCCCATAAGATTTCACACACATTTGAACATTTTTCCATTGTCTAACCAAAAAACGAAATAAAATAAAATAACAAGCACAGGAAGATACATGTAATTAGGATAAATAACAAAGCGAAACTTTGAGCAATAAAAATTGATACTTACATAACCAAATCCTTCGTACTTCTCCCCTCTATAACCTCACCCTTTCCAAATATTTACATGGCTCGAGCAAGAACCAGAGATGTACATCACGTCGACTCGCCGTCATGAATGGGAAACATTCTCCAAAAGAATGCGTGACGGTGACGTTACGGAGAGGCTCCGGGCCGGTGACGTCGAGTGTGGACAGCGCCATTAGAAACGCAGGGGACAATGTTTTGACGTGACGGGCGTGACGGAGACGTTCTCTTAAGTGTGAATCGACCTTAAATCCGTTTCACTTGCCTCCTTTTACAGTCTCAAAGAACTGCTAAACTCCATCACCTTCTCCACAGTGAGAATAGGACAGTAATAATTTCGTACACCAATCACTTGAATGGGAGATATTAAATAATGAATGGACATATGCCCTTCTGGCCAAGCTCTGCTCAGTGCTAAAAAAGTAAAGATATCAAAATGTGACAAAACGAAATCAACCTTAACGTATCTACTGTTTTTCTACAGAGATCATAATATTCCTTGTGGCACTGAAATTATTTATTGTAACGGTTTACTGCCCTCTTGGGCGAAGTCTGTGCAGTTCACATACAGCCGGCCAGTGTGGCCGTGCGGTTCTAGGTGCTTCAGTCTGGAACCGCATGCCCACTACGGTCACAAGTCTGAATCCTGCCTTGGGCATGGATGTGTGTGATGTCCTTAGGTTAGTTAGGTTTAAGTAGTTCTAAGTTCTAGGGGACTGATGACCACAGATGTTAAGTCCCATAGTGCTCAGAGCCATTTGAACCATTTTTGAGTTCACACCCACACTGTCAGCCCAATGATTCTCTTCACAAAATGTTTGCTACATACTGTCTTTCACTTGTGCCAGAGTTTTCTTGGGTATTTGAAAACCTTAGTATTCATAATGGTATTGCTCATGTTGCTTTGATGTTCAATGATCTCGTAGATGGTTCTTTCACATATCAGTTTTTACAATAATGTGAAATGGTCTTTCGTTCTGCTCTTTCAATTATGGTAACAAACAAAATATTGTCTTTACACATAAAAATCATTCTAACTTATCTAATTATATTGCATAATTTATCTCTTATCACATTATCTTCATATAATGTGATTTCTCTCTTTGTACATATTTTATACCTTCATATTCAAATAATATAATAAAATAATTGTTTTCCAGTAAAATAGTTACAGTTCCTCATACCTGAAATGAAAATAAGAAAAAAATACAAGATTCCTACATTGTTTTATGTTCTCTCCAGGTGTTTCAAGTCGAAGGATGTATCATGAATGGTGCAAATCAGAATGTTGGGAGAGGTCCCGAGAGTCATGTACCTTTGATACCTGTACCAGAAGCACCTCAAGTACTATCCTCTCCTTTTGATCGTATCTCCTCTGCAGAAAGTACAGGAACTGTCATTATCTATACACTTGACTGCAAGTGGTTTGTCATTGGTAGATCTAGGCACCTTGAACAGGATGGATGGAGACTAGGGAGGATTCTTGGTGTTGTAACAATCCCCCTAACCAACAAGTTAGATGTGTTGTCTTTCATTGAAACTGAAACAAAGCCAGTGGGACTCACTTCATCTGTTTCGGGGAAACACGTTTTGTCCAGCATCAGGAGGAGGCAAATGCAAAAGGGTGGGGTCTATTAATTGTTGGCAGTTCAAATGTACGGTGAATGATAGTACCCCACTGGGAAATGGAAGTAAGGGACAGGAAAGGACACCTAGTACACTCAGTATATATGCCTGGGGACTTCAACATGTTGAAGAAGCTATTGTGGCAGCCATTGAGGGAACAGGATGCAACCAACTGTATATTGTGGCACATGTTGGGACAAATGATGCCTTTCGTTTGGACTCTGATGTCATTCTTCGATCATTCCAGCAAATTGCAGAGAAGGTTGACAAGACCAGCCTTGCACATGGAGCTTACAATTTGCAGCATTGTCACCAGAACAGATCGTGGTCCTTTCGTTCTGAGTCGAGTGGAACGACTGATCGAGATACTTCGAAGGTTCTGTAACAGGCTAGTCTGCGACTTCCTGGACTTGCGCCATAGGGTTGAAAACTGTAGGGTCCCCTAAATAGGTCAGTTGTGCACTACATATCAGAGGTTGCTACTCAGTTAGCTGACTATGTGTGGGGTGCACACAAGGGTTTTTTTAGATTAGGCGACTCTCCATCCAGTCCAGATAACGATAGCTTAGGAAACCCAGAAGTATCAGTGTAAGATCGAACGAAAGAAATGCCTCCCACAGGTGAGAATATTAAAATCGTAATGGTAAACTGCCAAAAGATTTGCAACAAAGTGCCAGAGTTTGAAGCGCTCACCAAAAGCAGTGAAGCTCACATAATACTGGTGCAGAAAGCTGGTTGAATCCTGGAATTGATAGCAGTGAGTTTTATGTTGAAAAGTGTACATCGAAAGGACAGGCAAATGGGAAATGGGGATAGTGTCTATGTCGCAATAGACAAGAAAGAGATAGAAATTGTAGCTGTACGTGAATTTGTTTGGGCAATACTCAGTATCAGGAGTGGGCATAAAATGATAATTGGATCCTTCTATTGGCCACTAGACGCATCTCCTGATGTAACAGAAATCATTAGAGAAAACTTCAGCTCACTAGTACATAAGTTCCCCAAGCATACTGTAATCATTGGTGGAGACATTAATCTTCCAACAATTAATTGGGAAAATTAGTTGTGTTAGTGGTGGGGATGATAAGACATCTTGTGAAACTTTACTAAATGGCTTCTCTGTATACTATCTAGAATGTAATTAGGAATCCCACTCATGATGGAAATTTATTGGAGCTAATCGCAACAAATTGACATGACCTGTTTCAGGATATCCACATCGAAACTGGTATCAGTGACCATGATGCAGTTGTGACAACAATGATTACCAAAGTACAAAGGACAATTCAAACAAGCAGAAAGATATGTATGTTCAGTGAAGTACATAAAAATCGGTAGTGTTATACCTCAACGAGGAACGTGAGACTTTCAGCACTGACATGAGCATTTAGATGAAGTCTGGCTCAAGTTTAAAAGAATAGTTGACCATGCACTGAATGGATATGTACCCAGTAGAACAATTCATAATGGGAGGAAACCTCCATGGTATACAGTCACTGTACAGACACTTCTAGAGAAAAAGAGATTACTCCACAACAGCTGAAAACAATAGGGGCCGGCCAGGGCGGCCGAGTGGTTCTAGGTGCTGCAGTCTGGAACTGCGCGACCGCTACGGTCGCAGGTTCGAATCCTGCCTCGGGCATGGGTGTGTTTGATGTCCTTAGGTTAGTTAGGTTTAAGTATTTCTAAGTTCTAGGGGACTGATGACCTCAGAAGTTAAGTCCCATAGTGCTCAGAGCCAAAGCGTAGGGCTATAAGTAGAGAGATGCTGAATGAAACACATTTGGCCATCAAGAGAGTAATGAGAGCAATATGTGATGCCTTCCATGATATTAAAGCAGAATACTGTCAAGTGACATTTCACAAAATCCAAAAAACTTCTGGTCATATGTAAAGGCTGTTAGTGGCACCAAAGTTAGTGGCCAGTCCCTAGCGAATGAGACTGGCACTGAAATTGTGGGTAGCAAAGCAAAAGCTGTTTCACAAAGGAAAACCCAGGACAATTGCCCCAATTTAGAAGAGATGAAGGAAATAATTGTTAGTGTCAGTGGTGTTGAGAAACAGCTGAAACTGTTGAAACTAAACAGAGCTCCAGGTCCTGATGGAATCCCTGTCAGATTCAATACTGATTTGCAGATGAGTTATCCTCTCCTCTAACTATAATGTATCATAGATCCCTCAATTAAAAAACCATGCTCAGTTCTTGGAAAAAGGCACAGATCACACCTATCTACAAGAGTAATAGAAGTGATCCACAAAACTACCATCCAATATCCTTGTCATCAATTAATTGTAGAATCTTGGTACATATTATGAGCTCAAACATAATGAGGTATCTTGGACATCAATGCCAACCAGCACGGATTTCGAAAACATCGAATGTGTGAAGTCCATCTCGCACTTTTCTCACATGACATTCTGAAAGCTTTGGATCAAGGCAACCAGGTAGATGCAGTATTTCTTGATTTCCAAAACAATTTCACTCAGTGCTGCACCTACACTTATTGTTAAGTATGATCATATGGGTTATCAAGTGAAATTTGTGACTGGGTTGAGAACTTTTTGGTAGGGAGGACACAGTATGATATCTTGGATGGAGAGCCATTGTCAGATGTAGAAGTAACTTTGGGTGTGCCCCAGGGAAGTTTGTTGGGAATCTTGCTGTTCATATTGAACATTAATGACCTTGCAGACAATATTAATTGTGAAATCAGGTTCTTGGAAATGATTCAGTTATCTATATTGAAGTACTACCTGAGAGAGGCTGCATAAATGTTCAGTCAGATCTTGAGAAGATTTCAACATAGTTCAGAGACTGGGATTGGAAACTTGCTCTAAATGATCAGAAATGTAAAATTTTGCACTTCACAAAAAGATGAAAACGTAGTATCCTATGACTATAATATCAGTAAGTCACTGTTGGAAATGGCCAACTCATACAAATGCCTGGGTGTAACACTTTGTATTGATATGAAGTGGTATGATCACATAGGTTCAGCTGTGGGTAAAGCATGTTACGGAGTGGCCATGCGGCTCTAGGCGCTACAAGCTGGAACCGCGTGACCGCTACGGTCGCAGGTTCGAATCCTGCCTTGGGCATGGATGTGTGTGGTGTCCTTAGGTTAGTTAGGTTTAAGTAGTTCCAGGTTCTAGGGGACTGATGACCACAGCAGTTAAGTCCCATAGTGCTCAGAGCCTAAAGCATGTGGCAGATTCCGGTTTATTGATAGAATACTGGCAAAGTGCAATCAGTCTACAAAAGACTCATGTGACCCATTCTAGAATATTGCTCAAGTGTGTGTGACCCATACCAGATAGGTGAAATGTACTAGCAGATTCTTCAAGATAAACGTAAACTATGCCGAGAAAGTCTATGAACAAACAAGTTTGTCTATGTGGCCATCCTCCACAGCAAGCACAGAAATACTAGTTTTGTAAATAAAACATCAAAATCATTAATAGATGTTAGTTTTCAACATATCCTTCGTTAGGTTGGCATCATTTAGGTAAACAAACCAAATAGGAGGAAACACATAATGAACTCACAATATTTACGTTTTTAAAAGTACAATATTCGAACAAATAGCTATAATTAGCGACAAAAGAATAATAGTGCACCATAAAGAAGAAGGAGAAACTTGATGAGTAGTGTGGAAGGAAAAGTTCGGAATACAAAATTGTGCTTTTGTTTCGGAAATGAAGGGGTAGTGCCACCTTCAGACCAAATGAGAGAAAATGCTGATGCCAACAAACTGTAAGTAATTAATTATTTAAATTAAAAAAACGCGATGTGAACTGTTCGATAATCTAACAATAACAAAACTGTATCGTTCTAGATACCAATGAAGATACCTTAGAGTAAGAAAAATGCGAAACACGACAGGCAAGTATAAATTAAGCTGCAGCAAGAAAAGGCGGTTTTATTTGCAAAACAAGTATCTCTATTAACAAATTTTCAAGACCCGCCCATAAATAAGTACTCTAGGGATATACCGCAACTCCCTACGTTTCGCTCACACAAGGATCGTGAGGATAAGAAGGTCAGAATAATTACTGCTTGCATAGAGGCATTCAAACAATGAATCTTCCCGCGCTCCATAGTGAGTGGAGTAGGAAGAAACCCTAATAACTGGTGCAATGGGATGACCCTCTGCCACGTACTTCACGGTGGTCTTACAGAGTATAGATGTAGAGGTAATCGATTAATAGATATTTTGGTCCCCCTAAACCTGTTTTACACATTCTGCAACCTTCGAAATCTGTCGCAATAGACCACGGTAAATTCCGATGCGTCGTCAAGTTATTATTGTTCATCTTACTTTTTCTGAGAGCTTTCATCACCGTTGCGTCGTTAACTGACATTTAATGTACCAAGGTAACATGTTTGAGATTAATGTTCAGTGCATCATTGCCCTCAAACAGCACACTATTTACCAGTAGATTGGGACCTTTGAAACGGACGTCAGTGTGGTATTTCCGGAGTTGTCGATGATATGAGTACAGCAAAGATAATCAGCGGAAATATACTCAGTTTCTTGTAAGGACTCTGTCAGACCCGAATGTCAAATGTTAACCCATGCAAGAACAAGCATGTGCAATGAGAAAGAAACCAGTGCGTTCAACAGGTCGCCAGTCACTTCTCTTTACGTAGGCCTACATATATCATTCAAAATGGTTCAAATGGCTCTGAGCACTATGGGACTCAACTTCTGAGGTCATCAGTCCCCTAGAACTTAGAACTACTTAAACCTAACCAACCTAAGGACACCACACACATCCATGCTCGAGGCAGGATTCGAGCCTGTGACTGTAGCGGTCTCGCAGTTCCAGACTGTAGTGCCTAGAACCGCATGGCCACTCCGGCTGGCACATATATCATTCCAGAAACCAGTATTGTTTCACATTTTGTTCTATTTAATTAGTGAATATTTATCCTAGTCAACGGATTCTATGGTAGTTGGTGGGATAATCCTAAATTCCAACTATTGTATCAAAAGTTCTTTCATTTGGCTTAAGCAGTGTATTATGTATAATGTGACCATCTATTTTTTTTTGCCAGAGTGGGACGTTTGGAGGGTTAAGGAAAAAATTACTATTTATAATTTATTCAAAAACAAGGACATGATAACAATGTATTAATAATATACAATTTGAATTAATCAACATTAGATTGCAGTTGCAGACTCATTTATTATATATTTGCTGGCGGAGGAAATCAGTTGCAAAATGTCACATCTAGATGCCAAGTAGGAATGGAGCTTATCACTTGATTTGTTGATGTTTTTCTTGGCAATCAAAATGGCTTTCAAAACTTTGACACTTAGCTGTGTTTTGTCACTTGTCATTAGAGAAAAAACTCTTTCGACAGGCAAACATAAAAAGTATTAGATAATTATACAAAATTTCGTACAGTTCAGATTGTTTTCACGGAAATATGTGAACAATTCCACCCAAAGGTCTTCAGTATCAACATTTTTGGTGTCCCAGCTTCATACTTTCTCACCTGTGTCATAGTTGGAAATAGACGAAAAACCCATCGAATAAGTCCGTACCTTGCTCGCTACTAAGAAATCCTTGAATAATCAGCAAGTATGTCACATTCTGTATTTCTTCCCACGCAGGTGCTTTTGTCAAAGTTGGCCATCAAACACTACTAAGTCGGCATTGAACTGACACTATTGATCCAAATATTCTGTGCTACTCTAATAAATTCAGCCACCACAGTGTCTACACCGTGAGCAACAGCGTCGGTTTCCTGTAATTTTGTTGTTAGATTACGAACGATGTGAGGAAGAAAAAGCGAACTCTCTTTATGTTATCTTGGAGATGCTTAATTTCCTTTGTAGATTCTACAGCAGACACACATTGTGCTTCAATTTTTAACACCGTTTGGTGAAAAGTCACTGCCGTTGCGTGCAAAAAGCGTAACCATTTCCAAGGTGGAATTTTCGAAAAATGTTTTTTAAAATATTTATCGATGCTCAGAAAATAGATTTTTAAGGGCTGAAATATTTTTAAAGTTCCTTCAAGTGCCTGCATTAACACGAGCCACCTGGTACGAGAAATGTTCACAATAATACAATCGAAGTCTACAATCCCAATGAGTTGCTTTCCGAGTAATAGGTTCAGTTTTGCGTAAATGTTATTACTTCCTTTTCTATTCTTTCCTTCAAAATTGCAGTTAGTATTATCTCCGCAAAGTGCCACAATTTTCTTATTTAAATCATTGCACGATAATCCCTCCTTCAAATAATCGACAAAAATATCTTATGTTTCATCAGGCTGCTCTTGAAACTCTAAAATCTTGATTTTCACACCTTTGTAAGGTAAAAAATATCGAATCAAAACAGGAAATAATTTTACTGAGCCATGATTTGAAGCACCCGTTAATAAAGATATGCAGTGGGCTTCACAGAGATGCTCTTTCAATTCATTTCTTCAACATGAATGCCAGCACATTTACAACAATATCCCAAGATTTTGTACGAGCACATCTAAACTTTTTCTCAAAACGTGTTTCAATTAAATTAGAGGCACAATCATTTGAGTGAAAGCCGTGGTTTTCTTGAACAATGTGATATATGCACCTTCCACTGCAGCTACATCCAAATCTTTCAAATTCGGCAAATCGGTTCTTTTGAAAAATTGGCGGGCTGGAAGCAGCTACTTGATCGGAAAGCCTGTGTTTTTTTCCGATTTGAAATGTTTCTCAATATCGCTGGCACCACCATGAGCAACACTAAAATCAGTACGACACTTTTCACATGTAACATCTGAAGCGCCTGCGACCGAACAGCCGAATCTTTCCATCAGTAAATGGGGTATGTTCTCAACTGACTCGGTTGTTTTAACCCCCTCCACCGACAGAATGACCCGCTTCCTACTTCCGTATGTATAAAACCGATACGGACTTGTAGCTGTCACGCCTTTGCGCTTACTGCTACGTGTTTTAACCGTAAATAGCTCAGTCCTAATGGTAAGAGGTAGTAGTGGATTCACGTTATTAATCTTTGAAGACAGTACAGCTGCCACAAGCTCAGCTCACTTTTACTCCACTCCTACCCTCGCCATTGCACCACATTAACTAGGTGCTACATGGACCTTGCTAAATTCACTTGCGTATACATTTTTGACCGTTACTCGCCAGTATTTACCTATTGGATTAGTACACTCCTAACCGGACTATTTCTCAAAGAGCTGTGATGATTGAACGGGTTCGATCCACGGCCTACAGTGCCCTACAGTTCACACGGTAACACTGCCTACCTGACCCACTTAACTTGGTAGTGAGCTTATGTATCCAATCACCACTGCTAACAGCAGTGGGTAATCCTATCAGCACGACGAGAGCAGCAGACTTACCGTCGAATCCTCCTGAAATTACTTATAACTATGGTCGCCAGCTCTGAAGGAGCAAAAGAATAAATCAATTTTTTGGCTCGTTTCAAAGTGAAACGGCTTGAGTTGAATTTTAAACTTAATTCTGAATATTACTATTTCTGATCATTCTAGGTGATTCTACAAAGCAAATACTCTCTCAATTTCTGTGAGTTGGCTTGGTAATTACCACCAAGACAATTTAAGCAACTTAATTTAACAAACTTCTACCCTTCAACTTATTTAACGATTTTGGGATATTACTCTTTGGACAATTGCTATAGAATTAGTTAAGTGACTTTACTTGAAAGGTTACTCAGAAAAATTTAAGTAACTATAAATAGGCGACTCATTCTGGTGTGACCATTGCTCTTTTCTACATTCTTAAACGCTAAAGTATTCTACAACCAAAAGAATTGTAAATGAAAGAGGCGATGGTGGCCTCAGTCTGATTTCACTACACTATGTTTCAGGTTACTACACTTTACAATGAACAACATGCGTCGTAATTTTACTCATTACTATATTCTGTCCTCTGCACTTGCACAAAAGAAAACTGGTATTCTCCTTTTACATGTATACAAAGTTCGACTTAACAGTTTCAAGCAGTCTTGCCTTGGGTAGACGTGTCGGTGCTGGTGGTGAGATGCCTGTGGCTAACGCAGCTCTTCACGCCTCATGCCCTTAATGGCGGCTGGAACTACGAGCTGTAGCACTCGTATAAGCTACTGCACGTCCGCCATAAAATCTGGGCGCAGGAACTCTTACAATCAGCCCCAGTGGCATAGAGACGGCTTCGACAACCATTCGTTGCGTTCTAGTCCACAAACGGCGACGATATTCGCCTCTTCGCTGTTGCACAATCACTTTTGCGTGAGCACAGTTACGCACGTCCGATCACGTCAACACTCCCCAGGCCATTGCATTGTTCAGTCCCTGTGTCTCCAGCTACCTCTAGCTATGCTTGTATCACCAAGAGTGGGGGCGTTCCCCTACCATCTTATCACCGAAATCATTTAGTATTTAAGAATATTTATATTTATTACCCTGGAGTTCATACCAGTCATAATAATTTACTACTAGCGCCTTATAACATTAAATCATACACTAATAACTTATAATTACCAAGAAAAAGAATACATTTGACTCCGAGAGCTTAGCGCATTGTCTGAGACAGCGCTAATTCCCAGTTTCGCCAATAGATGGCATCAGGGTGCACTCCCTGGCAGTCTCACACCAGCGCGCCCGTCTCCGACGCGCGGGCTCCAAATTACTGTCAGCCCACCATCATTTCAGTTCCGTTACACATGCCCCACTTCTTATTGAAGTATCTAACAGTGATAATTCAATAAGAAGTCTCTCCTATAATGAATCTGAAATTTTCATTAAGCTTTTTACCAAGGGTTTTCCCTTTCTTACTGATACACCTCGGTACTTATATTACTTATTTAAAATTAAACACCAATTCTTTCTATCTTTCCTGCTAAACATTACATAAATGATTTGCATATATTCTTTACAATTTTCTTACATCTAAACACAGTACACTTTAAACATCTTTTTTACAAAAATTTTAAATACACTTCTTTTATCTCAGGCAAGTAAAACACACGTTATACGCCTATTACTTTATAGCCCGTCCTTTTCACTTTACCTCCTCACTTTTCTACCTCTTCCACAACACTTATTTACACATCTTTCTTAGAAGCTCAGTCTTTCCCAGTCTGTTTAGTCTCTACTTAAACTAGAAGTTTCATTAGAATACTGCAACATATTTTAGTGAACATTTACCTTTCACATAGAACAAAAGAAACAAAACTATTTACATATTGGTTTACTTTAATATTTATTTATATATTTATTTTCAATCTGGTAGAATTCGTGGCTCATACCTTTTGAGATCCACTATGTTTCTTACTCCCAGGCGTTTGTCTGTTAATGGGTACTCTAAATAATAAGCATTCACATTGGGTATGGACACTATTTTAAATGGTCCATTATATATATATTTAAATTTGCTGATCTCGTTATTAATTTCACTTGACTTTTCATGTGTTTTTACAAGAACGAGATCACCTATTTTGAATTTAGGATTCCTTACTTTTTCGTCATGACGACGAATTCTCGCATCTGCTTGTTTTCTCATCTTGTCTTTTACTAAGTTCTTTTTACTATCATAATCTAATTCAACTCTATCTGGAAATTCTAGTAGGTCTTCTACTAGACTTTTACTTCTCGTCTTTTTCAGGATTTCTTCTGGAGTAAATCCAGTGCTCTCGTTTGTTAATGAATTCATGATTTCTTCGAATTCACTCACATACATACCCCACTTCTTGTGGTTGCTATGGCAGTACGTCCTAAATAACCGACCTATCTCACGCATATATCTTTCTGCCGGATTGCTTGATGGGTGATAAGCTGAGATATGTACCACTTCTACCTGTTTCTCAGTTATCCCATCCTTCCACATTTTTGAGCAAAACTGAACACCATTATCTGATAGTATTCTCTTTGGCTTCCCTACTTTCACAAAATAATCACACACCATTTTATCATACACAGCTCTGGCAGTAGCTTTTCTCAAGGGATATAGCTTTATATACTTTGAGAAAAGTTCAACTGCTACAAATATGTACACAAAACCCCCCATGGTTTTCGGTAATGGTCCAAAGATATCTACTGCTACTATTTCTAATACTTCATCAGGTTTTATTGATTGCATGGGCCCTTGATTAGTTGCATTGGTTACTTTCGCCTTTTGGCATAGATCACAAGATCTTATCCTCTGTGCTACCCTTCGTGCCATGTTGTTAAAGGTAATGCATTCATCTAACTTATCGGTACACTTCCGTGCACCACAATGGCCATATGCCAAGTGAACATAATCTATCAGCACTTCAGTGTGTTGTTCTGGCCAACATACTCTCCACTTCCCTGGATTATTTAATCTTTGAAGATACAGTACACCTTTATGTATTTTATATGAAGCCCTTATGTTAGTTGCGTCCGGATTGTCAAACTTGACCTTTACCGACTTGAGTGCATCATCATCACTTTGATATCTTCGCATATTCCGACATATTTCCCTAATTTTTTCTCTTCCTTCCGCTTTTTTTAAGTAATTCACCTCAAAAACATCTTCCCTATTCTTTACATTTTCTAGTGTCTCACATCCTTCCGGTAATCTCGACAAAGCATCCGGTACTGCATGTTCTTTCCCTTTAACATACTTGATCTCTATATCAAATTGTTGTAAAAACAGCGCCCATCTGGTTAACCTGTTATGTAACAATCTGCAGTCCTTCAAAAATATTAAAGCTTTGTGGTCTGTATGGACCACAGTCTTATGCCCCCATAAGAAAAGTTGAAATTTCCTAAAACCCCATACTATAGCTAAAGCCTCCTTCTCTGAAACCGTATAGTTTCTTTCGTACTTAGACATGGTTCTACTCGCAAATGCTATTTGTCTATGAGTTTTTTCCCCATCTATCATTACCTCCTGAAATATGGATACTCCCAATCCATAATCTGAACTATCTGTTGCCATGTGGAATGGTTCACACAGGTCAGGGTGCCATAACTTTATGTTTTTAGCCAAATTGTCTTTTAGCCGGTTGAATGCTGTTTCACATTTCTCAGTCCATATATACACACTGTTCTTCTTGAGTAGGTTGTTCAGATGTGGGCTATTGAACACCTGATCATCCACATACTTACGATAAAAGGAACAAAGTCCTATAAACGACTTTAGTTGTTTTTTATTCTTGGGAGCCGGACAATTTCTTATTGCTTTGACTTTATCGGGATCCTTTCCAATTCCCTCTGGTGTTACTATGTGACCTAAGAACTTTATTTCTTTCTTCACAAACTCGCATTTTTTCAGGTTCAGTGTCATTCCTCCTTTAATTATAGCTTTGAACACCCTGTCGCATAACTCCATGTGCTCTTCCCATGTCCTTGTAGCAATTAACAAATCATCTACATAAACCGTGATTATCGAACTAAGTTCACTCCCTAAAATTTTGTCTAAAGCCCGAATGAACACTGAAACGGAAGTATTTAGGCCAAATGGTACCACTGTGAAATGGTAGCATTTGCCATTGAATAAAAATGCCGTGTACTTCCTAGACTCCTCACTTAATGGGATTTGCCAGTATCCTGCAGTTAGGTCTAAACTAGTCATGTACTTTACACCATTAAACTTCTGCAATAAATTATCTATGTTCTCTGGACGATCCAACTCTCTCTTCACTACTTTATTCAGAGTACGAGCATCTATCACTATTCGTACACTTCCATCCTTCTTACCTACTATCACCAGTGGGTTATTATATGGGCTAGAACTCCGTTCAATGACCCCACATGAAACCATTTTATCAATTTCTTTTTGAACTGCTTCTTTCTTAGACACGGGTACATTATATGGTGGTTTAAAGAAAGGTTCATGCTCCTCTACCTCCATGCAGTACTCATAATTTATCACTCATCCCGGTTTGTCCGAAAATACTTCCTGATTTTCTTTCAGAATTTGCCATAGATCCTCCCTTTGGGCATCAGATAGTCCTTCCGTTTTATCCACTACATTTCGAAGGAGTGTCTCCTTATTTCCATCTTCAACTATCTGCCTCACCAGACACCAATCGAATTTTTGACCTATTCCTGAATCATGATCATCTCTAAATTCTACCCATCTCACCTGGTTCTCTTCCATTACTCTAGATGATTCAAATGGTATTTCTAATACCGCACTGTCAACTTTACAAACTATTATCCCTTTGTCACAATCTATAATTACTTTCTGTTTTATTAACCAGTCAATGCCTAAAATGATCTCGGCACTGAGCTCTGGAACTACTAAAAATGCATTCGAAAATTGCTTGTTTTTTATCTTAAATTCCATCATCACTTGATGTTTAACAGGTTTACTACATTTACCTGTCGCCCCTATCACTTTAACACCTGTTACTGGCATCATGACTACTCCTCGTTGCTCTTTGATCATCTCAAAAAATGCCTGCGAAATAGCACTTATTTGAGCACCCGTATCCAACAATACATATAAATCGTACCCACATACATTAATGGGCAGGATTGTTTGCATCCTATTGTCCTCTTTCATACTTTCTTTATCTTCCCATAATAAATCCTTTTCCACCGCCAAGTCTTGCCATATTATTTTTCCGGTTTTTATACTGACCATTCCATCTGGAGGTTTCTTTCTCCTTTTCATCCTAAATTCTTTCACCACTTTTTCCAATAGTCCTTCGTCTAGGCTCTTTAATGCCATCTCGTTCTCATTCGAATCTGTCATGCCTGAACTCTCGGTTGCGGAATCGGAAACTTCCTCTACTTCTTTTTCTCCCTGGATGCTTTCTGATGATTCTGACGATAATTCCTCCTCCTTAGAAATATTACCTTCTTCGGATTCAAATAATTCTCGCAAATTATAATCCATTTCTCTACTTTCCCTTTGTTGGATAGTGCATTCGCCACTCTTACTTTCATTATTTTCCCCTACTAATGGAATTCCAGTCTCACTCAACTCATATGCTTCAGTACTACAGGGATCACAACACTCTTTCTCTTGGTTAGATACACTTTCTCTAATTTCTTTAAAAGAATCTTCATCACAGTCATGTACTCTTGCTGTCACTAGGTACACATCATAATCGGTATGGCTCTCTAACACTGTCATATTCGGGTCCAAATTAATCACTTGAGTGGAAGATCTTTCTAATTGTGCTGGCTGGCTTTTGAGCTGATGTACATATTCTGCATACGAGGTAATTTCTGAATCGGCATGCGTCTCTGCACTATGCCCCTTTTTCTTATTCACCCTTTCCTCTTTAATTACTTCTCGATGCGATTCGTCGACTATTCGTACGAACCTTTTACCATAAGTCACATCACTCCTACCTTGCCCCTGCCTCTCTGCACAGTTGCCATCCCTACCGACAAACAACGCCTTCTCTGACTCTTCCATCATCAATTCGTCACTCTGACCTCGAATTGTACTTATTTCATTCACGTGAGCCTTCACATCCGACCGATATTCTTTTCCTACTTCATTTCCCTTAATAATTCCTCCCTGCTCTCTCTCCTCTGTTTGTATCCCTGCATTATACTTCGCAAAGTTTCGTTTATGTAACTGCTCTTCAGGCGAACGACGCACTATCCTACTATAGTACTGACTACTCCGATCTTCCCTATATTTGGGCCATTTCTTTCTTTCCGCGCGCGTTAGGCCCTTGACCTGCGCGGTATTTAGTTTTCCTGATTTTGATAATGCATCCCGTTTCCCTGATAGTGTCCTCTCCCTCGCTGAGAGTTACCTCCTCGACCTCTTCCTCTCATCATGTTAATTTGCGGTTCATTCCTACCACCTTTTACTATTCCATTCTGATTTCTGAAACCTCGAAACTCTCTAGTTTCACGCCACCTATCTTCATTCTCGATTTTTTCTAAAAATTCATCGAATGTTCGATGAGTGCCTCCTACATAACGCTTTGAATCGTCAGGTAGCTTTTTCCACAACTCCCACACTATCTCCGATTCTGATCTACGATCTTTAAGATACTCCAAACGCTTGAACCATCCTTCACAGTATTCTTTCATGAGCCCACGCCCATGTTCTGGCATTCTGGCGACAACGAATTCTCTCCACAACCTATCCCTCTGTTGTGTGCCCCAGAATTCCTCAAGGAACTTTTCTTTGAAGTCTGTAAACTTCAAATTGTCGATATCCAAATTCAATCCCCAACGTTTAGCATGACCTGCTAAAGCGTCTATTACTAAATTAATTTTTTCTTTATCCGACATGTCTGTTGGTAAGACACGTTCACAATTTTTTATAAAATCCATTGGATGCCATCCACCTTGTTTCTTTTGAGGATCGTATTTTTCCTCCCTACTCAGTATTTCCGATTTTTGCATTACCAATGGGATACCACTACAGTTAAGAAACGTCTGATTCTGAACTTGCCGACTTAACAATTTTATCTCATTGCGCAGTGTTTCAATATCAGCTGCCGTTTCTTTAACAATCTCTTTCTTTACCACTGGTACTATCACCTGTAATTTACTTTCAATTATCGGTTCTAATTTTTTACTAACCAAAGGTTCCACTGATTTCTCTATTTTCTGAATTTCGGTATCAAATCTTTTCTCTATTTCTGTGACTTTTCTCTGAACATTTGTTATTTCAGCCCTAATGCTATTTACTGATTTGTTTACCTCTGTGATACGTTGGCTTTGCGTATTCAAAATATCTAAATTGGCGTTTATTTTACCAGATAGGTTTTCATCCAGTTGGGATATATGACTAGCCATTTCTGCTTTCAAACTAGCATTCCCTTCTCGAATTTGCGCCATCATACTATTTAACAAACTTGTTAATTCCATATCCTCTCCCTTGTGACTTGCATCCACAGATACATTGGGTTCACTTTTCACTACCTTTGGTTTCACTTCCCGTTCCTCCTGTTTTGTGGGTGTGGATTCATCTATAGTATTTTCCAACCCTACAACAGTATCTATGGTCCCTAATTCTGGGTCTGACCTTGTAATGTTTTCGTCTTGCTTGTTACTATTCGACTCCATCTTATGCTGCTGTATTTCGTGCCTAATTGAAATGTTGATTAAACCAAGTATTACTTGTTTAACTCCTACTATTGGACTTTCTTTTGCTGCTTTGCAGGTTGTCGTCTTGAACTTACCAATTGTGGTATATTTGTCTACAACAGAAATTAAAATTTAAAATTTTCTTGAAACTACAAGTTTATATGAAACACTTTTATTGCAGCCATTATTCTACAAACTTGGTAAGTCCTGTCACGGTCGCCACATGCGACCGAACCGCCGAATCTTTCCATCAGTAAATGGGGTATGTTCTCAACTGACTCGGTTGTTTTAACCCCCTCCATCGACAGAATGACCCGCTTCCTACTTCCGTATGTATAAAACCGATACGGACTTGTAGCTGTCACGCCTTTGCGCTTACTGCTACGTGTTTTAACCGTAAATAGCTCAGTCCTAATGGTAAGAGGTAGTAGTGGATTCACGTTATTAATCTTTGAAGACAGTACAGCTGCCACAAGCTCAGCTCACTTTTACTCCACTCCTACCCTCGCCATTGCACCACATTAACTAGGTGCTACATGGACCTTGCTAAATTCACTTGCGTATACATTTTTGACCGTTACTCGCCAGTATTTACCTATTGGATTAGTACACTCCTAACCGGACTATTTCTCAAAGAGCTGTGATGATTGAACGGGTTCGATCCACGGCCTACAGTGCCCTACAGTTCACACGGTAACACTGCCTACCTGACCCACTTAACTTGGTAGTGAGCTTATGTATCCAATCACCACTGCTAACAGCAGTGGGTAATCCTATCAGCACGACGAGAGCAGCAGACTTACCGTCGAATCCTCCTGAAATTACTTATAACTATGGTCGCCAGCTCTGAAGGAGCAAAAGAATAAATCAATTTTTTGGCTCGTTTCAAAGTGAAACGGCTTGAGTTGAATTTTAAACTTAATTCTGAATATTACTATTTCTGATCATTCTAGGTGATTCTACAAAGCAAATACTCTCTCAATTTCTGTGAGTTGGCTTGGTAATTACCACCAAGACAATTTAAGCAACTTAATTTAACAAACTTCTACCCTTCAACTTATTTAACGATTTTGGGATATTACTCTTTGGACAATTGCTATAGAATTAGTTAAGTGACTTTACTTGAAAGGTTACTCAGAAAAATTTAAGTAACTATAAATAGGCGACTCATTCTGGTGTGACCATTGCTCTTTTCTACATTCTTAAACGCTAAAGTATTCTACAACCAAAAGAATTGTAAATGAAAGAGGCGATGGTGGCCTCAGTCTGATTTCACTACACTATGTTTCAGGTTACTACACTTTACAATGAACAACATGCGTCGTAATTTTACTCATTACTATATTCTGTCCTCTGCACTTGCACAAAAGAAAACTGGTATTCTCCTTTTACATGTATACAAAGTTCGACTTAACAGTTTCAAGCAGTCTTGCCTTGGGTAGACGTGTCGGTGCTGGTGGTGAGATGCCTGTGGCTAACGCAGCTCTTCACGCCTCATGCCCTTAATGGCGGCTGGAACTACGAGCTGTAGCACTCGTATAAGCTACTGCACGTCCGCCATAAAATCTGGGCGCAGGAACTCTTACAATCAGCCCCAGTGGCATAGAGACGGCTTCGACAACCATTCGTTGCGTTCTAGTCCACAAACGGCGACGATATTCGCCTCTTCGCTGTTGCACAATCACTTTTGCGTGAGCACAGTTACGCACGTCCGATCACGTCAACACTCCCCAGGCCATTGCATTGTTCAGTCCCTGTGTCTCCAGCTACCTCTAGCTATGCTTGTATCACCAAGAGTGGGGGCGTTCCCCTACCATCTTATCACCGAAATCATTTAGTATTTAAGAATATTTATATTTATTACCCTGGAGTTCATACCAGTCATAATAATTTACTACTAGCGCCTTATAACATTAAATCATACACTAATAACTTATAATTACCAAGAAAAAGAATACATTTGACTCCGAGAGCTTAGCGCATTGTCTGAGACAGCGCTAATTCCCAGTTTCGCCAATAGATGGCATCAGGGTGCACTCCCTGGCAGTCTCACACCAGCGCGCCCGTCTCCGACGCGCGGGCTCCAAATTACTGTCAGCCCACCATCATTTCAGTTCCGTTACACATGCCCCACTTCTTATTGAAGTATCTAACAGTGATAATTCAATAAGAAGTCTCTCCTATAATGAATCTGAAATTTTCATTAAGCTTTTTACCAAGGGTTTTCCCTTTCTTACTGATACACCTCGGTACTTATATTACTTATTTAAAATTAAACACCAATTCTTTCTATCTTTCCTGCTAAACATTACATAAATGATTTGCATATATTCTTTACAATTTTCTTACATCTAAACACAGTACACTTTAAACATCTTTTTTACAAAAATTTTAAATACACTTCTTTTATCTCAGGCAAGTAAAACACACGTTATACGCCTATTACTTTATAGCCCGTCCTTTTCACTTTACCTCCTCACTTTTCTACCTCTTCCACAACACTTATTTACACATCTTTCTTAGAAGCTCAGTCTTTCCCAGTCTGTTTAGTCTCTACTTAAACTAGAAGTTTCATTAGAATACTGCAACATATTTTAGTGAACATTTACCTTTCACATAGAACAAAAGAAACAAAACTATTTACATATTGGTTTACTTTAATATTTATTTATATATTTATTTTCAATCTGGTAGAATTCGTGGCTCATACCTTTTGAGATCCACTATGTTTCTTACTCCCAGGCGTTTGTCTGTTAATGGGTACTCTAAATAATAAGCATTCACATTGGGTATGGACACTATTTTAAATGGTCCATTATATATATATTTAAATTTGCTGATCTCGTTATTAATTTCACTTGACTTTTCATGTGTTTTTACAAGAACGAGATCACCTATTTTGAATTTAGGATTCCTTACTTTTTCGTCATGACGACGAATTCTCGCATCTGCTTGTTTTCTCATCTTGTCTTTTACTAAGTTCTTTTTACTATCATAATCTAATTCAACTCTATCTGGAAATTCTAGTAGGTCTTCTACTAGACTTTTACTTCTCGTCTTTTTCAGGATTTCTTCTGGAGTAAATCCAGTGCTCTCGTTTGTTAATGAATTCATGATTTCTTCGAATTCACTCACATACATACCCCACTTCTTGTGGTTGCTATGGCAGTACGTCCTAAATAACCGACCTATCTCACGCATATATCTTTCTGCCGGATTGCTTGATGGGTGATAAGCTGAGATATGTACCACTTCTACCTGTTTCTCAGTTATCCCATCCTTCCACATTTTTGAGCAAAACTGAACACCATTATCTGATAGTATTCTCTTTGGCTTCCCTACTTTCACAAAATAATCACACACCATTTTATCATACACAGCTCTGGCAGTAGCTTTTCTCAAGGGATATAGCTTTATATACTTTGAGAAAAGTTCAACTGCTACAAATATGTACACAAAACCCCCCATGGTTTTCGGTAATGGTCCAAAGATATCTACTGCTACTATTTCTAATACTTCATCAGGTTTTATTGATTGCATGGGCCCTTGATTAGTTGCATTGGTTACTTTCGCCTTTTGGCATAGATCACAAGATCTTATCCTCTGTGCTACCCTTCGTGCCATGTTGTTAAAGGTAATGCATTCATCTAACTTATCGGTACACTTCCGTGCACCACAATGGCCATATGCCAAGTGAACATAATCTATCAGCACTTCAGTGTGTTGTTCTGGCCAACATACTCTCCACTTCCCTGGATTATTTAATCTTTGAAGATACAGTACACCTTTATGTATTTTATATGAAGCCCTTATGTTAGTTGCGTCCGGATTGTCAAACTTGACCTTTACCGACTTGAGTGCATCATCATCACTTTGATATCTTCGCATATTCCGACATATTTCCCTAATTTTTTCTCTTCCTTCCGCTTTTTTTAAGTAATTCACCTCAAAAACATCTTCCCTATTCTTTACATTTTCTAGTGTCTCACATCCTTCCGGTAATCTCGACAAAGCATCCGGTACTGCATGTTCTTTCCCTTTAACATACTTGATCTCTATATCAAATTGTTGTAAAAACAGCGCCCATCTGGTTAACCTGTTATGTAACAATCTGCAGTCCTTCAAAAATATTAAAGCTTTGTGGTCTGTATGGACCACAGTCTTATGCCCCCATAAGAAAAGTTGAAATTTCCTAAAACCCCATACTATAGCTAAAGCCTCCTTCTCTGAAACCGTATAGTTTCTTTCGTACTTAGACATGGTTCTACTCGCAAATGCTATTTGTCTATGAGTTTTTTCCCCATCTATCATTACCTCCTGAAATATGGATACTCCCAATCCATAATCTGAACTATCTGTTGCCATGTGGAATGGTTCACACAGGTCAGGGTGCCATAACTTTATGTTTTTAGCCAAATTGTCTTTTAGCCGGTTGAATGCTGTTTCACATTTCTCAGTCCATATATACACACTGTTCTTCTTGAGTAGGTTGTTCAGATGTGGGCTATTGAACACCTGATCATCCACATACTTACGATAAAAGGAACAAAGTCCTATAAACGACTTTAGTTGTTTTTTATTCTTGGGAGCCGGACAATTTCTTATTGCTTTGACTTTATCGGGATCCTTTCCAATTCCCTCTGGTGTTACTATGTGACCTAAGAACTTTATTTCTTTCTTCACAAACTCGCATTTTTTCAGGTTCAGTGTCATTCCTCCTTTAATTATAGCTTTGAACACCCTGTCGCATAACTCCATGTGCTCTTCCCATGTCCTTGTAGCAATTAACAAATCATCTACATAAACCGTGATTATCGAACTAAGTTCACTCCCTAAAATTTTGTCTAAAGCCCGAATGAACACTGAAACGGAAGTATTTAGGCCAAATGGTACCACTGTGAAATGGTAGCATTTGCCATTGAATAAAAATGCCGTGTACTTCCTAGACTCCTCACTTAATGGGATTTGCCAGTATCCTGCAGTTAGGTCTAAACTAGTCATGTACTTTACACCATTAAACTTCTGCAATAAATTATCTATGTTCTCTGGACGATCCAACTCTCTCTTCACTACTTTATTCAGAGTACGAGCATCTATCACTATTCGTACACTTCCATCCTTCTTACCTACTATCACCAGTGGGTTATTATATGGGCTAGAACTCCGTTCAATGACCCCACATGAAACCATTTTATCAATTTCTTTTTGAACTGCTTCTTTCTTAGACACGGGTACATTATATGGTGGTTTAAAGAAAGGTTCATGCTCCTCTACCTCCATGCAGTACTCATAATTTATCACTCATCCCGGTTTGTCCGAAAATACTTCCTGATTTTCTTTCAGAATTTGCCATAGATCCTCCCTTTGGGCATCAGATAGTCCTTCCGTTTTATCCACTACATTTCGAAGGAGTGTCTCCTTATTTCCATCTTCAACTATCTGCCTCACCAGACACCAATCGAATTTTTGACCTATTCCTGAATCATGATCATCTCTAAATTCTACCCATCTCACCTGGTTCTCTTCCATTACTCTAGATGATTCAAATGGTATTTCTAATACCGCACTGTCAACTTTACAAACTATTATCCCTTTGTCACAATCTATAATTACTTTCTGTTTTATTAACCAGCCAATGCCTAAAATGATCTCGGCACTGAGCTCTGGAACTACTAAAAATGCATTCGAAAATTGCTTGTTTTTTATCTTAAATTCCATCATCACTTGATGTTTAACAGGTTTACTACATTTACCTGTCGCCCCTATCACTTTAACACCTGTTACTGGCATCATGACTACTCCTCGTTGCTCTTTGATCATCTCAAAAAATGCCTGCGAAATAGCACTTATTTGAGCACCCGTATCCAACAATACATATAAATCGTACCCACATACATTAATGGGCAGGATTGTTTGCATCCTATTGTCCTCTTTCATACTTTCTTTATCTTCCCATAATAAATCCTTTTCCACCGCCAAGTCTTGCCATATTATTTTTCCGGTTTTTATACTGACCATTCCATCTGGAGGTTTCTTTCTCCTTTTCATCCTAAATTCTTTCACCACTTTTTCCAATAGTCCTTCGTCTAGGCTCTTTAATGCCATCTCGTTCTCATTCGAATCTGTCATGCCTGAACTCTCGGTTGCGGAATCGGAAACTTCCTCTACTTCTTTTTCTCCCTGGATGCTTTCTGATGATTCTGACGATAATTCCTCCTCCTTAGAAATATTACCTTCTTCGGATTCAAATAATTCTCGCAAATTATAATCCATTTCTCTACTTTCCCTTTGTTGGATAGTGCATTCGCCACTCTTACTTTCATTATTTTCCCCTACTAATGGAATTCCAGTCTCACTCAACTCATATGCTTCAGTACTACAGGGATCACAACACTCTTTCTCTTGGTTAGATACACTTTCTCTAATTTCTTTAAAAGAATCTTCATCACAGTCATGTACTCTTGCTGTCACTAGGTACACATCATAATCGGTATGGCTCTCTAACACTGTCATATTCGGGTCCAAATTAATCACTTGAGTGGAAGATCTTTCTAATTGTGCTGGCTGGCTTTTGAGCTGATGTACATATTCTGCATACGAGGTAATTTCTGAATCGGCATGCGTCTCTGCACTATGCCCCTTTTTCTTATTCACCCTTTCCTCTTTAATTACTTCTCGATGCGATTCGTCGACTATTCGTACGAACCTTTTACCATAAGTCACATCACTCCTACCTTGCCCCTGCCTCTCTGCACAGTTGCCATCCCTACCGACAAACAACGCCTTCTCTGACTCTTCCATCATCAATTCGTCACTCTGACCTCGAATTGTACTTATTTCATTCACGTGAGCCTTCACATCCGACCGATATTCTTTTCCTACTTCATTTCCCTTAATAATTCCTCCCTGCTCTCTCTCCTCTGTTTGTATCCCTGCATTATACTTCGCAAAGTTTCGTTTATGTAACTGCTCTTCAGGCGAACGACGCACTATCCTACTATAGTACTGACTACTCCGATCTTCCCTATATTTGGGCCATTTCTTTCTTTCCGCGCGCGTTAGGCCCTTGACCTGCGCGGTATTTAGTTTTCCTGATTTTGATAATGCATCCCGTTTCCCTGATAGTGTCCTCTCCCTCGCTGAGAGTTACCTCCTCGACCTCTTCCTCTCATCATGCTAATTTGCGGTTCATTCCTACCACCTTTTACTATTCCATTCTGATTTCTGAAACCTCGAAACTCTCTAGTTTCACGCCACCTATCTTCATTCTCGATTTTTTCTAAAAATTCATCGAATGTTCGATGAGTGCCTCCTACATAACGCTTTGAATCGTCAGGTAGCTTTTTCCACAACTCCCACACTATCTCCGATTCTGATCTACGATCTTTAAGATACTCCAAACGCTTGAACCATCCTTCACAGTATTCTTTCATGAGCCCACGCCCATGTTCTGGCATTCTGGCGACAACGAATTCTCTCCACAACCTATCCCTCTGTTGTGTGCCCCAGAATTCCTCAAGGAACTTTTCTTTGAAGTCTGTAAACTTCAAATTGTCGATATCCAAATTCAATCCCCAACGTTTAGCATGACCTGCTAAAGCGTCTATTACTAAATTAATTTTTTCTTTATCCGACATGTCTGTTGGTAAGACACGTTCACAATTTTTTATAAAATCCATTGGATGCCATCCACCTTGTTTCTTTTGAGGATCGTATTTTTCCTCCCTACTCAGTATTTCCGATTTTTGCATTACCAATGGGATACCACTACAGTTAAGAAACGTCTGATTCTGAACTTGCCGACTTAACAATTTTATCTCATTGCGCAGTGTTTCAATATCAGCTGCCGTTTCTTTAACAATCTCTTTCTTTACCACTGGTACTATCACCTGTAATTTACTTTCAATTATCGGTTCTAATTTTTTACTAACCAAAGGTTCCACTGATTTCTCTATTTTCTGAATTTCGGTATCAAATCTTTTCTCTATTTCTGTGACTTTTCTCTGAACATTTGTTATTTCAGCCCTAATGCTATTTACTGATTTGTTTACCTCTGTGATACGTTGGCTTTGCGTATTCAAAATATCTAAATTGGCGTTTATTTTACCAGATAGGTTTTCATCCAGTTGGGATATATGACTAGCCATTTCTGCTTTCAAACTAGCATTCCCTTCTCGAATTTGCGCCATCATACTATTTAACAAACTTGTTAATTCCATATCCTCTCCCTTGTGACTTGCATCCACAGATACATTGGGTTCACTTTTCACTACCTTTGGTTTCACTTCCCGTTCCTCCTGTTTTGTGGGTGTGGATTCATCTATAGTATTTTCCAACCCTACAACAGTATCTATGGTCCCTAATTCTGGGTCTGACCTTGTAATGTTTTCGTCTTGCTTGTTACTATTCGACTCCATCTTATGCTGCTGTATTTCGTGCCTAATTGAAATGTTGATTAAACCAAGTATTACTTGTTTAACTCCTACTATTGGACTTTCTTTTGCTGCTTTGCAGGTTGTCGTCTTGAACTTACCAATTGTGGTATATTTGTCTACAACAGAAATTAAAATTTAAAATTTTCTTGAAACTACAAGTTTATATGAAACACTTTTATTGCAGCCATTATTCTACAAACTTGGTAAGTCCTGTCACGGTCGCCACATGCGACCGAACCGCCGAATCTTTCCATCAGTAAATGGGGTATGTTCTCAACTGACTCGGTTGTTTTAACCCCCTCCATCGACAGAATGACCCGCTTCCTACTTCCGTATGTATAAAACCGATACGGACTTGTAGCTGTCACGCCTTTGCGCTTACTGCTACGTGTTTTAACCGTAAATAGCTCAGTCCTAATGGTAAGAGGTAGTAGTGGATTCACGTTATTAATCTTTGAAGACAGTACAGCTGCCACAAGCTCAGCTCACTTTTACTCCACTCCTACCCTCGCCATTGCACCACATTAACTAGGTGCTACATGGACCTTGCTAAATTCACTTGCGTATACATTTTTGACCGTTACTTGCCAGTATTTACCTATTGGATTAGTACACTCCTAACCGGACTATTTGTCAAAGAGCTGTGATGATTGAACGGGTTCGATCCACGGCCTACAGTGCCCTACAGTTCACACGGTAGCACTGCCTACCTGACCCACTTAACTTGGTAGTGAGCTTATGTATCCAATCACCACTGCTAACAGCAGTGGGTAATCCTATCAGCACGACGAGAGCAGCAGACTTACCGTCGAATCCTCCTGAAATTACTTATAACTATGGTCGCCAGCTCTGAAGGAGCAAAAGAATAAATCAATTTTTTGGCTCGTTTCAAAGTGAAACGGCTTGAGTTGAATTTTAAACTTAATTCTGAATATTACTATTTCTGATCATTCTAGGTGATTCTACAAAGCAAATACTCTCTCAATTTCTGTGAGTTGGCTTGGTAATTACCACCAAGACAATTTAAGCAACTTAATTTAACAAACTTCTACCCTTCAACTTATTTAACGATTTTGGGATATTACTCTTTGGACAATTGCTATAGAATTAGTTAAGTGACTTTACTTGAAAGGTTACTCAGAAAAATTTAAGTAACTATAAATAGGCGACTCATTCTGGTGTGACCATTGCTCTTTTCTACATTCTTAAACGCTAAAGTATTCTACAACCAAAAGAATTGTAAATGAAAGAGGCGATGGTGGCCTCAGTCTGATTTCACTACACTATGTTTCAGGTTACTACACTTTACAATGAACAACATGCGTCGTAATTTTACTCATTACTATATTCTGTCCTCTGCACTTGCACAAAAGAAAACTGGTATTCTCCTTTTACATGTATACAAAGTTCGACTTAACAATTTCAAGCAGTCTTGCCTTGGGTAGACGTGTCGGTGCTGGTGGTGAGATGCCTGTGGCTAACGCAGCTCTTCACGCCTCATGCCCTTAATGGCGGCTGGAACTACGAGCTGTAGCACTCGTATAAGCTACTGCACGTCCGCCATAAAATCTGGGCGCAGGAACTCTTACAATCAGCCCCAGTGGCATAGAGACGGCTTCGACAACCATTCGTCGCGTTCTAGTCCACAAACGGCGACGATATTCGCCTCTTCGCTGTTGCACAATCACTTTTGCGTGAGCACAGTTACGCACGTCCGATCACGTCAACACTCCCCAGGCCATTGCATTGTTCAGTCCCTGTGTCTCCAGCTACCTCTAGCTATGCCTGTATCACCAAGAGTGGGGGCGTTCCCCTACCATCTTTTCACCGAAATTATTTAGTATTTAAGAATATTTATATTTATTACCCTGGAGTTCATACCAGTCATAATAATTTACTACTAGCGTCTTATAACATTAAATCATACACTAATAACTTATAATTACCAAGAAAAAGAATACATTTGACTCCGAGAGCTTAGCGCATTGTCTGAGACAGCGCTAATTCCCAGTTTCGCCAATAGATGGCATCAGGGTGCACTCCCTGGCAGTCTCACACCAGCGCGCCCGTCTCCGACGCGCGGGCTCCAAATTACTGTCAGCCCACCATCATTTCAGTTCCGTTACACGCCCTTCTTTGTTTTATAAATGGATACTTATTTTTCAAAGTAATGTTAAAAGACTTGAGTTTGGGCATTTTTCTAATGTTACAAACCACAAACATGAATTGTATGATTGTACACGTGTGTCCGAACATTCCAGTGCAAACTAAAACTAAAAAATGTTGCCGCATGTCAAGTTCGCACTCGCACAATGTGACAGTGGCAGCATCTGTCTTGTCGTCGCATTTTACTCGCTCCCTCTTCTTCACGCCGCCAGCTCTGCCACTATCACCAGCCGGTTTCGAATGTAATGAATATAAGCAGGTAGGGGATACATCTGATCAGTTATAGTTCGGTCTGTTTGTAAAAGCGGGACACTTTTGCTGTGGCTGGGGATAACGGGACAGCCTGGAAGCTGGACTGTCCCGCCAAAAACGGGACGTATGGTCACGTTAGTTATAGACAACAACGAAACACTTCTCGATACTCAAGTTTCGTACGCAGACGAATCAAAATGTAATAAACGCTGATATTATTTTGCTGCTTTTTAATAAATGTGTAGAATTAGAAGTTTTTCTGGATGCACTTAAGGTATCAAAAATTGTCCCAGTCTATAAAAAAGGATACAAACATCTTCCCCAAAGCTAGACACCAGTCTCCATTGTTCCTACATTCTCAAAGATATTTGAGGCACTGATACACACAAAAATAAGCAGCTTCTTTGAAAAACACAATATCCTATGTAGCAATCAGTTTGGTTTTCAAAGGGGAAAAACGCAACAGGGGCTGTCCTGGAAATCACTGACCAAACCTTAACAGCTTTTGAAAACAATAACATGGTATCACTGATTTTACGTGACCTAAGCAAAGCTTTCGATTGCATTCCTGTTGATGTACTACTGGGGAAACTAGAGTTTTAAACAATTTGTTTCAGTCAGAAAAGTAAATTCTTCCATAATGGAAATCAGCACAGGTGTGCCATAAGGGTCTATCCTTGGACCCTTCTTCTTCATTGTAGCTATTAATGATTTACCTAAAAACATAGCCCACCCTGCCATGTGTTACGCTGACGATACAACACTACTTACCACACATCAGAACATTTCAGATCTGAATAACCTAACAAAAGAAACACTTGATAAGGCACTGGGTAGGTTTGCAGCCAATAAGCTCCTGTGCAATCGTGATAAAACCCAACAACTTATAATGGGAACATCAAATTAAGTGGGCAAAAAGTCGGTAAAACTCTTAGGTATTCACGCTGACTCAAAACTCTATTCGGAGGAACATGTGAATCACTCTCAGGTGGCATACCTCATCTTGAATCTGAGGGAGGTAGTGACTTGGAGTATCTTAGGGTGACATACTTTGGGCTATTCCAGCCACATATTTCATATAGTCTGATTATATGGGGGCACTCCCCTCACATCAAGGACATCTTGAAATTACAAAAAAAAGTCTTACACATAATATGTAAAAGAGGTCATAGGAGCACTGTTGTCCTCATTTTTTCCAGACTCAGAATACTCACAATTATAAATTTATACATCTATGTGTCTGTACTCTATGTCCAAAATAATATTTCAGAATTTATTGACAGAGGAGAAATACATGAACACAACACCAGGGCTAAGGGTAATTTAAACATACTGCGCTGCCACAGATTAGCAAGAACAGGAAATTCCCATGAAGTAAACCCACTCAAAATGTTCAATAAACTGCCAATTCATGTTCAGTCTATGGACATTTTTTTTTTTCAATTAAGTGGTACAGCTGGTTGTCAGATCTTCCATTCTGTGACATTAAAGATTTCTTTTTAAATGCCTGAGGAGGATATTAGCATTTAAAATTTGTCTGTAGTTAAACATATTATTGTGTGCTGTGGTTAACCGTGTGTAATTACATAGTGTGTACAACAAACAATACAATACTTATTATATTAGATTATAGTATAGCTTATTGCATTAACTTTTAGAAGCTATCCTGGTGTAATCTGATACACTGCCATGCTTGAAATGTATTCTATAATGTACTGATACTTGTTTATTTTATTATTCTGTATGTACTAGTACATCCTGTATGACGAAGCCAATATCATTGTAAAATGATCTATGATGGATAAAATCCTTGATTCTTGATAGTGGAACCAAGTTCTTGAAAAATAATTAAATCAGATTTATTCATAGAGTATGCACCTTGATTTAGAAAAAATTCAGAAAATATCTGTTCCACAGCATTTTGCACCATTTGTTAATTGCGTGTACAACATTTCATTTTAATGGCTTTAATAGCCAGTGAGAAAATGTATAAATATTCAAAAATTTAAAGTTCCTAGGAAGCATAAAAGAATAAAAATTTAGAAGCATGACTTGGGTATCTCATTAGAGAAATAATTTTTGGATGCACTTCTGCTGCGAATGCAGATCTAACAATTTGAGATTCTATTTCTATGATATACATATAAAATATCAGTTGCTTTTTAAAATCTCGAGATTTTGATGGAAAAATACATTCAAATTAACATTGTTATATTAGTTTCTTTGGCACAACTTCCATTTTCTCACAACAAGATGGCAAGTAATGTTCCTGCTGTGTACTTGCTGGGCTAACTTCACAGCTTCTTCACTGTAATATTACATTCTCTCTTACACTTAGCAAACTCTTCACTGAATAGAAGTTTGCTATTCCTGTCCTCAGTACAGTCGTTGGCACATTGTTTATTGCAACTGTGAAGCATATCACTTCTGATTAATCCTGCATAAATCAAAGTCTACTTTGCTTAGAACAGCAAGGCCTGTATCTAATGGGGGTAAACCGGGATACCTGCCCCGGCGGCAATTTCAGAAACGCCAAATTCATATTCCTGAAGATAAAAACCTTGTTTCACAAAGCGCCCATCATCCAACACAAGGTGCTCTATTGATTATTCATATGATTTTGACACGCATCCCAGTTGGTTTTGGAACATTTTTGAACATATTCTAAGTTGATTTCTGAAGGAATCGTAACTTGATTTTTTGGATGCCTTCATAGTGTACGAGATGTCTCTGTCTCTTTGCCAGGGGAATCCCCGTCGCATCTAGCTAAATTAAATACTTGCAGCCGGCCAAAGTGGCCATGCGGTCGCTAGGCGCTGCAGTCTGGAACCGCGAGACCGCTACGGTCGCAGGTTCGAATCCTGCCTCGGGCATGGATGTGTGTGATGGCCTTAGGTTAGTTAGGTTTAATTAGTTCTAAGTTCTAGGGGACTAATGAACTAAGAAGTTGAGTCCCATAGTGCTCAGAGCCATTTGAACCATTTTTTGAAATACTTGCACACTTCAAATGAACGCGGACGGGTGAGTGCCAATTGCTGTTTGTTTATGTGGTTGATTGGGTGAGCGAATGATCAGCGTTGTAATAAGTATTAACGGAATCCATAGACTCAAATTGCCAGAGTAGAAATAAACGACTAACTGGTAAGAAAGACTAAATATTATCTTCTCGATGTAACCAAGAGAATGAAATTTTGACAGAAGATTTTCGCCGAATCGCTTCACTACCTGTTGTACAAGTCCCTAATTAGCAGCCGTTTTAAGTTCTATTCTGGGAACAGAGCAGAAAACGCGTGGTACGAACACGTAATAACGCCTAACCGGAGAATAAACGTGGGGTAAGTGAACCTGTGATACTGGTAGGGTTAGTAAAATAACCGGAGAATAAGTTTTGACAAGGGCAGGATTAGTTACAGACTTAGTGTTGACGAGATAGTTTGTTAGAACGAGGAAGGCGAAGAAATGGGACATCACACAAATTGTATGGAAGAATATGAAGATTCCAAATTAGGCCTAATTGGCGTTTGATATTGGTATTTCGTGAATTGTGTGCAATCGTGTTGTTTATGTAGATGAGGTACATTAAAATGACCATTTATGCTAAAACAGCCTAAATTATTTGGCGTGTGTTACAATTGCTGCAATATTAGAAAGGCCTATTTCGTTTTATTTAGCAGACAGTGACAAAATAGACGTAATCAAATCGAGAAACCATGACAGTCTTGGGTACTGTTCGTATCAACAGCTTTTTCAGTATTAGACAACGACTTTTTGATTTTTCGTGAAGCAAAACGTTTGACGAGGTAACAGATTCTTTCACAGAAAGGAAAGCGCGCCGTGTGAAGCTTTAGCAAGATTAGAGAGAAAAAAAAATACTGGGACATAAGGACTGAAGAAATTTGAACTGTCTTACTTGTCTCTTTTGTCTTTACTGGTTTTATGTTTCCTATATTTAATTTTATGTCACACAAAAGAGAAAGTTATTAGCTAATAGGCAATAAAGAATGCAGATTTTCTGAAGAGATCTCATTCTCCCGGTCACAAATAATACCCCTCGGTATTAATTGTTTATCTTTCTTTTTTTTTCAAGCGGGTTAGGATGTCAAACAGGCCGACTGGGACCAGGAGGGGCACCACGCTTCAGCTCCACAGAACGAAATACAGGGATCTGCGACAGAAGAATGTTGTGGGAAGAGGCGCAGCACTACACTTTGACACCCTTACAACCGAATAACATGTCTTACATTTCGTCCAAAATATATGTTTTATACATCAAACTCTTCAGAAATATATGCGCTACAAAATGAACATATTTTTGAAAAACTTTTTATTTTTGACGTCCTATTTCAAATGCTCATGGGGGGTGGTGGAGGGGGGGTACCACATCAAGTTTTTGCCCTGGTTCGGAAATATCTTAGATCGTGGGCTTTGAACAGCATCCATAATTATTGAGAAGTTGCGATAGTTTGCTGATGTTAGCCACACTGCAACATCGTTTCCAGTAACGCTCTCAACTGTTTGTAATGTGGAGTTGATTCCTGGTCCTGTGTATGTGTACACTTATGAGCCCAGAAAGCAAACTGCTTTAGTTTGATTTGTAATGCTTTTTAATTCAGTCTAACAATACAGCTTCACAGGATGTCAAAGTGTGTCTCAAAATCTTATTGTTAATTCAACGGAAATAATTTTTCTTTAACCTACATGGATTTTAAAGCTTTCTTATAGTGAAGAAAACATAGCCAAATGATTGTGTAGAAAGTCATACTTCTGGACCCCAAAAAATTACTTATTTACCAATTAAATAGTATCAAAAAGAAACCAGAGTTTGATTTGATAATACTGCTTGTTCACGACCAACTGGTAGGAAGCACATCTGTTGGTTTCACTTGTCAGATAAAGCTGCCACTGATTTCACTTATATTCCAAGAAAAAAAACCAGTCTCGGAATTTTTTGACTGCACAAACCTTCCTCATGAATCAGTGTACCTGTTAGAGAAAACTGTATCAAAATCCCTACATTAGCTCCTGAGATTTTATTTATTTATTTTTATTTATTTATTTATTTACGTCCTGAATCTTTGTGGTACATATACCATACCTTAGATGTTGGACAAAATGATATTACATTAATATACTGTTACATTGGTGTATACATTACATTTATAAATTGTTACATTTTTATATTGCTATATTGTTACATTACATTTTTATATTGATACAACCAACTTATTTTTCAAGATACTGTGTTACTGAGTAAAAACAATTTTCCAAGAGATATGATGTTACAGATTTTTTAAAGCTATGGATCTTGTTTATGGCCTTTAGATTACTTAGCAGCTTATTAAACAAATGTGAACCTGAGTGATATACACCTTTCTTGCACAGTGTGGTATAACAATGATGTCTGTGTATGTCACTATTTGCCCTTGTATGGTGTTCATGTACAGATTTATTTTGAATAAATACATTTCCATTTTTTAGCATGCTTTTCTTTAGGAACATTACAACTTCTAGTATATAGATACATGGTAGGGGTAGAATCCCCAGTTCTTTAAAGAATGGTTTGCATGATTTTCGGCTGTTGGCATTTTTCATTACCCTCACAATCTTTTTTTGTTTCCGAAATGTGGTTATGCAATGAGGACAATTTCCCCAGAATATGATGCCATATTTTAATAGGGAGTGTATGCAAGCGTAATACACAGCTCTAACTGTTTCAGGACTTGTGTTGTTCCATATAATCCTCATCGCATAAGTCATTTTGGATAGTTTAGAATTTAATGAAGTGATGTGGGAATTCCATTTAAGATTGTCTTGTAAGTAGATGCCAAGAAATTTTGCTTCACTGACACTGTTAATTCTTTGGTTTTCCATTGACATGTTTGGTTTTAATGGGTTTTTATTTTGTTGTGTATGGAAGTGTAAGACGACTGTTTTTTGAGGGTTTATCAGTAATTTATTCCTCATAAACCACTCTGAGACATTTTCACTTGTGACTTTAGCATTTAAACTTAGAGCCATTTCATTTTCACCTTCAATTAATATGCTTGTGTCATCTGCAAATAGCACTGGTTCGGAGTGTTGAACGTGTAGGGGGAAGTCGTTTATGAAAATTAGGAAGAGAAAGGGACCTAAAATGGAGCCTTGTGGTACACCGTGGGTTAATGTGGAAGGTTTCGATTGATAAGCTTGGAGTTCGTTTTTTCCCATGTGTTTTACCTCTGTTATCTGAGAGCGATTTTCTAGGTAGGATTTCAGCCACTCGTGTGGCAGGCCTCTTACACCATACCACTCTAACTTTCTTAGGAGAATTTCATGGTCTATTAGATCAAATGCTTTTGTTAAATCCAGGAAAATCCCAGAAACATTTTTGTGACTATCCACTGAATTTAAAATACGATTTATGAGGCTAAAAGTGGCTGTTTCAGTACTGCACTGAGGCCTGAAGCCATGCTGACATCCTGAAATCATATTTTTTTTGTTAAAGAAATCAGTTAGTTGTAGCAGAACTAGTTTTTCAATGATTTTTGAAAAACCTGATAGGAGTGACACAGGCCTATAGTTGACCATCTGCTGCCGATCGCCCTTTTTGTAAAGGGGTACAACTTTTGCACTTTTTAACTGTTGTGGGAAAATACCACTTGATAGTGAAGAATTGCATATATCTAGCAGTGGTGCGAGTATCTGTTCAGCTGATACTTTTATGATATAGTCTGGCACATCGTCAACTCCGGCTGAATATTTATTTTTTAATGACTTTATACTGTTTAACAGTTCTTCCCTACTTATTGGACGGAGGAACATGGATGTATTTGTTACACTATTTCCAGAAATTTCCTGTAATATTTTGTTTGATGTTTTTCCCATTTGTTCCTTCGCTAACTCACGAGCAATATTGGTGTAGTAAGAATTGAAGTGGTTAGCAATTAATTTTGGATCAGTGATCTTGCTGCCCGCCTGTGACAATACAATATTTTTGTGTGTTTCCACCTTTCCAGTAAGTCTCTGTACCGTATTCCACATTGTCTTAGCTTTGTTTGATGATTCCATAATAAGTTTGTCATTTTCCCTTAATTTTGCTTCCCTTATTACACGACTCAGAATTAACTTGTATTTTTTGAAGTGGTGAGCAAATTCAGGGCTGCTATCTGTTTTTGATAGTGCAAAAAGTTCCCTTTTTCTTCTACATGATACTTTGATCCCTGATGTAATCCAAGTTTTGGGTTTACTGGGGCCTTTACAAATTATTTTCTTTTTTGGAAATGCAATTTCGAAACAATGTCTATAAATTTCCATGAAATTATCCAGCTTTTCATCTGTGTTGTAACTGTTGTAGATTTTATTCCACGAGTGGGTACTTAGCATATGTTTGAAATGCTCAATATTTTGCATGCTGAATTTTCTCTTGTAGATAGCACTTCCATTGCTAGACAAATCAACACTTCCGCATATGGCAAGTAGCTGTGCATTGTGGTCACTGTAGCCGGTATTAAAGTTTTCTGAGGTGTGCATGTCAGTGTTTACAAAGATCGGATCAATAAGTGTAGCACTAGTTTTTGTTACGTGTGTAGGGGAGTTTATTTTAGTGCACAGGTTATATTCTTGAATAATATTAAGGAATTTTTCTCTTTGGTGGCTGTGTGTTAAGAGGTCAATATTAAAATCGCCACACAGAACTATAGTTTTGCAAGTATTTTTAAGTTTCCCTAGTGCAAGGTCAAGTTTTTTAAAGAAAATGTTTACATTGCTGTTGGGTGATCTGTAAACACACAATATTAAAGTTTTTCGTGATGTTATTTCAATAGCTGAGGCTTCAAAGTGTTTTTCGCTTCCTAAGTGATGTACACAGTCTATTATCTTATAGTCTATGTTTTCTTTTACATAAATGCAGCTTCCTCCAAGCTTTGTTATTGATCTGCAAAAGTAGTTTGCCAGAGTGAAACCGGTTATGTTTGAATACTGTAAATGGTCCTTCTCTAGCCAGTGCTCACAAAAACATAAAACTGATACCTCCTTCCACTCATTCCTAAGAAGTACATTTATTTCATCAAGTTTGTTTGGTAGAGACTGTACATTTTGGTGAACGACTTTTAAAGTGTATGTATAAGTTTGTTCTGTAACACATTCCCCTGTGGCACCCTCAGCTACTCTAAAAAACCTTTACCTGTCCCTTGGAGTGTGTTTCTTCCCAACCATTTATCTAATGTGTTTTGGCCCATTTTTGTGTTATTCGTTCTTTCCTTGGGTTTCATCCTTCCTTGTGAGTCAATTTGGACCCCTTTAACATGTTCTGCTTTATTTTTTGAGCTTTCATTGCCTGTTATGAGCCAATTATCCAACGTACTGGTAAGTTTTCTAGTGTAATGCTTTACAAAATTATATATTTTCTCTGTTAGGTATTGTTTACCAGCATAATTTAGATGAAGTCCGTGTCTGGTGTGCATGGATTTTTCAAGAGTGCTTACATCTATTACATTTGCATGCTCAAATTTTCCACAAACATCCTTTATGTCAGAGTTTATCTTAATCACTAATTGATTCACACATGACCAGGAAGGTAGGTCATGCCTCTGTGGTTGGTTAATAACTAACATATTCGTGTGGGTTGTCTGCTTCAGTACACATTTAAGAGCTATTTTTATTTCGTTGGCTTGATCCGTTGCAACATCGTTCGCACCTCCAAAAATTACCACGTAGTCTGATGGTCCAAAGTTTTTACAAGAGTTTTCAATTGGTTTTGTTACTTCCGAAAAACAAGCTCCTGGTTTCACGAAACCCATGACATTGTAGCTTGGTAAAAGGCTTGACACTCTTTCTGCAATTTGACGACCGTGACTGTCGGCGAGTATAAGGACCTGTCGATTAGCTTTCTCATGCAGACAGAGAAAATATGGCTGGGGTCTTTTATTTGGTAATGTATACAGATGCTTCTGCATGAATAATTTATGCTAAAGCCAACATCAGACCGTAAATTATCCTCTGACTAATGAAGTTTAGTGAAATACTACATGAACAAGAATTAGGCAATTTTATGTACACATGGTATATGTATTATGCATAATGTGGAAAAGAAAAAAATATGTATTTATTTAAGGAGCAAAGTTGTTACAAATAGTGCTGTTCCACCCTGCTATGCCTCAAGCCTGATGATGGTGCTGTTGGATCTGTCTCCACCCTGGAGAAGTAAATGCAAATTAGGCCACTTTGTGCTTAATTTAGTATGGAAGGATCTTGTATCCAGCAGATCCACTGATGTCAAAGCAACCTCATTATCAGTGGAATTCTCAGTGGCACAGCACTGCATGAAATTTGACTTGTGAAGAGAATGGTGCCATCTGTGCAGTATGCCCTCTTCTGACAAATTAGTCAAATGTATACACCTGTTTGTAGATGGTACAAACAATACAACACACAGCAAATCATGTATAGTCTAAGAAACATCAGTTGAAGAAATTTTCTTCAACATTAACAAATGGCTCCTATTGTTTAAAAAAAAAGTCCTACATCCTGTTTAGAAATTGTAAGATGTTTCCAGCCAGTATATGTCAAATATATGACAAACAGATAGAAGGAGGTGACAATGTTAAATTCTCAGGGTTAAGCTTTACAGTAAATTCATCTGGAAGGAGCATACCACAGAACTACTGAAGCACCTAAGCAAATATCTATTTGCAATCCAAATGATGTCAGGCATCGATGATATAAAAATAAAAAAGCTAGCTTGCATTGGAGTTAACTCATCAATCCAAGGTAGACTTTTCCAGTACAAAATCAATACTGTAAGAATTTAAAAAATTTTCTGAAATGTATTTTATTTCTTCCAGACATTTTTGCCTTCTACTTTAATGCAATTAGTGACAGAAGACTAACACAAAGAACTGTTAGTAATCACATACTTACATAAAAAATGTGGAGCGTTCTATAATCTGCAAATATTGCATATGAAAACAAAACTGAATCATTCTGGATTCCACTGAATATGCCTAAAGTAAAAGCGAAATGTGCCTGGAAAATTAAAATATATTGCAGCAAGAAAAGGCAGTTTTTATTTACAAAACAAACATTTCAATGAGAAACACTGTATTTGTGGTGTGAACTCAATAACACCCTAGAAAGGCTTTTTAAGGAATTAGGAATACTAACTACTGCTTCTTAACATATTTATTCCATAATGAAATTTATATTAAAAGAATATCTCTTTTTCCAAACCAACAGCTCAGTTCATGGAACTGACAGTACAAATAAGAATAATCTTGACAAAGATTTAAAGTCAGTAACTTTGGTCCAAAAAGATGTCAGTTATTTAGAAACATACATTTTCAATAACTTTCCAGCAGTCATAAAATGTTGACTACTAATAATATTATGAAAAGGATAGTTGCTACTAATCTTATAGCAGAGATGCTGAGTCGCAAATAGGCACAGCAAAGAAACTGTCACAATATGAGCTTTTGGCCAACGAGGCCTTTGTCAAAAGTAGACAACAGACACACACTCAAACACACACAGCCTCAGGCAAATGCAACTCAGACACACTTGAGCACAGTCTCTGGCAGTTGAAGCCTGCCAGATACTGTGGTCATGTGTGTGTGAATGGCATTTGAGCATTCACATGAGTGTGTGTGTGTGTGTGTGTGTGTGTGTGTGTGTGTGTGCGCGCGTGCACACACACATATGCACAAGCACATGCATGACAATGCCACATATACGTGTCCCTGGTCCTAGCTGCCAGAATTCTTGTCAGCCTGACGCTGTAGCCACAGATGTGATACCTAACATATTCAGCAATAAGACCAAACATCTCTGGAAAGTGTATATCAGACATTATAATACCCATCTCAAAACACAATAATATATTCGTGAACTTCACTGTCATATCCATATCTAACAAAAAAGCAATAAAGAAATTAGACTTCTTTCTCCACAACGAACACCAAACTAACCAGACCTAACAAAAGCACCAAACACATAAACAAAACAAAACGTTACTAACTCACTGAAAACACTTCCACAACCCACATTACCATACCAACAACCTAAATTCAAAACCAAGTTAGTGCTATCACAACCAAAACTCAGGTGACCCAAATACCACTTGTTAAATTCAACACATTCACATCCATCATCAGATGGCACGATCAAATACAACACAACTGGAAACACTGCCAACTCAAAAACTCCCCGCCATAGTGGCGTCACTCACCACAGCACAGGTCAAAACAGGTGGCTGTATGGGAAATGGGAATATGGATAACTGTGTACGCAACAAACTGTTCCCATAAATGTCTATACATACATATATTTCAGCACTAAGAAAGATACACGTGTACACTGTACAAGGTACAAAGGCTGACTGGAACATTAACATGGCGGCTCATCAGAGCAGTTAGAGTTCAAAGATCATGCTTTACGTGGTCGATGTGACCTATTGATGACACTCAGCCCCCTCCGCAGTACGGACTACAGCCTGTGAGGCCTGAGTGGAGGTCGTGTGGGCGTCGGCGTCAGAGTGAGTAGTGCCAGGTTGCAGGCGCACGACTGGAAGCTCCATCTGAGTTAGGGCGGCGTGCAAAGGTTCGGTGATGGGTCGCAGGTCCACATCGTAATCAGGCAGTGAGCGAGGGTGGATGATGCATTGGCTGGCCCGGGAGTAGAGGTGTGGGGAGGGGTGCGGCGTGCAAGCGTGCCTACCCCTAATGCAGATTGAGCCGTCCGAGGAGATGAACAACCGAACCCTTGGTGGATTGCGCTCTCGGGGGAGGGACAGGCTATGCACTATCTCGACATCTAGTTCCTCACACAGTGTCGAGTCTGCAATGTCTGAAAGGAGCACGAGCACACGGTCGTCAAAAGTGACAATCGACACGTCGTCGGCGCGGTTAAGTGATACATTTCAGCACAAGTTCACAAAGTTGAGAAGCAAGTCTCTCCAGTAGATGAAACGTCATCAAAACCTGCGCATGGGATTGATGACGACATGCTTGGGAAACTGGCGAACTGCGGTGACAATTTATCAGAGGGAGAAGACCCTACCATGAGATGAGCTAATTCATTGTCGGGCTCGGCAATGGAAAATTCCGGATGGTCCGACTGCGATGACAGAGGGTGCATCAGAGGCCATGAAAGCAGGCTTGAGCCTGTGAAGCGACACGGTCGGTGGGCGATCTTTAACCATAATGTTGAACGTCGTCTCGCCCCTCCGGAGTACTTCAGAGGGGCCGAGGTATGGGGGTTGCAGGGGTTCTCTAACAGAATCGTCCCTGAGCATAACGTGGGAGCATGTGTTGAGTGTGGTTGGCCCATAAGTGTCCAGCAGGGAATGACTGACAGGCAGGTGTAGCCGTGCGTGTCTAAAGGGGGTGTGCATTCTATTAATAAAGTGTGGGGAGGTGGGAAAATCCTAGGGTGCTTGAGGCGGGATAAGTTCCCCAGGTAGAACCGGGTTCTCGCCGAAAATGAATTCGGAGATGGTTCCCTGTAAGTCAGGTTTAAAGGTTGAACGGAGACCGAGTAACACCCAAGGAAGCGTCTCAGACCAGAGGCAGTCATGGTATCTGAGTGCTGTTTTAAGAGTGCGGTGCCATTGTTCCGCTAAACCGTTGCTGTGTGGGTGGTAGGCTGTTGTATGAATTTTTTTAATACTGTAAAGGTTACATACAATCGTGAAAAGTGCAGATACGAACTGTCGACCTTGGTCGGTGGTGAAGGTGGACGGGCAACTGAACCTAGCGATCCATAATGAGATGAATCCCTTGGCCACAGTTTCTGCTGTGATGTTGGGTAAAGGAACAGCTTCCACCCAATGAGACATGTGGTCGATTTTGGAGCAGATATATCAGTGGCCCTATGACGGTGGCAGAGGGTCGATACATGACGAAAACGTCCTCGCGGAATGTCAAACTTGCCAAGGGGAGGGGGGGGCGAGAGTTGTGGCGTCCGATTTTGTTGCATTTGCAGGAAATGCAGTTGCGTGTCCAGATTTGACAGTCCTGTTTAACTGACGAGGCATGTGGTGGCGCAGATGCCAGGTTCAAATGGTTCAAATGGCTCTGAGCACTATGGGACTCAACTTCTGAGGTTATTAGTCCCCTAGAACTTAGAACTAGTTAAACCTAACTAACCTAAGGACATCACACACATCCATGCCCGAGGCAGGATTCGAACCTGCGACCGTAGCGGTCTCGCGGTTCCAGACTGCAGAGCCTAGAACCGCACGGCCACTTCGGCCGGCTCGGATGCCAGGGTGTGCGAGGTTATGCAAGGTGTCGTAGGCTTGTCGGCGCAACATGGGAGGGAGCAACGGCCGCAGAGTGCCGGTAGGAGAGTCACACCACACTTCGTTTGAAATGCCGGGGAACTTGGCTATGGTAAACACAAACAATGTCTGTGTATCCGTGAGGAGAACTTGAAATTCCTCATCAGAGGCCTGGAGAGAGGCGAGGTCTGATAAATCGACAATGTGTGAGACAGTATTGATCCGCGAAAAGAAATCAGCGGGAATGTTTTCCATGCCTTTGATTTAGCGTATGTCCGCAGTAAATTGAGAGACCAGGTCGAAGTGGCGGAAAAGCCGAGGGGGTGGGTCCTCGGGAGGGCTGCAGAAGCTATCCACCAGTGGTTTGTGGTCAGCAAGATTGAAGAAAGAATGGCCCTCGATGTCAGGGCGAAAGCATTTGACGGCTTCATAGACTGCCAGAGGTTCTCTATCGAATGCGGAGTATTTCTTCTGTGCTGTAGACAGTTTTTTAGAGAAGAAATGAAGGGGTGAAACCGTGTCCCCTTTGCGTTGCTGTAATACTGCCCCGACCGCGATGTCGCTGGCGTCCGTGCTGATAAACAACTCAGCAGACAGATCGGGGTGGGCGGGTACAACGGCTTGAGCTAACGTTGTCTTTAGAGCCCTGAAGGCCTCTAGCATAAGTTCAGTCCAACGGGCTGGCTTAAGGCCCGAAGTCTGTTTGCCGGACAGCTAGTCCGTCAGCGGGGCATGCACAGCGGCGGCAGAAAGCAGATGTTGGCAGTAGTAATTTATAGTGCCCAGGAAACGTCGGAGTTCTTTGTATGTAGCCGGCGAGGGCAATGACATGATAGCCTGCACGCGGGATTTGGGAGGCTGTATTCCGTCTGCGGAGATGGTGTAAACCAAAAATGTCACAGAGGACTGGCGCGATTGGAATTTAGCTTTGTTGACCTCGACACCGTTAAGAGTGCAAGGTCTGGAGGACCTGGGATAAATGATCTTCGTGGTCTTCAGTCGACTTGCTGAAAATGAGGATCTCATCCAGGTATGCAAAGCAGATCTCGAACTGTCATAAGTCTGAATCAATGAAACATTGCCACGTTAGTGCCACATTCTTTAAGCCAAATGGCATGAAGTTGTATTGGAACAAACCGAACGGTGTAGTGATAGCAGTCTTTGGAATGTCTTTTGGCGCTACGGGAATCTGGTGATAGCCACGTTTACAGTCAATCACACTGAAGATTGTGGCAATTGATAACATATGGGTGCAATCGTTTCTGTTCGGTACTGGGTAATTGTCCATGATGGTACGAGCATTTAAGTGTCTGTAATCGCCACACATTTGAAAAGAACCGTCGTGGTTGGTGACAATGTGAATCAGTGAAGACCAATTGCTGTCTGATAGCTGTAGAATGCCAGCCTCCAGAAGTTCGTTAATTTGCTGCCGGGCCGCATACAACTCAATGAGTCCGCAGCTCGTGGTCGTGCGGTAGCGTTCTCGCTTCCCACGCCCAGGTTCCCGGGTTCGATTCCCGGCGGGGTCAGGGATTTTCTCTGCCTTGTGATGACTGGGTGTTGTGTGCTGTCCTTAGGTTAGTTAGGTTTAAGTAGTTCTAAGTTATAGGGGACTGATGACCATAATATGTTAAGTCCCATAGTGCTCAGAGCCATTTGAACCATTTTTTTGCAACTCAATGGGGTCGAGGTGTCTAACGTTGTGCCTAATAGGAGGGCCAGCAGTGGTAATTATCTTGTGTGTCGTTCCGTCAGTGACGGAAGAGACTGAGAACTCCACACGAGGCTGAGTAATGTTCTGACGTGAAGTTTTGGGACAAGTGGGGCGCAATGAGGCGTAGTCCTTAGCGCAAGTGGGAAAAGGCAGCATGAAAGTCACATGCTTATTATGTGACCGCGGCGTGCGCGTGTTTGGAGAGGTCGGCTGCGCGTGCAGCACAGAGCGGCTCAGGGCGATGTGCGTCTCGCGGGCCCCGAGGAATCGCTTCATGACGTCATCAGTAAGGCTGAAAGCGTGACAGCGCTGCCTGGTGACGAGACCTGTAAACAACTCTGTTGATGTAAGTGACGTCACACGTTGGCCACAGCGTTTATACAGACTTGCCATCAGCTATTGTTTTGGAAGTCAAATCAATCCAGATTGTCTGAATGAAGCTTCCATTAACAGAATTAAATGTAGAAAGAAGGTTTGAATGCGAATAATCTGGATTATGGTGACATAATAATCCGCAGCGTAGTCAAAGTTACACATTAGAATCTTAGGGTCTAGTGTAGCAGGGGATACAACCCGTCGGCTTTGAACAATGACGTCACAAGACGCCAGAGAGCGTGTATTACAAAGATGAAAGAGCTGAGGAGAATGTTGAGAAACAAAGGAATGCGAGAGAGATAAACATTGATCTTGTCAAAAGCCGAGAAGCGATTCTTCTTAGTGTTGTAGCTCCCTTCAGTAGCTGATAAGTGTTTTTTGGCTTAAAAAAAAAAATCTCACGAGATAGAATAAACTGATCCTACTTTATTAAGCAAACAATAAAAAAACTAAACTAAAACATAACAGCAAAAGCTGTTATGTTTTAGTTTAGTTTTTTTATTAATGAAATAGGATCAGTTTATTCTATCTCGTGAGATTTTTTTTAAAAAAAAGCCAAAAAAGACTTATCAGCTACTGAAGCATCTGTATCTTAGGATCAGTTTATTCTATCTCGTGAGATTTTTTTTTAATAAGCCAAAAAACACTTATCAGCTACTGAAGCATATTGGTGGAATAAGAAAGTGAAATATGGTAAAATAGTGAAATATAGATAAACGATCGCTTTTAGATTCACATTCAATTATTTTAATGATAGTGCTTATTAGAACACAGAACTGCTTTATTATCTATGCCTCGAAGTGAAGACATTACTATCTATGACTAAGGAATGACGTCATTGTTCAAAGCCGACGGGTTGTATCCCCTGCTTCACTAGACCCGTTTCCCCAGTAGGCCTATAAACCATGAAACAGACAAAAAAAGCCTACTTCTCGTTGTCTTCTCTTCCTTGGACTTTCACTTCAGAAACTCTGAAACATCCATTACAAAAACACATTACACCATTCACAAATCTTGATTCAGTCACTGCAATTCATATCTATTTTACTGTCAAAAATACTGACTATGATCAATGATTAATTGTGAACATTCAAAAGTTTTCAAATGTGCAGGTTACTGTTAGAATACAGTTACTACACAATTTTTGATCAGGAAAAATTTACGATGATTGCAACTTAAATACCGAAGCCATTTGTTATGAGAATACGCCGTTACCACAGATAATCCACATAGATGCATTGAAAGAAACTTTACTGAGTAACATAATGCATCAGAATACTATAGGCACAAAGAATGAAATTTCTGTAGATTTACCATACATTTTACTTTTCTTGCGCATGATAAGATTACTAACGGAAGTTACTTACTGGGCATTGTCTGGAATATAAACCATCCTTTCTCCTCTGCAAACATGTGCTTTTGCAGCAAGTATTATCAATTTTTTTCCGTGATTGAAAAGCTTTAACGCACACAAATCCCGCCATCATACACAAATCCACAAGGCATCAGAATGCCATGTTCAAAGAATATCCGCGTTTCGAAAACTACCAGCGATATTGGCTTGTGTGAGAGGCGACGTCATGCCATGATATGACGTCATGATTCCTCGGGGCCCGCGAGACGCTTCCCTCAGGGCGTGCGGTGACTGTGTTGTTACCTTTTTGCCTTGAGTAACCAGCACGGACGAGAGAGGAGTTGGCATCGCGCGGGGAACGGCGATGGCTGCCGAATCATGTGGTTGATGCGTGAGAAAGGGGGAATGTTTACCAACACGGTGGGCGTGTTTGCATCGTGTGCGCGACTATCATTAGAAGCACTGTTTGAAACACATGGCACTGCACGTAGCGGGCGTGTGGCGGATGCAGAGATCACTGAATGCGACACGTCACATGCAATCAATGTCTTTGAACTAACCTGATTAGTGTCCGTGCTGGTGTCTGCTGATGAGGGTCGATCAAGTGAATGAACTGTGGATTGCAGTTGCCGCAGTGAGGTACGAGCTGCGGTGAGCTCGTCGAAAGTGTGAGCAATGTGTTGTTGCAACTCATCATTTTGCCGACGGAGTTGCGCTGCTACGTCGTACTCTGACACTAGATTAGTGACTCAGGTCACAATTTTGTAGGCGAGGATGGAGCACTCATGAACCAAATCACATGTTGCGATGGAAACGGAACGACAAGCATAAGTGCCTGAGCACGGTATCTGATTGTCAGAAGGGTGGTGTAACACTGAACCTTGGACTATGTTTGAGGAGATTTTGTAATGGGACAAGAAATCCGTACCGGACAAGGGTACATCTAGAACCGGAGGCTCAAGGATGCAACAGTTTTGTTATGAAAACACTCTTATCGCTTGCTGTTGGCGGCGCGCCAGCGGGGACGCGCACACCTAGTACGGCTAGTGTGCGCGTTGTAGTGTCCCTTTTGCAATATTCACCCTTATCGAGATAAACATAAATAAAGATGACTGTATGTGACCGAAAATGAACTGCAAACATCGATTTATCTGCGGAAGGTAATAACACTAACTGTAAAAATATACAATATAGATCGATAGATGCAGAAAAGACATTATTTTTTTGTGTATGAGATTATAATGTGTAAGTAATTAAAAGAAGTATTATCATTTCTGTAAGAGTATAAAACGCAATGCAATGTTCGTTCTTCTGTCTAGTCTGTTTTGTTCTGTTCGTTCTGGTGTTAGCTGGAATAAGGTACACAAGCTATTGTGCTGCGCCAGCATTTGTTTCTGTCGTAACGTAATTGCAAATATTTAATAGTGTAAACTGTGTCCTAGTAATAATGTATTAGTATAAAGTGATCTCCTTGTGTTAATTCAAGAACCTACGCCACATTTATCTTATGAAAAGAATATTTAATGAAAATTATTTAGCATGTTTCCAGCTGCTGCGGAGAGAGTAACAGTGATCTCTGATTGTTAACAATTAGCCGCCATTACGCGCTACATTTAAAAATATTTTTCCACAGCACAATGTCTGATAGCCGGAGCGGAAGAAATTATGTAAAAATATTCAATGAGATTAATTGAAGTAATCCAGTGAAATAGTTTTATTAAAACTTGTCTATTTTCTATGATAGTGAACTGGAGCTGAGTAATACTACGCTATTGCATTTACAGTAATTTGTAGGGAGCCTGGCGCTCGATAAACCAGATATAATACGTAACTGGCAACCTACAAAATTCATTATTTTGCTTATTATATCTCTTTTGTATTTTTTTGAAAGCTAAAAGTAGAAACTAACTCCACTGAAAATCAGTAACAGATCACGATAAATCAAAGAACAAACAAATTTACTAGGAGAGTGTTTCCTCTAAATAAATAGTTACATTGCTTTTTTTAAGAGATATAATAGCGTCCATCATAACGTTCTGCTGGCCACTGCGAAAGCTCTAAGTCCTTATATAAGGTCAATGACCTCGCACAGTATATAAGCGAGCGCGCTCTTGCGCTACGCTCAGTCTGTGTCTTGCTGCTGCACAAGAAACTGCTTTGAATGCCACCAACATGCCCTACAGGAGGTATCGTCGTACCCGCACAACAGTCTACAAAACCATAGAAAACATCGAACTTACAACAACATCAGGAGACAAGAAAAATCGCATTCCAGTGAAGAGTGTTGCAGCCCACGCCCTTGTCGATGCACCTTGTGTATTTCTTGGATGTTCTCTTAATTTTAGCTTGGATATAAATGACACTTTCTCACATGGAAATGGATGGTTCACCGTTGCCATAGTAAGAGGTAGGTGATGTAAAAAGTCCACGGGAAATGTAGAGAAGAAGATAGATGCACCATAACTTTAGCAGAGCCAACAGTTTGCAATGTTGATTTGTTCACAGCGAGTAGAAGCGACTTCGTCGGTGAAAAAACGGGAGGAGCCAACGATGTAGGTATGATGGACACGTCAGCGCCTGTGTCGACTAGGAAAACAAGCCGTGACAAAATGTGGGTCACGTATAAACGACCGCTCGGCCGAGAGGACGAGTGGACAGAGTGCCATGTTTGAGGACGCCTGTTAAGTTCCCCGCAGGACTCAGCGTCTTTTAGGTCCTGCGGTCGGCGTTTGGGTGTTGGAAAGGTAATCTGCAATTCTTGGCCTCATCCCTGTCAATCTTGTGGTACCAACAGTACGGATGAGCCGGATGTGGCGGTGGCAGTGATTGTGGCAGCAGAGGAGGTTTGTCCTCGTTGATCTGTTCTGGAATGTAAACCAGGACGTATGGTGCATGTGGGATTCTTGAGTGCTCGGAAAGAGGAGTGAGCAGAAGAGTACTGCCCGGTGGTGTAGATGGCGTGGAGGTGGAACAAGCCCTGCCTCTGCCTGCAGATGTCCGGTAAACAGGCGGCGTAGTGCCAACCAGTGGTGAGAGGTGTGCTGGTTGTCTTTGTTGCAGTAGTGCATACAGCTGATCTGCGATGTGAAGGCAAGACCCGATAGACTCGAAGGAGTGTGGTAGCAGGTGTATCCGCAGGTCAGTAGGTAACTTGGCAAACCATACCACCCACAGGGTAACGTGCGGCATCGTGTGTTCACTCACAAGTAGCCAAAGGGGGCGCCAGAGTTGTGACGAAGTGCGGTCCCCCAGGTGTTCCTCGTACAGGATCTTGATTATTAATTCCTGTGGCGAGCAGGCGAGTCGGTCCAATATTGTCTTCTTGGTGAATTCGTATTTTGGCGGTGGCAGTGGCGAAAGGAGGTGGTCACAAATTAAATCTGAGTGGTCATGGAGGTGTGTGATGAGACATAGAAATTTAGAGCTGTCGTCGGTCACCTGATGTAACTCGGAAAGGTGCTCCACAAGCGCGAACCATGAAATGGGGTTGTCCTCGTATAAAGGAGGTAGCTTCGGCCGACGGCCAGGAGGGGGTGGCTTCGGCTTATCTTGGAAGGCCTGCTGTCCCGTGGTAGGATAGGCTGTATTGTAAACTGGCACTACTGGCGTGGGCGTGTTACTAGCAAACACATCCCGAACAACGGCCGGTTGCAATGTCCCTGATGTGTCATGGAAGCACGACACGCCAGGCATGGTCGGTACCATGGGAATTAACGGATGAGCGCCATGTGAGGTAGGCCCGCAAACTGGACCAGATGTTAAAGGGACAGTACTTAAATTGTCCACCTCGGAAATGACGCGGAAGGCCGGCACGGCAGGTGCAGATGGTACTGCGGAAGGAGCGAGCAGCTGTATGGTCGGAATCGTGACCCCCGTGATTGAGGTGAGGAGGGGGGGGGGGTAGGTGGGGGGTTTGGTACTTGGCATGGCAACAGCGAGAGTTTTCTGTGAGCATCGGAAATGCACCCCATGTGGTAGGACCATAAATCACTGGTGAAACCTGCTGTTGGTCACTATGTTGTGGTACAACATTCCTGGATGGCAAAGTGCCGTCGGGTGTTCTCAAACCCAGATCTGGTGGTTGACAGATCTGGTGGTTGAGCCTGGCGAACTTGATGTATAAAAATGTCCGTTATTAAATTGTGAGGAAGGCAAACCTGGCATAGCTTGATAGCAGTTGACCGCATGTGCGTTTTGCACAAATGGCGGCATTGCACATGGCATTACTGTAATCAGCGTTGCGGCACATAGAGGATCAAAGCACGTGTGCGAATTTGAGTCCCGTTGATGCGCGATCGATCGTTACACGATTCTGGAAATCGTCCACTTCACCTTTCACATATTGTCGTGCACAGTCCGGCAACACAAAAGCTGAGTCCATTGTTTGAGGTAACGGTTTAACACTGGTCCATTGTAGAGCTGCAAAGTTTGAGGTTAACTTCGTTGGAGAATGCATATCACTGTCCGTTAGTAGTGAAACAACTGTGGGCAGGGGATTGGAGTGGCCTGGTAGTAGTAGCTGAGCCTCCAAATCCTCATATAAAACGTTGGGTGAGGCAGCCGTGGTGTCGAACGTAAAACCTATTGACTCCACACAGCCAGTGCGGAAGATGTAGAAACTTCGAGGTCACCAATATGGGACCCAGGAATACGGATAACTGTATATGCAACAAATTGTTCCCTATACATACATATATTTCAGCACAAAGAAAGATACACGTGTACACTGTACAAGGTACGAAGGCTGACTGGAACATTAAGGTGGCTGCTTGTCAGAGCAGATAGAGTTCAAAGATCATGCTTTACGTGGTCGATGTGACCTATCAATGCCACAGGTGGAATCGGACACTTCAGTTGATGAATTTCTTAATTTCAATAAATATCAAATAATGCAAGCATTAGTACAATCTAACTTTGATACAAATTGAGTATAGTAATGAAATCATTGTAAGTAAGTGTTCTGTTTGATTATGCGTGTCTAAGAACTGTCTTGTGCACCCCAGTTTATTGAACATTTACAAGTTTTGTGACAAGTTACATAATAACTTATAAATGAAAACATGTTTAAGGTTTTTTTGACTTATCCTATATCTATGAGGACAATTTCACTTGGAATCTGTATAAGGAACGTTAGTATATTTTTTTCTTTGTAAATATGTTTCGTTTATTGTGTTTTCTGGCATATTCTACATCCTGGTGGGTCTCCTCACTAAGGATCTATTGGAATGAAAAGAACACCCGACCCAGTCGACTGTGGTCTGTACAAGTGTCTGTGAACCATCTACAGCCCTATTATGGACTTGACCTTTGCTTTTCCATGAACTTTGAGTATAGGACACTATCCATCAGCTGGCTGATTTTGCTGTACCAATGTACACTCTGTATCGGACACTCCCTTGTGTTATCCTGCCAGCTGTTAATGACCTCTGTGTGAATTAAGGTTGTGTGTCACTGAACATTACATGTTGTTACCATCAGACTGGGGCCTGTTGAGTATCAGACTGCATAAGCCACTGAAGTTCAGTATGATAACTACAATATAGAACTTCTACTTTGATCAAATGACTGATTTTCTCAGAAACTCTGTCAAGGTTTTTGAACATGCTCTGGAAAACATGTCACAGTATCGTATTAACGGAGATGTGGCCTCTGGAATTTACTGAGTACTCAAAAGCCAAGGCTAGATTGGGAAAAAAATTCTTTGGATGGTTCACACAGCTCATTCAATGGTGTCTGAGAAATAAGCCATACTGAAATGGCCTCTGAAATCACAAAAGCATAAAGGATTCCAGTCTAAATGTGTTGAAAACATCTTAAGTGACTACCACAAGTGCAAACAATGGACAACCAACTAGTGCCAGTTAGAAATATACCAAATACCTAAGCCAGAAAGTGATGGCTGCACATGCTAAAAAATACTTTTGGATATGGCACCTGCTGAGAGTAACTAATTTGATAGCATTTTGGTGTGATCATCTTCATTGATGAAGTCTTAGCGACGTTACCTGCACCCATCAATATATTATTATTGGATAATCCATTGAGCTGTTTTATTGTTGGTATTTACTTGGGGCATTCAAAAATGACTGGTGCAACATTTTTTTTTTGTTTCACAGAAAACATTTACTGAACTAACAAATATAGATTATGTTAAAGGTATTCCCCACTAATGTGTATGCGCTTTTTCCATCTTTCTTGCAGCTCTCATATTTGTGTAGGAAACCATTCTTTGGGGTATCCCTGCACCGTTGGTGGACAACTGCCTGAAGTCATCATAGGTTGTGAACTTCTTACCATGTATGACTTCTTTCATTGCAGTAAATGGAGCATAGTCACTAGGAGCCAGATCCAGTTAATGTGGAGGATGATACAACACAGAAAACCCTAATTCACAAATGGTGGCAATGGCCTGGTGACTCATATGGCCACATATTGTCATGTCTGATCAGAATGACATGCTCCCATTTTCCATGGCGGTGTTGTTAATCCATTGGCTGACTCTGTGCAGCGAACTGCAGTCCCGATCACTGTTGAGGGTCATACTGGGAGGGAGCCAATCCACCAGCAGTATTCCTTCCTGAACCCAGAACACAGTTGCTATTTGTTTCTGCCCAAATAGTCCAGGCCCTGACTTCTTGGGATGAGGGCTCCCAGTATGCTTCCACTCCACAGACCGAGATTTCTTTTCTGTAGCCTCAAAGAAGAACCATAACTCATTGACAGTGACCAGATGCTCCAGGAATTCTGCTGGATCTGCACTGTACTAATTATGGCACCAACTGTTGGCATATCTCCATACACTTTCATTCCTTCACATTGGTGAGGGAATGGCACACCCATTGTGCATACACATTCTTCATCTACAAATCCTCAAGGATGGTGGTGTGAAGCATCCCTTGTGATAGACCTTTCGCCTTCTGTAGTTTGCCAAAAGTGATTATCAAGTATTGACACACTGAGCATTGCTTGGTCTGAGTGCAGTTGCTGGACGCCCAGTGCTTTTGCATTTTTCAGCACAGTCCCTGCTGCCTCTGAATTCTGAATCCAACAAGACATGGATCTGGAACTTGGTGCTGTTTCCCCACCTATGGCTTTTGATGTCTGTCCAGAGAAACCACAGTGTCCACCATGGCCCATGCCTGTGTGCTCCCATTTTGTCTTGTCAGTGCCCACCAGTGTACTCACAAGCCAAAACAAGAGTTGCTGCAAAGCCCCACCAGTGGGAAGCAGGAACACCCTCTAGTGTAGTAGACAGTACTATAGTCTGTTCATACTTACATTGACACACATTTCAAACTTTTACTTTGCAGAAGTTATAGGAAACGTGCCAATCAATACTGAATAACAATATAATGGAAAAGATAGTTGCTACTCACCATATAGCAGAGATGCTGAGTTGCAGATAGCACAACAAAGAGACTGACACAATATAAGCAATAGGTATGGGAAGGGGAGGCTGGCAAAGCTTATAGGTGACAGTGTAGTGAGTAGGGTGGTGGTGGGATCACTCATGGAAAAATTCTTGTAGTAGTTGGTGTTAGAGCTGCACCTTTTTTAGATTGAAGTCAGCTGATGGTATGCTTGCTTAAAGTATGTTCCTCTGACTAAGGGCTCACCTTCAGGGGATGTCAAGTAGAGAAGGAATTAGCATATTTCATCAAAATACAAGAGTTATTAGAGATAAAGTTAGTGAACTGCTTATAGATGTTGACTCTGAAAGTATTGATATATCAGAGCACCACTTAAATAATTTGACAATTCAGAGGCTTCCTTTACCAGGACGCAGATTAGCTGGCTATTTACAAGGAGTTCCTTGTGGGGTGGGGGAGTGGCTATGTATGCAAAAAACAGTATTCTGTTTGTGTCCATAGGCGTATCATGGCACTGCACTGAACAGATATTTGAATGTTGTGCAGGGGCAGTTGAATTTAGTGAAACTAAATTTCCAATTGTTGTTGTTTATAGGTCCCCTAACTCTGAATTCAGAGCATTTTTGTTCAAGCTAGAAAGGGTTCTTGATTCATTTTGTAGGGAGTAACAGAAATTAGTTATATGTGGTGACTTCAATATAAATTTTGTATATGATGATGCAAGAAAAAGGATGTTGGTGGATCTCATAAATTCATATGATCTGATGCAGATTGTGTTTTTTCCAACTAGTGTGCAGGGGAACAGTAGCGCAGCCATAGACAATATTTTTATTCATTCTTCATTACTAGATGGGCATTTTGTTAGTAAAAGGGTGAATGGCCTTTCAGACTATGATGCACAAATTTTAACACTAAAAGGCTTTAGTACTCAAACAAATGTCACATTTAATTACAAACTATGTAGGAAATTTAATCCAACAGCAATAGAGAGTTTTTTAAACCTTGTCAAGGAAGAAGAGTGGCAGGATGTTTATAGTGCCAATAACATAGATGATAAATATAATGCTTTCCTTAACAAATTTCTCATGCTCTTGAGAGTTGCATTCCAGTAGAACGTTCTAAATGTGGTACTAGCATTAATAGGCAGCCCAGGTGGCTGACTAGTAGGATAAGGATATCATTAGAACAAAGTGGGAATTGTATCGAAATGTTAGAAGTAGTCACAATCAAGCTACAGTAGCCCATTACAAACAGTATTGTAAGGCACTTAAAAATGTTATTAGGAAGGCAAAGAGTATGTGGTATGAAAATAAAATAACTAATTCACAGGATAAAATTAAAACCATATGGTCAGTTGTGAAGGAATTGTGTGGTCAGCAGCACAAGGTCAACAATATAAAGTCAGTTCACAGTAAAAATATTTCTGTTACTGACAAATCAGATACATGTACAGTATTTAACTATCATTTTCTGAGCATTGCTGGTGAATTAAAAGGACTCTCACGGTTATGATGGAGTGCCTAGCAGAATATTGAAGTACTGTGCTGCACATGTTAGCCCTGTATTTAGCCATATTTGTAATTTTTCCTTTAGGAATGGTCAGTTTCTGAGCGATTGAAGTACTCAGTAGTAAAGCCACTTTATAAAAAAGGAGAAAGAGATAATGTAGATAATTTTAGACCTATTTCTATGCCATCAGTGTTTGCTAAAGTTATTGAAAAGGCTGTATAGGTAAAGATAATTGATCATTTTGTATCACATGATTTGCTATCAAATATGCAGTTTGGCTTTAGAAGTCTAACAACTGAAAATGCTGCATTCTCTTTTCTCTGTGAGGTACTGGAAGGGTTAAACAAAAAGTTTCAAATGCTAGGCATATTTTTTGATTTAACTAAGGCATTTGATTGTGTTGATCACAAAATAAGTGATGTGGGGTCTAAGTGGGGTACAGTGAAGTGGGGGGTGCCCCAGGGATCAGTGTTGGGGCCACTCCTGTTCCTTCTTTCTATAAATGATATGCCCTCTACTATTACGTGTAACTCTAAAATTTTTCTGTTTGCTGATGATACTATCTGGGTAGTAAAAGACATGTGCAGCATTGGCTCGGTTTCAAGTAGTGCAGTTCATGACGTAAGTTCATGGCTTGTAGAAAATAAACTAATGCTAAATCACAGTAAGACTCAGTTTTTACAGTTTCTAATGCACAATTCAACAAAACCTGACATTTTAATTTAACAGAGAGGGCATATGATTAGTGAAACTGAACAGTTCAAATTTCTAGGTGTTCAGATAAATAGTAAGCTGTCATGGAAAGTCCACATTCAGGATCTTGTTCAAAGACTTAATGCTGCCATTTTTACTATTTGAATGGTATCTGAAGTGAGTGATTGTTCGACATGAAAATTAGTCTATTTTTCTTATGTTGTATGGTATTATATTTTGGGGTAACTCTTCCCATTCGAAAAGGATATTTTTGTCTCAGAAACGGGAGTTCAGGCAATAAGTGGTGTAAGTTCACGAACCTGTTCACAAGGCTGGGTATTTTGACATTGCCCTCTCAATATACATATTCCTTACTGTCATTTCTTGTTAACAATATTAGCTTATTCCCAAGAATAATCAGTCTTCGCTCAGTTAATACTCGGTAGAAATCAAACCTGCATTTGGATCCGACTTCCTTAACTCTTGTGCAGAAAGGTGAGCAATATACTGCTGCATCCTTTTTCAATAAGCTACCACTCAAATTCAAAAATCTTAGCAGTAATTCAAATCAAAACTGAAGTGTTCTCTCTTTGGTCACATCTTCTATTCTGTCGAGGAGTTCCTTGAAAAATTAAGCTGATTCTTGTTGTATTGTTGATTGCATTTACTTAAACTTATGGACTGACTTTTTTTGGGTTCATAAAGATTTATTTTTATCTGTTATTACTTTCATGTTGTAATTTCATGTACTGACACGTTCCATAACCTTGGAGATTTGCTCCTCAATTTGGTCCTATGGAACTTGACGTGTAAATAAAATAAAATAAAAACCTGACCAACAAGGCCTTAGTCAAGAAGTAGATGAAACACACACACACACACACACACACACACACACACACACACACACACACACACACACACTGCATGCAAACACAGCTCACACACACATGACTGCAGTCTCTGGCAGCTGAGGCCACACTGCGAGCAGCAGCAGCAGTGCATGATGGGAGAGGCAACTAAGGGGGGGGGGGCTAAAAAGGAGACTGGGGTGGGGAAGGGAAGGTTAGCTGGGGAGGGTTGGGGGATGGTGAAGTGCTGCTGAGGAGCATGTATGAACGAAGTGCAGAGAGGGTAGGGCAGCTAGGTGCAGTTAGGAGGTTAGACGAAGGGCAAGGGAGAGGTTGGGATGGGGGAGGGGGGCGGGGGAGCAGAAAAATGAGAGACATAGAAAGAGTGGATGCGTTGGTGGAATAGACAGCTGTGTAGTGCTGGAATGGGAACAGGGAAGGGGCAGGATGCGTGAGGACAATGACTAATGAAGGTTGATGAAGGTTGAGGCCAGGAGGGTTACGGGAACAAGGATATATTGCAGGAAGAGTTCCCACCTGCACTATTCAGAAAAGCTGGTGTTGGTGGGAAGGATCCATATTGCACAGGTTGTGAAGCAGTTACTGAAACAAAGAATGTTGTGTTGGGCTTGGGCGGCACGCTCAGCAACAGGGTGATCTAGTTATTTCTTGGCCACAGTCTGTTGGTGGCTATTCATGCAACAGACAGCTTGTTGGTTGTCATGCCCACTTAGAATGCTGCACATTGGTTGCAGCTTAGCTTGTAGATCACTTGACTGGTTCTACAGGTAACTCTACCTTTGATGGAATAGAGGGTGTTTGTGACCAGACTGGAGTAGATGGTGGTGGGAGGATGCATGAGCACAATGAGAGATAGTCGAAACCCTAGCCAAGAATGTAATTCAGTTGTTCCAGTCCCGGGTGGGGAATGCTTCTCTTTGGCCAGATGATGAGACTTTAGGAGGTGGTGGAGACTGGAAATATAAGGCACAGGAGATTTGTTTTTGTACAAGGTTGGGAGATTAATTATGGTCTGTGAAGATCACAGTGAGACCCACGGTATATTTTGAGAAGGACTGCCTGTCATTGCAGATGCAATGACCACATGCTGCTATGCTGTATGAAAGGAACTTCTTGGTATGGAACAGGTGGCAGCTGTCGAAGTGGAGGTATTGCTTATGGTTAGTAGGTTTGACATGGACAGAGGTACTGATGTAGCCATCTTTGAGGTGAAGGTCAACATCTAGGAAGGTGGCTTGTTGAGTTGAGTAGGACCATGTGAAATGGTTGCTTGGCTCATGGAATTCCCACAAGTGGCCTTACCATCAAATTACCTATCTCCGGCTGCCACTCCTCCTTCCACAATGACCTCCTTCTGTTCAGATTCTGCCAATCCTTAGCCCTCTCCAACATAGTCCTGCAAAACCATGTCAACCAAGCCCAAACCCCCTTGCAACATCTTCCCTCCATCCATAAAATTCTCCTGCTACATAACCCCAAATTTCCTGGAGCCCAAGACACAGATTGAAACCTTTGCCATCCAGGAACTAGAGCAACATAACTATGCCACCTCAACAAACTCTCCACCATGCTCACTTCCTATTCTGCCTTAGAGTACCACTGTCCACCACCTCTACAAACCACCTCCAAGATACCCTCATAAGCCCTCATAGCTGACAAACCCTGTCTCACAAACTTACTGCATTTACCTCACTCTCCAAAACTCCCTCCCACCACCACACAGAATCCAGAACCTAATCAGACCCAAAACACAGTCATGAACCTTTCCTTCAGAAGCCTTATCCCCACAGAAATATCAGTTATTTCCAAAGGCCTCACCTTTTGCCCCACTTCCAAATTCAGCCATGCAGGACTTGTTGAAGAACTTCTCTCCTTCTCCTGGTCCCTACAGTGGAAACACTTTTTTGCCACCAACTGTACCAATAAGACTCAACCAAAGACCCGTGTTGAACCCTGACTGACTCAGTTCACTCCTCCATCCAACTATGATTGACCCCCACTGCCCCCAAATCACCCCGTGTTAACTTTCCTGAATTTCTTAACCTTGAACCTTGCCTCACCACCATTCCCCAAATCCCTCAATGTGCATACTAACCTTACATCCACAGAAAGAAAAACTGATCCTGACCTTATAATCCTACCTGTTGACAAAGGCTCCACTACTGTTGTTTTGAACCACAAGGATTACCTGGCAGAAGGACTCCACCAGCTGTCAGATACATACATCTACAAACCTTGCCACAGTGATTCCATTCCAGAAATCCAGCATAGTCTCAAGTCTCTCCTCAAACCCCAAGGCCCATCACAGAACTTCTCCCTGGAGTTCATCTCTCTACTCACTTCTACCACTCCACCCACTCCTACCTTCTACATGCTTCCTAAAGTCCTTAAACCAAACCATCCAGGACGCCCCATTGTGGTCAGTTACTGTGCTCCCACTGAGAGAATCTCTGGTCTCGGAGGCCAACAGCTTCAGTCTATACCCAGAGCCTACCCTCCTATGTAAGAGATAGCAACCATTTCCTTCCCTGACTGTCCACACTTCCTGTTCCTTTACCACACAATGCCCTGCTCATCAATATTGATGCCACCTCCCTTAACACTAACATCCCTTACGCCCATGCCCTTACTGCTATTAACACTACCTTTCTGAACACCCGACGGAGTCCAATCCAACAACCTCCTTCCTAGTCGCCATGACCAACTATATCTTCACCCTCAGTTACTTCTCCTTTGAAGGCATTATCTACAAACAAATCTGTGATACGGCTATGGGCACCCACATGGGACCATCCTATGCCAATTTATTCAAGGGCCATCTACAGGAATCCTTTCTAAACCTGTCACTGGTTCAGATTCATTGATGACATCTTTGCAATCTGGATCGAGCACGAGGACAGTCTATCCACATTCCTCCAGAAGCTCAACAGCTTCTCCTCCATTTGCTTCACCTGGTTCCACTCAAGCCAAACCTACTCAACCCAACAAGCCGCCTTCCTAGGTTGACCTTCATGTCAAAGATGGCTGCATCAGTACCTCTGTCCATGTCATATGTACTAATCACCAGCAATACCTCCACTTTGACAGCTGCCACCCGTTCCATACCAAGAAGTCCCTTCCATACAGCCTAGCCACCCATGGTTGTCACATCTGCAGTGACAAAGCAGTCCCTCTCGAAATATACCAAGGGTCTCATTGAGGCCTTCACAGTCCGTAATTATCCTTCCAACCCTGTACAAAAACTAGTCTCCCATGCCTTATCTTTCCAATCTCCACCACCTCCCAAAGTCTCACCATTCCCCTAGTAACTCAGTACCACCCAGGACTGGAGCAACTGAATTACATTCTCCGCCAGGGTTTTGACTACCTCTCATTGTGCCGTAAAATGGGAAATGCCCTGATGCAAGACCTGTTCCATACATCCTCCCACCACCACATACTCCAGTCTGGTCACAAACATCACCTGTTCCATCAAAGGCAGGCCTACCTATGAAACCACTCATGTGATCTACAAGCTAATCTGCAACGAATGTGCAGCAGTCTTTGTGGGTGTGACAACCGACAAGCTGTCTGCATGAATGGCCACTGACAGACTGTGGCTAAGAAACTGTTGCTGAGCAAGCTGCCCAACACAACATCCTCCATTTAAGTGACTGCTTCACACCCTGTGCCACATGGATCCTTTCCAGCAAAACCAACTTTTCTGAATAGCGCAGGTGGGAGCTCTCCCTGCACAATATCCTGGTTGCCGTAACCCTCCTGACCTCAACCTTCATTAGTCATTGTCCTCACCCATCCAGCTGCTTCCCTGTTCCCATTCCAGCATTCCACAGTTCTCTACTCCACCAACACACCCAGTCTTTTTATGTCTCTCGTTTTTCTGCTCTCCCCCCCCCCCCCCCCCCTCCCAACCTCTCCCTTGCCCTTCGTCTAACCCCCCAAATGCACCTAGCTGCCCTACCCTCTCTGCACTTTGTCCATGCGTGCTCTTCAGCAGCACTTCACCATCCCTCACCCCTCCCCTGCTATCCTTCCCTGTCCCCACCTCAACCTGCTCCTTACTCCACCCAGTTGCCTCTCCCATCATGCACTGCTGCTGCCACTCACAGTGTGGCCTCAGCTGCTAGAGACTGCAGCCATTTGTGTGTGTGTGTGTGTGTGTGTGTGTGTGTTTGGCTCAGCTGGCATGTGTCAGAAACATCGTCTGTAATCATGTTATGTTGGCGATGCCCAGGGCAGCAACCGATGAGATGCAGTGTCTCATTGTGTAACTGGACATTCATGTCATAATGGTGGATTTCCAATTGGGCACAGGTACAGCGTTTAGTTGTAGTTCAGCAACCTTATGGATCACTTCATATTTGTGGTGATGTAGTCTACTGTTGACACTCCAGCAAATATCAATTTGTAACCTTTTCCTCGACAGGATGAATTGTTGACTAAATTGGACGGGGGGTGGGGGTTAATATTTTTCAAAGACAATCTCACTGACGCCTACTTTCAGTTGCCAGTAGGTAAGACAAAACAGTTTTTAGGGCTTAATATTCCATTTGGGTTTGCAAGTGCTCCTGCGATATTTTGGAGATACCTCAAGCAACTCGTACAACTGTGTCAGTTGTTAAGACAATGTATCACTTATTGAGGCCATGTGGGAGCAACACTGGTGAAATTTCGAGATGTTGAGCTGCTCCAAGAAATTGGTCTGCACTGTCACCTTGACAAACATTGTTCTTTTGCACTGTGTGTCATGTACTTGGGTTGTATATTAAGTCGACATGGGGTTGTCCCAATGCAGAATCACATTGCCGCAATTGCTGACTTTACTGGCTCCTAAGAACCTCAAAGCACTACAGTCATTTCCCAGCAATGTACATTATTAAGCCAAGTTTATTCCAAGTGTGACCCACATTTCTCGTCCCTTCAATCAAATGCATGAAAAAGGAGTTAAATTTGTGTGGTCAGAGGCATGCAAGAAGGCCTTCATGAGTGCCTTTGGCACGTCAGATCATGGAGTGGATGCTGCGCTGTCCCACACGTATGCCTGTGGAACAGAACAGCCCATTGTATTTGCATCAGAATCATTAAGTGTGGTTTAGGGGAATTATTCACAAACTGAGGAGGAGGTGTTGGCTATCAGATATGGCATTTAGAAGTTTCATGTGTTCCTCTGTGGTGCAAGTTTCACCTGGTCACCGAAAACAAGTCTCTTTTGTCATTGTTTGGCCTCCGTCTGAAACGTCTCGATAACATGGTGCAGCAGTTGCAATAATGGATGTCGTTCCTCAGTAACTATACCTAAGAGATCCATTATCGACCCACCATACAGCAGTCCAATGCAGACACGTTTTCTGATTGCTGTGTGGCCCAGATGGCACATCTAATAGGAAGGTGGTGATGTGTTTTGCCTTCCATATAAACCAATGACACATCCTCGACAGATTTCAGATTATGGAGCATGAAGTAGTGGCAGAAATGACCTGTGATCCACTTCTCCTACAGTGTTGTCCGCTGTATGGTTGGGATGGTCAGAGTATTCACCGAAGGCTTTCTATTTTAGGCTAAGATTGGTTTCCAGTGATACAACTTTGAAAGGAATCAAGCATAATGAGAAGCAGGTAATAAATATTTTAAAATATCACAAGATTCTTATAAAAATACAGTGAAAAATAATGTTAGGATATTGCAACAGAATACCAGAGGATTAATAAACGAAGTAGATTAGCTTCTTTTTGCGTAGAAGATTTAGAAACAGAGGGTGGAATAGATGTACTGTGTCTGTGCATAATATAGTCACCAATATGGAAAAGGTAAATGTAGGTAAGTAGGAACAACATGGAAAAGGGGGAGTTGCCATATATGTTAAAAGTTATCATGGTGTGAAAAATTTAGAAACTAAAAAATATTGTGTAGAGCAACATATGTGCCTGTGAGCTTTAAACTATATAATCATAATTTTATAATCGTAACTGTGTATACGTCCCCATTGGGAAATTTTCAACTATTTCTGAAAAACTTGGATTCCTTGTTGTGCTATCTGTTGGACAGAGGGAAGCAAATTATTATTTGTGGGATTTCAATTTAGATTTTCTGAAAGAGTCTGACAGGAAGAATGATCTTGAAGTATTACTTCATTGTTTCAATTTGCCATCAGTTATTGATTTTCCTACTTGGGTAGTACAGGGGAGCAGCATATTAATAGATAATATTTTCATAGACCAAGATAAATTTAATTAAATAAAAGTTTATCCTGTTTGAGAATGGCCTTTCTGATCATAATGCACAACTTGTTACAGTATATGATGGAGCTCCATAAAGTAATGGAAAACGTCCTCCAAATTGGTGTGTTCAATTAACAGTTGCAAATTTTAGGGAAAGCTTGTAGCAGTTTATAAAATATAAGTTATTTCATGATAAATTTGTGAGAATTTTTGAAAGCAGTTTCCCTAAGAAAGTAGTGGAATATAATTGTAAGAAACCACATAAAAAACCGTGGCTTACTAAAGGGATAAAAATGTCTTGTTACCAGTAAAGAAAAATGTATCTAACAGCAAGAAAGAGTAAAGACCCAGAAACAGTCAAACATTATGAAAACTTTGAAGCCATTTTGACTATTTTTCGACCATTTAACCTGAAGATGAGGTATTCCCTTGAACAATGTTGCTAAATAAATAAGTAATGCAATAACTAACAAAGTTTGTGACTGGTAAAAATAATTTAATTAAAAAACCTTTACATATTATGAAAACTACTGCGCTCTATGAAGGAAAGTTGTTAAAAAAGTCCGGAAGTATATATACAGGGTGAGTCACTAACTATTGCCACCTACAATAACTCTGATAGTATGATAGTAGCTGAAAAGTTTGTGGGACAAATGTTGCATGGGACAATGGGGGCCATAATATAACATTGGTTTTTTGTTGCTAGGCTGTGTTGCGTCAGATATATGAAGGTCAACTTTGTTGTTGTTGTTGTTGTTTTTATTATTATTATTATTATTATTATTTTTTATTAATGGAATGCTATAGTTTCATACTTATTTTCTGATAGCGGCTATCGAGATGAATCCAGTGATGTGTAATAGTAAGGTCTTTGAAGGTCACCGTAGGTCACGAAGGGGCCATGAATGTCCATTTACAGAGGGTGTTCGAAGTGATGACCATTGGTATCAATGTAGTGCTGCAATCTTCTTATCATGGATTGAGTGGTATTCTTTATCACTGCGGCACTTATCGAAGCACATGCTCTGACAATTCTCTTTCGTGTATCGTGCAAATATTAAATATTCACCGAATATGGCATATCCATCTAATGTGCCAGTGACATGTAAACACGATTCGTTGGTTTCGCAATACAATACTAATAGGAATGGTAAGACTAGTATCATCGAATCAAGTGAATGTGAATGATGTATTCCTTCAAAGAACTAGTCGATATGCTTCTCTTTTACGGAAAATGCCAATGAAATTCAGTGAGGGCTAGAGACTTATACGCTGAGCAATATCTTCAACATACTCATCCTACAAATCATACATTTAAATATGTGTATGATAAATTGAGAACAACTGGATCTGTAACACATCGGAAACATATCTGGCCACAGGAAAGTTACTAACAAGAAAACAGAAATTGGTACTCTTGCCACTGTGGTTTAAGATCCTTGTGTTAGTTCACATCAAATCGCAAGGGAATCTGGCATGAGCCAGAGTAGTGTTGTTCGTGCTCTGCATCACCATAAATATCCTTCTTACTATATCAGTCTCCACCGAGAATTACTGGTACGGACTGCACATGTCGCATTGAATTCTGCCGATGGGCCCAACTTCAGATTCAGAGGATGACACATTTATTAATTTGATTTTATTTACTGATGAGGCTACATTCATGAACCATGGAAACGTTAATTTGTGTAACATGCAATACTGGGAAACTGCAAATCCATGTTGGCTGCAGCAAGTTGCATACCGAAAACCATGGTCAGTGAATGTATGGTGTGGGATTCTGGAGGACAGAATTATAGGCCCCTATTTCATCAAAGGAAATCTTAATGGTAGGAAGTACACCACATTCCTGCAAGAAACATTAGGTCTGTTATTGGAAGAAATACCTTTAGGAACAAGGAACAGAATGTGGTATCAGCACGATGGGTGTCCGGCACATTTTTCGCTGATGGCTAGAAATGAGTTGCAGAGACAATTCTCAAATCGTTGGATTGGATGCAGAGGAGATGTATCGTGGCCGACTCATTCATCAGACTTGACACCTCTGGAGTTTTCTTGTGGGGATTTGTAAAAGACATTGTTTTATAAAGACGTTCCAACTACACCTGAAGATATGTGAGAGAAAATTGTCAGAGCATGTGCTTTGATAAGTGGTGATGTGATAAGGAATACCACTCAGTCCATGATAAGAAGATTGTAGCACTGAATTGATACCAATGGTCATCACTTCGAACACCACCTGTAAATGGACGTTCATGCCACCTTTGTGACCTTTGTTGACCTTCAAAGACTTTACTGTTAACACATCACCGGATTTGTCTCAATAGCCTCTATCAGAAAATAAGTACCAAACTTAAAAAAAAGTTGACCTTCATATCTCTGAAACAACCCCACCTAGCAACAAAAAACCATCATAATGTGGTCCCCATTGTCCCATGCAACTTTTCAGCGTCTGTCATACTTTCAGTGTTATTCTTGGTGGCAATAGTTAGTGACTCACCCTGTATTATGTCTGAGACTCGCAACTCTGGTAATAAGATTAAAACAATTGGAATATCGTTGGAAGGGAAACACAGCAACCGAGGACACAGGATGACTGTATTACCAACAAACTGAATAAAAGTTTCATTGACAAAAAGTCAGAGGTTGAAACATTTTTAATAATCATTTTTTAAATGTTGTGGAGAAAACAGGATCCACATGCTCATTAGTAAAAGCAAAGCTATATATGGAAGAGGAAATACCTAAGCAATTTGATGAGACTGAAATTCTACTCACGTCTCCTGACATTAGGTAAATAATAAACTCATTCAAATACAAAAGCTCACTGTAATTGTTGGTATCTCTAGCAAAGTACTAAAAGCTTGTTTCGAACAGGTAAGTTAGATTCTCAGCTACCTATGTAATAGCCCACTGAAACAGGGTATTTTTCCTGATAGATTGAAATATGCTATTTTTAAAGCATTGCATAAAAAGGGAGATAAGGCCGATACCAACAACTACCACCCAATCTCGCTTCTGACAGATTTGTGAAAAAGTAATGTATTCAAGAGTAGTTTCACATACTTGAAAAAATAAAGTAGTAACAAAATACCAATTTCGTTTTCAGAGAAGGCTTTTCAACAGAAAATGTTATATATATTCTTTCACTGATCAAGTATTAAATGCTGTGAATAATCAAACATTAGCAGTTGTGATTTTCTGTTATTTCCCAAAGGCCTTTGACTGTGTAAATAATGGAATTATTCTTGATAAGATTTGTATTCTGGTGAGAGTTTAACAGTGCACAAATGGTTTAATTTTTACTTAACGGGAAGGGTACAGAAAGTTGAAATAATCAGTTCACATGATGCACAAATATCGGCTGGTTCCTCAAATCGGTGAGGTATCAAGAATGCCAAAAATCCTGTCGGAGGAACATCCGCAACTGAGCATTATACCAGAGGTTGAAAATACTGCTACAGTTGTAAGGTTCTTTTATTTAACACATGGGCTCTTATACACCGATCTTCAGGTGTCATAACTTGATACTGTGACCCCGAGCACCGCAGTGGATGAGTACAAGATGCCGTGTGCTACCAACGAGCGCAGAGCATGCTTTGCGCCCATTGGTAGCACACCGTTTCTTGTACTTGTCCACTGTGGCGCTTGGGATCACAGCACCAAATTACAACACCCGAAGATGAGCGTATAAGAGCCGGAAACCAATCATGTATTAAATGAAAGAACCTTACAACTGTAGTGATATTTTCAACCTCTGGTACCAAGAATGGGGTTACACAAGGTTTAGTCTTGGCTTCATTTTTTTTCTTAGTATATTTTAAGGACTTGCCACTCTACATTTATGAAGATGCTAAGCTAGTTCTTTTTGCTAATGATACAAGTATAGTAATCACACCCAACAAACAAGAATTGGCTGAGGAAATTGTAAATAATGTGGTTCAGAAAATTATTTTAGAAAATTGTTAAGGGGTTCTCTGCAAATGGACTGTCGTTAAACTTTGATAAAACACTGTACATACTGTTTTTTACAGTAAATGACATAACACCATTAATAAATGTAAAGTTTGAAAGAAAGTCTGTTGCAAGGCAGAATGTTCCTCTTTTTATTGGTGTGTGCACTGATGAGGGATTGAAGTGGAAGAAACACTTTGATTATCTACTTTTGACATCTTCAATTTTTTGGTCCTGTCCTCCTCAGTTGCGCGTAATACTACGGTATGAAAATCATCAACATACCGTAGTATCTACTTTTGAGTTCAGCTACTTATGCTATTAGGGTAATCGCAAATTTTGGGGATGAACATATAAGCTAATTAGCTTTCCAGGCCTATTTTTATTCACTGGGGCTATTTTTATTCACTGCTTTCATATTGCATCATATTTTGTGGTAATTCATCATTAAAGAAAAAAGTATTCATTGCACAAAAGTGCAGTGTCAGAATAATAGCTGGAACCCAGCCAAGATCATCTTGCAGACATTTATTTAAGGAACTAGGGATATTCACAGTGGCTTTGCAATATATACAGTCACTTATGAAATTTGTTACTAATAACCCACCCCAATTTAAAAACAATGGCAATGTACATTGCTTCAACACTAGGAGAAAGGCTTATTGTCACTACTTTGGGTTAAATGTAACTTTGGCCCAGAAACGGATGAATTATGGTGCCACAAAACTCTTTGATCACTTACCAATAGCATCAAAAGTTGACAGATAGCCAATCGACATTTAAAAACGGATTAAAAGAATTTCTGAATGACAACACCTTCTACTCAATAGATGAAATTTGAGATATGAAATTGTAGTCTTACAACTAAAATAAAGAAATAAATAAAAAAAACTTGAAGTGTGGCATGTAAAGAAATCTTTTGTTAAACTGACCTGTTCCATATCATGAAGAAGTCTCATATTCAGTATTAATCTAATCTAGTGATGCTGCCCAGAATGGCACACCTAGTTTCCCTTGCAGCACAGGCTTAAAGTCACCCAGGGAGCCATTTTGCGGGCTACGGATGGTGATGAATTCTGGGCGGTAGTTCCTCTCATGCTCTGTCCCGGATAATGAAGCTCCTCCACACTGTGCGTTGGAAAATATGCAGAATGAAGGCAGTATCACCGTGTCATGTACTGGACTGGTGTTGACACGGTCATTGAACACACTGTCCTGAACTGCCATTCTGCGCCCACAACCAGTCTGCCCCACTGCAGCAGTTCAACCCATGGCAGAACCCTGACCAGCCATGGCACGTTGATTTCTCTGGTCCATTCTGGGGAGTGATACAATAGTTTGTTGTTGATGCCCCCTCTAACTTTCCACACATCACACGGTTGGCTACAACTACTATGGCAGCTACTGTCTGCACCCTGCCCATCATACTTGTGATACAGGAGGACCCTTCCACCCTGGTTTCCGATAGTGGCCCTCATTCAAAGCATTGGCATTGCAGGATTTTTGTTGGCACAGTGGCACTGAGCAACCAACTGGGAAACACTCACCAGCTTTCTCGATTCCTATTGGTCCAAATATTTCAAGGCTAAAATTTTACACGGGCACAGACCCCGCACTTTGTTCAAACTGTGGTGCACAATTCTGCAAGTCCACTGTGCATGCACACAGCCATGTTACTATGTAGATACCCCAGTCTGGGCTCATACTTAACCTCAGGTGAACACAAGTCATTGTTAATAGCAATGGGGGGAGGCAGATGTATGAGGTTGATGCCAGATGGGGCAGCTGGATCAGCACTGGAATCAGCTCTGCCCGCAAAATGACATACCACGCCCTCATATTCTCCACTGCCAGGTGGGCATGGTGCATGTGACCACCCAAGGAACCAGCCAACCTCTTACCACCACCACCACCACCACCACCACCACCACCATTACTACTACTACTACTACTACTACTACTACTACTACTACTACTACTACTAACTCCACCCTTGTGTTAGGCATTGGAAGGAAGTCGATAATGATCAGAATTAGGAGCCGATGGAAGGCCCCCCGCCCCCCCCCCCCCCCCCCATGCTACTTCCAGCTCTCATTCATCATTCCCGCCATCTGTCGCTACTTTACCTCACCATCAGTGGAGGTTGAGCATTATTGGCCTGTGGTGCCCATGGAGTCCGGCCTGTTGGTCCCACCTCCGACACTTCCAGCAGCCACTCCCATGCAGGCTGGTAAAAGTTGTGCCTGAGATTATCAATCTGCCAAGACTCTCACAGATGGCACTGCCTCCCATCCCAGCCAGTCACGATAGGGACCCTCCAAGGGTACCTTTGGCAGGCTTTCCGACAATCCTCTCTCCCTTTCCTCGATGAAGTTTGCAACAGCTAGGCACTTTTGACCCTATGTTCAGGTGAAAGGGGGCAAGGGATATAGTATCCGAGGATGATTTGGCTTCCCTGCCTAGCCCAAGTATTAATAGAGAGACAATGTCAGGGATACTCGGGCTCCAGGCGAAAGCCACAATGCATGCAGCTGCAGCCACTGCGGTAAGCACATGATGTGCTGATGCGCTCTGACAACTGTTTACCGGTATACCACAGCCTGGCAATTGCAGCCAGTCTCTTGCAAGCCACTGAAGCCTTATGTACATGCCATTGGATAACAGAGTATTTTGATCTTGCCTGGTTAATGTTTTTTGCGATTTGGAGTTTTCTCTGAATTGTGATATATGGTTAGATGAATCGGTTATGCTCCGGACTTGTGTGGTTATTAATTCCCCTTGTGATCACCACCAGAACTGCCTGTGTTCTGACAGTCTCCTCATTACCACCGGGGCGACTAATCATAAACTGCATTTCTACCTACACAGAGTAAGATAATAAGGGATATCAGAAGAACTAGTTTGGTCGAAAAAGGAATAATTTGTGTTCGCACTATTCTTCTATTTTCACACAATGATATGAATTTTCTGAACTCCAGCATCGATTGTACTGCAGGTTTATGTAGGCCAATAAATGAAACAATGCATCAGAAAAAAGAGCAGTTCAGTTGCAAGCTAAAGCACTAATATTGAGCAACAGTATCTGAATTGGTAAGCTGATGCAGTACTGTTACTTTCTATGATTTCTGTTTGAGTTTTTTGACAATTCTATGAGCAGATGCAACTGACATCAGCCCGAAATGCTAAGTGGCACAACAGTTTAGGCTTCTTTCCAAGGTTACTTGTAACTCATCTAGTTCAGTCATATTCGAAACTCAGCCGTCAATGCCTGAGGAGTGGGCTAAGGCATATGTGCTGATCGGTGCCTGCCTCCTTATTATTGGTTCATTTGCAGTGCCAGGTGTAGTATGTGCAACTGTATGTGGAACACCCTGTATTTTGACAATGCTCAGTGGCTTCCCAAAATCTATAGGGAGAAAAAGGTTAATGAAATTATTTTAAAGCTGTTCTTGATGCATTTGTATTGTGGTGTAATATATCACTTTGGTAAATTGGCATATTAACCAATGTCCACCTAACTGAAGAATGATAATCTCAGCAGTTAAAGTATTTTATTAGTTTGGAACGGCAAATTCTTTAGAAGTTTTGTTATTATTTGGGCATGTAAACTAGTACACCTTTATGATGGGATAACAGTGGCACTTCACTACACGTTGTGGTAATTACTATCTTTGCCATACTGTGGTGTCTTGGCTTGGAGAGACACAGTGTGACATTAGATCAAAAGCATGCCACGGCAATGGAGATGACACAAAGACAAGAAAGACTCATTATCGGTCAAATTATCTGACAAATCAGCCTCAGCTGTCAGTTGTTACTGTTGTACAGAGTTCATACAATACCATGTTGAGTATACACACTTTAACTGTATTGGCAGGGTTTTTTTTTTTTAGATGCAATATCGATATTATTAGAAGTAGTACTTTCTATTATTTAGCAGAAAGTATCAAAAGTTTCCAGAGTCCAGTCCAAGAGCAACTGCAGTGGAGAAGTCAAAAACTTATTTTTATGATTTGTATTAATTCTTAATATGATTATACTTTCTTAATAAATGAACACTGTTATCTCAATTTCTACATTCAGACAAATTTTTATTGACTGTTATGAATGGGAACATCAAGTTAAGGAAATGTCATTTCACTTTTTTTGTTTCATAAAGTAAAATCATAAAAATTAGGATAGCAAAAATAATAAATAACACACACAAATATATGACAGGAATGACACGTACTTCTTCTCAGAAACCGTGATATGACTAGAGATTAGACTATTACATAAAATGTGCAAAAAAATGGATGCCTACATTTTTTATCATACAAAAAAACACGTCAATTGTAGAAAAAGATGTTAAATAACAATGGTTTTGGTAAAGACCATATCACAATTGTATATAATAACAACCACAGTTGTAAACAGTAACAGATTTGTGATGTTAATATTATTGACAACACGCCGGTAATATGCAGGTATGTCTACATGGTACTGAACAAGGAACAACAATTTATATTCTTGTACAAGCATGTACCTCATTTTATTAAGGGACATTTTCAGTGGCAAAGTGTATTGCTTATGCACTACATGTGCCCATTACTGTTGCTGGAACTATTTTAATGGTGGAAAAGTGCAAATGCATTTCATGTACTGTACTAATAATTGTATGTAGTGATGGAAAACAGAAGACATGTGGAGCTTGCGCTATGTACTTTGCTGCTGAAAATGTTTCAGAATAAACTAGTATATATACTCTGCTTCTTCAGTTGCACAGAGAAATGTTACTGTATAACCAGCATTATAAATAGTAAATGAGGATAACAAGTCACATGTAATACAGAGATTATCAATCATCTTACTAATATAAATAAATAAAAAACTAATACTGTTGAAAAGATATAAATAGTTTATGTAACATTTAATTTCAATAACAGGGACCGAATTACGTAGAACACTGTAAAACTGTCTGATAAATACTATAAACAACACATATCAAGTGACAATGCATTCAACAGTACAGAGTACAGTTATGTAAAAAATAAATAAAACAAGTCTTCCTTCAGTTAAAATGTCACAAAGTCTGGAATTCTGCACAATTTTTAATTACATGTCAACATTGTAGTAAGTTATAGTTGGCATGAAATGTGAATATTTGACAATACAATGCACAAGAATTACAAAGTTGGATAATATAAATACCTCCAAAGGAAAATATGTCAAAATTTTCTGATGTAAAATCACATTTAGGCCCATAATATATAAACAGTAGCAGCTTTGATATCATGCACCCACAACATATGTAGTTCATTTGTCAATAGTCATGAGACTGTTTATGTAAAGGTGACCGACACATTTTCATGTAAAGTTTTACTAAATACAAACACGGAGTTCAGTTTAACATGAGACAGTTTACCATTCACACTGAAATTTATGATTACTAAAATTCATGACATATTGATAACATGAAACTACTGAGTACACAGGTTTCCTTTAAGATTGGTAATGTGTAAGTGTGATTTAGTTCCCATGTGCACAATTTAGTGGAAAAAAACACAAAATAAAAACCGGAAGCACATTGAGAGTGAATCAGTATGGTAAATTACAATGACTAATACTTGGACAGATTCAGTGCTGGTATTCATTCTTTAGAATACAATCAAAACTTTATTATTCGAGGCTTCTGAGAGCTGCATGAATCCGAACATTCAGTCTGTTCTCAAAGTCATATGCCTTGTACTGTGTCTGTGCTCGATGTAACAACAGTTTGCCTTCCTCTAATGACTGAAACAAAACAAGAAAACACTAGATTTTTTAAACATTCTTCTAAGAAAAAATAGAACACAGTTAAACACTCATTCTTCAATAAATCCATGTCCTACATAAAAACATTGCACAAAGTCAAAACAACAAAGTGATGTTTCGACATACAGCTAGCACACTATTGGCATCTAACAGCTGTTATTACAGCACTTACATGGTTTTACAACAATTTAAAAGAGATGGACTGAGCTGAAATTCATAAAAACATCAGATACTCGTGTCCAATTTAATGTCTTCATTACTAGTTCAAGTTATGATTTGAAAATAACTTTTACTGGTAAGGTAATTAGGAAGAACACTAAAAACCCATGGGTCGCAAGTGGGGAAAGATTATATTGTAAAAAGAGAGAGAGATGTTGATGTGTTAGTAAACACAACTAAACAGCCTGCTATCGTTAAACACTATAAATATCATTCGAATTTGTTGAATTATATGGAATTATATTAAGAAATATCTCATCTTCAAGAAAGTAAGTTTCCACTGTACAAAACTGCGGAATAAGAACAATTTGTGGTTTTCACTAAAGTTTTCTTCTAGGCAAGTGTTTAAAATATTAGATGTGTTAGGTTTAGATTAGATTAGATTAGTACTTGTTCCATAGATCATGAAGACGACACTTCATAATGATGTGGAACGTGTCAGGATAAAGAGAATAAATCCATTAATTAATGAGTGTATGGCATTGGTGGCCGGGAGACCCCACGCGGGGCTGTTCGGCCGCCGTTCCACAAGTTCTTTAACGCCACTACGGCGATTTTCAAGAGAATAAGGATGAAATGATGATGAAAGACACACAACAACCAGTCATCTCGAGGCAGAGAAAATCCCTGACCCCGCCGGGAACCGAACCCGGGACCCCGTGTGCGAGAACGCTACCGCAAGACCAAGAGCCGCAGCTCAAATATCTTGAGTACTTCGTAAACATAGCAAGATCTCATTTAGATGTAGCCAATTACAAGCAGAAAGAAAACAGTTTTGGGTTGAAAAGTAATATCAGTGAATATCTTAAAAATTCAACACAGTCTCAACAAAAGTTGTTGAAAATCTCATATTGTCCCTTAAAAACAAAGGCGTCTGGAGGTTGGGATGAAATACCCACCAAATCAATTTAAAAAGTTTATAGCATAATGGCTCATCCTCTCTTTCTCATAATAAACAAATTGTTTGATGGATATCTTTTAAAGTACGCAGACATAAAGTTTCAAAAGAAGATATAGAGAATTATTGCCCAATTTCTCTACTCCTAATCACATCAAAAATATTTGAAAAAATTGCACTGCTTTACAGGGATAAAGTTTTATTACACAGTACGGTATCATTTCAAGTAGCCAATATGGCTTCCAACAAAGGCACAGTAGACGCCCTAAATAAGTTTACTGAAAAAGTTAATTAATGTTTAGATAGGAAAATTAAAGTCGCAGGAATATTCCACGATCTCACAAAAGCATTCGACTCTGTAAATCATGCTCTGCTGCTTTTCAGTCTCAACAGGTGTACAATAAGGAATATTGCTTTGAAATGGTTTGAATCATATTTCATGGAGAGAAACAAAGTGTAATATTCACATAAAATGGAGCAGATTACTTCTCATTGGTGAGAACTATATCACAAGGTGTTTCAAGTGTCAATCTTTGGGTCAATTTTATTCCTGTTCTATATAAATGTCTTGCCTCTCAATATAAATACTCATCTAACCTTGTTCGCATCTGCCAAATTGAGAATGAAAATGCTGACAATATACCACACAGTGCCATGAATATATTCAGTAACTTGGAAAAATGGTTTAGTCTAAATGTAGTAATGTTAAACATTTCAAAAACCCATGTGATGAGTTTTAAAACCAAACAGTAAAAGACTGAAGAAATCTGTATTATTCATAATAATAAAAAACGGAAGAACTTAACTCCATCAAATTCATAGGAATAAACTTGATAGAAATATACAATATCTAGCAAATAAATTAAACTATTTTGAATCCATTATTAGATATGGCATAATGTTTTGGCAAAACTCAGGAAATGTTATACAAATCTTGAAGCTGCAAGAAAGAATTATTCGTAATGTGAACTGCACACCCAAGGGCATCATGTCAACTGTTATTTAAAGACCTAAAAACATTCTGCCATCTCTTTATATACTTCTCAGGTGATTTCGTATACAATGAAGCTGATCTATTCAAAGAAAATCATTTTGAACACACATGAAATAAAGAAAACTTGATGCTCACCTCACATTGCTTCAAGTTGTATGCTCAGACTCCTCAGTACACAGCCATGAACATTTTCACAGCAAAATAAAAGGGTGCAACATAGTGAATGTGAAGCTAAATATTTTAAAAAGTAAGACCAGAGCACGGTAAAGATGGAGAAGAGTGGAACGGTCTGCACCCCAAGGTGTGTGGGCCAGGAGATGGAGAGCATTAAGCTTCTGCATACATGTAGTCATAAGGTAACGAACGTGGGGCAGCAACGTCAACTTATCAAAAATAAGGCCCAAGAAATGTGACTGTGCTACAACATTGAGGTGGTCGCTTAAATTAAGTTTTGGATTGGAGTGTATTGTAGGTCGATGACAAAAATGCATAACCTGTGTTTTGGAGGGAGAAAACTGGAAGTCCGGGGGGGGGGGGGGGGGGGGGGCCCATGCAGAGATCTGTGTGAGGGCACCGTGGAGCACAGCTGCAACAGATGTAAGAATCGTCGATGTACAAGGCCATGGTGATCAGAGGCCCAACAGAGGTAACAAGGAAGAGTGTGACACTTTAGCACAGAATCCTGTGGGATACCATTCTCCCGAATCTGAGGGGTGCTGAGTGAAGTGCCAACTCGAACCCAGAAGAGCCAGTGAGATTAAAACTTGTGGATAAAAATCTGAAGGGGACCATGGAAGCCCCAGTCATGGAAGGTAGTTAAAATGTGACGGCACCACACCATGTCGTATGCCTTATGAAGGTCAAAGAAGACTGCGACAAGGTGCCGGTGGTGAGTAAAAGCCTGTGTGAGGACCGTTTTGAACCTGAGTAAACGGTCAGTTGGAGATCGTCCTGCCCGGAAGCCACACTGATACACGGACAAAAGGCGCTGAGATTTGAGTACCCAACATAATTTGAATCTGACCTTGCACTATTACATCAATGGAATTTGAGAGGGGTGTGTTGAAGTGCACAATAGAGGTATATAAAGGACAACTGGCCCTGCAGAATGCCCAACGTGGGGGCCTGTCTGCCTGGCGGCAGCAGGGGAATGACAGAATCACCAGGACGTGGTCACTGTCACAAAAGTCATCATGGGATGACCAATGTAGGGAAACTATGAGGGCAGTGGAGGTGATTGTGAGATCGATAACAGAGAAGGGACCATGAGCGGCACTGAAGTGGGTAGGGGAACCATCAGTGAGGAGACACAAATCAAAGTCCATAATATGTTGGTCAATTAGGATGTCACTACCCATTGAAGTGACACATTCCCACAGCGGGTGGTGGGCACTGAAGTCACCAAGGAGGAGAAACGGAGGCGGAGTTGCTGGATTAAGGTAGACATTGCAATGTGAGGAGAGCAGGGCACAGTGAGAGTACAGGCTTCTGCAAGATCTGGAACTGAAGGAGAGCCGGCGACCTTGAAGCACACAGATGGTGCTTCATGTGGCCGAGTGGTGGCAGAAGTCTTCCAGCCTGAGAGATGCTCGGGAGAGGGGTCTCGGGAGGGAGGAGCCCATCACTGGCAAAGAAGGGGGCACTTCTTTGAACGGGGAGTGAGATTGGCTCCCGGATTGGAGGTAGTGAGAACTGGAGGGAGGGGTGAAGGGGACGGTGTTGGGGCAAGGAAGAGGTAGGAGGAGGAAACAAAGTAACAGAGGCAAAAGTTGAAGATTGAGTCACTCATACTTTTGGCAAGCCTCAGCAAAAGACAGGTGATCCAGGACTTGTATTCTTGGATCTTCTTTTCTCTCTTGTAAGCCGGGCAATCTAGTGAACAAAAGGAGTGGCGGTCACAGGTGGTGGAACACAGGGGCCTCCCTCATGGAATGGTGGCCACAGTTACCACACAAGAGGGTCTGCCATACAGCGGGAAGACATATGTTCAAAACACAAGCACTGCATAGGTGAACGGACGTACAGCTTCATGTCACATCTGTAGCACATAACCTTGACCTTCTCTGGGTGGTTACCCCCTCAAAAGCCAGAATGAAGGCGCCAGTATCGGCACGGTTGTCTTTGTGACACTTCTGCACACGTCAAACAAAATGAACATGACACCACTCCTGATTAGTCCAGAGTTCCTCATCTGTTTGCAGGATGAAGTACCTATGAAAAACTACTCCCTCAACCGTACTCAGAGATTGGTGAGGTGTATTAGACGATCACAGGCACGAAGAGCTGTGGATGCGGTGGCAGAAGAAGCTTTGATCAACATGGAGCCCGACCGCATCTTACTAAGAGACTCCATTTCACCAAACTTGTCCTTGACATTCTCCACAAAAAACAATGGCTTTGTGGCAGTGGATGTGTCGCCATCTGTCCTAGTACAGATGAGGCAACGGGGAAAGTGTTTCATCCCAAGATGGCAAGCCTGGCCCTCCTCCCATGGTGTAACCAGGGAAGGGAAGGTTGCACGGTAATATGAAGCAGCATATAATGATTCTTCACCATTCGAAGATACAGCTGTGTGAGAACAGCCGGATTTTTGCAGCCTGATACGCTTCATGCACCAAGCATCCATCCTGATACCACCCACTCTGACCGGGTCTCTCCCCACGGGCGTCATCCAGCCACAGCAAGGGCAGCCTGGCACGGCAGACATTGCTGGGCATTCTAATGTTCCAAGAAGATAAGCATCCACTCCTTGGCATTCATGGGTAGGGAACAGCTTAGGTATCAGTAGTGTGATCCCCGAGTTGCCAGGGGGATCAGCCATATGAGTACATAACAGCCCCACCACACCGACTGGCTACACGTGCTGGTGACCTATCAGGGTGGATGGGGGCTACAGTGGGGGAGATATAAGAGAAGGAAGGGGGAGAGGAATTCACACCGCAGATGCTAGGGAGGGAGTTTTTCCCCAAATGGCTCCCACTAAAAATAGGAAATTTTGATTTGGAGGTCAAACCTCAAGCAGAGACCTAAATGCCAAAAAAGGATGACAGGACGGAACAGGAAAAAGGAATAAAACTGCGACCAATACAGGAAAACTGGTGGGTAGCCAGGTCGACATAAATCAGAATGCCGAGAGAGGGGAAAGAGGGGGCAACAGAGAAGGAGCAAGGAGAGAGAGAGAGGGAGGGCAGCATAAAGGAAATGCAGTCAAGGAAGGAAGCTTTGGCTTGCAACAGTTTGGGGCCGTGTACGAACTCATGAGAGAACCATGAACCCCCTGAGGTGTATCAAGATTTAAGTGAGTTTGAAAGTGGTGTTGTAGTCAACGAGTGATGGGGCACATCATCTCCAAGGTGCGATGAAATGGGGATTTTCCCCTATGACTGTTTCATGAGTGTACTGTGAATATCAGGTCTGGTAAAACATCAAATCTCTGACATTGCTGCGGCCGGAGAAATGTCCTGCAAGGATGGGACCAATGACGACTGAAAAGAATCATTCAACATGACAGAAGTGCAACCTTTCCGCAAATTGCTACAGATTTCAATGCTGGGCCATCAACAAGTCTCAACGTGCAAACCATTCAATGAAATGTCATTTATATGGGCTTTTGGAGCCAAAGGCCCACTGGTGTACCCTTGATGACAGCACGACTCAAAGCTTTACGCCTCACCTGGACCTGTCAACACCAACATGTGTATCAGTTCCACCTGCTTTTAATTCTTCATTTGTTGATGATTGTTCTCGGTGTCGACTTACTGCGTTGCTACACTGGCTGAAAAAATTGGTTGTGGATTCCGATACTGACTATTTTAAATGATTTAGCCAACAGAAGCACAGTTACATTTTACAGTACTTTAATTTCACTGTTCACAACCCTCTAATAATACACAGTTATATGTGTATGGCCAGTGCACTATTGTTTAAACCTTCCATAAGCCCCATTAATAATTTGCAGGCAAAACTCCACATATTACAATAGTTTCTTGTTGAACATCTAACAACAGTAAAACCTAACCAAAAAATTCACAGTTCTTGAATAATAAACAGGTACATATGGAGCAGACACTGTCACTGTTTTTACACATGGCCTAATTGTTTAACACTTATTCCACAGTTAATTTGAGGCATTGTTTTTGTTCTAACCAGCACAGGTTACTCGTCTGAAGCTCTGCCTTGGACTGACTGTCTCATGATCAAAAATCAGGCCCTTATATATAATCACAATGATAGTTGCTGAAACTATACATTGTTTGAAGTGAAATTTACAGAAATTACATTTAAAACTTAACTCACTTAATTAACTGAATACATTGAAAAATTTTGTCTTTTTAACAGTCTCTTCTACTGCAAGAGTTAGGGCGAATTATTTGTTTAAATCATGAAATTAACATATATAATTATGTACACAATACTTTTGACAGAACTGTTAATTACTTTGGAATTAATGAAGGACTGGTTTTGCTAACATGTTTTTGAATGGAGCTAAATAGATACTTAACGATTACTAGTACTTCGTCTTCTAAATGTTTACAATTATTACAGAATTTATACTTTGTTATATGTCAACAATAAAATTTAAGTTATGAAACAATCACTGATTTCACCCTATAACAAACGATATTAACTAGGACTAGTCAAAGTAAATTAGAACATCAATTACATACATAAAACTAAGCACAAAATTAGATCTGGCGTTATATTCTTTAAAACTGAGGACCAATATTTTCCTTTTATGAAAATTCAGATTATATTCACGTATGTTAATGGTAAATGGTTAAAAGTAACAAAACAAATTTAAGGAGGCAGATGGAAAAACAAGAGGGGAATTAAAATTATCCCAGCTTGCTTCATCACAATTGGACTGTTGATGACTGGAAACATGTTGCCTGGTTGGATGAGTTTTGTTTCAAATTGTATCGAGCAGATGGATGTGTACAGCTATGGAGACAACATCATGAATCCATGGACCCTGGAACCCTGCATGTCAGCAGGGGACTATTGAAGCTGGTGGAGTCTCTGTAATGGTGTGGGGCATGTGCATATGGGACCCCTGATACGTCTAGATACAACTCTGACAAGTGACATGTTTGTAAGCATCCTGTTTGATCTCAGCTGCATAGTCCATGCCATGTCGTGTTGCAGCATTTCTGCATGCTCGTGGGTGCCCTACACAATATTATGCAGGTGTACCAGCGTCTTTGGCTCTTCAGTGTACATTACCTATTAAAAGCTGAGGGAATAAAGATGTCTATTATTACAACATTAGCGTAAGAAATTACCTTCATTAAAGCTGATTTTTGTTCAAAAAGGTGTGAATAGTGCAGTTACCAAATTTTTTGAGCTTTAAGCTTAACTGGTTGGTTGCAAAGCAACAACTTAAAGTAAGTTAAAAATGTTGCTTCTGGCCAACTACATCTATTCCATTGTTTTACGAACAGCATGTTACCTCAACGAAGAAGGAAGGAAAATAGTCCCAGCATCCTACCAACATCGAAGTCATTAATGAGTAAATCACTTGCACAAAGGAAAAGAAACTCCGTCAGTGTCTTACGTATTTATATATTTATTTATAACCATCCATTGATAACCATCATCTTAATGTTTATTTTACGTGATACAAAAAAACAATGGCTTTCCTAAATCGGAAAGGTTCAATGGCAGTCTGAGCCACAGTCTTCACAAATTCTCAAAAAGTTTCTGATCCAGAGAACAATATCATAGAGTTAAGGGATAGTAAGACACCTACCTCAGGATTCCTGCACAGCAGCACTCCCAGCTCATAGAGAGCAAAGGCAGAAATGTGATGATCTCCCACCAGATTGTCAACATCAACATTCTTACGTCTGGCCAAGCAAGTTCGGAAGTTGGCTATAGCCTCCTCAGTGTGTCCCAAACAACACTGTGCTGCACCCATCACCAGATGCCGTAAACCAGTCATTGGTTCCAGGCCTGTAGTTGACTGGCAGTCTGGGAAAACAACAAATTGTAACTGAGAAAAAAATTATACCATAATTTTAACAGAATGAGAATACCTCAATATTAATGTGATTAATATTACACACACACACACACACACACACACACACACACACACACACACAAAATCATAAACTACAGCCTCATAAAAACAAAAATCTTTATGGGGCAATTCAAATGGACACATACATACAAATAACAGGAAGAAGTTATGTAGGACACATAGTGAGAAATTTAATTCTTTATTTAAAGTATTCTTACAACAAATGAATCCAGTTTTCTTTTACAAAACGTCATGAATAATTAGAGTGGAAGAAAAAAAGGAAGCATGTAGGGTCAAAGAATTTTGTGATGGCAAGATGGAGCTTTATTTAATGCACAGGGCTACTGAAGATCAATACTTAAAGGCACACTGCAAATCTGCGTAGTCTACCATATCATAAAAATTCAAAAACAAGGCAATAAGCCAAAAAATGCAAGATTTCAAGACCAGATCATTGTAGAGACAATCTGGCATATGCTTGATATGTTTAAACTAAGAATGGGAAAATGTTTAACCCCATGATGATAGCAGTGAGACAGATGTTGGATTCAAATAATTGGCTCCTAATTCCATTGTAATACACTGTATATTCCATCTGCCAACATCAATTATGACAAATCAACTTGTTAAGATTGTAAAAACCATTAGGTCATTAAAAAACATTATCTCTTTTTGTCATGAAGGTATTTCAACCAAAATACTACACAATAGTAACACATATTCATAAAAGTGGAAATTTTTGATTAGTCTCAAATTAGAGACTCATCTCCCTCCTTCCTGGGTCCTCAATTCTTTTTTTAGGAGAAAACTTATAACAGAGTGGTACATCACATTTCTGATGACAGCCTTATAACAACAGTTCAGTTTGGCTTCCATAATGACTTTTCTATTCAGAAAGCAATATATGACCTGTTCTGGTAGAACTAAACAATAAAATTTGTCAAGCTGAAATTTTCTTTTATCTTGTGAATATGATAGGAAATACAGGGTGTTTCGCAATTCATGTTACACACCTCTAGAGGCTGTAGAGGGGTCTTTGTAGCTCAAGTTTTACTTAGGAACCCATTCCGGAAACATCATCCAGTGACGCTATACAGCATCAGAGTTGTAGATGGTGGCACCTGTAAATGTATGTATTTATTGGGTGATTCCATGATGATGTTACAGACTTTTTAGGATGATGGAGAAGGATAAATGTATTAATTTGAAGTAAGGGTCCATGTACAGGAAACAAATGAGTCGAAAGTTATAAGCAGAAACCATTCTGATACCTCTGACAGTGTAATAATGTACTGGTACTGTTGTTGCTAAGAATGTAGGGTGAGCAACTTTCAGAGGTGGTAGTATGGACTGAAACAAGGTAAAAAGTCCAATAAAATGGACTCTAAAATGCATAACTTAAGTGCTATGAGCACACAATAGAGGAGATGTGTTTCACAGCAGCGAAGATGAAAAAGTACTCATAGTTCCTCAGGTATGCATTTTAGAGCCCATGTTTATTGGACTTTTTTCTTGTTTTGGTCCATATTACCACCTCTGAAAGTTGCCTACCCGACAACCTTAGCAACAACAGTACCAGTATACGTATTCCACTATCAGAAGAATCAGAATGGATTTTTGCTTATAACTTTCAACTCGTTCATTTCTGGTACAGGGGGCCTTGCCTCAAATTGATGCATTTATCCATCTCCATCATCCTAGGAAGTTTGTCACTTCATCGCGGAATCACCCTGTACACAAACACATTTGCAGACGCCTATAACTTTGACACTCTGTAGCCTTGTTGGATGATGTTCCCAGACATGAGTTCATACGTAAAACTTGAGATCTACTAAGTCCCCTCTACAACCTCTTAGAAGTGTGTAAAAAGAACTGTGAAACACCCCGCATTACAAACCAAGTTCAAACGAATGAATGAATCAATCAATCAATCAATTGCCCTAGGGCTGCCTGACCTTTGCCCTCAGGTGCTCCTCCTCTGCAGACTGTTTACAAGTATCTTGAGTACATCATATGTTGTGGACACTGTACAGATCACAAAAAATCTGTTGAAAGGGTAACTGTCAGCAGGGTCCACCAGGGACGCATGTCACACTCAAAAGCATTAACAGTGACACCGCCACCACAGAGACTACATTGCATCTGCCGTCACATGGTCACCGAGGACCACTGTGACATTTCTCTACTTGCATATTTAGGTCATGGCTCAACCTCCAGAATGCAGCTCTGCTCATCCCTCTGTTCTGAGCTCAATGCCAGCCACACCACAACTCATCAACTGGAGGTGATGTCGAGCACATGCAGGTCGCTGCTCACTCGTGCCAACCTTGTCCTGCCACATCCAGTGGCTCCATCTCTCTGATACATGGCTCGCATCTACACTTCACAGCAAGCATGATGTTGCTACAGCAGCCACCAGGGGAAATACTCCACAATGGGACTGGTGTTATTACTGTGACTCTTTGACTCTACATCACTATGGACTTTGATTATGTTACTCATATATGATCAAGGACGATCTTTCAGTTTTTATTCAGACTTTGTCTTAAGTGTAACTTAACTTCTGGTGTTCTGTTAATAAAGTACTGGTAGACTACATGGAAATCGTCACTGTTATACCCTTATGAGTCAGCTCATGGTTCGCTGGCTCCAGTATCACCTTACAGTTTCATCTGCCACCCATCTGCCACTGCCTTCCTCCAGCTGTGGCTGACACTATTGCACCCATGGCGGGTTCTCTTCTGAAAAGTGGCACTGGCCCATAGTCATCTGGCATCAGAGCAACCAGACCAGGTTACCGCCATGACCTTCCCACACATTGCTCTCCCAGCCGCTTCAGGAAGATGCAACCTTCCTCACAGGGATAGTGAAACACTTCATACATCTACTTCTGGTTAACTGTGTCTCTATATAGTTTTCCTCACTTCCCTTGATGTTTTGTCCTCCATTATTTTAATTTCCTGCAGTGTCCATTATTTCATGTTCCTATGCATGTCTCCTTGTGTTTTCATTCCTGCGGTGTAGATCACGTCCCCATGCACACAAATTCTTGTACTCCAGTGCACACCAGTTTTCAACTAGTGTGGCATTTCCGCTGCCTCGAGTGTATCGCCACTATTTGAGTACGTTTCCCTTCCCTTGCCGGCACCATCACACCTCTGGCCATCCTCCCACTACTGAGCCAGACGCTTGCATGCCGCTTCACGATTTTGACTGGACAATGCAGCCACAGCCAGCCCTTTTCCTGAATGTGGCGCAGCACCTTGTGCCCTGAGCATTGCAGCCATGATTCTGCCATTTGTTTTCTTTTCAGGCACACTCAGTGCCAATGTCCTCTTGTAGGCAAGCTCAAATTGTCCACGCCTCTTTGGGAACCACTTCACAACCTCTGGGACTGGATTCCTTGCCTGGGTCACAGCCACCGAGCTTCCCCACATGCTGGTTCAGTGAGGAATGCACCCCTTCTTTGTGGACACCTATCAGCCCTGTCAATTTGGTACTTCTGTCTCCCTCCATGGGGTAAGGGGAGGCAAGATCTTGTATCCACCATCAAGATGGCTTCTCTATCTTTTCCCCAATGGGGAAGGGATAATACACACATCCACTGTTGACCACTTCAGCTTTCCTGCTCAATGTCCATGCCCTGTGGTAGCCTGTCCTTGGACCACAGGCTCTCCTCCTCCAGAGATTGTTTACAAATATCTCAAGTCCACCAAATGCTCTGGACACTATACTGATTACAAACAATCTGTCATGCTCACCAAGCAATGCACACATCAATAATAGTGCAGGGACTAATGTGTGTTCATGGAGTGCCACTGTGGTTTTTCTCCAGCTGCTACTTAATTAAATCGTGACACGAGCTCGAGCAGGCAATGCTCATTGATCAGCTCCACGCTTGAAGCTGGCCACGCCATGACCCATTGAGCTCTCGCTCAGTATGCCAGTTGTGCTAACTCTGATCCCTCGCATCCCTTGACTCCGTTCCTGTGATGTCTCGCTCGCCCCTCTACAACAAACCGCACTATGATGTCACTCCAGCAGACACCTTGGACATAACTCCAGCAGCAATCAGGGATGATATTCCACAATGGGACTGGTATTACTACAGCAGAACATTTGTCTGTCTTCTTGTCCTAGTGACCATCATGACCGATGTCACTGTGGAATCTTTTTGTTGTGCCTACCTGCGACTCAGCATCTCCACTATTAGCAACTTTTCTTCTTGTTATATTGGAATTTGATTCTGTTACTCATATCTGATCAAGGGGATCTTTCATTTGTTGCTCAGACTGTCTTAATGTGGAAGTTAACGTCTAATGTTGTGCTATGAAGTACTGGCAGTCTACCTGAGAATGGTCACTTTATTTATGTGCAGCCTTAGAGCTAAGGAAACACACTCAGTCACCAGTGGAGATTGTCGGTGCAATATCAGAGCAGCCAGAAATGAAACATATTACCATCAAAAGAAACTTAATAAGTGTCTTAAAAGAAACAGTGCCAATCTATTACAAATATCAAGAATTTTGAGAACATATCAATTATCTGGAAAAGAAATGCCTGGAACTTCATGCGAGCAAACACAATGGGTAAGTATAGTTCTAGAGATACCACTATAAAGTAAATTTCTAACTTTAGTCTCTGCAGTAACAAAGCTTCAAATGAGAAATTCTGATACCAAGAGGCACAAAAACATCCTTACTTTATACCAACAGCCACTAAAAAGACCTATCTCCAACCATCTGTGAAAATATGTGTGTAAATCATACTGTGTTTACCAATGCCATGTTAAATGCAGTAGTAGAAAGTTTCACTGTAGAAATAAGTAAACTGAAAAAAGATGATCTTGTTGAAATCAATGGCAATAGTGTCTATAAAAACAACAGCAAGGCTGCACTTCAAAAATCTAACAACTTACTGCTTGAACTGTGCAATATAAGCATTGTTGCAAACTTGGTAGAATGACATGATTTACAACAATCACCATGTATTAATTGGAAAAAAAAACACACACACACAAAGCCAAAGGTCAGCGCCAAGCAACTGTGTTATAAATATGATTGCTCGATATAACTAAAAATGAACTGCCAGGCAAAATCAAACAATGGAAAATTCAGGACGCACTGTAACAATATTATGAAAAGGATAGTTGCTTTTCACCATATAGCAGAGATGCTGTGTTGGACAGACACAACAAAAAGACTGTCAGAAAGTAAGCTTTTGGCCAAAAGGCCTCCTTCAAATTACACAACATACACACGCTTGACCACTGTTTCTGGCTGCTGAGACCAGACTGCGAGCAGCTATGCATATGAGAGAGGCAACCAGGTGGTGGTGATGAGGAGGATGCCACGGAGGTGAGGGGGAGGGATAGCAGGTTAGGGGTGGGAATGATAAAGTGCTGCTTGTGGGAGCATTAAAAGATGAGATGGAGAGAGGATAGGGGAGCTAGTTGCAGTTGGGAGGTTAGACAGAGGGCAGGGAGTGGAGGGTGAGGAGGAAAGGAGAGAAGTAAAAATACTGAGGGTGGATTGGTGGAATAGATGGCTTTGTAGAGCTGGAATGGTAAGGACAATGACTTATGGAGGTTGAGGCCAGAAGGGATACAAAAATGTAGGATATATTGCAGGGAGAGTTCACACATGCACAATTCAGAAAAGCTGGTGTTAGTAGGAAGGATCCAGATAGCAGAGGTTACGAAGCAGTCACTGAAATGAAGAACGTTATGTTGGGTGCCATGATCAGCAATGGGGTGGTCCAGCTGTCTCTTGGCCATAGTTTGTCAATGTAGAATACAGCACAGTGGTTGCAGTTTAGCTTGTATATCACATGACTGGTTTCACAGGACTACCTCTTGTCATGCCCTGAAATGAAAAATGTCCTACCCACTATCCTTTCCACTCCTCCCACAGTGGTATTCTGCTGCCCACCGAACCTACACAATATCCTTGACCATCCCTACACAACCCCTGCTCCCAACCACTTGCTTCATGGTTCCTATCCTTGTAATAGACCTAGATCCAAGATGTCCCATATATCCTCCCACCACCACCTACTCCAGTCCAGTCACAAGCATCACCTATCCCATCAAAGTCAGGGCCACCTGTGAAACCAGTTATGTGATCTATAAACTAAGCTGTATGCCACATGAATGGCCGCTAACAAACTGTGGCCAAGAAACAGCTGGACCACCCAGTTGCTGAACATACCACCCAACACGACTTTCCTTCATTTCAATGACTGCTTCACAGCCCGAGCCATCTAGATCTTTCCCACAAACAACAGATTTTCTAAATTGCACGGGTGGGAACTCTCCTTGCAATATATCCTACGTTCTCATTACCCTCCTGACATCAAACTTCATTAATCATTGTTCTTACCCATCTAAGTTGTGTGTGTGTGTGTGTGTGTGTGTGTGTGTGTGTGTGCGCGCGCGTGTGTGAGAGATGTCTAATTTGGAAGAAGCCCTTTTGGCTGAAAGCTGACTTTCTAACAGTCTTTTTGTTGTGCCTACATGCAACACAGCACCTCTACCATATGGTAAGTAGAAACTATGCTTTTGATAATATTGTTAAAATGAACTATGGCGAACATACATACTGTAGTAAACATGAACAAAAAGGGAAAGAAGGCAATATTAAGAGACCCAGATGATAAACCTGGTAAAGTGGAGGATCCAATTACTACAGATTCCAATAAAACTTCTGTAGTTTCCTTTAATTGCGCTTATAAATAAGTACCTATCTATGGAACACAGCTTTGAAGGACCTGGTAATACAACATACTATTGGAAAAACAATAACTCAAATACATATGACTCCTGGAGTGGCAGACCAACAAGAAGGGATAAAATAATTGAAGATTATACATTTAAATATACAATATGGTAGAAACAAACTTGAGTTATTGTAGTTATTTGTGGAAGAACATTCAACCACACATGTTGCATATCAGCGCTCTAATCTCCATAAGAATAACATGTACCGGAAGTGAGTTTTTCTGCAACACGGGTTAAGTAAATATACGACACGCTGAAAATTTCTAAGTCCGAAAATGAGGTCACACGCAGGACTCAAGACCTGAAATGATGTAATACAGATTAAAAGGTTACTCACTACCAGTTATTAAAGGTAGAACAATGCCAACTTTGTTTATGAACATACTGTAATTAAAAAAAAAAAAATAATTTCTTGAACATTACTACAAAGTAGGTAGAATTGAAATGGAGCCATAGTGTAGTTTGTCAGATTGATTCTGATGATATTATACTGTATTTGTGATGAAATGAATTTGCTTTGACCTTTAAGGAAGACTGATCTTTATAATTATCTAAATGAACTGCAGAATTTGCATTCTTGGTAACATTTCAGTTCATTTGAAAATTCATCTGGTTCCATTTTTATTGTCGTTGTCAGATCTTAAAAAAGCATCAACACAAAGGACATGCAGTACTAAACTGTGTGTCCATGTGTTGTCTTGTTTTAATCTTTTAAACTAAATTGAAGTACAGCCATGACTGTGAATTCTACAGTATATTTGGTAAGTTACTTATTAGTACAATAGATATGAACCTCACTGATGTATCAAGCTCTCATAATTTTATAAATAAGATGAGCATAGGTATCAAAATAATTGAGACAAGCTCTATCACAACAGATTTTGCAAAACTCAGGAGAAATATTAAATTACAGTAGCTCAGATTTAAATTTTCTGACCACTTTTGTCACATGACAGAGTCCCTAAATTTAGCTAACCCAAAAATAATAAAACTGTTCAATAGAAAGAAACTCTGATTAGCTGTAATACCACCACCTTTAAAAGTAAGCCAACACAAGAGTACAGGAATACTTTTTACTAGGTGAAAAGATCCGTCAAATAATGAACAAGTTTCATCCAACCCTGCTGAGACACTACAATAACTGCTGTTCTGTCAGAGACATCAAGATGGTTTTAAGATACTGCAAAACTTGAAATAATGCTTGGCTGAAACTTCCACTCATTATGAATGGAGCCAGGCAGGTATATATGATCAACCTTCTCCACAATGCAATTAATCAGCAGATTTTTAATGAAAAATGTAATAAGGTAAGAAAACCTTTAAAATAGGACTATCAAACATTGGGAAATGAAAGCACAGCAAAGAGCTAAACCAGTCTGATAATCTAAGTATGGATACAGTATGGGAAGTAATTGATGAATGTAAAGCTGTCAAAACAATGAACACAACAATTACTCTTTTTTTTTGCCCAACCAACTTATATTAATACACCTTCATGCCAGGACTCCATTTCACCCCACACAATATACTGATTTTGAATTTATGAAGGCAAATGAGCAGGAAGTATGCAAAGTAAAAAATATGTTAAAAGAAGGAAGTATCAAATGACTTCAGTTTATTGGGAGAATTTTATAAAAGTGTAAGTCATCTATAAAGGAGAATACGTACAGAACACTTGGGCAACCTATTTTTGAGTACTGTGCAAGTGTTTCAGGTCCTCAAAGACTCAGATTAAAGGAAGACACCCGGTACTGGTACTGGAACTGTACTGGTAGGCTTAATCAACACTTGAGTGTAGCAGACATGCTTCATGAACTCAAATGGGAATCGCTGGAGGGAAGAAGACATTGTTTAAGTGAAACACTACTGAAACAAGCATACACCTCACATAAGGACCATGTAACGTTACGTGCATTTAGGGGAGTTAATCGGCTGCCCAGTAGTGCTGTGAGGTAAGATGAATTTGTTGCACAGTTGAACACCAGTGGGTCCACAGCTCAGGGTGCACTGCAGCCAGCCTGGCTAGATGACTGTTTCTGGTTAGCATGATGACTGTTTCCGGCTAGTATCACTGGGTATGGGCAAATCCTGGGAGTTGGGAATTGGCACAGCTGTCACATGGATGGCCGTTGTCCAGGAGACAATGCTCCAAAAAACTGTGTAGTGCCATACAATCTCAAAAATAGAATGTCAAATCAAACACCTTTCAACCACCTAAATTTCCGAATTGTATCATTGGGCTATGAGGCAGGTGATGTTTGAAGTGATCGCTATCTCAAAAAAATTCACCGATACCAGTCTTTAAATGCTGGCCCCTATTCCGACTGGATCAAATGATGGCATCTTCTTGCATGTCGATCAGGGAGTCTGAAGATGGTATAATATACATCGCAGAAACTGGTAGCCCAATAAAACAACAATTTGAAAATTTAGACAGCTGAAAGGGGTTTGATCTGACATTCAGTACTGAAAAGCAAAGGTCCCGCAAACCATCTGTCGAAAGGTGGACATACAGAGAATCTTAAAAGTGGCTAAGTTACAGGGCTCTTTGAAATTCAACAACTCACAGTAAAATATTAATGCACATCTGAATACATCTGCAATCTCAGAAAAATTAGGCACGTCTGATGACACAACAATATTTTCAATATATTTAAAATGACAGAAATTAACATTTCACAGCTTATACGCATTTTCACAATCAACCTCTGCATTAACAACTTTTAAATGCTTCAAGCGATTTCAACAAATGGTATCTCAGACAACAGCACTGCAAGATAGCTATCATCCCTGAAAGCCACTCATTTGTAACCATTTTATATACTGACTAACACTGTCTTTTTATATCTTTTTTATTACATAAATGTTTGTCAGAACATCGTATTATCCACATTTACACAGCAAATGAAGATGGCATCAACACCTCATATTTTGCCGTACTCATGTCATTATGTCTGCAGCTTGGGGTCTTGCGGTAGCATTCTCGCTTCCTGCGCACGGGGTCCCGGGTTCGATTCCCAGCGGGATCAGGGATTTTTCCTGCCTCAAGATGACTGGGTGTTGTTGTGTCATCATCATCATCATCATCATCATCATCATCATCATCATCGTTCATCCCCATTACAGTCAGAGGAAGGCAATGGCGAAACACCTCCACTAGGACCTTGGGTAGTACAGCAGTGCGGGTCTCCCATCGTCCCCTACACTCCTCGGAGTATGGGACCTCATCATCATCATGTCATTATTTAATGAACAGTTTATTATTTTGCCAGTAACTTGATTTAAATGTTATTTGCAAGTGCTATTAAAAAGCTGTGCTGTTTAAAAGTGGTAAATTGCTTTTGTTAGCAGACACCACAACTGAAGAGAAAACTGAAAGATGCTTCAGTTGAGGGGCATAAATAATTGTTTAAACAAGATTTAACTACAATTATTTGTCAATTTAACATGAACACACTTTTGCAAGAATGCTGGGTTATTTATTTATGCACAAACTATTACTTACATTTACTGTAAATGATCTGAGCGTAACCAAACGTTTATTTCTTTTACTTGAATATTGTTGTAATATATTAGTTTAATGTGAGAAAGTGGTCATGATGAGACAAATCATGGTTGTAGAGTGTAAGAATGATGTGGGCATGGCCTTCAGCCAATGGAAAAGCAAACAGTAGCCAAACACTACAAGAGTCAAGAGGAGACTGTGACTTTTTGAGGGAGGAACTCAAGGGAACAATTCTGAACACTTGGTGTTGAGTGTAACATGCATGATTCAGTCACATAAGTGATTGATTCTGGGTGGTGAATGGCTCCCAAAATCTCTAACTTTTGGAGAGACTCTGAACTCACAAGAGGTCTGAATGTGCTGCTCCAGAGTAGGACTCTAATCTATTTCCATGTGATTTATGGAACTGACAATAGACAAAGAATGAATTACTTTTTTTTTTGTATCATATGCGATAATTTGTAAATCATCAGGTTAAACTTTGGAATGTTTTGAGCTGGTGAATATTTCATATATTGTGCTTATCAAATGGACTTAGCTTTTGTGTATCTTCAAGGACTGTTTAGTCTGGGGGGACTTAGCTTTTGTGTATCTTCAAGGACTGTTTAGTCTGGGGGGGACTTAGCTTTTGTGTATCTTCAAGGACTGTTTAGTCTGGGGATTTTATTACCATTCTCATAACTCTTTCAACATAGCTTTACTGCACTTGATAAGGAAATTTTTTTGTCTGAATATCATATGGCCACTTCCTGTTTACCTCAGATGTCCTTTCTTGAATAAACATTATTCAACATAATTCTCTGTTGTCTACATCAATTACAGATGTTAGAATAAAACCCTTGTTATTAAATTATTCATTTAACTTTTATTTTGTATTTTTGTGTATTTCATTAACTTGCAATTCTAGCCAATGCACAAACTATTGGACTGAAGGATCACAAATACAGGTTATTATTTTCAATGAATTGGTTGCGAGACATGAAAGCAGACATGTGTGGCTTGACCCTAAGGCTAAATTGAGCTATTCTTTTCATACAAAGCCATTGATTGTCCAAACACCTAAGGAATGAGCAATATCAGGTGAAGTCCCGACTGGTTTGTTGATGTGGGATGCTTTTAGGGAGAGCAACTACTCAGCAGCAGTTACAATTGGAATTTTCTCATCTGGGATATGAGTATAATCCCTTTAGAGTTGCAGCTGTAATTTTAATACATTATTCCAGGAGCGGAGATCTTGACGGTGGCATAGCAGCAGTGGCATCCATGGCAGTGCTGCCCACTAGTGGCAACTTTTGAGTTCATCAGCAATGACACTTCAGGCAGCAGCAGTATGGCAGAAGCAGCCAGCATGACCAATAATTTATATACTTGCGCTCAGTACTACCCAGGACTGCAGCAGCTGAATCACATTCTCCGTCAGAATTTTGGCAACCTCTCATCGTGCCCTGAAATGAGGAATGTCCTACCCACCATCCTTCCCACCCCTACCCCAGTGCTATTCCGCCACCCACTGAACCTACACAGCCCCTGTTCCCAATTCCTTGCCTCATGGTTCATATCCTTACAATAGACCTAGATGCAAGACCTGTCCCATACATCCTTCCACAACCAGCTACTCCAGTCCATTTACAAGAATCACCTATCCCATCAAAGGTAGGGCTACCTATGAAACCAGTCTTGTGACCTACAGTTTAAGCTGCAACCACTATGCTGTGTTCTATGTGGGCATCACAACCAACAAGCTGTCTGTCCACATGAATGATCACCAGCATGCCAAGAAACATGTGGACAACCCAGTTGCTGAGCACACTGCCCAACACAATGTTCTTTATTCCAATGACTGCTTCACAGATTGTGCCATATAGATCCATTGCACCAGTACGAGCTTTTCTGAATGTGCAGTTGGGGAACTCTTCCTGCAATACGTCCTATGGTCCTGTAACCCTACTTGGCTTCACCTATTGTCCTTTACCCACCTATCACCTTCCCTATTCCCATTCCAGCACCAGCACTACACAGCCTTCTATTCCACCGATGCACCCACATTCTTTTCACTTCTCCCCTTCCTCCCCTTCCTCCCCTTTCCCTTTGTTTAATCTTCCGAATGCACCTATCTGCCCTAACGTCTTTCCACCTCACACTTGTATGCTCCCACAAGTGGTATTTTACTGTCCCCCACCACTACCCTGCTATCCTCATCCCAGCTTCATTCTTACCCCCCCCCCCCCCCCCCCCCCATCCTCCAGATGCTTCTCCAATTATGTGCAGTTGCTCATAGTCTCCAATTATGTGCAGTTGCTCACAGTCTGGCTTTGGCAGCCAGAGATAGTGGTTTGTGTGTGTGTGTGTGTGTGTGTGTGTGTTCAGTTTTCATTTTCTTACATTAGGGGGGCATCTTTTTAAAATATTTCATTTGAATTACTATCAACAGAAATGCAAGTGAAATTAAAATAAACCATACTCCTTGGATACCTGAGAATCCGTAAATTAAATAATGCTTTGAAAGACAAATTTCTTTTCTAATGCCACAAGCAGATATTTCAGATGGCATAAATGGCTATGGAAGAGACATAATTATCTAGACAAAGGCAACAATTTTTCACTACAAAAGCAGGGGAAAAAAGAGTATCAGAAGAAATGGCTTCAAAATTCACCCACAATAATAATTGTTCCACAATTAGCTACAGACATCCCAGTTTTACTCATAATTACCCACAGCTTCGTTCCATGCATGTAAATGCTACTGTGCTGGAGAGACATTAAAAAATAACTACCTTCCAGTAGCTGATGAATGTGGGTTTGATCACAAGATGGCAAAGCATTCCACAAGAAGAGCAGCTCAAATGCCAGCAGGCAGCAGTAGGCAGTATCAAATACTGGTGTAGTTGTACTAAAATGATGCGTCCGTCGTATGATGAAAATCTCAAGTTGGGAGCTTGAACGGTGGTTTCCAGAGGAAGCCAGCAAAGGAGCTTCTGCTGTCAACTGAGCAGCCTCTTCCAAACGTCCTGCTGCACCTGCACAGACTATAAACAGAGAAAACTTGAAAGATGGAGACTTTTTCTCACATGTAATGCATTCAAAGATATAAAAAATACATGAGAAAACTACGTAAGGAAATGGAATGAAAAATCAAAATGAAATGTTTAAGGAGTAAAGGTAAAAACTCATTGAACAGTTTAGGTACTGAGTTGTATAGGTCAAAAGGTGGGTGCCCCTTCCCCCCCTCCCCCTTCCAAACACATACCCACATCCTGGCTGACTACATTGTGCCTGCAGTGCAGCTCGACAGGTGTGAGGGCATTTCGGGTGGAGTGAATAAGGGGAGAAAGTAGGCAGGGAGTGGTAGAGACAGTTGGGGAATAGTGGCTGATGGCTAGGTAGGAGAGGCAACAGGTGCACATAACAGCGATGTGGCACTGGTTAGTTTGCTCTGGTCCAGTGTCAAGAGAGTAACGTGCAGTGCACAATGACATGGAGTAGTAGACTGGTAAGTGGAGATAGAACAGATAATGAGGCAGCCTGTGGAAAGAATGGTTGGAGTGCAGGATGAGTGAAGTTATGATTAGTGGGCAAGAGTTGGGTAGGGGTGATTGAGGTCAGGAGGATTACAGGGTCAAAGGATATGTTCCAAGGACAATTCCCATCAATGCAATTTATTGAAGCTGATGTTGGCAGGGGATGGGGTTTTGAGACAGCCATTGAAACAGATCATACTGTGCTCAGCAATGTGCTTTGTGGTTGAGTAATCAACTCTGATGAAGGAAACAGTTTGGGAGTAGCCATTTATTCAGGTGGAGAGCTGGTTGGTGGTCATGCCTACAAGAAATGCTGTGCAGATATTACAACAGAGCTGGTGGACTGGAGAAGGACATGCTAGATGGGTATATGAGACTAGTCTTGCACCTCGGCCATCCACAGGGATGCAAACCATGTGGCACAGGAATCGGAATAAGTTTGGTATAAGGCTGGACTAGGATATTACTTAGATAGGGTCACAGAATACCACATTGGGAGAGGTGAGAAGGATCGTGGGTAAGGTGTTACTCATTTTCAAGGGTGATGACATGTAATTGAAGTCTTGGCGAAGTGTGTGTATCTCCTCCCAATCCACTCCGCCACATCATTTTTTGCTATGCAATATTTTCCCCAGCCTGTAGCCAGAATGAGCTCACCAGTGCCACATTTTTGTCCCATGGACGCGATGCCTTCCTTCCAGCTGTCAGCCACCCTTACCCAACCCGCCTCCTAATCCCTGCCTTCTTCCTCCCTTCATCCAACTCATGTTAGAGAAACCCTTATCCTAGACAAGCTGCAGTGCTGGTACTATGTAATCACACAGATGTTTCTACAAATGTGTATGTGTACTCTACAGCTCTAAAGAAGGATTCATCTTAAAACTAGCAATGTTCTCAGTCTTGTGCATGAGCCTATTGACTACTCAGACCTCAGTTATTCAGTGAGTTGTGACCATCACTTCCTAAATTATTTATATTCCACCAAGGACTTTCCATTACCAAAGCAAATATTTTATACTGTTAACCTGTCATCAAAATAGGAGCATCTACTAACGAGCCGTCAAAGCAAGAACTACTGCAGCAAGGCTGACAAATCCAAATGTCAATTTTGATTGAAACCGGAGGTTTTTTGGCATTTTGTAAAATTTGTTAATAGTGCATTTCCTTCCTTTCCCTTCTTCCCTTTCCTTTTTTTAGCTGAACAAAACAAACAAAAACTGAAAAGTTTAAGATTAAACTGTACTTTTAATCTAGTGTCTGTCAGGCCTGATTTAGTAGTTGCTCTTTTGAGAAGGAGACATTTTTGTCATCAATACAGTCAGTATTTTTGTTTTCCGTCCACATAAATAGTTTTACTGTTTTTTCTATTAAATCAGGTTTACATATAACATATGAAAATGTTATGTACTTTATCAATAGCCAGTGTCTTGGTCTCCTATGCTGATCCATGTTTCCAAGTCTTTATCTGCCTGGCTTCCCTCACCTTAACCTTGGGTAGAAAGAAGTTCACTATTTCAACATTAAAGAATCCAATGCTCTACTCTCAAACATGGTTTGATCATTTATTTTATCAACAATAAGGGAAAGCTGAGGTTCCTGCTGCTTCTCTTGAGCAGAAATAAACATACATTACATTCAACACCAGACCACAGTGGTCAATAACCTGTGATTTATTGATCACTTTTTGTTCTTAAATGCCTTATATACACTACTGAAGGGTCTTCAGTTCTCAGTTTCATAATACTGTACAGAAATACTTAAAATAACTACAAATATTGACAAAGTATACTATCTTAACAAAGCATAGGATATCTAAAATAGCAAGGCAAAAGTTAAATTTAATAAATGAGGCAAAAAATTTAACACCCAAGTAATCAAGGCTACCTTAATCAAAGTCATTTTAGAACATGCATTTAGGAGAGTAACTGAAATAATTATGAACTCACCACAGGACGAAACAAACTAAATCATCTGAAACATGCAGATGCCACATATATCTGCGGAAAACGTATTGAGGAACTTGGCAAGCAAGCATTCTGGTCTACACATTAATCTCACAAAAGCAAAACTCTTAGAAATTAACAGGATAAACAATAGCTAAGAATAAAAAGTACTTCATCTGATACACATTGCAGTTCACAACTGATATCACAAAGAACACTTGGACAAGAAGGGTGGGATTTTGTCTGGAGAGCAATTCACTTTTGTGCCTGAAAAGAAGGTAAATCTGCCATTAAACTGAGGGATGGTGAGAACACTGCAGTACTGTGATTCTCTTGGAGGATGTATGCCCTTACCTTCTTCTGACTTTTGAACTGATTTACCTAGCTGGTTTAACAGGCACTGAACTGTTATACAGCTTGGCATTTTTCATATACACAAGTCATTGTAAGAGGTGGAAGGAATGGTAACAGAAAAAATCCTTTTACAAACTGGTAGTTCAGTCCTGTAACTTTGTATTTTAGCCCAGAAACTACCCATAGATTTACCGAGCCACCTATCTAAAGACAAAAATGTAATTCTATATCAGTCCTATTCCAATGTAAACATTGGAAAATCCAGGATGGAATAATGACAATATTATGAGAGGACAGACTGCCACTCACCATATAGTGGAGATGCTGCGTCACATATAGGCACAACAAACAAGGGAGCTTTTGGCCAAAAAGGCCTTCATCAAAACTAGACAACGAACACACAACACATTCAGGCAAACGCAACTCACACACACATATGACCACAGTCTCTGGCTGCCGAGGCCAGACCATTCTGAAGTGACTTAAATGATTGGGTTTTAAACCACAAGCAGGAAAACAAAATCAGAAAGCCATAGAGGGAATTAGCAACAAACTACACTAAATGTATATATAAGAGAGAGGAGAGGAGAAAAAGATACAAGGAATAAAATGGGAGTAAAAGGTGCATTATCCCAATCTACATCACTGTAATAGGCAGCAGTGTAACATTACACTACACCAGATGGCGTTGACTACAGATGGATAAACACGCAAGGAAAAACATGAGGACAATGGAAAAATATTTAATATTAATAAGTTCAAGTGGATAATTGTTATAGTCAACAACAGTATCAGGCAGACGCCTACAGAAGAGTTGTGAAAGCACACAGCACTGTACTGAGAGACTAAACTGGCAACAACTGTTGTCAGGCCTGTTGGTCTAACAATAAATCATGCACATGGAAACCAAGAGGTTGCGGGATTGAATCCCAGGTGAACAACAGAAATTTTCCAATCTGCCTTTAACTTAGCCTTCACCTCTTTGTGACATGAAGATTTACCCGAAATGTGGTTTGGATTCCAAGTGAAACTATAGGTCACTTTTACCTATTAGGATTACTGGGGTAGGTAGGGACACACAAGATTCCAAAGTGGCAACCAACTGAACAACTTGTACAAGGTCATTGAGCCACACAAAAAATTTATTACAGCAATTGTCTGCTGCCTTTTACTTCAGTTCAGTTGAATCAAAATGACAGAGTTTGTGGAGTGGTGACAATTTTTTGTGACATTAGGCAGTTGTGCGACTTTTGTAATGGCTGGGACAGCTTTGGCTCTAAGGCCTTTCCAGAAAATTTCATGCTCAAATATACAAGATTTAACAAAAATATGTTCTTCAAACAAATGTTAACATAATATTCATTTACAAAATGCTACTAAATACCCATACCCTATGGCCTGTGTGTTACCTGCTGCAAGGTATGTGTAGAAGCTTTTAGACCAGCGAGACCGTGTTTTCAATTGCATGAAGCAGCGATGGGCATTATTCCAGTCCAGCTGTATCAGGTGACACCAGCCCACTTCATGCAGGCAGAGAAGCTGTATTTCTCGCTGGGGTGATCTCGTAACTGCAGCTTGATAGGCTTCAAGAGCTCCATCAATATTTGACTGTTGAAAGAAAAATAGGCCATGTACCTTTAAATAGGGCTTGATTTTGGATTACCAAATAGCTATTAGAGAGTATTTCCCAATCAAGACTGAAAAAGGATCTTGCATTGACATTTCCATTATGTATTCACAAAGTTATCATGTTCAAAATCATGATTTCTGACATATTCATTGCATCCAGTAACTTAATAATGTAGTGAATAAAAATAATAATTATTCCCTAATAAGAAGTTAAAGTAGATGATGCCAAATGGATACCTAAAAGGTCTATTACTACAAATATACTCATAATTTAAAGTAACTACAATATAATTAGTGTCTATTGGCTTTCCCATTCAATTCTATCAATTATTTCTTACTTTTTCTACCCACATTTCAAGTATTTCCATTTTGTATTCTGTAAGCATATCTATATATTGTCACGTAGAGGAAGGTGTAATTCGATGAATGACGAACACTAATTTCACTTAAGGAAGGTTTATTCAGCACTTGGCACATACAAGAGCGTGGAGTGAACTGCCTCCAGCCAGAGCACATACAGTTACAGAACATTCCAGTACAATGATTCTTGACATTTGTGGATACTTCCAGAAATTAAAATTTTACAGTCAAGGTGAGTTTTGAACTCACAACCCTCCATGCAACAGTCCACAATCACAACCACCACACCACGGTGACAGCACCACTCAGCCTCTTCTGCGACATTGCTCCCTCCTTAAGAGAACAGTGTCTCGGTGTTACATCCTCCTAGTCTGGGAACAAGTCATCGGTCCTGCATACTCCAACTCCCAATGACTGATGCTCGCCCTGGTGGTGATCTTCTTAGAACTTCTTTTGCCGCTACGCTCTTCATCACCTTTCTGCTTGTTGCCTGTCGTTGGAGCTCCGAATTTACGCCGGGTTGCAGAATCCTTATAGGGCTTCATTCGAAGGGTGGACCGTATCTCTGATCTTTCGTCATCTTGTGTCTGGGTCAAAATCTTCAACTTCATAAGTAACATCAGACAATTGTCTTACAACTTTATAAGGTCCAAAGTAGCGCCTGAGGAGCTTCTCAGAGAGACCAACCTTCCGAACTATAGTGAAGAGCCCCAGATGAGGTCACCAGGCTGGTAGACAACAGGGTGGTGGCTCGCATCATACCTTCGGCTATTGTTTTCTTGAGCCTACAGCGTGCGGAGTCTAGGTAATTGCCGAGTTTCCTCAGCTCTGGTAAACACCTGGCGATATAGTTGTCATTCATGTCATTAGGATGTAACGGAAACACAGTGTCCATGATTGTAGTCACCTCACGTCCATGCACAAGGAAAGAGGGTGTATCCTGTGGTGTTTTGTTTGGTGGTGTTATAGGCAAACATCACGAAAGGTAGCACCTCATTCCAGTTGCTCTGCTCAACATTGACGAACACTGATTACATGTCAGCCAAGGTCTTATTAAGGTGTTTGGTAAGCCCTTTAGTTTGCGGATGTTAGGCAGTCATCATGTGATGAGTAAAGTTGCACCCATGGTTTATCTCTGTCACAATTCGATTGAAAAACTTTCTTTTGATCTGTAATTAATGACCTTGGGGCACCGTATTTTAATACAATGTCTTCTATGATGAATTTGGCTACCTCGGATGCTTTTGCCACTTTCACGGCTTTTGTAATGGCATAGCGTGTCAGATAATCAGTGCAAACAATAATCCATGTATTGCCACTAGTAGACATTGGAAATCATCTGAGGTGGTCAATCCCAACACGCTGGAAAGGCATTTCGGCTAAAGAATCTTGTTGAGCACCACCCCAGATAAACTTAGCATCAGCTTTTAACAACTCTTGGAGTGGCCTGCCTTTGATACAAAAGTCTTTGATAAAACAACGGTAATGAGAACATAATCTGAGGAAGCTTCTCACATCTCTAACACTTTTAGGAATAGGAAATTCCATTATAGATCTCACATTTTCTGGGTCTGGCTGCACACCTTTGTTTGACACAAAGTGTCCAGGTATTTTGATTTCTTTTGCTCCAAAGAGACTGTTTGTTGGATTAAGTTTCAGTCCACCTTGTTGGAGACACTTAAGAACAGCCCTCAGTCTTTTTATATGCTCATCAAATGTGTCTGAGAACACTATAATGTCATCTAAATAGCAAAGACACATCGTCCACTTCAGGTGACTTAGAAGATTATCCATCATCCATTCAAAAGTTGCTGGTGCATTACACAAACCAAACGACATTACCTTAAACTCATACAGGCCCTCAGGGGTGATGAATGCAGTTTTCTCACGATCAGCCTCATCTACTTCGATTTGCTACTATCCCGAGTACATGTCCATGGTTCAGAAAAACTTAGCACCCTTCAGACAATCTAGTGTATTGTCAATTTGTGGAAGAGGGTAAACGCCCTTTTTAGTTATCTTATTAAGCTTCCTGTAATCAACACAAAAGCGGCAACTGCCATCCTTCTTCCTGATGAGAACCACTGGTGATGACCAATGGGCTCTGTGAAGGCTGAATGATGTCATTCTTAATCATTTTCTCTACCTCATCGCAAATTATTTGACGTTCTGTTGCTGACACACTGTATGCTCTCTGGCTTATTGGTTGATGGTCTCCAGTGCTAATCTGGTGCTTCACTGTCGATTTGTCTAATTTGCTCTTCACCCATGGATTGAAGAATTCAGGATTGAAGCATTCAGAAAACTTTTGAAGAATGGCAGGTAGCTGCTTCTGTTGTTCCTTAGTGAGATCTTGTGATAGTCGAGCTAGAAGATCTTGTCTCATAGTGGTAGTGCTAATTTCGCCCACAGACTCGGCATGGGAGGTTTCTATGACGCGCAGCTGTTCTTCAATTAATGGCTCAGTGTTTGCTACGCACATGCATCTTGGAAGGATCTGCAGTTCTCAGCGACAGATAACTATCCACAATTCACCAAATCCGTTCTTAAACGAGATGACAGAGGCTGGGACAATGAAGTTATTCTGCAGTGGTATGGTTCTCTTACATTCCACTACAAGATCCATGGGTTGATGCATGGCATGACACATGGCAGTTACCTTTCTGGCACTGACTGCAGGAATCATCACTTCATCCAGCACACAGTCTACACACACTCTGATGCGCATCTTCCTGTCCACACTAACTCGTCTTGTCTAGCATAATCTTCAAGCGACCACACTCTACAATTGCCTGAGAAGCTTTCAAAATGTCCCATCTGAGAATGATGTCATGACTACACTCTTGTAAGATGATGAATTCTAAGGGCTGTGTATGGCCACTTATACCAACACGAATGATACATCTTCCTGTGGGTTTTACGTATTTCCCATTAGCCACCTCCAGTAGACATGTCTTGTTGTCGATGACGAATACAGTTTTCTGCAACTGGTGATGGTACTTCTCCGAAATAACTGAATATGATGCTCCAGAGTCCACAAGAGCTTGGGTTGGTCGGCCATCCATGAGGATATTGACATAATGCACCACATGTCACGGTTGTCCGCAGTGGAAACATACTGGTTGGTTATCCTGGGTCCTCCAGACATCAGTCTTCCTTGGTGCCAAAACAGGTTACTCATATGGCATTGTAGGAACGTAACTCTGCCTGAGTCTCGACTTTTTCATTGTTTTAAAGGAAAATGAAGGACGAGAGATTGGGTTCAATGTGTGTTCCACTTTCTCCATTATGACCTCTTGAAGCGTCTCAGATTTTTGCTTGCCATGCAATCCAAGTGCCTTCTGAACTTCCTCTCTCACCATCTGATGATGAACACTTGTGAAATTAGTTTCTTCCTCCATCAGAGACATTGATATGATGGTTGGAAGCCGTTCAAACTTCTTGTGTGTAATTCTTTTTTGATGCATTGTCCTGATATACTGGCACCATTTTATGAAGTAGTCTCCTTCAGAAGTAGGGCTTGATGCATGTCCTCAGCAACACCCTTCATGAGATGTGCAACCTTATCTTCCTCCTCCATTTTAGGATCCACTATTTTACACAGCTCCAAGACATCTTGAATGTAGGATGCTGTAGTTTTTCCTGGATGCTGTGCCCTGCACTTTAATTTATCTTCAGTCTTGCACTTCTGTTGTCGTGTGTCGCCAAAATACTTGCGCAATTCTGCCTGGGATACTTCCCAGTTTGTGAACTTCTCCTCGTTGTTCTCATACCATTGCTTGGTAGTGCCCTCCAAGCAGAAAAATACATTAGCCAAACACAAGGTGTCATCCCATTTGTTAAATTTGGCTATACACTCTTATACTTTCAGCCACTTGTTTGGATCATGGCCATCATTACCAGGGAGCCCGAACGGATGTCTCATGTGGTGGCACACAGTTGTCATCATAACGTCCTCTTCTTCTTTTGTCTCTGATAGATTGCAGTCTGTTGAATATGGCTCGAACTTGGGTTTCTCGCCATGTAAACATTGGTTCTGTCGCGGCCTGATGGGAGCCACTGTGCCATTGATAATGTGCGCTATCAGAAGTTCCAATACCAAGCGCCTCCACCAGAATAATTTCACATAGAAGAAGGTGTAATTCAATGAATGGCGAACACTAACTTCACTTAATGAAGGTTTATTCAGCACTTGCACATACAAGAGTGCGGAGTGAACTGCCTCCGGCCAGAACACATACAGTATATATACAGTTACAGAACATTCCAGTACAATGATTCTTGACATTTGTGGATACTTCTAGAATGTATTCGAATCGAATATAGAAATTAAAATTTTACAGTCAAGGTGAGTTTTGAACTCATGCAACAGTCCAGCATCACAACCACCACACCACGGTGACCGCGCCACTCAGCCTCTTCTGTGACAATATATTATAGAGTAATTTCAAAATCCATACACAATGATGATGAATAAACATGAAAATCTAATCTGGTTAGAATACAACAAGTGCTCCATCTAGCCATATGTCAACCCAGTGTGTGAACTATTGCGGTATCCATGAAGCAACCCCATTTCTTCAAATAAAAATAATAATTATAATAAAATAATTTTCTGCACAGTGTTGTGGACTGCAGCCAACAGGGAAAGGAGAGATCCTATAGTACATTCGATAGTGTGACAAATTATAAGTTCAGTTTGAAATGTACTTACACTGTATTACAGCAAGACAAAGAATATTGTTTACAGATGCTTGCTCACTAGAACATAATGTTGACCCATACAGTGTGTAACACATCACACTCTCCCACCACTCATTAATAATATGAACAATACAGAAACACTTCACAATGCTTTACATCCACCCACAGTTACCTCCCTCTGTTATTTGTATATTAGGCAGAAAATTTGAGCTTGTACAGTGGACAGCTGTTAAATACTTGAAGAAAAATCAGTGGCAGCTGTTAAGAAAAGTCACTATATTTTGATACCACTTTTGAACATAAATACAGAAACATCACATCGCATCACATCACACACACACACACACAAATCATTAACTCAGAGATGATTATTCAGTGTCCAATTAATTAGTCTCTTGTCAAATTTGCTTCAAAAGTCTTTTTGCCTTTATGAAGAGGCAATGCATTTATAATGATAAACTAGTGAAGACAGCAAAGAATCACGAAGGTAAAAAGGCGAGAGCTAGTAGAAATCCTTGGGTAACAGAAGAGATATTGAATTTAATTGACGATAGGAGAAAATATAAAAATGCAGAAAATGAAACAGGCGAAAAGGAATACAAAAAAATGAGATCGACAGGAGGTGCAAAATGGCTAAGCAGGGATGGCTAGAGGACTAATGTAAGGATTTAGAGGTGCATATCTCTAGGGGTAAGATAGATACTGCCTACAGGAAAATTAAAGAGACCTTTGGAGATAAGAGAACCACTTGTATGAATATCAAGAGCTCAGATGGAAACCCAGTTCTAAGCAAAGAAGGGAAAGCAGAAAGGTGGAAGGAGTATATAGACAGTCTATACAAGGGCGATGTTCTTGAGGACAATATTATGGAAATGGAAGAGGATGTAGATGAAACTGGAGATATGATATTGCGAGAAGAATCTGACACAACACTGAAAGACCTACATCGAAACAAGGCTCCAGGAATAGACAACATTCCATTATAACTACTGGTAGCCTCGGGAGCCAGCCACAACAATACTCCACCATCTGGTGAGCAAGACATTTGAGACAGGTGAAATACCCACAGACTTCAAGAAGAATATAATAATTCAAATCCCAAAGAAAGCAGGTGTTGACAGGTGTGAAAATTACCAAACTTTCAGTTTAATAAGTCAGGGCTGCAAAATACTGACATGAATTCTTTACAGACGAATGGAAAAACTGGTAGAAGCTGACCTTGAGGAAGGTAAGTTTGGATTCCATAGAAATGTTCGAACACACGAGGCTATACTGATCCTACAACTTATCTTAGAAGACAGAGTAAGGAAAGGCAAACTTATGTTTCTAGCATTTGTAGACTTAGAGAAAGCTTTTGACAATGGTGACTGAAATACTTTCTTTCAAATTCTGAGGATAATAGGGGTAAAATACAGGGAGTGAAATGCTATTTACAATTTGTAGAGAAACCAGATGGTAGTTGTAAGAGTCAAGGGGCATGAAAGGGAAGCAGTGGCAGACAGAGTGAGACAGGGTTGGAGCGTATCTCAGATGTTATTCAATCTGGATACTGAGAAAGCAATGAAGGAAACAAAGGAAAAATTTGGAGTAGGTATTAAAATCCATGGAGAAGAAATAAAAACTTTGAGGTTTGCCAATGACATTGTAATTCTGCCAGAGACAGCAAAGGACTTGTAAGAGCAGTTGAATGGAATGGACAGTGTCTCGAAAGGAGGATATAAGATGAACATCGACAAGAGTATAACAAGAATAATGGAATGCAGTCAAATTAAATCAGGTGATGCTAAAAGAATTAAATTAGGAAATGAGATACTTTAAGTTGCAGATGAGTTTTGCTGTTTGGGGAGCAAAATAACTGATGATGGTCAAAGCAGAGAGGATACAAAATGTAGACTGGCTATGGCAAGGAAAGTGTTTCTGAAGAAGAGAAATTTGTTAACATTGAGTATAGATTTAAGTGTCAGGAATCACTTTCTGAAAGTATCGGCATGGAGTGTAGCCACGTATGGAAATGAAACAGTGTAGACAAGAAGAGAATAGAAGTTTTTGAAGTGTGGTGCAACAGAAGAATGCTGAAGATTAGACGGCTAGATCACGTAAATAATAAGGAGGTACTGAACAGAATCTGGGAGAAGAGGAATTTGTGGCACAACTTGACTAGAAGAAGGGATCAGTTGGTAGGTCACATTCTGAGACATCCACGGATCACCAAGTTAGTACTGGACGGAAATGTGGAGGGTGAATATCGTTGGGGGAGACCAGGAGATGAATACACTAAGCAGATTCAGAAGGATTTAGATTGCAGTAGTTACTTGAAGATGAAGAAGCTGGTACAGGATGAAGTAGCATGGAGAGCTGCATCCAATCAGTCTCTGGACTGAAGACCACAGCAAGAAGAACAATGAAGCAAGATTTAATGATATCCACAACAACCTCAATTTTTGTTTGATTATAAATGTCATTATTGAGGATTTTCAGTCGCCCCCAAACAGTCAATACTGCTATGCACCTTCTGCAAATGGTTGGTTGGTTGATTGGGGGTTAAGGTCCTAAACAGCTAGTTCATCACTACCTCAATCCAAGGGTAGTTTCTCTGGAATTTGTGACATCTGTGTAGTACATATTCTAATGATGAAAGGATGAAGGAGGGGTAAGATCAAGGCATTGAAGACAATGCTAATGCCGTAGCTAAAAAGAAATTTATGGATAAGTCAGGGTGTATACGACCCGGGACAACCGGGAGATCCGGGAAAAACCCGAGAATTTTTTCATCCGGGAGAAAACCGGGAAGAACCCGGGATATTTTTAGAAATCCGGGAATTTTTCATTGTTTTAGTTATCAGTTAAATTTTTGTAATTTTGACTGGTAAGAACCGATACTCTAACAAAGGATATTACTTATCCGCTACTGCAGAATAATACTTCAACAATAAAACATAAATGAGAGGAAAAAGGAAAATAACTTAAATTGCAAAGGAAATGCGCCATATACAACAACGACACACAGTGCTCATGCAAGCCGTCTGCCAATTGAAAATGTGTCAAAGGCTTTAGGAAGACTATGCAGTGCTTCATAACAACAAATTTTTGCCTCCAACGAGCGTGAAGTCACAACTGTTCACATTCGATTTGTTTTAGCAGTTATGCACGGGCTCATGCGCATGCGCAGTTGAGTCACGTTTGAGTAGTAGATCCTCCCGCTTCTGGCAACAGGAATGTGGCTGTGGGCTGTGCAAGCAGTCGCAGCAAGCAGCTAGATGCTACCGGGAAAAGGGGGCGCCAAATTCATGTTCTTGAGGAAAAAAACTTGTTTCACAAAGCACCTAGCATCCAGCTCACGTTTGCCTATCGATTATTCATATGATTTGGAAACGCTTCCCTGTTGGTTTTTGAACATTTTCGAACACATTTTAAGTTGATTTCTGAATGAATCATAAGTTGACTTTTGAATGCATGCGTAGTGTACATGATGTCTCTGTCAGGAGAATCCTCGTCACATCTAGAAATAAACTTTCCACAGACAACAGGGGACGGGGCTATACGAGGTGAAGGAGTAAAGCCGAACGGATGGATGCCAATCACTGTCTGATTATGTGATTGATTGGGTTTGCGAATGATCAGCGTTGTTATAATTACTAGCAAAATCCATAGATTCGGACTACCAGAATGGAAATAAACGACCGACAGGAATAACAGGTGAGAAAGATTACGTATTATCTTCTCGGTGTATCCAAGAAAACGAAATTTCTACAGAAAATTTTTGGCCAGATCGCTACACTAATAAGGACCAGTAGTACAGTCCCCGGCTAACAGCCGCGTTAAGTTCTATTCTGGAAATAACGCGGAAAACGTGTTGTTCGAACACGTAATAACTCCTAACCGGAAAATAATCGCGGGATAACTAAACCTGTGATTCTGGAAGGGTTAGTGAAGTTAATCGGCGAACAAATTTTGACAGTGGCAGCAATAGCTACAGAATTGGTGATGACAAGATTGTTTGTTAGGACGAGGAAGGAGAAGAAATGGGTACATCACACAAATTATGGAAGAATAAGACGATTCCAAATTTATATAAAAATTTCATAATACTACTTTTCGATCTCATGCTTGAGAAGCTGGTGCGTATGAATGAAATGTGAAACTATTTCCTAACATAAAGCTTTTTGCTTGTAGTAGGCCTAATAGGCATTTGATATTGGTACTTGTTGGATTATATTCTGTCGTGTTATAAAAATGGCCATTTGTGCCAAAAGTCTCGTTTATTTGGTGTGTTACAAAATTGCTGCCATATTATAAAGGCCTATTTTGTTTTATCTAGCAGACAGTGACAAAATAGACGTAATCAGATCGAGAAATCACACCAGTCTTGGGTATTATTTGTATTAACAGCTTTTTCAGTATTAGATAACGACATTTCGATTTTTCATTTAGCAAAACGTTTGACGAACTCTGATGAGGTAATAGATTCTTTCGCAGAAAGGAAATCACGGCATGTAAAGCTGTAGCAAGATTACAGAGAAAAAAATGCTAGGAGCTAAGATTTGAAGAAATGTGTAATTTCTTGCTTATCTCTTGTCAGTATTGGTTTTATATAACCTATATTTAATTTTACGTCACACAAAACAGCAAGTTATTAACTAATAGGCAATGAAGAGTTCAGATTTTCTGAAGAGTTCTTGTTCCCTCGATTACAAATAATCCCATCCGCTATTAATTGCGAGATTTTTTTTAAAAGAGGAGCAGGCCGTCAAACCGGCCGACTGGGAGCAGGAGAGGCACCACAGGACATTTCAATTTCCACTCTCCTGAATATAGTTTGGACGTGCGGTAGAAAAATGCTTTATGAAGAGGCGTGGCACTGCACTTTGGCATACTTAAGACCAAATAATATGTCTTACATTTCCTCGAATACATATGTCTTATGTTTCAGACTTTTCAGAAAGATGTGCGCTACAAGATGAACATATTTTGAAAATTCGATTTTTTTAGTATTGACCCGGTTCACAAATGTTGTAGATCCGAGGCTGATCCACAGAGTAATCTGAGCTATAGTGGGTCGTCTCCACGTGATCCGTGTTTACGTTTAGTGATTTTGCTGTTTCCCCTTCGTTTACTCTCACGTCAAATGAAAACAAAACGGACATCTGTGGTCGGGAGCTATAAAGTGAATTAACACACATTCACATAATTACGGAAGGCTGAAATATGTCATTAGTTTCAGATTTTATTTAATTCCACCTTTCTGACAGGCAAGCATTAATCACCCTGCGGAACAATGAAGTTATTTTTGTCTGTTTGCTAAAGAAATTTGAATTTAGTTAACCTTTTCCGCAGAGGCAGTCAATGTATTTGAAATGAAATGTTTCATTCCACAGTACTGGCTAGTTTCAACTGTTCGCTGCATTTCAAGTGCACATTTTCATTTTCAAGCACGTATGCCATTATCCCATAATAAAGAACCAAACATGATATAATACAGTACTGATGCTCCAAGAAAATTTACATCCCGAAAACCACACTGAAAAGCTTAATATCAGGTCGAGGTCTACTTCATTGGGAATCTGGACATATGAATGTGCCCTGTAAGTATGCACTTTACATGTGCACAATTTAATATGGTTCACGAAATTCCGATGCTCTTGCAGTACCCTGTGATGTCTTCTTTCTTTCATGACATAATTTATGATCTTTCAATGTTTTCCACGTACATACATACGGGCTTCCTACGTCATGATAGCTACCCAAGCCTGGTGTCGCCTGTTATCTGCGCTCTCTGACAACTCCTGAAATGAACCTATTTCCAACAGGTCGCGTGGAAAGTATTGCGAATGTTGGTTTGAAAAGCGTTACTTTCAAAGTAAATATCCTTTTACGTAAGTTGAGCTATGTGCAAGAATGTACCATGAATCACAGAGCGTTTGACTCTCATTTAAAAATCAACTCTTTGATGACGAACCATTTAGAAGAATTTCGAACCCTGAAGATCAGACATTTATGTCATTATTAAAAATTTTACAGGCACGTTTGTGTGATATATCTTAAAGTGTAACACGCGCAAAAAAGATCAACGTATATGCGAAAGCTTAGCTTCTCTTGCAGCTTGAGACCAACATTATATATGAAAGCTTTGCTTTCTTGTAACAACACTATGTATATTAATTTAAACTATTAACTTTCCCTGTTTGTGTGTTTGTGTTACATAACAGTGATGTTGCTGTTGGCTGATTGCATCACGTGTCCTATGCTCTGAATATCTGCTGTCATCGGCTGGCGAGATCACGTGACATGAGCTACGAACTTCTTACAAAAGCGCATCGAAATCTTGATTTCAATGACTCGGAAAATAACATGCAGTGTTTGGTGGAATTCCAATGTCTGTTTTCATAATATGAAAGTACGCAGCATACATGTTGCTGCACATCAAATATATTTCCAAAATGTGTCTTTTTCCCTGAGTTTTGTTTTCTAAAGTGCCGGGAAATTGTACGATCGTGTATAAAACCATAACCATTCAAATAATTGATAAGGGAAAATATATTGTCACCTGGGAGAAACTGTATTTTTAACCGGGAAATCCGGGAAAAATCTGTGAATTTTTTTCCTTGTCCACGTATACACCCTGGTAAGTGTACGGGCTGGTACTTAGGACGGAGCAGACGAGATGTCTCCTGAGGCTCATCCAATGGTGAGAAAACGCCTCTCCTCCCTGATTCTGATGAAGTGCAAAGGCTGTTACAGAGCAAGAATGTCTTCTAATCGGCGTATTCAGAACAGTGAAAGTGAGAAGGCTAAAAATGTGATGGATATCAGTTGGATCACCAATAATAAAAACAAGAAGAAAGAAATATGTTAGGAAGCATGTAGACATCCCTGAGACTCTGCATATAACAGAAATCATCCCATTCATAGCATCCCAACCATCATTCAGTGTAGTCAAGGTGTTAAAGAACAATCCACTATTCAACAAGGTGCTACCTCTAAAATAGGGTGTGACAGAAAGGGAGACAAACCAAATCTACAAGCAGTAAAAAATAGTATGAGAGGGGTGAAAGAGTGTGCCCATCAATGAATTAGGGTTGGGGGTCCCCCAGACCCAGCAAGCAGTGGAAGATGCCCCAATCACCATGACCTGTCCTGGAGGTAGCTTAAAATATTACATCCGAATATAAAAATCACTTTCACAGAGAAAATGGGGAACCAGTTCAACCACCCATGAAAGGAAACCCTTACTTAGTTTTGAGGGCCAGAAGGAGGTGACCTTCCACTAGGATATGAGCTGTTGTCTGCAAGGCCCCAAAACTACAATGTTGGGGTGGCTCATTATGTAAAACAAAACTGTGTGTTAGCCTTGGATGACCAATGCAAAGATGACATAGGACGGTAGATTCCTTCCGGAGGAAAAGAAGGAAGAGCATCACGCAGCAGCAGTCTAATTGACAGTGCAGAGTTAATTACAGGAGGCAGTAGCAAACCAGATGCCACTGCATCTCTGAGTGAGCAGAGGTGTTATCTGCACTTGCAACTCTGCCTCTGGCATTGGCAAAGAGAATTGGGGGGATGTGAGTAACCACCATATGGTCGGCCAGTTCATTCTCTGAGATACCCATATGACTTGGGGCCCTGAAAAAGACAATCGAGCAGCCAGTATGACTAAGTTCCGTGAGAAGGTCATGATAGCTAGGTGACAGGAGTAACATCAGTCAATGTCCTGGACTCTGTTCATTGAGTCACCACACATTAAAACACATTCAAGGGAGGCCTGTTTTATAAAGTCTAGAGCTCTGTTGACAGCTATCAGGTACACTGTAAAAACCACTAAATGTTTCTGGCAACAAATGATGTTCCAAGCTGACAGTGGATCTTATCTGCAAATGAGGAACAGGGGATGAATAAGAGTGGTATACACTGAAGCACCCTGTATTCACCACATATGCTGTATATTGACTTTCAGAGAATAAATCTACATGTACATGTAACTGTGATTACCTCAGTCATTCTTAATTTGTTTAGTGTGATGTTGCTTAGTCACATCACACTGACAGATTTACAGTGGAGTGCCTTCCTGAAGGTACAGATCATTACTGAAGATTTTGTGTTCTTGTAATACCCTTGTGGAGGCTTCTTCAGCCTTTTGGTCTTTATGTTTACCTTGTGGGATAGTCACATGACTAGCAAGCACTGTGATACACATCCATTATGTAACTGTGATCTGTTGGCCGGAGGCTTCATCTGGTGCACCTTAAGTATAAATGTTTCATGGTCTGCATGATAGCTACCAACATGACTGAAAACATCACTTTTCTCATTTGTTGGTACGCACATGCACGTAACTCTATATTTCGTCTTACACATCTCTATAGATCACATTGAAGTTGGGGTATTTGTAACTTACGTAGAGGTATGAACACAAGACAGTCTGTGTTCCCTTCATCTCTGTGGAATAAACCAAAATGAATCTCAGAACAAACTCTTCATCAAGAAAGCATCAGAGAGAGAGAGAGAGAGAGAGAGAGAGAGAGAGAGAGAGAGAGAGAGAGAGAGAGGTGGGGGGGTGGGGGGGGGGGGGGGGGGGGAGGGGGAGCTGTGTGCCCATCTAGTGAACAAAGTTGAAGGACATCATTTAGAACTTACAGTCCCTCCCCTCCAACTTCATCAGCTGTGGGACAGTTTAGGAAAAGAAGGTATCCTACTTTTATTAACAATGCCATTAGATGGAGCTTCCAAAAACCTCTGCAGTTTACTAGACACACAATGAGGACAAAATTGCAGCATTCCACACGAGAAGAGAAAATTATTTGAATTTTTAAAGTACCTTATTTCTGGAATGAGCTGTTTACTCTGTAGTGGAGTGCATGCTGATATGAAACTTCCTAACAGATCGAAACCGCTTCCCACGTTGGGATTCGAACCCAGGAACTTTGCCTTTCACAGGCAAATACTTTAGCAAGTGAGCTAGCCAAGCATGACTCACAATCTACCCTCAAAGCTTTACTTCCAGCAGATCCTCATCTCCTACCTTCCAAACCTCACAAAAGTCTGTGGTTATCATCATTTAAAAATAATGTGCATGACATCAGTGACAATCACCTAGCACAGAAAATACAGGGTAACAATAAATTAAAATTAATTAAGAGGAGCAATAAAATGTGTGATAACTGACAACACTAAAAAGAAAACTGCAAAACTGCCGTAAGGTGTTAAAGACTGGGAGCGGTGAAATCAGTTTGACAGAAAAACTAATTATTTCTTCCAAAATTTTTTGGATCAATACTGGGGCTTTTCCATCAGCATGTAGCCACTCAAAATAGAGGATAAATCCAAAGCCAGACCATTTGTTGATCTCTCATACCACAGGATCAGAGTGACCATTTATTCTCTTCATGTTCTTCCGGAGGACAATTTACCTATGCACAGGATCTGCATCTCATTTCATTGTTTGACAATCTTCTTTACATGTTTAGTGATTTGCTTCATATTCAGTAACCTTTCTCTGTACTTAGTCATCCTCATTCTTTAATTAGGCATCCTCTACGTTCAGAGGCACGTTCTTTGACAAACTTTCTTGGTTGTTTGGTGACATTTTTGTGTCTGGCAAGCTTCTCAATCAGTTCGGGGACCTCCCTTTGTGACTAAGAAAGCTGAGATATTTTTACTTCCCCTCTTGTTTTGCCACTGCCTCCTTAAATTCGTTTTTTTTTTTCAGTTTCATCTAATTACCATTAACATACATGAGTATAATGCGCATTTTCATAAAAGAGAAAGGTTGGCTCTCGGTATTAAAGAATATAAGACCATATCTAATATTGTGCTTAGTTATAATTGATTTTCTAATTTATTTTCACTATTCAAAGTTAATGTTTTTCATTATAGGGTTAAATCAGTAACTGTTTTGTAAGTTAAACTCTATTGTTGACTTATAAACAAATATAAATTCTGTACTAACTATAAACATTTGGAGTAACAACTAATAGTGTTTTTAAAGGATCTATTTGGCTCTATTTGAAAATATGTAAGCAAAGCCAGCCCTTAATTAATTCCAAAGTAATTAACAGTTTTGTCAAAAGTGTTGTTTGCTTAACAATATCTGTTAATTTCACCATTTAAACAAATAATTCGGCCTAACTCTTGCAGTAGAAGAAAGTGTTAAAAAGACACAGTTTTTCAATGTATTCAGTTAATTACATAAGTTAAGTTTTAATTGCAATATGTAGTTTCAGTGCCCTTCCCTCATGAACCATGGACCTTGCCGTTGGTGGGGAGGCTTGCGCGCCTCAACGATACAGATAGCCGTACTGTAGGTGCAACCACAACGGAGGGGTATCTGTTGAGAGGCCAGACAAATGTGTGGTTCCTGAAGAGGGGCAGCAGCCTTTTCAGTAGTTGCACGGGCAACAGTCTGGATGATTGACTGATCTGGCCTTGTAACACTAACCAAAACGGCCTTGCTGTCGTGGTACTGCGAACGGCTGAAAACAAGGGGAAACTACAGCCATAATTTTTCTGTATGGTTAAATGATGATGACGTCCTCTTGGGTAAATTATTCCAGAAGTAAAATAGTCCCCCATTCGGATCTCCGGGTTGGGACTACTTAAGAGGACGTCATTATCAGGAGAAAGAAAACTGGCATTCTACAAATCGGGGCATGGACTGTCAGATCCCTTAATAGGGCAGGTAGGTTAGAAATTTAAAAAGGGAAATGGATAGGTTAAAGTTAGATATAGTGGGAATTAGTGAAGTTCGGTGGCAGGAGGAACAAGACTTCTGGTCAGGTGAATACAGGGTTATAAATACACAATCAAATAGGGGTAATGCAGGGGTAGGTTTAATAATGGATAAAAAAAATAGGAGTGCGGGTAAGCTACTACAAACAGCATAGTGAACATATTATAGTGGCCAAGATAGACAAGAAGCCCATGCCTACTACAGTATTACAAGTTTATATGCCAACTAGCTCTGCAGATGACGAAGAAATTGAAGAAATGTATGATGAGATAAAAGAAATGATTCAGGTAGTAAAGGGAGACAAAAATTTAATAGTCATGGGTGACTGGAATTTGACAGTAGGAGAAGGGAGAGAAGGAAACATAGTAGGTGAATATGGATTGGGGCTAAGAAATGAAAGAGGAAGCCGCCTGGTAGAATTTTGCACAGAGCATAACTTAATCATAGCTAACACTTGGTTCAAGAATCATAAAAGAAGGTCGTATACATGGAAGAATCCGGGAGATACTAAAAGGTATCAGATAGATTATATAATGGTAAGACAGAGATTTAGGAACCAGGTTTTAAATTGTAGGACATTTTCAGGGGCAGATGTGGACTCTGACCACAATCTGTTGGTTATGAACTGTAGATTAAAACTGAAGAAATTGCAAAAAGGTGGAAATTTAAGGAGATGGGACCTAGATAAACTGAGTAAACCAGAGGTTGTAAAGAGTTTCAGGGACAGCATAAGGGAACAATTGACAGGAATGGGGGAAAGAAATACAGTAGAAGACGAATGGGTAGCTCTGAGGGATGAAGTAGTGAAGGCAGCTGAGGATCAAGTAGGTAAAAAGATGAGGGCTAGTAGAAATCCTTGGGTAACAGAAGAAATATTGAATTTAATTGATGAAAGGAGAAAATATAAAAATGCAGTAAATGAAGCAGGGAAAAAGGAATACAAACGTCTCAAAAATGAGATCGACAGGAAATGCAAAAAAATAAGTCACAGCTGCAAAATACTAACGCGAATTATTTACAGACGAATGGAAAAACTGGTAGAAGCCAACCTCGGGGAAGATCAGTTTGGATTCCGTAGAAATGTTGGAACACGTGACGCAATTCTGACCTTACGACTTATCTTAGAAGAAAGATTAAGGAAAGGCAAACCTACGTTTCTAGCATTTGTAGATTTAGAGAAAGCTTTTGACAATGTTGACTGGAATACTCTCTTTCAAATTCTGAAGGTGGCAGGGGTAAAATACAGGGAGCAAAAGACTATTTACAATTTGTACAGAAGCCAGATGGCAGTTATAAGAGTCGCGGGGCATGAAAGGGAAGCAATGGTTGGGAAGGGAGTGAGACAGGGTTGTAGCCTCTCCCCGATGTTATTCAATCTGTATATTGAGCAAGCAGTAAAGGAAACAAAAGAAAAATTTGGAGCAGGTATTAAAATCCAGGGAGACAAAATAACAACTTTGAGGTTCGCCGATGACACTGTAATTCTGTCAGAGACAGCAAAGGACTTGGAAGAGTAGTTGAATGGAATGGACAGTGTCTTGAAAGGAGGGTATAAGATGAACATAAACAAAAGCAAAACGAAGATAATGGAATGTAGTCGAATTAAGTCGAGTGATGCTGAGGGAATTAGATTAGGAAATGAGACACTTCCAGTAGTAAAGGAGTTTTGCTATTTGGGGAGCAAAATAACTGATGATGGTCAAAGTAGAGAGGATATAAAATATAGACTGGCAACGGCAAGGAAAGTGTTTCTGAAGAAGAGAAATTTGTTAACATCGAGTATAGATTTAAGTGTCAGGAAGTCATTTCTGAAAGTATTTGTATTGAGTGTAGCCATGTATGGAAGTGAAACATGGACAATAAATAGTTTGGACAAGAAGAGAATAGAAGCTTTCGAAATGTGGTGCCACATAAGAATGTTGAAGATTAGGTGGGTAGATCACGTAACTAATGAGGAGGTATTGAATAGGATTGGGGAGAAGAGAAGTTTGTGGCACAACTTGACTAGAAGAAGGGATCGGTTGGTAGGACATGTCCTGAGGCATCAAGGGATCACAAATTTAGCATTGGAGGGCAGCGTGGAGGGTAAAAATCGTAGAGGGAGACCAAGAGATGAATACACTAAGCAGATTCACAAGGATGTAGGTTGCAGTAGGTACTGGGAGATGAAGGAGCTTGCACAGGATAGATTAGCATAGAGAGCTGCATCAAACCAGTCTCAGGACTGAAGACAACAACAACAGTTTCAGTGCATATTATTGTGAGGATGTATTGGGGCCTGATTTTTGGTCTGAGACAGTCAGTTCATGGCCGAGTTTCAGACGTGGAACCCATATTGGTTAGATCAACTAAAATGCATCAACTTAACTGTTAAGTATGCCGTGTGTTAAAGCAATGACAGTGTCTGTTCAATTCAATTTATTTGAAAGACTGTGAAATGTGAGTTAGGTTTTTATTGCTCGTAGATGTTCAACAGTAAACTATTGTAGCAGTATGTGGATGTTTTCCTGCAACCTATTAATGAGGCTTATCAAATGTTAAACAGCAGTTAACTGGCCATATTAAATGTGTATATTGGGGGAGGGGAGGGGGGGGGGGGGGGTTGTGAACAGTGAAAGTAAAGAACTGTGAAATGCAAATGTGCACCTGTTGGCTACATCTTTTAAATTAGTCAATGTTGAACTTCCACCCCCATTTTTCAGCCACTATAGCAATGCAGTATGTCGACACCGAGGACAATCAACTAGGAAATAAAGCAGGCGTACGTCACATATGGTGCCCTGGGTGAGGACTATTGTAATTGGGCACAATAAACTAGGACTCATGAACTTTGTACAGTGAACTCGAGTGGTTTACAGTACAGTTTTAATAAAGAAGACGCAACAGCTAATCAGCACATGGGTTCCGTGGTCACCCTTTTGAAAAAGGGTGAAAGTGCTTGTGAAAAATACTAAATATTGAGCAAGTGAAATTTTCTGTCTAAAAAGTGAACTGCAATGTGCAGTGTAATTTAACTTCTGCAACCCATGTAGGATTTATTCTTTTAAGCAAGACAGGACTTCTATAAAGTGATATGTATTTTAAAATGTAGTCTCTGTTTACCTAAAAAGGACATAAATTATGATGAAGATGCTTAATTGTAGATATTTTGTGCAACTGTACAATACACTGAATGTAAATATTTTGTATGGGGATTTTAATATGGCCAGTTCATAAGAGTATAAATTTGAAAAAAATATATGTACTGTAGTTTTGATACGATTTCTTATGTAATATTCTTTTGTGTGTGGAATTTGAACCCACTTTCTGGGGTCACTTGTAGTCACTGAACTGACCAGTTACCTATTTGCAATATATATCTGGTCAATCAAATGAGGGGCTGATGTGACGAACCAAGGTGGGATATTTTCACTTCCCCTCTTGTTTTGCCATCTGCCTCCTTAAATTCGTTTCTTTTTTTTTTCAATTTTAACTATTTATCATTAACATATGTGAGTATAAATCTGCATTTTCATAAAAGAGAAAGGTTGGCCCTCAGTTTTAAAGAATATAACACCAGATCTAATTCTGTGCTTAGTTTTATGTAAGTAATGGATTTTCTAATTTATTTTCACTATTCATAGTTAATATCTTTCATTATAGTGTGAAATCAGTAATTGTTTCGTAACTTAAATTTTATTGTTGACTTATAAACTAATTATGAACATTTGGAGGAACAACTAATAGCATTCTTAAAGGATCTATTTGGCTCTATTCAAAAACATGTTAGCAAAGCCAGCTCTTAATTAATTCCAAAGTAATTAACAGTTTTGTCAAAAGTATTGTTTGCATAATATCTGTTAATTTCATAATTTAAACAAATAATTTGGCCTGACTCTCACCACCACCATTTTTCAGCCAGTATAGGAACGCAGTATGTCATCACCGAGGACAATCAACGTGGAAATAAAGCAGGTGAACATTACACTTTCTCTGTTTGCCAACCTCACCTCACTGTTCGGGACCTCCTATCTTTCTTTGGTTCACGATCATTTTTCCTATTTGGCTATTGCGTTTCTGTATCTGGCACAAAAAAAAGTTCTCCCATTTCATTGCTATCTTATTTGTTTTACATCAATCTATACAGTATATTTAACAACCACTTCATGTCTGTTAAAAATAACACATCCTTTCTGCATAAAGCAGATGGGTCCCTCTAAAGCAGGTAGGTCCCGCTCATCCTGGAGCCTGCATGACCTGTACTTCCTTTTGAACCTTCCCATCATGAAAATTCAAGAATCAGTGACATCCTTCTAAGGTTCAGTGGTAAAGAAAACAGTGAAAATTCTCTTGAAATTTAATTTAATTTGCCATTATGACAATTTTTATCAATAATTAATCAAGAACACAAGTTTTTCTTCAGTTTGTTCCAAAGACAGCACTAGTTAGCTGCTGAGTCAGTCATCATAGTAACAGATATTCTTGGAGTAGCAATGTAAATGATTATTAAGTTTCTGGTGTGCTCCTGTTTTCATATCAAGAATGATGCAGATCTGAAAATCTTTGTCCTATTAATACACGGCCAGGCAAAAATTGCAACACCAAAATATTATTAATGTAGAATAATGACATGGGAACATATTTAAGTGACTAATGCAAGATCACAGGTTAATGCAATCATGAGATAAGCCATTGCATATGTGAAATGCTGGTACAATAATAACCAGTGTAACTGCCAGAAGGTTGAATGCAAGCATGCAAATGTGCATGCATTGTTTTTAGACTGAGATGCAAAAAGACTGCCCAGCCCAAATAATTTAGACTCTAAGAACAGAGCATTGCACATACCCAAGTTCAGAAGTGTCAGTATTCACAACTCTAGCTGTCTGTGGACTTCAGCTTGGTGTTTACATCATCAAATAGAAGCAATATAATAGTTAGGATACATTGTATGTCAAGATTCATCACAATTTGTTCACATCTGTTTCAAAGGAGTGGATAGTGTGACAGTTATGAACATCAAGGACAAGCATTCGAATCTAACTGGGGTCAATTGTCTATTCTTTTAAAAAACAGATAAGTGGTCATAGTAAAAATATTGAAAATGAATGTATTTATCTCTAATTACTTTGACTGCCATCTGGTGTGTGTACAGTTTTCAGCTAAGAGTAATGTGTCAGCTTACTGGCATATTTTTCTAAGTCCTTAAATGCGGTTTACACAAGCAAGTGGATTTGCCTTCCAGTATTTGTTGTTTGCAATTTAATACTAGTTCTTCAACTATGGTACGGTTATTTCATGATTAAGTGTGTCAGCTTCCTGTACTGGTAGCTGTACTGGTACCTGTAGACCATGTCAGATTGAATCACACCACAGCCCTTTTTATTGTATCCCAAATGTTTCATGCTTTATTTGTTTTGTTATTAAATTATATTTTCTACTTGACGTCTAAAAATAATCATCCTTGGAAGGTAATATTTATCTGACCTCCCATAACTATAAAAGTAATCTTCCTTGGAGGAAGATATTCGTTTGACATCCCATAAAATGTACAAATAATATAGTAGCAAGTAGATTTGTGTTTCGAAATTAATATTGTTGGCCTAATAATTATGTATGCCTTTCACAGAAAACTGAAATAAACTAAAATGAAGAGTAGGCTACGTATAGCTTCAGTATTTTGCCCACATGCCATCAGCAAGAATAGCTTGGAGTCCTTCGAGGCATAGAATTGACAGTCAACACCATAACAATATCCTGCCTCAGATGACTAACACCATTTTCTGATATAATTTTCAAAGAGAGCAATTATTCGCTCATGAACACACATCAGCAATTTTGAAGCAGATTTATAACATATACCAAACAGCTGATATGTTGCTCTTAGCTGAAAACTATAGAGACACCAGTTGGCAGTCAAAGAATTTAAAAATAAATACATCCATTTTCAACATTTTTACTATGACTATTTGTCTGTTTGTTTAAAGATTAGACAACTATAAAATGTAATCTTTTGAAAGAATGTGGAACCTAGAAAACTGCAAAACTCCTTTACATTTGTAAACCATCAGCCTATCTACTCAGCCATTGAAACAGATGTCAAACACTCATTGTTGTTGTAATTCTACCAATGTTGAGTTCTTATATTTCTACCGTTTCTACATGCTCAAATAATGATTTTCAAAAGAAATTATGTGATGAGTTAACCTAACCTAACCTGCAATGAACCTTGACACATACTGTATTTAGACTATTATATTGCTTCTATCTGATGATGTAACACTAAGCAAAAGCTCCACAGAGCCCAAGATCCATGAAAAGTGGCTCTTCTGAACTTGGGCATGCACAGTGCTCTGTTCTTAGAGTCTAAATTATTTGGGCTGAGCAATCTTTTTGCCTCTCATTGTACAGGTGCCAGATGTCACTTTGTGGGGCATAGTTCCATGCCTGTTGCACTTGGTCCATCAATACAGGGACAGTTAATGCTGGTTGTGGACACTGGAGTTATCGCCTTATGACGTCCTCGCATGTGGTCAACTGCAGACAGAGCTGGTGATCAAGCAGGCCAAGGCAACATGTCAACACTCTATAGAGTACACTGGTTTACAACAGTGGATGTGGACGAGTGTTACCCTATTAGAAAACACCCCCTTGAATGCTGTTCATGAATTGCAGGCGTAACAGGTCAAATCACCAGACTGACATATAGATTTGCAGTCAAGGTGCATGGGATAACCATGAGAGCACTCCTCATCATACACAATTGTATCCCAGACCATAACTCCAGATGTAGGTCCAGTGTGTCTAGCACACCGACAGGCTGGTTGCAGGTCCTCAACTGGCCTCCCCCTAACTGCCATCGCTGGCACCAAGGCGGAAACAACTTTCATTCTGAGGTCATCAGTCCCCTAGAACTTAGAACTACTTAAACCTAACTAACCTAAGAACATCACACACACCCATGCCAAGGCAGGATTTGGACCTGCACCATAGCGGTCGCACGGTTCCAGACTGAAGCGCCTAGAACCGCTCCGCCACTGCAGCTGGCATTGAAGTTGCAAATGGCAGTCGTTTGGCATCATTGCAATGCACCCTACAGAGTCTGGCTTGGAGCTCTCCTTGAAGTAACTGATTTGTAACAGATTGTTGTGTCACTGTGGTGGCAACTGCTGCTCAAATTGCTGCTGCAGATGCAGTACAATGCACCAGAGCTGTGAGTCAAACACGATGGTCTTCCCTCTCGGTAATGCCACATGGCCATCCAGAGCCCAGTCATCTTGTGACCATACATTCTCATGACCATCACTGCCACCAATCATGAACAGTGGCTACATTCCTGCCAAGTCTTTCTGCAGTATCACCGAAGGAACATCCAGCTTTTTGTAGCCTATTCACACGACTTCATTCAAACTCAGTGAGGCGCTGATAATGGCGTCTTTGTCACCTTAAAGGCATTCTTGACTAATTTCAATTCACTGTGCCCAGTCTCAAAGGTAACTAATGTTCATGACCATTACAGTGTACTAACACCACTCTTATGCGACCTGTGTGAAATTTAACCAGACATCTTTCAGATGTAGAAACACACCTACCAACTTTCGCTTGTGCCACAGAACTCTTTCTTCGTGTTGCAATTTTTTTTCCGTCAGTGTATTATATGCCATTCATACATTTTTCCATTTTTCACCTGTGACGTTCTTCATCTGTAGGTATGAAGGACACTATGAAAAATATTGACAGTGTAAGATACACTACAAAGGTGGTTCCATTATCCCTCAGTTAGAATATAATTACACTGTGAAAGAGTATCAGCCTGCTTCTCAGACTTAATCAGAGCATTTGCAAAAGTAAATGAAGTGCTAATCAGAGGCTGTGCACATAAATAGGACTTTAACACTGAATAAGACATATGCAAACATCATAACTAAAAAAATTAATAAAGAAATACAAAATGTAACAACAAGAGCTGAAACAATTCAATACTGTGGAGAAGATAGTTAATTTTACCTTTAGCCTCTCTACTCTCCCTTTGAAAAAAAGAAATAATGCAGATTCTCCGTAGTCATCCTGTGACTCCATGATTAAACACTGAGCAGCTTCTACACCAGCTTGTACATTTGAGCCATCAAGTGCGAAAAACGGACGGACTATTGTGTGATACCAGAGAAGAGCAAGTCTGTAACATAGCAGGTAAAGTTTGTGTATGTAGTCACACATGTTTATGGAGCATCTGTAGTCATGCATGTTTATGGAGCATCATACTACATAGGAAACAGACATTTTAATAAAAAGGAAAAATTTATGTATGATTCAGAAAATGATAACACTGATTCTTAGAGTAGCATATATCAGCACATTCATGAGCGTATTTGTTCACAGCACTCTCTCAGTGAATAACTCTAAATTGTTGACCTGTCTCCAGTATTATTAATTAATATCTCTCCCATAAAGTATGGAGACTGGAGTAATCCATCACATTACAAGTAGTTTTGTGGTTAGAAGTGCAAAGAAGAATAGACAGATAAAAAATAATACAGCATGGATACGAACTAACAGATATGACAGTGGCTCCACCAGCTATGCTGTTCAGTCCAGGCAGACATCTACTTCACATCTGTCACAAAATTCCCTTGCAATTCTGGGTTAGAGAAGTTGTTAGAAGTTACAAATAAAGACACAGATGAATGCAGATCATTACATATTTAATAACCCAACTTCGCAATAAAGTAATATCAAGTACAAATTTTACAGTGCTTAGACTTACGATGCAAGTGGAGCCCTCATGTCATGGCCTTGTCTAGCAAACATAAGTGCAGAGATGCCCACTTGACGATCACCTTCAAATCCCAAAAAATGTATCAGCTTCAACAATGAAGGAGGGAGCAATGAAATACATAACTGAAATATTCCATAGCCAAAGCTTACTGCAGACATCAAACGAGATACTACATCTGGAGGAACAATATTTCTGGAACAAAAACATTTATGTTAAAATATGTTACAATCCGGCTCCACAGCTTGTCATGGCATAAACAATACACGGATTTTATTCCATTTCTGCAATTAATTATGTCTTCTCATACTACCTCAAATTTAGTAATACAACAAATTGCTTACAGTAAAATCAGTCTCATTTACAATACTAATTAAAAAATACATTTTTTTCTATATATGTAACAACTTACGTAGGTTTACAATTAGCATGTGATGCAACTGAAGAAAGAGCAAGAAATGAATTTCTAAAGCCATTGCGACCATTTGGTGAACAGGATGAGCTGCTGTATGATGGCACTGACCATTCTGACCCAGGACTTTGCAAGTTTGGATTGCTGCATCCACGTGTAATAACTTTCCACGAAGGAAACTGCGAACCTATAATAATATTGAACTCTAAGCTAAGCAAAATGTTTGTGTGTGTTTCCATACTAAAGCAGGTAAACGAATAAAAGTTTTGATGCTAATAACTATTTCATCTTTATATCTAAAAAAACATGCAATCTGTTCTTTGCTTTAACCTTAAACTTGTTACACCTACAGTAGTTGTGGATTGGTAACACTGATATCTACCAAGCACAAAACAATTCTACACATTAACAGAACGAAAAGTTTGTAAAAAATTTCTTACCTGGTACATCATCATTACCAAATGTTCTTCGATACAGTTGCAAAATTTGACTGTATGTATGCTGATATACCTTCCAGGCTTTGCGCAATACCCAACCTCCTTTCACATAACCTGTAATATCTTGCTGTAAGAATGTCAGTAAAGCCACACACACTTGAGAGTCTGCGAGAATAATTTGTTCTTCCAGCTTGTCAGCTGTATTTTCCTGCAATGCAAAAATTTAACATTATTATTATTATTATTATTATTATTAATAATTGATTTCAATACAAAAAATAACTATTCATCATTGCAAATGAACTGCTTGAGATTCAAAACTCATGCCACCATTTCAACAATTATTTTAAATGTAACTGAAGATTAAAATTATAAGGCGAGAGCAATAGTACACCATAATTTTATAGTTGATTTTCCCTTCCATACTCCTGGAAATAAAACAATGTCTACCACAGGCCTACTTTCAATTTACTTTTAGGACACATCATCAAGTGCAGTTAAAACTAATCAATTTGAGATATTTTTAATATTTCCCATCAGAAAGCAATACAGAAAATATGGTGATAATCGTAATCGATCTTGCACCAAGAAAGCTATTAGCAGATACCTCTAGGGTTTCACCAGAAGCACCTTATGCAAAAATGCTGGTCATAATAAAAAAAAAGGGGGGGGCCCAGCATCAAGCTATTTCTCTCTCCTCCCCAAGGAAGGAACTGTCAGTTCCAAAAGCTAGGTTGTGTGTCACTTTTACTTTTATATGTCAGTGGGTGACAGTATTCGTTAGGCCCTTCACCTCATTGTTATTCCGAATTGCACAGCTTCACTGTCTGTTAACACAGCATAACAGACAAGGCGACAGAGTCCTACCAAATATTTACTATAGGTGTGGTATCAAAAAACTATCTGAAAATTGTGAAACTGTTTTAGATCATGTGGGGCACTGGTTTCTACCTTATCTATGCTATGTTCAATAAACTAATGAGAAAACTCTATTTAGTATGCACCTTACTAATACAAATGAATTACAACTTTTCATAATGTTACACAACAGTTTTTTTAATAAACCAAAGTATTCCAAATTGTTATAATTTAGCAGGATAATATGCACTTTTGGCTTCAAAATGGTTTGTGTACAGATGAAATCCGCAGTCTTTATGAAACAGCATTACAGGAAGGACTACCATGAAAGTATGCAAATGCAGTGTTAGGGTAGACACATAAGAAAGTCATAACAAATCATTCAGTGCCACATTAAGTCAATACAAATAACAGAAACATAGAAAGCAGGTGCTAACAAGTGCATAATTCACAAACTTTTTCGCCTTTAGATCAACAGAGTACAGAAAAAAGGTAGCAACAAAACTTAAGGAAGAGAAATTGTCTTAGAATTTCTTAACTGTTTGTTGATCTGCTCACTAGTGGCCCTTTCTCAGAATAGATGAAAGTCTTGTCTCCAGCCTGATTAGAACCGAAAAAAGTGTCAATTCGTGACGTCGTCGTCCAGACACAAGCTGACTGTAATTTGACTCCGTTTTAGCAGACTAATAGTTTCTCTCGGGATAAATTTTATTGATTATGAAATACAAGTTCTTGAAGTTTATTCAGAATTGGAAATGTTTAATTAGTAATAGCATGCCATAATTTATCTGTTTAAGATAAAAGTGTTTTGATTTTTGTATTCATAAAAAAAGTGTGAATTTATGTGTGGCTTTTACTCTGAGACGAGTTATCACTTAGAGTGAAAAAGTGCACGTGTGCAATTCGTTGACCTACATGAATTTTATTTTTTTTTTATTTTGACTTGGATGGACACAAATCTAGTTCCAGTTAGATTGGTTGGTTGGTTTAAAGGTGGGAGAAGGGACCGGACTATGAGGTCATGGATCCCTTGTTCCTAATGAAACAATGCCACAAGTTTGAGAATAAAATAGACAAAACATATAACATAAAACGGAAAGAAAGGAAAAGCCACAAGAATGAAGGGAAGGCAATGAACACTAAAGGGAACAAAAGAGGACAAGAAAACAACAGACACTAGAAACAGAAGAGAGTAAAACATGAAAGCAGATCACAGTGGCTGGCCAACCATGAGAACAAAAAGGGAAAGCCAGCCACTCCGCAATACATTAAAACCTCCATTCTCAAAGCACCAGGGTAGAGGACACAGAGGGACAAAGGACATGCACTAAAACCTATGTAGAAGTATAAAACCCACTCTCACAGATAAAATGTAAAACCAAACCTGCTGTGGAGGCATTGTTGCCCAACACCAAAGGCAGGGTGCTGGGAAAGTTAAAAGTCTGCCGCAGAGCGGCTAAAAGTGGGCAGTCCAGCAAGACGTGGACGACTGTCATTTGGGAGCCACAGTGACACCAAGGTGGGTCCTCACGATGGAGCAGGTAACCATGCGTTAGCCACATATGGCCAATGTGGAGCCGGCAGAGGACAACTGATTCCCTGCGTGTGGCCTGCATGGAGACTTCCACACATTCATAGTCTCCTTAATGGTACACAGTTTGTTGTGCATGCTGTTATGCCATTCTGTCTCTCAAAGCTGGAAAACCCTGTGGCATAAGACAGAACGCAGGTCAGCTTCGGAGATGCCTATCTCCGGAAAAGTGGTTTCCGCGTCGCCTGTTTGATCAGCCTGTTGGCAAGTTCGTTGCCAGGGACTCCGATGTGTCCTGGGGTCCACACAAACACCACAGAATGGCGGGACTGTTCCAGGGCATATATGGACTCCTGAATGGACACTACCAGAGGGTGGCGAGGGTAGCACTGGTCGATAGCTTGTAGGCTGCTCAATGAGTCAGTACACAGGAGAAATGACACGCCAGAGCATGAGCAGATGTACTCAAAAGCACGAGATATGGCCGCCAGCTCTGCAGTGAAAACACTGCAGTCAACTGGCAAGAAGTACTGCTCAATATGTCCTCCATGAACATATGCGAAGCTTACATGGCCATCAGCCACTGAGCTGTTGGTGTAAACCACTTCAGAGCCCCGGAACACGTCAAGAATCGAGAGGAAGTGACAGCGGAGAGCGGCGGGGTTAACGGAGTCCTTAGGGCCATGCAAAAGGTCCAGACAAAGCTGCAGCTGAGGCGTACACCATGGAGGCATAAGTGAACGGACCACAAGTAGAGGTAGTAAAGGGAAGGACTCCAGTTCGGAGAGAAGGGACTGCATGCGAACCGCAATCGTTAGCCCCGATCTGGGCCGCCGATGCAGGAGATGGACTGCCGCAGGCGGGAAAAGGAGACGGTAATTCAGATGCTCAGGGGAACTATGAATGTATGTTGCATAACTGGCACATCTGATCTGCAGCAGAGGGACACCAGCCTCCACCAGTACGCTGGTCACCAGACTCGTCCTAGAAGCTCCTGTCGCTAATCGAACCCCACAGTCGTGCACAGGGTCGAGTAAATGCAATTCTGAAGGCACTGCCGAACCATATATCACACTCCCATAGTCAGTTCGGAATTGGACAAGGGCTCTGTAGAGCTGCAGCAGCTTACAGTGATCTGCACCCCATTTGGTGTTGCTCAGGCAACGGAGGGCATTGAGGTGCTGCTAGCACTTTTGCTTAAGCTAACGAAGATCAGGGAGCCAAGTCATTTGAGCATCGAATACCAGTCCTACGAACTTATATGTCTCCACTACAGTGAGTAGATTGTCATTAAGGTAAAGTGCAGGTTATAGATGAACGTTACGATGCCGACAGAAGTGCACGACACACGACTTTGCGGCTGAAAACTGGAAGCTGTGAGCCAGAGCCCACGACTGCGCCTTGTGGATGGCTCCCTGGAGGTGCCACTCAGCAACAACAGTGCTGGAACAGCAGTACAAAATGTACAAGTCGTCTGCATACAGAGAAGGTGAGACGGAGGGCCCGACAGCTGCTGCTAGACCGTTAATGGCCACTAAAAATAAAGAGAGATTCAATACAGAGCCCTGTGGGACTCAATTCTCCTGGATATGGATGGAACTAAGGGAGTCACTAACTTGGACATGGAAAGTACGGAGCAACAGGAAGTTTTGGATAAAAATCAGGTGTGGTCCCCGGGGACACCACTCATACAATGTGACAAGGATGTTGTTGTTGTTGTTGTGGTCTTCAGTCCTGAGATTGGTTTGATGCAGCTCGCCATGCTACTCTATCCTGTGCAAGCCTCTTCATCTCCCAGTACCTACTGCAACCTACATCCTTCTGAATCTGCTTAGTGTATTCATCTCTTGGTCTCCCTCTACGATTTTTACCCTCCACGCTGCCCTCCAATACTAAATTGGTGATCCCTTGATGCCTCAGAACATGTCCTACCAACCGATCCCTTCTTCTGGTCAAGTTGTGCCCCAAACTTCTCTTCTCCCCAATCCTATTCAATACTTCCTCATTAGTTATGTGATCTACCCATCTAATCTTCAGCATTCTTCTGTAGCACCACATTTCGAAAGCTTCTATTCTCTTCTTGTCCAAACTATTTATCGTCCATGTTTCACTTCCATACATGGCTACACTCCATACAAATACTTTCAGAAATGACTTCCTGACACTTAAATCTATACTCGATGTTAACAAATGTCTCTTCTTCAGAAACGCTTTCCTTGCCATTGCCAGCCTACATTTTATATCCTCTCTACTTCGACCATCATCAGTTATTTTGCTCCCCAAATAGTAAAACTCCTTTACTACTTTTAAGTGTCTCATTTCCTAATCTAATTCCCTCAGCATCACCCAACTTAATTCGACCACATTCCATTATCCTCGTTTTGCTTTTGTTGATGTTCATCTTATATCCTCCCTTCAAGACACTGTCCATTGCGTTTAACTGCTCTTCCAAGTCCTTTGCTGTCTCTGACAGAATTAAAATGTCATCAGCGAACCTCAAAGTTTTTATTTCTTCTCCATGGATTTTAATACCTACTCCGAATTTTTCTTTTGTTTCCTTTACTGCTTGCTCAATATACAGATTGAATAACATCGGGGAGACGCTACAACCCTGTCTCACTCCCTTCCCAACCATTGCTTCCCTTTCATGCCCCGCGACTCTTATAACTGCCATCTGGTTTCTGTACAAATTGTAAATAGCCTTTCGCTCCCTGTATTTTACCCCTGCCACCTTTAGAATTTGAAAGAGAGTATTCCAGTCAACATTGTCAAAAGCTTTCTCTAAGTCTACAAATGCTAGAAACGTAGGTTTGCCTTTCCTTAATCTTTGTTCTAAGATAAGTCGTAAAGTCAGTATTGCCTCACGTGTTCCAGTGTTTCTACGGAATCCAAACTGATCTTCCCCGAGGTCGGCTTCTACTAGTTTTTCCATTCGTCTGTAAAGAATTCGTGTTAGTATTTTGCAGCTGTGGCTTATTAAACTGATTGTTCGGTAATTTTCACATCTGTCAACACCTGCTTTCTTTGGGATTGGAATTATTATATTCTTCTTGAAGTCTGTGGGTATTTCGCCTGTCTCATACATCTTGCTCACCAGATGGTAGAGTTTTGTCAGGACTGGCTCTCCCAAGGCTGTCAGTAGTTCCAATGGAATGTTGTCTACTCCCGGGGCCTTGTTTCGACTCAGGTCTTTTAGTGCTCTGTCAAACTCTTCACGCAGTATCGTATCTCCCATTTCATCTTTATCTACATCCTCTTCCATTTCCATAATATTGTCCTCAAGTACATCGCCCTTGTATAGACCCTCTATATACTCCTTCCACCTTTCTGCTTTCCCATCTTTGCTTAGAACTGGGTTTCCATCTGAGCTCTTGATATTCATACAAGTGGTTCTCTTATCTCCAAAGGACTCTTTAATTTTCCTGTAGGCAGTATCTATCTTACCCCTAGTGAGATAAGCCTCTACATCCTTACATTTGTCCTCTAGCCATCCCTGCTTAGCCATTTTGCACTTCCTGTCGATATCATTTTTGAGACGTTTGTCTTCCTTTTTTGTCTGCTTCATTTACTGCATTTTTATATTTTCTCCTTTCATCAATTAAATTCAATATTTCTTCTGTTACCCAAGGATTTCTACTAGCCCTCGTCTTTTTACCTACTTGATCCTCTGCTGCTTTCACTACTTCATCCCTCAAAGCTACCCATTCTGCTTCTACTGTATTTCTTTCCCCCATTCCTGTCAATTGTTCCCTTATGCTCTCCCTGAAACTCTGTACAACCTCTGGTTCTTTCAGTTTATCCAGGTCCCATCTCCTTTAATTCCCACCTTTTTGGAGTTTCTTCAGTTTTAATCTACAGGTCATAACCAATAGATTGTGGTCAGAGTCCACACCTGCCCCTGGAAATGTCTTACAATTTAAAATCTGGTTCCTAAATCTCTGTCTTACCATTATATAATCTATCTGATACCTTTTAGTATCTCCAGGGTTCTTCCATGTATACAACCTTCTTTTATGATTCTTGAACCAAGTGTTAGCTATGATTAAGTTATGCTCTGTTCAAAATTCTACCAGGCGGCTTCCTCTTTCATTTCTTAGCCCCAATCCATATTCATCTACTACGTTTCCTTCTCTCCCTTTTCCTACACTCGAATTCCAGTCACCCATGACTAATAAATTTTCGTCTCCCTTCACTATCTGAATAATTTCTTTTATTTCATCATACATTTCTTCAATTTCTTCGTCATCTGCAGAGCTAGTTGGCATATAAACTTGTACTACTGTAGTAGGTGGGGCTTCGTATCTATCTTGGCCACAATAATGCGTTCACCATGCTGTCTGTAGTAGCTTACCCACATTCCTATTTTCCTATTCATTATTAAACCTACTCCTGCATTACCCCTATTTGATTTGGTGTTTATAACCCCGTAGTCACCTGACCAGAAGTCTTGTTCCTCCTGCCACCGAACTTCACTAATTCCCACTATATCTAACTTTAACCTCTACATTTCCCTTTTTAAAATTTCTAACCTACCTGCCCGATTAAGGGATCTGACATTCCACGCTCCGATCTGTAGAACGCCAGTTTTCTTTCTCCTGATAACGACATCCTCTTGAGTAGTCCCCACCCGGAGATCCGAATGGGGGACTATTTTACCTCCGGAATATTTTACCCAAGAGGACGCCATCATCATTTAATCATACAGTAAAGCTGCATGCCCTCGGGAAAAATTACGGCTGTGGCAAGGATATGATTTCGTTAAGTCATGTCGCATGCTTTAAGTAAGTCAAAAAATACGGCAACCAGGTGTTGCTCTGGAAAAGGCTGTTTGGATGGCAGACTCGATGGACACAAGATTATCAGTGGTAGAGCAACCCTGGTAGAAGCCGCCCTTACATGGAGCCAGCAAGCCACGTGACCCAACCCAACTGCTGACATACCATACGTTCAAGCAGTTTACAAAGAACATTGGTAAGGCTGATGGGCCAATAGCTATCCACATAAAGCGGGTTTTTACCGGGTTTGAGCACCGGAATGATGGTGCTCTCCGTCACTGGGATGGAAAGACGCCATCGCACCAGATCCGGTTGAAGATGACGAGAAAATGTCGCTCGTAGTCAGATGAGAGATGTTTAATCATCTGGCTGTGAATGTGATCAGCCCCAGGAACTGTGTCAGGGCAATGTGCAAGGGCACTGAGGAGCTCCCACTATGTAAATGGGGCGTTATAGGATTCACTGCAGCGTGTAGTGAATGAGAGGACATTCCCTTCCAGCCGCCGTTTGAGTGTGCGAAAGGCTGGGGGGTAATACTCCGATGCAGAGGCTCGAGCAAAGTGCTCGGCAATTGTGTTTGCGTCGGTACATAACTCGCCTTTATGGTAACAATGGGGACAGCTGTTGGGGCCTGGTATCCGAAAAGACACTTGATCTTTGCCCAGACTTGGGAAGGTGATGTGTGGCACCCAACGGTAGAGACGTATCTCTCCCAACACTCCTTCTTCTGTTGTTTGATAAGGTGGCGAACACGGGCACAGAGCTGTTTAAAGGCTATGAGGTGCTCCAGGGAAGAGTGCCACTTATGCCACTGTAGAGCTCGCCGACATTCCTTAATTGCTTCAGCAACTTTCGGCGACCACCAAGGGACTGCCTTACACCTTGGGCACCCTAAAGAGTGAAGGATCGCGTTTTCTGCCATGGAAACAATTGTGCTAATCACCTGCTCAACCATCACATCGATGTTACCATGTAAGGGAGATTCAGCGGTGACAGCAGAGGAGTTCGCTAGTCCACCTTGTTCAAAGCCCATCTGGGCAGGCGTCCATGGGTCTGATGCTGGGGCAGCGACAGGAAGATGGGGAAGTGGTCACTACCACACAGGTCGTCACGTGCTCTCCAGTGGATAGATGGGGGAAGTACTGGGCTGCAAATTGATAAATCAATGGCCAAGTAACTACCATGAGCCACACTGGATTGTGTGGTGGCCCCAGTATCTGAGAGGCAGAGGTCGAATTGGGCCAGTAAAGTTTCGACATCTCTACCTTGGCCAGCAAGAGATGATAGACTACGCTTCATCGCGTGTCATCCACCCTGATACCACCCACTTCGACCAGGGGCCCTCCACACGGGCACCACCCAGCTGCAGCAAAGGCCACCTGCCAGGATGGCTGTTGCCGGGAGTCCCGATGCCCCAGGGGGATGGGCATCTGCCCTTGGCATACGTGGGGAATTAACAGTGCAGGCATCAGCAGAGCGATCCCTGCGTGGTCAGGGGGCTACCACCAAAAGGGTACATGGTGGCCCTATCACAACGGACTGGCTACCATGCTGGGTATCAGGTGCAAAGAAGTCCATGGTCATTGTCGATGCAGAAATTGACACTGCATACATAGTGCATGGTGGAAAACGTATCCAAGAAGGTGTCCTTGCCCAAGAGATGGAGAATGGGTAGGACTGCAATGCAACAACGAGAAACTGGGCTAAAGATCTCAATGCACGATGGACACGATGCACCTTGTAAGGCACCCTTCCCCAATTGGCAAGCTCTTCGGGAAAAATTTTGAAGAATGGGGTCAAATCCTACAGGAGACCATCACATAAAGGCCAAAACATGTGAAACTCCCTTAGGCAAGAATACCTCAGGCCTATTCTAACTCCCGGACCCACAGGAGCGGGGCGGGGGGAGGGGGGGGGGGCAGTTCCAGTTAGACTTTACATGAGATCACATTTTTAGAAAAGAGTCGTTTAGCCCAATAGGAAAAACAAACTTGCGTGCTCGATTTAAAATATGTTACATGCCAGTGCGTAATCTAGCTGTCCTGTAAATCGCATACAATATTTTCCAATGTGCTTGGACTTAATGCATTAAGTTCGAAGTTAATTTTGAGACAAGTACTGATTTTGACAAAAATGAACTGAAAGTTTATTTAAAATATTGAGCTTCAGTTTAAATTGAGACACATATCACCGTGTTGATTACGTTGTCCAGCAACACTTTAATGTAGCTTAATTAATAAGTCCCACTTCACACACAAAATGTTACACTTGACCGCATGAGAGCATGAAAGTGTTTTTCCTTCCATAAATGCCAATAAACTGGCAGTTTCAAAAGTTAAATCATCAACTGTTGTGTAACTTCATTGTATCACTAAGGAACTTTTTATATCGTGTCTCTTCATCAACAGATCTCAAAAAGCCGGGACAAAAAAGAAGACGACTACAAGAAGAGGCATCGGTACACACTGTAACACTAAGGTAGCATAAAACTGCATCAAATAGTGCTTGCTTGTCCCAATGATGGCTAAGAAAGAGATTTCACAATGTAAATGGTAAAATAAGCTGCACTTTCTGTCATTCATTCTATAAAAACCAGAGAGATGAAAAGTATCGTCTACTCATAATGATTACAATGTTACTGCTGGTAATGCTTCGTCAATAATAGCAAAAAGTGCGTGATGAATGAGCTTCTCAGTTTTCAGACAACGTAAGTAAGAGGTTACCCTAGGTGAGAATGGAATGGAATTTCTATGCAGTATCTTGCAGTTGGTGTGTTTTCCTCAGAGTTTATTTTTCGGCTGTTTCACACTAATGACCCCTGTAGGCTACTACATAATTCAGAAGGGACTTTTTGAGGTGTAACTATTAAAACAGACTGTTTTTTTAAACATAACAGCACTTGTAGCTGGATCTGACCATAGACAACACTAACTGTAACTTTATTTTGCCTTGCAGAATATTTTTGAAAGTCTTAATAAGTCTTCATTGTGAAGCTCAGCAATGACGGTAGTTTAAGGATATGAGTCAAAAAGAGAGGAGAAAAAAAGGTCACAATTCAGTGGGAATGAAGCATGTCAGTTTATGTGGGCTCAATACAGTTTAATCTTACTTCAACAAGCCTAATTACAAAATGGTTGAGCAAAATTACTATTTTAATTATCATTGTTACTATGACTGCCACCGATTCCAGTTCAATGTACGAGATCCTCAATGACATTTGGTCTATTTATTGCCACAGGATACAGACCTCTGTACTATCTGTTTCACATAGTTTTCAGAGAAAGCATTTAGTATCATTCACAGGATGTCTTCTCCAGTGTCGACAGTATGATTGGGGAACACATATACGAGAAAATTGAGGTTTCATCTCAAGTTTTCCGTTAGATCTGGGGCAAGCCTGATGGCCATTAGAAAGATCCAATTTTATGTTTATGTCTACTGTCAATACTGAGTCTTGTCCAAACAATCTCACATGCACCATCAGTTTCAATCTTGGAGGACTATGAGTTTCTGCTCTATTCAACAAACACACTATCTCCATAGCTCTTCAGCTAGAGACAGGCAAGTTTTGTGTAAATTATAATGTGCCAAATAATGTGAACTCAGTGATTTTTGCTATCAATGGAAAGTCAATCATTTTTACAAAATATTGCGAAATTTTCCCCATTCCTGCACACAAATCTTATAAATCTGAGACAGCAATTTACTGATATTGTCACATTATAACCAGAATCAAGTCATTATCTGAAAGCAGGTTTGTCAATGAAGTACAACACTTAACACTGAAAGCACATTTATTATGAACATTAATGCACAGCCAGAATGGAACTGACCCCCTGGACATAGAGTGCAACTGTTTATACAAACATCGAATACCCAGAATGCTGGTATTTATAACAACATAAAACATTACAGAATATAAGAACATTACAAACGTACGATATTTCATGAATCTTCCAGATGTGATAAATACTGAATAATAAATAATTGCTGGTGGTCAGGTTTGAACTACCGACACGCCTTAGCGCGCTAGGCGGCAATGCTAACCACTACACTATGCTACACAGCATCACACTACATGCATCACAGCTTGCAGCATTGCTCCCTGTCCTGGAGTAGCAGCAACCCACTGTTTCAATAGTCCTCTTCTCACTGGACCCAACTACAGCACCCTGGATCTAGATCTTGTCAATGGCCCTCTGTATGGCACTACTGGTGGATCCTCTTGCTCTGGTTGTGTGTTACATGCTTTTCACTATGATGATCATCAAATGTAGCCCCTTCTATCAAAGTTTCGCATTTGTTGAGCGGGTCTTAAGTTTCCTTGAACCTCGCATCATTGTTCTGGGCTGTAGTAGGGCTTCGTATGGATGGTATTGATGATGTCTCTGTGCTTTTGGCTTCTTGATGAAGGGTCATAATCCTTAACTTTATATGTGACACCCAAAAAGCAATGAAGGGCATGATCAGGCTCAAAGTAGTGCTTTAATAACTTATGCACAGGCATTAAAGTCCATACCAAGTCCCCTTGGCTCCATCTCACTGGATGGTGTTTGCCATTACAGCACTCTGAGTCTTTGTCCTGGGTATCCAGGATCTGTATACAAAGCCATCTGCATCGCTTCTTTGGTCCTGGTGATGAGGTGTTTCATGTAGTCATCCTGAATATCATCTGGTTGAAACTGGAACAGTACATCCATTGTCATTTCAGCCTCGTGACCATCAAGCAGTGTGAAGTCTATAGAGCTGGCTTCTCTGTCTTGTATGCGAATGTCACAACAGCTTGTATTATATCCCAATCACTCTGTTCAAGATCAACATGACTGAGAGCATATCTGCAAATGTTTTACTGGCATGTTCTGCAAGATCTTTCATCTGCAGATTGTAGGTAGCTGTCATCCTGTATATGATGTCACAACACGAAATTATATCTGGTACTATTCTCGTCTGAAAAATTTTTCCACGGTCAAGGATCAGCACACTGACTGCGCCATGCTTCAAAATGATGTTTTCTACAAAGGAACTTCGCAATTTCTGGAGCTTCATCAGTCAGCACAGCTTGGGTAACACAGTAGAGGAGAAGTAGTCAGTGCAGATTATTATCCAAAATGCCTGTTTGTTGAGTTCAGAAACTTTCTCAAGCGGTTGATTCTGATTTGATGCAGAGATGATGATGCGGCAGGCAAGATTAGTAACAGATGCTAGAATTAAGTCCAAAGCACGTGCTTCTTTCTTTGGGATTCCTTATGACTTACATAAAGTCTAACGATCAACAGAGATCTGGCCAGTGACCTGTATCTGATTCTGTATAGTCTTCACAAATACCAGGTGACCAGTTGTTGGAGTGTCATGGAAATGCTTCAGGACAGCTGGCTACAGATGAGCTGGCACTAGCTACAAATGAGCTGGCATGAGGAGCACCTGTGTCCAGCCGACTGGATCATAGTTACTCTTACACAATGCTCTATTTATTAGCTCAAATCCTCCTCTGGTCGGTTTCTCATTCTTCAAGGCTTGTATGGTTTTCAGCACTGCTACACCTACCCTCTGTTCAGCAGCAATGTCATTTAATGCAGCAATGACAGAGATTTCATCCATGGTGCTGTGTTCTGCCAAATAATACCTTGAAAGGTAGTCAACACTCTTGGGTTCAGGTCTGCTTTTGTGTACAACTGAGGCTAGTCAGCCAGTGTATAGGATGGCAATCCGTCACAACAATGAATGGTTTGCTGAATAAATATGGCTGAAATTTTGATGATGACTCAAAAAACAGCATGCCACTCTTTCTCGATTGTATAGGAGTTCATTTTGGACTTGGAGAGTTCTCTGGAAGCATAATCTATCATCTTTTCGACACTGTCCTTAATATGTTCTAAAAGGCCTCATCCCAAAACCGCTACTGTTGGTGTGAAGTTCTGTTTCAGCATTATCGCTGTACAATGCTAGAACTGAAAGTGATATTAGTGTCTCTTTAAGGACAATGGAAGGTCTCTCTTGTGCCTCAGTAAAGGATAATTTGGTGTCTCCCTAGAGTCGATCTTGTAAGGGATATGCCTTGGTGCAGAAATCCTTTATGAATCACTTGTAATCCAAGCAAATTCTGAGAAAAACTACTCACATCACAAATGTACTTCACAATCCACTAGATACTTCGATGGCGACTGCACCTTTCAACACAATCAAGCACCTGTTCATAATGCACTGCCTGTGGCAGAATGGTTACACGACAGTAACATCCCTGTAATGGACTGGCCTGCACCGAGTCCTGATCTGAATCCTATAGAACACCTTTGGGATGTTTTGGAATGCAGACTTCGTACCAGGCCTCACTGACATACATTGATGCCTCTCCTCAGTGCAGCACTCTGTGGAGAATGGGTTGCCATTCCCCAAGAAACCTTCCAGCACCTGATTGAACATATGCCTGCAAGAGTGGAAGATGTCATCAAGGCTAAGGGTGGGTCAACACCATACTGAAATCCAGCATTACCGATGGAGGGCACCACGAACTTTTAAGTCATATTCAGCCAGGTTTCCAGATACTTTTGGTCATATATTGTAGGTTGGAAGAGGGAACTGCAGCACGAGTAGCAATTTATACCTTCAGTGTCATCATCATTCAACCCTGGACTTTCCATTGTTTGACAATGCTTTTTGAGTGCTAAGATATTTTAGTGTGATCTCAAAAATTCAATTTATCTCCCAAAATGCCAAAAGTATAATTTATGCAATCAATTAATTAATGAATAAGATTAATTTCACTTTAGGAAAAAAAAACCAGTGGGAATCATCTGTGAGTTATCCAAAGTGTTCAACTGTATCAACCAGTCTTTACTATTACATAAAATGAAAATACAGAATTACGCGTAGTTCCTTGCAGCAGTGTAAGTCATTTCTGACAAAGAGAAAGCAAAGGATTATCACAATATCCAGCAAAGGAAAGTACTTCTTGAAGTGGAGAAGTGTTTTAAAAGGGTTACTATAAGGCTCAAACTTAGGCCCAATCCTTTTTCTTTTTTTACATAAATGACTTACCCACAAACATACATTATCATTAAGTGTTATTTGCTGATGATACATCAGTACTGACAGAAAATAAAAACACAGAAGAAATGCCTGAAAATGTCATTAACACTCTACAAAACCTATCTGCCTGGTTCCATCTAAATGGTATAAAGCTAAATATCAAGTTGGTGCATAAGTTTGTAGCATTTTTGTTTTGCACATTGGTATTCTGCTTGCTATGGGTTTATTTACTGATTGTCATTGTTTAATTTGTAGTTCACTGTTACTATTTGAGTTTACATATTGTCATTTGGCGACAGTGGAGCTGTGGTTGCTAGAAAACGGAGTGCCAATTGGAGAAATCAAAACATTTCCAACATATTCTCCTGTTTGAGTTCAATACAGGGGTAAAAGCAGCAGAGGCAGCCAGAAACTTTTGTGCTGTGTATGAGGCTAATACCACAGTACATAGCATTAAAAAAAATGATTTTCTCATTGTACAGAGGTGTTTTGACATTAGTGACTCATCACATTCACGAAGAGCTTCAGGGTTTCTTTAAGATTGTTTAAAGACATTAATCCACAATCTACATCAGTATTCACAAATGTGACACACTGTGATCATTACACCATCGGGCAACATTTGCATGCAATGGGGGAGGTTCAATAATTGGATATATAGGTACTACATGCTCTAAGCCAAAATCACAAGAAGGTGCCCCAGTATTAGCAGATGGCTGTAAAGAGTGAAGGAGAATATATCATTGGTGACTAAAGACTCTGTTATGTGTATCTGCTGTGTTTATCAATCTTGCAGAAAAACACTAAGAACTTATGCACCGACCCAATATTACAAACACAAAGCTGTCAGTTTTAGTATAATATATTTGTCCAATGAATACCCGTTTATCATCTGCATTTCTTCTTGGTGTAGTAATTTTAATGGCCAGTAGTGTACTATGATTATAAGCTGGTGAGTCTCCTGTACACTAAGTCAATTATGTATGTAATGAGACAATAAAATTATGATTCTACATTACATCCTCCAACACTTTCTCAGGCTCAGATTCACAATGGCCTCTTCATCCTTCCATTCTGAAAGTAACTTCTGCCTAGTGCTGTTCTGTTCTCAATGACTAGACACTGTTGAAGTAGTAAACATTTTCAAAATTCACCACTGAAATATAGAGGCTGTGCCAGGAGAAATGGTCAATATTCAGGGATATGACAGGAATTATAATTTGAAACAAAACAGTCTAGTGAATATGGTCTCTAAAATGCATACCTTAAGAGCTACAAGCACTTGTTTAGTAGAAGAGATGTTTTTCACAGTAGCAAAAACGAACAAGAGCTCACAGCTCTAAGTTATGCACTTTACAGTCCACATTTGCTAGGCTTTTTCAGTTTGAATGACCATTCCTGTTGTATTCTTGAATACTGACCATTCCCTGTGGGACACCGCGTGTAACTATGTAGTAATCACTGTTAACTTTCACACAGTTTTGACGCTCTTAATTCTTTCAATTTTTATTTTGTTTCACTTCTATCTACAAAGACTTCCCTTGACATAATTAGGATAATTTGCCGATTCACACATTTAAATTGAATAAGTGTGCCTGTATTAACAAAACAACAGCACTAACAAATAGCATTGAGATTCTTATGCACTCTTTGTAATTAAATAATAATGTACATACATCTTATTCCTCAATCGTGTCATCAAATGTTTGCAATACATTTGCTGTGTCCATCTAAGTAAATTGATTGAGTTTAATTTATGTTACATTCACCCAGCATTGTACTTGTTTCCAAGGCTCAAAATTGTAAAGGGATATTACATAAGCTTACCATTCCTGTATCACCGCCAAAAACTTTGTTCTTTACAGTCTTCAGCCACCCAATGTCCTGAGCACAGCGTTTCTCCATATCACGCAAAGTTTGTAAGGACTCTTGCAGTTTTTCCTCTTCAAATGTCATCAGTGCATTCTACATCAAGAGATAAAAGAACATAACAAATTAGTTACCTAAATATGTTTACAAACATGGTTCAACAGAAACATACAATACAGGCATCAACTTTGACTCATGATGTAACAATGTTGTGTTCTGTGACATTATGGATAGGGTGTGTACATGAAGATGGCATCTGGTAGTACATCATAGCACTCTACTATTGAATTTCAATGTTTCAAAATATATAGACATAGGCCTAATTATGTGTACTTCTGCAATCAGAATTGGTTGCCATAAAAGTTTTCCGAGTATTGTATCACATCATAATGTATAAAAATGGAGAAAGCAACATTTCAGCCATTGTTAATGGCCTTCTTCTAGGTATAACGGTGTGCTTTAGCTGTGAGGAATCACTTATATTTTATCATTGCCACTCACTGAGAATGACATTATAATTTTGGAAGATTGTAATTGTGATTGGTCACTTGAAATGAAAAGACCAATCACAACTACGATCTTTCAAAACTTGTTCATCGTGTTGTTATTAGTGACTGGTTGCAATTGAAGCTAGATAGTGGTGAATGCTTTGTTTTGTGGTTTGGAACTGTTAGTAGCTGTCATGGATATGACAAATAAATTCACTGAATGCTGCTATGGGTGAAGATATGACCAGTACCATTGACATTCTGTAACTATATGGCTTGTGGATGAATTTGTGTAGTGCCACAAATGTGGTAAATACATGAAGCTGACAAAAGTTGCTGCTTGATTTTGTTTTATTCTTGCTTATTTTGAAGGAGTGTATGATTTAATTTATGTTAATTTTATTTTTTATTTGTATTTTGTGTTGGGCATTGATGGGTGAGTGGTTTTTTGATGGGCAGATTGTGATACAGAGAGGTTAGGATAGAGGGTCTTCTTATTTTGTGTTTCAGTGTTCTGTTCATTAATGAGTAGTGGCTTTTTGGCTAAACTTAAGTATAAGTCAGGGTCAAAGAAAATTTGCCAATGCTAAATGGGGACTGTAGAAGCAATTCTTGCAGATTACGTAAGAACTAGTGTTACAAACTGATGGAAGTGGTGCCTCTTTCAGTAATGCATGAACTAGCATAGAAAAAAATTGGACATGGTGCCTGATTGATCTGTAGCACACCCTATAGCCTAGGTGAGGTGGTGAAGCCAATCAATGTGAATGGGAGAAAACTGGGAGTGGCGATGGATCGGTCTGTAACATAGTGCAAAGTCTAACTATAAGGTTCAGATGTGACAGTTTGGTTGTTCACAAGCAGGAATCACAATATTTGGTGGGGTGCTATAGAATGATCAGATTTCAGAGGTGGTGGTTAGCCAAAAACTAAGAGTACAACTTACATTTCACAGAACACCCCATTTTATATTACAGAATTCTTAACTATATTTCATTTTGCCACTGCATTTATTTATTTTTTTGTCATGACAATGTTAATCAAATGCTATTTTCTCATTTGTTCTGCCATGTTGTCTCATCAGTCAACACATTCATTGCCAACAACTATTACATATTTTGTATATTTCTCTTAAAATATAATTTTGAGCACACTGTATAGCAATTTTTATGATTTATACCAGTAGATGTATTTCTTACCCACATTTCAATACCTTACAAATGATTGTAGTATATGTGAATCCCTTAACAGGGTCCAGATGTTTTCTTAAGTAGTTGTTTTTTTTTCCCAATAGTCTGGATTTTTTGTGTGTGATGGCAGATTTTGGTTGGCAAGTACATATTTTTGATTTTTTTGTTTGTTTCAAAGTGTTTCATATACTTTTATTTGTTGTAGCAGCTTGTGATTTGGTTTTATATGTAATTAATATTAATGAATCAACATATGAATTTGTGGCTTGGGTGTGGCAATCAATAATATTTACTTAGGGATAAGGGTATCGTGAAATTTGTTCCAGCTATATAGGTCAAGTGAAGATTTTGATACCAGCATTTACAGCAAGGTCTGGCTATTTCTCTACCGACTTTTCCAATACCACTTTTGCAGATTCACTTGTTCACTGGGACTGTAAAGTTCAATTTCCCACCTAATTCTTTATTTGCCTTTATTCCATACCCACATGGGGTCAGCATGGTTATTATCAGATTTGATGTTCTTAATTTTATTGGGGGACTGGATGCCCTTCCTGTCAACATCCCTGAACATCCCTGTAAACCTCCCCCCCCCCCCCCCCCCGCCCTCCTCGGAATGGAATTTTTTTTGGGCGGGCTGATTTGACTTTGAGCTGGTGCACCACCTGAATTGCAGAAGTGGCACGCTAACATCTGTGGCTATTTAGGTGGGGGACATTTTTTCGATGCCTATTGTAGTTATCCAGTTGAGTATAGTTCAGTTCACATAATCAGATTAATTGTAGGTGACAATACTGAATTTTGTGGTTTTTATGTGACCTTTACGTAATATTGGCATTAATGATTTCTTGCATATTTCTTTGTTTGAGTGCATGTGCCAGGTTATGTAATGCCATTTGTTTTGTTTCTCCCCATCCAATTTCCCGCCCTCCCAATTTCTGTGAATCTCCTGTTAGCCTCATGCTTGTCTTGAAATTATTATGATTAAATTTTGAATTTTTCTCTCTTTTGTTAATTGCAATGAATTTGTGACATTATGGGTGCCAAATTGGATAGAGGTGATATGGCTGTATCCACCATCTTGATAGACCAAAAATCAAAGCTGATGGCTAGACCAAAAATCAAAGCTGATGGCTAGTATCAGACATTTTTGTATTTCTAACAAGTTGTATGCATTTAACTAAAATCTGCCACAAATAACAATAATCACATGAGAAACCAGGAAGAAACACAACAAACAAAATTATTTCTTTACACTACACATTAATTTACAAGTTAATGAAAGTCATAGATGTAAGTGGTAGCACTGCATGCTTTTGCAACGGCAATCATTTTCAGTTTTGCTTCATAAGTGGGGACAGGGAGGAGTGGGGGAGGGGAGGGGGACTTCTCTATACACTCATAAGCATGATGATTGAATACATATTTCAGCATGCCTCAAGCTGATTTTATCCTCACATCAGGTGAGACTAATATTAATAGTTAAACTCTCTATGTACAATATATTTTATTAAATGTATATTATATGTAAGGTCACTACAGTGTCTATTTACTCACAAAAATATTGGGTGAACTGAAACTACCAATAGTGGGTGTTGGCTTCATTCTGTGACATAATGATGATGTGGTGCGTGACATCATACAAGTGCACACAGGTAAAGAACAGAACAGTTGGTTGGGGTAACAGAGCAATCTAGCAGTCTGTAGCCCAAGATCTAGGTTAGATTGATAGGCCACAATTTGGTGAAGCCAATGAATTCATTAGTACAAAGCCAATGAATTCGATTAGAAAATCACCAAAGAATGTGAATATGTAATCTCAGTTGTCACACTGTACTAATCTGTATTGTAACCGAGAACTAATTAAGGTTTAAAGGTGACAGTTTGGTTGTGAGTTGGCAAAATGGTGTCATTGTTTATTACACCTAAAGAGGTTTTGTGGAGATAGTTGTCATTGAGAGAAGCAACGTAAGCTAAAACTAAGTTTGATGGTTGGTAAAACCATCACATTTATCACAGCAAAAAGCTTTTGTTGTTAAAAAATATTTGTATTGGCATACTTTCCTGTAGCATAAGCTACTGCCTGGGTTAGATTGGAAGTTGATAGTTTTGGTTGGAGTTCCAATGCAAAAAATGTGTCATCCGAAGCTCTCTCTCTCTCTCTCTCTCTCTCTCTCTCTTTTTGTATTCATAGTTACATACATAGTTGAGGGGCATGCATGAAATGGAATCAGTGCTTCAACGACCGATTCATCAGTATGGCACGTTGCCCAAGGTCTATGCTCCGTAAGATGTGACGTCCGTGCCATCCACGTCGCCACGAAACAGGCACTTCAACAAGATGCAGCAACCGCATATTAGATGCTCTATCACTCCTAGGCTGGCCGTGTTAATCAGCACCATGCTCTGGCCAGTCCTGCTTGTACAGCCCACGGACAATCTCCACACCATTCAGCCTCATTGCCTCATTTTTAATTACCCCGGTCTATACCAACTGTCAGGCAGTATGGTTTGCTCTACGCAAGTGCTTGATGTCTGCCCATGGGATTGATGGTGATGATGCAAGATTTATGACCTTACTTGGCCACCTCAACAGCGACCTATTCCTGGCAGCACCCATTCACAACAAATACGAAATGACTAAGGCTTTGCTGCTCCAGTGCCTCTCATGCTCCCCAGAACAGCAGCAACATGTAGTTATGCACTAAGAAACCTTCAGAGAAAACCCGCCAGCCTCACTCTGGTGATGCCTACAAATACAGATTGATCCTACGCTGATGCCTGACTGCATATTCTGGACACTGTGGCCATTGAAACTTCCCACATGTGCCCAGACCATATTGCTATCACACAAGGATGAACCCCTCAATGCCAGACACCGCCTCGAGTAGACATTTCCTATGCAATCCACCTCTGAGAAAACCAAGGATGACTTACTACACACTATTACACTGACTCATCTGTCTCCCAATGGCCACCTTGCTGTAACAGTGGATGCGAGTGACCTCACTATCAGTGCCACGTTACAACAGGAAATAACCAGCATTTCCCAATGTCTGCGGTTTTCTCTTGTAAACTTTCAGACACACAGGATAAGTGATCAACCTTTGACTGTGAGCTACTTGCCATGTACGAGTTCGTCCACTAATTTCAAGATGAGTACAGGGCATACACCCCTTACTGTTTACATGGATCATTGCCCCCTGGCTAACATTTTGCACAACCTGACTGATGATCAGATGGTAGAGCACTTGCCCGAGACAGGCAACGGTCCCGAGTTCGAGTCTTGGTCTTTTAATCTGCCAGGAAGTTTCACATCAGCGTACACTCCGGTGCAGAGTGAAAATCTCATTCTGTCTGATGATCCCTTCCCCAGGAGGCCTCCTGTCTGCCTCAGAAATTACAAGGTCTCTGGCATCATTGCAGTCATTGCCCCACAACAGAGCAACACCGACACCTCACCTCTTCGCAACACTTCCCCTTCTCCTGTGCTCTGCACTATGGTCAAAGGGGGGCTCTATGGCAATGTGATGACTATACGTCATCTCTGATTGAAGAAAAAGTCATCGCTGCCCTGTGCAGTAGAGTGAATTATAATATCTGTGACCTTTTAGTATCATCAAACCTCTGACCGGTGTAGATCACAATGTAATTCTGTCCAGCAAATAAAGTAAGGGTTTGTCTTTCATGCTCTTTGCACCATTTATAACATATTCACTGCCACTGGTACCACTTTCCCTACAGCTGCAATGCTTCAAAAAATTTTCACTGTTCTGAGACAAGAATACTCTTCTTTTAAGGAAGAAAGAATTACTTGCAGATATACCCAAATTGCTACTTTACCATGTTCCAAATCATCAGATACAACAGGATAATTTCTTATGCCAAGCAACTGCAGTGAAAACAGCAAGTTGGTTGTGGGACCAGTGAGCAGTCTGGATATCATCTTGAGAAATCAATTAATAATTTTCTGCAAAGTCCACTTGCAAAACTACTTAATTATTCATCAAATTTAATTTATCTTTTTATGACAACATGTCTTTTAAAGAAAGGAAGTTGTTTCGAGACTTCTAGCACTGGCTGCCTAACATTTGAGGATTTTTCAGGTAACCTGTGTCATTTGCTTTCCACTGGCGTAAAGTTGCAGGCTTTTCCAAGTTGCTTTCTACAAAAAAAGTTTGAAATACACGTGTATCACAATATTCACAGTGATCATTAATAAAATCTTTATTTGCTGGATCACATTTTCCAGCACTAATAAGTTCATTGCAACTTCTTGGAATATGTTTTTCTGTTAATGCACCATAAATGCTTGAAAGCAAAAATTCCATGTTTGGATGATATTTTCAGAGACACTGTGAGGCATTTTTGAATATGGCAAAATATGTTTAGAACTTCATGTAAAGTATGTGGATTTCTTCACTTTGTAACGCCAGGGATATCTTCAATGAAAAGAGAGAGTGCTTCTGAGATAGGCATAAGGAGAATGGTTCTTCACTGATGTGAATCCAGAAGCCTTGACTGAACACAAACCATGTTTCGCTGGTTCTTGACGACTAATGTTATCTCTCTGATACAAATTTATCATTTTCTCATCTATTTCTTTGCAACTTGATGTCACATTTACTTTTTTCTTTAAAAATTTCTTTGCATCTCATACCGTTTCTAAATTTAACTGTCTGGCCACAGCTCCCCATTTACTAAGGCTCTTAGGTAATGCTTTCTTGACTTTTTTCACTGTTTGTCTAATGATTGTCAACATGGGTAAGCTTTGTTAGGAGATTCATTATCATTGACTTTAATCATGGATTGTTTATTCCTCTCCCGATATTTACATTTTTTTTTTCCTTTCACACAATTTTAATTTTTCCTTTTGCTGTTTGCTTTGTGGGGTGTCCTTTCCAAGATTAATTTTTCATTGTTGTCTTTTTTCGGCATGTCTCTCTTTTTCATGTTTTAGATACTCTTGATACCTCCCAGGAACTGTTTCAGTCGGTCGGTATGCAGCCACATGCGATGATGAACTCATCTTTAAATTTGAAAAGATTATTATTTTATTAATATTTATCACCAATATTATCAAAATGAATTGTTATATATTTGATTTTAGCAAAGAAGAAACCAAACACAATGATGATAAAGTAATTTTTGTGGATTATTAGTTGCTGTCATTTGCTGTGTTATGGTTGACACAGATTTTTGAAACGTCTTAATTTATAAACAACAGGAACCTTAGAAAAGTTCTCCCTATAATACAGTTTGGTCAGGTATTAACTAAGAATATTTAGACTTGAGAAATTTGGTGATCAATAATGGCTTCATAATAAAACCTTCCATTGCATTTTGTTAAGTGTGGCACAAAACAAAAATTGAATAAGAAAACTGTCTGACCTTCCAAATTAATATCCATACCCTTTATTTCTTTCCTAACAATGCCAGTAATGTCTTTAACCGATGCAAGGAGAAAAAATAAAACTTGTATGTATTTAAATGAGATCAAAAGAAAGTGTTCTTTCCCTTCTACTAAAGAGATTTATGATTTTACACTGCTATTTATAATGTTGGTCTGTGTCTAATTACACAATTTAGAACTTAATCATCTTTATTAAACACAGTCTCTCTTTCTCCTGCCATTCAATATTGTAATCATGTGTGACAAGCTTCCTGCATTTCTACCCATCCCCGTCATATATTTAAACAAACTTAATTGTCTTAAGGCAAATCTTTCTTTCAAAATGCTACAGGAATTAAAATTCTTTCCTACAGGATCTATAAGTTGGAATTACCATGCTAATTTTATTTTTCATCTATTTGATAAAATCTTCCCAGTGCTGTTTTGGTAATTTTATCCACACTGTCTCATAATATAAAAGTGTCCTTGTATGCAGTTAAATTAAATAATTGTAGGTTTACAGCGTGGCGCAATTTAAAACTTTGATATATCTCCTACTGTGTTATTCTAAGCAGCTTTCATTGTAGTTATTCAGTCATAATGATCTCCTATTCATGGATTGGAACAAAATTATCCAGAAAAACGCCCAACAGCTCTGATGATGGCTGCAAAAGTGTGTTCTTGTTGTTGTTGCTGTTGTGGTCTTCAGTCCTGAGATTGGTTTGATGCAGCTCTCTATGCTACCCTACCCTGTGCAAGCTTCTTCATCTCCCAGTACTTACTGTAACCCACATCCTTCTGAATCTGCTTAGTGTATTCATCTCTTGGTCTCCCTCTACGATTTTTACCCTCCACACTGCCCTCCAATGCTAAATTTGTGATCCCTTGATGCCTCAGAACATGTCCTGCCAACTGATCCCTTCTTTTTGTCAAGTTGTGCCACAAACTCCTCTTCTCCCCAATTCTATTCAATACTTCATCATTAGTTATGTGATCTACCCATCTAATCTTCAGCATTCTTCTGTAGCACCATATTTCAAAAGCTTCTATTCTCTTCTTGTCCAAACTATTTACCGTCCATGTTTCACTTCCATACATGGCTACACTCCATACAAATACCTTCAGAAACGACTTCCTGACACTTAAATCTGTACTCAATGTTAACAAATTTCTTTTCTTCAGAAACACTTTCCTTGCCATTGCCAGTCTACATTTTATATCCTCTCTACTTCAACCATCATCAGTTATTTTGCTCCCCAAATAGTAAAACTCCTTTACTACTTTTAAGTGTCTCATTTCCTAATCTAATTCCCTCAGCATCACCCGACTTAATTCGACCACATTCCATTATCCTCGTTTTGCTTTTGTTGATGTTCATCTTATATCCTCCTTTGAAGACACTGTACATTCCGTTCAACCGCTCTTCCAAGTCCTTTGCTCTCTCTGATAGAATTACAATGTCATTGGCAAACCTTGAAGTTTTTATTTCTTCTCCATGGATTTTAATACCTACTCCGAACTTTTCTTTTGTTTCCTTTACAACTTGCTCAATATACAGATTGAATAACATTGGGGAGAGGCTACAACCCTGTCTCACTCCCTTTCCAACCACTGCCTCCCTTTCATGTCCCTCGACTCTTATAACTGCCATCTAGTTTCCGGACAAATTGTAAATAGCCTTTCGCTCCCTGAATTTTACCCCTGCCACCTTTAGAATTTGAAAGAGAGTACTCCAGTCAACACTGTCAAAAGCTTTCTCTAAGTCTACAAATGATAGAAACATAGGTTTGCCTTTCCTTAATCTTTCTTCTAAGGTAAGTCATAAGGTCAGTATTTCCTCACGTGTTCCAACATTTCTGTGGAATCCAAACTGATCTTCCCCGAGGTCGGCTTCCACCAGTTTTTCCATTCGTGTTAGTATTTTGCAGCTGTGACTTATTAAACTGATAGTTCTGTAATTTTCACATCTGTCAACACCTGCTTTCTTTGGGATTGGAATTATTATATTCTTCTTGAAGTCTGTGGGTATTTCGCCTGTCTCATACATCTTGCTCACCAGATGGTAGAGTTTTGTCAGGACTGGCTCTCCCAAGGCTGTCAGTAGTTCTAATGGAATGTTGTCTACTCCTGGAGCTTTGTATCGACTCAGGTCTTTCAGTGCTCTGTCAAACTCTTCACGCAGTATCGTATCTCCCATTTCATCTTCATCTACATCCTCTTCCATTTCCATAATATTGTCCTCGAGTACATTGCCCTTGTATAGACCCTCTATACACTACTTCCACCTTTCTGCTTCCCCTTCTTTGCTTAGAACTGGGTTTCCATCTGAGCCCTTGATATTCATACACGTGGTTCTCTTTTCTCCAAAGGTCTCTTTAATTTTCCTGTAGGCAGTATCTATCTTACCCCTAGTGAGATAAGCCTCTACATCCTTACATTTGTCCTCTAGCCATCCCTACTTAGCCATTTTGCACTTCCTGTCAATATCATTTTTGAGATGTTTGTATTCCTTTTTGTCTGCTTCATTTACTGCATTTTTATATTTTCTCCTTTCATCAATTAAATTCAATATTTCTTCTGTTACCCAAGGTGTTCTACTACCCCTTGTCTTTTTACCTACTTGATCCTCTGCTGCCTTCACTACTTCATCCCTCAGAGCTACCCATTCTTCTTCTACTGTACTTCTTTCCCCCATTCCTGTCAATTGTTCCCTTATGCTCTCCCTGAAACTCTGTACAACCTCTGGTTCTTTCAGTTTATCCAGGTCCCATCTCCTTAAATTCCCACCTTTTTGCAGTTTCTTCAGTTTTAATCTACAGTCCGAGTCGGCAACAGAAACCAAAACATTGCATTAAAGCAAGTGTTCAGTTCACAGTGCTGTGGAATGTGGGAAAAAAACCGCAAATGGCGTTCATAAGACGAAGAACAACACCTAAAATGCAACAGGAGCGTAATATGTAAAAAATTGTCCACGCAACCTGCCACTGATGATGCCTTGCAGAAAATAAAGGGGAAACGTGTATGGCACTAAAATTGTGTTTTATTCAGTTGCTGTCAGACGGCCCATAAGTAAAAATTATCGATATTCCGTAATACATCTACCTAATTTATTTTAATTGTTTCTATAGGTCTGTTTCTTCTAAATCATCTACCACAACAACATAAAGCAAATGTTCATTTAATCGTCCTAAATGCATATTTATCTCTGTCATTCTATTATCATAACCTCTTATTTAATTCGTACTGGCGTGGGGACTTAATTTCCATGGTTCGAATGAACTTGGATTAAGATTTCAACCTCTTCTTATCAAAAATTCTTACAATGAAACCAAGATAATCATGAATCAACTGTAAACGTGATAACTTAATTGCACTAATGTCACAATATCAAAGTCTACGTATATGCATGTATCTGAACTCTATTGCTACTGTTTATGGCAAATGATACGTCACTGGCCAGTCACGACTGGATGGGCTGTGTCACCAAAGCAGATGTTTATTAATTATTCGATGAACATGGACTACGCTACGGAACGCTGCTGCTATGCCATCTACAAAAAAATCAGGCCAGAGGCAGGCTTCTTTTACAGATCAGTACTCACCATGAAAGTAACGAAACAATAGCCCGCTGCCATCTGCACATTGTCTTTCCTTTCACCAAACAACTGTTCAGCTTCTGTAATTCGATTATTTAGAAGCAACTGAATTCCTTCCCTCGCCAAATTCCAGTTGTAATCACTCCTTCCATTCACTTGCATTCTGCACTGTTGTATTTTACCAGCTACGGGGACCGAATTATTGTCAAACTATATAGATTTGGTTAAGACATTGGTAGCGTTAACTGTTTTCTGTGTTGAATGGTACTCTTAATAATATGAATACAATATCAGTATACGGCATGAGGTTCACCAACAAAATCTACATAGACGTTGATCATTTCGGCAAGTGGTCTTCAAATCATAATACCATTTAATTTCTGCTGGTCAACAAACATAGAATTTATGTCGTACTGTGCGATGTATGACCTCAAACTTGTTAACATATCCATGTATCAAACTACGGTGACATATTCCAACTACGTTTGTTTACTTGGCGTGACATACTCTTCTGTCAAACAAGCCGAAAGTAACATAAACTTGCCAAAGATATTCTAACGTAGATAAAATCATTGGCGAACAGTAAAACTATAACTTTGATATTATCGATCACTATCAGAATATTTTAGTTCTTTATTTATCCATAGATCCTTTACAAAATCTTTCTCTTATACACACGCACACATTGTCTCCTTCGGCTAGCTACAGGACCTTGACGATAGTTCCACCGTTCTACAGAAGTTCTATGTTGTCCCCTTGGTTCGTTTGAGAAAAAGCTGAGTGTGGTATCAAGAATTTCAAGAATTTTATTCACCATAGATCATTTTACAATGATATTGGCTTAGCTTACACCGACGAATAATGCATATAGCTTTAGAACATACAGAATTAACTTCTTATTCTTGATGAATGCATACAAGAACGATCTCCGGAAGAAACTAAAAGGGGTCGTACTGAGCTTAAATTATTGTGGTAAAGATAACAAAACTAAGCCTGACAGAGAGTTCACATGTAGGTCCACAAGTTTGTGAGGCAGGATTGATTGGTGTCTGGGAAGTATGATCTGGTGAATTTGAACTGCTTGTGATGTGACGTGTCAATGAGGTACCCGGGAGCTGTAAGGGTAAAATAGATATCCGTAGGACATGTTCGATGGATACTTCCAAGTGTGTGCCATTGTATAGGCCATCCACTGTGTGATCTCCAACACTGGAAAAGAGTGAGTGTACGGCGGCTATAGTGGCAATCTGACGTGAACAGCTGTGCAAGTCTGTACACAAACATCTGATGATTGTCGTCGTATGAAGTGTACGGGCAGTGGATATTGGTGCATGGGTTTAGTAACTGCTGCACCAACTGTGGAAGTTCGGCTGTGTCAGATAGTGATGCTAGCTCCAAGTATTCCGCTGGAATGCATAGAGACTCCCTATAAGCCATTTTAGCCATTTATGCACCAATACCAGGTTTGTATGACACTCAGAGGTCTAAGCTGAGTAAAGAAAATGCTTCTGTCCATTTTTCTTGGTGACACATTAGCAACGCCTTTAATGTTCCGTTCCACGATTTTACCACATAATTACTAGTGTGGTGATAGCTGATTGTGTGGTGTGGCTTAAAGCTGCATAGTTTGACCAATTCCTGGAACACGGTGGATTCTAACTGGCAGCCTTGATCAGCTATAACACGGAGAGAGCAGCAACCCATGCACAGTACCCATAAAAGTCTTTGGGGTAGTTTCGGCAGAGAAGTCAGTGATCAGGGTGCCTCTGCTCACTGTGTACATCTGTCTGTGGCTATGAACATGTATATGTACCTATCTGATAGTGGAAGAGGACGACCAGGTCGTTGTGAATGTGTGCGAGTCTGTCTGGCGTGCCTTGGAAGTTATTGGCGTCAGCAAGTATGTGGCAATCTAATTTACTCTTTTGGTACAGGTTGCAAGAATGTGCACGTGTGTGCATGTCTTTCTCCTTGGAAGGCCACACAAAATGGTCTGTAAGAAATCTGCCCGAAGTGTTGGCCACTGGATGGGATAAGCCATTGATGCTGTCAAAAGCTGATTTGTAAAAGTTCTGTGAAATGTATGGGCATGGTTTATTCCGAGAGATGTAACACAGCAGTTTCAACTTAAGAGTCGAGCAAAGGAGTCTGGTCTGGTGTAGCCCCATAAATCAGTTGTTCAACAACTGTCATAGCAGTGTTCTGTGGCCTGCTTTGAAGTGAATTCTTTGTAATCTATAAACTCTGCCACATCACATACAGGGTGAAGAAAAAAATGCTGGACGTAGATGCTGGCATGTGATACCTCATCCAGATTCAAGACAAAAGTTTATCAAGCAAAATCAGACTGGGTGCATTTTGAAAACAACCATATGAAAACGAGGAGCTGGCAACCTTGTCACATTGTGGATCGCATCGGAATGTACAAAGGAACGTTCATCACCCCACATGGTTGTACTACCTGTCGCAGCGCAATAAGTTGACGTCTGAGACATCAAACCCACATCCACCATGGAGCTGTTGTTCGAATCCTCCTCAGGTTTCTTTTTTACTTTTTGACGTCTGTTCCCTAGCTCTCGTCTTTTATGAGCTGGACATCATTTTGTCACATGACAATAGCCTATTACATGTCATTTAGATCCATTAAACTGTAGGCATGTGTCTACTAACCACACAGAGCACGACAATAATTGGTCATGTCAACTTAATGTAAGGTGACTTCTACATGGAGTATAAACAGTTAATACGTTGATATCCTTTTGGTGCTGGGTGTATCCGATAAACGAGCTGCTGCTGCTGCTTGTAAGAATGCTATAGGGTACCCTCAAAGGCTCCATCCACCTGGAGCAACGCCTTTGGGAAACCAGTAATCCTCATCCACAAATAATGCACAGAGGTCTTCCAAGACTAGATGTACTCCACAAATAGATGACACGACTCTTCAAACCATTCACCAGTCACCTCGGCAAAGTACCCTTGTTATTGTAAGGCAGTTTCAGATATCTCAGAGACTGATTATTGAAGTGTTGTGCGATGAAGAACTGCACCCATCTGATTGCACATGAACTCAATTCCAGCTGCCAGAGGACCATATAAAAGTACAGTTTTGTGAATGTCTTTTGCACCAAGTGGAATATAACAAACATTCTGTAAATAACGTGACATGTACTGACGAATCTAGCTTAACTCCTGAAGATATTTTAAATCTCCACATCAGCCGTTCTTGGTCTTAGCACAATCCACATGTTACCTGTAAATGTGGCTTTCAGGAATGCTTTGGCATAGAGGTGTGGGCTGGAACCGTGGGAGGAGTGCTTTCGGGTCATTACCTATCACTGGACAAATTGAATTCACTCCTCTATTGTATGTTTCTCTGCAACATTTTACATGAAACGCTAGGGAACGTTCCACTTGGTGTTTGGTGATGGTTATGGTTTCAGCATGATGATGCATTGCGAGACATTGGAATGAATGCATGTAACTATTTAAATGAAGCATTTCTAAGTAAATGGATTGGTTGTGGAGGTCCAATGTTCTGGCCTCCATGTTCCCCAGATCTTAACCCATTAGACTTTTATTTGGGAACAATTAAAAAAACAAGATTGTAGTACTTCACCCGTGGGTGGAAACGACCTAATAGCTAACGTGCATGCTGCTTAAACAATGGTGGATGCAGCTGTGTGGCGTGGGGTCCAGCAAAGTATGATCCAGCGAGAGCCGAAGTATTTACAGATGCATTGTGGTCACTTTCAACAGCCTCTCTTAAGCGAACGTTGCTCGTATGTGTATGTACCAGCTCTGTGAAGATAAGCCTGGATGTAAAGCATACAGAAGGGAATTATTGTGCATAGCATTAGGTGCAATTTAGCTTAGCTTACCTATTGTGTTTTTGTACCTCATTGGGTACAGACCATGTTACTGAATCCACTATTATTTTTTATTGGCTTTATTTGTTTCATGGGCGAAACAAAGTGGTCATTTACATCTCTAAGAAGTTTATGTTACGTCTTACTATTTAAACAAAGGTAACAATAATGGAAATAAATACACAAGGTACTGCATTGTGGAGGCGTAACTTGGATACAATTTGATATGTTAACTGAGAAAAAAAAATCTTTGATGCGAACTAGACTCGATCATGAGTGAGTCTCTGCATATCATACCTCACAGTGTTGCCTCGTTTCACTGAGCTAATGAGATAGCTCTGGCTATAGTGCACAGTTTATGCTACCTGTTCTTGGCCATGCTGTATGCAGTTACAGCATTGCCTCAGCCTCATTATTTCAGATCGAATTTCTATTAAACTTATTGGTGGGACTAGATTTTGCTAAATATATTTTTGTCTTGAATTGGGATGATTAATCGCTTGCTCGCCACCAAGTATGGCATTTTTCCTTCACCCTGTGTATGAGAAATGTAGTCAGCCACTAAATTTTCAACACCTTTTAAATGTCAAATGTCTGCCATAAACTGGCTTATAAACTCAATATGTAAAACTAGCTATGTGAGCACTTGTCACTAATGTTCTTGAATGCCAAACCAATGGGTTTGTGACCTGTAAAAATAGTCACTGGTCGAGTTTCTATTTGTGGTCAGAAGTATCTGACAGTCTTGTTAATTAATAACAAGTCTGTATTGTATTCAATTCTCTTCTGTTGGACTGGCGACAACTTCTTAGAGCAAAACTTGTGTGGCTACCAATGTTGAAAGCTGGTGGACAGTTGTTGATGATTTCCAACCAACTTGTGTCGACGGTTATGGCCAGGTGTGCGTGAGATATCAGGTGGGTGAGTAATGCTGATTCACGTAAACTCACCAGCAGGTCGGAAAATACCTTGTTCATTTTGGGTGTTCACTTAACAGGTCTGTATTTAGTGATCTCATGGCCCATGAGTGCATCTATGAGTGTTCTGTATACAGCAACAATTGCTGGGAAGTGACGGCAGTAAACATTTACCATACCCAGGGATAATCTCAATTGCTGTCGTCTGCTGGCTTTGGCAGAGATTGTAGGCTGTAATCTTCTCTGCCAAGTGGTGAATGCCGTCAGGCAAAACAGTATGACCTTGGTAGGTGACTTTGAGTCTTCCCAATTACGCATTTGTTTTCGTTCAACACTATTTCGTGGTCAAACAGTCATTGGTGTATCTTGCACAAGTGTTGTTCACACATTTGAGCTCAAGAGGAGGACATTAAGATGTAGTCAAAGCAAGTGAAACAAAATGAAAATCCTTTGAATACCCTATCCACAAAAGTTTATTTCTCCGGGTGGTGCTTTTTAGGCCAAAGAACATGAATAAAATACAAATAAACCGAATGGAGTGATTATCACAATCTTTGGAATATCATTAGTTGGTACTGCTATCTCTTTATATGCTTTTTTACAGACGAGGGCGCTAAAAACCTTTGCTCATGTGCAATCCTGTATATTGGGCACCGGATACCTGTATGGTATTGTTCTTGCATTTAAGGCTCAGTAATCGCCATATGGCCACATAAGCCATCTTTCTTGTAGACAACATGTAAGGGCGAAAATCTAGGGTTGTCGGACTGGTGAATGATTCCAGACTTCAACATTTTCTGGAAGGTAACAAAACTAAGCATGCCAGAGACTTCACATGTACATCTTGATATTCTTATGAAATTTTACAAGTACAAAGATGTATCACTGTCACAAGATGCTGAGCTCAAGAAAAAGGAAAGAAGCTAGAAGTTTCTGTCACAGATTCTGGGCATATGATTTTACACTAAGAACTACTGATCGATGACAATTAAATAACAATTTCTTTATTGTTAAGTAATGATATTTCTTACCATTCTCTAGTCTGTATTGTCTAACTTATGTTTGATTATGTAGTACGAATGATTTAAGAGATGAGCTTTAACTGTCTTTTTAAATATTTGAATTTCTGTTGTCTCTTTCATCTCCTTTGGCAATTTATTGTACATTATTCTTCCTTTGTAGAAAATGTTGCTTTGCTTTTTATCTGTTTACTCTTGCTAAATTTAAGTTTAGTCTGACACTGTACTATCATCATGAATGCTGTTGTTTGTTAGAAAACTGTGATATTCTTCTATATGTGTGTAACAGATTGGCACAGTTAGAATCCCCAACTGTTTAAACAGAGCTTTAGAGTGAACATAGTTACTATTTATTTTTAGTTATTATTCTAATGGTTCTTTCCTGTAGTTTAAAGACTGCATCCATATTCTGTGTATGTGACCACCAAAATAATTTCATACAGGAGCTAAAGATGGAGTGCATAGAAGAACTATTATTGTTACAGTATGCATCAATTACAACAGCAAATTCCATATGTATTAGACCAATAACAAATACACTCCTGGAAATGGAAAAAAGAATACATTGACACCGGTGTGTCAGACCCACCATACTTGCTCCGGACACTGCGAGAGGCCTGTACAAGCAATGATCACACGCACGGCACGGCGGACACACCAGGAACCGCGGTGTTGGCCGTCGAATGGCGCTAGCTGCGCAGCATTTGTGCACCGCCGCCGTCAGTGTCAGCCAGTTTGCCGTGGCATACGGAGCTCCATCGCAGTCTTTAACACTGGTAGCATGCCGCGACAGCGTGGACGTGAACCGTATGTGCAGTTGACGGACTTTGAGCGAGGGCGTATAGTGGGCATGCGGGAGGCCGGGTGGACGTACCGCCGAATTGCTCAACACGTGGGGCGTGAGGTCTCCACAGTACATCGATGTTGTCGCCAGTGGTCGGCGGAAGGTGCACGTGCCCGTCGACCTGGGACCGGACCGCAGCGACGCACGGATGCACGCCAAGACCGTAGGATCCTACGCAGTGCCGTAGGGGACCGCACCGCCACTTCCCAGCAAATTAGGGACACTGTTGCTCCTGGGGTATCGGCGAGGACCATTCGCAACCGTCTCCATGAAGCTGGGCTACGGTCCCGCACACCGTTAGGCCGTCTTCCGCTCACGCCCCAACATCGTGCAGCCCGCCTCCAGTGGTGTCGCGACAGGCGTGAATGGAGGGACGAATGAAGACGTGTCGTCTTCAGCGATGAGTGTCCCTTCTGCCTTGGTGCCAATGATGGTCGTATGCGTGTTTGGCGCCGTGCAGGTGAGCGCCACAATCAGGACTGCATACGACCGAGGTACACAGGGCCAACACCCGGCATCATGGTGTGGGGAGCGATCTCCTACACTGGCCGTACACCACTGGTGATCGTCGAGGGGACACTGAATAGTGCACGGTACATGCAAACCGTCATCGAACCCATCGTTCTACCATTCCTAGACCGGCAAGGGAACTTGCTGTTCCAACAGGACAATGCACGTCCGCATATATCCCGTGCCACCCAACGTGCTCTAGAAGGTGTAAGTCAACTACCCTGGCCAGCAAGATCTCCGGATCTGTCCCCCATTGAGCATGTTTGGGACTGGATGAAGCGTCGTCTCACGCGGTCTGCACGTCCAGCACGAATGCTGGTCCAACTGAGGCGCCAGGTGGAAATGGCATGGCAAGCCGTTCCACAGGACTACATCCAGCATCTCTACGATCGTCTCCATGGGAGAATAGCAGCCTGCATTGCTGCGAAAGGTGGATATACACTGTACTAGTGCCGACATTGTGCATGCTCTGTTGCCTGTGTCTATGTGCCTGTGGTTCTGTCAGTGTGATCATGTGATGTATCTGACCCCAGGAATGTGTCAATAAAGTTTCCCCTTCCTGGGACAATGAATTCACGGTGTTCTTATTTCAATTTCCAGGAGTGTATATATGTTTAGCTATTCTCATTGTATAAACATTCAATGGCTGAAACTACACACAATTGCTGGAAGAACCAATGGAGTACATTGCTGGATACTTCATATAGACTCTTAATATCACCAGGGAAACGTTTATTAGGGCACTCATTAAAATGTGGCTCATTGTCTGAATATCACCACAACCACATGCACTATCAATGTAAAGCCCCACTTGTCAGTGTTGCATTTGCGCACACATTCTCTAGTCGATCATCTGTTAAGCAGTACCTGTACCTCCCTAGTATATAACAGTTGGGCTGCCAATAAATTTGTTGCTCTGATTTTTCGTGGCTTGCCACTCACATTTCTATTCAGCATCCCAATTGAATCTACTGGAGGGCATATGGACTCCTTCTTCACACACTGGTATTATGGATTTAGGAAGTTTCTTAGGCAACAAGACTAAATTTCGACCAATGTGAGCTGGATATATGTTTCATACTATTGGCAGCCAGCATGTATGTGTGGATCTGATGCTGGCACTAATATTTACCATAGCTAGATTCTAATGAACACCAGGTCTCTTCACATGAGAGCTGCAGAACCAAACAGGTGTGCAAATATCCTGATGCAGAGTACTCCAACAGAAGGGATTCTTCATAAAGTGATATGTTTCCTAACCATGTACTACCTGCCAGCTTCCTCACTAAGCTTACTCATAGTTGAACCTTAGCTGTGTTGGAAAGGTATTTTTGCTGTGTCGGTATACTGTCTGATGTCACACCAAAACATTTTGGCTTATCATGCGTTGATCTTTGCTGATTCTATACTATTAGAAAGGTGGAACAGACGTACATCTGTTGTAGAAACATCATATATAAAGTGCCACTCTTAAAATATCCATAGAGTTTAGGTGTTCTTGACATTCAGATAGATCTTCACTCGGACATGACATTACTTTGTCATTTGTACACTGAAATTTCTGCCTGGTCAAGTTCAGCAGGTCTGATGTGACAGAGACTGAATATCACCAGAGAAAGAATGGAGCCTTGAGGAAAGCCACACCGAGTGCATGCCATCTGCTCTTCTTTTCACCATGGTGCACTTTAAATCACCGATTGCTCTATGAGCTGCTTGAGAGTTTACCTATAGTCTTACAAGGTACTGTTTTCAAAAACTTGAGTATAAGGCCCTCACACCACATAATGTCAGATATTGCTGACAGGTCAACGAAAACTACCCAAAACTTGTTTTTTTCTAGTAACCAGTTTCTGTGTGAGCACTTGCTCACAGCAGCTTCTTCAGTGTCTAAATCCAGCTTGTAGTTCCATATAAGAATAGTATGTAGCAATAATACAGCGTCTGTTACACACTGATGCCATGACTCTAAGGGCAGATAATACTTTCTTTGTTAGCGTACTTTTGAGTGTGTTCCACTTCAGGTTATAATCAACATCGGTTCCTAGCAATTTTGTGTTTTTTATACAACCTATGTAGTTTTCATCTACATTTAATTTTACAGAATTATTTTCTTTCTTTCAGCAGGAATTCATGTCGTTTGTTTTCTTTATGTTCAGTATAGATTTGTTGTACAATGAGCACTTATAAATAGCGTTTAGGGTTTCATTTGCCTTCCTTACTAGGAATTCAGGTTTTTTTATCTGTAATTCCAATGTTTCTGACATCAGCTAAAAGAATTTTTTCCTTATGTCTAACATTATCTGCAAAGTCATTTATGTACATCATAAGCAACATAGGTCCTAAGATGCTGTCCCAAGGGATTCTATGTTCACATCAAAAAAAGTTTTCCATTACATCAGTTCCGAGAGTTAGGGAACCTGTACAGAAAATTGGAACAGAGATCAACACATACATCATTTCTGATCTTTTTATTGCTCATGAAAACCACACATTGCATGTTGTACCACCATACAGCGAGACTTCAGAGGTGGTGGTCCAGATTGCTGTACACACCAGTACCGCTAATACCCAGTAGCACATCCTCTTGAATTGATGCAAGCCTGTATTCCTCATGGCATACTATCCACAAATTCATCAAGGCACTGTTGGTCCAGATTGTCCCTCTCCTCAACGGCGATTCGGCGTAGATCCCTCAGAGTAGTTGGTGGGTCATGTTGTCCATAAACAACCCTTTTCGCTCTATCTCAGGCATGTTCGATAGGGTTCATGTCTGGAGAACCTGCTGGCCACTCTAGTCGAGAGATGTCGTTATGCTGACGGCAGTCATTCACAAGATGTGCACGATGAGAGCGCGAATTGTCGTCCATGAAGACGAATGCCTCACCAATATGCCGCCGATATGGTTGAACTATCGTTTGGAGGATGGCATTCACCTATTGTGCTGCCACTACGGCGCCTTCCATGACCACCAACAACGTATATCGGCCCCATATAATGTCACCCCAAAACAGCAGGGAACCTCCAACTTGCTGAACTCACTGGACAGTGCATCTAAGGCGTTCAGCCTGACCGGGTTGCCTCCAAACACGTCTCTGACGATTGTCTGGTTGAAGGCATCTGCAATACTCATTAGTGAAGAGAACGTGATGCCAATCCTGAGCGGTCCATTCGGTATGTTGTTGGGCCCATGTGTACCGCACTGCATAGTGTCATATTTCCAAAGATGGACCTCGCCATGGACGCTGGGAATGAATTTGCGTATCATGCAGCCTATTGTGCACAGTTTGAGACGTACCATGACGTCCTGTGGCTGCACGAAAAGCATTATTCAATATGGTGGCATTGCTGCAAGGGTTCCTCTGAGCCATAATCCGTAGGTAGCGGTCATCCACTGCTAGTAGTAGCCCTTGGGCTGCCTGAGCGAGGCATGTCATCGACAGTTGCTGTCTCTCTGTATCTCTTCCATGTCCGAACAACATCGCTTTGGTTCACTCTGAGATCCTGGGACACTTCCCTTGTTGAGAGACCTTCGTGGCACAAAGTAACAATGCAGACGCGATCGAACCGCGGTATTGAACGTCTAGGCATGGTTAAACTACACACAACACGAGCTGTATACCTCTTTCTTGGTGGAATGACTGGAACTGATCAGCTATCTGACCCCCTCCATCTAATAGGCGCTGCTCATGCATGGTTGTTTACATCTTTGGGTGGGTTTAGTAACATCTCTGGACACCCAGAGACACTGTGTCTGTGATACAATATCCACAGTCAACCTCTATCTTCGTGAGTTCTGAGAACAGGGGTGATGCAAAACTTTTTTTGATGTGTGTACTTAGGATCTGCTACATGTTGTACTAAAAAGTTTGCCTTATTTGAAACCTGTGTTACCTCTAACTTTTGTAAGTTGTATTTCAGATACGATTGCAACCAGTCACTGCCAGTTCCTCTTATTCCTAAAGATCCCAGTTTTTTAGTAAAATTTTATGGCTGTCAGTATGAAAGGCCTTTGGTAGATCTAAACATATACTTGTGGCACATTCATCCTTGTTTACAGCATCAAGTACCAGTCTTGTAAAACTAATGCTGATATGACACTTTTGCTACACTGGAAACCCAACTCTCTTTCACAGAGGATGTTATATATGTTCCAGTGACAGTAATGTGACTACCACCTATGTTCAGCGTCAACAAGCAATAAGCGCTCACAGACGGCAGCACTAGCATTGGAGGGTATATAAAGCATGTTGCTGGGATGCATAAACAGTGCATTTGTTGTAAAGCAGGTACTGAGCGATTTGTCTGACATCCAAAAGGGCATGATCACTGACTTTCAGGTCAAGGATGAAAGCATTTCCAAAATGGCTATGTTTGAAAATTGTTCGAATGCCACCATGGTTAAAGTAAACCATACATGGTAAAATGGCACCAAGGCCACTGTTGTGTACTGTGGGCCACAGATGACAGGGTTGAATGATGGCTGTGGAGATGTGTATGGGCGAATAGATGTGCAACTGTTGAGCAGCTGACCGCCCAGATGAACCAAAGGGCTGCCACAAGTGTCTCCTCAATGGTGAGTCAAATCGTGTTGCTGTTTCTGCAGCAGGCATCTGGTTCATGCACCCATGCTGATTGCTATTTATCAGCGATGAAGGCTGAAATTTGCACGCTAATACCGAAACTGGACGTCCACTGAGGGGCAACAGGTGACCTTTTCAGATGACTCGTTTTATGCTCCACGGGATAAGTGAAATGTCTAAAAACAAACACGCTGCAACAATTGTCAGAAGGGTCCAGGCTAATGGAAGGTGTCTTATGGTCTGGGGAATGTTTTTGTGGCATTCTCTGAGTGATGTCGTCGTTCTGGAAGGCATAATGGATCAGTACAAGTATGCTTCTATCCTTATGGACCATATCCACCCCTTCATGCAGTTTGTTTTTCCTCGGCAGAATGTCATCTTCTAGCAGGATACTACATTGTTCACACAGCTCACAAGGTATGTGCATGCTTCGAAGAACACCTGGATGAGTTTACCATACTGCTGTGGCCATCAAACTCCCAAGATTAAAACCTAATCGATAATCTATGGGACCACCTAGATCAAGCTGCTTGTTCCACCCTTAGTTGCGAAACCTAGCGCAGCTGGTCATGGCATTGGCTCATCATCCCTTCAGGACCTCCCAGAACCTCATTGGCTCTCTTCCTGCACACCTCCCAGTGGTCTGTGCTGCAAAAGGTGTTATTCAGGCATTTGACAGCTGGTCATTTCATTGTGTTGGACAGTGCATTTATTCAAGTAATTCATTGATATACATATATATAAAGGGGAACACAGTTTAAACTAATTCATGACCTTTAACAAGTGTTGACAGTTATAAAAAAGTGAATAGGTTGTAGCAAGCACCAAGTGGAAATACAGACACATTTTTAATAAATTCACTGAAGTTCAGGGCAAATTTTCAATGCAGAACAAGATAATCTTAAGTGGAAAAATAAATGACATGGATGTAGCCAATAGTAGTCTCATAAACATTCTTCACAGTCTTGGTATGTAACAACTGGTCAAGTGCGCAAAAAGGGTAACAAAAACCTTAGCATCAGTAATCGAACATGTGAGTAAAAATCTAAACACGTGACATATGTATATAGTCCACCTTCCCCCAATGAATTCCTACAATTATAGCTTCTCATTACTTGTGAGGATAATGTTATATCCATTTTGATGAGGTCAGGCTTAGTATAATTAGGGAATTCCACACCCTCGTTGTTATAAGTATTTGTTGCCATTGCAATTTCGACATTTTGTGATTGTCAAGCAATGTTAAAGCCCACTGTACAAAGTTGTGGCTTGCTGAAACATAGTTCCCAGCAGTCTGAAAACAAATACATTTGGTAGTACAAATCTACTCACTATTCCGCACACTATGTGAGCAGACATTATATTGCTAGTACAATAACATCAATCAGCTGTCAAAAATGCATTCACAAATTTGTCCATACAGTAGAGTGCAGGACAGTATATTCATTTTTATCGACAATGTAGGAAGTAACTGTTGCTGTGTCAACAATGTAGAAGATAAAGCCACATATCATACCTCACCTCACAGCATAAAACTTAAATTTTTACAAAAATTTTTGGTACAAAATATTTAAAAAATAGAAAATCTGAAAATTATACCGTTCCTAAAAATTAGGAAAAATTACTATTTACGCTATAAAAAACAGCTCAAAATACCTAAAATATTTCACACAAAGTCCTACTTCCATAAATACACTAGTGTGCAAAACTTAAGAACTAATGTAACTTTTGCATGAAGTGTCACTTTCATGTGATATAGCTTGATGGAACGTAGACCATACATGGAAAGAACTGCTAAAGTATAGTACAGAAGGTAACTGAGGGAAATACACACTAACACTTTTATTCAAAGAGAATAATTATACTATGATTTATGATGGTCTCCTGGACATTACAGAAAACGAGACATGATCCTTGATATAGTGTGATATCACCACAAATAACGATACATGATTTGCAACGTGGTCTCATGCTGGTCTTGAAGGTCCTATCGAGTTCTTGTGGTATTGCATTCCATTCCTCCATCAGAGTGGTTGATAACTACTGGGTGGTTGTTGGTGCATGTGGATGTGCTGCAATATGTCTTCCCACAGATATCACAATACATGGTAGGGATCACATAGAAACAAGTCACGCCACTGACATCACAATAAACCCAACCAGAGCTCTGTAGCCTGCAACTGCTGTAGTGTATTGTGTTGTAATTGCATTTACGAGCGAAAATGATATTGTTTATGGCAGTGTTAAGTTTTGTTAGTGACTGGCTACAAAGTACAGAGTTACATCATAATTATCAGTTTATTGAGGAATTTTTAGAGTAAGTATTTAAATGTAACATAATGGTTTTCTGCACTGTTGGCAGTTGTACTAACCACAGCAGCCAAGTAAGTAAGTTAGAAATGAAGGTTTTTTGGATCTCCTAAAAACAGTGAGACGAAATGAAAATGGATAAATGCTTGTAAATATGCAGAGTTGTCTTCAGCTGAAAATGCTTGTGTCTGCTCAATACATTTACCGATTCGGATTAAAAAAACGGTTTTGAAAAGTTAACTGTTAAATATTCCCTCAAAACGCAAGTTGAAGACAAATGTTGTTTCACTTCATAATCTGTCATCTCCCGCTGCTGATTTAGGGCATAGTAATGAGCCTAATAGTGAAAGAAATATACAGGCACAAGAATGAAGCTACTGTTATGAAGAAAATATTTAACAGGTAATATATTCCCATCTAATGTAGAAATTACTAGTAGACAAAACGTTAAAAATTAACATAAACATTGCTGTAAATGTGACAATGTGCGGTTATGCCATAATTAGAAATTAGAAATTATGAAAACAGAAATAAAAGACCGTAGGAAAACTAATGCAGGGGTACAGGATCGTCTCTCGATTTAGTACTCAGTTACTAAAATTAAAACGTTTCAAAAAGTGATTTATGGCTCATTTTATGACTGTCAACAGCAAGCAGTTATGAAAGGATCAAAAATGGCTCTGAGCACTATGGGACTAAACATCTGAGGTCATCAGTCCCCTAGAACGTAGAACTACTTAAACCTAACAACATCACACACATCCATGCCCCAGGCAGGATTCAAACCTGCGACCGTAGCGGTTACGCGGTTCCAGACTGAAGCGCCTAGAACCGCACGGCCACTAGCGGCCGGCAGTTATGAAAGGACTATGTACTAACTTGTCATCTAAGAAACTGCAAAGGCAGTGACTTTACATTACCTAACTATGACCACTCTTTGCCTACATATCATTCCCCAAAGAATTGTGACATTTTTGAGCCATAATGCAAGCGAATCCTATCAGGTAGTACATGCAAGAATTGTAAATAATTTTATACTTTAAGTGCCAACGTATTGACAGAAACTTGAGCTACGATTTTAGAACCGTCACCTTCTGAGAAGGAAGACACTTATTATCTACAGGAAAATGAATGCGACAGCAAGGAAGTTGAAGAGATTGTTTCAGAGATGGGAGAAATTTTTGAGAATTACACTGAATATGTAGGAGAAAATGTTCCAGATTTAACCCAAAATATTGAGAAGTTAGAGATAAGAGCAGGATATGTTGCTTATAGAGTTAAATGCAATCACCCAAAATTAGCACATTTGTATGGTAAACTAACTGCTCATATCAGGAAAGAGTTGGTTTTGAACAATTTGAAGTGGGTCTTTAATGAAACTGAAACTTTTATGGAATTCACTCTGAAAATTGAAAGAGAATTTCAACGATTCCACAGTAATCCATTGATCATAAACCAAATGCTTTTATAATGTCAGCGGACATTATAAATGAGCAGCATCCAGGAATGGAGGACTTCGCTATAATGTGTTTTGTAAGGATACACACTTTCATCAAAATCAAAACTACCAACAGAAAAAAATGCAAAGGTAGTAAGCAATCTGAGAGTGAACAAAAGATAGGAAGGGAAAAAATGAAAAAAATTGTAACATAACTTTCCAGGAAAAACAAAGAAAACCTGTTACTACAGTTAAGGAGTTTAAAATGACGTTGTAGGGGGTTTCTCGATACTACAGGTCCACATGGTGTAAGTCTGTATGAGCCTCTTCCCCCTGAAAAAAAGCAGGGCCTTCTGAAATTGTGTAAGAGTTTGATGTCCTTCAGAAACATTACACTACCATTTCACCAATCATAGAAAAATATAATGTAACTAACAAAAAAGTTAATAACAGTAATAATAACAATACACTAAAACATGGGAACTCTTGATTACATTCCTACCTGTATACAAGTTAAGCATGTGAGTGTGATGTGCCTTTAAGCATATTACATTCTTGTCTAAGCCCAGTCATCTCTCTGTTAATACTAACACGAAACAATCTCATATCATCTTTCCAAGAATCTCTTACTTCTGCAATTTTATTTTCCATCCTGGATTCCAATTCCTCTATTTCAGAACTTAATTAATTTTTGATTTCAACTCCCATTTTACTCACTTGAAAACCTATCTGACTCATTTTATTGTCAATATTAGTATTCATCTGACCTATATGTTTAGGAATACTCGCCAGCATATCTGAAGCACTGTCTTTTTGTTCATCACCAACTGACATTGTTTCCTGTTTTATTGTAGTTACAGTAACAGGTATAAACGGGACACTGGGTTCCGGTGCATTTTGTCCGCTATCAGTCCCATAATTAGCATGCATTGAATCTGGCAAACTGCTACTCGTATTAGCTTGTGACACAATAAAACTGAAACCACTACTCATTTAACCATTTACAACTTTAACTCTCCCGAAATCTACTTCCAGTTTCTCATCTACCATTCCCTGATTGTTTTCAACCAATCTGCAAAGTTTCTTGGAACACACACACAAAACTTAAAGTAGAATACTGCTTATCTTTGGCCTCGTCCGGCTGACTGCACGGCGAGATGAATCTGCGGGTCCTTCCACCAGGCTCTGCCTACGTTTGACCAGAATACGGGCCACCGCTTCCGCCACGGCTACCAACTGCTCCAGATGCCGGTCTGCTGGAGTAGAAACGCCGTCTCTCGTAGTTCAGCGGTTGCTGACGTCGTCTGCCACCATGTTCCACTTGCTGCCATTTCTTGACGAAAGTTCCGTTTCACTGGTGCCTATTGTCCTACTACAGTTCCTTTACACATGCATGTGAACACTTCACGGGCTCACTTGACACTGCTGCTTTTATAAAGTTCCTACACTTCCGAACTTTATTATTGTTTTTCCCAGCCGATAAAGCATCAATTGTGGAGGGGCGGGTTACAATTGTGGTGTAAATGTTGGATCACTGTCTCTCGTCGTACTGTGAACTACAAAAGTTCCACCTACCTCAGTACAGCATCTGATCACCAGCCCGTTTCTCTGCATGTGTAGATACTGTCCAAATGATGTTAAAAGCAGCGTTGAAGAAAAACACTGTCAATACTTACATTTGAAAAGTACATGTAAACTCTGGTAGCAAGCTGTCCTGTACTATCTTATAACAAATTTCGGGTGGAGGGCGACTGCTTCATCTGTTTTGGAAAAAATGTCAAAATTCTGCAACACGTTCTTTATTTCTTTAAGTTCAAAATTAAAGAATTAGCCTTCAGCCCATATATATTTAAATGACTACTATCAATGTCCTCAGCTTACAGTTCATACAACCCAATGTACACGCAAGACAGTCAGAAATGTACTTAAGTCCGACCCGAATTGTTACCTGATCTACAGTCGATGTACTGCTACAATATATGACTTTCACATTCTGTCTTTTTTTTCCAGTGGATTTCTAATAAAGAAACTGCTCGCCAACTATTCCATAGATGAATATATAAAACAAGCTACGCGGAATTCTAGCAAGGCAGAAAGTTCACATGCGTTTACCTATCCAACAGATCACTTCACAATCTATCCGTAAATGCAACTGCTTTCACAGCAATACAGTCCGGACGCGAGAAACCAGTAAGTTCATCATTTTACTCATAATGAAGACGGACACGTCCAACATGATCTGCACGTTCGATAGCTAGCCAACGACTCCCCTCAATGCTGCTCCTCTCACAGCCTATAACTAACTGCAATGCGGGGGAAATGCTTAACTTTGATTGGTTGTTCAAAATGACCAGCCAATCAAAACAATCCTTCGAGATCATTTTCACGCTAAAACTGTCCTACGCCAATCATTATTCACAGACGGATTTACATCACTTCATCATGCAAATATTAATAAAATGTTTTACAAAACCAAACGAAAAGAAAACTACTCTTGAAATAACTTTAGAAAACTATTATTACTCTGTAAACGGCCATCCTGGCTGCCTCCTTACAAAAGCACATGCCCTTAGATATTCGTCATTAGCAAGGTGGGGAAATTACATATTTCATTGCAACTTGCTTGCTTAACTCTCTCATGACATAGTTATGTAATGTTTAACATGAGACATGTCCCACATACACACTCTCACTCATTCTCATTTAGTCACACAACGACACGTTAATTAAATACTAATCTTTCCTGAATTTTATATTATCTGAATGAAAAATAGCTAACGTTTTTAATTATGAAAATTGAAACAAATTGATCTAACATTTTGTGAACTTCAGTAATGATTCCAAATGATTCTAAAAGACAAACTGTTATGAATCCTAACTGACTTTAATCTTACAACTGTCGGTTTGGGGTGTTTTAGGTAATTTTCTCTAACTCTGAAAATTGTCAGCTTGAAAGCTGAGATTTTTACACAATCTTTTTTGAAATAACAACCGCTTCCTACGGCTAGGCTAGCGACAGGTGCGAATGAGTCATGCTAAGATACAAGCAGCTGTTTCTATCACCGCCAATGGCTCCAAGGCTACGAGCCGTACTGCAAAGTAGTTTACTGCAATGATGCTATTGCGTATTGACTCGCAACGATACAGCTTCACACCAATTTCCATCTTTCTAAGTCTAATATTTATCGCCTTCAATTTTTCGTAAAAACAACGATTATGGCCAAATTATTGCTCCGTTCAGATTGAGACTTGTAACAGTTGTTTCTGACATTCATTTGCACATTCTGAACAATTTTTGGCTTTATACATCCATTATTTAGCGTCACTTGTTTTTTTATTTAAAACGAAGTGTTTAGGAAACATATTGACTTGATCACTCTGAGTGTTAACAATTTAAACATTTTACTGAAGCGTATGTTGAAAAAGTTTGGAAAAGCTACTTTAATTTTTAACTTCATCCTTGGATTATGGCGCAACACTTTTATGCAACGCACAGGTGCGTTATGATGTCGTAGCGCTAGTAGTAGTGAAGTGGGGTAAGTTCCAGCACACTTGCTCGCCTCTGTGCTGTATTTCTCAAATAATACAGCGCTTGTTTCGCAACACTCTTCACTTTCTGTAATATTGCCTTCAAGTTCATTTCTCGTGTACAGCTGTTCTACATATTCCTTCCACCTTTCACCTTTCCCTTCTTTTCTAAGTAGTGGATTTCCATCTGAGCTCTGATGTTCATACAGCTGGTAGTAGTAGTAGTTGCTTAATTCATACGTACATCTCTTTTTACAAGGATATAGGACACGTCTAAGTATTTACAAGTTTCGACCAATTTAAAATAAGCTAATTCGTACACACATATATTTAAAGACTTTAGTCATTAGATTAACTCCTGGGATACAATACTTTTTTTTACAAATAACTTATTAGATAATGTAATACCACACTCTTCACTCATATCTCACTATCAGTCATTGCTCACACTATACACACATTGTTTCATAACACTTCACTCACTACACACACACACACACACACACACACACACACTCACACACACTGGTGATCTCTGGGCCATTTTTTGTACTTCAACTTCCCATTTGCTATCCTGATAAACTGAGTCAGCATCGCTCCATAATGAGTGAGATGTTGAGCTTAGAAAGAGGAAGAGGTGTTAGTATTGTGCTATGCATAGCTTGGGGGTAAGTATTTTTAGAAGGAAAAAACATAAAGTGAAGGTGTTATGTGGAATTTTGGATGTTTCATAATCATTATTATTATTTGTATAACATTTTTTATCAAACCCCAACTCTGTTGTATCTAAGTAATCCTTCAATGTATAAAATGTATTGCATAACAGGTACTGCCTTTTTAAATAAGTGTATTTTTGCGATTTCTTTAATCTCTTTTGGTAATTTATTGTACAGTTTTATTCCTTGGTAGAAAATGCTGTTTTGAGTTTTATGTTTTTATTTTTTCTTGGTAAATGTAAGTTAAGTCTGTCTCTTGTTGCATGGTCATGGACAGAGCTGTTTGTGCAGTAATTACCAATGTAATTTTTGGTGTGTACAACTGACTGGTAAATGTATTCACATGGTACAGTTATAATCCCCAGTGTTTTGAACAAATCTTTACAATGAGCTCGAGTAGTAGTTTTGGTTATTTTATTATGGCTGTTTTCTGGAGTTTGAAAATTGTGTTAACGTTTTGCGCACTTGTTCCCCAAAGAAGAGTGCCGTAGCTAAGAATTGAGTGTACATTGAATAATATGTAACTAAGACACTGCATTTTACAGACTGATGATAGGATTCTAAGGGGATAACATGCTGATGACATTCTGTTTGCAAGTACCTTTGTGTGTTCACACCACTTCAACTGAGAATCAATATTCATTCCTAGAAATTTTGCATTTGTTACACAGTCTGTAGAGGTGCCATCTGCATTTAATTTAACATTTTCATTTTTCCTCTTCAAACTGAAATTCATGGCATTAGTTTTATGTTCAATGTCGCTTTATTGCTTTTTGACCAATCATTAACTTCTTTGAGAGTTTCATTTGCTTTCTTGGCTAGGAGTTCTCAGTGAATATAATATTGCTGTCATCAGTGAAGAGAATTTTTTCACAATGAGTAACACTACTGGGAAAGTCATTGATGTATATCAGGAATAGTGTTGGTCATAATATGCTACCTTGTGGAACCCCTATATTAATGTATTTTGGTTCTGATAAGTATTTTACTAAATGTTTCGATCTATTTTAAGTATATGTTATCTCTGCTCTTTGTACCCTATCTGCTAGGTATGATCGAAACCAGTTAATAGCTACCCCTCTTACTCCTAATTCTTCTAATTTATTTAATAGAATCTTGTGGTCGACTGTATCAAAGGCCTGAGAAAGATCCAAAAATATGCCTGTGACACATTCATCTTTATTAAGAGCATCAAGTACAACTTTTGTGAATTCTACTATGGCCAACTTCGTATTTTCGCCACTTTGGAAACCAAACTGTGATTCGCTTAAAATATTGTATTTATTCACGTAATTCATTAATCTGTCTTTCACAATTGCTTCTATTATTTTTGAGAATGCTGACAGCAGGGAAATGGCCACTAATTTTCTGTCTTCTGTATTACCTTTCTGTTGCTTCTCTTTTCTCCAAAGGCCTCTTTAATTTTTCTGTAGGCGGTATCTATCTTTTCCCAAGTGATTTATGCTTGTGTATCCGTATATTTGTCCTCTAGTCATTCCTGTTTAGCCGTTTTGCAGTTCCTGTGTCATTTTTTAGCTGTTTTCATTCCCGTTTGCCTGTGTCGTTTGGTGAATTTTTATATTCTCTCCCTTCATCAGTCAAATTCAATATCTCCTGTGATATTCAAGGATTTCTTCGATGCCATGCTTTTCACCTATTTGATCCCCTGCTGCCCTCACTATTTCGTCTCTTAAAGCTACCTATTTGTCTTCTAATGTATTATTTTCCCCTGCTACTGTCAATCGTTGTTTAATACTCCCTGTGAATTCTCGACATCGTCTGGGTTATTTTAAGTATCGAGGTCCCATCTGCAAAACTTCCTACCTTTCTGCAGTTAATTCAGTTTTTATGTGTTTTGCACTACTTTGCACATAGTGGTACGAATAAGTGGGCTAAGAGCGATACAACAGTTGTCGTCGTAAGAAAGCTGGACAGGAACATAAATGATTAGCCAGCAAGTTAGTACGGCAGACAAAATATTTACTCAGCTTGTATTTCTCCAGGCATACGAAGCCTCATTACAAATAATTCAGGAAGAAACAGAGCACAGCTATCACAGTGTCAACTAGGATGAGGCTCGCTGGACTAAGCACGAAACAACGTTGTTGTAGCGATGAGGCTCTAAGTGCAAGTAGACTGAGTTGCTGCGGTTCGATCGTCTAACAATATGTGATCAAAAGTATCCGGTCACCCCCAAAAACATACGTTTATCATATTAGGTGTATTGTGCTGCCACCTTCTGCCAGGTACTCCATATCAGTGACCTCATTAAACATCGTGAGAGAGGGGAATGGGACTCTCCGTGGAACTCACGGACTTCGAACGTGGTCCGGTGACTGGGTGTCACTTGTGTCATACGTCTGTACGCGAGATTTCCACACTCCTAAACATCCCTAGCTCCACTGTTTCCGATATGATAGCGAAATGGAAACGTGAAGGGACACGTACAGCACGAAAGCGTACAGGTCAACCTCGTCTGTTGACTGACAGAGACCGCAAACAGTGGAAGAGGGTCGTAGTGTGTAATAGGCAGACATCTATCCACACCGTCACACAGGAATTCCAAACTGCATCAGGATCCACTACAAATACCATGACAGTTAGGTGAGAGGGGAGAAAACTTGGATTTCATGGTCGAGAGGTTGCTCATAAACCACACATCACGCCAGTAAATGCCAAATGACGCCTCGCTTGGTGTAAGGAGCGTAAACATTGGGCGATTGAACAGTGGGAAAACGTTGTGTGGAGTGACGAATCACGGTACACAATGTGGCGGTCAGATGGCAGGGTGTGGGCATGGCGAATGCCCGTTGAACGTCATCTGCCAGCGTGTGTAGCGCCAACAGTAAAATTCGGAGGCTGTGGTGTTATGGTGTGGTTGTGTTTTTCATGGAGGGGGTTTGAACCTCTTGATGTTTTGCATGACACTATCACACACATGCCTACATTGATGTTTTAAGCACCTTCTTGCTTCACACTGTTGAAGAGCAGTTCAGGGATGGCGATTGTGTCTTTCAACACGGTCGGGCACCTGTTCACAATGCACAGCCTGTGTCGGAGTGGTTACGCGACAATAATATCCGTGTAATGGTCTGGCCGACAAAGAGCCCTGACCTGAATCCAACAGAACACCTTTGGGATGTTTTGGGAAGCCAACTTCGCACCAGGCCTCACCGACCGACATCAATACCTCTCCTCTCTGCAGCACTCCGTGGAGAATGGGCTGCCATTCCCCAAGAAACCTTTCAGCACCTGATTGAACATATGCCTGCGAGTGTGAAAGCTGTCATCAAGGTTAAGGGTGGTCTAACACCATATTGAATTCTAGCGTTGCCGATCGAGGGCGCCACGAACTTGTCAGTCACTTTCAGCCAGGTGTCCGGATACTTTTGATCACATAGGGTATGTCATGGTGGCAGAAGCTGCTCACAGTAAGGAGCCGCTGGAGGTGTGGCTCAGCAGGTGTGCACTATTGGCTTCGTCAGATCCTGCACAACCGCTATTGGTGTCAGACAGAAAGTTCTTTGCCAAGTGCGACGCCTGGGGGTTGTATCCATGTGTGATACCACTTAGTCTACAGTTCATAACCAATAATTTGTGGTCGGAATCAAAGTCCACATATGCCCCACAAATGTCTTAACGATCGAAACCTTGTTACGAAATCTCTGTCTTACCATTATATAATTAGTTAGAGACATTTTAATGTCACCAGGTCTGTTCCACATACACTACCTTCTTTCATTATCCTTAAGCCAAATGTTGGCGATGATTAATTTATGCTCGGTGCAAAATTCCGTCAGATGGGTTCCTCTTTCATTCTTTTCCTTCAGTCCATATTCACCAACTAGTTTTCCTTCTCTTCCTTTTCCTACTGTCGAATTCCAGTCCCTCAACACAATTAAATTTTCGTCTCCCTTAACTGTCTGAATAATTTATTTTAACTTATCAAACATTTCTTCAAACTCTTTATCATCTGCAGAGCTAGTTGGTATATAGACTTGTACTACTGTGGTAGGTGCTGACTTTGTATCTGGGATACAGTAATACATTCACTATACTGTTCATAGTAGGTTACTGACATACCTATTTCTTATTCATTATTAGACCTAGTCATGCATTACCCCTATTGATACTGTATTTAAAACCCCGCATTCACCTAACCAATTGTCCTGTTTATTCTGCTACCAAACTTCACTCCCCACTATATCTTACTGTAAACTACGCATTTCTCTACTCAAATTTTCTCACCTACCTAAATGGTTAAGTGATCTAACGTTCCATCTTACAATCCTCAGAATTCCAGTATTGATTTTCCTGATGAAATCCTCCTAAGCAGTCGGCACCCAGAGACCTGAATGGGGGAGTATTTTACCTCTGGAACATTTTACCCAAGAGGATGCTATCATCATTTAACCACACACTAAAGCTTCATGTCCTTGGGGAAAGTAATGGTCGTAGTTTTCCCAGCACATAGCAAGGCTGTGTTGGCTGATGTTACAAGGCCAAGTAAGTCAGTCATCCGTACTACTGGCCCTGCAGCTATTGAAAAGGCTGTGTTCCTCTTCAGGAACCACATATTTGCCTACTCTCTCAACAGATACCACTACGCTTTTGTTGCATCTACGGTATGGTTATCTGCACCATTCAGGTAAGCAAGCCACCTCACTATAGCAAGTTCCGTGTTTTATAGGGAAATAAATCGCTTAGGAAAGCAATAAATGGCAGCCAATAGAACGGCTGCAGGAAAAAGGTGAAGAAATCAAGGGACAAATAATCATCGGAAGGGCTGAATCAACATACAGAATATGCAAAACAGCATTCGGGGAAATTAAAATCAAGGGTGGTAAAATTAAGAATGCAATAGGGATTCCATTGTTAAATGTATAGGAAAAGGCGGGTAGATGTAAAGAGTACACTGAAGACCTCTATCAGGGGTAGTACTTGTCTGATGGCGTGATAGATGAAGAAACTACAGTCAATAAGGAAGATTCAGCATTAGACTCAGAATTCAGAAGAGCTCTGAAAGACATGGGATCAAATAAAGCATAAGTGATAGATAACATTCCATCGCAATCTCATAGGTCATTGAAGGGATCGGCAACCAAATGACTCAGTTGGTATATAGAATCTATGATAGGTACTATCAGACTTTCAGATAAATACGATCCACACAATTCTGAAGGTACCAAGGGCTGATAGATGAGAAAACTGCTGCACAGTCAGTTTAATATTTCCAGCATTCAAGTTGCTTTCAAGAATAATATACAGCAGAATGGAAAAGAAAATTGAGGATCTGTTCGATGACGATCTGTTTGGCTTTAGGCAAGGTAAAAGACACCAGAGAGGCAGTTCTGACTTTGTGCGTGTCAATGGAAGCAAAATTGAAGAAAAATCAAGATACACTATGGAATTTGTCGGTCTAGAAATAGCGTTCGGCTATCTGAAATGGTGCCAGATGTTTGAAATTCTGAGGAAAATAGGAGTAAACTATGGGGAAAGACGGGAGACATCCAATATGTACAAGAACCAAGAGAGAACAAGAAGACTGAAAGACCAAAAGGAAATGCTCGTATTAAAAAGGGTGTGAGACAAGAATGTAGTCTTTCGCTCCTACGGTTCTGCCTGCAGGGTGACCCAAAAGTCCGTTAACATTCGAAAATTCAGTATTTCACGGAATAATATAGGTAGAAAGGTAAAAATTAACACACATACTTAAATGACATAGGGTTTTATTGAAGCCAAAAAAAGGCCACAAGACGACAAGCAGATGGCGCTTCGCATGATACAAAAGCAATAATTAGCATAACAACTGATTTTTAGCAAAGACGTTGTTCCTTACAAGAAATGCTCAGCATGTCGGCCATCATCCATCAATACAACCTATAGCCGAGGGACAATGTTGCGAATAGCACTGTTCACTATATCAGAAGGTATGGTGAGAAACTTCCGCATGGTATTGTCCTTTAGTAACCCTAATGACGTCGGACGATCGCGTTAGACTTGCAACTTCAAGTAATCCCACAACCAATAACCACACGGGTTGAGGTCTGGCGACCTGGGAGGACAAGCACAACGGACGTAGCGGCACAGCACGCGATCCTCACCAGCTGATGTGTGCAAGAGATATTTCACACACGTAGCAATATGGGGTGGAGCATGATCCTGCGTAGAAATCGTTCCTTCCACCAGGTGTTCATCAGCCAGCCTAGGGATGATCTGACTCCCTCTCTCACTACGGCTCATTTTATACACGATTCTCATGCAGCGTGACGTGATGCTGTCCAGCGCCATCTGTTGGACAGTTTTGTAGTCGTTTTTCGTTTCAATACAACTCCATGTCATTCAGGAGTGTGTGTCAATTTTTACCTCTCTACCTACATTATTCTGTGCATTAGAGCATTTTCAAACATTAACGAATTTTTGGATCACTCTGTATATATCGAAGGAGCAATGACGTGAATAAAAGAAAGGTTCAAGAGAGGGATAAAATTGAGGGTGAAAGGATATCAGTGATAAGATCAACTGATGACATTGCTATCCCCAGTGAAAGTGAAGGAGAAGTACAGGGTCTGTTCAATAACCGAGCGAGGTGGCGCAGTGGTTGGCACACTGGACCCGCACTCGGGAGAATGACGGTTCAAAACCACGTCCGGCAATCCTGATTTAGGTCTTCCATTATTTCCCTAAATCGCTTTAGGCAAATGCCAGGATGGTTCCTTTGAAAGGGCATGGCTGACTTCCTTCCCCATCCTTCCCTAATCCGATGGGACGCATCACCTCGATGTTTGCTCCCTTCCCCCGAATCAACCAATCAACGATCTGTTCAGTGGAATGAACAGTCTAATGAGTATGGAATATGGATTGAGAGTAAACCCGAAAAAGGTAAAAGTAATGAGAAGTAGCAGAAACGTGAATAGCGGGAAAATTAACACCGAAATTGGTCACGAAGTAGACGAAGTTAAGGACTTCTGCTACCTTGGAAGCAAAGTGACACATGATGGACAAAGCAAGGAGGACACAAAAAGCAGACTAGCACAGGCAAAGAGGCCGTTCTGCTGAAAAGAAGTGTATTGGTTTCAAACGCAGGCCTTAATTTGAGAAGAAACTTTTGAGAACTCAAGTTTAGAACACAGCATTGTGTAGTAGTGAATAATGGACGGGGGAAACCGAAAATGGAGAGAATCGAAGCATTTGAGATGTGGTGATATAGAAGAATGTTGAATATGAGATGGATTGATAAGATAAGGAATGAGGATGTTTTCTGCAGAATCGGTGAGGGAAGGGACACATGGAAAACACTGGCATGAAGAACGAACAGCATGATGGGACATGTGTTAAGGAATCAGTTGATAACCTCCAGGCCCCTCCCGCCGGAGGTTCGAGTCCTCTCTCGGGCATGGGTGGGTGTGTTGTCCTCAGCCTTAAGTTAGTTTAAGTAGTGTGTTAGTCTAGGGACTGATGACCTCGGCAGTTTGGTCTGTTACGAATTCACACACACTTGAACACATTTGATAACCTCCATAACACTAGAGGGAACTGTAGAGGGTAAAAACTGTTGGGAAGACAGAGATTGGTATTTATCCAGCAAATATTTCAGGATGTAAGGTGCAAGTGCTACTCTGAAAGAAAGAGGATGGCGCAGGAGAGGAATTTTAAAAATAATGATAGAAACTGCTTTTTTATTGCTGTGACATCGGCGATTTTCCAGTCTTTACGTATGGGTCTTCCGTCTATCGAGCGGTTGTACATTTTGATTGCTAAAAATGGAGCTACTTCATCAGCATACTCTGAAAGGAAGCTAAGTGCTATAGAACCTGGACCAAAAGACTTGCCTTTATTGAGTGGCTTAAGTTGCTTCACTACACTTAGGGTACATACTTTCATATTATTCATGTTGTCAGCTATTCTTGATTCAAATTCTGGAATCTCTATTGTATCTTATTTGGTGAAGGAATTTCTGAAAACCGTGTTTAGTAACTCTGATTTAGTGGCGCTGTAGTCAGCAACGTTACCATTGCCATCACAGAGTGGAGGTATTGATTGCGTCATACACACTGGCGTACTTTACATGGAACTTTGATGAGTAAAATTAGCGGCTAAGATTAACAATCAGCTGCGTGCCTATTATAAGACTTCTGGATAAAGGTTACTCTTCCAAAATGAATTTTCACTCTGCAGCGGAGAGTGTGGTGATATGAAAGTGAAGGGGTTTTCCAGAAACCGGTAACTGTCATTTTCTGACTGGCAGCGCGATGCCTGAAAAATCTCTCCATGTTTTAGAAAGTCATGATCCTTAGCATTCTATATGGCTTTCCATAATGGCCTGTATCACACATGAAGATGAACAAAGGCCTTTAGATAGTCAGGGAGTATCAGAAAGGAAATGAGCAGTAATGTCTCGGCACAGGGTAGAGTAAACTGGAACTCAAAATTGCACAGAGGCATTTGTTGATTTCAAAAGTATGTAAAGATAAGCACTTTCGAAAAACCTGCCTGTTGCTTGATTAACGTTTTCATACTTTGTAGTATAGTTTACTTTTTAGTTCAGTAATTGTTTCATTCCATGCTCCACTTGAATCCAAACCCATACACTACTGCCAATATGCAGGTGGTGCAAAAATATTCTTGGGCAGCTTATTTGCGTAATCTTTCGAATGACCAGCTTGATTTATGAAGGCTCAGAAGGCAGCAGAGATGGAATCTTCATAGTTGTAGCGCTTGGCTTGTTTTTGGAACAAAGGTGATCTTTTTGGGTGTAAGCTTATGAGCGTGTGGGTACTATTCTGTCATTCTGAGCATCGGATTAATCTGAGATGTACCCTTTACCCTGTGGCTCCTGCAAGATGCAATTTCCACCCCCACATTACTACAGAAGTCAGACAGACGCTCCTAATGTTCTAAAGAGAAATGCCTGAAAAACTTTCAGCAATAATTATCGTCTGGAATCGTCCGCTGTAAGGAAATGACACAAAAATTCACAAAATTTCTTACGTAACTAGTGGGATACTTGGGTACTGGAGTAGTGCCAGTTAGTGTAAGAAAAACGTAAAACTAACGAAAATTGTTATTTTTTTTGCAGAAGTTCTGAGAAATAACAATGGCACTTTTAGTTATGAACTGAACAAGTAATTTCCAGGATCTTTTCGGAATGTGAAGTTACCTCTTAAGCATAGAATTCGATATGAAATTTCTATACAATGTTTAAGACTGATATTGACTTGGCAGAACGGCTGAGAGCCACGCCTACTCAACTTGAATAATTATCCGTTAGAATGTTGCTAGGTACGGTCGAGGCTGTCGCGTGTGAAATGCAGTGAAGTGTACTGTTGTGGAGGAAATACGGGGCTCACAAGAGCTGTAGCGCCGCATGCTGCTGACAAATAAGATAACTCTCGTTCTATCTGGATTGGCCTTCGCCAATCAAACTCTCCCTACGCCTTGATGAAGTCAAGGACTCCACCCATAGTCTAACTATTGGCATGGTACACCGGTCAGATAACCAGTCCACCGCGATTCCACTCAAAAATTCGCTCGCAGGCGTTTAACTATAACTCTGTCCATTCACACAGCACAGTGTGGCGGCCAACATAGTGAACAAAGCTTAAATGCAAGGACTCAAGAGTCGCACTCCGATTCGCTCTCGACAGAGGTGCTCTCCCAGTGATGTACTGAGGAGAGACTTGTTCCTCGCTCTTTGAGTACACGTACGAGCGCACACGCTCTCGTTACGTGTTCTCGCTCCAAGAGAGACAACGGAACGGCCCCTCTCCATGCCAGACATGAAGGGGTATATCATTCGGTCTCTTCCATTACTCCTTCAGCTCAAGGTGTCAGGAATATCGTCTGCCAATCAGCATTGCTCTTCTAAAATGGGAGAATGACATTTCATTTAAGGCGACCAATCCGGAAATCTGTAGCATCGGCGTTTGGCGTTTGCTGTCTCCCTGTGAAAATCTTTGAAACTGCGTGCTATCTTTGTAAAGAATGCGTAGGCTGGGCGCTCCCACACAATGTAGCGGAATTTGCTTTTAAGCTGAACACGGGGTCGTTCTCCCTTTCTCTCGGGCAAATGCTGTCTGCTCCACGGGCGGTCGCCAGCCAACATAGATAGGTTGACTCGTCCTCTGAAGGGCCCAGCCTCCTGGCGTGTGGTTTGCCTTTCCCAAACTAAAAGCTTTTGTGACCGTCGTGTCTTGAATGTGTGTGTGTACGTCAGCCTCGAGTATTTCAACCTCGCTGCGCATTTGCGATTTATTTGTTATTTGCATTTCGTTTACATGAATTCATACAACATTGACTTTATCTTATCGAGTCTGGGTTCGAATGATGTGCGGAATATGATTTTGAGGGCATAAGATGTAAGCAATGAAGGTCAGGAGACCACCACGTCTTTCAAGCTTCCAACTGCACTTGGTGCTTCTCTGCGCTTCCTGGAACATGGTTGGAGATTTGTTTTACGACATTCAACTATAATCGTTCTTTTCGTTCTTGTGATTTCTTGTTCTGTAAAGGTTAGAGATAGATAGAAATATCCTTCAAAGGTTAAAGAAAAATTTAATATGTTAGCTAGGTCTCATACGCAGCACCATATGACTTAGCATGCACCAAACGCAAATACGTAGCGACCTTTATTTTTCACAGCAAACTTTCCGAAATTATTGCAGTAGTTTACTTACTTCTAAAATATCACAATAAATATGAAAACTAACGAAATGATCGTCTGTTCATCATGACGCTGATGGATGAAGCTATAAGATGTGCGAGAATCAATTTTTTTTGCCAAGTAGTTTCATTACATTCGTTTGAGAAAGACTGCGGTCCGGACAGCTTACGCGTCTTGCCGTTCACGGAATAAAGCCAGGCAGCTAACTTCCGCGCTGAATCATACTACATGTGATAGACCGGTTCAGCATGTAAGGCAGACATCACCACCGTCTTCTAGCTCGCAGTCAAGCGCGCCTCTAGCGAACTTGCGGCGAGCGTTACTCCTTGTGAGACTGGCTCAATGGAAGACTTTTCAGCCTAGGTGCATGATATTCTCGCGGGAGCGCCAGGAGCGGATGGTATGTTGCTACAAAAAATGCTCTGATTATAAGCCTGTCTCAATCAGAAGCAAAGCTCCTTGAGAAACTTCTATGGACGGAAGAACTACGAGACTGCACTGTGTCTCAGATCCTATAGCGCCTATGCACACTAGCCAGTAACAGTCAGTGGTGACGCGCTAACGTAAAATCTCGTCGTCGAGGTCGTATTGCAAGCAGCACATACCAAACAACGACCACATTGACATTCATCGAGAAGTTATCACCCTTCGCCTGTGGCGCAAAAACCTTATGGTATCACAAGAAATTTAGTAATGACGCACGAAAATGCACACCATCACGAAAATGGAAGCACAACGCAGAATCTGTGGCAGCTAAAGCTATCTACACTAGTAATATGCGCCGATTACTCATCACATATCGCGGCACAAAAGTGCAGTATTCAGTGGACACAGGAGCTAAAGTGTCGGTGTATCCAGCAACTAAATTACCTTTTTGCAACTGTGATGATTATTACACCGCCAATGACTCGAAAATTAAGATCTGTGAGCGAGTTATAATACTCAGTCTTGGTCTCCGTCGACTGTTCGAATGGAAGTTCACAGTGGCCGGCGTCTCGCAACCGATCTTGGTAGGAGATTTCCTGACTTTCTACGATTTTATTCCTGACCCGCTTCGGCAGCGTTTGAACGACAAATCCAAATGCTCAAGGAAAAGTAAACAACTCTGCCCCCAGGACAGTATGTGTAATAGCCGAGGATACGCAATATAAGCGGCTGTTGAAGGATTTTCCTGAAGTTACGATGCAGCCAACTACATTACCACTAGTTAAGCATATAATGGCGCACCACATTCTCACCACACCGGGCCTGCCTACCTACGCCCATCCTAGCGCCTGGCACCTGAAAAGCTAAAAATAGTCAAGCAGGAATTTTGCAGTGCGTTAGCACAAGGCATAAGTTCAAATGGTTCAAATGGTTCTGAGCACTATGGGACTTAACATCTGTGGTCAACAGTCCCCTAGAACTTAGAACTACTTAAACCTAACTAACCTAAGGACATCACACACATCCATGCCCGAGGCAGGATTCGAACCTGCGACCGTAGCGGTCACGTGGTTCCAGACTGAAGCGCCTAGAACCGCACGGCCACACCCGCCGGCAAGGCATAAGTTGAACTTCAAGCAGCAACTGGGCAGCCCCACTGCACGTCGTTCAAAAGAAGAACAATGGTTCATCTACATCTACATGGACACTCCGCAAATCACATTTAAGTGCCTGGCAGAGGATTCATCGAACCACCTTCGCAATTCTCTATTATTCCAATCACGTATAGCGCGCGGGAAGAATGAACACCTACATCTTTCCGTACGAACTCTGATTTCCCTTATTTTATCTTTGTGATCGCTCCTCCCTATGTAAGTCGGTGTCAGCAAAATATTTTCGCATTCGTAGGAGAAAGTTGGTGACCGGAATTTCGTGAGAAGATTCCGTCGCAACAAAAAACGCCTTTCTTTTAATGATGTCCATCCCAAATCCTGTATCATTTCTGTGACACTCTCTCCCATATTTCGCGATAATACAAAACGTGGTGCCTTTCTTTGAACTTTTTCGATGTGCTCAGTCAGTCCTATCTGGTAAGGATCCCGCACCACGCAACAGTATTCTAAAAGAGGATGGACAAGCGTAGTGTAGGCAGTCTCCTTGGAAGGTCTGTTACATTTTCTAAGTGTCCTGCCAATGAAACGCAGTCTTTGGTTAGCCTTCCCGACAACATTTTCTATGTATTCCTTCCAATTTAAATTGTTCGTAATTGTAATTCCTAGGTATTTAGTTGAATTTACGTCTTTTAGATTAGACTGATTTATCGTGTAACCGAAGTTTAACGCGTTCTTTTTAGCACTCATGTGGATGGCCTCACACTTTTCGTTATTTAAGGTCAACTGCCACTTTACGCACCATTTCGATATTTTGCAGTTTGTTTTGATCTTCTGATGACTGTATTAGTCGATAAACGACGGCGTCATCTGCAGATTGTCTCCCAAATCGTATATATAGATAAGGAACAGCAAAGTGCCTATAACACTACCTTGGGGAACGCCGTAAATTACTTCTGTTTTACTCGATGACTTTCCGCCAATTACTACGAATTGTGACCTCTCTGACAGGAAATCACAGATCCAGTCACATAACTGAGACTATATTCCACAAGCACGCAATTTCACTACGAGCCGCTTATGTGGTACAGTGTCAAAAGCCTTCCGGAAATCGAGAAATACGGAATCGATCTGAAATCACTTGTCAATAGCACTCAGCACTTCATGTGAATAAAGACCTAGTTGTGTTTCACAAGAACGATGTTTTCTAAACCCATCTTGACTGTGTGTCAATAGACCGTTTTCTTCGAGGTAATTCATTACGTTCGAACACAATATATGTTCTAAAATCCTGCTGCATATGGACGTTAACGATATGGGCCTGTAATTTAGTGGATTGCTCCTACTTCCTTTCTTGAATATTGGTGTGACTGTGCAACTTTCCAGTCTTTGGGTACGGATCTTTCGTCGAGCGAACGGTTGTATATGATTGTTAAGTATGGAGCTAATGCATCAGCATACTCCGAAAGGAACCTAATTGGTATACAGTCTGGACCAGAAGACTTGATGTTATTAAGTGATTTAAGTTGTTTTACTACAACGAGGATATTTACTTCGACGTTACTCATGTTAGCAGCTGTTCTCGATTCGAATTCTGGAATATTTACTTCGTCTTCTTTTGTGAAGGCATTTCGGAAGGCTGTGTTTAGTAACTCTTCTTTGGCAGCACTGTCTTCGATTGCATCTCCATTGCTATCGTGCAGAGAAGGCATTGATTGTTCCTTGCCGCTAATATACTTCACATACGACCAGAATCTCTTTGGATTTTCTGCCAGGTTTCGAGACAAAGTTTCGTCGTGGAAGATGTTAGAAGAATCTTTCATTGAAGTCCGCGCTAAATTTCGAGCTCCTGTAAAAGGTCGCCAATCTTGAGGAGTTTGCGTCTGTTTAAATTTGGCATCTTTGTTTCGTTGTTTCTGCAACAGTGTTCTAACCCGTTTTGTGTACCAAGGAGGATCAGCTCCGTCGTTTGTTAATTTATTTGGTATAAATCCTTCAATTGCTGCAAATACACTCCTGGAAATTGAAATAAGAACACCGTGAATTCATTGTCCCAGGAAGGGGAAACTTTATTGACACATTCCTGGGGTCAGATACATCACATGATCACACTGACAGAACCACAGGCACATAGACACAGGCAACAGAGCATGCACAATGTCGGCACTAGTACAGTGTATATCCACCTTTCGCAGCAATGCAGGCTGCTATTCTCCCATGGAGACGATCGTAGAGATGCTGGATGTAGTCCTGTGGAACGGCTTGCCATGCCATTTCCACCTGGCGCCTCAGTTGGACCAGCGTTCGTGCTGGACGTGCAGACCGCGTGAGACGACGCTTCATCCAGTCCCAAACATGCTCAATGGGGGACAGATCCGGAGATCTTGCTGGCCAGGGTAGTTGACTTACACCTTCTAGAGCACGTTGGGTGGCACGGGATACATGCGGACGCGCACTGTCCTGTTGGAACAGCAAGTTCCCTTGCCGGTCTAGGAATGGTAGAACGATGGGTTCGATGACGGTTTGCATGTACCGTGCACTATTCAGTGTCCCCTCGACGATCACCAGTGGTGTACGGCCAGTGTAGGAGATCGCTCCCCACACCATGATGCCGGGTGTTGGCCCTGTGTGCCTCGGTCGTATGCAGTCCTGATTGTGGCGCTCACCTGCACGGCGCCAAACACTCATACGACCATCATTGGCACCAAGGCAGAAGCGACTCTCATCGCTGAAGACGACACGTCTCCATTCGTCCCTCCATTCACGCCTGTCGCGACACCACTGGAGGCGGGCTGCACGATGTTGGGGCGTGAGCGGAAGACGGCCTAACGGTGTGCAGGACCGTAGCCCAGCTTCATGGAGACGGTTGCGAATGGTCCTCGCCGATACCCCAGGAGCAACAGTGTCCCTAATTTGCTGGGAAGTGGCGGTGCGGTCCCCCACGGCACTGCGTAGGATCCTACGGTCTTGGCGTGCATCCGTGCGTCGCTGCGGTCCGGTCCCAGGTCGACGGGCACGTGCACCTTCCGCCGACCACTGGCGACAACATCGATGTACTGTGGAGACCTCACGCCCCACGTGTTGAGCAATTCGGCGGTACGTCCACCCGGCCTCCCGCATGCCCACTATACGCCCTCGCTCAAAGTCCGTCAACTGCACATACGGTTCACGTCCACGCTGTCGCGGCATGCTACCAGTGTTAAAGACTGCGATGAAGCTCCGTATGCCACGGCAAACTGGCTGACACTGACGGCGGCGGTGCACAAATGCTGCGCAGCTAGCGCCATTCGACGGCCAACACCGCGGTTCCTGGTGTGTCCGCTGTGCCGTGCGTGTGATCATTGCTTGTACAGCCCTCTCGCAGTGTCCGGAGCAAGTATGGTGGGTCTGACACACCGGTGTCAATGTGTTCTTTTTTCCATTTCTAGGAGTGTACTATTTCTTTGAATTTAAGCCACATCTGGTCCACACTTATATTATTAATTTGGAATGAGTGCAGATTGTCTCTCAGGAAGGCGTGAAGTGAATTTTTATCTGCTTTTTTGAATAGGTATATTTTTCGCTTATTTTTTGAGGATTTGGGGATTACAATATTCAATCTCGCTACGACAGCCCTGTGTTCACTAATCCCTATAACGGTTTTGATGCTGATTATTAACTCAGGATTATTTGTTGCTAAGAGGTCAAGTGTGTTTTCACAACCGTTTAATATTCGCGTGGGCTCATGAACTAATTGCTCGAGATAATTTTCAGAGAATGCGTTTAGCACAATTTCGGATGATATTTTATGCGTACCTCCGGAATTAAACATGTATTTTCGCCAACATATCGAGGGTAAATTAAAGTCACCACCAACTATTATCGTATGATTCGGGTACGTGTTTGAAATCAAACTCAAGTTTTCTGTCGTCCATGTGGCGACTACCACCAGTTAAACGCAAGGACCATTCTGGACCAGTATACCGCGCCACATATAGAGGATTTCTCCATCGATATGCACGGTTAAGACAGTCTTTTCCATGATCGACTTAGTGCTTGAGTTTTGCCAGGTACCTGTACCCAAGGAGGATGTCACTAAAACAGTTGTCGTTGCACCTTTTGGACTGTTTGAGTTAATGAGAATATCATTTGGTCTCCGTAACTCAGGGAAAATATTCCAGCATTTCGTGGATGAGGTCACACGAAACTCCGATTTCTGCTGCGTCTACGTAGATGATGTTCTCGTAATGTCGATGTCTGTGGAGGAATATTTACAGCATTTAATTCTGTTGTTCAACCATTTACGCATGCACGGTCTAGTAATAAAATCTTTAAAATGTCTTTTTGGGGTAACAGAGGTTCATGTCCTGGGATACATCGTAGACGCAAACGGCGTACGTCGTGCTCAAGATGAAGTATAAGCCATAATCGCACACCCGCATCCAGTCACAATTACAGAGCTTCGTCGGTTTCTGGGTGTTGAAATTTTTACCAAAGCTTCATTCCCAAACATACTTTCTTTGATCACTGCTCCATTAAATGAACTTCTTAAGGGAACACCAAAACCGAACGACAGATTACAGTGGATGAGTGAAACAGATTCTGCTTTCCAGACCATAAAGTTGGTAATATCAGACGCTATGTGATTGGCACATCCTACAGCGCAAGCTCTGCTTGCATTAGTGGTTGATACTTTTGCTACCACTATTGAAGCAGTTCAGCAACAGTCAGTAGACCATTGTTGGCAACCACTAGCTTTTAACAGCGACAAGTTGTCACCATCGCAAGAAAGGTGGGCAACATACAACGATGAATTATATGCTGTTGTCAAAAAACTGAAACATTACTTGGGAATTTGATAATTTTGTATTTATAAAGACCACAAGTCTGTGACTTACGCTTTTAAGGTGAAACGGAGCAAGACATCTCCAAGGCAGTTGAGGCAATTACAGTACATCGCTCAATTTCCAACTCGTTTTGTTTCTGTACAACCCAAGCTGAATGCGCCAGCAGATGCACTATCTTGTGTGAAATACCGGAGCATACAACAGCACAGATCGAAACTATAGCTACAGGCGTTGAAATTTGATGCTTTTTCGTAGGCACAACTGCATGACGAGGAATTACGCAAGTTGCTCGCAGTACGTTGCTTTTAGTACTTACCAAGGATGTCAGCTCAGAGCGTATCTTTTCAAGGCACTGGAAACATTACCAAGTATTAAATGCATAAGAACCTCAACCTACCACCCTGCGGGGAAGGACATGGTCGAGTGTCTATATCAGCAAGCCAGCTCTACGGTGTCTTGCCACGTGGAAGAAGCCTGTAGTGACACGTAGTGACATGTAGTGACTCGTGCTACTTGTGTGAGTGCGCAGACTCAGTGGTGCAAAGTCCATAAATAATCTATGTGTCTACTTTTCCGTTATGTATCCTTTGACGTTACGTTTTCTCTGATTATTCCTTGCTCCTTATTCAGTAATGTAACTGGTACTACGAGTGACATACACCTCGTAATTAATATATATGTGGAATAAATGCGTATTAGAGCAGACTACCTCAAACGCATGAGAATATCTACCAAGTTTCGCTACCTTATGATAATTACAGCCCACACATTTTATATGAAATAATTTGGGAAACAGTAAAATTACATACCCAAGAGGAGTTACCCAAGAACCATGTAGGCTACAAAAGATTTTACAAGATAGTGTTCAAAGTCGTTCATCACAAAAATAAAGGTATTGCTCATCTATAAAAGTCAACCATTTGGTGCTAAATAATGTAAATCTTCTAATACAGTTCCTTAACTTATCATAGGTAATTATTTAATTCCCTTATTATGCATAAAACGCTTCTAGTGAGTATATGGGCATATCTAACAAAAATTCATTTAATTCAGTTGTAAACAGAATTCATTGTCTGTCAACATTTTATCTGTTCTGATAGGTAGTCAAAAATTTTCGTGCCAGACAATTTGACACCTCTTTGTCATAATGCAGATTTTCTTTCCCTCTTGTGTCATAGCTGTGAAGATTTCTATTACAGTCATATAGAGCATTGGTTCTTGATTACAGAAAGCATAAGTGCATATATTTATTGGGATGCAGTGGTCATTATTTGAAGCTTTCAGAAAATGTTAGGGCATGAAGTCCTGGGGTGGGGGATGAGGGTACTCTGCATATAATTCTAACAGCCTTTTTTCGGGCCACAAAAATTTTCTTTTATCATGGCTGCATTCCCCCAGAAGAGAATTCCATAATACATAATGAAGTGAAAGTATCCAGTGTACGTGGCCTTCATAGTGTTTAAGTCCCCAACAGAAGAGATCATTCTTACGGCACATGTAGTGGAGCTCAGTCTTTCTAGGGTCTGTTGGATATGAGAGAACCAGTTCATTTTATTTCCAATACGCACGCCAAAGAATTTAGACACATGCGTTCTTTCTGTTGGTTGATTTCCACGTCACATTTATATATCTCTCATAAAATTGATCTTACTTAAATTTAGTAAAAGATCTTTCGCACTTAACCAATTAACCACTTCAAAGAGTATGTTGTTTATGTACTCGTCGAAACTGTCATCTAATCGTCCACTCATTAAAATGATGGATCAACAGCAAATAAAGTAAATTTACAGGGCAGGTCTGCACACACAGATAGATCGTTTACAGAGATCGAAAACGACAGTTGCCCCAGATTTGAGCCTTGATGCTTACCACAACTGACAGGAGTCCATTCAGATTGAGCAAAGGTATCCCGTACGCCACTCGAGCTATTTAAAATTACCTTTCATTTTCTGTCCTGGAGGTATGAATGTAGCCAGTTACTTGAAACACCCCTACTTCCAACTAATTTGGATTTTTGTATGAGAATATGGTGATCGACACAGCCAAAAGCTTTTGATAAGTCACGGAGGACACCAACTGCTATAATTTTTTTTTAATTTAGAGATCCAAGGACTTCACTTTCAAGTGCAAACATTGCATCATTCGTTGAACAAGCCTTTTGAAAGACGAACTGGTTCTTGCTGATAACTCTTTTCCTCGTGAGGTGTTCAGTAATTCTACCATGCATCAATTTTTCTAGTATTTTAAAGAAAACTGTTAATAATGAAATAGGATGGTAGCTACTGAGCTTTGTTTTATCACCCGTCTTGTATAGGAGCTTCACAATGGCGTCCTTTCAGGAACAATTCCTTGTTGAATTGAGGTATTAAAAATATGGCATAGACTATATCACTTATCCAGAGACCTGAATAATTTAATAAGGTATTAGATACATTAACTATCCTGCGGATTTATTACATTTTAGACACCAGATAACTCTTCGAATTTCTTGGGAGCGATCTTAAATATAAATTACGTAGGTTACGACGTAATACAAAATTCGAGGTACTTGTTGAAGCATGTGGTAAAAATTATGGTTCTCCTGTAGTCTCCATTCGAATGTCCATCAGAAAACAGTGTTGTTAGTAGCAATTGTAAACGTCTGATGACGATAGTTAAGACACATTGTGTACACAAAGGGCAGTTTAAGTGATATTTTGGTGATAACCTGCTTTGTGTGTGTGTGTGTGTGTGTGTGTGTGTGTGTGTGTCAGAGAGAGAGAGAGAGAGAGAGAGAGAGAGAGAGAGAGAGAGAGAGAGGGAGGGAGGGAGAGTATGTACAGGTTACACATCTCACGTTGACGACATGATCCACAGCACATTGGCGTTGTCTCGGTAGCAGTTGCATTTCTAGCACAGAAGCGCTAAACAAAGAGCCTTTCTTTCGATGTTATAAATATCTCTGAATCCTTTATACCTTTTACTTACTTCCACCATGTTAGTTAAACAATATTTAGAATGAGCGCCTGTATTAATGCAAAACACTGTGCTGTGCTTTAACCAGACCTTTCAGCAAAGTTTTGCTGTCGTCTTTTTGCTTTTGCTATTTCTGTGCCTATGTACAGATTCGCTTGAATTCTTCAGTATATCATGAAAAACATTAATACCAATATGCAAAAATTTCAGTGAAACAGTAAATACAAATATAGGGTGAACATTAATACATTCGACAAACTGGAAGGACGGATTCCTGACTGGAAAAGGATGAAAAAGGTCCTACGAAAATTTGTCCAGGAATGGATCATTGCCACGGTACACTGGATGACGGATGAAACGCGTAATGGGGCCCCTTAGGGAAATGGCAGCAAGAGAGGGGAAGAAAACCAATGTGCACTCCGTGTGCATACCGGGGGGAGTCATTCCAGATGTGGAAAGGGTCCTTCCGGATGCCATGAAGGGTACAGGGTGCACCCATCTGCAGGTGGTCGCTCATGTCGGCACCAATGATGTGTGTCGCTATGGATCGGAGGAAATCCTCTCTGGCTTCCGGCGGCTATCTGATTTGGTGAAGACTGCCAGTCTCGCTAGCGGGATGAAAGCAGAGCTCACCATCTGCAGCATCGTCGACAGGACTGACTGCGGACCTTTGGTACAGAGCCGAGTGGAGGGTCTGAATCAGAGGCTGAGACGGTTCTGCGACCGTGTGGGCTGCAGATTCCTCGACTTGCGCCATAGGGTGGTGGGGTTTCGGGGTTCCGCTGGATAGGTCAGGAGTCCACTACACGCAACATGCGGCTACACGGGTAGCAGGGGTTGTGTGGCGTGGGCTGGGCGGTTTTTTAGGTTAGATGGCCTTGGGCAAGTACAGAAAGGGCAACAGCCTCAACGGGTGCGGGGCAAAGTCAGGACATGCGGGGACCAAGCAGCAATCGGTATTGTAATTGTCAACTGTCGAAGCTGCGTTGGTAAAGTACCGGAACTTCAAGCGCTGATAGATAGCACCGAAGCTGAAATCGTTATAGGTACAGAAAGCTGGCTTAAGCCAGACATAAATTCTGCCGAATTTTTTACAAAGGTACAGACGGTGTTTAGAAAGGATAGACTGCATGCAACCGGTGGTGGAGTGTTCGTCGCTGTTAGTAGTAGTTTATCCTGTAGTGAAGTAGAAGTGGATAGTTCCTGTGAATTATTATGGGTGGAGGTTACACTAAACAACCGAACTAGGTTAATAATTGGCTCCTTTTACCGACCTCCCGACTCAGCAGCATTAGTGGCAGAACAACTGAGAGAAAATTTGGAATACATTTCACATAAATTTTCTCAGCATGTTATAGTCTTAGGTGGAGATTTCAATTTACCAGATATAGACTGGGACACTCAGATGTTTAGGACGGGTGGTAGGGACAGAGCATCGAGTGACATTATACTGAGTGCACTATCCGAAAATTACCTCGAGCACTTAAACAGAGAACCGACTCGTGGAGATAACATCTTGGACCTATTGATAACAAACAGACCCGAACTTTTCGACTCTGTATGTACAGAGCAGGGAATCAGTGATCATAAGGCCGTTGCAGCATCCCTGAATATGGAAGTTAATAGGAATATAAAAAAAGGGAGGAAGGTTTATCTGTTTCGCACAAACGAAAAAATGGCTGACATCCAAATAAGTGTCCAAGGAATAGAAAAGCAACTGAAATCACTCAACAGAGAAAAGTCCACTGGACCTGACGGGATACCAATTCGATTCTACACAGGGTACGCGAAAGAACTTGCCCCCCCTTCTAACAGCCGTGTTCCGCAAGTCTCTAGAGGAACGGAAGGTTCCAAATGATTGGAAAAGAGCACAGGTAGTCCCAGTCTTCAAGAAGGGTAGTCGAGCAGATGAGCAAAACTATAGACCTATATCTCTGACATCGATCTGTTGTAGAATTTTAGAACATGTTTTTTGCTCGTGTATCATGTCATTTCTGGAGACCCAGAATCTACTCTGTAGGGATCAACATGGATTCCAGAAACAGTGATCGTGTGAGACCCGACTCGCTTTATTTGTTCATGAGATCTAGAAAATATTAGACACAGGCTCCCAGGTAGATGCTATTTTCCATGACTTCCGGAAGGCGTTCGATACAGTTCCGCACTGTCGCCTGATAAAGTAAGAGCCTACGGAATATCAGACCAGCTGTGTGGCTGAATTGAAGAGTTCTTAGCAAACAGAACACAGCATGTTGTTCTCAATGGAGAGGCGTCTACAGACGTCAAAGTAAACTCTGGCGTGCCACAGGGGAGTGTTATGGGACCATTGCTTTTCACAATATATATAAATGACCTAGTAGATAGTGTCGGAAGTTCCATACGGCTTTTTGCGGATGATGCTGTAGTATACAGAGAAGTCGCAGCATTAAAAAATTTGCAGCGAAATGCAGGAAGATCTGCAGCGGATAGTCACTTGGTGCAGGGAGTGTCAACTGACCCCTTAATATAGACAAATGTAATGTATTGCGAATCATAGAAAGAAGGATCCTTTATTGTATGATTATATGATAGCGGAACAAACACTGGTAGCAGTTACTTCTGTGAAATATCTGGGAGTATGCGTACGGAACGATTTGAAGTGGAATGATCATATAAAATTAATTGTTGGTAAGGTTGGTGCCAGGTTGAGTTTCATTGGGAGAGTCCTTAGAAAGTGTGGTCCATCAACAAAGGAGGTGGGTTGCAAAACGCTCGTTCGACCTATACTTGAGTATTGCTCATCTGTGTGGGATCCGTACCAGGTCGGGTTGACAGAGGAGATAGAGAAGATCCAAAAAAAGAGCGGAGCGTTTCATCACAGGGTTATTTGGTAAGCGTGATAGCGTTACGGAGTACGGAGATGTTTAGCAAGCTCAAGTGGCAGACTCTGCAAGAGAGGCGCTCTGCATCGCGGTGTAGCTTGCTGTCCAGGTTTCGAGAGGGTGCGTTTCTGGATGAGGTATCGAATATATTGCTTCCCCCTACTTATACCTCCCGAGGAGATCACGAATGTAAAATTAGAGAGATTAGAGCGCGCACGGAGGCTTTCCGGCAGTTGTTCTTCCCGCGAACCATATGCGACTGGAACAGGAAAGGGAGGTAATGACAGTGACATGTAAAGTGCCCTCCGCCACACACCATTGGGTGGCTTGCGAAGTATAAATGTAGATGTAGATGTAGATGTATGTTGTCGTTGCATGCACACCGCCCATTTCCTCACACATGTACAAAGAATCTTTCTTCCTCTATTTCCAGTCAGATATCCGGCCCTGCGGTTTGTCGGTTTTATTAGTGTTCGCCCTGTATATGACGACCAGTCATAAGGTTTTAATTACCACCTCAAAAAAGTCAAGCTGCGACCCAGACGTTTGGTGATGGCAGTTATCCTCGTCTGCGCGTTCACCCTTCAATGCGACACATTTTTCCCATTGATGGATGCCTTGGCGGAGACGTGGTTTTAGAAGTGTGCGTTTTGGCTTATCAGGAACCGCTCAGCCTCAAGTGTCACATCATCGTCCTCCTGCGTAGGAATGCCTCGTGATCGATTCTGCATCGAAGCAAAGAGGAAGAAGTAACTGCTGCTGACGGTTTAGCGGGCTTTTTGAATGGACGTGAGAAGTCACAGAATCCAGTAGGTGGCGGCCGTTCTCATGTTCAAAATATCATGCGAGACGTTGAAAATTGGCGAATCACCTGTACATTTTCCACAGTCTCTTTGATTATGTTACGCCGATCATGGAGCATCAGGACACCTAGTCCTCCTGTGAATCAAAGACATGGACTGCCACCTTTTTCTTCGTCAAGCAGACTTCTTTGGCCACACTGAAAGTGTATGAGCCTTCTAACCACTGTCTCAAATGACGGTGCATTGTCTCTGTACACTTCAACCAACTCAGCAAGGACTGTTGTAGTGCTCTTCCCCTTAAAATACAGAAAACAAATTACCCACATGACAATCCTTTATCACTAGGCTCTGTCACTTTGTTTTTGGTCCTCTATGGGCGTCCTACGGTACTGAATGAGGGAGTTTCAGTGTGTATCACGACTTCAGACATTTACCTGCAAATAAACAACACATTAATTACGCAGATTTACTTTTTCGTGGCGATAATTAACGCCGTTTGACTACTACTCGGTCACAGTGATGGATCACTGATTATGACAAAAGTGTCGCTGAGACTACTTTGGTAAGAGGCAAATTATTTTCATGCTGATGTCTGGTGACAAGAGGTTCATGTGACTATCCAACTCTGTAGATATGTAGAATTTAAAAACTGAAAGAAACATTGATCCAGTAATGCGAGATGCAGTTTACAGATAGCCTCACTCTCACGTACGACACAGCCCGAATACAGTTAGTAGCCACATAAAGTACTAAACAGCAGTACTTCCCTCAATAACAAAAGATTGTGGAAGGGATCTCTATTTTTTCCACATTTTATTGTTGCCCCAAGTTACAAGATAAATCCACAGAAATTACAAAACTTGATCTCATATCACAAAGATTAAATTTGTCATGCACTGACAATGACTCATGTTCAAGCTTGAAATATAAAAGAGTCACAAAAGGAAAACAGTAAACACATCGTCATTGCATATTAAATATATCAACCACATATGTTCACTATTTCCCTTTTTACTATAATTTAAAAGGTTGTTGCCAGGTAGTAACTAAATTTACTATTTTGATATCATATGCCATGAACCTGTTGCGATTTCTTGTGCGTATATGCTCATAGATGACTACAAGAAGGAGTTACCTTAATATCGTGTGAGTGGCGTTAGTCTTTAAAACACAAAGTCTTCACATCTGCACATTCATAATTAAATGTCAAGTAGTTGCTCATTTTCGTTATTACCTCATCATGAATATTTACATCATAATCCGTTGTGTTACCACGACAAAAGCTTGCAATATAATCCCAAGATGTATGAAGTACAGTTCACGAGAACTACCTGAAAAAGAAGAAAAATGGTTTTATTTACAGGTGTCTTGTAAAGAGTCTCTGTGATTTAGAGTATGGATCCTATTGTCCAGTGTAAGCAGGGCTGGTTAGAGAAAATTTTTCCATACAAATTTTTCCCTTTTTCTCCCCCCTTTCCCTTTGTACACTTTCAGCCATGTCAGGGTTTGCTACTAACTGTGATATACACTGTATTTAAATCTTGCACTTGGGCGCCCCTGATGCCCTCTCAGCTTAGCGTCCCAAGCGGCAGCTTGTCACTTGGGCTTTAAACTGGCCCTAAGTATCAGTCATGAGATGCAGTTGGGAAGGATGTAGCTAAAGAGCATTTGAGAAGCTGACGGGAATGCAACCGGATAGAATCATCCAAATAAAATCCACCATTTTAAAAGGAAACAGCTGACCCTTTCTTATTCGTGTATTGTTTAACTGTTTTTAGAACAATGAACGATTGAGGATAAAAGTACAGTACAAATGGGTTAACTTGAAAACTACAGTTCATCTTCAAACTCTTAAATCTGAAAGGTTTCGGTCTCATTTGCAATTAATGGTGGCTCGAGAATCTTCTTTTGAACTATGTTAGTGCAATTAAGTGTTGAAGAGAGAACTTTTAAGCACACCAGCAGATACGTTAAGAAGAAGAGGTTGAAGTGTTGTCAACTGACTGACTGTTAGTTGAGTTTTGAAGTTAGAAACATTGGTAGTTAAGTTTCAGGTTGACACATTTGTATTCACAAAGTAAGTTTTATTCACATATTGTATAGTGAGATAGTTCTACAGAAATGAATATGCCAAAAAATATTCTACTTAAGCTGCTAACCGCAGAAATTGACTGGCCATCTGGTAAAGTAAAGTAAGAAACTTGCTGGATTACCATGAAGGTACAGTGGAAGTCACAGACAAGAGATTAGTGAAGTCTGAGACAATGGATGATGCTACAGAAATAAAAGTCAAAAGGCAGGACCATTTTGTTTATATTGGGAAGCGAATAGTTAAGCAATGTGTATGATGACAAGTCCTATTGGTGATGAAGTGTATTAAAAGGTCATGAACAAGGAAACAGATAGTAATATGTAGCGATGTTTTAAAGCAGCAATTTGAAGCAACATCCAAGTATCAGTTGTTTAAAATCAGTACAAACTTTTTCTCCTTTAGTTGGATACTAAGGTGAAGATGTTTCAGCCCTTATAGCAAAGAAATTTGGATCGTATGTAAAGATTGTTAGTGGCACCAAAGTTAGTATTCAGACACTCACGGACGAGACAGGTACTAAAATAGAGGGTAGCAAAGCAAAAGCAAAATAAAACCCAGAAGCATTGCCTAAATTAAATTCTTATGCCGCTACATAGATGAGTGAAATAAATATTAGTTCACTGACGCTGAGAAAGAGCTGAAACAGTTAAAACTGAACAAAGATGTAGACACTATAACGAATCTGTTTAACCATAACATACCGAAGATCCAACGAACAAAATACTATGCCCAGTGGTTGGAAGAACCATGAGACACGCTCAGCTACAAGAAGGACAGCAGAAGCGACCCACAAAACTTGTGTCCAATATTCTTGATGTCCATATGTCGTAGAAACTTAGAATACATGCTGAACTCAAATGTAATGAGGTATCTCGAAAAGGATGACCTCCTCCACACCAACCAGCATGAATTTCGAAAACACCGAGGAAGTGTAAATCCAACTCGCGCTTTTCTCACATGCCATCCTGAAAGCAATCGGTCATGGTAGTCAGATAAATGGAGTGCTTATTGGCTTCCAAAAGCAATTTTGCTCAGCACATGCATATGCTTATAACCGAAAGTGCGATCATAGGGGGCATCTAGAAAGATTTATGACTGAATTGGGAAAGGTACAGTGTGTTATCTTGGGTGGAGAGTCATTGGCAGATGTAGAAGTAACTCTGGGCATGCCCCAGGGAAGTGTGTTGGGACCCTAGATGTTCGGGGCATTTGCCTACTACAACCCAAAAAATCTGCCATGACTGAAAACTGTATTTCCACTGGCCATTCCATGGATTAAAGGATGGTTAAGATATTGTACACAGCCTCATCCAACTGGGATTCAGTGGCCAAGGCAGCTGTGTAAATGTAATTAGCAGACAACCTGCTCAAGCAAGACAAGGGTTCCAGCTTAACGTATCACACTCAAAGGAAACAGTGCTCTAGATCTTCACTGCTAGGCATTCCAAAATGTTAAATCCATAATAACCAATCAAATACTTCGCATGTATAGTGCATTCGGTGACTCTGTGCTTGCTTTGCTTTACCCTTAGAGGACTAATGTTTTATCTATAGCTGATGCTGTTATTACCACAGTGTTATCTTTGACGCAAGCTCGTTTATTCCTCAGTGTAAAGTGCTGTACAAACTGGCAAGCGACTCACATTGAGAATGGTTGAAAGGTTGCCAGGCGAAATATTGGCGCAAGAGATATAATATTCCGAATGCACTCCCAAAAAATGATGGAATATTATTTAGTAATTTCAGATTTTTCGCAGATGATGTAGTTAGCTATGATGAAGTACTGTCTGAAAGAATCTGTACAAATACTCTGTCAGGTCTTGACAAGATTTGAAAGTGGTGCAAAGACCGACAACTTGCTTCATGTGTTCATAAATGTGGAAACTTGTATTTCCTAAATCGAAAAATCATAGTATCCTATGGCTATAGTATCAATGATTCGCAGTTGGAATCGATCAACACATACAATTACCTGAGTCTAACAACTTGTAAGGATAAGACTTAGGTAAAGCAGGTGATAGAGTTCGGTTCATTGATACAATACTACGAAATCGCAATCTCTCTACAAAGGAGAATGCATACAGAAGTAGCAGTGCAGTGGGAATTCCGGCAGAATATGCTGACACAGCGTAAGTCAGCACTTTGAAGTATCCTTAAATGATGCAATTGCACATATCATGTTTTGCTGATGTCAGCATCAGTACTTCATTATCTCCAAGGCCATCAACTATCATGACATGTAGCAATATGCCAAGGTCAAGGAGGGAGGGAATGGGAGGGGAACAGCTATCATGTCACATCAGCATTTTATTATCTCCAAGGCCATTCCAAGAATCCTGAGATCAGTATTGTCATATCAGGCCATGTTCGTAGACCATAGAGGGAAGGGGAGGGAGAAGGACGTCTCGTTCGCTCCTGCCTTGAATGCCCCCATTTGGCAGCCAAATACAATGAAGTATCTGAATAGGCAAAAGATTTGACAGCTATGTTCACATTAGTGATTTCTATACCCTCATTCAATTGGTAAATTTCATTTGAAGCTATAAATCATTCACCACAGAAAACTGGAATTAGCAGATAGTGTATTTCTCTACAAACAGTTAAAGAACAATATTTGCATATTAGATATAAATAACTAATTAGGAATTTATATTTGCTAAAAATGAGTTTTTCTTAAACACTTTCCCACAAAACCTGAAAACGTGAAGTAAAGACAAGTCCTATTTCACAACCCGCTTGCTCGTGTCACCAGGAAATGGCTGCACTACGAAAACGAGTGCTTACTGCAACTGGCAGATGACGGTGCAGCTAAAAAATGCGGCAGAGTCGTAAATTAATTATTTTCCATATCTAAAAATGTAAATGTCATGTGACTAGGGCCTCCCGTCGGGTAGACCATTCGCCTGGTGCAAGTCTTTCGATTTGACGCCACTTCGGCGACTTGCGCGTCGATGGGGATGAAATGATGATGATTAGGACAACACTCAGTCCCTGAATGGAGAAAATCTCCGACCCAGCTGGGAATCGAACCCGGGCCCTTTGGATTGACATTCTGTCGAGCTGACGACTCAGCTGCTGGGGGCGGACATTTTCCATATCTAAGAAGTTGAAAAAATTCAAAACGGTCTCAAAATATGTTGGTAGCCCGAAAATTGCAATATTTGCAATGATGGTTGAGGTTAATACATGAAAAAATGCTATAAGACTCAAATCAATTAATGTGATGTCACAATATTGCAAAAAATATGTCTGTAATGTGAAAGAAAGCGTGATTTTATTTCCACATATTCACATATTCCCTAAATTAGTGCCCTAACTTCTGCCCTATCTAACCCAATGCTAGATTTCAATGCCTAATTAAACTAACATTTGAGAATGTAGGCCTAATAATTCGAAGTCATAAAACTAACCTGACTAAGTCTGTAACTGCAGAAATGTGCATGTTACCAAGATTACTGTGATAAAGAGGCAAACAGACAGACTCAATGTAACTAATTGGGCCTACTCTTGATGTAATTCCCAAAATTAAATATTTATCCATTTAAATTGTTCACAAGCACCGTTTTGGGGGTATGAAGATAATAAATCAATAATACAGATTAGAGGCCATAGGAGAGGGTTCATTCACTGTAGTTGACAAAAATATTGTTTCTACTGAGGTCGAAGTGGAGTACAACATTGAAGTTATTTGGTCGCTTACAACATATCTAGAAGAAACCAAGTTAATTGTTGGATGTTTTCACCAGCTATCTGATTCTACTGTGACAGTTCTAGAGTCATAAGAACTTAAATAACCTGATCATGCACCGCTAGTAGGAGGCGAATTTAACATACCAAGTATAGACTGGGATATCTGTGGATTCATTGCAGGGCATACAGATCAACAGTTGTGTGAAATACTACTGAACACATTTTCTGAAAACTGCCTTGAGCAGCTAGCTTGGTAGCCCACACAAAATGGAAATATCTTAGCCCTTATAGCTACAAGTAGACCGAATCTTATCGACAATGTCAATACAGAAACTGGAATCAGTGATCATGATGTCATTACAACAACTATGGTTATGAAAGTTAATAAATTAGTCAAGAAGGCTGGAGTGTTTCTGTAAACTATAACAAATAAGTAGTTGTTAGCATCTCATTTAGACAATAAATTGACACACTAAGTTCTAGTTAGGTGGATGGAGAGGGATTATGGGCAAAGTTCAAGGAGATTGTGAATCTTGGTCTGGAGAGTTACGTGCGTACTAAGTTGATAAAGGATGGAAATGACCCACGATGTTTTTATAACGAAATTTGGAAGATGCTGAGGAAGCAGATGCTGTTGTGCATTCGGTACAAAAGCTGACAGGCAAAGATCTATTCGTGAAGCATGCAAAAACTACCACCGTCATACCTTAGCAGTGGATCTGGTAGAGAGCCTGAGAAAATCCTGGAGCTGTGTAAAATCGCTAAGTGGGTCTAAGACTTCCATTCAGTCCCTTGTTGAACAGTCTGGTGTGGTAGAAGATAGCAAAACGAAAGCCAAAGTTTTAAATTTCACATTCAAGAAATGGTTCTGGCACGAGAATCGTACAAACATACAATCATTTTACCATTACACACTCCCGAATGGATGACATAGTAATAAGCAATTCTGACGTAGAGAAACAACTGAAAGATTTGTAAGCAAATGAATCACCACGTCCGGAGGGAATCCCAATTCGTATTTACAAAGAGTACTTTATGGCACTGGCTCACTGTAGAGTAGATTGTTACCGAAGCTTATGGAATAAGTTACAGATATGTGAATGACTCGAAGATTTCTTAATAATAAAAATCAGTATGTTATTCCCTACGGCGAGTATCAATCAAAGACAAGGGTATCGTCAGGAGTGCCCCAGGGAAGTGTGACAGGACCGCTGTTCTTCTCTTTATACATAAATGATTTGATGGTTGTTTGCTGATGATACTGTGGTTTATGGTAAGGTGTGAAGTTGAGTGAGTGTAGAAAGATACAAGACGGCTTAGACAAAATTTCTAGATGGTGTGATGAATGGCAGCTAGCTCTAAATGTGGGAAAATGCAAGTTAGTGCGGATGAATAGGAAAAACAAACCTTTAATGTTCGGATACAGCATTAGTAGCGTATTGCTTGACACTGTCATGTCGTTTAAATATCTGGGTGTAACGTTCCAAAGCGATATGAAATGAAATGAGTGTGTGAGGACTGTGGTAGGGAAGACGAACGGCTGACTTGGGTTTATTGGGAGAATTTTAGGAAAGTGTGTTACACATCTGTAAAGGAGACCACACGTAGGACGCTGGTGCGACCTATCCTCGAATACTACTCAAGTATTTGGGGTCTATAACAGGTGAGATTGAAGGAGGACATCAAAGCAATCAGAGACCAGCTGTTAGATTTGTTACCGGTAGGTTTGACCAACATCTAAGTGTTACAGAGACGCTTCAGGAACTCAAATGGGAATCCTCTGAGGGAAGGCGACGTTCTTTTCGAGGAACACTATTGAGAAACTTTAGAGAACCGGTGTTTGAAGCTGAATGCCGAACGACCCTACTGCCGCCAACATACGTTGTGTGTAAGGACCATGAAGATAAGATACGAGAAATTAGGGCTCACACAGAGGCATATAGAATGTCGCTTTCCCTCGCTTTGTTTGCGAGGAGAACAGGAAAGGAAGCGACTAGTAGTGGCTTGATGTAATGCATTATGTTATTCACTTAAAAAAATATAAACGACTCTACTGATCCCAATTATTGCCATTACTACAAATGACACAAGAATACTGAGGGCTGTGTACAATAACAGCAGTTCGCAGTCAGACCAAAGATGGTAAAACACAATGGAGTCGTAAACTAATTAATCCCACATCTATGATGTAGAATAATTCTAACATGTCTGCAAAATATAGAGGCAGCATGGAAAATATGATGTTTACACTGAATATCTCGGGCCTAGTTGACAGCAATGCACGAAAAAAATGCCATAATTAATGTGATGTCACATGCATCTGTAATGGAAAATAAAGCACGAGTTAGTTTTCACTTATATACAAGTACGCCACTCTAACACTCAAAAGTCTAAAGTATGTACCGAAATGTCTAATGACCTTTAACATGTTAGAAGTTAGGACTGATAATTCAATGTTTTAAAAGTAACCCGAACAGATTTATAACTGCAGAAAAATACGTGCTAGCTAAAAATACTGCGGTAAGCACGCAAACAGACAGACTTATTAGGCCTACTCTTTATGTAAGTCACAGCACACCTTCAAAGTGTATGTTCTAACATTTAAATTGTTCTCAACCACCATTTTAGGAGGGACAGAGATAATGCATCATGCCACTTAAAAATTATAATCGATGATACTGATTGAAAATTACTGCTATTATTATAAATGACACAGGCCTGCAGGATGCTTTCTAAATAATAGCAGTACGCATTCAAAAACGGCATCCCTAACCTGTAGAATACTGTAGCTCGAGAGTAAAGCTACAGAATTAGGTTTACTTCAGAAAATAAAGCGAGAAGGAATGATGTGCATGAAATTTACAAAGGGAGGAATCTCCATGGAGAATTTCATAAGTATCATCAACTACGTAGATCACCAGACAAATTCTTCGAATATACGTGAATGAGTAGAGGAGCATTCGACTACGTAATCAATAATTTCAATACGAATATTTTTTTACATGATCAAGAACTTTTAACAGCCAATAAATGCGGAGGGATGACTACTACATGATTAACTATGCTAAATACAAACATAACTACACAGATCGGAATTAACAAATAAAAGCTACTTGTGGTGTAGGGGTAGCGTGCACTGTACATGATCATATGTTGGGAAGGTGTCGTGGGTTCGGTTCCATGCTGTTATTATATTTTTACTGGCCCAGTTACAATCTGTATACTAAGTTTTATGTATACTGTTTACCCTGCATCGCTAAATATATTTTTAAGGTCTTGCCAAAGAACTTCATCTTCACACCGATCCCGGTATATCACACACATTTAATTCCTAATAAATTACAATGAACCATGAAATTTTACAGCTATTTGATGTTGCGAACGTAATTCATCAGCAGTCAATGTTAAGGCCAAGTGTTTCAGTTACTCTAAATAGTCTGAAAAAGGAAAGCTTACAAAATTTTTGAAAAGAACGTCAAACGTTTTGTGTAATGACCTGTCTAAAAGTATTAAATAAAAAATATTAGGGAAACGTTTGGTGCACCTCATTTTCTGTTCATGATTTCGAGCACCATTCAAAGGCACGTAGAACATTTCTCTGACCTACTTATTTCTTTTACACAAACATTTCATAAAATATTTGTCTGATTTCTTTCATTTCTTAATTTTAAGTTTTATTCAGAAAGCATGATCGCACTGACTCCTAGTTTGCCTTCCTTCATTCGAAGGAAGCGTTTTTGACATTTAAATACCGCACCAATGTATCTTTTTATATACAGAATAGCTAGGTCTTGAACAAATGCAATTTTTGACATTTCATTTACAGCAGCTTTTCGTGAAATATTTCAATTTTTCCTCAGCTTATTAATTAAGTTTTCGTTAATTACCCTGATTACTTTCAAGTAGTTAAATATTTTCATGCTAAACTAGACCTCATGCTGGTCACTTCGATACCCCGTTTACCTGTTTCTCTCCCTTTGTTTGGCTATGAAAATTTGGACAAAGCCTCATGGTGTAAGTTATAGGGAGTCTTGTTTTCGGCTCTGCTCACGCGTTTACGAAAACGTATCGAGTGTTAATCATATGATAAAATAGTCCTTTCTGCGTGCTGTCATTTCTAAAATTCGTCGTTTCGAAATCTTGAAACTTTTATGAGATACGACGATTTTTACGATCACTTGATTCCCAAAGCGCAGAAAGATTCGGACGCACCGCGAGCGACCCACCCGCAGATATAACAACCAATATATCAAGAATAAAGAGAGATATAATTCCGCTCTCAACTTAAAAAAAAAGAGATATATTGGTTACTTTTAATACGCAATAATGTATGGCCTTAAATGAACTATACGGAAAGTCTACACAATGTGATTTTACCTGTGCAAATTTTTAAAAATTTCGTGCAGCCATGTATTCAGTTTCATGCAGCACAGTAACTATGACGGATGACGAAAATAAATTCAAACCTTTATCGTTTAAAGATATGAAGCTGTAGGTTGCGGAAGAATCAAATTTTTTCACAGAATAGTTTTCTTAAAATCGGATGTTAAGTAATTCGTAGCTGCCGTCGCGTCTGCTCCACTGCTTTGTCGAGAAGACACGTGGTTGTTGCTCTCCGTCGCGCGTGCTGCAGCAACAATATTCTAACACGTTTGAATTCAAACGTTGTCAGTAGGAGTGGGAGACAGGCAGCGACACCGATGTCGCTCATGTAGGACACTTCCGTAACTACACCAGCAGTTGTGCTTTGTCTCCTGCAGCTGTAGTGCGCTATCACTCACTGTCGCTCGCTTCTGTCGCTCACGTACGACACGGCCTTACACTTTGCAAGCACAAATCAAATACCGCCATATCTAAATTGTCTGTACAACTCATTATAATAGATAACTGTCGGAATATAAGCCAAATCGCTAAGAAAATTCGATTTCGAACACTTTGCAAGCATAATGAAATATCAAAATACGCCTAACGCTAAATGCTAAACAAATGCCACAACACATATTGAAGTGATGTTATTCTTTGTAACATACAGGTATGAAGATGTAGATGTTTTCGTGTCCTAAAATTTAGAATGTCACAATCGAAATGATGTTAGAGATTCTTCCGACCCAAGATTCTGCCTCGGCGGAAATATATGCTTAATATCGAGCCCTCAACAGCATCGTTCTTGTTATGGCATCCAATAAGCAAAGCCGAAGCAAGATGGCTGTAAATATTGCGAGGTATGGTGCCTCAACATTGTATCGTGACAGCATGACAGTGCCAGATTGCAGAAAAAGAAGATATCAGCATCGTAATGTACAGAATATCGAGACGAACTAATGTGTTTGCAGCAGCAATACCGGTGAGGAATTACCAATAGTTGCTGAAATGACGAATTTACAGGCCATAACAAAGTAGTTGAAAAGAAAGATACAAGTCATCATGTACATACCTACAGAGTCATGCATAACAGGGATCAAATCCACTTTCCATTCTGTAGTGGTCTCCAGCTTCGTAATACTATGTCTGTTAGCCAAGGAAGATGTAAAAAGTTTCTTGTAGTCACACTTCTGAATAATTTATAAAATCTATGTGGTGCAGTTACCACTCCTGGGCTTGTAATCTGACATATATAATATGTTATACAAGTTTCACTACAGCTGAAGGGCATTGATGTTAAAGTCAACCCACTCAAGTCAACACACTCAAGTGTCTTATAATATAGAACAACCATAGTTATCGCTATATATGCCAGATATCGCTTCCAAGCGAACATTAGGCTCCACCTAGGAAACACGTTATAGAATTACCGATGTCATGGGATAATTTAATGGTAAATTCCGTGATTTGTGTATCATATAGTGCCAAAATGTGACAGACATACTGTACCACTGACGGTATCGTGGAGAACAACACATCCCCTGTTTTTAATGCAGCACTTTTGCACAGTATTTAGCTTATTAAAGCAGTATGCAGATAGAATGTAGTTATTGATCTACCATTATACCAATAGACAAACAGCAGAAATGTTGTTAAACATCATACAGTGACTGTTCTATAAGTTATTCACTAACTGACATCACGTGGAGTAGCGGTACTCCTATTGAGCAATCGACCATATCAAGTTGCAACATAGCGTTGCCTGAAACATCCCAGCCCAAAAGACTTCTGATCCAATGCTAACAGGACTAACAGAGTCACAGCATACAAGTGCAGGAGACACATTACCAGATTGGGTGCTCTAACACAATGAGTGGCACATATTGCAATTAAGTGATAGTGAATTGTCATCTGTTGTCCAGTTCTCATGTGCTGTAAATGAATTGACTGTAGCAGGAAGGTACTCTCAAACCACGTTGATCTATGTATGATACATCATAAAGTTAACAAGAATATGTATATATATATATATATATATATATATATATATATCACTTTAGCAAGTCTACCAGAGTACCTCACAATAACAATAGTAGCAGATGGTGGTGGTGGTGGTGATGTGAATACTGTTTGCCAATGCAAACTTTCAAATAAGATCTGTATCTCATAGCTGGTCATCATTTGTATACTCACAGACACAAACACACACAGACACACACACACACACACACACACACACACACACACACACACACACACACACACACACACACACCACAAATATATATAAAACACATCATACAGTTGAAGTGGATATAGCTGCATATGTGAACTTGCTTACAAAAAAATATTTCTTGAACAGATACCTGTTAATTTGTGAACTGTAGATAAAAAAAATACACCATTTGCTGATACTGGCCTACTTATGGTGAATGAATACTGTAGCTATATATGCTATAGGCTCTCAACATGCAACATATGAGGAAATGAAGAGTGCACATTTAACACAGGCAGTAACAGGTCTTCCTGGATGGAATACTGCACCCTCCCCATTCTGAAAGCAAATTTTACACAGATGAGTACCCACGACCATATGCTGTTCAGATGACACTGCTCTGTTCAAAGTAATTGTCTCAAGTTTAACATTTGAGACATCTTTTGCTGTAACTATCGAATTTTTCGTGTGGCAAGTAGTATACATAAAGCAGTGCCCTTTACCCGAATCAAAAACATATATTTGGAGAACCACAGAGCTTGTGCTGTCCATGGATCATCCTTTCCATGCGAATGCTTCAAACCACCACCACAATGTAAATGCACTGTTTCATCACCATTAGTGGTGTAAAAGTATCTCACTGCATTTAACTCATCTGGTCGCTGCTTAGTAGCAAGAGTCCACTTATTGAGTGATGCTAATCTAGTCTCATGCATGCTGTAATTAGGTCACTCTTGTCCTGGCACGATTTCAGCTGGACTGTACTGAGGTGTTGATTCTGAAAAGGAATTTGGACATATTTCCATTCTGCACAGGTCTACTTGCTACACCAATATATATCTAGGACAGCTACATTACCAGTACTAACCTGCAACTCTCATGAACTGGAATCAAAATGCACACCACCACACCATGTGCAACTGCAATGGGATCAGAGAAGAACTGACGACTCAGCACAGCAATAAAAAGCCTGCTGCGACGTGCTAGTACAAATTGATGAGAAACAGGTTGACTCTGAAAGGCTCTTTTTGTTATCAGCCAAGACAAAGAACCTGAGAAGCAATGACTTGGCACCATGCCTGTTGGGACCTGCTAATGTAGCCAGAAAACAGACAGGTCTCCTGGTTAGCAGGTACAGCTGTACTGTATTTGTTGGGGACGTGAATGCGAGGGAGCGAGTTCACTTTCTGGTCCACATATGCAAATCAGTTTATGTATTGGACGATTGGGATTTTAATATGTACAGAGAGGCTCACAGGGGAGAAAGTAGCAATCGAGCGTTGGTGCTTTGATGGTAGTGTTGACGATATCTGTAAAATCATTTCTCTTATTTTTCACGAGGAGTACAGACGTTACGTGAAATACTTACCTGAATCCTGTAAATGAGGAAGTCGAAAACAGGAACTGAATAAATAAATGAAAAATTCTGCTTAAAAACAATTATTTATTTATTGGTGGACTACATGATGCTATTTTGTAGAAACACGGAGCCTAGGACATATACTCACGATACAGCCGACCACATGCATTTTCGCACTGTAGCGAGCCAAGACAGCCCTCAGTACTCCTGCTAAGCACAATACACAGAATGTCTGACGTCTGACACGCGACGCCCCACGTCTGACGACCCACACCTGACGCTTGACGCCTGATTCCTCACATCTGACATTTGCTACTTAACGTAAACCATTCTCTGTCGGCACATCATTGCGTGACCGCCTCTCATTGCTATACATGCTAAAAAGACATGGCAACATATATTAAAGTTATGTATATCATAAGGAAGTCTTGATTTTTTTCCGTAAGTGCAACCACCTCACGTTGCTGTTCGCTGTAATTTGATTTTTTTCCTCCATATACCCAACCACATCCCCATTTTAAGATATATATTTAAACACACGATTTTAAATGACTAACAAGTAGCCCAGTGCGATGATTTAACACAAATTCACTGATAACATACTCTAAGACAAGTAGCACAGTACAATACTTTAGTTAAACATAAAAACCATTAGAGGCAGATAGATGCTTATTGGCAGCTAGATAATATAATATTAATTTGGTGTATAAGTACATATCATTTTTGTGTTGCATCTTGGAATTCCGGTTGCTGTGGGTTTAGTTATCGATTGTAATTTTTTTATTTGTAGTTCACAGTTGCTATGTGAGTTTACACGTTGTCGTTTTGTCTTTTGGAATTAGTGAGTGGAGCTGTGGACGCCAGAAGATGGAGTGCCAAGTGAAGAAATCAAAACATTCTGACACACTCCTCTGTTTGAGTTCAACAGAGAGGTGACAACAGTGGAGACAGCCAGAGACATTTGTGCCATGTATGGGGATAATGCCACTGGACAGAGCACGGAAAGAAAATGAATTTCTCGTTTTAAGGAGGGTCATTTTGACGGTACAGACTCTCCACATTCAGAAAGACCTTCGAGGTTTGAAGAAGATTGCTTAAAAGCAATAATCCGCAATGATCCACGTCATTGTATTCAAGAACTGATAAATGTGCTGAACTGTTGTCATTCCACCATCGTGTGACATTTGCATGCGATTAGGGAGGTTCAAAAATAGGATGTATGAGTGCAATCAAGATCACAAAAATCAGTGGGTAACTTATATGTACACCTCTGCTTGCTCATCATGCTTGAACAACACTGACCATTCCCACCATATATCGTTACTGGTGACGAGAAATGATGTCTTTATGCTAATAAGGAAAATAAAGGAACAGCTGAGCCCAAACAACGCAGCATCTGCCCATACAAAGATCTGTGCACATCTGCAGAAGATAATATTATGTATCTGGCTGTTCCAGCGAATCGTGGTGTATTATAAATCACTTCCCCGAAGTGTAATCATCATTGCAGACGTTTATTGTCACCAACTAGGAAGTCTTGCAGACACAGTCTAATAACGACCAGAAAGACAGTGTGAAGTGATGCTACTCCATGATAACCCCAGCCCACATTCTATTAGACTGACAAAAAGCACTATAGAGGAGTTGAGTTGGGAAATCATTCTGCACTATCTTTATTCACCTGATCTTGCGCCTTCGGATTTTCACCTTTTTTGTTCTCCATCAACAACCTTCAATGATCTCCCTTTCTGAATGACAATGCACTCCGAACATGGCTTGACGAGTTCTTTGCCTCAAAACCACATGATTTCCACAGTCATAGAATCAACAAATTACTCCAGCATTGGTAGACTATATCAAATACAGAAGAAAAATATATTATTGATGAATAAAGTCTCTGTTATTTGTGTCTGTTGTGTTTATTAACCTAACGGAAAAACGATACAAATATATACACAAACTTAATATAATAATACGACACTTATGTGGAATACATGCCTCACCTAAATTGATAGTCATGTACACAAATTTGCTGCAATTGTTAGATTCTTCTTAGGAAAGTGTTAAGTTGTCATAAGCGAAAATCACAATGCATGGGGGCAGGGGATACACAGTGAATTATATACCTGCTGAGAATAGTTACACATATATGGGTCACCCACCTACACAGTGCTTTGCAAGATAACTTAAGTTAACCATCTCAACGCGTGCTTAGTAGTAGATTCATTGCAGTTTGTAAGGCTCGAGATATAGATGCAGACGTTTATCTGTAACATACGTTTATATCAAGATACCTATGCAGTGTGTAGTTTCCTCAAGGAGTTTGCAGGATATAGCTGCATAAGTGAACGTGATTACAAAAAGAGACTTTTATTGTGCTTCACTACAGATACATATTAACAGGTGAACTGTGGAGTTTGCATGTTACGAAGGCAAATATACTCTATTTGCTGATACTGACTTAATTATGGTGAATGAATACTCTAACTGTAACTGCCATAGGCTCCCTACATGCAATACATTTGGAAACGGAGAGCGCAAATTTAACGTAGGTATTAAAGTGTCCACATGGCTGGAATATTGCATCCACGACGTCCTAGAAGCGAATTTTACATCTACATCTACATCTACATCTACATCTACATTGATACTCCGCAAGCCACCCAACGGTGTGTGGCGGAGGGCACTTTACGTGCCACTGCCATTACCTCCCTTTCCTGTTCCAGTCGCGTATGGTTTGCGGGAAGAACGACTGCCTGAAAGCCTCCGTGCGCGCTCTAATCTCTCTAATTTTACATTCGTGATCTCCTCGGGAGGTATAAGTAGGGGGAAGCAATATATTCGATACCTCATCCAGAAACGCACCCTCTCGAAACCTGGCGAGCAAGCTACACCGCGATGCAGAGCGCCTCTCTTGCCGAGTCTGCCACTTGAGTTTATTAAACATCTCCGTAACGCTATCACGGTTACCAAATAACCCTGTGACGAAACGTGCCGCTCTTCTTTGGATCTTCTCTATCTCCTCCGTCAGACCGATCTGGTACGGATCCCACACTGATGAGCAATACTCAAGTATAGGTCGAACGAGTCTTTTGTAAGCCACCTCCTTTGTTGATGGACTACATTCTCTAAGCACTCTCCCAATGAATCTCAACCTGGTACCCGCCTTACCAACAATTAATTTTATATGATCATTCCACTTCAAATCGTTCCGCACGCATACTCCCAGATATTTTACAGAAGTAATTGCTTCCAGTGTTTGTTCCGCTATCATATAATCATACAATAAAGGATCCTTCTTTCTATGTATTCGCAATACATTACATTTATCTATGTTAAGGGTCAGTTGCCACTCCCTGCACCAAGTGTCTATCCGCTGCAGATCTTCCTGCATTTCGCTACAATTTTCTAATGCTGCAACTTCTCTGTATACTACACCATCATCCGCGAAAAGCCGCATGGAACTTCCGACACTATCTACTAAGTCATTTATATATATTGTGAAAAGCAATGGTCCCATAACACTCCCCTGTGGCACGCCAGAGGTTACTTTAACGTCTGTAGACGTCTCTCCATTGATGACAACATGCTGTGTTCTGTTTGCTAAAAACTCTTCAATCCAGCCACACAGCTGGTCTGATATTCCGTAGGCTCTTACTTTGTTTATCAGGCGACAGTGCGGAACTGTATCGAACGCCTTCCGGAAGTCAAGAAAAATAGCATCTACCTGGGAGCCTGTATCTAATATTTTCTGGGTCTCAGGAACAAATAAGGCGAGTTGGGTCTCACACGATCGCTGTTTCCGGAATCCATGTTGATTCCTACAAAGTAGATTCTGGGTTTCCAGAAATGACATGATACGCGAGCAAAAAACATGTTCTAAAATTCTACAAGAGATCGACGTAAGAGATATAGGTCTATAGCTTTGCACATCTGCTCGACGACCCTTCTTGAAGACTGGGACTATCTGTGCTCTTTTCCAATCATTTGGAACCCTCCGTTCCTCTAGAGACTTGTGGTACACGGCTGTTAGAAGGGGGGCAAGTTCTTTCGCGTACTCTGTGTAGAATCGAATTGGTATCCCGTCAGGTCCAGTGGACTTTCCTCTATTGAGTGATTCCAGTTGCTTTTCTATTCCTTGGACACTTATTTCGATGTCAGCCATTTTTTCGTTTGTGCGAGGATTTAGAGAAGGAACTGCAGTACGGTCTTCCTCTGTGAAACAGCTTTGGAAAAAGGTGTTTAGTATTTCAGCTTTACGCGTGTCATCCTCTGTTTCAATGCCATCATCATCCCGTAGTGTCTGGATATGCTGTTTCGAGCCACTTACTGATTTAACGTAAGACCAGAACTTCCTAGGATTTTCTGTCAAGTCGGTACATAGAATTTCACTTTCGAATTCAATGAACGCTTCACGCATAGCCCTCCTTACGCTAACTTTGACATCGTTTAGCTTCTGTTTGTCTGAGAGGTTTTGGCTGCGTTTAAACTTGGAGTGGAGCTGTCTTTGCTTTCGCAGTAGTTTCCTAACTTTGTTGTTGTACCACGGTGGGTTTTTCCCGTCCCTCACAGTTTTACTCGGCACGTACCTGTCTAAAACGCATTTTACGATTGCCTTGAACTTTTTCCATAAACACTCAACATTGTCAGTGTCGGAACAGAAATTTTCGTTTTGATCTGTTAGGTAGTCTGAAATCTGCCTTCTATTACTCTTGCTAAACAGATAAACCTTCCTCCCTTTTTTTATATTCCTATTAACTTCCATATTCAGGGATGCTGCAACGGCCTTATGATCACTGATTCCCTGTTCTGTACATACAGAGTCGAAAAGTTCGGGTCTGTTTGTTATCAGTAGGTCCAAGATGTTATCTCCACGAGTCGGTTCTCTGTTTAATTGCTCGAGGTAATTTTCGGATAGTGCACTCAGTATAATGTCACCCGATGCTCTGTCCCTACCACCCGTCCTAAACATCTGAGTGTCCCAGTTTATATCTGGTAAATTGAAATCTCCACCTAAGACTATAACATGCTGAGAAAATCTATGTGAAATGTATTCCAAATTTTCTCTCAGTTGTTCTGCCACTAATGCTGCTGAGTCGGGAGGTCGGTAAAAGGAGCCAATTATTAACCTAGTTCGGTTGTTTAGTGTAACCTCCACCCATAATAATTCACAGGAACTATCCACTTCTACTTCACTACAGGATAAACTACTACTAACAGCGACGAACACTCCACCACCGGTTGCATGCAATCTATCCTTTCTAAACACCGTCTGTACCTTTGTAAAAATTTCGGCAGAATTTATCTCTGGCTTAAGCCAGCTTTCTGTACATATAACGATTTCAGCTTCGGTGCTTTCTATCAGCGCTTGAAGTTCCGGTACTTTACCAACGCAGCTTCGACAGTTGACAATTACAATACCGATTGCTGCTTGGTCCCCGCATGTCCTGACTTTGCCCCGCACCCGTTGAGGCTGTTGCCCTTTCTGTACTTGCCCAAGGCCATCTAACCTAAAAAACCGCCCAGCCCACGCCACACAACCCCTGCTACCCGTGTAGCCGCATGTTGCGTGTAGTGGACTCCTGACCTATCCAGCGGAACCCGAAACCCCACCACCCTATGGCGCAAGTCGAGGAATCTGCAGCCCACACGGTCGCAGAACCGTCTCAGCCTCTGATTCAGACCCTCCACTCGGCTCTGTACCAAAGGTCCGCAGTCGGTCCTGTCGACGATGCTGCAGATGGTGAGCTCTGCTTTCATCCCGCTAGCGAGACTGGCAGTCTTCACCAAATCAGATAGCCGCCGGAAGCCAGAGAGGATTTCCTCCGATCCATAGCGACACACATCATTGGTGCCGACATGAGCGACCACCTGCAGATGGGTGCACCCTGTACCCTTCATGGCATCCGGAAGGACCCTTTCCACATCTGGAATGACTCCCCCCGGTATGCACACGGAGTGCACATTGGTTTTCTTCCCCTCTCTTGCTGCCATTTCCCTAAGGGGCCCCATTACGCGCCTGACGTTGGAGCTACCAACTACCAGTAAGCCCACCCTCTGCAACTGCCCGGATCTTGCAGACTGAGGGGCAACCTCTGGAACAGGACAAGCAGCCATGTCAGGCCGAAGATCAGTGTGAGCCTGAGACAGAGCCTGAAACTGGTTCGTCAGACAAACTGGAGAGGCTTTCCGTTCAGCCCTCCGGAATGTCTTTCGCCCCCTGCCACACCTTGAAACGTCCTCCCACTCTACCTCAGGTGAGGGATCAGCCTCAATGCGGGCAGTATCCCGGGCAACCACAGTCGTAGTCCGATCAGGGGATGCGTGGGACGAGCTGGCCGTCCCCGACAAACCCCCATCCGGACCCCCACAGTGATGCCCATTGGCAGCAGCCTCAAGCTGTGTGACCGAAGCCAACTCTGCCTGAAGCTGGGAGCGAAGGGATGCCAACTCAGCCTGCATCCGAACACAGCAGTTGCAGTCCCTATCCATGCTAAAAACTGTTTTGCAAAGAACGTCTGAACTAATCTACAGAGAGCGCAAACAAATCGATAAAATTTAAACGGTTATTAAAATACAAGATTGCCTAGTAAATGCAGTAATGCTGCTACTTGCGCACTGCTGACACTGCTCGGCGGCGGAAGGAGACTAAGCGAAATTACACTATTCAGGTACTAAAAAGCGATGCTACACTCTCAAATACTATAATACGCCCGAAATTTATGAATTAAACAATGCAAGTACCAAAAACACGCAAAGAAATTAAGAATTAAACTATGTAACAAACGAGTGAGCTAGGAGTATACGACTTGCTGCTCAGCTGCTTATCCAACGGCGGCAGGGAGCACACAGACAAATACCCTCAAGCACGTGCTGTTCAGATGACACATCTTTTTTCGGAATATCTGCCTCAAGTTTAATATTTGACAAATATTTTGCTGTAATTATTGCATTATTCCTTCGACAGACAGTATCCACAACGTCAATGTCTCCTTTACACGTATCACAAACATACATTTCGAGAACCACAGAGCATGTGCTGCCTACAGATCATTCTTTTCAACCGAATGCATCAAACCACCACCACAATGAACACACGCCCAGTCGCTGCTTATTAGCATGAGGCCATTCATCGAATGATGCCACTCTAGTCTCCTGCATGCTGTACTTAGGTCACGCTGGTCCTGGCTCGATTTCAGCAGGACTGTATTGAGGTGTCGCATCTGGAAAGGAATTTGGAGATATTTCCATTTTGCATAAGTCTACACCTACATCTATATACACCCAGGATCGTTATAAAACCATTATCGACCTGCAACTGTTGTGAACTGGAATCACAACACGCACTGCCACACCAAATGCAACTGCAGTGGAACCGGAGAAATGACAACTCAGCACAGAAATGCCATGCCTGGTGTGACCTGGTGCAACCTGAGGGCCAGGCTTGGTATCAGACAAGGTTGAGAACCGACGACTCGGCCTCGTGCCTGTTGGGACCTGCTGGTACAGCCAGAGAACAGATGGATCTCCTGGTCAGTATGCACAACAGTGTCTGATCAGCTGTACATGTGAATGCGAGTTCACTTTTCGGACCCTATGTGTACATCAATTTATGTTCTGGATGATTGGGATTTTACCATTTACAGAGAGGACTACAGGGGATCCTGGATGTAAGTAGCAATAGACCATTGCCGCTTTGTTCATTGTATTGATGATGTATGTAAAATTGTTTCTCCTATTCTTCAAGAGGAGCACAGACGATGTATGTTAAATACTTACCTGAAGTCCGTAAGTGAGGAGGTGGAAAATAGGAACTGAATAAATATATACAAAGTTCAGTTTAAAAAAACAGTTATTTGTTTACTATTGGACTATGTGAAAGTATTTTGCATAACCAATAATCGTAGTGCATATACTTGGGCCACAGCCAATGACGTCTATTTTCATGCTATAGCGACCCCAGCCAGCCCGCATCCCTCATGCTGAGCACAATACGAGGAGGGCTTAATGCCCAACACCTAATGCCTGACACCTGATGCCTGACGCCTTACACAACCGGCCGGGGTGGCCGAGCGATTCTAGGAGCTACATTCTGGAACCGCGCGACCGCTATGGGCATGGATGCGTGTGATGTCCTTAGGTTAGTTAGGTTTAAGTAGTTCTAAGTTCTAGGGGACTGATGAGCTCAGAAGTTAAGTCCCATAGTGCTCACAGCCATTTGACGCCTTACAAAAGACATTCTCTGTGAGAAAATCATTGTATGACCACCTTCCATTGCTGTAAATGCTAAACAAATGTCATGATTTTTCTCTAATCATACCCCCCCTCCCACTGATATTCACTATAACTTTAACTGATCTACAGCAGTCTGGTTGCTTCTGCAAAATATCATCTTGTAGTCAACTAATAAATAAATAATATTTCTGAACATCATTTTAAATTTATTTTTCACTTTCCATTTTCCATCTCCTCTCTTACCTTAAACATAAGTTAACGAACATTTGATCATTGTAGTAGTGGATACACTGCAGTTTGTAAGGCTCAAGTTACAGACGCAGGTACCTGTCTATAACATACGTTTATACCATGATACCATGTAGTCTGTAGGTTTCTCGAGGAATATGAAGCTGGGTGTAAGGCATCATGTGTTTGTAATTAGCCATTGGGCATTGGGCATCATGTGTCACGTGCTGGGCATCAGGTGTCAGGTGCAGGCATTAGGCACCAGGCAGTCAGTGCACCTCCTCAGCATTGGGTTAAAATCTAGAGGTCCAGATGTCATGCCCTGATGCAAGCTGAGAGGGGTGTAATTATTGCCTGATGCCTGACACCTGGTGCCTACTGTCTGATGCCTGATTCTTAACGCCAGACGCCTGAGGCCTGACACCTCACAACCGACTCTCTTAAGAAAACTATAGACTGCATAAGTATCATGATAGAATATATATTACTGACAGATGCCTGCATAAGTATCATGAGCCTTACAAACTACGGTGTATCTATTACTATGTGATCATAACTTAATGTTATCTCACACAACATCATGAGAGTTGGGTGACCCACATGCATTAATATCTGGATGTATAGCTGCTCTCTGCAGTAAAGCAATCTCATCTCCAAACTCGTCGAAAAAACTACAGACAGCATGAATATTGTGGTATAAACACAATGCTACAGATAGACCTGCATCTATATCTCAAGCCTTACAAACTGCAATTTATCTACTAATACAATGACCACAGGATCATTAACTCGAAGCTCTCTAGATGGTTCTACCCACCAGTGAGTGACGTCAAATGTCTTGCACCTCAGCCTGCTTTACACCTATGTTGGTGCACACCAGGTGATACAAAACTGACAAATAAAAAAACTGTGTGCATGTCAATGGACACAGAGTCATCCAAAGTCCACAAGATGGGCAAGCTAGGAACTTCAGTTTCCTTGAAGCTTAATAATTTGCAGTTAATGCAGCAAATGTGTCCATACGACCATAACAGAATGCATATATTTTGCCATCTCATTTCTTCAGGAGATGGTGGAGTACCCTTTTTCCGAACGACTCATATTTTCATAAGAACCCACAGGTCATCTACCAAGTGAAGTAAACCGCCAAAGTACAAGACTTTGAGGTTCACAATATCCTGGCCTCGTTGTATAACACGAAAGAGACGCATCGAAACTGAATGTGTTTTGTGCCGCTTCTGTTCACCAAGTTTATGGACCTTTCTTTATTGTGGAGGAAACTGTGACAGGATTCTCATACCTGGATATGCTGTAAAATAGATTGTTTCCTCAATTGCACGAAGATTCTAGTGATTCCATTTTTATTCATGATAGTGCTCCACCTTACCTTCAGCTTGAGGTGTGGTGTTACCTTAAGAAGACAATCCCACAACGCTCGACTGAAACTAGCGGACAGCAAGATCTTGTTCAGTGCTTTTGGCCTCCTGGGTCCCAAGACCTCACACCTTGCGATTTTTTTATATGGGAGTACATGAAGGTCAGAACTTTAGTCCCACCCATGGCTGCTACTGTTAAAGAGCACAGAAATAGAATTGTTGAAGCTGTCTATTCAATAAACAGGGACTTTTTGGTTCGTGTGAATAATGTAATGGACTACAGTTCTGATGTTTCTTGAGCAATGCATAGTGCTCATGTTGAGTGTACGGTAAAGTGCCTGTGCAAAAATAAAACTTCGAACATTCCTCTATCCAGCGCAATTCTCCATATGTTTCTGTCTTTCATAGTTTGTCTGTAATAAATCATTCAAATCTGTTTTTATACATTATGAGAAGCTATTAGTGAGTATATGAATCATACAATGATTTTCAGATTGCACGGCACAGATCTTGTTTAATAATTCACATTAGCAAAGAATGTTTACATCACAACCGATATTGTTCCTACTGTGACATAAGCTGGAAGGCTTGCTAATGTGCTAGATACACACACACACGCACACACACACACACACACACACACACATACATACATATATATATATATATATATATATATATATATATATATATATATATAAACTTTATGATGTATTACACATAGAATGACGTGGTTTAAAAGCAGTATGTCAGCAGTATCGGCTTGTTGTTGATCACTAACACTGATGCAGCTCCACCTTCCTGCTACAGTCAAATCTCTTGCAGCACATGAGAACTGGACTACAAATGACAATTTAATACCACTTAATTACAGAAGGTTCCACTCATTGTGTTAGAGAACCCAATCCAGTAATTGTGTGTCCTTCACTTGGTATGCTGTGACTCTGTTAGTTCTGCTAGTATTGGACCAGAAGCCCCTTGGGCTGGGATGGCTCAACTAGCAACTCGATAGGGGCCATTGCTGAAAAGGAGTACCACTACATCATGCCAGTTGGTTCCATTTGGTGTCAATTAATGAAGAACTTATACAACAGTCGCTGTATGGTGTTTGACAACGTTTCTATTGTTTGTCTAAATGAGTACTGGTAGATCATTAACTATATTCTATCTGCATACTGTTTTAATAAGCTACATACAGAGCAAAGGTGCTATAGTAAACACAGTGGATATGTTGTTCTCTACTGTACTGTCATTGATAAAGTCTCTCCTTCGCAATTTGGCACACTGTCACACACAAATCGCGGAATCCATCATCAAATTATCCTATTCATATGGTTCAAATGGCTCTGAGCACTATGGGACTTAACATCTGAGGTTATCAGTCCCGTAGAACTTAGAAGTACTTAAACCTAACTAACCTAAGGACGTCACACACATCCATGCCCGAGGCAAGATTCGAACCTGCGACCGTAGCAGTCGCGCGGTTGCGGATTGATGCGCCTAGAACCGCTCGGCCACCGCGGCCGGCTAAATTATCCTATTACGTCGGTAGTTCTATAACGTTTTTCCTAGATGGAGTCTAATGTTCACTTGGCGGCGATATCTGGCATATACAGCGACAACTCCGGCTGTACTGCATGATAAGACTGTTATGGTTGACTGTTTAACATGAGTGACCTCCAATTGCAGAGTAAAACTTATGTAACATATTACATATGTCAGATTACAAGCCCAGGAGTGGGAAACGTTGTTTGCAACCACCTCATAGAATTTATAATGTAACCAAACTTGTAACTACAGGAAATTTACGTCTTCCTTGGCTAAAGCGCACAGTATTACCAGGCTGGGCACCACTACATAGTACATTGTGCGTTTGATCCCTGTTATGTGAGACTGTTTCGGTATGTACATAATGAATTTAGGATAATACTACTACAACTTACCTACTGTAACCATAGGGATCACGAACATATTACAGTTGCCACAGAAGCATTTAAGCAATAATTTTTCCTGCACTCCATACTTCAATCGTACAGGCAAGAGTGGAAATACCCTCTGTCATGCCCTTCACTGTGGTATGCAAAGCGTTCATGTAGATGTAGAACTATTTATTTGCAACTAAAAATGTAAATGTTTTCCCAGATCTCATGCTAGTTTTTCCAACACTTGCATATGTTGCAAGTGTGTTCTAAATCTTTCAGTGATGCTTAATGTAACTAACAAAGTACGAAAAGCGAACATTCGGTGGACGTAGGTTCTAAAAGAATTTTATGAAGAATTTCGATCAGCGAGAGAACTCCAGAATAACTGTTAATGGCAAATACAAGGAAACATAAACAAACTAGCGAAGGTAAATTCGTTAAGAAGAATTCAAGGAAACTTGTTATTTGCAACTACTGTAAAACAAAGGTTCTTTGGGTGAAGGACTGCAAAAAAGTTGGTTTCTGAGGGAAAATCAAGAAATAATTTAAACACAAGTAATGACAGTTGTAACCATCTACCATCGACCTGTGCGAGGCAAAAATTTGTGTATCGTGGACTCCTTAAAATGACTTGCAACCATTTCTTCAGATTATCTTACAGACTGACAATCCATGTGAAGTAAAGGCAGCTGAAAACCAAGTTTAATGTCAGTGGGAAAGGGCAATGTTCTGTTATCATCTAAAACTGGTGTGCATGATATGATGCTGATGCTCATGGATGTATGGTATCTTACACTTTTTTTTTTTTTTTTTTAGTGTTAGCTGCTCAGGACTAGAATCCTAACAGTGAACTGGAGTCAGTAACAAGAGAACATTGGCTTCATATTTTCGAGAAAATAGTTTTGCATGGAACAGGGGAGCCACTCGGATCCTTGTACAAAGCAGACATTCAACCCACTTTACCCAAAGTAAATGTTCAATAAACACCACTGGATGGACTTCGTTAATGCAACTGCAGCTGTATCTTGACTGACAGTGCCATCAAAATAGACACCCTTGTTAAATTAATGTCAGAAAGGGAATTCAGCCTAAGTGTTCCCTGGAAAAGGAGTTCTGTGATGCATGGATTTACAGAAAAGCACACCATTTGCTATTTGGTGAAAGGAAGAAGGTAACTAAGCCAGTAGAACTGATCCAGCGAATGTTTATGAATCATTCAATTAATCTTTTAAAATAAATATACATAATTGTATTCAAGGGCAGCTACATGAAACTTTGATATTGCTACTTCATAAAACGGAAATCTGAAGTTCAGGATGTGTTGAAATATGTTCTTTGACATTCAAAGATATTGGGTCATCTAATCAAAGAGCTGTTAACTGACGCAATGAGGATTTCGATAGTAAGGAAGTTCCAGAGTACACTCTGTAGCAGGCATTACTCAGAGACTGACAGCATCCTGCACAGCATAACAGAGTAGTGGAATCGAGCATGAGATGTGAAATACAGCAGAAATGGCAAGAACTCTGAAGTGCTGAAATAAAGAAGTGGATTTTTCTGCCGCCATGTGCGCAGAATTGGTTGGAGTGTCAGTATAGATTCTAAATCAAAACCCAAACTCATCTCAGAAAGAAAATTAGTCATTATGAGTTATGGTTGGGTAAGAAACGCAGAGTAAAACATTTATGTATAATAGTTTCTACTTGCTATGCCCACATCCCAACTCAAAGATGACAGAAAATCAATAAGAAAGCTATCAATGAATTTCTTATGGAAAATGATGGAGATAAGCTTATAGAATTTGGGTGACAGAACAAAACAAAGTCATCCTCATCAGATTTAGTCCTCTATGAAAGCCCTGGAAGTTGTGAAGAACAAATCAAATGACCACTGCAGGATGTTGAACAATATAACCAGGAAGAGTATGCAGCTTAAGAAGTTAAAGATGAGATGAACTCAGACAAAGAAGAGTCTGATACATCGAGTTGATAACAGAGAAGATGAACTCTTTATCCTATTTCAAAGACAGCTCTGAAATCGTTCAACATGAAACAAGCCTTCATGTCTAAATGACTTTGTAATACTCAATGAAGGCAACAGTGAGACTTGCACAGAATCCTAAATTCCATCATTACTCAAATCACATGAAGGTTAAAGCGTTTTTTATTTGAGAAAAAGTGGTAGAAGGACAATTAGACTATCATTAGACTTCAACTGAAGGACATCTAGCACATGTAGTGGCTAAGCCCCTGGCAAAACCAAGACCTTCGGTTACGTGTAACTAGCGAACCCAGCAATGCTTTGTAATTGCTAAATATGTATTCTCTCCTCTCTCTGTCCATCACCCCCTGCTCCCCCTCTATCTGTCTCCTCCTTCCCCCTCTCTACATCCCTTGCCTCCCCCCACTGCCCACCACATCATCCCTCCTCTCTCTGTCCGTGAGCCTTATTTATTGGTATCATAAATGAAACTTTGATTGGTGATTGAAGTCGCTGAAAATGAATGGGTAAGTCGGTTGGGATCATTGGTATATATCTTATGAGAGAGATCTCTTGCTCTGCGAGGATAATAACTTCAGTGACAGTATTTTACACAGTTTTAATCTGCAAATGGGTAGGATTACGAAGTTTAGGACGATTCAGGTACATATTTTGTTTAAAATTACATACAATGAGAAAGAAAAAAGGGAAGAAACAACTTATCTAATAGTTTAAATACCCGGATATTACAGTTAAAACTGATTGTAAGAAAGAAAATGAGCCCACAAATTTTCACAGCACAGTACAGCAGAGTATTTTTTTTTTTTTGCTTGCAGTTAGTTTTAACAGAATACCTGTTCATTGTTGTTTAAAAAATACTATACAGCCTGTGTCTCTCTCAATGTTTACTAGAATATCATGTAAAAGTTAAAATAAATCTGTCAAGAGTTTTTCGAGATATTTGCTATCCTATTGTAGCTTATGTCTGTCTGAATGTCATGTAAAAATTTGAAACAAATGAGCCAAGAACTTTTCGAAAGTTTATATGTGTAGCTTATGTTGGTCTCAGTGTTTATTAGAGCACCTTGTAAAAATATGAAGTAAATCAGTCAAGGACGTCTTGAGAGTTTCGCTAACAACCTTGCCTTAACATGCAATATAAATGTATATATCATATATATTAAAAATATATAACCTATGTCTGTCCAAATGTTTATTAGAGCGTCATGCAAAAATCTGAAGTAAATTGCGCATAAACTTTTAGAGATTTTTGCTTATAACCTTTTCTTCTATCTGTTATATTAGCAGAGAATGCCATTGTTGACCAGATATTTACTGGGTGTACATAAAGTCTGAGAACACTTTCAGTTATTTATTGAACAAGAACTAAACATTGTACAGATATCATACATATGTAATTTTGAAGAGAAACCCTAAAAGTTTTTTTTTCTAGTGTACCGCCACAGCGTAGTTTGGTAATTTGTCGATAGTCAGCACTAGTCGCAAACATGGCGAGTTCAAATGTGGAGCGAGTTGTTTCATGAACTGGCCTCCCCAAACACCAGATCTCACTCCATGTGACTTTTTCTTGGGGACACATTAAAGATCTGGTGTTTGTACTGCCTCTACCATGTGCTCCAGCAGTGCTCCTGGAGAGAATACGGGAAGCGACTGCCACAGTTGACGATGTCATGTTGGGAATGGTATAGCAAGAAATCGATTACTGTACTAATGTCTGCCGGGTCACTCACTCACATACCGAATGTTTGAAAAAAAAAAAAAAAAAAAAAATCAGAGTTTCTCTTCAAAATGTAATATGTATGACATGTGTACAATGTTTAGTTCTTGGGCAATAATTAATTGAAACTGTTCCTGGACTTCATGTACACACTGTATTTATAGCCGGGCATCCACACCCATGCCATACAGCATCTGGCCTTATGCTTAATGTTTATGACATCATATTTCCTGATCTATATGTCATACAATGGTATAAGTTTGTGGATACGTTCAGCAGTATATGTGGATATTCTCTGCAAATGTCTTGTCAATAGATTTAGTAGCAAAGAAACATAAATTTAAACATCATGCATGATGCAGTTTTTGACGTGTTTTATAGTTTATGATGTATTATCTCCTGAACTATGTGTCTTGGAATGATAAAATTTGGATTTACATTCAGTAGTATACATATATATTATTTGCGAAATGTATAACGAATATGGTTCGTAATAAAACAGTAATAAATTATAGTGTCATGCCTCATGTGGCACTTTCACTGCTCGAACACTGGAAAAGTAGTAAATGGTAAACATTTGTCATATATCATTTTGTAGGGCTATCAATGACAAAAAATTTCCTATAGATTTGAAATTATGTCTAAAGTCTGTTGCAACTCGTTAAGTGTTCTCATTCTCACATACTGAATTAATAAAATCTGAGAATTCATTTGGTGTGGGGTACGTTTCCTTTTCACCCCCATCGCCACCCTTCGATAAGTAGGTGGTTCTTACCCTGACAGTGATTGCTGCCTGACAGTGAGGTACATGCATACCAAGTTTGGTTCAAATTGGCCCTATGATTTAGGAGATGTGGAACATAAGTAGATTCTCTCTCTCTCTCTCTCTCCCCTCTCTCTCTCTGTCACACTCACACTCACACTCACACTCACACACACACACACACACACACACACACACACACACACACACACATATATATATATATATATATATACATGTGTGTGTGTGTTATTTTAAAATATGTGTGGATATTTATATACCAAAAATATGTAGCCTACGTCTACCCAAAAGTTTATTACATTTTAATGTAAAAATCTGAAGTAAATCGATCAAGAACTTTTCGAGATATTGGTAACATTATTTATCAACATCTTGTCTTTATACAACAGTACAAACGAAGTGCTGAGATGTGTAGTCTCTTCTTTTTTCTTTTCTCTCATATTAAATAAAGGAAAGTCTTACAGTTACAGCTGGCTTTGTATTTAATGACGTTTTGAATAAGGTTGGTAGCACTTACTGCTAAAAAATCCGTCTCCATCTGTTGTTAGCTTGTTTAACTATTTTAGAACAATAAATGATTGAGAATAATAGTTTAATGCAAATGTATTAATAGGAAAATTAGAGTTAAGATGCAAATTATTAAATTTAACATTAATGACCAATCTTTTCTGGATAAGAATATTCTTTTTGAAAAACAGCATTGACCTAGAAATGACACCATTACACAGTACAAATTAATAAACTTCTGCATTTCTGTCTCAATGACAGACGTGATTGTTGCTGTTATGAAGACAGCAAGTGATCAGTTTATAAACAAGATCCTGGGTTTGATCATTCTAAGAATTTTTTTCAAATTCAGGTCTTAGAATATAAAATGTTGAAGTTTGTTGATTATTTGATTATCTTGCTATGGGAAAATACTACTTTTATGAGAATCAACAAGAGAAGTCTTATATACTGCATTTTGCTGATATTAAGTGACAATCTGTTTTCTAAAGACTTCGTAATACACTACACTATTGTGAAACCATTACGTTAATGTTCGTCGTTATAAATAAACGAATAATCAGTCTCTGTAGTTTAGGAGGCCACTGAATGTTTCCACTGCTTCAAGCTCTTAGTGATAGTGGTTATCTATTCAACAGTTGTTCACACATGCAGGGCCAGTTCTAGAATACTTTTCCATGCAAGCGAGATATCATTTGAATAATACTTCCCCACTCTTTCACTTTCAGACATTAACTGCGTTGTCTTGGGCTATTGGTAAGGTCTTTAAAAATAAATTTAGATCTAGTCATTATGGAAAAGTGTACTTTCTTCTTTAAAAGTAAGGGCTACTTAGACAGTCCTCTGTAACAAAATAAAATTCTGAATCTTATTCCAATGCTCAACATTAAAAGAAGAAACAATTAATTTCTGTTTAAGATAATTCGTGAGACCTTTATAATATTTTAGCAGAATCAGAAATGATGAAACCTAAACTGATTTTGTCGCTTCAGTAACAACATACAGTACAGCTGCGAAGATCTCAGATGTGAATTTCTTTACCTTTCCTATTGGGTGGAGAGTTGTAGGGTTCCCCTAAGAGCAGCAGATGTATACCAAACGCATACTGAGATTTAAACATTTATGTCTCCTAAAATATTGCAGTCACAATTTTAAAACTTGAGACTATTACATAGAACATAATGCACGATATTCCATACAGTTTTTGTTTGATAATGTTCATGAATATTCATTTTATAACGATTTGAATTTTTAGTCACCGTGGTACATGTAATGTACTTTTTCTCTAAACTTATCAAGCATTGAAGCTGAAACTGTACAGATTACATCTGCATAACAGTCTGATAAGACGTGTGCAACAAATTTTTGGTTTAGCTCATAGGTACTTTCAAATTATATTTTCAATTTTATATTAACCGAGATTGCTCTGTTTTCCTCATACACTAAAGGAGAAATTTTCTCACACACAAGATAAAGTGCTACATAGGATTATCAGTATATGATTTTAAGAACTATGCCAAATTTCACAATGATAGCTTGTATAATATCTGAGTAAAGGTACATTATATCCCAAAAAAATCACTCTATGGCAGATGTCATCTAAAGTTTTTATTTCAAGTTTAACAAACATTGCCATGCCGCTTGATTCCTAATGCTGTTCATATTAATAACCTTTATTCTCTTCCTTATCTTTCTGGAGTATTCTCTTCCACTGACTCCTGTGCCTAGCAAACTTTTACTTATTTTCTTCTGCTGCCTGGGCTTTGTTAAGCGATGCTTCATTGATATTTTTGAATATCTTCAGTGTAAATACATCAGGATGGAACTTTAATCTCTACCTCCATTTCTGCTATTGAACACTAGACAAACATAACACGCAACTATCTTCACATCACGTGAAGATACAAATACTATTTTAGTACAATACATCCATAAAAGGTAATTGTAGTCCTCATTCGTATTTTGCGTTTTTGTCATGTACACATTTTTTTCAACGGTTCAGGATTGGCAAAACAAGTGGCAAACTTTGCTTGTGGCAGTATGGCTCTTCTGCCTTCACCACAATATATCGCAGAGGAAGTGCTGAGGATTCTCATCTGTGAAAAACTTGTAGAATAATATTGCCCACACTGCTTGCTACATTGTTTTCATGATGTATACAAGGTTCATTCTGGCTTTTCCATTATATATGTGTGCTGTGAGAGTTTCTTTGTCATGTCAGTTCTTTAGCATCTGCGAGTGGCTTTCGATTTTCTAATTTATTGCCCTTTATTTCTTTTTCCTGTATGAGAATTCTGACTCCCATTCGTTTTCGACCACGCTCTGCACATTCCAGTTCTTTAGTTTTAATTTGTGAACCATTAGGATTCCTCTATAAAAAATCTTAAAAGCTCTAGATTTTCCTCGACCTAGATACTTCACAGCTAACACCACGTTGATCAACTGACCTTTGGAATATTAGTTTCATTCCAGCAGCTTCCATCCAGTCACTTAACCCTTGGTAATTCTTACTGCACACTTCCTTGTGTTTCTGCTGCTGCATTTCTTCTCTACTGATATAACTTCTTTCTACTGTCACCAAGAGAGCAATATTTTCTCATTACCCGGAATTCCAGATTTGACCTAGTATCTACACCGATGACAGATGACGCACTATGAAGTGAAGTGGCCTGTAGCCTGGAAAATCCTGAATAGGATGCTGAGGAAAAAGTCGTTGACTGAAACGAGCTCACGTTATTATTAGAATACTACGCATTTTGGACATAACCATCACCAGATATCTGTTGAAAATGAAACAAAAACGCTTGATTATATATGAAATAAAAATGGTTTACCAAAGTAAAATATGCAAACAATCAAAATTATTACAAATCATTAGAAGACACACGCCCTGAAACATCATGCTGTACATGGACATGGAAGTTGCATGTTGTAGTGGTAACGACCATCAGCAGAATGATACAACAGTGGTGCTCGACAAACAAGAATACAAATTATCAACACTAGACAGCGCTGATGCAGTGAGTGTAGCGCTATGCCCCACTGTAGTTCTTGTTGTTGTGGTCTTCAATCCAGAGACTGGTTTGATGCAGCTCTCCATGCTACTCTATCCTGTGCAAACTTCTTCATCTCCCAGTACCTACTGCAACCGACATCCTTCTGAATCTGTTTAGTGTGCTTATCCCTTGGTCTTCCTCTACGATTTTTACCCTCCACGCTGCCCTCCAATACTAAATTGGTGATCCCTTGATGCCTCAGAATATGCCCTACCAACCGATCCCTTCTTCTAGTCAAGTTTTGAACAAATTTCTCTTCTCTCCAATTCTATTCAATATCTCCTCATTAGTTATGTGATCTGCCCATGTAATCTTCAGCATTCGTCTGTAGTACCACATTTAGAAAGCTTCTGTTCTCTTCTTGTCTAAACTATTTGTTGTTGTTGTTGTGGTCTTCAGTCCTGAGACTGGTTTGATGCAGCTCTCCATGCTACTCTATCCTGTGCAAGCTTCTTCATCTTCCAGTACCTACTGCAACCTACATCATGTTGAATGTGTTTAGTGTATTCATCTCTTGGTCTCCCTCTATGATTTTTACCTTCCACGCTGTCCTCCAATACTAAATTGGTGATCCCTTGATGCCTCAGTACATGTCCTACCAACCAATCCCTTCTTCTCGTCATGTTGTGCCACAAACTTCTCTTCTCCCCAATCCTATTCAATTCCTCCTCATTAGTTATGTGATCCACCCATCTAATCTTCAGCATTCTTCTGTAGCACCACATTTCGAAAGCTTCTATTCTCTTCTTCTCCAAACTATTTATCGTCCATGTTTCACTTCCATACATGGCCACACTCCGTACAAATACTTTAAGAAACGATTTCCTGACATTTAAATCTAAACTCGATGTTAACAAATTTCTCTTCTTCAGAAACACTTTCCTTACCACTGCCAGTCTACATTTTATATCCTCTCTACTTCGACCATCATCAGCTATTTTGCTCCCTAAATAGCAAAGCTAGCAATACCACCATGGTATGAATTACATATAATTTACAACAAGTAATGAACATCTAATAAAAATAATTAACGACAAAAGAAAATATGGCACACTGGTGAAAAGCATAAAGCAAATTAACACGAAAAGTGTAATCTTTAACATGTTCCAAATGAAACATGGAGTCTACACAGGCCAATGTGGCTACGTGGGTACAATTGTTTAAAATAAGTAAAGGTGACTCGAGTAAACAGATTTCCAGTCTCTTTTCAGTTGATGACAACATCAAGTATGTTTCCATATTTGTTCTGTGTGAACAAATCGCTAGTGATTTTGGATAAGCTAAAGTGCAGATCAGCTTCCAGACCCGGAAGAAACGTTTATGTACTTTGGTAGATCAAAAGGTAGATAAATTCTTGAAATCAGGCATTTATAAAATTATGTGCAGATCATGTGAGCACATATACGTCGGGCGGACTAGTCGTAATTTTAAGACTAGATTTAAGTAACACGATTATGAGAACACTACCGCATTTCGATGCCAACTAGTAAGTTACAGAAATACCATAGGATCAATTGAAAATGCAATGTCCATCCTGTATCTGGAACTGAAAGATATACATTTGAAGAGCTCGAAATCTGTAAGCATCGTATTTATAATACATACAATGTCCTGAATGAGCAAATCATCTCGAATCACAAATGGATCTTGACGTCTTTCGTGATCTGTTGGATGTATAATTTAGCTTGTTCTCTCTTCCTTGTATCGATGTCTCGCTTTCCTTCTAGTGGTTCCCTTTCAAGGTGTCATCTTGTTAAACCACACTACCCATTTCCATCCCCTATAACTTTCTATATTTCTACAATCTGCGTGTCTACTTCTGTAACAGCTAATGGTTCTTTTTATTGTGCTACCTTATGATTTGACCAGTGACCTTATGTAATTTTTACTATAATTTTGTCTTTTAAAAATAAGGTATTATGCACTGACTCTCTGTTTAAAACATATTTATGGACTTATTTTGATAATGAACTTTGAGGTGTTATTCTTAGAGTATCAGTCTAATAAATTAAACAATAAAATAATTCCAATTTTTTCGCTTTTTTGCCCTATACCTACTTTTAATACGCCAGGCATGCACTGCACACAGATAGTGGTTACTAGGGTAGCAGAATACATGTGGTGTGCACCCCCCCCCCTCCTCCTTGGGATCAGAGCTAAACCGCCTGCCAAAATCGAAGACTCATCAGTCGCATTATTCTCAGAGAATGCTCGTCTCCACTGATAGGAAACAGAAAACTTTAATATAATATTAGTAAACTGCAGGAGCATCCACGGTAAAGTCTTAGAATCAGTAGCTCTTATTGAACATTGTAACGCCGAGGTAGTATTAGGAACAGAAAGTTGATAAAAATCGGAAGTGAATAGCAACGAAATCCTAAATTCAAACTGGAATATTTATCATCATGCTTGGTTAGTCGCCAGTGGTGGAAATTTATTTATTGCAGTAAAGAATTCGGTAGTATCTAGCGAGATTATCAAAGATTTCGAATATGAATTGATCAGGGTGAAGTTAAGCATCAAAGGTCAGTCAAAAATGGTAGTCGGATGCTTTTCGCTTTTCTAGATCACCTGCATCAGGAGCTGTAGTGACAGAACACTTCAGGGACAACGTGCAGCATTTCATCAACAACTTTCGTAATCATGCTGTTTTGATAGGGGTGACTTTAGCTTGCCAGATATTGTTGAGAGAGTCATGCTGTCAGAACTGGTGCCAGGGACAGGGACTTGTGAAACATTATTCTGAATGTCTTGCCCGAAAATTTCTTCGAGCAGATAGTTAGCAAACCAACTTGTGGGAGTAACGACTTAAGACCTTTAGAAGGTGTCTCTCAGGTGGTCAGGCATGTGGGTACCTATAACGAACTACTGTCTCTCAATGCCTCTACGACAAAGAGGCACCACTTCAATGACACTAAACGCAATGGATTTTGATGCAACTGACTATGAAATCTGGTCTTGTGTAGTCAAACTGAAGATGACACATTGTATTTCTTACTGCCACACTACTCCTATAATCTACCACAAAGTAAGTAAAATAATCAAAGGTTATGACAGGACCTTGTGAACTTGAATGATAAACGGAATTAAATATCATGACAGGTTTATTCATAAAAACATGAGATAAATGGAATATGGATCATCACAATAAGTTGATTATACTCTATCTCATATTCATAAAGTAAAGTTGATGTGCCTTTCGACCACTTCATTTACTCATTCGGACTGATAATCACGTGCCCTGTGGTCAGTGAGATTATTAGACAGGGTTGAGAGCTTTGTAAGACTAAAGTTAATAGCAGCTAGGTGCATGCAGTTACTTGAGGTGGAGGAGACGTGCGCTTGTTTTCGGACGTCATCCAAAGCTGACGCAGGTGAGGCTTAATGGAGCCAGTTCTGAGAGGGGCATCTGGGCCGGCACTTTAGCACGGCAGAAGCCACGATAGAAGTTGCGGCCTGAGTAAAGGGGGGGGGGGGGGGGGGGGGAGGGGATCGCTGCTAGCCACTGGGAGCTAACAGTCAGGAGCAGGGGCCTCGCCTTATTGCCCCTATAGCCAGAGTAAAAAGAAAGCACAGTCCGTACAATTTCCTTCTCAAAGTTGCGTGGGAATGTGAGAGACAATCGTTCCCAGACGAAGTGCAGTCCACCGTTTCGGCAGGAGGGTCTCATATTGTTTCCTGCTTCCACTAAGACTGGCGAAAACATTTCGCGGAGGCACTGCTAATGACAGGACACTAGGTGGCCGAGAATACTGTGGCGTTTTCTCCATGTCACGTAGATGCTCTCTGTGGTGTCACCGCCAGACACCACACTTGCTAGGTGGTAGCTTTAAATCGGCCGCGGTCCATTAGTGCATGTCGGACCCGCGTGTCGCCACTGTCAGTGATCGCAGACCGAGCGCCACCACACGGCAGGTCTCGAGAGACTTACTAGCACTCGCCCCAGTTGTACGGACGACTTAGCTAGCGATACAACACTGACGAAGCCTCGTTTATTTGCAGAGAAGATAGTTAGAATAGTCTTCAGCTAAGTCAATGGCTACGACCTAGCAAGGCGCCATAGCAATTGATAGTTATCGTATGAAGCATGTCTCATCAAGAACGATGTATACAAATGATGGATTAAAGTTAAGTATTCCAGCAGCTACGTACTTTTCTTTATAGCATTCATTACGTATCCTGTTTCAGACCTCACGCCATCCTGCGTGAGCTTATAGCGTGCATTTCGGCCTTGCCTAGCTATATAACACTCTCAACTGCGTGCAAAATAACAGTATGTTGATTGGACCAGGTTCCATGATTTCAGAAATTGTCACAGCAGATACCCCTCGATATACTAGGATTGTAGGAACAATTTTTCCTTGCCTTATGGCGGGAGGATGTACAATTTGCGCACTTATGTCTTTTCTTAGTGAAAATTACAAGCGGAGTTTTTCGCGGCCTCGCAGTTACTGTGAGAAGGAGGAGATTTTGGTGGAAAACTGCAGAAGAGTGCTGGCAAGATTCAGTCGCATCTTCCAGATTTTTAAATTTCTTTTCCTTATTTTTATTTTTATTTATTTTCTTTTTTTTTTTTGGGGGGGGGGGGGGAGGAGTGGATCTTAGAGTCTGGAGTCTGGGCGCCAAGGTGTATCTCACACGGATGGAGGTCCACCATCCGACTCGACGCCTACGCACACTAGGCACTCTATCACCAGCTTTCTACAAACCTATGGTGAGCCTTTTGCAGCACCAGACTGGGAATTCTAGCAGTGAATTCTCTTATTTTACTGCTTACCCACACCAGGAGCAATTGCTGTCTGATTCAAGTGCATTGTAGCAGCTTGTTTTCAAGTTCAGGTCACAATGAGTAAATTAAGTGGAAGAAAGGCAGATCAAAAGGACACGTCATCTTTCACTTTCTGACAACAAATGGACCTGAACTTCTCCAATCAGTTAACTTAAAGGAGAGTATCAGTGGTCATATTGGCATGGTAGCATCTATGACTATGGGTATTACATGGGATGTTAAGAAAGATAGGAAAATTTATGCTTAGCAAGAGTGACAGGATACAACTACAGAGCAGTGAGCAACAAATACTCGGTGCTGGGGAAGAAGATGTGCGGCACAAATGGAAATAATTTAAAAGCATCGTTCAATATGCTTTAGACAAGTACGTTCCGAGCAAGTCTTGAAGGATGTGAAAGACTCACTGTGGTTTAATAGTCATGTTCGAAAAGAGCTACGTAAACAAGGAGAGCTTCGTCACAGATTCAAGAGAAGCCAAAACCTAATACAAACAAAAGATGAACGAAGCGAAGATGAGCCTAAGAAGAACAATGAGGGAAATGTTAATGAATTTGAAAGTAAGATTTCGGTCTTTAGTAAAATCAATAAACGGTACGAAATCATCTATTCAGGCACTTAGTGACCTTACAGGCACCGAAACGGAAGATAACAGAGAAAAGTTCGAAATACTGAATTCCGTCGTCCGAGATTGTTTCCCCACGAGAGACAGTTATATCGTCCCTCCTTTAAGTCATGGTACAAATGTCAAAATGACAGATATTGAGGTAACGGATCGCAGAATAGAAAAGCATATACAATAGCTTAGTACTGGAAAGACATCAGGACCAGATGGGATACGTGTAAGATTGTACAACGATTCTGCGGAAAAATTTGCTCCCTTTCTAACAGCTGTTTATCGTTGTTCGCTGGAGCAACAAGGATACCTAGTGACTGGAAAAAAGCGGAGGTCATTCCTGTTTCCAATAAGGTCATAGGGCAGTTGCACACAGTTATAGACCTATGTCGTTGACGTCAATCTGTTGTAGAATTATGGAACATGTTTTATGACATTTTTGGAGAATGAAAATCTTCTCTATGAAAATCAACATGGATTCTGCAGACAGAGGTCTTATGAAACAGCATGAGATCCACGGCTCTGGAGACAACGGCGCTCAGCCAGTAGAACGCGTCGGAAGCTATTTAAGGGTGTTCGCAGATGATGTTGTTGTTTATAACGAAGTAGTAACGCCAGAAGATAGTAACGATTTGCAGAATGACATCCACAGAATTGATGGGTGGTGCAGACACCGACAGTTGACCCTGAACTTAAATAAACGTCACATATTGCGCATGTATTGGAAGTAATGCTCTACTGTACAAACACACCATTGATGACCAGTTACTGGAACGGTAACCCCTGGAAAATATCTAGAAGTACCTATCTGCAGCCGCTGTAAGTGGAATAACTACACAAAACGAAAAGTAGGAAAATCAGATGCCAGACTGAGATCAAAGGAAGAATCTTAAGGAAATGTAATTCATCCATCAAAGAAGAGGCTTACAAGGCGCTTGTTCAACTGATTTTTGGATACTGTTCATCAATCTGCGATCTTTACCAAGTAGGACTGATAGAAGAAATAGAGAGAAGATCCAACAAAGATCATCGTGATTCGTCACGGGATCATTTAGTCAGCGTGAGAGCCCTTGAGTGACGCCCAAGAAACTCCAGTAGCAGACGCTACAAAAGAGGCGTTGGGCATCACTGAGAAGTTTACTACTGAAATTTCGAGAGAATACTCACTGGGAAGACTAGAAAAACGTATTGCTACCCACCACATAAATTTCACGAAACGACCACAACGAGAAAAGTCGAGAAATCATTGACAGTACAGATGCTTAGCGACGATTGCACTTCCCATGCTCTATTTGCAAATGGAGTAGGGGAGGGGGAATCAGTCGGAACATAAGTATTCTCCACCACACACAGTCAGATGACTTGCAAAGTACTGACGTAGATATACCATCTATCAAATTGAGCAGAAAAGTTAAAGTATAAATTTTGTCATTTTTCAATTTCATAACGGAACTTTTTTACTTGTATGATTTACAAATTATTTCACTTTCCATCGGAAAAATGGGGACAGAAATACAAAAAAGTGTCATACAATTTTATACTGATATGTTCAACATTAGACACTGTTAAAATGCATAAGCTATTATATTACATGTGATTAAAACTCACCAGTTTATAGTTACGTTTTAGAAAGTTTGCCATGGAAATAGCTGAAAATTCATAAACATGACCAAACCTCTTACGTGTGTAACTGCAACTGAAGACAGAAATTGGTGTGTGATACGAAAGGGAAATAAACGAAAATATTCTACTAATAAATTCATGTATAATTCCTAAGATTGCTTAGTACATGTACTGACAATTTTTCCCTTTGAGAAAAACATTTTTCTGAAATTTTTCAGGTCTTTAAATTAGGATACTCACTCAAACTGAGATTAAATCTGTTATTTCAAGGTAATCGCTTTCAGTGGCTCAAGTTGATAGACCACACAATTGATTTAAGAAAATATTGACTTAAGGTATGTCTTTATGAAATGTGGTTTGGAAAAGATCCAATATTTAATGTGCTGAAACAGTATTGCATTTCTTGTTAATGTAGACTTAGGGTGAAATTTGAGCCTAATTAGATGAGAACTTAATCGAAAAGTTGACATTTACAATACATTTATATTGACTAGCATAATATTTTGTACAGAAGTCAGTGCCAACTCGTAACCACACATTCGCAATTACCTTGCATACAACTCGTTTGCAGATCCAAGTTAACTTGAATGTCATTGTTTTTATCGCCATATGCTTTCATTTGTACCGGTTTTAATTATGGTACATCCTGTACACAATTTTTGCTCTTGTTACCTGAGTTGCCATTTGTGTCTATTGGGCCTTAAACTGACCCTGCACACATGATGACTTATTTATTTTTGATAAATGGGTACTTACACTTAGAAGAGATGCATGAATGTTCAGAGTGCTATAGTTTGTGAAGTGGTACATGTTACTATAAAATGACATAAAAATTGTGAATTGCAATAGTTTTATTCTCTTTCTTAGGTTTAGTGCACTGCTAACACACAGAGTCTAATGTTTGGAGAGTTCAGTAATTGATACATAACCAAATACTGTGATAGTTTTCATAGATTTGAATTTCTCCTCATGCTTCTGGTGAAACTTAAACGCGATTGGGTGGTAGAAAGTGATGCAGAAACGAGTATACTCACAGGAACAGAGTCCCATGTACTCCAAACTGCAATAAGTACCCGGAGGGCAAGCAGTACAGGGCGGACCCATTTCATAGACGGGTCCACCAAGCACATTCCCAGTCGGTCCGTAGTTGCAAGCCATCATGTCGCCCTTCATGTCGCCCTCTCTGAACGTCACACGCCCACAGCCGATCAAGTAAGTGCGGCTCCAAATCATCTGCGTGAAGTTTTCGGTGTTGGGATCACTGTGCAAACAAATATTGTGTTACCATGCTTACTAACTTGTAGAGATTATAACAGCAAAATAACTCAATATGGGAGCCCATAGAATTTATTTGAGAGGAAATAGGAGGGGAGATTCTAAAATAATCGTTTCTTGATACAACTGAGATTGCAAGATTGAAGGTGCATCATCCTTCGATCACAATTTGACATACACTACTGGCCATTAAAATTGCTACACCAAGAAGAAATGCAGATGATAAACAGGTATTCATTGGACAAATATATTATACTAGAACTGACATGTGATTACATTTTCACGCAATTTGGGTGCATAGATCCTGAGAAATCAGTTCCCAGAACAACCACCTCTGGCCGTAATAACGTCCCTGATACGCCTGGGCATTGAGTCAAACAGAGCTTGGATGGCGTGTACTGGTACAGATTCCCATGTACCTTCAACAAGACACCACAGTTCATCAAGAGTAGTGACTGGCGAATTGTGACGAGCCAGTTGCTCGGCCATCATTGACCAGACGTTTTCAATTGGTAAGAGACCAGGAGAATTTGCTGGTATCCAGAAAGGCCCGTACAGGACCTGCGACATGTGGTCATGCATTATCCTGCTGAAATGTAGGGTTTCACAGGGATCGAATGAAGGGTAGAGCCACAGGTCGTAACACATCTGAAATGTAACGTCCACTGTTCAAAGTCCCGTAAATTCGAACAAGAGGTGACTGAGATGTGTAACCAGTGGCACCCCATACCATCACACCGGGTGATACGCCAAACACGGATGCTACCATCATGATGCTGTAAACGAAACCTGCATTCATACGAAAAAATGACGTTTTGCCATTCGTGCACCCAGGTTCGTCGTTGAGTACACCATCGCAGGCGCTCCTGTCTGTGATGCAGCGTCAAGGGTAACCGCAGCCATGATATTCGAGCTGATAGTCCATGCTGCTGCAAATGTCGTCTAACTGTTCGTGCAGATGGTTGTTGTCTTGCAAACGTCCCCATCTGTTGACTCAGGGATCGAGACGTGGCTGCACAATCCGTTACAGCCATGCGGATAAGATGCCTGTGATCTCGATTACTAGTGATACGAGACTGTTGGGATCCAGCACGGCGTTCCGTATTACCCTCCTGAACCCACCGATTCCATATTCTGCTAACAGTCATTGGATCTCGACCAACGCGAACAGCAATGTCGCGATACGATAAACCGCAATCGCGATAGGCTACAATCCGACCTTTATCAAAGTCGGAAACGTGATGGTACGCATTTCTCCTCCTTACACGAGGCATCACAATAACGTTTCACCAGGCAACGCAGGTCAACTGCTGTTTGTGTATGAGAAATTGGTTGGAAACTTTCCTCATGTCAGCACGTTGTAGGTGTCGCCACCGGCGCCAACCTTGTGTGAATTCTCTGAATAGCTAATCATTTACATATAACAGCATCTTCTTCCTGTCGGTTAAATTTCGCGTCTGTAACACGTCATCGTCGTGGTGTAGCAATTTTAATGGTCAGTAGTGTAAGATACTAGAAACAGTCTAACATAACAGTCGTGACACTTCGCCTCGATTTTGTTGCTTACGCGGCAGCAGCGCCCCAAGCGGCCAGTAACTTAAACTGTGAGTTCGGCGTGATCTTGAAAGCGAATAGTGGTTGTTTATTTTGATGTCTGCAATGGTTTTTACAAGCGGAAGCGTTTGTAGCGCAATAAATTGCAACAACAACAGGAAGAAGACACCGCAGTTGTCTTTTTTAGGTTTCCTAAGGATCCTGAGAGGTATAGCATCATGTTACTAAACTGTATCGCCAGGATTCACTTGCAAACTACATGTATATTAATGATTAATGTTTTGCTTTAGAAGCAGAAAATGACTAGTTAATAGCAGACGAGAAGACCTTATGAAAAAAGACCCAATTTACCTGTATAATAATATTAGGTATTGTTCACTAGATTTCGAACAAAACCAGTTTATGAACACAGACAATAATAAACTCTTGTGGAATGCAGTACCCATGGAGTTTTACATCCCAAATAAGCCGCCTCAACTGACGATGAAGAGGAAACTGCTACAAAGATTCGACAATACATCTTAAGCAGTAAAACAGTCCTATGACACAGAAGCAGCCAGTTCAACTCTCCATGTATCAGTGCTAGATTCGTGTGAATCGTCAACGCAGACCTGCTTTGACGATGAAGTGATTAGATTAAGTGTAGTTATTCGTGTCTTACAAAAACATAATGTTTAGTATGTATTTCATTCACTTCTGTTGTTAGTCACTTAATTTTCATTGCTTCCTTGGTGTGATGACATTATTTTGTTAACAGCTTGTTCACTGACATTGTTTGAAAATTATTCAAATATTAGGTTTTGCGTGAAATGTAATGTAATCAGCTCATTATAATGTTTTCAACATATTTCTCCCACTATTTGGCAGTTGCTTGTCCCACTTAAAATAATATAAAAATGAAGGTCATACTTGTGGCAACAGTCGACAATGACAAAGACAGTAGCCCTACAGAGCGATAAATGAGCTGTCAATCGCTTTTGCATATAGAGATACATGTCTAAGCTTCTTATATGTCAATCTGTGTGTTTATATTCTTTTGATATCAACGTGGTAAGCTGCATTCTATCCAATGTCACAAATGTTTCTTCACGAATATGTGGTAGCTTTCATGGTTTTTGTCCATACTTGCGCTTATTTTAGAATCATTTTTAGAAACATATATGCTTTCTGATACCACACAAATCCTTGGAGGCAAGAAAATAACTCAAAAATTTCGTAAATTATGTAGGAAATGGATTCAAAACAAACATTATGCTTACGACGCGTCCGACGTTCACCTTACTCGACGCTAGGGGCGCTAGTGTCGTTCCATCCGTCAAACGGTAGCAACTTTAGCAGCAGTGAGTGTCGCGACTGTTATGTTAGACTGTGAAACAAGGTGTGATCAAAAATAATAAATAACAAACATAAATAAGAATAACAAAATAATAATAATAAAAATAAATTAATTTTTTAGTGGCGACTATTGACGCTACAATCAGTTCATGTAATTTTTTCGATAGCCTGATCCATTGAGACAGACAGCGCCAGGGGGAACATGTTCTGACTTGTCAGTCAGCGTTCAGAGACGATTGAGAGAAGTTGTGGTAGCGTGTCTATCCGCATCATGGAGTTCAAACTATGAGTGAACATTCCTTTGAGTTCAAAGTTGCAAAACAGCGCCAAAGACACTCGTGAAATGTTGAAATCGGTGTATGGCAATAATGCTGTAACTGTCAAGACTATTTACAAGCGGTATGATCCATTTAAAAGCGTAATTTTGTCGGTGGAAGACGAGCAATGTTCGGGACGTCCATTAACCTCAAAACAGAAGAAAACCAGCAAAAAGTGGCAAAAATTGTTCGTTCAGTCAGACAAATAACAATTTGAGCCCTTACCGAACAACTTAGTATCTCATATGGCCTGTGAAAGGCATTTTAACCAATTTTTGCAAATGAGACGAGTGGATGCAAAATTTGTTCCCAAACTTTTGAGTGATGGACAGAAGGAAAAGCGTGTGTCACTTTGCACAGCGTTGAAGGGTCATCTTCAGTCGGATCTGGGCTTCATGGCCAAAATTGTTACTGGAGATGGAACTTGGGTCTATGGATATGTACCTGAGGCGAAAATTCATAGTTCCCAATGGAAAATCAGTGAATCTCGTAGCACTAAAATGCTACTTCAGTGAAAATCGTAAATCAGAGTCTTTTTCGAGACAGAGTGCATAGTCCCATCAGAGGAACAACTTTAAATGTCAAATTTTGCAAGGCCGTAATGTGGCAAGCCATATCTCGCTTTTGATTCCCGAGCTTTTGGCCAAAAAAAGTATTCCTGTCTGTCGACATCCACCTTACTCACCATATTTAGCACCATGCGACTTCTGCCTCTTTCCAAAAATAAAAATTGTGATTAAAGGAAAACGTTTTGACACAACTCCTGACACTGAGAACGCCACAAGAGAGCAGCTGAAGGTACTTCCAAACGAAGCCTTCCAGAAATGCTTCCACCCATGGATTCTTTGTTGGGATAAGTGCAATGCTGGCCAAGGGTAGTACTTTGAAGGAGATTAAATCAGATTCTATGTATGCTTATTATTTTGTTTCTAATAAAATTATTCACTGTGTTTTTTTATAACACCTCATATTCAAAACGTTTAACCTCACAAAGGATTAGCATTTATCCAATAAATATTTCTGGACGGTAGATTATTGTAATATCTAAAAGACGTACATGACATTATCTACAACATACTTAATTGTCCCAAATACATGTTACACTTTTTCCCGAAAAATCGACCATGAAGATTAGGGTGTGGCTTATCTATGGGACCCTACAAAAAAGGTATATTTTTGCATCATAGGAACTTCAACTATAGTGTTAATTCCCAAGTTTGAAACAGATTAATGGTTTCTCTAGCGTCCAGAAATTAATGCGTATATGACCTCATAATGTAAATGCCTTCAATGGTTGATTTAATTTAGGTAATGAATATTATCATGCTCACAGTTGCGTTATTTTGCTTTAGAGGACAGACACAGTTTTCCTCTAATTAAAGAGTTAAATTAAGCCCTCACCAGTTACTCGGATTGTCGAAAGAAAATCATCAATAAACATTGGAATCTGGCGCGGCTATGGTGCTAATTTCAAACTCACAGTTATTCCTTGCAGGAAGATTCCATTTAATAAATATGGTGGTAAAAAGTTTGGTTTGGACGAATCTAGTGTGCAGTGTTGGATGGCAATGGATAACAAGTGACAAACTGCAATTTCATCAGAAAGATCCCACAGAGAACCAAAAACGTAAAGCTACATTTCTTTCTTCATACAAGATAAAAGAAGATGGGACACCTGTCTCTTAACAAATAATACAGGTAAAACCTTGGCAACTGCAAAGACCTTAACCCTTTGTTTGCCACTGTCCCTTTCTCGAAAGGCAGATTTTTTTTCCCGTCGGGGTGCAGGTCTTTCGAGTTGACGCCACTTTGGCGACCTGCTCGTCGATGGGGATGAAATGATGATGATTAGGACAACACAACACTCAGTCCCTGAGCGGAGACAATTTCCAACCCAGCTGGGAATCGAACCCGGGCCCATAGGATTGACATTCTGTCACGCTGACCACTCAGATACCGGGGGTGGACTGTACATAAACAATGTAGCTTTTACCTTTGATTGTTGTACCTAAAGACTGAACTGTGCTATAATGCCTAGAAGTTGAAAAGAAATAATTTTTCTCTTGTTACTTTGTTTTATATCTTCACACTTGGCTGCACTGTATGCCTCCTAGCAGTTGTGGTTTAGTTGTCTGTGTATGTTTGTCATGAGCATACAGATGTCCATGTAACATTAGTATATTTCAAACTTCTTGAAGTATGTGAAACATTAATTTATTTTATGCACACCGACAATGAGACAATGACATGTTATATTATTGCTTCTTTGTTAATGTGCCGTATTACTGTACACACGTGTTTTGTGCAAAAATCAGTATTAACATTGTTGAGATCAGCTTTATATACATTGTATGAGATTTTCTCTGGTATTAGGTAGTAGAGTGAAATATTCCCTTCACATTTTATAGTTATTATAGGTTCTTACAGTTGAAAAAGTTCTAGCAGAACTGGATTGCTATTAAGTGAGTGAAGATGAATTTAGCGACTTAGAATCGCTGATTATCCCAGGCAATGCACATGAAATAACAGATGAAGAAGAGACTGAAGAAAAAGCTCTGAACAATGACTATATTGTACAAGATGTAGTAGGCACTTTGGGACTTATGTCTAGCAGGAATGAAGCTAATGTTACCAATTTACCTCTTGAAGCTAGCGAAGAAACGCGTTAGGACATAGAGTGGAAACTGGTGCATTATCTGCAAGAAGACACAAATGTGAGTGACATAAATGTGAATCAACATGCACAAACACTAATGAACCAGGTAAGAGCAACGAAAACTGTGTTGCTGAATGCTTAGCAAATAAGACGGTGCCCCAAGTGCTTGAGCAATTTTGTTGTGAGGAACTCGTGAATACTATCATAGACCAAAGCAAAATCTATACTTGCCAACAGAACAAAATAAATTGGCATCTAACCAAAGAAGAACTGAAACTTTCATACTACTTCTGAGTCTGTAAGTTAAGCTTCACTATGAGGGTATGTACTGAGATACTGGGAGCAAGCTCCAGACATTGGCGTTCCTTTAGTGATGATGTACCTTTTAAAGAAAACAGAGTCTACACCAAAATGCAGAGGACTACAAGGAAGCAGACTCATTGGAAGATGGGTGAGCACAAATGTATGACTAGATCCAGGAAAACACTTTATTGTGTCAAGTAATACACAGAAGAGATGTACTCACTGCTAGAGAAAAAAAGCGACAAAAATTTGTTGTAATGGGTGCAATGTTCATGCACATGACAAGTGTTTTGTTTCATTTTATACTGAATGGACACTCAGTAACATTACAAATAGCGTTTTTATTTTGTTCATGATGTTCCTTGTAGTTTCTGCATTGACAATAATATTGTGCATTTTGATAGCTAATTTTGCCAATATCTCAGACATGGTTCAGGCTATGGCTTTTGTACAAACACACTGAACATTTTTCAAAATAGGTTTTTCTTTATCACTCAGTGTATCAAATGAATGTAAAAATGAAAAAAACTGAATCTTGTCAAGTATTGGATTAAATATAGCACAGTACAATTCTGTGAGAACACCTGGTGGTGCTGCAGGTAAGTGGCCCCTTTGTCTGACAAAGCAGAGATCACGTAAATAACGTGGTCCCAGTACAGAGACACAAATTCTTGTCCTGAATGTTGGACAAGTACATCCCTTTGCTCCAAAAAGCCTGCTGTCGAAGTTGCCTGTCGTCTGCTGACCTCCACACTCTGATTTTTGTTGTTGCTAACCCTTCGCTACTTGACATGACATAGTAGTCTTCGTGCACCATAGTTACAGGCAAAATTCTTCGCTATAATGGAAGTGTGACTATATGCAATGCCATCAAAGTTATGTTGGAGGAAGCAAAAATCGAATAAAAAAAAAGTGTTTGAAAGTGTTCATGGAACTGATAGCTATTTTAATTGAACAATAAAGAGAATAAAGAAGGGAGGATAACACAGATGGGGGCCTATGCGATGTCAGCAACAAAGGGTCTATTGTTCTCTTTATATAAATAAACCCACCAGCTCCCCTAGCTCTCCGTGTGCAAATAAACTGTTAATGTGGGCCCTTGTTTTGTTTATTTAGGATGTAATTAATGGCCAATAATTCTTATTATAATTTGCCTGCTTTATATCCAAAATGACCGCCGTGTAGTGCATTTGTGGTCTTGTTTAAATGATTGTTACTTAATGGTCAAATGCATTGACTCTAAGGGGATAACTGTAATCTTAATGATTGTAATCTATTACCAAAGAATGGAACCCTCCATTCCCCACTGTTGCAGTGTATTCCTATTTGTCCCCTGCCACCAGACAGCCCTCTACCATCCCTCTTAGGGTATTCAGCATCCTGGGAAGGGACTTGGCATTCATACTCAGGGGCTGCCACTCTCTTACAGTTTTATGCAACATACCCACCGTATGTAAAGATATGCTGTTGTGCAGACAGTAAGGTACTTGCGCCAAAAAGAAAAAAGAATGGAGATGCTGAGGAGCAGATAGGTACAAAAAAATACTGTCACAAAATGAGCTTTCAGCCAAGAAGGCCTTTGTCGAGAATAGACAAAACACACACACACAAACACAAACACACACACTCACACATGCAAATGCAACTCACACACACGCATGACCAAAGTCTCTGGCAGCTGAAGCCAGACTCTGTCTTCATCTACAGAGACTGTGGTCTTGTGTGTGAGCTGCATTTGCACACATATGTGTGTGTGTGTGTGTGTGTGTGTGTGTGTCTATTTTCGACAAAGACCTTGTTGGCTGAAAGCTCACTTTGCGACAGTCTGCTTGTTGTGCCTATCTGCGACTCAGCATCTTCGTTATATTATTACATTCCATCCCAGATTTCCAATGTTTAAAAAATAGAGTGGTATGATTACAAACTGTTTGAGGTACATCAACCACACATATTGTATATGTGAAGGAGAAAAAGAAGAAGGGGACATACAAAAAATAATGTATTTTATTTGATACATTTAACAGTCCTTGCAGTGTAGATTGGTATGAGGTGTTTCAGCAGACTGATTTTTTCCATTTGACTGATAGTGTTTTTCACTATCACGTCTGGAAATAAACCCATTAGTGCTAGCTTGTGAAACTAGTGTGATATTACACAAAAGAGGCATCAGTTCTTTAGGAAACAGATGGTAATCAATTGCATTTAAGTTATGGCGCTTGTCCAAAACTTTTTTATAAATTTCTAGAATCATCTCGCACAAATTTTTAGATTTAAACCACTTGAACATACATTACTTTCCTTGTCAGAAAAATTTCCCTACAGGATTTTTTAAAAAAAAAAAAACAGAAAATTGCACTTACCAGAGAGTGAACCTAGCTCCAATCGAAGCAATCCACTTGGCCATCTATACATAGTTGCCATCGGTTCTGGAGGTCTTGGAAGCAAGCAAGCAAATTTTTTAATTGCGGTTCTTGTAAGCTCATTTGTCACACACAGCCTGTTGGATGCCTGCAGTATAATGTTGAAGCTTTCTTTCAGTCGCCTTTTCACTTGTGGAATCAAGAAAAAATCGCAAGGTGAGACATCATGCAAATATGGTGGTTATGGGATGGAAATAACAGAATATCTGGCGCGATACTCGCTAACAGATAAAGCAGAATGGGGTCTTGCATTGTTGTGCAGTAAGAATCCGTCCTGCGAGTACCACAAATCAGGGTGGTAAAGTCTAATTACCTGTCACAAATGTTTTAAGACTTTGATGTGAAGAGTTTAGTTAACTGTTTGTCCTGGGGGAACATACTCAGAGTGAACTAATCCTTTAATATCATAGATTGCGATCAACATTGTCTTTGTCCTCAAAGGTAGTCATTTAATTTTTTTAACGCTAGTGATCCAGGACTTGGCCATTCAGCACTTTGACACTTCATGTATGGGTCGTACTGGTGGCACCAACTCCCATTCCCAGCAAAAATCTTTGACAGAAATGTGGGATTTGGCTTTATACGGTAATTCAGAAGAAATTCTTCATCTTTCCTCTTTGTGTTCGTGTGTCAGCATGAGAGGCACGAGTTTTGCATTAAGTTTCTGTTCCCCTAAATCTCCATGTAAAATCTTATGACATACATCATGATTTAAATTAAGTTATTCTGATTTTCCATCCACAGTTATATGACAGTTTTTTGTAATAACTGCCTTACACGCTCTGTGTTTGCATCTGTAAGTGCTGCAGATGGGCGACCAGCTCTGGGATCGTCTTGCACTAAATCTCTGCCTTCACGAAACCTTTTTTGCCACTCAAAATCACGACTTCTTAAAAGTGCCTCGCCTGTATATGATTGTTTAATCATTGTCTGCATTTCACTTGGGTTTTCCCTGTCTGAATGCAAAACTTAATGTTCACTGTTTGCTCACAGTCAGCATCCATTGCGTCGCCATAACTAATGCGCTAAGAACCCAGTATATTCCTAAGCACAGCCATGCCAGGTAGGAGACGAGATACTGGCAGAAGTAAAGCTGTGAGGACCGGGCGTGAGTCGTGCTTCGGTAGCTTAGATGGTAGAGCACTTGCCCGCGAAAGGCAGAGGTCCCGAGTTCGAGTCTCGGTCGGGCACACAGTTTTAATCTGCCAGGAAGTTTCATATCAGCGCACACTCCGCTGCAGAGTGAAAATCTCATTCTGGAAACATCCACCAGGCTGTGGCTAAGCCATGTCTCCGCAGTATCCTTTCTTTCAGGAGTGCTCGTTCTGCAAGGTTCGCAGGAGAGCTTCTGTAAAGTTTGGAAGGTAGGAGACGAGATACTGGCAGAAGTAAAGCTGTGAGGACCGGGCGTGAGTCGTGCTTCGGTAGCTCAGATGGTAGAGCACTTGCCCGCGAAAGGCAAAGGTCCCGAGTTCGAGTCTCGGTCGGGCACACAGTTTTAATCTTCCAGGAAGTTTCATATCAGCGCACACTCTGCTGCAGAGTGAAAATCTCATTCTGGATGCCATCTAGTGAGTTTGCACAGAAACTTGGCCAAGGTCATTTCAAGGACACACACATACAGGTAACAAAATTTGTTCCTTTTTAGTATTGCAAACACAGAAATAAAAGAAACCCATCCTGGAACGTTCCTGACAAAGGGAGTAGGTGTCAACAATCCCCATTTCGTCAAAACCAGTCTTCCTGTTGCACCATACCATGTATTCTGGTATAATTTGTTCCAGAAATTTACAAAATTAATGGCCGACTTCAGAGTGTTGAAAGGTGCTTTGGTGCTGAGAATTTGCGGTGTACACTCGTCACCCATGCTTAAGTTAACGACTTTCTATCACATTTAGCGTTTAGTGATGTAATCTTTTTCACTGTTTCAGACAGTAACTGTACGAGTGATAGCAATGAACTGACTGTAAAGCTCGGGGAATGCTTTTTCATTATACACCTGGAAATGAGAGTGATATACCTTTATTTTTCCCTGTTTTAAAGCTACATAAACTATGACGAATGTTACATATTAACAGTGGATGAAAAAAGCGCTTTCCCAGGTCAGTAAGTACACATGAAGAGTGAAAATATCGAAATGTGCAGCTGAGCAGCAGCAGCAGCTCTCCTCCTCAGTCAGGCAGCATCTGAGTACTGGTTGTAGTGGTGTTAGTAGGGGAAGAATAGTGTGACAATGCATGGATGTCTAACACATTTGTCCTTTATGTTCCGTATTGTGCAATGTAGTGTAAGTCAGCAAGTGATATATTTGTAAGCAGTGTCCAGACTTACTGCTGTGTGATATTAATGTTCATGTACTTCACTTTCACTAAATCTCTGTTTCAGGTAACATTGCCATTATCAAGTGACCTGCAGTACCATGTTAGTGACATTACTTTCATTATGTATGTTTATGTTGTGGTAGAAAACTGAGCATGGATTGCTACTTACATATATATTGTTTGAATGGATCGACATACAAATAACATCGTTGGCACCTGGATTTTGACTGTTGCTCTATATTTGTTGTTTTAAGTTAGTAGTTAATTCGTTGTGTCACTAGTTTGACAGTTCTGGACCTACAACATCACACACATACAAAGTGCAATTTCTACTATACAGATGGTGTAGAATGCTATAATTTATTTGGACCTTATATATTCGTTCCATGCTAAAAAGGCTGCAAAATCTACTACTAGAACCACACATAATTAAAAAAGAAACAGACTTACTCCAATACAAAGCACATGAAAACAATTACGACCATAATATTGTCATTAAATTATACAATAAATACATGACATCCAAGCCGAATGTGGTGCACAATGATTTACAACTAACCACACATAATTAAAAAAGAAACAGACTTACTCCAATACACAGCACATGAAAACAATTACGACCATAATATTGTCATTAAATTATACAATATATACATGACATCCAAGCCGAACATGGTTCACAATGATTTACAACTAATCAAAGAAATAATGTCTAGAAAGAAAGCAAAATACGTAACAGCTGCTTTTATCAACCCAATCTGCTACAAAAATAACTCATTATTCAGACATTTTCTGAATCGCTTACATATTCGCACTGAAATTACGGTCAGGCGATGAAAAACCAATCTGGTACATACAAAATAATGTAAGAGTTGTAGTAATTTCTACACTGGCCATGCCAGAAGAAACTCTCTCAGGCATTTAAAGAACATGTTTGAAATAGAGATAACGACCAATCAAAATTTTTTCTCCACCTAGAAGACCTTCATCACACGATAGATACAATTGACCATGCACTGCAGGTACTTTATAGATTTCCCAAAGGTCCTACCATGAACATTCTCGAGGAAATTGAAATTTATGTACACATAAGAAACCAAACACAAAGCTTAACATCGTTGCCTATACACAGACTCTGGAAACATACGACAGAGCGTCAATACAGTATATACAAGAATGTCATAATTTACGAAAAATGATCGAAAACTGAAGGTAACAAAAGATACACTTCTAATAAAAAACCCTATCGAATAAGCACCTATAAATTAACAGCAACCAAAGATATATGCACACCAAATAATGTATATATTATCTGTATGGTACTGCTTAACTTTTGTAAATGTATGTGAATGGAGCTCCAAAACTGTCAAATTATTGTCGTAACAAATTAACCAGTGTTTTAATTCAACAAAAATAGAACAACAGTCAAAATACAGCTGCCAACGATGTTATACTTGTATTTATGTCGATCCATTTAGACAATTGTATTTAAGAAGAATCCATGCGGAATATGCTACCATAACACAAATATGAATGTCACCCACATTGTACCACAAGTCACTCAATAATGTTAACTAAATGATCAGACAGTAGCTGAGTCCAGACACTCCTTATAAATACGTTACATTCCTTCCTCTTCCTGCAGGTGAGGTGAAGCCATCAAAGCAGCCGCCATATGTTATAATTATGCCAGCAGTTTGAACATCAGTGGCCACAAATTATCAGTGTCAGGATGCTCTCAGGTCGCAAATTCTGTCTCGTGATGGCTTCCGAAATTCCGTGATATAGTGACACCAAAGTCATATTATCCCAAGATTGATGGGTTTATCTCTATGAAACTCTGGTGCAGATTAACCCCATGTTCAATTGAACTGGTAAAGCTCCCTCAGTGTTACTAGAATCGCCTTAGACGACTGTCCAGGAACAATTAAAATTTATAACAAAAAGTAGTGCACTTTTTTACAGGAGCAATTTAATGTATGGCAGTTACGCAATCTAGCATAGCCCAGACAATTGGCCGATATTCAAAAAGTAATGTAAGAGAAACAAAAGATAAAACTCAACAGAATAATCAACAGCACAATCACACCCACTAAACACAATCTCAACCAACAATATAAGTTCCATGACAGAATCGTTAACCTAACTGACATAAATCTTACCAAACAAGAAAAGAGCCTACAAGAAAAAGGGCCAAAACACAACATTAACACAAACATATCACACAAAACAATAGAAAACCTCATAATGGAATCAGAACGTATTATACAGGAAGAAGAAAGACTGAGTACACCAAATTTTAATGCAAACTTGACAACAGAATTAGTAGCTGCAGAAATAACACAGATAATCTGAAAGCACAAATCCACAATTACATTTCTAACCATAAAACATCAGAGGAAATTACAGGCAGCAAACTTAAACAAAAATTAAAACAGAACAATGCCATAGTAACAAGAGCAGACAAAGGGAATATTACTGTAATTATGGATAAAAAGGAATACATAGAGAAAACACTAGATTTTATCAAAGACAACAACATCACAAAAATGATCAGTGACCCAACAGCAAGATACCAGAAAAACCTTCAACAGACACTGAAAAACATCAATAATACGTTCCAAAAGGCCAGGTAAAGAGAATGACACAGAAAAATCCAAAAGCACCCACCCTAAATGCCCCACCAAAGGTTCACAAGGATAATATCCCATTAAGACCCATCATTAACTTCCGAAATGCTCCATCCTACCACCTAGCCCAACAAACACTCGCACTACTGAAAAAACTGTACACGTTTGATAACAACAGGAATCTGGAAAACCCAAAGGATTTCACAGACAGAATCAAGAACATACACATACCGGACACAGCAACCCTCATATCATTCAATGTCACATCAATGTACACTTGCATTCCAATAAATGAAACAATCAACATATCATGCAAAGATTAAAACTACAAGGATACTAACTGATACGCAAATCAATGAAATAACAAACATCATAAAATCACAAAATTATTTTATATTCAACAAAGAATTTTAATCTCAACACGAAGGACTGCCAATGGGATCACCAATCAGTGGCCTTCTAGGTAACATATTCATGAACAACCTAGAGAACATGATTTTCAGACACATGATAAAACCAAAGAACTACAAAGTTATATACTGGTACCATTATTTCGATGACATAATATGCCTGATTGATGAACCACATACACAGATAGAACAGCTACACAATGAAATAAACAACTTACACCAAAAAATTAACTTCACATGAGAAACAAAAACTAAGAACACACTACACTTCCTAGATCTCACTATACAAAACGCAAACAACACACAACTTCACAATATTCAGGAAACTGACTACCACAAGCACCACCATTCACAACCTATCAAACTACCCATTGACATATAAGCATGCAAACTTCAGATTCATGCTCCACAGATTAAACAGAACACCCATGAACAAACAGAACTACGCACAAGAACTAAACACAATAAAACAAATAGCAGTAGAAAATGGATATACTACTCATATGCTAGACAATTTAAATCAAAAAATATGCAAACAGTACAAAAATGAACACATCACACACTCACAATTCCTCACCCAGCACAGAACAACACAAAACACAAACAATGACCACACACAAGACACAACAGAACAACAACACACACACAAAACGAAATAGCACATACTCACCTACAATAACAAGATTGTTCACAGAATAGGCAACATATTAAAGAAACACGGAATCCAAATAGGATAGAGGATGGAGAACAGAACACAGAAAAAGATGAGAACATAAGAAACACTCATGGATAAATTTAACAAATCAGGAATATATCAACTCACGTACAACACTTGCCAGTCAGTATACATAGGACAAACATGCAGAAACTTCAAAACATTATGTTCAGAATATCTCCGAGCTTTAAAAAGCAACAGCTCCCATAGCACATTTGTTGACCACCTTGTAGCCAAAAATCACCACCCAACCACAATAGAAACAGACTTAAGAGTACTTAAACCCAGCCACAGCCTATACAGCAAACAGACCATTAAGGAAAACTTCCATATACAGAAGGCAATAGCAGAAGGAAAACGGGTCTTAAACGAATACACTACACTCTGCAAGGGCACACTGTTTAACACATTAAAGGAACTTCACAAATAAAAACAGCACAAACAGATAAAGTCTACACACACGCACATGCACGCACACACACACAAGAAAAATAGATACACTAAAATCTGCAAAGATGCACCATTTAGACACAAAAGGAATACCATATAAAAGACAACACACACAGCTACAGGGTGTCCAGAAAGGGGCTCCCTGATTTCAAAATTAAATATCTCGAAAACAAAGGTCGATAGAGGAATGCAGTAAACAGTACGTTTATTGTGAAAGCTGTAAGACGTTTATACAGCAGTTTGAAATAATAGTTACAAAAGCTGCTAACAGATGGCGCTGTAATCGCCATACGTAATGCCTAGTATAAATAGTGATCCGAAGCCCAGAGCGATCAGTTCCACTATTCAAACGTGAAAGGAGGTTAGCGGACCGAAGGAAGAGATTAAAACCATGTACTTCATTGAACAACGCGTTTTTCTGGTGCTAGAGTACCACAGGTTAGATGAGAGTCCTACGGCAGCAAGGCGTAGTTTTCAAGCACGATTTAATGTTTCAAAAAGACCCGATGCGAAAACCATTAGTACGCTCTTCGCAAAATTTCAACGAACAGGCAGCGTAACTGATGATCTAGTGGGGCATGTTGGCCGCAAGCAAACCACAGCTACACCTAAAAATATCGCCACAGTTTCTGGAATTATTCAGCGAAATCCAATGTCATCCGTCTGTAGAATTGCATCTGAGACTGGTTTTAAGCGTTCCAGCACGCAGAAAATACTGAGAAAGAGCCTACACAAGTTTACATTCAAAATTCAAACGCACCAGGCCATACCCGTACGAGCTGTGCAACAAAGGGTTGCCTTTGCTAATCAGATGCTCACAATGATTGATAGTGAAGGATTTGATGGTGGCTGCATCTGGTTTACAGATGGAGCACACTTCCACCTGAATGGATACGTGAATAAGCAGAACTGGCGATTTTGGGGTTCTGAAAAGCCACATTGGTGCGAAGCGAAACCCCTGTATTCTCCTAAAGTTACTGTGTGGGCTGCAGTATGCAGCAGAGGCATTATTGGCCCTTTTCTCATTCGAGAAACGGTCACTGGTGCACGTTACGTTGCAATTTTGGAACAATTTGTCGCCACACAGCAAGCGTTAGAATGTTAGAGGATCGACCAGGTACTGAATGGTTTATGCAAGATGGAACCCAACCACATCGGACTGAATAAGTGTTTCGCTTTCTTGAGGAATACATCGGGATTCGAGTCATTTCTTTGGAATATCCCAAATTTACTGGTGCAGGCATGGATTGGCCTCCATATTCGCCGGATTTGACTCCCTGTGACTTTTTTTGTGGGGCACAGTGAAAGACATGGTCTACCCGAAGCATCCCGCCACGCTGGACGAGCTTGAATCGGCGATCTCTGTGGCATGTGAATCCATTTCGGTTGAGACACTACGAAATGTGATGGCGAATTTCATTCTTCGTTTGCGCCACCTCTGTAGTGCCAATGGTGAACTTTTGAAAACATTGCGATGTGATTGTTTGCAAAGATAGTTTCCATACGATTATTTCACCTATGTATGCTGATATGAGCTGTACAGCGTACAGCGCCATCTGTTGGAGCTTTTGTAACTACTATTTCAAACTGCTGTATAAACTTCTTACAGCTTTCACAATAAACATACCGTTTACTGCATTCCTCTATCGATCTTTGTTTTCGAGATATTTAATTTTGAAATCAGGGAGCCCTTTTCTGAACACCCTGTAAGAAGCACATAGAAAACACACACACACGCACACACACACACACACACACACACACACACACACACAAAGATAATATGCAGACAAAATTCAAATTTGGCGCCGAACTCTCTGGTTGAACAAATGAACTCTGACTGGGCTGGAACACATAATAAACCACAATCACACTATGTTCAGCTGTCGTGAAAAGTGTTTTACTACGTTATTTGCGGAAAATGTTTGTTATAGTTACGTGCTTCGTGATTCATGGTGTGAGTTCCTGTTGTCATGTCCTAGTTCATGAACCACAGGCAACATATGAGTGGCCAAGTAAGTGGTCCTGACAGTCGGGATACAAGTTACTTTGGAATAAAGCTGGGCATCTCGGACATATTCTGAGTCGTGGTCACCTTTGTGCTCAGACAGCAAAGACTACCAAATCCACCAGTTAGTCCTTCAACCGTTAGGGGTAAAACTCAATGGGACCTGGGGCAAGTAAGGCCAGCAACCTGCTTCCCTGGTACTTTAAATATGATGCTGGCAACTGTCAGAGCAAAATACCTCGGACCTTTGGAGGTGACGGAATCCCACCTATAATTGACAAACCAAGGGCTCCTAAGATACGACTCGGCAAACGAATGGTAACGAGATGGGGAGCTATTAATATCAATGGGGGCTACTCTGGGAAGAAGGTAGAATTGGCAGAGGCTGCAAGTAAGATGGGGTTGGACGTTTTAGCTGTTAGTGACGTTTGGGTAAGGGGTGAGAAAGAAGAGGAAGTGGGAGAATACAAGGTCTACCTGTCAGGAATCAAAGCAGGAATAGCACAATGGGATGTAGGGCTTTACATCAGGAAAGAAATGGAACCAAGCGTAGTTGCAATAAGGTATGTAAGCGAAAGACTGATGTGGATAGATTTGACAGTGTCTAGCAAGAAAATTAGTATTGTGTCAGTATATTCGCATTGTGAAGGGACAGATCAAGATAAGATGGATAGTTTTTATGATGCACTCAATGATGTAGTTGTTAGTGTAAAGGACAAGGACAGTGTTCTGTTCAACGGGTGATTTTAATGCCAGGATTGGAAATCGAACAGAAGGGTATGAAAAGGTTTTGGGTAAATTTGGAGAGGATACGGAGGCCAACAGGAACAGGAAACAACTCTTGGATTTCTGTGCTAGTATGGGCTTAGTAATTACAGACTCCTTTTTTAAACATAAGACCACTCACCGGTACACTTGGGAAGGCAGGGGAACCAGATCTGTCATTGACTATATAATAACAGTTTCGGAATTCAGGAAGGCTGTGAGGGACACACGTGTATTCAGGGGATTCTTTGATGACACTGATCACTATTTAATCTGCAGTGAAATTGGTATTGTGAGGCCGAAAGGCCAGGAGGTCAGGTCCATATGTAGGAGGATAAGACTGGAGAAACTTCAGGATAAGTAAATCTGGCACAAGAACGTAACAGCGATCTCATAAAGGTACCAGTTAGTTGAATGTAGTCAATTACAGTCATTGGAAAAGGAATGGACAAGGTACAGGGATACAGTACTAGAAGTAGCTAAAGAATGTCTTGGAACAGTGGCGTGTAAAAGTAGGATGAAGCAAACAGCTTGGTGGAATGACACAGTCAAGGCAGCCCGTAAAAGGACAAAGAAGGCGTATCACAAATGGCTGCATACTAGAACTCAGGTAGACACAGAAAGTTATGTTGAAGAAAGAAACAAAGCCAAACAGATAATTGCAGCATCCAAGAAGAAATCTTGGAAAGACTTTGGAAACAGGTTGGAGACTATGGGTCAAGCTGCTGGAAAACCATTCTGGAGTGTAATTAGCAGTCTTCGAAAGGGAGGTAAGAAGGAAATGGCAGGTATTTTGGAGGGGTCAGGAAAACTGCTGATGAATCCTGTTGATGCCTTGGGCATATGGAGGGAATATTTTGAAGAGTTGCTCAATGTAGGTGAAAATGCGATCAGTAGTGTTTCAGATTTAGATGTACAATGGGATGGGAATGATGATGGAAATAGGACCACATTTGAGGAAGTGGAGAAAATGGTCAGTAGATTGCAGTGCAATAAAGCGGCTAGGGTGTATGAAATTAAGTCGGAACTCATCAAATACAGTGCACTGTCAGGTCTTAAATGGCTACACAGGATAATTGAAATGGCGTGGGAATCGGGACAGGTTCAATCAGACTGGACGAAAGCAGTAATCACACCAATCTTTAAACATGGAAAAAGAAAAGATTGTAACAATTACAGAGGTACCTCTTTAATCAGCATTGTCGTTAAAATCTTCTCAGATATTGTTGAAAGGAAAGTGCGAGTATTAGTTGAGGACAAATTGGATGAAAATCAGTGTAGGTTTAGGCCTCTTCGAGGTTGTCAGGATCAGATCTTACGGCAAATAATGGAGATGTGTTACGAGTGGAACAGGGAATTGTATCTGTGCTTTATAGATCTAGAAAAGGCATATGACCGGGTTCCTAGGAGGAAGTTATTGTCTTTTCTACCAGATTATGGAATAGGAGGCAAACTTTTGCAAGCAATTAAAGGTCTTTACATAGATAGTCAGGCAGCAGTTAGAGTTGACGGTAAATTGAGTTCATGGTTCAGGGTAGTTTCAGGGGTAAGACAAGGCTGCAACCTGTCTCCACTGTTATTCATATTATTTATGGATCATATGTTGAAAACAATAGACTGGCTGGGTGAGATTAAGATATGTGAACACAAAATAAGCAGTCTCGCATATGCGGAGGACTTAGTTGTGATGGTAGATTTGATTGAAAGTTTGCAAAGTAATATTTCAGAGCTAGATCAGAAATGTAAGGACTATGGTATGAAGATTAGCACCTCCAAAACGAAAGTAATGTCAGTGGGAAAGAGATTTAAACGAATTGAGTGCCAAATAGGAAGAACCAAGTTAGAATAGGTGGATGGTTTCAAGTACTTAGGATGCATATTCTCACAGGATGGCAACATAGTGAAAGAACTGGAAGCGAGGTGTAGCAAAGCTAGTGCAGTGAGCGCTCAGTTACGATCTACTCTCTTCTGCAAGAAGGAAGTCAGTACCAAGACTAAGCTATCTGTGCACTGTTCAATCTTTCGACCAACTTTGTTGTATGGAAGCGAAAGCTGGGTGGATTCAGGTTACGTTCTCAATAAGATTGAGGTTACGGATATGAAAGTAGCTAGGATGATTGCAGGTACTAGTAGATGGGAACAATGGCAGGAGGGTGTCCACAATGAGGAAATCAAAGAAAACTGGGAATGAACTCTATAGATGTAGCAGTCAGGGCGAACAGGCTTAGATGGTGAGGTCATGTTACACGCATGGGAGAAGCAAGGTTACCCAAGAGACTCATGGGTTCAGCAGTAGAGAGTAGGAGGAGTCGGGGTAGACCAAGGAGAAGGTACCTGGATTCGGTTAAGAATGATTTTGAAGTAATAGGCTTAACATCAGAAGAGGCACCAACGTTAGCACTGAATAGGGGATCATGGAGGAATTTTATAAGGGGGACTATGCTCCAGACTGAACGCTGAAATGCATAATCAGTCTTAAATGATGATGATGATGATGATAATAATAATGATGATGATGTGTGCATCACAACATCTCAGCATGATGCGGAAAATAGAAGTGCTTGCCACATTAAAACGTAAGTAAATACGAAAATAGGCGCGTAAACATCGCGAAAAACTAAATTACATTCTAGAAGATAGGTTAACTCCCAGCAAAAAACTTTCTCATCAACATTGTTTGGTTGCAGATGACAAGCTGCCTGTAGTAATTAACACAAAAATTATCCTGAAAATTCATGCACATCAAACATAAAGGTATTTACAAAAAGAAATTATCTGTTGTTTGAAATAAAAATGCACATAATTTTAGAATCATTTAACAAAAATGCAGAATAAATAAAAACGAAAACCCACTGACGATGGCACAGTGGTGCTGAAACATGTTTGGGTACTGAGAAAAACGGTGTTTTGCGTAACTGGCAGACTGCACATCCAAAAGTTCGAACATATTTCTGTTTTGGTCGCCATATGGGATTTGGCATACTTTGTGTGACTCATACATATTGAAAAATCGCAAAACAGAGGGTGAGGGATAATGCAACTTTCGCACATGGATGGAACATTTGCTTCTACAGGGATGCAAAAATTTAGACTCTCGAACATAAGGCTGGAGGTTCACAAAGGGAAGTAGAGACGTGTTATTGGGCTTTTCTGAGGCTGATCAACATATTAAATGATACAGTTAATGTAACTGGAAAGAAAGTAACCAGCTTAACTTTGAAGATTGACATAAATGAAAACTATGTACTTAAGGTGTGTCCTGCAAGGAGTTCTGCGTATTATATAACAAGATGTCGACTGAGCATAAAGTCATTGAAGCATGGAAGGCTGTTAAAGAGAAATTGTGACTGTTAAGATTAGGACATTTGGAGTGGAAGCAAACACTAAGAAAAACCTTTAAACCAATTACTGAATCTCTCAGACAACTCTCGACAAAGTTATGTGATGACACAATGCCACTGACAGTTTCATTAACAACAATGATGATAAGGTAGACAGCATGCACAGTGTCACCGCGGTAAAACTATCCATGCTGGCTATGCAGCTTATAAATTTAACAGCTAACACGATACAGATCAGTGATAGGGAATTTCAAAGTACACAATGCCTATTTAACCTTTTTTCCCCAAGTCCCTCAGAAACCACAAATTACTCAGCTAAAGATCTGGAAATGTACGGTGAAATGTTGCAGCTGAAAATATTACAGGTGGCAGATGTTCATAAGAGAGCTGATGGGAGACTAAAAAGTCAAAGCAGTACAAAGTACAAATCCATTATAAAAACTATCTTCCATGCAGAACACAGCAGCAGTGATGGTACTCACAGTCAGGATAAAAGAGTGAACAAATGATTCCCATAGTATATATACAATGATAAACCAAAACATTATATCCTTTGCTAAAATGACGTTGGCGCTGTCTGCTGGCATTGCGATCACGTGAAGCCATAACAAATGTATGTAAGTGGAGCAGAGATGGACGGGGCAATCTCCCTAGCGAGGATGTTGTTGTTGTTGTTGTTGTTGTTCTGGTCTTCAGTCCTGAGACTGGTTTGATGCAGCTCTCCATACTACTCTATCCTGTGCAAGCTGCTTCATCTCCCAGTATGTACTGCAGCCTACATCCTTCTGAATCTGCTTAATGTATTTATCTCTTGGACTCCCTCTACGGTTTTTACCCACCAATACTAAATTGGTGAGCCCTTGATGCCTCAGAACATGTCCTACCAAGTGATCCCTTCTTCTAGTCAAGTTGTGCCACAAACTCCTCTTCTCCCCAATTCTATTCAACACCTCCTCATAAGTTATGTGATCTACCCACCTAATCTTCAGTGGGCTGCAAATGGGGAAGTACATTGAGATAAGCGACTTTGACAAATAGCAGACTATTGTTACTTAGAACCTATGAACGAGTATCTCGAAAACGGCGAAGTACATATTTATGTCACCACAACTGAAAAAATATATTTACACTCTGATTAACAGGTCACACTGTTCCATATACTCACAACATTTACATCGACTGTCTCTTTCTCTGAATCTCACCATCCTCAACAAATGAGCAGTATCAGTATAGGTGAGTTTCAATCCCATTTCCACAAATGACCTGCTTATCATCAAGAGACGATAGACCGAATTTCGATTGCAACACAGTGTACAACTCATGCCCTTGCAAATGAATACTAGTTTGCTGCACCATACACCGCGGCTACTGTGGAATTCTACAAACACTGCTTTACAGGCAGTGCAAGTAGTCTTCATTCAAGAGCCCTTCATTCTGAATTATGCACCCCCTTTGCCTGCCTCTGATTGGGACCTCCCAGTGTGCAATATGCATACATATTTTATTGAGACCGACAAACTCCACAATCAGCAACTCGTTTGGCTCGTCTTTTATAAGGCCAATAAGCTTCTTGTCCTGTGGAACAATACTGTAAGGTTTATCAGCCACATATGAAGATGTGTCAAATGCATTATCATAGCGCCACGTTACTTCATATGGATTACAGCCCTTCACCTAATAATGAGACTGTCTATACCCATATAAAATAACTATGGATCTGCAAAATGGATTTTTACAAACTCATAACGAAATCGGTACATTTCCTTATGCCTTAACACCCATCCCATTCCGTTCTAATATGAATTCTGCGGTGTTTTCTTAAATTCTCCATTGCCTTACCGAAAACTGCATTATTCATTAATTTAGAAAAATCTTCTTCGAAATCACTTGTCACAGAAGCCGTCTTTTGGGTATTTAAATCGATATACTCCTTTGATCATGGTGACTACTTGAAGGAGGCAGGGTGTTTGATTTCAACGAGCTCCATTTCTAAGCTGAGACACTGCTGGAGGTTACAGTAGTGAAGAACGTATCTCTGCTCGTTTCCCAGCATTGTCATCGGTTTTGGGTAGAGTCACCTTGTGAAACTAGTTGCTCTGAACATACTGACTAATTGCTATGCGCATAATGCAAACTAATAGGGTATTCGAGTTCTGACTCGATAAAATATCCTACACAAGGATCAACTGCCACACTAAGAACATTTTCACATAATCTGACGCATTCATATTTGGACAACCATTGAAACTTGGGCAGCGATTCTTGCATGGCTTGCATATGTAAGACATTGACATCATGATCTACAATGTACCCCGAATCGTTAGATGCATTGAACTTCCCACCCATCCATGGGTTATTTGGCTTGGTGTGCCTTTGGAACTGGTGGCAAAGTCCAACTCAGATCATACACTCAAGGAAAAGTAGCTTGATGTTGACTTCCTTTTTCTTGAGCGTAGGATCAAAAAATGGCTCTGAGCACAATGGGACTTAACATCTGAGGTCATCAGACCCTAGAACTTAGAACTACTTAAACCTAACTAACCTAAGGACATCACAGACACCCATGCCCGAGGCAGCATTCGAACCTGCGACCATAGCAGTCGCGCGGTTCCGGACTGACGCGCCTAGAACTGCTTGGCCACTCCGGCTGGCGAATGTAGCATCCCAAGACAATCCAGATGCTGTGTAGAAAAAGGCAGTGTCCAGAGTATACATGGTCATGCATACACTCCAGAATTTCTCAAAGCCATCAGCAAGCAAACATATATCCATGTCTATATAAAGTTTTGCAAACTCCCGTAAAGTTAGGATGTTTAATTCCTGCCAAAGATTCACAGTATGCTCACACTCTGAAACAGATATGGCATCACCTGAAAGGTTACTGGTGAATGTAGTTATTTTGGGTAGAACGTTTTTGTCAAGTTTTTCCATAGAATTTAGATACTCACATGGGAAAACCACTCTCCTTCTCACAAGCTGAAACTTTGTGTCATCAGGATGTACATCTCGAGTGGTGTGGATATCCTCCTGAGGTAGAGTTTCAACAAGTTTCTGGAGTTTTGCCTGCACAATTGCGAATACATAGAAAGAAGGATCCTTTATTGTATGATTATATGATAGCGGAACAAACACTGGTAGCAGTTACTTCTGTAAAATATCTGGGAGTATGTGTGCAGAACGATTTGAAGTGGAATGATCATATAAAATTAATTGTTGGTAAGGCGGGTACCAGGTTGAGATTCATTGGGAGAGTGCTTAGAAAATGTAGTCCATCAACAAAGGAGGTGGCTTACAAAACGCTCGATCGATCTATACTTGAGTATTGCTCATCAGTGTGGGATCCATACCAGATCGGTTTGACGGAGGAGATGGAGAGGATCCAAAGAAGAGTGGCGCGTTTCGTCACAGGGTTATTTGGTAACCGTGATAGCGTTACGGAGATGTTTGATAGACTCAAGTGGCAGACTCTGCAAGAGAGGCGCTCTGCATCGCAGTGTAGATTGCTCGCCAGGTTTCGAGAGGGTGCATTTCTGTATGAGGTATCGAATATATTGCTTCCCCCTACTTATACCTCCCGAGGAGATCACGAATGTAAAATTAGAGAGATTAGAGCGCGCACAGAGGCTTTCAGACAGTCGTTCTTCCCGCGAACCATACGCGACTGGAACAGGAAAGGGAGGTAATGACAGTGGCACGTAAAGTGCCCTCCGCCACACACCGTTGGATGACTTGCGGAGTATAAATGTAGATGTAGATGTAAATATAGTGAGTTTAGGAACTAGAGTGTAAGTCTTGCCGTCATTAGTTTGGAGAATGAACTATATTTCTTGATGGTCTCAGGCAGGTCACTGACCTAAACTTTCCCCACAACGAAATCAGCCAAGTGCTCAACAAGAAAGTCAGCATCATACCCACTCAAACTGTGAAAGAAAACGGGCCTGTGCCAGGATAATTTATTCTTGAAGTTGCATGCATTGTGAGCTGCACCACGGAACTTCCCCATTGGGTAATGGTGGTCTCTATGAGGAGTTTCCGCTTTTATATCTAATGGCAGCCCACAAATATGATAGTAAACTGCCTTCTCGTATAAATTATCATTCCCCTGCGATTTAGTCGTGGGAAATTTGCTGGTGTAAAGCTTATCAATCTCCCATGAAAGTTTTTGAGCTCAGTGAGCATCGAAATTGCAATCTTATCCCCAACAAATGATCTGTGGTGGGTGAGACTCAAATCATCTGAACAAACAACTTGGTACACTGCTGAATGTGGTACATGTTTTCTGTGACGGTACTATGTGAGGCTTTAGGATCACCTTCACTGCACGTCACAGTAGTGACAAGGCACTCAAAGTCAGCATACACTACAAAGTGACTCCTCACGATGGGCATTCTTAAACTTCAAAAATTTGTTTTCCTCGGTGGGCATTTCAACATGCAACAGTTTCTTGGTAGAACAATCCACAAGATCCTTTGCTATGAACTAGCTTGTGGAAAACACTTTCAAATATCTGAGGCAAAAGTGCCATTTACTGTGATGGATTGACATTGGGAGGGAGAGAGGGTGGGATATCTCTTTGAACCACAAGTAGTGGCGATTGTGTTCTCCAGTGAATAGCAGCATGTTTACATGCAATCCACACTGACCAAATAATTCAGAGGAATGAAAGGGCCTGACGATTTTATTTGAAACTTAGCATCATCTGACTTACACTCCTTGAGGTAATAAACATTAACTGATGTACCGGTATTCCATGCCTCAAATTTAGGAATGACCTGAAAGTTTAATGGCAAGCTCAACACTATCAATGTTATAAGATACACTAACGTCAATATTCCTACTTTATCAAGGCATACACGGTGGACCTTTCTTGTAATTCCTCTTGCGAGTCAGGATTGACTATGCAGAACAAAATTCGTCTTCCTAGTGTTGCTTGCTGCTTGGATGCTGTACCTTTTGGAAGCTTGATGTGGCTGGACCCGCCGTTTAATGCATCAAAGACATGTGAGTTTATATCAAAGTGCAGTACTTGACTGAGTGCTTCACCAGATCCTCTAACTTCCATCTTGAACACATTACTAGGAACCTCTCATATGTGAGAACACAAAAGGCCAGCAATGTTTACGTCATTCGATGCCCCACATATTGCCTACCATGCAATCACAATATTGGCTGCTGATAGCAACATGGGACAGCACTGGAGGTATTCATTGGTGAGCACAGCTTGAGGCTACAGAGTGTAGCTGAACTGTTTAGTCGACGAGTACTTCACAACAAGGCTACAGTGTTAGTGGCGTTGATGCAAAGCAGAGCAATGGCAACGATAAACAAAGCAAACATTGCATTGTATCTACAAAACAGAAGCCAAAGTTGACATTTAGTCAGAAAGGAACGCAACAAACTCCACAGATTGAGAAAGAAGTGGCAGATGAAATATTAGCGTTTCTGCTAGATGAGTCAGTGGAATGCGTGGGGTTGTATATACTTGACTGTACATGAGGAGTGCAATGATGACGATAAGTTTTGCTAAGTGGAAGTGATAGTGAAAAAGGTGTCAGGCCATTTAGTTCATCATCCTTGTCGGACAAGGAGCCACAAATCCCGTCTCCAGTGAAATGTATTAAAGAATAGTTGTCCAAGAAGCAGGTACTAAACATAATTATGTACATGGAACATCATCCACAGCAGAGTAAAAAAAAGAAAGAAGTTATAGACACGTTTAGAATAAGGCCGCTGCAATATGACTGCATGGTGCATAAGAAAAACTAAGGATATTCATGGAAGGACAAGACACACTTTTTACAAAAACTGGTACTTGCACATTTCAGGGATGCTCGGTACAATTTATAGGATCTGCATGATAATGTGCTATTATGTCATGCACATCAAATAGTGTGTGACACAGATTACAGAGATTTTAATGGAAACTATGGATGGCTGCACAACTTCAAACAGTTTTCTTACTGTGAAGACACAATTATAACGAAATTTCAAACAAAGAGACAATTTGATGATGCACAGGAAACTGCAGGACTGGCTAGAAAATTTGTAGATGAGATAAACAAACATATCCTACCATTCAGTAAGGAATTTGTTTTCATCTCCGACTAATCGGAATTTGAAGAAGGAATTCAAATGAAAGGGACCCAGGACATTAGAGGTACCAAAAGAGTTGTATCAAGATCAACTAATATTAATGCCTTAACTCATTTGCATACAATTATGCTGACTTAATCTGGATGGTGAATTGGCTGGAAACTTATTTATTGTGCTGCAAGAAATTGGAGGTGCTCTATCATCTACTATTCTTAGTTTCTGGCGTGATCTTGCGAGGGCAGTAGGGAATATTTACGTCACAACACGCAAGAATAGGAAAATGAGCATAAGAAAACTACGACTACGGTATTGACACTGTTTTTGGCCAATAACTGGTCAGAATAACTAGCTTTTGATTGATTCCTTGTCCATGTGTAAAAATGTGCTCAGAACGTTGGGGATGGGATGTATTTTGCTATTGTTCACAGGGTCAGTCCTTGTGGCATGTCTGGAAAACAGATCTCAGAGCGTTTCAGTTTGCAAGTGAGAAGACAGGAAGCATACTCTTCAACATCCTGGTCTTTCTTCCAGTGACATTTAAGCGCCCATGTGTTCTGAGAAGATTAGAATGCTGGACAAGCTGAGAAATGTCTCACAACCATCCTCAAAGAACCAGTTTACATGTGATAACTGGAAACACTGCTTCTGCAGGGCTTCCCACAGATGCAACACTTCGACACTTAACAATCTGCAGGTGGCTTGACAGAAAGTGCTTCGTGTTTAATGTGGTCAGAGGCACTTAGGTGTGCAGGTGTTCAAGCAGGTTTCGACAGGCCAGAGGCTATCTGTTTAGTTCTGGGAAATATGCTTGGTGGCCTTTATGAGAAAACAGGAAACACTTTGTTCATAACATTTTAGCTGCACTGTTTTCCCCATTTCAGGCAGTCAGTGTACAGGGGGATGATGTCATCTGCCGATGCCATCAACGTGATGTTGCCACATCATTTTGCATCCGCCATCTTGAATAACTTTGGCAACTCTTCAGACAGATCTTGTTCACCCTTTGCCCCACTACCAGTACCTGCAGTAGCTGTAGCTAGAGGTTAGTGTTGTTATGGAATGCAATTGCTACATAAGGATTTATGTGTGCAGTGCTGCATTGAGTGGCAGTGCAGTACTTGATGTCCATGGGACCACTCCACAACATTGTATTTGCTTAAATAAAGATGTTGTAATTTCTACTATCGTATCCCAACAATAATGATGGTTGTTTCAACGTTAAATGCACGTATCAGCAATGCTGATAATGATATCTGATGGGAGCAGGAGTTCCTTATACTTTTCAAAAAAGTTCTGTGTCATTACTAAAAAGTGGGTACTTGTATGACTTTGGAAGTAGTCGAAACAAGTAAGTAATTATTATCACTTATCTATGTGAGATACTTGTTTATAACACACACATAAACACTGTAATAAAACTGTTTACTGTCAGATAAATGTACTAACCGAACTTGGATCATTTGAAATGGTCAATTCCCAAGTTGAAGACTCAAAATCCAGAAATCCACTACCATATAGCCATACGAATATTTATTAACGTCAACATATATAAACACTTAATGTAATTATGATGATGATGATTATGGACTTCGTAAAACGATAAGCAGCGATAAACAAATATTTGTACTTTATTTTTGAAATGAATGTTTCAAAGATGATTTTGCACAAATAAAAAGAAGTATGGTAGAATTTTCTTTGCTACATGTTGGATATAAATCTTTGTCACTGGGCAGTTTTCAGTACGAATTTGAAGTGCAAGGATGAAGTACAATTTATACGTGTTGTGTTAACATGGTGGTTGATGTTGATTTGTATTATGAAGTGAAATATATCTATTCAACAACAGAAAGTCCGCCACTGTTTCATATTATTTAACAAAATGAAGCCAAGCATCCTCTAGACCAGCATACAAAGTTGCACTTAAGAATGGACTACGAGCCTGCAACTTATAACAAAGAAGAAGAATAAAAGATGAGTATTATGAAAAGTGTTTATTCAAATTCTACCGTTGCTATTTCTCCCTTCAGTGTGTCACTATCTCAACGTGCCAGGTGCTGTGAAAATGTGACCAGCCACTCAAATTATTAACTTACTTAAAAATTACTAAATCAGCTTCAGGCTACAAGAGGATGGTGATGATCAAATATGGTGGCGTCGTCTGGGATTTTCTGAATGTTAATTGTGAATACTGAGTTGGCCTATTTTTCTTGTTGGCATTAAAAGTATATATATTGCGAAAATTTTATATGAATGATTGGCCAAATATGAAACACAGCTATGGAACAGCAGCAGTAGTCTCAAAAGGAGTTCGCAAACAACAAGCTGAAAAAGATGAAAAATAAAAAGTGAAGTGAAAAATTAACAATGTCCATCTCCAACAACAAAGATAAGTACTGGAAATATTTTCTTTCTTTTTTTCTTTTAGTGGTGAAGTGTCTTGTTGAATAACTATTAACAATGACTGTCATTGAACAGGAATCTGAGTAATGGGGAGTAATACAGACATGGGAGGGTTAAGCAGTGTTGTAGAAAAAGAATAGAAAAGCTTTATTGATGAAGCAGTAGAATAGAATAAAGACGCTAATAAATTAAAGAAATTAGTAAAACGAGATGATAATAATGATATAAGTAGCATGTTGACATTGTTAAAAAAAATGAACAATTATAATAAGGATCAGTTAATAAAAACTAGCAATGACCAAGCATGTTGACATTGTTAAGAAAAATGAACAATTATAATAAGGATCAGTTAATAAAAACGAGCAATGACCAGTTGTCAAAAAGTAATGAGTAACTTGAAAATCATAAAGAAGAAAGTAAGCAACAGTTCATAGAATTCGGTCATTCAATAGGAGCGTTATTTGATTGTATCATTAAAAATACAGCTCAGCCAAACACAATCAATAAAAAAATTGAGAGATTAGATGGTCGAGTAGAATCTGCTGAGTCTAAAATGAAAGAAATTGAACTTTAATTTGACACTGAAGGAAAAATGTCAACGATGAGATCACTGAAGGTAGGGGAAAAAAAATAAAATTGCTTTTGTAAAAGACAATAGACACCAAATTCACAGAAAATGTATTATTAAGTTACAACAAAACCAGCACCCTAAAAAGTAATATTTCTGTTCTGTGCAAAAAGGCTGAAGAATTGTCCTATGATGTAGTTAATAGAAATCTTATAAACAATATTAGCAACAAGTTTTGCAACATTCCAGTGAAAGGTGAAGGTATTTTAGATCGTGTAGATTTTCTGATACATTGCAGAGACAATTTTGTGTCTAATATGACCGATATTATAAAAATAAAGTTTGTTAAGAAGTTTCTAGAAGATGAAGCATTACGTTTGACCAATCAGTTTACTAATGATGACACAACCTAAGCAGATTTTGAGAAACTATATTTCAACAGATTTTGGTCAGAGGCTGAACAAGATAGCATAGAAACTGAATTTCTCAATGGGCTAAAATAGAGGGATGGGCATATTAGCATGAAACAGTTTTACAAAAATCAACTCACAAAATTAGCTCATTTGAACAAACCTTTCGATGAACTTACCTAGATGATGCTTTAAAAAAGAAGTTACAAGCTAAGGTACAGTGGGACCTAGTCTAGAGGCCAGATGACACAATAGATAAGTTTGTAATATGTTGATAAATTAGATAGAGTTTTGGAAAATACAGGGAAATACCATCACAATAGGTACACACATTTTGAAGGAAGTAGTAATCATAATTAGCAGAGTAATAATCAAAACAGGAGGGAACATAGTAATTGCAATGGTAACAATTATCAGCAGAAGGAAAACAGTAGAGCAAGTGGTAACAATTTTCATTCTGGAAAGCAACATAGTAATAGTTGCAACAACAACAACAAATGTATCTGTTCAACAAAAAAAATTATATGTGTCTGTTCTACAAAAAATAATGTTGTAGAAACAAAATGTTTTGTGCTATATATAAAGAACTATGTAGTTACAGGTTTTAGTGCAAACAATTTAAATGTGGTAACTTATAATTTTTCTTTTGCTGTGTTACTTTTCTACAGATTATAAATAAGTCATTAGTTATATTTTATTATGTTCTTTCATGAAAAGCTATTAGTTTCTTACAGTGTTATTTATCAATGTTAGACTAATGTTTTAACTAACTAATGATTTGAAAAGCTGAAGCTTTAAGTACAAATCTCAGTCAGTCCCTGAGCATTTATCAGTTCTTAATATAACTGTCTTTGCAGTATATCATGAATTAGTACTAGTGTCATTTCCATGTTATTTTTAGTCATGATATTCATGTAAAAAGACTCTGTAATCTGAAGGAAGACCATTACAGCATTTCTTTTTGCTGTCTAGAATTATTTGTCATTCATTGAATCATTGATACTTCTTTTGTACTGATTTTGGGAATGTGTAGGGAAGGCAGCAGTCCATTTGTCACAAAAAAGTACAGTTTCTTGTGCTGTATATAATTTATCTTGTCTTTACTATGATAAATACTTTTTCTGATGTTTAATATTATTTTTGTATATGTATTGAACTTTCTTGTCACCCCATTGAATCAGTGTACTATATGTAGATGTAAAAGAAGAATTTAAATATGACAGCGACAAATAGTTAATAAACAGCACTTTAAAACAAATTTCAGAGTTGTTAACATTTTTGGCATAACTTATGGCCAACTTTTTATACAAGTAACTAAATAACTAGTTTTCAGAAAAACGTGTAGAATGAGATAGTTGTCTCATTCTGTAACATCATTTGAAAGACTTGAAAAGCAATTTTTCATATGTTATTGTATAATGTATTATGTGGATTGGAAAAATGTTGGTAGCAATCAGGAACTAAAGGACAAAATGAGTGATAAAACTGATGGTCTTGCACATGGACTTAAGGTAGGGAGTCTGCTGACTTTGGTAAGCACTCCACTTGGCCATTAGTGCCTTCCCTAACTTTATGCAGCAATTCTTAATTTCTGGTGCACTCTATTCTAATTCTTTCCTGTCAGAGATCTATTCCAACTGTACTCTTCAATTTTTTTCTTTACTCTATTTTTGTCTGGGATCTATACTATTTTATGTAACTCTGCTTCTGTGGAAAAAGTGATCTGATAGTTCTATCCTTCAAGCACCTGCCATATCATGCATAAAAAATTCCTGCAAAATAGGGCAAGAAATAATTTTTGTTCTAGCATATTTTTATGTGCTGAGGATTCAGTGTTCTGTGTAAAATTTAAATTTGGAAGTAAGCAGATTCTGGTACCTATTCTGGATGATAAATTAGAATCAACTGTGGAGTTTGGTACAATGAATGTGTACTGTGGTGATAGTAGGTTAATAATGGGCCACAGTAACAATATTGAAGGAAGTAAAGTGGAGAGTGCATCAGTGAAAGTCAGTGATTATTGAGTACAGGCAGTAGGGCCTAAATTTGGTATTTTTATGGGTAGTATGTTTCTTAAAATGGTTAAACATTCTCATGAAATACAGGTCCTACTGTCATGCCACTATCATAAAATCAATGAACGTGGCTTTATGTGAAAGGACAGAGTTACAAGCACATACACTATGTGATCAAAAGTATCCAGACACGCGCAAAAACATACGTTTTTCATATTAGGTGCATGTGCTGCCACCTATTGCCAGGAACTCCATATCAGAGGCCTCAGTAGTCATTAGACATCGTGAGAGAGCAGAATGGGACACTACATAGAACTCAAGGGCTTTGAACGTGGTCGGGTGATTTGGTGTAACTTGCGTCATACATCTGTACGCGAAATTTCCACAATCCTAAACATCCCTAGCTCCACTGTTTCCGATGTGATAGTGAAGTGGAAATGTGAAGGGACATATACAGCACAGCCAGCCGGGGTGGCCGAGTGGTTCTAGCCGCTACAGTCTTGAACCGCGCGACCGCTACGGTCGCATGTTCGAATCCTGCCTTGGGCGTGGATGTGTGTGATGTTCTTAGGTTAGTTAGGTTTAAGTAGTTCTAAGTTCTAGGGGACTGATGACTTCAGCAGTTAAGTCCCATAGTGCTCAGAGCCATTTGAACCATTTTGTACGGCACAAAAGTGTACAGGCCGATCTTGTCTGTTCACTGACAGAGGCCACCGACAGTTGAAGAGGGTCATAAACTGTAAGAGGCAGACTTCTATCCCGACCATCTCACAGGAATTCCAAACTGCATCAGGATCCACTGCAACTGCTATGACAGTTAGGGGGGAGGTGAGAAAACTTGGATTTCATGGTTGAGCGGCTGCTCATAAGCCACACATCATGCTGGTAAATGCCAAACGACGCCTCGCTTGGTGTAAACAATGGACGATTGAACAGTGGAAAAACGTTGTGTGGTGTGACGAATCACAGTACACAATGTGGCGATCCGATGGCAGGGTGTGGGTATGACGGATGCCTGGTGAACATCATCTGCCAGCGTGTGTAGTGCCAACAGTAAATTTGGAAGCGATGGTATTATGGTGTGGTCATGTTTTTCATGGAGGGGGCTTGCCCCCCTTGTTGTTTTGGGTGGCACTATCGGAGCACAGGCCTACATTGATGTTTTAAGCAGCTTCTTGCTTCCCATTATTGAAGAGCAATTTAGAAATGGTGACTGCATCTTTCAACACGATCGAGCACCTGTTCATAATGCACGGCCTGTAGTGGAGTGGTTACACGACAATAACACCCCTGTAATGGACTGTCTTACACAGAGTCCTGACCTGAATCCTATAGAACACCTTTGGGATATTTTGGAACGTCGACTTCGTGCCAGGCCTCACTGACTGACACCGATACCTCTTCTCAGTACAGTTCTCCGTGAAGAATGGGCTTTCATTCCACAAAAAGCCTTCCAGCACGTGATTGAAAGTATACCTGCGAGAGTGGACGCTGTCATCAAGGCTAAGGGTGGGCCAACACAACATTGAATTCCAGCATTACCATTGGTGGGCACCACAAACTTGTAAGTCTCTTGAGCTAGGTGTCCGGATACTTTTGATCACATAGTGTATTTTTGTTAATCACCTTTTGCTTATCACGTAAATTTTATACGACATTTGGTAACAACTGGAGAGCTACAGAACAGGTAAAAAGTCAAACTTTGTAATTGTTTTGAAAATTCATAAGAAAAGAACTCTGTAAAGCAAAATTTTTCTCCTGTCCTCATTTGAACAACGTAATGATACTAAGTTAGTCAAAAAGAGTTGTATATCATATAATGATGAACTTGTGATTTGTTATACTCCAAATATTGTTGGCATATATAAACATATATAAACTCTTAATGTAATTATGATGATGATTATAGACTTCTTGAAATGATATGCAGTGATAAACAATTATTTGTACTTTATTTTGGAAATGTATGTTTTAATGAAGATTTTGCACAAATAGAACGATATATGATGGTATTTTCTTTGCTACATGTTAGAGATAGATCTTTTCTTTGATCCGTTTTTAGTACGATCTGGCCACTGTGGCCAAGCGGTTCTAGGCACTTCAGTCTGGAATCGCACTGCTGCTATAGTCGCAGGTTCGAATCCTGCCTCGGGTATGGATGTGTGTGATGTCCTTAGGTTAGTTAGATTTAAGTAGGGGACTCATGATCTCAGATGTCAATTCCCATAGTTCTTAGAGCCATTTGAACCATTTAGTACGAGTTTCAAGTGCGAGGATGGAGTAGAAGTTATGTGCATTGTGTTAACATGATAATTTATGTTGATTTGTATTGTGAAGTGAAATGATTGAAAATATATCTATTCAACAACAGAAAGTCTGCCATTGTTCATATTATTTAACAAAATGAAGCTGAGCATCCTCTAAATCAGTATACAAAGTTGTGGTTCAGAATGGACTACGAGCTTACAACTTTCAACAAAGAAGAAGAATAAAAGGTGAGTATTATGAAAAGTGTTTATACAAATTCTAGCACTGCTACCTCTGTCTACAATGTGTGTCTATATCAGTGTGTCACGTGCTGGGAAAATATGACCAGTCGCCAAAATTACTAACTTACCTCAAGTTTAATAAATCAACTTTGGACTACAAGACGATGGTGACACTCAGAGCTCCAGGTTAGTACAAATACAAAAGGAAGTTAAGTACGAATTTCCAGGACTATAGGAGACAGTCAATTGCTTAAATGTGTAGATTCTGTAAATAATATGTCGTGGTATTTGTTAAACTTTATCTACAAATGTAAAAAGTGTTTTTTTTTAAATCAGAGAAACTGTAACAAACAGCCCTGGAAGTATAGATAGCGATGGGGGAAGACTATTACACAAAAGGCTGAGGCATACGTCAGGTGTGCAGACCACAACTGAGGAATCTATCTGATACTCTGACCATGATGTGCAGAATACAAGTGACAAGTTAGTCTGGTGATTTGACTGGTGGGGTAAAAGTCGTAATTTTTGGGAAATAGATCATTATAATTGGATATTATATAATGGCGAGATGTCATTAATAATTATGATAAAAGCGACATTTTTAATAATGGTGATAAAAGTGGTATGTATTTCATTATGGAATAAATAATAGTTATATGAGTGATCAGTAATAAATAATTATAAATGACATATTTTTATACAATGTAAGGGGGCTAGGCCAAGTGGCTGATTTATAGAGAACAATGGATCTCTTCCCTTATGAAGACTTTAAACCATAATATTGAGGTAGAACAACCGTACCAGGATTTTGGACCACACTCTTGAAGGACAACTGTCTCTGGACGGTGATCCATGACCTTGACCCCTGTGCTTTTCTTCACAATGGTACTGCCCCCTATCGAACTGTAGCTGTGGAAGTCTGCGAAGATGATTCTGAAGTGCTAATGGGCTTCCTCATGCCTATGTTTTAGGTGGCATTCTGTGAGACAGTGGTCGACCGTTTAGAACTTACTTGTGAGTAAAAGGAAACGGAATGTAACCAAGCGAACTGCTCGGTTTCCTGACCTCCCTACAGACTATATTTCACATCGCATCAGAAGGAGTTTTTTACTTGCAGACCTCATGTCCTGGTCGCTATCATGATAAGATCAAATTTGCAAGGAGTGTGGTTTTTATTGATTATGGAGCTCAGAGGGGTCATTATTGACAGTAGATCACATGGTTCAATATTCTGCAATGTTACTAGGGGCAATTACAATTTGTATTGACGTTAATTCCGCTGTATCGAATTCTCATAGCCATACCATATACACTGGTGAGCTAAAACATTAACATCACTTGCTTAATAGCATGCTGGAACGTAATACAGCAACGATTCTGCATGGAAGCGATTCCACAATCCGTCGCTAGGTTTCTGGAAGTATGTGACACCAGACGACTGTACACAGATCACGAAATTCTCATAAATTATGGACCAGGGGTTTGGAGTGTGGAGTTGATGTCTGATGGTGTTCCAAGTATGATCCATTGGATTCATGTCAGGCAAATTTGGTAGCCAAGAGATCCACTTGAGTACTCTATAGTGCTCATCAAACCTATGTAACCCAATTTTGGCATTGTGACACGAACATATATCCTGCTGGAAGATGCCATCACCTTAATGGAAGACATCAAACATTAACAGAGGTGGTCCATAATAATGTTCATGTAGTCCATAGCTGTAATAGGTTCTTGGATTAGTATCACATCTCTCATGGCAGCCCAGATGAATATCCTCCATAGCAGAATGCGGCATACACTGGCCTGTATCCAGAGCACAGTACGTATTTTGAGTAGCTGTTTACCTTGATGACGATGTGTCCAGACTCAACCAATGATTTCGTGTAACAAGCAACCTGATTCATCAGACCAAGCAAAGTGTTTTCACTGATCCATGATCCAATCGATATGACACTGTGCCCACTGCAGTCATAACTTACGATATCGTTGGGTCGACAGAAAAAACCAGTAGGGGACGACCGCAGCTGAGCTCCATGTTCTACAATGTGTACTGAATGTTGTGCTCCAAAACACTTTTGCCCATATCAGCAACGCACTCTGTCGTTAGATCTGCCACAGTTTGCTACCTATTCTTCTTTCCAGTCCGTGCAAGCCTGCGATCTCCACGTTCAGTGATGAGGCGTGGACGTCCAACAGCTTGTCGTCTACTAGTGCTTTCTCCATGCTAGTAGTTTCCATAGATGCTCACGACAGTAGCATGAAACAGCTGCCAGCTTTGTCACCTTCAAGAAACTCATTTCTTGGTGCCTGGCCCTAACAATCTGCCCTTTGTGAATAGATTTCTTCACTTGTAACCTGTGTCATCGCTAGAACGATTTCACACCATTCGCCTCTCCTGGACTTACGCACTTCCTTTACATTATGTGGACGTTGGCAGCTCTGCAGCCAGGTGACTAGCACGAGTTACGTTGTTCTCGTGAAGATAAGTCATTTTAGATTATGAAAACACTTAGTTGAGTACTGATTAAATGGTAAATAGGTGTATTATTGTGCTCTTCAAGCGTACCATTAAAGGTTTCATTTTTCTTTACGTAATATAGCAGAAAACGCGAAAAGATCGTACAATCGGGTTACAGTCGTATTTTCTGTTTACGTTTGACAGCAGCAAATCTATAGAATTTCGTTTCATTGTTCTTTGCTCTCTCTAACAATTTAACTGTAGCGTACCTCTAAATTATTTAACTCACATTTCCGGAGAGTAGCGTAAAGTTTAAGTTGTTGTTTCAGAAACTTTGCACTGAAGTTTTTGTTTACACACGGTTGTGTATAGGCAAAATTCGAAGAGTCATATTTTCGTGTTTCTCTGTAATTTAACTGACTTATTCTTAATAAACTATTACGTTTATCATGAGTGAAAAGTAAATGAGACTTATCAGTGGTTTTGTAGGATATGTAATAGAGACAGGAAGATACTATAAGAGGAGGGGAAAACTGCCGCCCTTCAGGCTGAGTTAGACAAGGCCAGGGGAGATCATGACAGGTTAAGGAGAGAGAAGGGTAAAGAGAGGTGGGAAGTGGTAACAGGCAACAGGAGGAACAGACCTAGAACTTTGTCTGACAGCTTCGTGGTGAATGTGGAAAATATATTTGACCTGTTGCTTCAGTTAGAAGCTGGTGAACCTCAAGCAATTGCAGGGGTAGACAGGACACAACACATTTTCATCAGCAAACTGAAAAGTAAGAATGAAGGGAAATCAGTAAAGAGAAAGAAAGTGTTGTTGTTAGGTAGTTCCCATGGAAGAGGTGTTGGCCAACTTTTGCAGGATGAACTAGGATCAGAATACCAGGTCACCAATCTTTTTAAACCTAGTGCTGATCTGGAGCAGGTGACAGAGGATTTAGGATCACTTTGCGAAGATTTCACTAAGGAAGACACAATGGTTATAGTGGGTGGGCCAGGTAATGGTATTGACAGAGATCCTGGGTTTAGTATAGAGTGTGACCTGGCAAAGATTGCATCAGCATCGAAGCATACTAGTGTTGAGTTTGTATCTGTTCTTGGGCGTCATGTCCGACCTCATTTGAACTCTTCTGTCAAGAGAGTTAATTTGGAGTTGGAATGGCTGCTTATGTCAGGTGCAGGGTCACACATTGGTGTGGTTCCTGTTGATTCTCTCGACAGGTGGGATTATATTGGCATGGCTTTCACCTCAACAGGAAAGGGAAGGGTAAATTGGCTGGGAAAATAGCAGGAAAGTAAAAGAGGGGAGGCACTGTCATGAGTGATAAAATATCAGTGGTTATGGTAGGGAAGACACAAAGAAACCAATTTTAAGAGAGGTTAGGATTGAGACACACCTTCAGTTTGAGAAAGGAACCGAGAAACACAATTCTAGCTTATTACATAAGCATAAACAGCTGTTGGTTAAGTCTTTTCAACAACCAGCAGAAATTTCAACTCTACCCAATTTTAGCTCAAACAATGTGAAATGTCAGCTATCTTTATTGCAACAAAATATTCGAGGACTGACAAATAAAATTAATGAATTAATTATCTGTACAGATGAATTGGCATCCTCAAACACAGCTAACATAATCTGCCTTTCTGAACATCATGTGACCACTGGTATAGAACTTTTAAGTGTTACAGGATTTAGGTAAGTGTCTCACTTTTGTAGAGCAGAAATAGATAAAGGAGGAGTTGCCACATTCATTAGGAACTGCACTCCTGGAAATGGAAAAAAGAACACATTGACACCGGTGTGTCAGACCCACCATACTTGCTCCGGACACTGCGAGAGGGCTGTACAAGCAATAATCACACGCACGGCATAGCGGACACACCAGGAACCGCGGTGTTGGCCGTCGAATGGCGCTAGCTGCGCAGCATTTGTGCACCGCCGCCATCAGTGTCAGCCAGTTTGCCATGGCATACGGAGCTCCATCGCAGTCTTTAACACTGGTAGCATGCCGCGACAGTGTGGACGTGAACCGTATGTGCAGTTGACGGACTTTGAGCGGGGGCGTATAGTGGGCATGCGGGAGGCCGGGTGGACTTACCGCCGAATTGCTCAACACGTGGGGCGTGAGGTCTCCACAGTACATCGATGTTGTCGCCAGTGGTCGGCGGAAGGTGCACGTGCCCGTCGACCTGGGACCGGACCCCAGCGACGCACGGGTGCACGCCAAGACTGTAGGATCCTACGCAGTGCCGTAGGGGACCGCACCGCCACTTCCCAGCAAATTAGGGACACTGTTGCTCCTGGGGTATCGGTGAGGACCATTCGCAACCGTCTCCATGAAGCTGGGCTACGGTCCCGCACACCGTTAGGCCGTCTTCCGCTCACGCCTCAACATCGTGCAGCCCGCCTCCAGTGGTGTCGCGACAGGCGTGAATGGAAGGACGAATGGAGACGTGTCGTCTTCAGCGATGAGAGTCGCTTCTGCCTTGGTGCCAACGATGGTCGTATGCGTGTTTGGCGCCGTGCAGGTGAGCGCCACAATCAGGACTGCATACGACTGAGGCACACAGGGCCAACACCCGGCATCATGGTGTGGGGAGCGATCTCCTACACTGGCGGTACACCACTGGTGATCGTCGAGGGGACACTGAATAGTGCACGGTAAATCCAAACCGTCATCGAACCCATCGTTCTACCATTCCTAGACCGGTAAGGGAACTTGCTGTTCCAACAGGACAATGCGCGTCCGCATGTATCCCGTGCCACCCAACGTGCTCTAGAAGGTATAAGTCAACTACCCTGGCCAGCAAGATCTCCGGATCTGTCCCCCATTGAGCATGTTTGGGACTGGATGAAGCGTCGTCTCACGCGGTCTGCACGTCCAGCACGAACGCTGGTCCAACTGAGGCGCCAGGTGGAAATGGCATGGCAAGCCGTTCCACAGGACTACATCCAGCATCTCTACGATCGTCTCCATGGGAGAATAGCAGCCTGCATAGCTGCGAAAGGTGGATATACACTGTACTAGTGCCGACATTGTGCATGCTCTGTTGCCTGCGTCTATGTGCCTGTGGTTCTGTCAGTGTCATCATGTGATGTATCTGACCCCAGGAATGTGTCAATAAAGTTTCCCCTTCCTGGGACAATGAATTCACGGTGTTCTTATTTCAATTTCCAGTAGTGTATTTAAACATAACTAACTTAAGGACGTCACACACATCCTGGCCCGAGGCAGGATTCGAACCTGCGACCGTAGCGGTCGCGTGGTTCCAGACTGTAGCGCCTAGAAGCGCTCGGCAAACCCCGGCCGGCTTAAGAATATAGATATTCATAAATTTTGCCTAGAACAGCATATGGAAGCATGTGCAACAGAAGTAGAATTTCACAAAAAGTCCTTCATAATATTATGTGTATATCGAGCGCCTGCAGTTAACTTAAATCTTTTAATAAACCACCTTGATAGTGTACTGGCCCATTTAACAACCAAACACAAAGAAATAGTGGTTGCTGGTGATTTCAATGTAGATATCCTTAAAGACTCTCCCAAGAACTTAGTAACACTATCATTCAACTTAATTCGCACTGTAAAGTTCCCCACAAGGGTAGCCAATTGCTCACAAACAGCCATTGGTAATATTGTTATAGAAAAGTCCAATGAACAAAATTGTATTAGAAAACCAACAGTCAATGGCCTCTCAGACTATGACATGCAGTTCCTTCTGTTAAATGTTAATACTGAACAGGATATAAAATCTGTTAAATCTGAGCTCCATAGGGTAATCAATAAGCCAAAAATTGATTATTTTAGGACCCTCCTCAGAGACATTTACTGGTCTGATGTTTACAGTGCTCATGGCACGAATGAAAAATGTAACACCTTTGCTAATACAGTGCTTACCTTATTTGAACACTGTTTTCCCCAAAAACTGACCAAGGTTAGAGCAAAGTCTACAAAGAAGCCATGGATTACTCAAGGAATAGAGGTATGTTGTAAAACAAAAAGAAAACTGTATCTGTCGATCCGAAACAGTTCTGATGTTGATGCTATCGCACATTACAAGAAATACTGCAAAATATTAAAGACTGTAATACCAACATTAAAGCAAATATATTACAAGGGAAAGATAGTCATATCAGATAACAAAATAAAGACAATATGGGATATAGTGAAGGAGGAGACTGGTAGAACCAGACATGAAGAGGGACAAATAGCATTGAGAGTAAATGATACACTGGTGACAGATGTGTATAGTGTTGCAGAACTTAGTAACAAACATTTCATAACTGTTACTGAAAAGATAGAGTTGTCAGGTTCTGTAGATGCTGCTATGGAACACCTCAGACCAGACATTTCATGTAACTTCCATAACATGAATTTGACCCTCACTATCCCAGCAGAAGTAATGTCCATCATAAAATCTTTAAAATCAGAAACATCTAGTGGGTATGATGAAATATCAACAAAGTTAATTAAAGAATGTGATTCTGAGTTAAGTAACATATTAAGCTATCTGTGTAACCAGTATTTAATCAGTGGAATATTTCCTGAATGGTTAAAATATGCAGAAGTTAAGTCACTGTTTAAGAAGGGAGATAAACAAATAGCATCAAATTTCCTTCCAATTTCACTTTTGCCACCATTCTCAAAAATTTTAGAAAAGGTAATGTACAATAGCCTTTATAACCATCTTATCACAAATAACATACTGTCAGAGTCGCAGTTCGGATTTCTGAAAGGTCCTGATATTGAGAAAGCTATCTACACTTACAGTGAAAATGTACTTAATTCATTAGACAAAAAATTGCAGGCAACTGGTATATTTTGTGATCTGTCAAAAGCATTTGACTCTGTAAATCACAATATCCTTTTAAGTAAATTAGAATATTATGGTGTAACAGGAAATGCTGCAAAATGGTTCAAATCTTATATCTCTGGCAGGAAACAAAGGGTGTTATTAGGAAACAGACATGTATTTAGCTATCAGGCTTCATCCAACTGGGAACTAATTGTATGTGGGGTCCCAGAAGGTCCCATCTTGGGGCCCTTACTTTTTCTTGTGTATATCAATGACCTATTTATCAGTAACATTACCAGATGCCAAGTTCAGTTTGTTTGCCATTGATACAAACATTGTAATAAATAGCAAATCAAGTGTAGTCTTAGAAAGATCAGCTAATAAAATATTTTTGGACATTAATCACTGGCCCTAGCCAATTCTTTGTCACTAAACTTTGAAATAACACACTACATGCATTCAGAACTTGTAAAGGGTGTCCCCTGAGTATATGCCTAGCATATGATGGCAGCAGATAGAAGAAGTGGACATTGTTAAATACTTGGGATTAGAGCTTGATAATAACGTCAATTGGGAGGAGCACACCACAGAACTGCTGAAGCATCTTAACAAATCTCTATTTGCAATGCGAATTGTGTCAGACATAGGGGATATAAAAATGAAAAAGCTGACATACTATGTTTACTTTCATTCAATAATGTCATATAGGATTATTTTTTGGGGTAATTCATCAAGACAAGCTAAAGTTTTCTGGGTACAAAGACATGCAATAAGAGTTACATGTGGTGAACTCAAGAACATCTTGCAGAAGCCTGTGTAGGGTACTAGGAATACTAACTACTGCTTCCCAATATATTTATCCATTAACGAAATTTGTTGTTAAAAATATATCACTTTTTCAAACCAACAGCTGAATTCATGGAATTTATCCTGGAAATAAGAATAATCTTCACAATGATTTAAAGTCACTTAGTCTTGTGCAAAAAGGTGTTCATTATTCAGGAACACACATTTTCAATAACTTGCCAGAAGCCGTAAAAAGCTTAACAACCAATGAAATTCAGTTAAAGAGAAGCCTAAAGGATTTATTGGTGGCCAACTCCATCTACTCCATTGATGAATTTCTCAGTAGAACCAACTGATTTGCGTATATATATATATATATATATATATATATATATATATATATATATATATATATACATGCAAATCAGTATATATATACAAAGTACAAGCTAACTTCTGCACCATTTCAGTGCAGTAATGTGTTAATTGTAAATAAGTGTGTGTGTGTGTGTGTGTGTGTGTGTGTGTGTGTGTGTGTGTGTGTGTGTGTGTGTGTGTGTGTGTATGTGTGTGTGTGAGTGTAAGTACAATCTAACTTCTGCACCAGTGCAATAATGTGTTGATTGCAAATAAGAACTGTAGTAGTTCTATTGAATGTTTATTACCTTATAAATAAATAAAATATGTTTTTCTTAAATTTTAAATTCACTGCATTAATGTGATCTTAGTAAATGAGTATTTGTAAAATGATTCTTTCATATGGTGTTTATGAAAAAAAATGGCGATCATTCCACATAAGACCTGTGGAAAGTACATTAGCTTATTTGATTCAGTTGTAAATATTTGTCGTGTATTGTTGTTTTTCTGACATGTTCTACATCCTGGAGGACCACCTCACTACATATCAGTTGGAATGAAAGTAGATCTAATCTAGTCTAATCTGTGTATGCAATGCCACCAGGTGGTACATACTCTCACGGTGGGCAGTGGTCATAATGGTTGGGATTGTAAGTGTATTTCACATATATACTACTTCTGAACATAAGTTATTCTATTTACTCCACGTGCCCTTCATTTCAGTTTCCTCACGCTCGACACATTACATTTCGATCAGTTGAAATTTTCATAATTTTCCTTTATTTATGAAAAGCAGTGTAGGTTGAAGAACGGGGAAAATATAGTACTTCCTTACTTTTCTTCATAATGATACTCCTTTATCTCTTGTACGTGTCCATAAGATGAAGGTAGTGATGTTAAGTAATGATTTATAGTGACACTAAACTCAGGGCTTTCGGAATTTCGTCCTGTACGCGAAAAAGACAGCTGCTAAAAGCAGTGGAGATAACTTTAGGATTTCTGATGCTACATATTTTGAAAACAAGATACATAAAACAATAATGAGATGACAAACAACATATATGAGCTTTAAAAACTATTCGTTTATGGCGATTTATTCGCACCAAGGTGATTTGGGAGCTCCAAGGTGATTTGGGGATAGACCAAATAACAATACATATGTGAACCTAGGGAGAGTGTCACCAGAAGTATCTGGTAGCAAAAGCAAAAATATACCATCTCTTATCTGGGAAGAGACAGTGGAGGAAGACAGGAAGTACACTGACAGTAACAGATCTCTAGGGTTTTGTATGAAGTCAGAACAGTACATTTATCACACTGAGTATAATGTTGGTATGGATGTTATGGATTTAAATTTTAGATAACTACTGTTGATGCTCCATTACTTAACTTCATTCTAGCTTATTATATTGACTTGGATAAATCAGCAATTTACATCATTATGCTCAACAGTTAGGCTAGTAAGCCGAATTTATTAGTTGTCTGAACTTTATTTCACCTATTAGGCACAAAAGATGAGATAATAAGAGCTAAAACACGTAGCAAGCCGATTATTTGTTAGTTTTGTGATCGTGTAAGCTACTGTTTACATTTTCTTTAGTAGGGAACATTTTGACTCTTGCATTAATCTTCCATAATAAATGACATTCTTTTTCTAGACATGTGGAATGTACTAAGGTAAAAGTATAGTGAAGAGAGCTAAATAATCTGTTTTCCCATACGACAGAAAGTTTTCTGACTTAATCACCTCACATACCAGCACGCTAGAAAATTACAAGCGTTCGAATGTTTCTCATCAAAGGTCCTTCTTTAAAAACCCGCCAAAAAACAGAAGTATGCAGAAGGTATCCTTGTTACTTAATTAATGACTTAACGAGTCACATTCGGTAAGATAATATTGGAAAGTATGACACATTAGCACTATTAGCCAAGAAGGAATCGTGGAACACAAAAATCCAATGTACAGTACTGTGTGTAAAATAACACAGAGTAAACAACTTTTTTTTCATTCGTAAGAATTCTCTAGTGAATTTAAACTCACTTACCCTTCAAACAGCTGTACTTGTGATAGACCATAATGTTTAATTTCTTCAAACCACTGTCGAATAATAGCACCAAAATAATCTGGTTGGGAAGGATTGCCTGATGTACTGTTTTTTCCAATGTTCTGGCCCACGGCAAACCTTCCTGTGGAAGTTATAATATCTTACTAATGAAGAATGTTCTTCAAGATTCACAGCTGAATATTAATATTCACCTGAGTCTCTGCATTTATCATGCTCGAACTTGCATTGATTCATCCATCTCTGAGCAATAATCGCCAGCTCGGCGTCCCAGTACTGTGGAACAATGGATGATTTACTAAGAAAATAACAACTACATTTAATATCTTATAAAACAATTAATGTTAACGTCCAGTTGCTTGTCCTGGACTGGTCATTGTTTCAATGTCTTTAAAAAATTTCCTTTATTGTTCTCTGTTTGTAACCTCATTCATACAGAATATTCGTAATGTTAAGCAGTAACCATCCACACGTTATTACGGGACCAAAGAGAGTAGTAGCACAATTTTCAAAACTCTGTGTCTACATCATGGAAAATGGAAATGAGCGTTTGTCATCATCATAATGTTCTGGGATTTTTTACGATCCTCTCCTCCCCATTGCTCCCCCTGTTCCTGTTAGCCAACTGGGTCACATATAAATGGCGGATTGTTTTCCTGTTGGCTGAGGCATATAAACACAGCCTGCACTATTGCCAGATTTCCTCCCTATCCATCACCCATTCCCTCCCCCTACCCACATCCCCACCCCAGAAATACATATATTAAGCCGTTCTAGTATTGGCTGAGGCATATAAGTGCAACCTACATGGTTTTTGGAGTTTTATTTAGGACTCTTACTGCCACAATTTCTTACTCTGCTGTCACCATCCTTATCTCAATCAGGATAATTTTTTTGGTAGACGTTTTCCAAGAACCTTTACCTTTCAATATTTTATATTGACCTGAAATTCTCGTTGACATTCTTAACTTAATTGAAAAATTGACAATCTTCAGAACTGCACTGCTTTACCTCTGCAGTGTTTCTCCGCGATTTTCTTTCTACTCCTTCATTACAGTTTTGTCATTCCTACATTGCGTTGCTGAGTCTTCTCAAAATTTTTTTCGCAGTTACATCTTCTCCTTTAGTTCTTAAATTTACTTATCGTTTCTGGTTATCCTGTGTGTGTTCCCGCTGAACAACTCATGTTTTAGAACTATTCAAAGTCTTACTATCCTCCTACACATTGTCACCGAATCTTACTTTTATTTCTGCCGTCTATAGCTTCTTCCTAACAGTTTAATTTCAGTCGTTCTCGATACACGAACCTACTTATTCTTTTAATATTTTGGGAAGAATGAAGTTTAAGTGAAGTAATTATTTCTTTTCTCTGCTTTAAAACGTATGCAAAACTTTAACTACCCGTATTCAGCTACGCAAATTGCACGCAATTATTGAGGAACGAAATTAACTGAATACTTAAGAAATTTACTACTCCACGAGAGTTAGTAAAGCAGTAAGTACTTTGCAGCTGAATAAAATGGGACACTCGGATATATTCAGGTTTTTCACGAGTGATGCACTCCTCTAATGTCTAAAATCAAACTTTTACTTCACTATCTGGTTAAGGTCCTAACACAAGTAGACAAAACTTCTACATGAGACAGAAAAACCCGTGCACTGTTCGTTTAATGCCTCAGATCATTGTCAGTCTGAAACGGTAATAATGCTACTGCAATGGCGAAAACTTCTTCGCCTGTGCAGGAAGCTGTGTTCCTTGGCAACGCCTGCATCATACTTATAGCCCTCTGGCTATAGAAGCTAGGAACACCACCCAAATTAGCACCTAACAAAAATAGTATTCCACGGAAGCAGGAAAGCAAATCATTATAATCCTTTAGCTGCGTCCATACTGGATACGCATCGAGCCATGCAAAGCCAAGAAAACGAGGTTCAGTGAAGCGCGGCGCATCCAGTGTGGACATCAATCTGCACCACTCTGCGCATTTTCGAATAACAACGTACAAGTTCTGCACAGGAGACGGGTTCGTTCGTGCGCTGTATTTGGATTAGGGGGTGGGGGGGAGGGGAGGGGGTTGTTACCGGGCCCTAACGACACGGTAGAGTACCGCCAGGAGGTATGTACGTTAGTTTACATTCTGTCTCAAGATGAGTTTCGAAAGGAATCATCTGAATATTGAAAACTACGTATTTTTATAATTATTATCTTGTTTCTTTATTGTTGGTTCAGTCAAATTGACCAAGTGTTCAAAGCCTTACGACGATATACGACAATAATCTTCAAACTTTCCATCACTACCGATATGTTAACTACTTCAGAGAATATTTATGCCATATATCTTCGGACTTCCCACCACTGGCGTTACCCACGACGACGTCTTCTACGTTTTTCGCCCTTCAGCTGATGACAGACAACTGTGAAAGCAGCCCTTGCAATTTTCCGAGCTTCTTCTAGCGTTTTCCCCGAGGCGCACGTGTACTGGAAGCATTCTCCACACCTTTGAGAGGGGAATAATATTTGGGGTAATTTGATTGTAAGTTTAGTTTGTTGTGTAGTTCACCGAAAACATCCATTTGCAATAGCTACTCAGTGTTACACAGCAATCAAGGCGGATTTTGATTGTGTGCTAATGGCAGCCAAATAATTTGACACCTGGAGAAATATTTGTAAAATTGTAAATTATATTTTATCACCAGTAGTTATTCGATCTCAAACTCATATGGCCCAGATAACGAATGACAGTTAGGGGAAAAAATGTGTAGTCGTCTGTACAATGGTGCAGGGGAGTGTAATGAATAATATACTAAATGTCTTGAGCAGTGGGGTTTGAAAGTGAGAGAGGTGGATGGGGATGATGATGATGCTGATGATGTTTGGTGTGTGGGGCGCTCAACTGCGTGGTCATCAGCGCCCGTACAAAGTCCCAATTTTTACATAGTCCATTTTCTTTTCACAATCCAATCTAGTCGCTCTCACAAATGATGATGATGACGAAATGAGGACAACACAAACACCCAGTCCCCAAGTAGAGAAAATCCCCAACGAGGCCGGGAATGGAACCTGGGACCCTGTAATCCAGAGGCAGTAACGCTAGCCCCTAGACCACGAGCTGCGGACGAGGCGATTTCGAAAATCGCAAATTCTAGCGAAAATATTTCCCAATGCAAAATTCACCTACATTAAATTTCCTTCAGATGATGTCTTATTCATTTTTGATCTAGGACCAATATTTTCCACATTAGAGGGGATGGAAACATTGCAGGTTATTAAAAATAGCCTTTCAATGGCATAAAATTGATGTCTGTTGTGAAATGAAGTGTGCTAAGAACAATCACTAAAAGTTTGCACCACTTTTAAGTGCAGCGGAACCGTATAAAGGAATAAATTGTGTTCTGGGGTAGTATCAGGTTGGAAAGGAGGGGGTGGAGGTTAGAAGCGTGCGACTTCCCGCCACACGAGTGCTGTAAGCTTTTCAGTTTACAGGCGAGCTATACCTCCCCAGCTTTTACTGTATGGTTCTGCTATGCGAGTAGATGATATACCTTACTCGTGTTTAATTAGTGGAGTTACAGGGTGACAATTATTGCACTATATGAAATAAAATCGTCATAATTTCTGAGCAGTTTGGGTTAGGACATTCAAACTGCACGGTTGGCCGCGAAGCCTGTTGGGAATTAGTATGCGCATGCGCAAGTGCTTCTCATTGTGGGCGATTTCCACGTGAAAATGTCAAGGTACAGCGCGCCTGAGCGTATAGCGCTTGTGAAAGCCTACTGTGCGAGCAATAACAGCCCAACTGCGGCTCAAAGGAAGTTTACGATCAAGTTCAAACTTAAGACAACCGGTCCAAGTGTGCTAAAAATCAAGATCTTGATTCGCAAGTTTCGGAGAACGGGTAGTGTTCGTGGTGACTGTTGGCAATGTCGGTCGTCCAAAAAGGGTGAAAACGCCTGAAAACACCTGCTGTGTTTCAGACCAGCCCCAGGAAATCGATCAGACGGGCTGCACAACAGGTGGCAATCAACAAGGAGGCAACAAATTGTTGTTGAAGACCTGCATCTCTTCCCACACAAAATTCAAACCCATCGGCCAATAAGCCCGAGGGCCATGGAACAGCGGTTGTGTTTCGTCAACACTATTGTCCACAGAATTTATGATCAGGACTTTGATGTGAATATGGTTTGTTTTAGCGATGAAGCTCATTTTCATTTCGATGGATTCGTCAATACGTAAAATTGGCGCATTTGGGGGACTGAGAATCCACATTTCGTGATCGAGAAGTCTCTTCACCCTCAATGGGTGACTGTGTAGAGTGCAATGCCCAGTCACAGAAGTTATGGTGTGATATTCCATGAAGGCAAGGTAACTGCAAAAAAGTACATGAAGGTTTTGGAAGATAATTTTATCACCATTATCCACAGTGACCCTGATTTCGAAAAGATGGGGTTCATACAAGACGGTGCTCGACGCCGTCGAAGCAGGAGAGTGTTTGATGTCCTGGAGGAGCACTTTGGGGACCATATTTTGGTTCTGTGGCACTCAGAGGCCACTGCCATGGGCCTCGATTAGCCGCCATATTCTCCGGATCGGAACATAGGCCACTCCTTTTTGTGGGGCTATATTATAAACAAGGTGTACAGCAATTCCCCCCCCCCCCCAAAAACCATTGCTGAGTGAAAACAGCCATTCAGGAAGTCATCGACAGCATCGATGTTCCGACACTTCAAGTGGTCATACAGAATTTCGCTATTCGTCTGTGCCACATCATCGCCAAGAATGGCAGGCATATCGAACATGTCATTACATCAATCCGAATATCTCTAATGACGTTTACATGTTGAATAAAGTGTTTGCATCCCGTAGTTTGTAACTAATTTTGATTTTTTCATGTAGTTCAATAATTGCTACTGGCTGTGTTGACAGCATATTGTAATACCGTGTAACATTGTTGTAGTCGATTGGTGGTGAACTAATGAGTGGCCAGAAAGTTACTGCACTTCTTTCATCATTAATTGTGTTACTGGTAGATTTTATAAATCTCTTCCATTTAGGAATTTCTGGCGCTTGTAGAGTGGGCTGCACCGAGGGGAGCTACTTACCACACACCACAGTATTATCTTGCAAAGTGCGAGTCAAAATGTCTCAGGATTTTTATTGTGTTGTTCATGACACTCGCCCCTACCACTGTACAAAAATTTGCGACTACACGAACTTTTTCTCCCAGGCGACATATGTGGTCTGTGCTGACTGGGCTAATATGGGTCAATTCTAATTTTGTTCGATGTTTTAAAGTAGATGGGAATACTTAATAGGAATTGGTCATGATTAGAGTATGAATTCCTTTCTTGATTTATATGAATAATTATCAGCGTAAAAAATACTGACTACTTGTTTATGGTATTTATATTTTACGCTATTAAGTATAGGATTCATAAAAAATTACCACTTTACGCATGTCTGCAGCCGTTGGCAGCTTCGTTCCACCTGTAGCCACTCTGTTACGAAAGATATTATGCATAATAAGGATACTTTCCCTCTCCGGCCTTGATATTGGAGCCTTCGAATGTGAGACACAATCGGGTCCCAATGCTGGCGTCTGAAAAATATCAAACAGTGAACTGAGATAATATATATATAGTCACTAGAAGAGAAAAAGAATTACATGTCTAAGTTTCAGTGGCGGAGTAGTTTTATGTAATTGGGTTTTAAAAACCGTAATAGATAAATAATTCTCAAAATTCTACAGATATAACTTAAGAATGAATACAACGGGGTTTCATTCGAATGCAACATTAGAAATTCGTCAGCACACGCTTGCACACATATATTTATATCTCCTAATCAAAAGCTTGTTTTTTCCCAGCTATGCCAGGAGTAACTGTCCTATACTGTTGTACAGTGAAACCGATCACGGCCCAGGATTTTACTCTCATCATTAAAGAAAAAACAGCCAATCAAAGAATCAGAAAGTTTCCTACGTAAACGATAATATCATCCACATGGGCAATTGCACACTACTCCAGGTGACTAGGAAAAGCTAACAATCTCGGGTGGAGACAAGGAGAGCAACATGAAGCTTCTGTCAGCCGCTTTGTCAGGTATGGACTTCTCTAACTTCACAGAAACCTGACATACACTGCGTAACGCCTACGCATTTTTTTATGCCTGCAGCTCTTAACTTTGAAAGCTTTTAAGTGATGTAATACAGGCAATGCATGAAGGAGATGGAATATTGTGTCTGTTATAAAATTCCAAACAGCAGATGGTAGTATAGATCACAAGATAAATACTGAATTATGTAGCTCATAATATATTATGGAATATTCCTTTGGCAAAACAAGAATACAACATTCTGGTTACAAACTCAGTTCCATAATACACTTTAAGGGGGGTAGGATGTCATACGGGCCGACTTGGAGCAGGAGAGGCACCACAGGACATTGTAATTTCCACTGTCTATACTTTTACAAATAAATTCATAAAACTTTGTCAGCATGACCAGGAAGGATTCAGAATTCACACTCATAGCAGTGGAAGTTCGAAAACATAACGAAGTAATTTTTTTTACATGTGAAATTTCATCATTTTTTTCACTTACTAATGGCAGCAGTTGTTGCTATAGGTACACTTTTCTTCATAAGTAAGAGAGATGGTTCGATGAATTTTGCACAGCATACAAACCACACTTAAAGGTGTATGAAACTCTAGAATTTTCCAAATCTATTAAAAACTGTGGTAAAAATTGAGGTAATTAACTACAAAATTTGTGTTTTTTCTAAACATGAAGTTTAAAATACAACAGATCATTCGTTTTTTCATAAATTAAATGAATTCTAGAGTTTCATACACCTGTAAGCATGGTATGTATTCTGTGCAAAATTCATCAAAGAATCTCTCTAACTTATGAAGAAAAGTGTACCTATAGCAACAAATGCAGCCACTAGTAAGTGGAAAAAAGATGAAATTTCACATGTAAAAAAATTATTTTGTTATCTTTTCGAACTTCCACTGCAATGAGTGTGAATCCTGAATCCTTCCTGGTGATGCTGACAAAGTTTTATGAATTTATTTGTAAAAATATAGACACTGGAAATTAAAATGTCCTGTGATGCCTCCCCTGCTCGAAGTCGACCCGTTTGACGTCCTACCCCCCTTAAGACAAAAAAAAAAAAAAAGACACAGCACAAAGGAATTGTCAGAACGTACAGAAATTAGTAGACGTGATATACATGTACAGACAAGAAAAAGATTACAGTTTCACAAAAACTGGATGCTATATTCAAGGAAAAGCGCTTGCAAATTGAGCAAGTCACTCTGGCTCTTATGCAGGCAGTTATTCGGATTGGCACTGACTGATAGAGTTGTTGGATGTCCTCCTGAGGTATGTCGTGCCACATTTTGTCCAATTGATGCATTAGGATGTCTAAATCCCGAACTGGTTAGAGGACCTTGCCCATAATGCTCGAAACGTTATCAGTTGGGGAGAGATACGGCGACCTTGTTGGCCATGGTGGGATACGACAAAGAATAGAAAGTCTTGGAGGTTGTGGGCGGGCTTTGTCTTGCCGAAATGTAAGCCCAGGATGGGATTCCATGAATGGCAACAAAACATGGCGTAGAATATCGTCGTACCGCTGTGCTGTAAGGGTGCCGCGGATGACGACCAAGGGCCTCATGCTACGAAAAGAAATGGCACCCCAGACCATCACACCTGGCTGTCGGGCCGCATGGTGGACACAATCAGGTTGGTATCCCACCGCGTCTCAGACTCGTCTTCGGCCTGGAATCTCACTGACTGGACAAGAATTCGCTTCAGTGATGAGCCCTGCTTCGAACGGAGCCCCAATGACCAGCGAAGAAGGGAAACTTGACCACAGACAAAGCGGAAGCGCGGAAATTGGAGTGGCAAGCACAGATAGTGGCTATGACACATACGTAGAAACACCAGAGGCAAAGTTAAATGATTATCTACCTCTTAACTTGTATGGATATCAAGAGCTCAGATGGAAACCCAGTTCTAAGCAAAGAAGGGAAAGCAGAAAGGTGGAAGGAGTATATAGGGAGTCTATACAAGGGCGATGTTCTTGAGGCCAATATTATAGAAATGGAAGAGGATGTAGATGAAGATGAAATGGGAGATATGATACTGCGTGAAGAATTTGACAGAGCACTGAAAGACTTAGGTCGAAAGAGGGCCCCCGGAGTAGACAACATTCCATTAAAACTACTGATAGCCTTGGAAGAGCCAGTCCTGACGTAACTCTACCATCTGGTGTGCAAGATGTATGAGACAGGCGAAATACCCTCAGTCTTCCAGAAGGATATAATAATTCCAATCCCAAAGAAAGCAGGGGTTGACAGATGTGAAAATCGCCGAACTATCAGTTTAATAAGCCACAGCTGCAAATTACTAACACGAATTCTTTACAGACGAATGGAAAAACTGGTAGAAGCCGAACTCGGTGAAGATCAGTTTCGATTCCGTAGAAATGTTGGAACACGTGAGACAATACTGACCCTACGACTTATCTTAGAAAATGGATTAAGGAAAGGCAAACCTACGTTTCTCGCATTTGTAGACTTAGAGAAAGCTTTTGACAATGTTGACTGGAATACTCTCTTTCAAATTCTGAAGGAGGTTGGGGTAAAATACAGGAAGCGAAAGGCTATTTACAATTTGTACAGAAACCAGATGGCAGTTATAAGAGTCGAGTAGCATGAAAGGGAAGCAGTGGTTGGGAAGGGAGTGAGACAAGGTTGTAGCCTATCCCCCATGTTATTCAATCTGTATATTGAGCAAGCAGTAAAGAAAACAACGGAAAAATTCGGAGTAGGAATTAAAATCCATGGAGAAGAAATAAAAACTTTGAGGTTCGCCGATGACATTGTAATTCTGTCAGAAACAGCAAAGGACTTGGAAGAGCAGTTGAACGGAATGGGCAGTGTCTTGAAAGGAGGGTATAAGATGAACGTCAACAAAAGCAAAACGAGGATAATGGAATGTATTCGAATTAAGTCGGGTGATGCTGAGGGAATTAGATTAGAAAATGAGACACTTAAAGTAGTAAAGGAGTTTTGCTATCTGGGGAGCAAAATAACTGACGATGGTCGAAGTAGAGAGGATATAAAATGTAGACTCGCAATGGCAAGGAAAGCGTTTCTCAAGAAGAGAAATTTGTTAACATCGAGTATAGATTTAAGTGTCAGGAAGTCGTTTCTGAAAGTATTTGTATGGAGTGGAGCCACGTATGGAAGTGAAACTTGGACGATAAATAGTTTAGACAAGAAGAGAATAGAAGCTTTCGAAATGTGGTGCTACAGAAGAATGCTGAAGATTAGATGGGTAGATCACGTAACTAATGAGGAGGTATTGAATAGAATTAGAGAGAAAAGAAATTTGTGGCGCATCTTGACTAGAAGAAGGGATCGGTTGGTAGGTCGTATTCTGAGGTATCAAGGGATCACCAATTTAGTATTGGACGGCAGCGTGGAGGGCAAAAATCGTAGAGGGAGACCAAGAAATAAATACACTAAACAGATTCAGAAGGATGTAGGCTGCAGTAAGTACTGGGAGATGAAGAAGCTTGCACAGGATAGAGTAGCATGGAGAGCTGCATCAAACCAGTCATTGGACTGAAGACCACAACAACAACAACTGAATCATGCAAGCAACGCAAATAGCGATGAAAAAGGCATTGCAGGAAAATAATCAATAGCTAAAAGCGTTAAACAAGAAAGATCTGCAGGAGCTAGAAGCGGCAAATAAAAAGACATTATCATCGATTGATGGTAAATCAGACAAGGAGGCAAAATTAGAAATTGAAGCCATTAAATAAAATCAGGAAAGACAAGGAAATGTTCAAAACATGGAGCAGATGAGGAAATAAAATCAGTACAGGAAGAGCAAAACAAACTGACAATAAGAAGTAAAGTCACAATTAGGGAGACAGGAAATAGAAATTAAGGAAATACGAGAACAACAGAAACAGCAGGTCGCCACAGTAATGAGAGAAGCAGATGAGGTGGTAGCACCAACAAAAATGATCCTACAAAAGCAGGGCATGCAACAGCCATGGAACAAAGTATAGGGCAAATAGCAAGTAGCAAATTGCAAGCTACAACAGTTTCTATTGAAAAGAAAACAGTAATAAACGTTACAAACAACCCGCCGATGAATTAGTGTGAAGATGCACAATCAAAAAGTTAATAAATCATTTTCTAGATGTGCAGGATGACGAACAAAACATAGTACACTAGACAGTGCAAGAACTTCCACGCGTGCTTTCAGACAGGAACAATAACTGTAACAGCAGAGATGACAACAGAAAGAAAAGAGTAATTTGCATGCTGATCGAAAGCGAGGTACACAGCCTTCTAATAGGAAAGGGCGTAGAAAATGTTGCGCTATGAAATATTATGCTGAAACAGCAAAGAACCTGCCAGACATGCGAAACAAGGTCTGTGACACAGACAGGCAGAAGAAACCAATTCGCCACGAAGTACAAAGATACAGTAAATGCGATTGATATCGTTATGGATGCAAAATTGCAAATAGAATAGGTGAAAGAGAAGAAAGGCGTGACCCGCGTAAATACGAAGACGAAGCGGAGAGCACATGTATGAGAGGAAAGCAGTCAGCAAAAATAAGAGCACAGGAATCTCCCACCAGCGTGAAGATACGAAATCTATTAGCCTACGCCGGCCGCTGTGACCGAGCGGTTCTAAGCGCTTCAGTCCGCACCGCGCTGCTGCTACGGTCGCAGGTTCGAATCCTGCCTCGGGCATGGATGTGTGTGATGTCCTTAGTTCAGTTAGGGTTAAGTAGTTCTAAGTCTAAGGGACTGATGACCTCAGATGTTAAGTCCCATAGTGCTTAGAGCCATTTGAACTATATTAGCCTACAAGCAGCTAGTAGTGCAGAGGTAATGCACGTCGTAGAAGAGAAATTTAATATGAAGAACAAGAAGATTTATTAAAAGAATTAAACATATTAAAACAAGAAGGCGGTAATTCATGCCATTATTAAAGTTACATTATATGGGCGAAAAAACTAATAATTAATTGATTCTTGAAGTAGGCTGTGAACAATAGCAAGCTACAGTTACGATGAAATACTGAAGAAAGTAATGGAAATACAGTGTTTTCCGCTTAATAGATTTAGAGACAACTGGTACTGTGGACAAATACAAGAAACTATAAACTGTAAAGGGTTTTGGACTTAAAACTGAGGAAGTGTTTGCAGGTCTCTCTTCACAGGAACCTAAATACACAACGCCTTACGTGCTCACTTGTCTTGTTTCCAAATTGTTGGCGAAAACTATAATGCATGGATGCAACGCCGTGTTGTATTTACATGAAGAAATAATGAGCATATTGACACAATGTTATGAATAAATACGAAGAAATATTGTGGGTTAATGAGAGGAAATGAAATTAATAAGTGAAGAAGAAATCAGTTGAATATATTTGAAGAAGGAAGATAAATAATAAAAACCTTTTACGGAAGACTACATCATAGTGGTAATAGCTACAAATGCAATGATGAGCACTAACTGAGGCGATCGAAGTCCGGTGTACAAAGAATAATGAAAAGAATGACCAAGTACGAGTACGACTCATGCACTAAGAATGCCATGCAAATTTAATTATACATAATTTATCCCTGCTGGGAATAGAGATTCAACATGTTTTGCCTTTCTTCCATATAGATACTGGTAAGATATCGGTCGTGGGAGTTCCAAGGGCGTATCAAAATCTCTACAGTAGTTCTTCAGACTAGCCCAGACATACAAAAAGAAGCGAGAAGAGGACATCAGTTTATGCACTGAAGAGCTAAAGAAACTGGTATACCTGCCTAATATCGTGTAGGGCCCCCGCGAGTGCCGCAACACGACGTGACATGGACCTTACTAATGTCTGAAGTTGTGCTGGAAGGAACTGACACCATAAATCCAGCAGGACTGTCTATAAATTCGGAAGAGAACGAGGGGGTGGAGACCCCTTGTGAACAGCACGTTGCAAGGCATCCCACATATGATCAGTAATGCTCAAGTCTGGAGAGTATGGTGGCCAGCGGAAGTGTTTAAACTCAGAAGAGTGTTCCTGGAGCAACTCTGTAGCAATTCTGGATGTGTGGGGTGTCGCAGTGTCCTAAAGGAATTGCCCAATTCTGTCGGAATGCACAATGGACATGAATGGATGCAGGTGATCAGACAGGATACTTACGTATGTGTCACCTGTCAGAATCGTATCTAGACGAATCAGAGGTCCCATATCACTAGAGCTGCACGTGCCCCACACCATTACAGAGCCTCCATCAGCTTGAACAGTCCGCTGCTGACATGCAGGGTCCACGGATTCATGAGGTTGTCTCCATACCTGTACACGTCCATCTGCTCGATACAATTTGAAACAAGACTCGTCCGACCAGGCAACACGTTTCCAGTCATCAACAGTCCAATGTTGGTGTTGATGGGTCCAGGCGAGGCGTAAAGCTTTGTCGTGTGGGTGTGTGAAATCTTATGGGACTTAACTGCTAAGGTCATCAGTCCCTAAGCTTACACACTACTTAACCTAAATTATCCTAAGGACAAACACACACACCCATGCCCGAGGGAGGACTCGAACCTCCGCCAGGACCAACCGCACAGTCCATGACTGCAGCGCCTTAGACCGCTCGGCTAATCCCGCGCAGCTTATGTCGTGCAGTCATCAAGGGTACGCGACTGGGCCTTCGGCTCTGAAAGCCCGTATGATGATGTTTCGTGTAATGGTTCTCATACTGACACTTGTTGATGGCCCAGCACTGAAATCTTCAGCAATTTGCGGAAGAGTTGCACTTCTGTCATCTTGAACGATTCTCTTCAGTCGTCGTTGGTTCCGATCCTGCAGGATCTTTTGCTAGCCGCAGCGATGTCAGAGATTTGATGTTTTACCGGTTTTCTGATATTCACGGTACACTCCTGAAATGGTCGTAAGGGAAAATCCCCACTTCATCGCCACCTCGGAAATGCTGTGTCCCATCGCTCGTGCGCCAACTACAACACCACGTTCAAACTCACATACATCTTGATAACCTGCCATTGTCGGAGCAGTAACCGATCTAACAACTGCGCCAGACACTTGCCTTATATAGGCGCTGCCGACCGTAGCGCCGTACTCTGTCTGTCGCATATCTCTGAATCTAAATACGCATGCCTATATCAGTTCATTTGGCGCTTCAGTATACATACATTTTTTGTGGATATAATCACAGTTTAACAGTCTTCAGATTGGTTTACTTTACTTTTAGTGTGAAACCTTACTTGTGCGGCTGGTCCCGGCGGAGGTTCGAGTCCTCCCTCGGGCATGGGTGTGTGTCTTTGTCCTTAGTATAATTTAGGTTAAGTAGTGAGTAAGCTTAGGGACTGATGACCTTAGTAGTTAAGTCCTATAACATTTCACACACATTTGAACAAACCTTACTTCTTGCCAAATTTCATGATTCTACATCAACGGTAAGTACACTATACATTTCGATGAGTGAGTTTGCGAATATCAAACATGTGACAGAAAAGACCGAATCTTCGGGTTGCACTGACTTAGAAGCTTAAATTTGTTACACCGCCAAGGGACGATAGGCCTTACTAAGTGAGATAATTTGAATTTGGTACGCCAAACTGCTCATGAGAAAAAGGGGTCTTAACAGATAGGCAGACAGACAGACAGACGGATAAAAAATGAAAAAAAAAATAGTTGTTCATGTTACATAGTTACAAATTAACAACTTCCGGATTTTTACCTTCCCCTATACTGCAAAACCTTTTTGCCAAATTTCATGATTCCAGGTCAACGGGAAGTCCCTATACGCTTTGATGAGTCGGTTTGCGAGTGTCAAAATTTGTGACATAAATGGGCGAATCTTTTGATAGAATTGACTTAGAAGCTTAAATGTTTTACACCGCTAGGGCGTGGCATAAATCTGAACTTGATACGCCAACCCGTTCCAGAGAAAAAGTGGTCTTAACAGACGGAAAGACAGACAGATGAATAAAAAAGGGCATAAAAACATTTTTCTGTGTTATATAGTTACAAATTAACGATTTTCGGATTTTCCTTTAACTTGTACTGTGACATCTTGCTTCTTATCAAATTTGATGATTCCAGCTTAATTGGAAGTACCCTATAGGTTTTGATGAGTGAATTTTCGAGTATCAAAATAAAGGACATAAATGGCTGTATCTTTTGATTGAATTAACTTAGAAGCTTGAAATTTTGACGCTGCCAAGGGACCATAGACCTTAATATGTGACGGAAGTTTGTACTTGGTATGTCTCCCTATAACTGAGAAAAAGGTTTCTTAACAGTCGGACCAACAGACTGACAGACAAAACAGCGATCCTACAAAGGCTCTGTTTTTACAGACTGATGCGTGGAACCCAAAAAAAACCAGGCTTTGCCATGATGCAATCTTTTATGAAGTAAATGATGATATGTACTTGTAACAAAAGGAAGAATGAAGAATAATGGAATTTTTGCCAGAATTATTTATTTTACTGATGAGTGAGAAAAAGAAAATAACTGCCATAAGGAAGTAAAACGAAACATCAAGCTTATCTTGTACCTTTGTGCCTATCTATCCTCTAAACCAAGCAATGAAAGCCGGCCGCGGTGGCCGAGCGGTTCTGGGCGCTTCAGTCCGGTCGCAGATTGGAATCCTGCCTCGGTCATGGATGTGTGTGATGTCCTTAGGTTAGTTAGGTTTAAGTAGTTCTAAGTTCTGGGGGACTGATGACCTCCGATGATAAGTCCCATAGTGCTCAGAGCCATTTGAGCCAAGCAATGAAAGATGAAAGCAGGAACAAATAACGTCACATGCTAGCTGCAGGAGCAGAATAAGATGATGTGGAAAACATGATAGAAATATATCGAAGGAGACATGCCCCGAAGACAATAAAGCAAATATAGTGAATAAAAAAGGCCTATACTTAGTATAATGTATGTGGTTGGTATAAAGGAACAATGTCGATATGTCATTAGTACTAAGCATGCTTGTATTAGAAATTGTATTAAGTATTTACGGTGACTGTGTTAAGAACCTATAGGAATGTAAGTGTTAAGTATATACTGTATACAGGGCGAGTCAAAAAGGACTTTACAACTTTATAATGATGTAGAAATTTATTGAGGTTATTTACAGAATCTGTATGTGTGTCATTCTGTAGCAAACAACATCAAGTTTCACATAAAAGCGTCAGGTGTCATTTTGGCTCGATGTGACTAGCATTTGTGATGTGGCAAACATCCCACCGGCAATCAATTTCTTCTCACACTCGTTGCAGCAAATCGGTATGGTTCTTGTGCCAAGAGTAAATTGTAGGCCTGCTTGGACGTTCTTTAGCCGATCAGTTGTTGCAGAATTCGTTTCATGAAACCAAAACACACAGGGAGCACATTCTGCACCAGCGAAAGAAGCCATTTTAACTGTGCACTACGCTGGCACTCCTGTTGGAGGAATGACGTGAATCATACTTGATTAAGGGCTTTTTTTTTTAATGCTCATAGTGTGTCTTAGTAGCTAAAATTTTAACTTTATTGTTTCTATGAGTGTGTTCTTCCGGAATGAAAAGTTTCAGGGCAGGCTTTGACATGTAAATGGGACAGAGAAGGTGCAGCTAGCCACTGGCAGTCTGCTAACTACACAGAGCAGCGCCGCACCAAGTGACGTGTGAGGAAGGTGAATCAGTAGCATGTCAAAGGTGAGGTGTTTCTGTGTGTGTGTGCGTTTCCCTCATTGCAAAGCACTGTTTACCCTGTGCATAATGTTTGTAAGTGTTTAGACGTGCTTATATTAGCACGAATGTAATAGAATTTTTTTAATTTTTTTTTTCGGCGGACCGAATCATTTGAAATGTATCCTTGTTCCCAGAATGAAATTTTCACTTTACAGGGGAATGTGCACTGATATGAAACTTTCTGGCAGATTAAAATTGTGTGCTGGACGGAGACTTTAACTCGGGACCTCTGCCTTTCGTGAGCAACTGCTCTACCCTACCGACTGAGCTCCCAAAGCACGGCTCACAGCCTGTCCTCACAGATCTTCTTCAACCAGTACCTCGTCTCCCACCTTTCGAACTTCACAGAAGCTCTCCTGCGAAACTAGCAGAACTAGCACTCCTGAAAGAAAGGGTATTGCGAAGGCATGGTTTAGCCAGAGCCTGGGGGATGTTTCCAGAATGAAATTTTCACTCTGCACCGGAGGTGCGCTGTTATGAAACTTCCTGGCAGATTAAAACTGAGTTCTAGAAGAGCGTAGCGTTCCAAAGGATTGGAAAAGGGCACAGGTCATCCCCGTTTTCAAAAAGGGACGTCGAACAGATGTGCAGAACTATAGACCTATATCTCTAACGCCGATCAGTTGTAGAATTTTGGAACACGTATTATGTTCGAGTATAATGACTTTTCTGGAAACTAGAAATCTACTCTGTGGGAAACAGCATGGGTTTCGAAAAAGACGATCGTGTGAAACTCAGCTCGCGCTATTCGTCCACGAGACTCAGAGGGCCATAGACACGGATTCACAGGTAGATGCCGTGTTTCTTGACTTCCGCAAGGCGTTCGATACAGTTCCCCACAGTCGTTTAATGAACAAAGTAAGAGCGTATGGACTATCAGACCAATTGTGTGATTGGATTGAAGAGTTCCTAGATAACAGAACGCAGCATGTCATTCTCAATGGAGAGAAGTCTTCCGAAGTAAGAGTGATTTCAGGTGTGCCGCAGGGGAGTGTCGTAAGACCGTTGCTATTCACAATATACAAAAATGACTGTGTGGATGACAGCGGAAGTTCACTGAGGCTTTTTGCAGATGATGCTGTGGTATATCGAGAGGTTGTAACAATGGAAAATTGTACTGAAATGCATGAGGATCTGCAGCGAATTGACGCATGGTGCAGGGAATGGCAATTGAATCTCAATGTAGACAAGTGTAATGTGCTGCGAATACATAGAAAGAAAGATCTTTTATCATTTAGCTAAAATATAGCAGGTCAGCAACTGGAAGCAGTTAATTCCATAAATTATCTAGTAGTAGGCAAGAGAAGTGATTTAAAATGGAATTATCATGTAAAGTTGATCGTCGGTAAGGCGGATGCCAGACTGAGATTCATTGGAAGATTCCTAAGGAAATGCAATCCGAAAACAAAGGAAGTAGGATACAGTACGCTTGTTCGCCCACTGCTTGAATACTGCTCAGCAGTGTGGGATCCGTACCAGATAGGGTTGATAGAAGAGATAGAGAAGACCCAACGGAGAGCAGCGCGCTTCGTTACAGAATAATTTAGTAATCGCGAAGGTGTTACGGAGATGATAGATAAACTCCAGTGGAATGCTCTGCAGGAGAGACGCTCAGTAGCTCGGTACGGGCTTTTGTTGAAGTTTCGAGAACATGCCTTCACCGAGGCATACCGACAATCCTTCTTTCCACGAACAATACGAGACTGGAATAGAAGGGAGAACCGATAGAGGTACTTAGGATACCCTCCGCCACACACCGTCAGGTGGCTTGCGGAGTATGGATGTAGATGTAGATGAAACTGTGAGGCAGACCGAGACTCGGACCCGGGACCTCTGCCTTTCACAGGCAAGTGCTCTCCCGACTTTTTTATGCTCTACCAATTTTTGTTGATATCATTTTATTCTATATTGTTCGTTGAATTCGTTCGATGATACCCGTTCAGGCTCTTTATTGATCCGTTCACTCAGGGTTTTTTTTAAATTCTTTTTTATTGCAGAAGGCAGGTAACCCTCCGACCGAACACACTCAGCTACCGTGTTGGCGCCCGACTGAGCAGCCCAAGCACGACTCACGACCCATCCTGACAGCCTTTCTTCCAGCAGCCCCTCGACTCCTACCTTCCAAACTCCACAGAAGCTCTGCTGTGAATCTTGCAAAACTAGCATTCCTTGAAGAAAGGATATTACAGAGACATAGCTCGGACACAGCCTGGGGAATGTTTCCAGATAGAAATTTTCGCTATGCAGAGGAGTGAGCGCTAATATGAAACTTCCTGGTAGATTAAAACAGTGCGTCGGACCGAGACTTGAACTTGGGACCGTTGCCTTTCACAGGTGAGTGCTCCGCTGCCAAAGCACAACGCCCGACTAGTCTTCAGGAGAACTATTGTGAAGTTTGGGAGGTGGGAAACAGTCCTGACAAAAGTAAAGCTGTGAGGAGGGGTAGTGAACATGCTTGGGTATCTCCGTATCGCGAGGTCCCCGATTTCGAGTTTCGATCTGACATACAGTTTTAACCTGCCAGGAACTTTCGTATCCTAATTATTTTTATCCTAGAAGTGTAAACCTTTTCCAACAGTATAATACTAATAAGGCTGCTCCTAATGCAAGAGACAAATGTCTTTGCTTTCATACAGAACAGCCTTTCTACTCAACTGCTTACTTTTTTGTAGACTTCAGTAACGATATATTTTGTGAAAATTTTGGTAAGTATGTTTTTGTTTCTAGTATTTCATCACTAAACTGCACAAATCTTGTTATAAAAACGCTTCTTTGTAAAATTTAAAACAATAAGGATGGATGAATGAGATATGCTTTGGAATTATGAGAGCGCCATTGTCTTTTATAGTTTTTCAGTCTGTGGGATTTGTTCTTTCAATATTTGAAGACACTGGCCCTATGTTTCTCTTTTCAAAAAATTGTGGATCTCTTTCAATAACTTCTGTATTTCCCAAGATCATTGTTAATCACGGATTAGGAAAACAGTGAATCGTCTCTGATGGGGCAAATCTACCATTATGCATTTTTGCTCAAACATCAGTCCCCGTCGCTGACGGGGAAGCATACTGTACAAGCTGGGCGCGGTTTTGGCGCATGCAGATGTTTAGGTGAGAGACAGGGTCAGACTCAATCGAGTAGCCACGTGGAATGGATCCCATGCGTGAGGGATTTGCAATAACCCAGGAAAATTTATAAAACGTGCGGAAATGATTTTATCCTGTTACTCAGGAAGTGGTCTTTAATTCGACGGCGATTGTAAAAGTACCAAACTGTAATGGTAAACTCAAACCAAGACAGGTTTAGTGAATGACTGTGGCTGCAGAACATGTGAGAATGGGTAGGTAGGGACATATTACTTGTGACTAAAGGATAACAAATCGAGTGATTATTAAATCTGTGTCAATTTCATGTAATCACGTCACTTTAATAATAACAGTTTGATGAGAATTATGAACAAAGTTATAGAAGAGATGGTTAGGACATGTGGCAGTGGACGCGTTGTCCAGAACTTCCATGATCTGGCACGTGTACCTTGGCTTGAGTTCAGCCTCCTGTGCTGTCAGAAATGACCAGTGCAATGCCTATTACTTTCAGACAGGAAACATACTGCAGTTATTTTAATTAAGGAGGAGGTGCGGCTTACAGAGAAGAGGGAGAGATAAGATACATTTGTGAACGCCAATTCCCATTCAGGTAACACTACACATGTGCATGTGCTAGGCACTCACTCTCTGTGATTACCTGCTTGTAATATTGGCACTATATTTCTCGTTATATGTTCAATCCTCCTTTGGTATCGGATACAGTCTCTCGCCATCCGTTCCCAAGATCCCAAGCATGCTGTTCGATATGCGAAACACCATGCAATAATTATATGAATCGTTTCTATATGCTTCAAATGTGCAAAATGCACCTTTTGTACCTACCTTTCAACTGATAGAGGGTTTTCACATGTAGAGTCCCATTATGTAACTGAGTCTCACACTTTATTTTCCACAGGAATTGTTAAATTCAAGCACTAATCGCCACTTCCCAAAGTTTTTCTTCAGCAGATATTATTTCATTATCATGTGAATCATTGCCTACCAGTTTCGAAGATAGCAAGAAAACTAATCGCTCTACCAATCCATTCACGTTATTCCAGAAAAATAGCCGATATGTGCTGACAACTCGTTGGAGACTGACTTTCAATCTTGAATGTCATGTTCCTTTTCGTTCTCTCCATGCCTGTATATTCCCATGCTGATGACTGTGTTATCCTCTCTCAGTAATAATACAATGCTTGTACCTATTGTAGGCTTCACAATATTGGTATATTTGTAGCCTCTGCTGGAACTGAGTGATCTGTAGGTAAGATAGTTTAGTTTATGTCCATTCATGCCCCTGAGAATTATAAAGTAATTATGAAGATCTTGTGTTGCCTAACTCTTTTTATTAGATTTAATTTTAAACAGTAGATTACGTGATCATCTATTTCCCATACATCTTCCATTGGGAATTATTAAACGATCTACATCAATATCTATTGATGGATCACCAGTCATCCTTTTACTATCAGAATGGATCTGATACTACATACAGTATCACGCATTTTGCTTATTATTTTTTTTAAACATGATGTTGCCTGTCTACCATCCGTCTCTACCGCAATTTTCCTTAATGACTCTCCTTCATCGTCATTCTCAACGTCATCATCATTATCATCATCATCTTCTTCTTCTTCTTCTCCTACTACTACTTCTCCAATGTTTCCATCTGCTTCTCTGCCTTCTGCTTTCATAAACAGATTGTTTCCTTTGCCTTTAATGTCTTCACCTTCTTCGTCTTGGTCTTTCATCTTCTTTTCCTTTTGGAATGGCTGCCCTTCTTGAATCAATCACTGTAGTGGTTTAGGGATGTGTTTAATTTTTTTCAGTACTGGCTTAGCTTCAGCATGCCTTTGTTAGAGCAACGACAGTTTCTTGCCAATATTTAATCTAGATTTCAACACCCTGCTCTTAGGACAAGTCCCCCATCCAACAAAATTGAATAACGTGTTGACAATTCCAGCTCAGTCAAGGTCTGAACTGATTATAAGCAAACATCTCAGTTTATATCACAATACCAAACTGCTAACATGTAACAGATGACATCTTTCATCTAAGTACAAATATAGTTATTGAAAATAACATAATGCCTGTTATTTAAATAATTATCTTTGCTTATAACTAGAAAATTACACGCATTCTCACATTCTGCTTGTTAACACTTTTCGAGGAATGCATTAAAAGTCATATCAGGTTTATTATGATTGCCACAGATTTCATTTTGTCTTGCCTGACAAAAATACATACATTAACGTTCTCTCTGATTAACTGTTTCAAAATTTTTCTTATATGTTTGACACAGATAACAGCTGCCTATACTTTAATGGGGATCCATAGAAAAGTATGCCTTCATATGAGCTTCCTTATCAAAAGCAATGCCATCAAAAATAGTAGTGCTTCATCAGGCAATATTGCATCCTCTTTACAAGAAAACGTGAAATATCCAGTGTATTCAAGTTCTAAAATAGGGCCTACTTGTATTGTGACCGGAATCAGACAAGACTGGGAATGACTCGAGAACCCGTACACCAGACCGATAGGCCGAGGGCATTACAGCGTGTCACCTGAGAGTAAACAGGGCACAAAAAGGGGCTGTTCGAGCTATATGTGGTGTAAGTTCGAGAACCTCTTGTCGACCCCTATTCAATAGTCTGGTAATTCTGACATTGCCCTCACAGTATATATTTTCTTTAATGTCGTTTGTTGTTAGCAGTATTAGCTTATTCCCAAGAGTTAGCAGCTTTAACTCAGTTAATACTAGGCAGAAATCAAATCTGCATGTGGAATGCGCTTCCTTGACTCTTGTGCAGAAAGGAGTGCACTATTCTGCTGCATCCATTTTCAATAAGCTACCACAAGAACTCAGAAATCTTAGTAGTAGCCCAAACGCTTTTAAGTCTAAACTGAAGAGTTTCCTCATGGCTCACTCCTTCTATTCTGTCGAGGAGCCCCCGGAAGAGCTGAAAAATTAAGCAAATTCCAGCGTTACATTGTTGATTTTCTTTATTTAGGCATTCTTAGGCTTTCAGGCCAGGGGATGGAAGAGAGTATGTGGCTGCTCCGCATGGAGGATCTCTACCAGACTTTGTTTGTGCACAGAGATGGTACTGTAGGTGCTCAGAAACTGTGTGAGTACAGTGGTGATGGTGGAGTGCCCACTGCCTTTACCATCTATTGCTTGAAAGTTTGCACCATATGGTCCACTTCGCCATTGGAGGATGGGTGGAACAGCGGATTTAACAGATGATTAAGGCATTGGACGTGCTGTTTGAAAGCCATTGCCATGAGTTGGGGTCCATTGTTCGACCTGATGGTGAGGGAAAGCCCTTCAATGGCTGAAAAAATGTACAAAGGCTTTGAAGGTGGTGTTAGTGTTGACATGGGTAGTTAGAATAAGAGTCCACGAGGATAAGATATATATAGCCCAGAAAAGGGGGGTGGAGGGGGGCAGGGGGTGAAAGACTGAGGATGGGCAGCCTCGCTTTGGGCACAAGTAGAACAACACAAGCTGCACACCATGATTTCCATGTCTTTCTTCAGTCTCTGCCACTAGGCATGTCACCTTGCAAGGACATTCATCCGTAATGTACCGCAACGCTCAGGATGGAGCAATTGTAAAAACTGAAGGCAAAGAGATGAATGGATAGTAACATGATGAAAATTTCCGTCTGTGCCAAGCAGAAGAATATCAGAAATGACTGACAAACGGTGGAAGATGAGAGCTGGATCAGCGAACGTCGAAAGATAGTCGGGCCACCCATGGAGCGCAGAGTGATACAAGCTGTAAGACTGGGTGGTGGCGCATGGTTGGATCAGCGTGAGTTTTTGTAAGGAGAAGCACGTCCAAGGCATGCTGTCATTCAAAATCAGTGTGGAAACAGGAGATTTCCTGTTGGTAAAATGCTGGTTTGGGTCCCGAGGAGAGACAAGAAAGAGCATTCGCATTTGTGTGTTGGGCTGTGGGCTTGTAGTTAATAGTATAACTGTGGGTGCTCAGGAAAACTGCCTTACGCTGGAGCCATTGTGCCATCTGCAGTGGAGGCCGAGAGCAGGGCTCAAAGTGTACTGCCAGTGGTTTGTGGTCAGTAATGAGAGTAAACTTGCTTCCAAATGGTAAAAATGGAATTTTTTAACAGCAAAGATGATCGACGTAGCTTCATTCTTGATTTGTGAATATTCTATTGAGTAGGTGTCAGCGTACTTGATGCGTACGCAATCGATTGCTCAGTGCCGTCATTGTTCCTAAGCGCCAGCACTGGACCAATGCCAGCCATAAGGGGAAGCGTCAGTGGTCAAAACCAAAGGACGTGATGGAGAAAAGGGCCTAAGAGGGGATGCCGAGTGCAACAGACGCTTCAGATATGTGCAAGCGTGCCCACAGTCAACTGTACACCAACATAGAATAATAATTCACCTTTCCCAGAAATGCCTAAGTTCCTGTAAGTTTTGGGGAGTGGGGCAAACAGTCATTGGCAGAAACATTGCGTGGGAATATTGACGAATGAGATACAACCTGTCGGCTTTGATAAATTGTCACAAGTTGCCATGGATGATGCACTGCAAAGAAGTAGACAGATGTTGAGAAACAAGGGAATGTGTTACAGACAAAACAGAGATCGTGGAGATAAACATATTTATCCATATTTCGAACGAAATGTTACATAAGACGCTTTTTTCGCAGTAGAAAATCCTAGTATCCTATTCTTCAGTTAACCTATATAGATCAACTGATGGGCGAATGAAAGAAATAAATAAAATTGACATATGTAACGTCGGCATGGAATACCTCAGATACCTCAGTTGGCGTATATAGATTGCATCCTGTACTTACTTACGTCTGTTTGTTCACTTCCGTTAGTACTAGTATAAACTGAAGAACAGGATACTAGCACTATGGTGGGCGAAAATAGCGACAAATGTATAAGACAACTGAAGAATAGGATACTAGTAGTAGCGAAGGCGAAAACAGTGAAATACGTACGATTTGTATGCTTTACTTCGATTGACTTATATATGTAGCGCCCATGACAATTAAGTCATTGAGATAGTACAAGCAGGCATGGACATGGTTAACTGTTCCAAGACTGTCTGGAAAATTGCCGGAGCGGAAGAGATCTTAAAAGAGCAAACACTTGTATTTGTATAAGCCAAAGGGATTGCTGATGAGCAAAATGCATTGCGGATCCTCATCCAGAGGAATCTGCAAATATGTGTCCGCAAGACCAGTCTTAGAAAAATATTCACCTCCAACAAGTTTCGCGAGGAAGTCCACTGCACATGAAATGGGGTAGGTTTCCACTTGCGCCTGAGCATTGTTTGTCGATTTAAAATCGGCACGTAGCCAGAGGGAGTTATTGGGTTTCCTGACCACCACCAGCAATGTTGCCCAAGCACTGGTTTTAAAAGTTTCAGTCACCCCTGTTTTGCGAAGGCGAGCGAGTTCCTGCTTAACAGTCAAAAGACAAGGGGTAGGAATAGGGAATGCCCAACAGAAATTGGGCACTGCATCTGTACATGAGACATGAGCCTATAAATCTGTGGCGCACTCCAGACCAGGTTCGAATAGTGGTGCAAAGGCGGTATAGAGGCTGTCGAGCTCCTGGAAGGGAACCGTGCCACGACCTGAGCCTCGTCAGCGATGGAAAATGCATGCAGTGAGAAAACATTCAGACAAAAAATGTTTACAGCTTACTGACTATGAACAACGAGCAGAGTTAGTAGCTATAGCCTACGACCTGTTTGTATGCAGCGTTGCTTGTGAGCTGACACCAGAGGCGAATCAAACTGTCACCACATGTGATCAGCATAGAAGAGGGCTGGGACAATGCAGGCGAACCAAAATGAGCGTACTGCACATTTGGAGGTTAATCAAGGAACCAGTGGCTCCTGTGTCTACCTGAAGATGGATATCTTGGATCGCAATCACGAGGGTGAGAAACAACTTAATGGTGGAGTGATCACTATGAGAAACATCTGCTTGGAGTTCATATATGGTCACCTGATGAATTTGAGGAGTGACATCTGACTGTCCCAACAGTTGACGACAGACAGTTCAGAGATGCCCATCTTCCTCACAACGGGTGCAGTGTGCTCAGCGATTAGGACAGTCGCACGTAGGCGCGCCTGAAGCAGTCATGACATGACAGGACACGCCATTGCGTACACTGAGGGTAAGTCACACGTTCAGCGGACAATGACACATCGCAAATCAATGCATCACGACGCCGCCATTGAGAGAAAGATTTACTATAATTCCGCCCCCAACATGGCGGCTGGACTACCGCTACTTAGGGTCGAGCCATGAGACACTCAATTGCTGCGTATTCTCAAAGGAGTTGCACGAGCTTCGTGGCCATGGCACACTGCTAACCTTTTACCTCATCACCAGTTACTGTGACTGGAATCCGACCGGGAACAACTACAGAACCCGTACAACAGGCTGACTGGTTTAAGGCACCACAGCGAGTCATGTGAGACTAAACAGATTGACAACAAAACCTAGAGAACGACAAACAGCGGAGACGGCATGACCGAATAACAAGTCCAGAGTGTAAACCAAGAACGAAAACTGAGACGAAGCGAGTTTGAAGCAAGACAACGACTTGTAGCAATATCAGTGCAACACCACAAAGTAATCACAAAAACTGCTGAGGTGCTGGGCTGCTGACTTTAAAAGACCACCACGAGCGCCGATAAGCCAGTAAGGCAGTCGTGTTCTCATGGTAGCAGTGGCAATGGCGACAGCAGCGCTCGTTGATGGCAGCAGTACAGTCTAGCAGCTGTCATCAAGATCCATGCCTTCCAATGGGCTTTCAGACTCGCTGGATTCGGATGTCAGAACTTGTCGTAAAAATTTATACGTATACTGATGAACAGATTTGGAATATCTTACGTATATTAAATTTGAGACAGTTTTCATGAATGAGAAAGTTAATAATCACATTTTTATTCCCACAGTTGGAACAACCAGACATAATGCATCCAGTGGTATCGGGAAACAGATCGCCATGTCTGTGATTTAGTATTTGTAATGCACTTTCATCAGTAATTCGACTGATGAGAACTTGAAATACATGCTTCTTGAGTCACATTTTCAAACACGTTAATGACTTGCAGCAACAAATATTTCAGTACATCGCTCATAAAGTACAATTAAAATAGTAAACAAGGTGGATCTCTATTTAATCATGATATTAACATCTTCCCCATAGAACTTCATATGTCTGGCAACTCATACTGCAGGCCAGAAACAAAGCTGATGTTGAACCACGTCCATTAGATCAAGCATGCAAGGAACGCCATATCACTTAACGCAATTTACTCGCACTGACTTTCAGGTAAACATCGAACAGACTCTCTTCTGTCTGAAAAAGCATGGTGAAGAGTGAAAGCAAAATAAGTTAAGCTTAGTAAAAGATTAGCTGCTTTAGCACTCACTGGTGCAGCGGTAGCTAAAGTTAAAATGGGGTTCTGTATGAAAAAGGTGAAGAGGAAGACGAAGAAGACTGCATAGAATGTAATGAACAATTGAAATAGTCTGAAGTAGTCTTAAGTTATGAAACCAGACAGTAAACTCATTGCAATTGCGAAAATCACTCTTATAATTGCTTCCCAAGTTGCTCCAAAACCAAATCGCTCGAAAAAGAGTATATAATAACAATTTTCAATATTTAGTGCTTTATCAGCACTTAGAGGATTAGTTGGAGGTGTGTCAGGGATTGCTAAAGCTGCTAATAATGCAAAAGCTGCTCGAAGGCTGCTAATTGAGATGCAGAAACGTAATCATACAATGGAACAATACATTTCATGAAGATAAGGTTCTGTATGTAGGACCATAAAGGAAAAACTGGTTTGGTCTATATTTCAGGAAAAAAGTTCTCCTTAAGCAGTCAACCAATAAGACCACCTACTAATATTGACTTAGAATATTATTAAAAACTGGAAATATATTTTGGGGTGGGTTTATGAGACATAATTTACCTAAAAATCCTAAAAGATATGAGAGAGCGATTGTTACCCTCCAGACAGAAAACGAACATGGTTCACTTAGGTATCTTACAAGAAGAAGGGCAATTTGTGCATTACTTCAATAGTTTCAACAATTTACCATTTACTGCAGAAATAGTGAGCTATGCAGTAAAGTATAACCACAATACATTTTGATCACCTAAATGGTAGAGGTATGCGCACATTTGTTTAAATTTTCTGAACTCTACATAAATTAAAGAGTCTTTTAGCACATACTGACAGTATCACAATGTACTCCATCGAGCAAGGCGTAACTTTTAGCCTATCAGCTAAAAACTGCTGTCTTTAACCATACAATAAATTTGCGCTAACACTGATATGAAACTGCTGTATTCAGCTTCTTTACCTGTAATTCCATACAGAATGCTACATCAAGAAACAATAACTTCTATGATTAGAGTCAGATAGGTAATCAGGAAATTCTGGACAGAGCTACTTTAAAACGTGGAACTTACGAACTCCATGATTTTATTTACACCTTGTTGAGGGTGGTAGAATCACACAACATCAAGAATGACTACTAAGAAGTTACGAAGAAATACAAAAAAGTCAAGGTATAACTGAACATCAGTTTCAATAACACTCTAAAACGTGCGAGATGGGGGGTTATGTATATGTTTTTTAAACTGAACAATAATATAGAGTCAATCCTACAAACACTTTATATTAGATCTGACCAGCAATCCCATCTGGGTATAAGTTTGCAGAATCACCAAACTTGCGCAGTTACATACCAGTTGTGGTAAGATCGATCTCAAAATCAAGCATATAAATTAGATAACAAGAAATAAGTCTTGTGGATTTCGATACTGGAGAAATAACTATCCCATTACACTCAGGGAAATGTAACGGGCATTTTACACAGGCAGCATTTTATATCTGAAAAGGAAAAGACGAATACGAAGAAGAAGAAAAAGAAATATAATAAGAAAGTGAAAAATATGTTAACTCCTCACAGTCAATAAATGCTATCGTCATTAGGATACACAGTGCAATAAATATGAATATCATCCTCTGTGAGCTCTCATTGTAAAGAGTTAAAGAGAAGAAGAGGAAGAAGGAGAAGAAAATTTACATGCCATATGGCAGAAAAAAAAGGTCGTTGATGACTCTGTTGGTTGGTTTGTTGGTTGGGGGGAGGGGACCAAAGAGCGAGGTCATCGGTCCCATCGGATTAGGGAAGGGTGGGGAAGGAAATCGGCCGCGCCCTTTCGAAGGAACCATCCTGGTATTTGTCTGAAGCGATTTAGCGAAATCACGGAAAACATAAATCAGGATAGACGGACGCTGGTTTGAACCATCGTCCTCCCGAATGCAAGTCCAGAGTGCTAACCACTGCACCGCCTCACTCGGTTGAGGACTCTGTCATTCGCTTTGAACATCATAAGTATAAACCACTCAGTCAACCAGTTTTCGCTCGTGATTTAGTTTTGATTGAGGTACAAAATGAACACACTAACCTACAGCCCTGGGAGACTTGTCTGTATATTGAAGAACTAATACTTATGAAAGAGAAGGGCAGAAAGCTGCTAACGTAGAATTTGTTAGAAGTTTCGGTTTCCGCATCCTACTCAGTATGGTCCCTGGGTTTACAGAGGCGTACAGGAAGGTATTTTAAACACTCGCCATGAACGTGTACTGATTCGCAACTGAAAAGACACTGATTGTATCCCCTCAGATAAAGCAGCCACCAGGCCGAAAACAATCCTCGAAAAAATGTGCTGGGAAATACTAAAGATAGGAGCGTCCGAGAAAGAGCAAAAATTGTAATGGAACATCTTTAAAAAATGGTATACTCCTGGCATTCCGTTATATGGATTTAACTGACTGTGTTGAGCCTGAAATTAGTACGTGGATGTAGGAAATTAAAGCTAATATAGCTCTCGAAACAGCAAGATACATAACTTAAGTATTTAAGTCAAACAAGAATTCGATTTCCGATGATTGCATCGTATTTTACGCGATAAACATAACAGAACTGAAGGTATATCTAAACTGGGCTAAATATCCAGAAGAGAACTATTCAGTCCATTTTAGCACAAAGAACACAGTGCAAACGTCTGAAATGTATTGCAATTTTCAGTTGCTGTATTATGGGGAGAGAGGACTAAGAAGAAATCCACTCAAGAGTCGTACAGCGTTGCAGAACTTACCCATACGCTTCATCAGTTCTTCGTGTCAAAATTAAAAACACGGAAATCATCTGCAATCGATATGAGAAATGAAATTCAAACAGGAACACTGTTCCCAAGAAATACTACTCTGCCGCGAGACACATGTCAGCTCATCTTCTTCTATATCGATGTCCACTGGTGGGGATCCTAACTCCCTCCACCCTAAACATGTCACATAGCTGTGAAAATGGCCAGGTTTGTGCCACTAAATCCATCGCAAAACCAGAGACGACGCGATTGCACAAATTTTGAAACACCCGCGGCACAAACTGCCCAACGTTATAAGATAAGAGTGTCCAGAGGGAGCCACCGCAGGCAAAAATGATGGACAATGCATGAATAGTAGCTTTCGATGTTTTGGAAGACAGTTTGGCAACATAGCAGAAACTGGACAATGCATCAATACCAACAACCACATGCTTCCCCCCCCCCCCCCCAAAAAAAAAAGAAAAAAAAGAAAACCCGAAATCTCTGGGAGTAGCCAAGGAGAAAACTGACATGGCAGCTCAGTCTTGTTCTGCGTGCAAGTCGAACAAGCCTACACAAGACGTTCAGTATCGCGATTGATCGCCAGCCATTAGTCACGATGCCTTCATTTGAGACGTACCGAGACTTGCGCAGCAGCTGGAATATGTGAGGACGCACTGCCTGACGAATGGCCACTCGACAGCTTTGTTCCATGTGTCAAGAATCAGGACCCCCTGGACGACGTTGAGACGTTCATGTAGGAGGTAAAACGTACAGAACGCAGTATCTGCTCCCAAAAGAACGTGCTTGGGCTTTCTGAAAAGAATTTCGAAAAGGCTGGATGACCTCTCATTTGGAAATAGATGAGAACAAATAGCCCAGGAACATTGTTGAACATGATCGTTTTGGCGGTCCAGATGTTCTGTTTTGGGGAAACATAATGTTGCATGGGCATGCAGACCACTAAATCTTTAAAGGTGGTACACTAACTGGTCAAAGCTATTGTGACCCTGCACTGCTTCCCAGTAGGCATCTTTCCAGCGACCACATCGAACTGTTCGCCAATGGGCTGGTCTGTCCGTTACTCCGACTTAAATCACGTCGAGCACGTGTGGGATTAGGCAGACGTATTGCATGCAGCACGTTTACATGCACCAACGACCATCTAGCAATTGTCAACCGCGCTAGTGGAGGAATGGAACGCTCTCACATAAGACCTCCGTACCAACCTCGTTGCCACCGTGGAAGCACATTGCAGAGCATGCAGTACCATTTGTGGTGATCAGACACCCTATTTACAACCATGTCCAGCATTTTGTAATGTCGAGGAATCGTGTGACTTCAGTGTAATTATTGTCTTTGAATAAAAGTGTCATTTCTGTTCTTCTCATTTCTTATTTCTTTCAGTTACCTTCTGTACTATAATGTAGCAGTCCTTCCTATGTACAGTTCAAGTTTCATAGAGCTACTGTATATTACTTGACAGAGGCACATCATCTGAAAGTTACTTTCATCCATGAGTTTTGCACGCCAGTGTACATTTTTCCAACTTACAACGAAGGCCTTTATACAGTAGCCGTAGGAAAAGTCTGCACATTTCGTAAATCCCTGTCTTGCACGGTGCTTGTGACCTAGATGTCGTCGAGGTAGTTGACAAAACGTCGTTGACGAAATATCGTTGATAAATTCTTGGCACAGACGAAATTCCAGAACTAAGCGATTGAACTACCAACGACGAAAGCGGGTTTTGAGCATCAAGAAACTCCAAGAAGCAGCGTCGTAACGGCAACCGTAAGAATGTGTCACGCAAATTGATGCATAAAAAATATTGGTCCCCTGACAGCTTCTTCAATGACTCCTCCGACTGTGGGATTGTACGGATCCGTGACACACTGTATGTTGACTTTTTGTTTGAAATCGCCACAAACGCACACAGTGCCATTTCGGCTTCTGAATCACTACCAAGGGGCGGCCCACTGACTCTACGAAGTAGGAGAAGCGACGCCGAGGTCCTGCCAACACTGCAACTCAGTCTTGAACTTCATGTATGGCGAAGAGAATGTGGCGCAAGAGATAAAATTTTGGTGTTGCTGACAGTTTAATGGAGACGTGTGCCTCGAAATTTTTTGTCAACCCAAGGTATTATCAAACAGGTGGTTGTATGGCGGTAGTAAAGAGTTCAGATCTTGGAAGGGAACGACAGATACTAAATGTACTTTGTCCATTGTCTAGACGCCAAAAACAGAAAAGGCGTTTAACAAAAAAAAATATTTTGCGCCAGTGGTGAATTAATCATCAACAAAGAAAGTTGCCATTCCACAGTCTTATAGCGTGCTGAGAGAGAGCATTGGCCTGTCAAAAGAAATCATTATTTGCTATAAGAAACAACTTGACGTAGCGGCCACTGAAATACACGGCAGCCCAGGAACCTGAATACCAATGATGCTGGCGATTGCACCTATCTGAAACTATTTGAAACTCAATCTATCTGTCTGAAACTCAGTCAATCGCCCATCCACGACCAATTTCGGCAGAATATACTAGGGCGATGATAGTGAAGCGTCAGAGACAGCCTCCAATTCCATGGAAACCAGGGCCTCTGGCAGCCGTCCTGCATCTCACCGACCGTCACAAACTGATTCCAGATGGCTGACTTCGGCATACCCCGCACATAGCGTCTACATAGGGCAGTCCCGTTTAAAGTGGACTACGTGACAATTTGAGCATGGGCGCCGACCTGCCAATTGAGCGGAAACGGATGCATAAGGAGAGAGGCATGCCTCAGAAACTTCACGGGCGGATACAACGACATTTTGATTCCTTGTAGACTGGTGTGTAATGTTACATGGCCCTAGCTGCGCAGAAGGTGCGGTAGGGGAGGGACAATAGCAGTGATGCAGCTCCCTTGCCTTTGGGCCAGCGGGGTAGAGGAGGTGTAATTGTAGAACTTAAGTCTTCAACCTTCCCCCCCCCCCCCCACCCAATGAACCATGGACCTTGCCATTGGTGGGGAGGCTTGCATGCCTCAGCGATACAGATAGCCGTACCGAAGGTGCAGCCACAACAGAGGGGTACCTGTTGAGAGGTCAGACAAACGTATGGTTCCTGAGGAAGGGCAGCAGCCTTTTCAGTAGTTGCAGGGGCAACAGTCTGGATGATTGATCTGGCCTTGTAACACTAATCAAAACGGCTTTGCTGTGCTGGTACTGCGAACGGCTGAAAGCAAGGGGAACCTACAGCTGTAATTTTTCCTGAGGGCATGCAGCTTTACTGTATGGTTAAATGATGATGTCGTCCTCTTGGGTAAAATATTCCGGAGGTAAAATAGTCCTACATTCGGATCTCCAGGCGGGGACTACTCAGGAGGACGTTGTTATCAGGGGAAAGAAAACAGGCGTTCTACAGGTCGGAGTGTGGAATGTCAGGTCCCTTAATCGGGCAGGTAGGTTAGAAAATTTAAAAAGGGAAATGGATAGGTTAAAGTTAGATATAGTAGGAATTAGTGAAGTTCGGTGGCGAATACAGGGTTATAAATACAAAATCAAATAGGGGTAATGCAGGAGTAGGTTTAATAATGAATAAAAAAACAGGAGTGTGGGTAAGCTACTACAAACAGCATAGTGAACGTATAATTGTGGCCAAGATAGATACAAACCCCACGCCTACCACAGCAGTACAAGTTTATACGCCAACTAGCTCCGCAGATGACGAAGAGGTTGATGAAATGTATGATGAGATAAAAGAAATTATTCAGATAATGAAGGGAGACGAAAATTTAATAGTCATGGGTAACTGGAATTCGGTAGTAGGAAAAGGAAGAGAAGGAAACGTAGTAGGTGGATATGGAATGGGGGTAAGGAATGAAAGAGGAAGCCGCCTGGTAGAACTTCGCATAGAGCATAACTTAATCATAGCTAACACTTGGCTCAAGAATCCTGAAAGAAGGTTGTATACATGGAAGAAGCCTGGAGATATTGACAGGTTTCAGATAGATTGTATAATGGTAAGACAGAGATGTAGGAACCAGGTTTTAAATTGTAAGAACTTTCCAGGGGCAGATGTGGAATCTGACCACAATCTATTGGTTATGAACCATAGATTAAAACTGAAGAAATTGCAAAAAAAGTGGGAATTTAAGGAGATGAGACCTGGATAAACTGACAGCACCAGAGGTTGTAGAGAGTTTTAGGGGGAGCATTAGGGAACGATTGACAAAAATGGGGGAAAGAAACACATTAGAAGAAGAATGGATAGGTTTGAGAGATGAAATAGTAAAGGAAGCAGAGGATCAAGTAGGTAAAAAGACGAGGGCTAATAGAAATCCTTGGGTAACAGGAGAGATATTGAATTTAATTGATGAAAGGAGAAAATACTAAAATTCTGTAAATGTAGCAGGGAAAAAGGAATACAAACGTCTCAAAAATGAGATCGACAGGAAGTGCAAAATGGCTAAGCATGGATGGCTAGAGGACAAATGTAAGGATGTAGAGGCGTATATCACTAGGAGAAGATAGATACTGCCTACAGTAAAATTAAAGAGATCTTTGGAGGAAAGAGACCCACTTGCATGAATATCACGGGCTCAGATGGAAACCCAGTTCTAAGCAAAGAAGGGAAAGCAGAAAGGGGGAAGGAGTATATAGAGGGTCAATACAAGGCCGATGTTCTTCAGGAAAATATTATGGAAATGGAAGAGAATGTATATAAAGATGAAATGGGAGACATGATACTACGTGAAGAGTTTGACAGAGAACTGAAAGACCTAAGTCGAAACAAGGCCCCGTGAGTAGACAACAGTCCATTAGAACTACTGATAGCCTTGGGAGAGCCAGCCCTGAGAAAACTCTACCATCTGGTGAGCAAGATGTATGAGACAGGCGAAATATCCTCAGACTACAAGAAGAATATAATAATTCCAATCCCAAAGAAAGGCCGGCCGCGGTGGTCTCGCGGTTCTAGGCGCGCAGTCCGGAACCGTGTGACTGCTACGGTCGCAGGTTCGAATCCTGCCTCGGGCATGGATGTGTGTGATGTCCTTAGGTTAGTTAGGTTTAAGTAGTTCTAAGTTCTAGGGGACTGATGACCACAGCAGTTGAGTCCCATAGTCCTCAGAGCCATTTTGAACCCAAAGAAAGCAGGTGTTGACAGATGTGATAATTACCGAACTATCATTTTAATAAGACACTGATGCAAAATACTAACACGAACTCTTTACAGACGAATGGAACAACTGGTAGAAGCCGACCTCGGGGAAGAACAGTTTGGATTCTGTAGAAATGTTGGGACACGTGAGGCAATACTGACCCTACGACTTATCTTAGAAAATAGATTAAAGAAAAGCAAACCTACGTTTCTAGCATTTGTAGACTTAAGAGAAAGCTTTTGACAATGTTGACTGGAATACTGTCTTTCAAATTCTGATGTTGGTGGGTGGGGGTAAAATACAGTGAGCGAACAGCTATTTACAATCTGTAAAGAAACCAGATGGCAGTTATAAGAGCCGAGGGGCATGAAAGGGAAGCAGTGATTGGGAAGGGAGTGAGACAGTGTTGTAGCCTATCCCCGATGTTATTCAATGTATGTATTGAGCAGGCAGTAAAGACCTAAGAAAAATTCGGAGTAGGAATTAAAATCCATGGAGAAGAAATAAAAACTTTGGGGTTCGCCGATGCCATTGTAATTCTCTCAGAGACAGCAAAGGACCTGGAAGAGCAGCTGAACGGAATGGACAGTGTCTTTGAAGGTTCAAAATGTTTCAAATGGCTCAGAGCACTATGGGACTTAACTTCTGAGGTCATCAGTCCCCTAGAACTTAGAACTACTTAAACCTAACTAAACTAAGGACATCACACACATCCATGCCCGAGGCAGGATTCGAACCTGCGACCGTAACGGTAGCGCGGTTTCAGACTGTAGCGCTTAGAACCGCTCGGCCACTCCGGCCGGCAATCTTGAAAGGAGGATGTAAGATGTACATCAACAAAAGCCAAACGAGGGTAATGGAATATAGTCGAATTAAATCGGGTGATGCTGAGGGTATTAGATTAGGAAATGAGACGCTTAAAGTAGTAAATGAGTTTTGTTATTTGGGGAGCAATATACCTGATGATGGTCGAAGTAGAGAGGATATAAAATGTAGACTGGCAATGGCAGGGAAAGCGTTTCTGAAGAAGAGAAATTTGTTAACATCGAGTATAGATTTTAGTGTCAGGAAGTCGTTTCTGAAAGTATTTGTATTGAGTGTGGCCATGTATGGAAGTGAAACATGGACGATAAATAGTTTAGACAAGAAGAGAATAGAAGCTTTCGAAATGTGGTGCTACAGAAGAATGCTGAAGATTAGATGGGTAGATCACATAACTATTGAGGAGGTTTTGAATAGAATTGGGGAGAAGTTTGTGGCACAACTTGACTAGAAGAAGGGATCGGTTGGTAGGACATATTCTGAGCCATCAAGGGATCGCCAATTTAGTACTGGAGGGCAGCGTTGATGGTAAAAATCGTAGAGGGAGACCAAGAGATGAATACACTAAACAGATTCAGAAGGATGTAGGGTGCAGTAGGTACTGGGAGATGAAGAAGCTTGCACAGGATAGAGCAGCATGGATAGCTGCATCAAACCAGTCTCTGGACTGAAGACCACAACAACAACAACAACAACAACAACAAGCCTTCACACAAACGCGTATGCCACAGAGGTTGTAAGTACAGCTAACGAGTCTGCAAATGATCATATTAACAGGTTATGTCAATACGCCAATTAATTTGACGAGTCAACCGCTTATTATTGAAAACATAGTGGTTACAGGATTATGCTGAAATTGAAGCCGTGGGAGCGATTTATTTTCGCCTTTGTTGTACATCGTTTTTTCTTTCACTTGTTGATATGTTAAAACTATCCTCTTTTCCCAAAACACAGTGACATTTACACAATGCACCTCACCAACATGTTAATGCAGCTGCAATTGCGACAGAATCCTGGAACAGCCTACTACAGGAGTCAAACACCGAGAACAAGTAAGATCAATAGCTTATGTAAAACTAATGTTCAGTACAAACATAAAAGTGCACTTCCTGTACTTATGTTGCTGCAAACCCATATCAATTCTCGTTTCACCAGTTATCGATGACCCTTCAAAGAACTACATTACTTCACTGAACAAATCTGTAGTCACAGATATACTACAATAGATAAGAAAGTTTTGCATGTTACCTATGTGGAAAAATACTCTTTGCTTTGCATGATACCATTTGCCAATAATTCATTTCAGTATCTTGTACAGTGTATGAGGTATGAGGGATGGTACGAATAATTCTCTTTCACTCTGTCGTTTGCTGCACAGGTGGTCGGAAGTGAGTGCACTACATACAATCTACACTCCTGGAAATGGAAAAAAGAACACATTGACACCGGTGTGTCCGACCCACCATACTTGCTCCGGACACTGCGAGAGGGCTGTACAAGCAATGATCACACGCACGGCACAGCGGACACACCAGGAACCGCGGTGTTGGCCGTCGAATGGCGCTAGCTGCGCAGCATTTGTGCACCGCCGCCGTCAGTGTCAGCCAGTTTGCCGTGGCATACGGAGCTCCATCGCAGTCTTTAACACTGGTAGCATGCCGTGACAGCGTGGACGTGAACCGTATGTGCAGTTGACGGACTTTGAGTGAGGGCGTATAGTGGGCATGCGGGAGGCCGGGTGGACGTACCGCCGAATTGCTCAACACGTGGGGCGTGAGGTCGCCACAGTACATCGATGTTGTCGCCAGTGGTCGGCGGAAGGTGCACGTGCCCGTCGACCTGGGACCGGACCGCAGCGACGCACGGATGCACGCCAAGACCGTAGGATCCTACGTAGTGGCGTAGGGGACCGCACCGCCACTTCCCAGCAAATTAGGGACACTGTTGCTCCTGGGGTATCGGCGAGGACCATTCGCAACCGTCTCCATGAAGCTGGGCTACGGTCCCGCACACCGTTAGGCCGTCTTCCGCTCACGCCCCAACATCGTGCAGCCCGCCTCCAGTGGTGTCGCGACAGGCGTGAATGGAGGGACGAATGGAGACGTGTCGTCTTCAGCGATGAGAGTCGCTTCTGCCTTGGTGCCAATGATGGTCGTATGCGTGTTTGGCGCCGTGCAGGTGAGCGCCACAATCAGGACTGCATACGACCGAGGCACACAGGGCCAACACCCGGCATCATGGTGTGGGGAGCGATCTCCTACACTGGCCGTACACCACTGGTGTTCGTCGAGGGGACACTGAATAGTGCACGGTACATGCAAACCGTCATCGAACCCATCGTTCTACCATTCCTAGACCGGCAAGGGAACTTGCTGTTCCAACAGGACAATGCACGTCCGCATGTATCCCGTGCCACCCAACGTGCTCTAGAAGGTGTAAGTCAACTACCCTGGCCACCAAGATCTCCGGATCTGTCCCCCATTGAGCATGTTTGGGACTGGATGAAGCGTCGTCTCACGCGGTCTGCACGTCCAGCACGAACGCTGGTCCAACTGAGGCGCCAGGTGGAAATGGCATGGCAAGCCGTTCCACAGGACTACATCCATCATCTCTACGATCGTCTCCATGGGAGAATAGCAGCCTGCATTGCTGCGAAAGGTGGATATACACTGTACTAGTGCCGACATTGTGCATGCTCTGTTGCCTGTGTCTATGTGCTTGTGGTTCTGTCAGTGTGATCATGTGATGTATCTGACCCCAGGAATGTGTCAATAAAGTTTCCCCTTCCTGGGACAATGAATTCACGGTGTTCTTATTTCAATTTCCAGGAGTGTATTTTCTCGAGATTGGAGATAGACGTAGACCTCTTCTCAAGTTTAAGGAAAAATTCAATATTTTAACTCCACTTCGTATACAGCAATATGTTATTTAACGTGCACCAAACGCTAATCCATAATGATCTCTCGCCGGCCGCGGTGGTCTAGCGGTTCTAGGTGCTCAGTCCGGAACCGCGCGACTGTTACGGTCGCAGGTTCGAATCCTGCCTCGGGCATGGATGTGTGTGATGTCCTTAGGTTGGTTAGGTTTAAGTAGTTCTAAGTTCTAGGGGACTGATGACCACAGATGTTAAGTCCCATAGTGCTCAGAGCCATTTGAACCATAATGATCTTTATTTTTCATTCGAAACTATTAGATTTTCGCCCAGTACCTCATTAAAAATAGAAATATCACAATAGCTACGACCGTTAACGAAATAATTGGCAGTTCATTAAGAAAGTGACGAATGAAGGTATGAAATTCGTGAGAGTCAATGTTTTAATCGATCTTTTCTTTAAAATCGTTTAAAAAATGTTGTAGTGCAGCCGTCATGTCCACACCTCCATTCCCGCAGTGCAGCTGAGGTGGGCAAAGAATATTTCATTCGTAACGGACAAAACTCACGGCTTAGTAGGCAAAAGACAACTGAGAACGCTGCTCCTTCAGAAGATAGGAGTGGACCCGCCCAGTGCTTAGCACAATAATGCATTTCTGCGCACAGGCCAAGTAATCTTGCACATAACCTACGCAACAGGCTCTCCACAGGTGACGGCAGATAGAGCTACGTGGTCCCACACTCACATCGCAAAAGATGTCAGCACATGGCGTCTCAGTGGAAGGCACCGTTGCTTGGCCAAACCCGCAGTCAATTGCCAATTCTAGGAAAACACGTCCCTTGACGCCACCATAAGTTCACGTGATTCAGCAAAGTTGGCAACTTCAGCTAAGCAAATGGCGATAAAGGCCAGTACCTTGGTTTGTACATCACGGTTAGGTTCTAACAGGACAATCACGTCCCTAATTAGCGATACCGCATGCAAGGTAGCACACTGGGGAACGCAAACCAACATCTGCTTGAGAAACCCTGCAGGTTGGCGAACCAGGCCACATATGATTGTCCAGGTCACTTGTGGTGCTGGCTAAACTGCAATCTTACCACCACCATATGGGTTTGATGTCCAAAATACTGTACGAGCAACTGACAGAGTTCCTCAAAGTTACGTTTCGCAGGCTCATGGAGGCCTTCAAATTTTGCACCACGGCAAGGCGGCCTTATCTGATGGACTGCTGATATGTCTTACCTGGCAGTGCAACAAGAACCAGCGCAGATAATATTTCCACCATTTCGCAGACTCGGCGGAATCGGCAAATAGTGCTGGGGTAGTATGGAAGAAGGCTTCTCTGCAGGTTCCTAACCCACCACCAGTGCGGTGTGAAATGGAACAGTTTCGCATTTTGTCTGACTAGTTCCTGCATCTGCTCATGGTGCAACTTCTATTGGTTCAGGAAGAAGAGAAAACAAAGGTCTGGCGTTCCTCCGGTACGCAGTGCTGCCCTTGGAAAAGATTGCCAGGATACTGGAGAAGAACAAGATAAAAACCATCTTCTGTCCTCCAGTAAAAATCAGGAATATGCTAGGCTCAATGAAGGACAAATTGAGTCTAAGAACACGGAGTGTCTACAGCATTTCTGGTGAATACGGAAAACAACATATCGGACAAACGCAGCGTTGCACCATACAATGCATCTCTGAACATGTAAGAAGCGTTCGCCTGGGACAAAAGCGGTAGCGGAGCACAGCCTCCGTGAAGAACACACGTTTTAATTTGAACAAACCAAGAGACTGTGTAGAGCGAAAGGTTTCTGGGACTCTATTGTTAAAGAGGTTGTGGTTACGAGGGTCAGTTATACCTGGTCAACTGGGATAGTGGCTTCCAAGTCAGCATCGGGTGGAACACAACACTAGCGACAATAAGACGAGACCGTGCCAATGGAGGCAGGTCGCTGAGTGGCAGTCAAGCGTGGAGCATCGGTTCCGCTTATTTGCGCACATACAGCCATAGGCCCCGCTTGGACGGGAGTAAAACCAGGAGTGTCTACGGGCTTTGTTTTTATTAAAACATTGACGGGCATTAGCAACGAGGTCTTACAGCGTAGCCAAACGGCGCTTGGAAATTTTCGCGTGGCGTCGCCTGACAGCAGAATTGTCGTGTCGTCTCGTCAAAGCGGAATGTCGACCTTGGGTGGTGCTTTGGTGTCGTGGTGGTCTCATTCCGCCGACGACACGAGGCGCGCTCTCTTGTTGCCGCGGGCCGCCTTTTCGAGCATTTCGGCTGTCGCACAACCAGGGTCTGCTTCCCCCAAGAATAGGGAAAAAGTAGGCCAGGACCTGGAAGCAGGTCGCGGAACCAAAGAAAGGTTTTCCGCCACCTCCGTCCAGAACTCCGCGGCTGCCATCGTGTTATTAGGGCCAGCAATGCAACTGGGACACCCAATGGTGTCAACGAAGGTTGTAACTAGCAATCCCCTGGCAGCAACCCCCCTTTCCACTCGGGACATGGTGACATTCACACATAATGCGACTACACAGAAAACACATACAAATAACTACATTGTCAGTATTTACGATCCTCTCTCTCCCTCCCCTCTCTGGAGCCCGTTCCTGCTTGCCAGCCCCAAAAACAGACTCTCCCAACACATCCTCGACCTAAATGATGGCAAACAGAAGTCCCATCAACCGACTAAAATGCTCCCCAAACACACAACTGCGACCCAACCCCCCACCGGATCCCAATTCCTTAAATCCCCCCCCCCCCACACTCAAGTGCACGTCCACGAAACAGCAGCATGCAAAGAAGGACTGCAAGGATAGACACAGTAAGAGCAGGAATTCCACCTCCTGAACCCAAATCACCCTCCTCCCCTCACCTACCCCTGAGGAGCCCATGGTTCCTGAGCCACTGGCAGCACCTGTTGTTGTCCTGGAAGGGAACCAGGAAACCACTGCCCTGGAAGGGAACCACGAATTTGGGGAGGATTCGGAGGGCTTTGTGCTGGCGGGAAAAACCTTTCGCCAGCCAAGACTTCCAGCTACTCGAGGGGTGGAACCCACCCCAAACAGGTTTCAGGTGGTAGTCGATGCGCCAGAGGAACCACACGGAACAACACAGAGTCACACGTAACACCGCCCCCCACTGATCGTCGCAGAGTTTCCTCGTAGCTATGAGGAACTCCACGACATGATCAAAACACAAATCAAGGGGAACAACTATAAAGCAAAACCAACAGGGGAGGGACAAAATCAAAATCACACTACACAATATAGAAGACTACAACACCATAAAAAAAGGCCCTCACTGACAACAAAAATATACCACACTACGCGTTCCACATCACCAAGACAAGAAACAAAAACATCGTTATTAGGGACCTCCCAGCCGGCTCTCCCCCCCCCCCCCCCCCCAGGCAGTCAGAACAGACCTGACTGCCCAGGTGTTTGTCGTAAAAACCGTTGAGCAGCTGGGAAAAATGGGGCAGAGAGAAAGTGGCCATTATTCCAAGTCACTCTGCCAGACATGCCCCAGAACAGGCGTGAGATCAAGGTTGTTCTGGCAGTCCCTGTCACCACGGAGCTGCTCCGCCGCAAGAACAAGGTGGTGCAATTCTTCAGGTGTCAGGGACTGTATCAGATAGCCACCCATTGCCAGATGCCCGTGCGCAGCAGAAAATGCGCCGAACCCCATGACACCAGGACTTGCACAATGAAACACATGGACCCACAGATACGGTGCGCACTGTGTGGGAAAAACCACACAGCATGGTACCAAGGCTGTGAGGTCCACATCAAACACACACAGAAGGTAAAGAGTGCGAAGGCCGCCCCCCACAAACGAAAACAATACACTATCACCCCATCAAACCATACAGAGAGACAAAACAGGACAACACATACAGACACAACTTGGGTAAAACCATGGCCTGACACATCAACGGCAACACATGCAGAAGTGGTTTCTCCACCAAAAAGCCGGGGAAACGTCGAGAAATCGACGCAAGCCCAGTCACCACAACACCAGACACACACGCAAGAACAACACTGGGATAAACAAAACGACCAGGTCCACCGAGACAGAGGAAGGTCTAGGGAACCCCACACTTAGTCCACCCCCTCAGATCAGTTGTTATGCATTATGGTCCAGACAATGAACCTTGTCATGGAAATGATGAAGGAATTCAGGTAGGCCAAGAGGCAGAACACTCAGATCCTTGTAGCTCTTCAGGCAGCAGTCCAGCATTCGCTCCCTTCTGTGACTTCCTCCTCAGTAGTTTCAAAAACCCATCATGGATAGATGACCGAATATCCAAGGCCTGACAGAGTGTGTCTTTAATGCAGACAGCATTGTTAATCAAGACGTCGAATTCAGAGAACTCATGAAAGAGATCACCATCGACATATGCATGATGGGGGAAACTCACCTAAAACCAGGAATAAAAGCGACAGTTCCCAACAGCATTAGCTACAGCAAAGACAGGCTGACCCAAGGTGGAGGTGTGGCCATATACATAAAAAGATGGATCCCCCACCACCAGGTACACTTACCAGCTACCAATGAAGTCGAAGCAGTGGCGGTGGAAGTTATCACTGCCACCAGACCCCTAACAGTAGTTGCAATATGTCGACGAGATAGACGAGAGAGACATAGCTGCTAGGTCAAATTGAAGGAAAACCCCTAATAGAAGGCGAATTCAGTGCCGAACACCCTGATTGGAACTCTAGAATAACCTAAAGAGCAGACACCAAACTGCAACAACTAGCGAGTACCACTACTTCGAAACGATGGGGTCCAGTCGAGCCCACACATTTTCCAAAAAATGGAGGTAGGACCGACGTACTAGACATAGCCCTCACTAGGAGGATCATAGGGTTTGTGGCCGCTAGGACAATCAACAGAATGTCCTCCGACCACAACCCAGTGATTCTAGAGGTCGATGTGGGAGAATGGGCAGCACTCCCACGGTACCAGACGTCTTACAAACGTGTAGACTCGGAACGATACCGAGAAACAGTCTCCTCTGATATCGCTCGCGCTCCGTCACCTACTGCCGAAACAGAAGAACAAGTGCTACAAGACCTAACAGGTCCCAACTTGCAGGCAGCGGAAGCCCCCCCCCCCCCCTGCAAAGGGACGGGCAGCCCCCGCAAATACACCTCACAGAACACCTGCTAGCTCAAATTCGACATAAGAACAGAGTGGCAAAAGAGTGGAAGATCACCACAAATCAGACCAAGAGTAGGCTGATCAATCGTCTACAGAGAGAGCTGAAGGTAGCGCTCAATGAGCACTGAAACCAGCAATGGCAAAACTGCCTCACAGCTCTCAAAGTAGATGATCACACACTATGGCAAGCAACCAAGCAATTCACAAAAAGACGCGCTAGGATGCCGCCACTGCACGGCGAGCGGGGACTGACCTACAGCCTCGCTGAAAAGGCCAACCCTCTCGCCCTGTCCTTTGAGAAGCGGTTTCAAGCGGCAAAACCCCAGGATGAAGAGCATGAAGAAGTAGTCCGTCTTCAACTGGCTGTCTTACTCAACGCTGAGGGGGACCCAGAAGACGAACCGACACTTTTCGCCCCCGAAGACGTGGCAAAAGTGAGGAAGTGGTCGCGAAACACAAACCAGGGTAAGACCTTCTATTCACGCAGAATTATAGGCCGATTAGCCTCATATCAACTGTCAGCAAGATGTATGAGCGACTCCTGCTAATACCTATACAGGAACATATTACCAGAGAGCAACTTCTGCCCGATTTCCCATTCGGATTCCGGCAGAACCACTCTGCCCCACAACAGATCATGAGAGTGGTTGAAGCAGCCACAGAGGGCTTCAAACACAGAGGCTACTGCGGGACAGTGCTACTAGATGTAGCCAATGCCTTCGACTCAGTATGCCATAGAGGACCACTCTACAACTTGTACATAAGGTTTCCCGGGAGCATAGTTAAGCAGATCAAAAGCTACCTCATGGATAAGACTTTCTCTGTCAAAGCAGAAACCGCCACCTCCACCAAAAGGCGTATCCGTGCTGGGGTGCTACAGGGGTCGGTCATGAGGCCCATTTTGCACAGTCTGTACACTGCGGACACACCAGTGATCCCCCTGGTGCACACCACAGAATATGCAAAGGACACAGCCTTCTACACACGAAATGTGAACAAGGATCTGGTCATCTGTAGGCTACAAATGGTTTTAGATGACACAGAAACTTGGGCCCATCGGTGGCGCATTACCATCAACTATGAAAAGACACAAGCTATGCTGATCACCTGGAGGCTCAGAAGGTGTGGACCTCCTCAATGCCCTCCCCCCTCCACCTTCTCCTAAACGGAACCCAACTCCCCTGGCCCAAGTATATTGGCGTAACCTTGGACTCTCGTCTTATGTGGAAACCCCACACAGACGAGGTCCACAGGAAGGTCTGTGCCAGAATGTCCATCCTATACCCAGTCCTCAACTCAACCAGTTCCCTTCCCTGATCTGTAGGTGTGAATGTATATCAGGCCCTGATACCGTGAGTAAGGGAATATGCATGCCCTGTCTGAGGATACACGGCGAAGCAGCACCTGGATAAACTCCAGAGGCTGCAGAACCGCGCCTTCAGGAGGGCACTGCATCTACCCCTCATATTCCCTACTGATGATCTGCACGCCGCAGCTGAAATCCCACTCCTGAAAAAGCGTTTCCAGAATATGGTAAGGGCCTTCTATGAGAGCTCTTCCAGATCAGGAAACATCCTCATCCACTCCCTAAGTCGGTATAACATGTCCCGTGACAAGCACAAACGCCCAATGACGACCTCTGACGACTACGTCGAAGAGAAACTCCCTATACCCAATCCCTAATTCTCCTCCCTCCACCATAGTATCAATCATCTCACCAACCTCAGGCAAGTACCAGACACACACAGAAGATTCATCACATTATGCAGACACCCAAAAAATTACAGAAATAACCACACACACAAGTAAACACGTGGAGTAAAAGCTGAAAGGCTACAAACTCCCCTACAAACTTCCCCAAAGAGGGGAAACTATAAGATGAGAGTGGGAGAGAACCCGACACTTTGCCCGGAGACGGCAAGTAAGAAACTTGCTGGACAGTTGCCACGGAATGGCGCATTGACTTGGCTGTCAACCCGAGAAGATTTTATCGTCGAGATTCGCCAAGAAAGCCTGCATTCTCATTTTTACGTCAATCATTTGCCTAACAGGGTCCTATCCTGTCACCACTACTGATTCCGAGAATACCACCAGTGAAAGAATAGCAAAATACTGAAAGTGATGACCTTATTTAATTTCTGTAACTAAGATAAAGAAGTGCAGTTTACAAAACTAAGTACTATCCAAAATTGTCTAACATCAGCGAACTTTGTTACTTGGTAGAATAGCTAATTATAGAATACTGACTAACAGTAAAAGAGTAATAGCATAATTTAAATGAATGTTGGGAAAATATTACTTCGCAATAATATATTTCATGTTTCTATGTGCATTGTAAACTATGATCACAGTTGCTAATTACATAAGAGTGTACTGTAAAAGTACTTATTCCTCACTAAATAAAAGATTGTGGACTTTCCGGAAATAACTTACTATAACAGAAAACAACTATTTATGACCATTTGCATTTCTAAACTTAGTAACAGCATTACAGTGAGTAACGCAAAGCTGTTCATTAAGCGAACTACTTTCCAAACAATTAACTTTTACGTTATTTATTTATTTACACGTCAAGTTCCGTAGGACCTAATTGAAGAGCAAATCTCCAAGGTCATGGAATGTGTCAGTACATGAACTTACAACATAAAATTAATAACACATAAAAATAAATGTTCATAAACCTGGAAAAAAGTCTGTCCATAAGTTTAAGTAAACGCTATCAGCAATACAAAAGAATCAGCTTAATTTTTCAAGGAACTCCTCGACAGAATAGGAGTGACCCAGAAGGAGTGACCCATCAGGAAACTCTTCAGTTTCGATTTGAAAGCACGTGGATTACTGCTCAGATTTTTGAATTCGAGTGGCAGTTTACTGAAAATGGATGCAGCAGTATACTGCACACCTTTTTGCACTAGAGTTAAGGAAGTCCGATCCAAATGGAGGTTTGATTTCTGCTGAGTATTAACCGAGTGAAAGCTGCTTATTCTTGGGAATAAACTAATATTGGTAACAAGAAACGACAATAAGGAATATACATATTGAGAGGCCAATGTCAAAATACCCAGACTCGTGAACTCACACCACTTATTTCCCTAACCGCCCATTACTGAGCCAAAAATATCCTTCTAGAATGGGAAGAGTTACCCCAAAACATAATACCATATGACATAAGTGAATGAAAATAAGCAAAGTAGACTAATTTACGTGTCGAAGTATCACTCACTTTTGATACTGTTCGAATAGTAAAAATGGCAGTATTAAGTTTTTGAACAAGATCCTGAATGTGGGCTTCCCACGACAGCTTACTATCTATCTGAATACCTAGAAATTTGAACTGTCCAGTTTCACTTATCATATGCCCGTTCTGTGAGATTAAAACGTCAGGTTTTATTGAATTGTGTGTTAGAAACTGTAAAAACTGAGTCTTATTGTGATTTAACGTTAGTTTATTTTCTACAAGCCACGAACTGAGGTCATGTACTGCACTATTTGAAACCGAGTCAATGTTGCACACAACATCCTTTACTACCAAGCTAGTGTCATCAGCAAACAGAAATATTTTAGAGTTACCCACAATACTAGAGGGTATATCATTTATATAAATAAGGAACAGGAGCGGCCCCAACACTGATCCCTGGGGCAACCCCCACTTGACAGTATCCCACTCAGATCCCACATCACAGAAATTATCAACATTGTGAATGATGACCTTTTGCTGCCTGTTGTTAAAGTAAGAGGTGAACCAATTGTGAGCTGCTCCCTGTATTCCATAATGGTCCAACTTCTGGAGCAATCTTGTGAGATCAACACAGTCAAATGCCTTAGTTAAATCAAAATATACGCATGTGTTCAGTGTAAATTATTTTGCTGGTTTTCTAATTAACTTTAAGTCATGGTATTAACTGTGTTTTTACATCTGAGCTCGAGTCAGTGCTTTTGGTTACGAACTCGCCTGATTACAATTCACTGATTTGTTTGTAATTACAGTCTATAAACAAATAATAATCATACAGTAATTTTTGCTCTCACAGTGAGCTGGCGACCGTTCTTCAGTAATTTGTAATCCAAAATGATGGCAGATTAATTTATTTACTCCAAATTTCGTTAACTGTCTCTTATTTTTACCTGGTTTGTCAAAATATCTTTCGATCGATATTGCGCAAAAGTAGTAGCGCTATAACGGTTCAGTTATAACTGTATCTGCAATTATCCAGATATTTATTATTCTTTCATTATTCTTCAGAATAGATGCCTTTGCCAAACAATGGGGACTATTAGAGACACATGTCATTTAGAAATCTTAATTAACCAGAAGTGTCAGTCCATTGTATGTGCAGACCATAGCAGGACAATAATTTGATTTGCCCTCAGCCTAACAAAATTAAACCCTGATAGTGAATTTAAAACTAGTTAGTGACGTTTTTGGTCAAACAACAGAGAAAGCAAAGATGTTGAATTCGACAATGGAGGTGGAGTGGCAACTACAAATGCTTGAGTCGGGCTCAGAATTGTTTGACAGTGAGCTGACTAAAAATAGTGAAATAAATAGTGCAATAGACATGCAGGATGTAAATCACTTGACCATTAAACAAGAGATTACTGATTCTTATCGGAAAAATTCCGAAGAGACATTTACAGAGGTTTAAATCATATGGATAAGGTAGAAACAAATACAGAACCAACATTAAGTCAGATGTGTGGTTCCATATCAAACAGTTTGAAAGTATTTTCTCAGATGATAGCGCATGCAATATCTTCTTCAAACTAATGTTTGAGGTGTGATATGGATCGTTAAGAAATGAAATATCTGCTTCAAACCTGTCACTGAACAATAAAATTACTTCTTTGGAAACAAAAATTGGTGAACAGATAGAAACTTTGACCTAACAAATGGACGGTAACATAACAGAAAAAATACATGAGCTAGACAGAAAACTTGATAGTAAAGCTGAGGCTTTAAAGAAATTGGTAAGCAATGAAATAAAATAGCACAAGGAGGATTTGCACAATGCAGTGAGTAGTAAAGCAGTTATCAGTTTTGTATTCATGGAGATTTTGAGGCGAAAGTAGACTAGGAGATCAATGAAGTCAGTGATAAACAAGAAGAAATCCGTGATGAATTGGATTGATCTATAAAGACTTTGGAGGGACAGATCGTGAAGGTTCAGCTCAAAGCAGAAACTAAGTTAAAGGATCCAGTGACTATGATCAACATTGATGCACAGGACAAAACCCAAACGCCAGTGGTTTGAACCATGGATTTGTGGAGTTCGAAAACCAGGAGGTAGAGAGTTTTGGATCTGAAACTAATAAAATTAATAATAAGTTCGGATAGTGTAAAAAATTTGGCTACCACGTTGCCATTAGAAGGAGTCTACCCCACGATTGGAGATTAAAAAGTTCGATCCAAAAGGAAGGGTCCAAGATGTTTTCATGGACACATGTAGGAAAGTAATCCCTTCAGCACTACCTGAAGAGAATAGAATAAGGGTAGTAAGGATGAAATTAAGTGGGGTCGCAAGTACGTTGGTAGTTCAATCTATGGACGACTGCCGAACTTTGGAAGAGTTTTTGAACTATTTCGAAGAAAAATACTGATCTGTCGATAAGCAGGACGACGTATTGCAGGAATTCATGCAAGCTTCTCCATACTGACCAGGTAAAGAAATGAATGTCAAAGCGTATTGCACAGAATTATGCAAAAAAGTGAAGTTTGTACTGGGACAAATGCCAGAAAAGAGCTTGTTAACAGTACTGTGGGGAAAATTGCAGTGGAGTGTCTTAGGTTATATCATTGGAGAAAGTGATAATACCATTTTTCTGAAAGAAGTAGAAAATATTTCTGCGTGTTATCGAGACAACGAAAACCGGTACGACAACAACAACAATAAACGAAATAAAAACAAGAGAGACCAGAAAAGACGAGTAATGGTAATTATGAAGTGTATGAGATGAAGGGGGTGAGCAATCTGAGAGAGATGCGGCATATTATAGATGAAGTTATGAGTGTATAATGAGTAATGTTGATGAAATTCATGAATATAATGAAGAGGAAGGGGAATGTGAAGTGCAGATGATATAGAGGTTTTGTTGCTGCCATTCCCAATTCAGCCAAAGTCGGCCGATTTGAACAGACAGCTGGGAACTATAGTATACGGCAAGATATGTACCTTTGACAGCTGAATAAAATTAATGAGCGAAGCAGATGACTGCAAAGTATACAAAGTCGGGGTAGATGTAGTTTTCTCAGAGGACGACGATGAGAAGAGCAAACTTGCAAATCAGTTAAATGTGTCGAAAATAAAACTTGTTTGGGATTAAATGAAGGAATGGAACAGGAGAAGACAAAAAAAAAAAAACAGGTAAGTTGTTCAAAGGAAATGACATTTTGCGGAGTAATTTGGAAGTGGAGCAAGACCAGTTATGGGAAGATAAAGGTAGTGAATCAAAGCAATGTTATCAAATTATAATGCCTATTGGGGTACATGGAATAGAGACTCAAGTGTTAATCGATAGTGCCAGCCAGATTAGTGTCATGTCTCAGTCCTTTAAATGAGCATATTAAAGCCATAACAGATGTAGCTGATGTATCTGTTATGAGAGTAAAAATAGTAGGTGCTGCTGATGTCTGTAGTAAACCAATCAAGACTCAAAGCTTGATAATATTGATAGGATGGTTGATGTTCGAGGTACAAGATTAAGTCTAATTATGTTTCCTATAACTGAAAGGTTGAGTGAAGAGTCTGAGTGTTATCATGTTAGAAATGTGAATATGATGTGTGCCTCTGATGACAAATTGGCAACCATAGTCGAAAATGTTTCAGGTCTCCTGAACAGGAGGAGTTGTATAATACTTTGATTAATAATAGAGAGATATTTTCAGACATACCCAGTCAGGTATGGGATTTTGAATACAAGGTTGAAACGATACTCTATGAGCTATTTTTTGATCAGTTTATCAGGTATCGCTATCTAAGAAAGAAGCAGCACAAAAAGAGATACACCAGCAAGAGGAGTGGAGGATTATAGAACGATCTAAGAACCAATACAATAATCCACTCGTTTTGGTAAACAAAAAATAATAGCATTAGAATCATGATAAATGCACATGAGCTTAACAATTGTGATGTAGGACACAGACCATTCTGAATGTTTAGATTACATGTTGCACAAGTTTCATAATATGTGGTATGTGATGAGTCTTGATCTGACTGCTGCTTATTGACAGATATCTCTGGAACAAGAATCACGAAAACTGACAGTATTCCTTTTTGCAGGAATATTCTACTGGTATATAATTACTCCTTTGGGATTAAATACTTCTGTATCAGTATTCATCTCAGCTCTGGATAGAGTACTAGGGAAAGAACTTAGTGCCAGAATAACAGCCTATGTTGAAGATTTATTGACAGTGACTTCTTCATGGGAGGAGGAACTGTTAAATGAGATTTTCCAAAAACTAAGATGTGGTGGAATGATAACGAAAATAAAAACAGTGAATTTGTGAAAAAAGAGATAGAATTGTTAGGCCATATTATCACAAGTTCAGGGATAACCAAAGGCTGACAAAAATTAGATGTTATAAGAAACTGCCCACCAACAGGAATCAAAAACCAATCGCAGGCACTCTTTGATGTCTGTAGTTTTCATTGTAAATGTGTGGAGAGGCAAGTTTTTAATAATCCAGAATTGTGCAGTTTATTGAAGAAACATAATGTGTTTATTTGGACCAAAAATGTCAGGTACTGTTTGAGAAGTTAGAGGAAGAACTTATGAAAGACTAATTTTATATTGTCCAGATCTAGCGATACTATTTCATATGGGAGCCGATTTGTGCAATTATGGTATTGTGGTTCATATTTTCCAAGAAATACGAGAAGATGAGAACAAGTCATGCCAGTCTATAGCTTTTGCAAGTAGGATGATGATTAAGTATGGAAGAAATTATATTGGGCCAGAAAAAAAAAAGCTTTGGCTATCAGATAGGGATTCAAAAAATTTAAAAGTTTCTTATGGGAGCACAAAGTTGTAGTTTATACTGACAATCAAGCATTAGCATTTTTAAAGCTATAGATTATTGTATGACAGATTTAGGAGATGGGCATTGCATATACAATAGTTTGACTACAAAATACATCATGCAAGAGGTGTAGACAACAGTACAGCCAATGCATTGTCAAGTTTTTAATAATCCAGAATTGTGCAGTTTATTGAAGAAACGTAATGTGTTTATTTGGACCAAAAATGTATGGTCCTGATGGGTCAATTAACAGGGAAAATTCAGGGGGAAGATTTAAAGCAATATATTTCAAGGATGTTGTAGGAAAAAAGAAAAATAGAAAATATATCTAGGGAAATGTGTCCTTATCAAAATAACGATGAATATTGAAGTCGTTTAAGACTGATATTTCGATGCCAAAAATGAAAATAGCGAGATATTATGGAAGTATTAGAAGATCTGTGGTGGTACACTAAGATCATTAAAGATTACAGACAGGGAAGAATGGCATATAACGTGGCCAGACAAATATGAATCGGAGTGAACAGATTATTTTCATTTATTCTTCTTTGATCACTGTGGGACAAAAGAGTGTGTAGATAAACAAAAGGTCAGTAAGTTTTGAGAGTATAAACAGAAGAGTGGCTGGAAGAGTAAAAACATGTGACAGATGTCAAAACGTGAAAGTGACAAATCGAAATAGTCATGATTCTATGCAGAGCATTCAACCTAAAGATAATTTAGAAATCCTGGAAACACATCTTTACAATCTTCTGCCCAACACAACTAGTAATTTTGCATACATTGTAGTCATTAGGGATACATTTCCAAAATTTATGAAATTGTATACTTTACATAAGGCCACAGGTAAAGCAGTATTTAGGGAAGTGAGAGACCATTATTTCATAAAAATTGGGAAATCAAAGGCAATATTATCCAATAATGAAACTCATTCACATCCAGAATTTGGAAAGAAGGTATGGAGGAAAAGGTGTAGAGGTTATTCACATATCAGCATACCAGCCATCGAGTAATCCTTCAGAACACTCCCTGTGTGAAATGGGTATGTATTTCAGGACATACTGCCACAACAACCATAGGGCATGTGGCAAATATGTACCTTACATTGAAAAAATTATGAACTCTTTATCTCACGAATATACCTGTTTCACACCTGATAAGATTATGTTGGATGTTAAATCGAAGAGTGTCATTGAAGAACTGATTAATTTTCCATGATGACAAGACTTACAGATTGTGCAAAAGAAAGAGGTGTTGAGAGAGAAGATGAGAAAGTGTGCTGAAGCATGAATTAAAGGACATGATACTAATCTAAAACCAATGAAATTCAAGACAGGGGACAGTGTCCTGATGAACACTCATGGAAAATCTGGTGGGATGGACAGTGAAATCTCTAAATTCAAATTTATAATGTACTGTATAAAACTGAAACCGTTCCTCAGCCTGATGCTTTGTGTGCGACATACCCTCAGTCAGATAAAAGATTAGGTGCTTGTAACGTTGTGGATTTGAAACATTACCATAGCAGAATTAATGACTAAAAGATTCTTACTTTTTCATGAATAATCAGTAATGCTGATGTCATACAGAAATAGTAATGCTTATGATAGCAAAACATCTGTCTGTTTTTAATTTGTAACTAGTAAACAAGAATATTAATTTTATAGTAATTTGCTTTGTAAGATATATTGTGTATGTAATTACTCCTTCAGATGAACTCACACTTGTCATTTAACTTGCAGGTGAAATTGAAATAAACAGACGTCCAAGCACAAAAAGGTGGTTGTTACCAAGCAAAAGGAACAGAAAAATGAAAGAAACTAGATGTGGAAAGGTGTGTCTATCTGTCGATAACATGCAGGCACAAATGTTAAAGCTGAGGAAAAAGTACACCAAGCAGTGCACCAATAATCTCTTTTCTGTTTTCAGGAGAAAGTAATTATAAAAAGAGTATATAATACATATGAGAACCATGTAACACCAAAATGAAAATAATGATTATAAATGTTTATATGGATGCAGATGTCAATGCTGTGTGAATAAGTTTCATGATTTGCTTTGATTAGTGGTAATTAACTTTACTGACCGAGATGGCACAGTGGGTAGGAACACTGGACTCGCATTTGACCATCGAGATTTAGGTTTTCCAGTTTCTCTAAATCACTCTTGGCAAATGCTAGGATGGTTCCTTTGAAAGAGCATGATCTGAGCTTGTGCTCCATCTCTAATGACCTCAGTGTCAATGAGATGTAAAAAGCCAATCTTCCTTCCTTCCTTGGTAATTAACTTTCATCATAAATTAACTAATTGAGTTTAGTATCATAGGAAACAGACATTGCTTTGACCTAGATGCAATTAAACACTTTGTTTTGTAGCAGAAAGCTAAGCTAAAAAATAACTTATATAATAATATTACTTGTTTTGGTTAAAACAACAGTCGAGATCGCAATAACAATTGTTTATTATAACCGGTTTTGGTTTATGTTAAACCCATACTGAGATTTTTGGGTCCCCTATGGTTGTCGCTGGCGGATCCTAGGCTTTTTCACTTTATACCACAATTATACGTGATGTGTATTGAGGCGTAGCGCCGTATAACGATCCTGCCTTGGAGGCGGTTAAGTGGGAAGTGTGTCTCAGAGCTGGTTGGTGACAGATGGTGACGCAAGACTGGACGCCCACGTAGTTTATGTATCAGCCGATAGCGGACAATATTGGATAGGGGGACTGTGATTTTAGTTTTGATTGTGCCCACTAGAGTGCACTAAAGTAACAGAATGTTTTTCATAAACTGTTCTAGTATTTTCATGAAGTGTTATTATGTCTTTTTGTGCATGTAAAATGTTATAAATATGTTTTAGCAGTATGAATGATGCGTGAGTGTGGTTTAAGGTTAATATGAAGATAATTGTTTAACGAGTTATGTAGTAGGATTTAGTGTGGGAACATTTCGAAGAAGTATGGATATGAACAAAGGGGATTTTTGTGGAATAGATTTGTAAAGTAAGTTTATGGTAAAGGGGAAGTTAATTCAGGTATAAATAACAATAGTAAATAACTTTATGCATAAACAAAACTTCAGCATATTAGATAACTACGTCGGTAAAAAGTGCAGTCGTGAGGTTTACTATTTTGCGATTTGTTATGGATGAAAAGTGCGGACTGACACGGGAGAATGTTATTTTGCTATTGGCCTTTAAGTAAACTGACCAATGGTAAAGCAATATTCTTCGCGCACCTTTCTCTGCTGGTAGAGAAGACACACTATTCTAGAAAGGAGTCGGAACCTAGCCATGAAACAGTTCAGACGTGTGTAGTAGTAGTTTCGATGAAAATGATAAGTTGCCGGATCTAGCAGTGTTTCAGTACAGCAATTTTTAACATCAAAACAAATTTCAGTACTACCACAGCCACCTTATTCACCAGATATCGCTCTGTACGACTTTTTTCTGTTTCCAAGAGTCAAAACGGCGGCCAAAAGAATACCATTTTCAAACAACACAAGATGTCCAAAAAGCTATGAAGGAGGTCTTGGAGGATATTAAAGAAGATGAGATCCAGAAATGTTGCCATCAATGGCAGAAACGCTGGAAAAGGGGTGTGCAATCAGAAGGGAACTAATTTGAAGGAGACAACACTAAATTTGACTAAAACGGTCAGCAACATTTTTTTCACATCAGACTCATTACTTTATTGTCGTATCTCATATGAAACGATAAAACTGAACAGGAACAAGAATGAGGAGTAGAAAACTCCTGAGATTAAAGTATATCATGCCAGAAAGAGAAAGCTCGGCCTAATTCAGAGTACAACTAATAGTTTGGTATTAAAAATGCCTTACCACAAGTATTGTAAAATCACACTGTTCATTATTAAAAAAACAAAAAACACGAATTTTGCTCAAAAAATAAGATACTCTGAAAATAAAACAAAACAAAACCAGTTTGCATTTTATTAAGCAAAACACAAAAAATAGTAATGTACCTGAAAATGAGTGCAGAGAACTTAAATGTAACAGAAATGGCGACACATTGAAATCAATGGGCACCAAACTGATAAAGTACTTCGTCACAGCAGCACTAAACACTGAATCAGTTAATAAACAACCATGCAAAGATGCATCAAATTTACTTATTAGGTATTGCTGTACCACCAACAGATATTAGTTTCAAAAATGAAACCCTTTAAGAATTTACTAGATTAATCATGTCACAAAATGTAATAAATCTGCTGTCTGTGATAGTATTTCTTTTAGAGTATTAAACTATGTTTTGGACTTCATAGGACTAGCATGATATTTATGATAAGTCAGCAACAAAATCATATTTCTCCAAGGAACTGAAAATGCTGTAATGATACACATAGATACAAAGGGAGATAAGCAGATCACTTCTAATTACAGACCCATTTCATCCTTCCAATCTTTCTGAAAGTTTCTGAAGTTGCCTACAACAAAACACTGACTCATTCTTCTGAAGAGAACTTCTAACCTACATCTCAGTATAGCTTTTTTAAAGTATTCACTACAGAGAGAACCGAATAACACTCCAGAAAAAAGTACAGTAAAAGTTAAACAACAAAAATATTATCCTGTTGACATTTTCTCGCACAAACTGACATGAGGACGAGCGGGAACAGCATGATGTTTATTCCACTTAGCGGCAATGGGTGAAGATCGTAGGTGTGATGGTGGAAATGAACCCGTGAAAGAAAACTAAAAGCCTTTTAACTTTCGTAACTTATGTGTAAGTTGGTATGACAGTGTGCAAGTAAGGTGTTTCTACATGTACAGTGACTTACAGAAACTCTAGCAGGGCATGCACACATAAGTAATTCATGCTTGTGCAACCCTGCTTAAATCTAGTGAATAATGAATAATGTGTACATTACAAAAATTTTAACATTGCGGATCGTCAGCAATCGTGAATAATTTAATGATTATAAAGAATCCGCCTCGATTGCAAATAGAAAGCAGATGTTGAGCTAGATTTCGGCGCGGACAACCACGCCTTCTTCGGAACACACTTTAGGCAGTTCGTAGTTTTAGTGTGCTCCAAAGAAGACGTGGTTATCCGCGTCGAAACCTAGGTCAACATCCGATTTCTATTTGCAATCGAGGCGGATTCTTTATAATCATTAAATGTGTACATTATCTGGCAGAATAAATGAGGTAACCGATTCCCATTTCATGAACTAAAACCACAATGCCATTAGTCAGAAAACCCATTACAAAATTTTACTCAAATTCAGACATTCCAAAGGAAAATAGCGGTCAGTTTCCCACCCCATAAACAAAAAGCATTATCACAGTAGTTAGATAACTAACTGCAGAGCTTTGCTTCAAGTCGAACACTGCAAAAAAAAGAAGAAAGGCTCTACTCAGAACTAAAGAAGTGCCTTAAGCTTCATCATTTTGTAATAATGACTGAATATATTACTCCTACATTAAAGTTAATAATTGTCCTTAAGAATGAGCACACAGTAAACAACTATAACACACGTCTACTTAATAAAAAAAATCGGCGAAAATGTATTGTCTTACTGGATACAAGCACAATGTGTGAGTTCCTGGTTCCTCACAGAGCCCGCAGTAATCTGTGGCAACACTTAACGTGAATAGATGCATAAATGTGCATATAATCTTTGATGAACACATATTTAAGACATGTTCGCTTATTTTAAGATGACAGCTTACAATCAATCACTATCTTCACGTGCAGCTTTGCTTTCCCAAAGTTTGTAATTTAAAAACAACGTAAGCAGGGAACACCTTAGGAATAGATTTACCATAAGTAAATGCATTTCAAAGATATTGTAGCAAAGTTCCAGTTTTTTTTTTTTTTTTGTTACAACATACAATGAAGAACTTGTTCTGTGCCAATGTCGCGCAAAAACTCTGCTACTTGACGAGGACTGCCGTTTTCTGATCGAACTATAGCATACTCTGGAGACATACATTTTACGTTAGTAACACTTCTTACGAAAGGTTGACAGTTTGTTAGGTAAAGCCTGGTCCACACGCAACGATCTGTCTGCGCAGACATCGGCGCAGATGTCTGTACATGCAAAAGATCGCTGCAAATGCTATGTGTTCACACGACACAAACCCGAATCTACTACTCGCGCGCCATCTTCCGGTGTATAAAAGAAATATCAGTGGCAAGGGACTACGCTCCCCGTAAACGTCAAAAATTTAATTCAGTTATTTTGAAATATAGAAATCGAGGAAGTTCTGTTGTGGTCTGTGTTCGCAACTTGTGTTGCAAAAAACATTTATACCAACCGCAGGAAACAGAGAACGCGGGCAAAATGGTGTAGACAGTGGCTGCTAAAGCGGAAGCAGTTTTCTCACGTAAATTTACTGCGAGAGTTGCAGGGCGAACCTAACGACTGGCGAAATTATTTGCGGATGGATGTCGAAACTTATAATTATCTCTTAATGCTTTTAACCCTTCATATTATGAGAAAAAATATTTCTATGAGAAGGGCAATTTCCCCTCATGAACGGCTGGCGGTAACATTGACACTCCAATTTCATCTTCAATTGTACTCCTGCTTGGTCTTGGCGTTTCTTGATCACTAATAAAGCTAAGCAGATCAAAATACCATAACATTGGCTGGTATACTTGATCTACTCCTACACCAGATCTTCTAAATTTCTGAACTTTGGATAACTCTTTTCGGTAAACAGTTCGCAAGGATTTTTTTTTATTACTGCTTCTCTGTTTGCCGAGGCGTCAACTGCACGCAATTTTTTCAATTAGAGCATTGTGTGCTGCTGTCTTTCTGTCTCGGTCGCCGGTCACTATATTCTTTACTTTTAATCTTCCACAAACATAGGTGGTTTCTACATATTTCAGTGAATTCACTTACAAACTCTCGAGAACACTGACGAGTATCAGCCATTTTAATGCCCTGTGCGCACAAACACTAGACTGAGCAAACAGCTGTTTCGCGCCAGATTTGCGGCGATCTCCTGTCCACACGCTCCAACTTGTCTGCGCAGATGTGGTTTGAACCCACAGATTTGAGAGGTTTCGCTCAAACCTCCAACTCCAACTTCCTGCACATACTCAGGTTGGTGCAAATCTTCTGTCTACACGCAACGATCTGTCTGCGCAGATGTGATGTGCGCAGACATTTGCGCAGACAGATCGTTGCGTGTGGACGAGCCTTAAGTCCCACAGGGAGAATCAAATTACAGAACGATTATATGCCTTCCTTTTTGTTACCGCCAGGCCAACACAATAATGGAAAAGATTTATGACACACCTCGACTTTCTTTAATAGTTCCGTATGATAATATGGTGCGTCTCTGTCGACAAAATTATAGTCCTATGCATCTTGGACAGCGGATTCAGGAAATAAAAGACCAGAGAACTTGTCAAATAAATACCGTGAATTACGTGTTCATTTCAAATGTTGGTACAGTATAAGCTGGAATAAACTGTGTTGCTGAAAAAGGGGTAAAAGTGGTACTGAGTGTACAAGCTCAGTGACATAGAAATTAAATACCTTGTTTCTTCAATGGACCATCAACATTTTGACAGAGGAAACTATTGTGTGCTTGATAAATGTAAATAGTGTCGTTTTTCTTTGCCCCAACGGATAAGTAACAAAAAGGACGATAATTGAGGCAGTAGATTGACTTCTCATACATCGTTACATGTATCTTATATTTCCAGGATGTCTCGTTAACAGCTTATGTCTGCAGTTTGCTTGTTTCTTTTTCGTTAGGAGTAATGCAACGTAAAAAGCAAGTAATATGACTCTATTCTGTACTGCATTTATTTACAATTTTGAAAGCTAATCTCTCGCCTCATATTTTCTTTAATGCCATCTCTTGCAACAATAATATTCCATACGATGTAAATAATGATGTCGCTATGGCTTCTAAACTGTGTACAACTTGATAATTAGATAAATTCATTACGTTACAGTGTTGCATTTCTATTTTCTGTTCGGCGTTGGTTTTTGTAATTTACTGTGAATTCATGACAGGTGATTACTGGTTTATATCTTCAAAAAATTTTGAAGTTTTTACCCTTAAAGTCTGCATACTCAAGGAAATTATAATCTCCTTGTGATGACTTTACACAAAGATTTTAGGCTTCTCTCGATCAATATACAAAGATGTTAACACGAGAACTCTATCTGTGGGTTGTGTACTACCTTTGAAAACCATGCTGTCTCGTTGTACATGCGACTTGTGACAAGTGTTCTGTAAGTTGTGTGTGGAAGTTGTTTATATGAAGTATAGAGTTTATCAAGTATGGAATCTCACAAAAAAACTACTTCTCAGTCGATATTGGAATTAGTTAACCCGGTTCCTGTGTCATTCGATCCAGAAGATGACATAAACATTGATAGTGCAGCCAAAGTAGTAGAAAATTATCAGGAAGAATTCAGTGACGACGACATAGTGATATCCAAGTTTAAGAAGAGCGTAGATTTATTAGAGGATCAGGATGCCAGGTATTCAGGCCGGAAAGTCTCTCGCAAGTCTCTTGGTGCTGAGCCACGAAAAAATGAAGTTTTCGTACCGGGACCCAGCAGCAACGATAACAGTAGCAGCGAAGAGGAAGCCGGGAATGAATCGTGGGAGCGAGGCGATTCTGGCGAGAGCGAAAATGACGCAGATTATGGATATAGTGAGCAAACTACTGATGCTGCCACGGATGACGAAGCCGTGGACACTGGCAGTTCCGAAGAAGGCGAAGACAGTGCAACAGACGATTCTTTCAGCATTACTGGTGAAGCCAAACACCTCGTCGAAAACAAACAGGTGTCAGATAGTGCGAGTGACAACTTTCAGCATGTTTCGAACAGAAATACGAATCTAGAAATTGAGAAGGGCAGATGTGTTAGAAATCAACTTAGAATGTGGGACAGTTTACTTGAATGTAGGATTCACCTTCAGAAGTGTTTGTTGACTGCTAACAGAATCCCATCTCATGCAGCGTTTGAAGATTATAAACAGAAAGGTGGAGCACAGTTGAAAGATGCATTGAATAAGACCCAAAATTTTGTTACAGATTTGCTTGAGAAGTTTATTGTGCTGCGTGAAGCTTTATTACAGTCTTTCCCCGAAACCAGAAATTTGAAATCCTCACAGGCAGGTTCAGAAAGTGCTGACGAGGAAATACCAAGTGACACAGAAGAAGATGGAGAAGCTGAAGATCTACTTGAAGAAGACGTAGAAGACAAATCGTTGTATGAGCCTAAAATTAAGAAACGAAAGATTGATGATTATGGAACGTTATTAGATACTCAGCATAAAGAATACCTGGAGTATCGTAACAGCACTATTCAGAAATGGAATGATAAGACTCGTGTTTCAAGTGGAAAAATTAGCAGCAGAAATTTTTCAAATTTTGAACAGTCTACTTTAAAACAAATTGAGCAGATTTTGAGTAATCGTCATCGACTTATTCAAAGAACGCAACTTAAGCGATCAACATACTCCCCTATATGTCAGGAGATACAGGAAGATGAGAATGCGAAAAACGAAGAACCAAAAGAGTCGGAAAGATTAAAAGAATACGATCCTGAAGTGTTTGATGACAGTGATTTTTATCACCAGTTGCTTCGAGAATTGATAGAACGTAAAACTGCTGGTGTTACGGACCCAGTGCAGCTTGGCCGACAGTGGTTAGAGCTTCAGAAGTTAAGAAGCAAAATGAAACGGAAAATAGACGTACGAGCAACCAAGGGACGGAGAATTAAATATGTTGTGCATCCAAAATTAGTTAATTTTATGGCTCCTATAGCGGAAAGCAGTTGGACAGATGAAGCAAAAACTGACCTATATAATTCTTTGTTTGGAAAAAAGAAATTGTAATTACAATTTCTGTATGTACATAAATGCAGTAAATGACAGTATAATTTCGTATAGAGTTGTCATAATTTCATTTAAAAATCCTGAAATTCTTATGCTTTTGCTACCAAGGAAGTGTCTCAGTTAACCATATCGCATGTGTCAATGGTCTAATGATAGCCTTTTAAAACATGGATATAACTTATATCAATTGATACTGTAGTTATGATTTTAAGTCCATAAAAGAAGACTGAAATTTATTTAGGTTTTGTTTAACCTATCAACACCGAATGAATTGGTGGGTCTAACAAATGTGATATAGAAGCAGCTTGGTCACAATTCAAAGAATTATTCAGAGATTAGCCAGTGGTCGAAGATTGTGTGTGTGTTTCTGTGTTACTGATGTGGTTAGTCAAAGGAGATAACCTGTGTTGGTATCTCCTTTTTTTCTCTTTGGTTCCATTAGGCAGAGTCAAATAATGTACGCCTAAATTAGACATCTTAGCAGGCAGGTAATGACTTACCACTGTCTGTCCTGCAGTTCCATAACTATCTGTGCAGGGCTTATGCAAATGCAACACTTTTCACAGTCTAATAAAGAGTGATAGAGAAAGTGCTTGTTTTAAAATGTTGATTCAGGGTGAGAGTTGTTAAATAAAAGGTTCATTTACAGAACAGGAATGGAGATGTGCAACTAAAATTTCATTTATGTGACTCTATATTAGAAAAATAACCAGTTACCCATAGAGGATTTGTGTGTGGCACACAGAAATACGTAATAGAAAACAGATAACACGAGCTTTCGAGTGCCTGCCCTTTCTGTAATAAGAGCACAGATATCAAAGTGTACATGCTTGTGGTAGCTGTCTCACTGCTACCCTGATCCTGTGTGTTTGGATGTCTGTTCAATTGTTTTTTGTTGTGTGTTTTTGTGTGCAATGGGTTAATTGTCAATGGGTAAGAGGCTGCCTTTCCCTTATTTTACATATTTTTCCATCCAGGAATTCCCATTATTGTTAAGGATCATTATTTAATAATGGCTCTTTGGTAATAAAGCCCATTATCCTTATAGAAAAGTTTGTTCTATATACTTATCATACTATGATCAAAATGTGAAATGCCCTTAATGTAAAAGAAAAAAATTAACTGCCATATGATATATCCAATTTACCCATTACGGAATTGTGTAAAAGGAAGAAAATTAAGTAGGATAAGCCTCTATGAAACAAATTAAACAATCTAATACTTTCAAGAGCAGTGTTAAATTCACACTGAAATGTTAATGCATGTCATTAGCCAAGACAGTGTGGCCAGGTCTGAGCATTCTGGCAAACAGTATTTACTTTCTATATGAAGCCCCTAGATGTGTGTGTGACTACTCTTATGTACTCTTTAAAATTATTTTGTCATAAAGAAAAGACATCTAACTTACTTGCTCAGTTTTTTACGCTAAACTATCTTGGAATGTTATTCCCAGAAATATTCAGTGAATTTTTTGGAATTATTGTGAGGTTCATAGAAAATGAATTCATTATGGTATATCCTCTATTCTATTGTTCCAAATCACTTAATCATAAGGTTTTTTTACATTCTCTTATGATGGCAATAAAGCTGGAATACCTTAAATATACTAAAATAAAATATCAAGCAGCATACCGTTTTCCAATTCTCCATATAACTTATGATTAATTTATTGGTTAAAACATCCTTAACATATGCCTACATCTACAGCTATACTCTGCAAACCACCACGAGGAGCATGGCAGAGGGTACTTCGTATTATGTAAGTTATCAGGGTTTTTTCCTGTACCATTACGTGTGGAGTGTGGGAATAATGATTGTTTGAATGCCTCTTTGCATGCAGAATTATTCTAATCTTATCCCCATGATGACATAGGGGGTTGTAGTATATATTTAGAGTAATCGTTTAAAGCTAGTTCTTGAAAATTTGTTAATAGACTTTCTCGGGGTAGTTTACGTCTGTCTTCAAGAGTCTGCCAGTCCAGTTCCTTCTGTGACACTCTCCCACAGATTAAACAAACCGGTGACCATTTCTGCTGCCCTTCTCTGGATAAGTTCAATATCGCTGTTAGTCCTATGTGGTAAGGGCCCCACATACTTCACCAATATTCTAGATCCATTCACACAAGTGATTTGTAAGCAATATCTTTTGTAGACTGATTGTTCTTTCCCAGTGTTCTACCAATGAACCAAAGTTTACCACCTGCTTTACCTACGACTGAACCTATGTGATCATTCCATCTCAAATCTGTACAAAGTGTTACACTTGGGTATTTGTGTTCACTTTCATTTTTGTAGTGCAAGTGTAAATTCTGTGATTGCCAAAAAATTTGCACCTACACTATTCATTTTTGCTGATTAGCAACATATCGCTGCTACACATGTTAACAGCTAAATGGGACCTGCCTCAGTCTCTGCAGCTCAAAGAGTTGAGGTGCAAAGTAATTCTGAGTACCTTACCAGATTGCATGTACAACGGATTCAGCAAATCATGACAGGCACACATTTTCAAGGAAATGTACTTGTCAATAGTTATAAATGTGTTTGTTTTAATAATTAAATTTTATTAAAAATAGTAAGTAGTCAAATAACATGAAATTCATTAAAACTTCATGCAAATGCATGTGGTATTTATATAACCTCTCAAATGCCATATTTTATGTAATATGACCAGTGACTAAAAATATAGATTAAAAGTTCTGTTTGAGTGGGAGTCGAACTGTCGCCTCATCCATGTTCGTCTTGCAGAACTCGAGCACTAACCACTTGACCACCATCAACTACAAAGTTCAGCACCTATGCACGAATACATAAGCCTCATAACAGATGCATAAAACTTCTCTTGTGATTTTCTCATAATTGCTCGGGTAGTGCACCTTACTACTTGCATATTACGTTTTTTTAATAGCCTACTTAAGGTTTACAAAGTTTGAAATAAATTTGCAATCCTGATGTCGTGGTCTTGCCTTGTGTGGTAATGCTTTTTGGGATCAAGAAACATTGTATCTACCTGGTTGTCTTGAGCCAAAGCTTTCAATATGTCATTTGAAAAAAGTGTGAGTTGGGCTTCACATGATTGATATTTTTGAAATCCTTGCTGGTTGGCACTGGGGAGGCCATTCTGTCAAAGTTACCTCATTATGTTTGAGCTCAGAATATGTTCTAAGATTCTAAAACAAATGGGTGTAAATGATATTTGACACTAGTTTTGTGCATCACATCTACTACCCTTCTTGTAGACGGGTGTGACCTGTGCCTTTTCCCAAGAATTAGGCATGGTTTTTTGTTCAAGGGATCTACAATAGATTACAGTTAGAAGAGGGGCTAACTCAATTGCGAATTCAGTATAGAATCTGACAGGGATTCCATCGGAGCCTGGAGCTTTGATCAGTTGTAATGGTTGCAGCTGGTTCTCAACACCACTGACACTAATACTTATTCTATTCATCTTTTCAGTAGTACAAGCGCTAAATTGGGGCAATTCTAGTGGGTTTTCCTTTGTAAAGGATTGTTTGAAAATGTAGTTAAGCATTTCAGCTTTTGCTTTGCTGCCCTCAATTTCAGTTCCTGTCTCATTCACTAGGGAGTGGACACTAACTTTGGTGCCACTAACAGCCGTTACATACATTTGGGTTCTGCGAAAGATCACTTGACAATATTCCGTCAGTGTTAAGTGAAAGGAACAAATTAGACCCCGCAGGCTCCTAATGATAACCATCAGCGTGCATAACATTAAAGCAGTGATAATTGTTAAAATTATTAGTACACTGAAAATATCACATGCTTTTTAAGGCATCTTGCATTCTATCAGATCTAAAAATTGGACAGGGGCATCCAATTAATTTAACGTGGGAGATATGTACATCATATGGAGTAGATGACTCTGTATGGAGCAATATAAATTACTTCCAAATGTGTCATTGTCTCTTTCAACATAACTAACTACAGATTAAGTATCTTTTGAGAACAGTATAGGAGGGAGCAAATTTTCACCTTCGTGGTTGGCTTTAGTATGATATGTGGGTATTAGGGGGTACTCATTTATTTTCCCACAAAGTAGTGAGTCACCATCAATTATAAAATTGTTTTGGGGCTACTATGCAGATGTGTATCTTAACTCAGGGACTATTACAAAGATACTGATGGTGTCAAAAATAAAAGAACAAGTGCACGTACAGAGCCTACATCCTGTCTGTGTGGGATACATTATTCAAGTCTATCTTTCTTCTGTTGCTGACCACTGTTTTGGTTCATAGCAGAGGAGGGTGGCACAGCTATAATCCAATGTTGCTATGTCAAACAATGGAAAATCCAGGATGGAATGTAACAATGTTATGAAGAGGAAAGTTGCTACTCACCATATAACGGAGATGCTGAGTCGCAGATAGGCATAACAAAAAGACTCTCATAACTACAGCTTCGTCAACAATAACGACAGACACACACACAAAAAATGCAACTCACACACACTACTGCAGTCTCACAAGACTGTAGTTGGTGTGGTGTTTTTTTGTTTATCTGCAACTCAGCATCTCCGCTATATGGTAACAACTTTCCTCTTCATAATGTTGCTGTTCTGTGATTTTTGTATAATGTCCTCATTAAACAATCTGCTTCCACAAAGATGATTTAGGCTAGGTTATATGCAGGTTTAGGGTCTGTGCTAGATTAATAGCATATTTTGGATGGGCACATGTTGTTAACAGTTCCAGCTTGCTGTAGTGTACAGTTTTGTAAATACCATTTCAACTGAGGGTATTGGTGTCGGTGTCACCTGACTATTTACTTTTCAGTACCAGGGTCCCACCAGAGTTATGATTACGATTTTGTGAAGACCAGAAACTATAAAGTTTTTAACATTTCACTTCACCCCGTATTCAAAATTTGTAATTAAAATTTGAAGAGAAGATGAGGCATACTTCTTCCCAACCTTACGATACAAGCATTTCTACTGATTAAAAATTATTTGTTTGCCTTGTATATGGACAGGTCAAAAAAGTTTTTGTCACAAGTTGGTGGTGGACCAAATTGTTGTTAATTAAAAAAATGGACTAGTGAAGCTGATTGCAATGATCTATGCAGCTGAAGATATATATATGAAGGCACAATGCTTCTCAAGTTTACCATTTACTTTCTCGTAATGTGTGTAACCTTGCAATAACCTTACTGTAGTGAAATATAATGTATGTGTACGGATGTACTACAAATTTTACAAACACTTTCAGTTACAATAGTGTGACTACTGGAGTTTTTAATGTCTCAGTAAGGAGTATACCATAAATTCATTTTAAGAACTTACAACAGAATGACTCAGTCTTCAAGGTTGTAATGACAAGAAGTAGATTCTGAAAGAAGTTGTAGAGTGTTACTAAAATTTGCATGTAACCAATGAGAAGTGGACAGTTTTCTAATGCGCAGCAGTACACTTTTTATATATATATATATATAAAAAAACAAAGATGATGTGACTTACCAAATGAAAGTGCTGGCAGGTCGACAGACACACAAACATACACACAAAATTCAAGCTTTCGCAACAAACTGTTGCCTCATCAGGAAAGAGGGAAGGAGAGGGAAAAGACGAAAGGATGTGGGTTTTAAGGGAGAGGGTAAGGAGTCATTCCAATCCCGGGAGCGGAAAGACTTACCTTAGGGGGAAAAAAGGACGGGTATACACACACACATATCCATCCACACATATACAGACACAAGCAGACATATTTAAAGACAAAGAGTTTGGGCAGAGTTGTCAGTCGAGGCAGAAGTACAGAGGCAAAGATGTTGTTGAATGACAGGTGAGGCATGAGTGGCGGCAACTTGAAATTAGCGGAGATTGAGGCCTGGTGGATAACGGGAAGAGAGGATATATTGAAGAGCAAGTTCCCATCTCCGGAGTTCGGATAGGTTGGTGTTAGTGGGAAGTATCCAGATAACCCGGACGGTGTAACACTGTGCCAAGATGTGCTGGCCGTGCACCAAGGCATGTTTAGCCACAGGGTGATCCTCATTACCAACAAACACTGTCTGCCTGTGTCCATTCATGCGAATGGACAGTTTGTTGCTGGTCATTCCCACAGAGAATGCGTCACAGTGTAGGCAGGTCAGTTGGTAAATCACGTGGGTGCTTTCACACGTGGCTCTGCCTTTGATCGTGTACACCTTCCGGGTTACAGGACTGGAGTAGGTGGTGGTGGGAGGGTGCATGGGACAGGTTTTACACCGGGGGTGGTTACAAGGGTAGGAGCCAGAGGGTAGGGAAGGTGGTTTGGGGATTTCATAGGGATGAACTAAGAGGTTACGAAGGTTAGGTGGACGGTGGAAAGACACTCTTGGTGGAGGATTTCATGAAGGATGGATCTCATTTCAGGGCAGGATTTGAGGAAGTCGTATCCCTGCTGGAGAGCCACATTCAGAGTCTGATCCAGTCCCGGAAAGTATCCTGTCACAAGTGGGGCACTTTTGTGTTTCTTCTGTGGGGGTTCTGGGTTTGAGAGGATGAGGAAGTGGCTCTGGTTATTTGCTTCTGTACCAGGTCGGGAGGGTAGTTGCGGGATGCGAAAGCTGTTGTCAGGTTGTTGGTGTAATGGTTCAGGGATTCCGGACTGGAGCAGATTCGTTTGCCACGAAGACCTAGGCTGTAGGGAAGGGACCGTTTGATGTGGAATGGGTGGCAGCTGTCATAATGGAGGTACTGTTGCTTGTTGGTGGGTTTGATGTGGACGGACGTGTGAAGCTGGCCATTGGACAGGTGGAGGTCAACATCAAGGAAAGTGGCATGGGATTTGGAGTAGGACCAGGTGAATCTGATGGAACCAAAGGAGTTGAGGTTGGAGAGGAAATTCTGGAGTTCTTCTTCACTGTGAGTCCAGATCATGAAGATGTCATCAATAAATCTGTACCAAACTTTGGGTTGGCAGGCTTGGGTAACCAAGAAGGCTTCCTCTAAGCGACCCATGAATAGGTTGGCGTACGAGGGGGCCATCCTGGTACCATGGCTGTTCCCTTGGATGAAGCTGGCTAAGGTAATGAGGAAAGAGGTTTTAGGTAGGGTGGCAGGTGATCGGCGTGAAAGGAAGTGCTCCATTGCAGCGAGGCCCTGGACGTGCGGGATATTTGTGTATAAGGAAGTGGCATCAATCAAAGGATGGTTTCTGGGGGTAACGGATTGGGTAAGGATTCCAAGCGTTCGAGGAAGTGGTTGGTGTCTTTGATGAAGGATGGGAGACTGCATGTAATGGGTTGAAGGTGTTGATCTACGTAGGCGAAGATACGTTCTGTGGGGGGTTGGTAACCAGCTACAATGGGGCGGCCAGGATGATTGGGTTTCTGAATTTTAGGAAGAAGGTAGGGGTGCGGGGTGTCGGTGGGGTCAGGACTTTGATGGAGTCAGGTGAAAGGTTGTGTAGGGGGCCTAAGGTTCTGAGGATTCCTTGAAGCTCCGCCTGGACATCAGGAATGGGATTACCTTGGCAAACTTTGTATGTGGTGTTGTCTGAAACCTGACGCGGTCCCTCAGCCACATACTCCCGACGATCAAGTACCACGGTCGTGGAACCCTTGTCCGCCGGAAGGATGACGATGGACCAGTCAGCCTTCATATCACGGATAGCCTGGGCTTCAGCAGCGGTGATGTTGGGAGTAGGATTAAGGTTTTTTAAGAAGGATTGAGAGGCAAGGCTGGAAGTCAGAAATTCCTGGAAGGTTTGGAGAGGGTGATTTTGAGGAAGAGGAGGTAAGTCCCACTGTGACGGAGGACGGAACTGTTCCAGGCAGGGTTCAATTTTGATAGTGTCTTGGGGAGTTGGATCATTAGGAGTAGGATTAGGATCATTTTTCTTCGTGGCAAAGTGATACTTCCAGCAGAGAGTACGAGTGTAGGACAGTAAATCTTTGACGAGGGCTGGGAGTGGGGCTGAAGGTGAGGCCTTTGGATAGGACAGAGGTTTCGGATTGGGAGAGAGGTTTGGAGGAAAGGTTAACTACTGAATTAGGGTGTTGTGGTTCCAGATTGTGTTGATTGGAATTTTGAGGTTTTGGAGGGAGTGGAGCTGGAAGTGGGAGGTTGAGTAGATGGGAGAGACTGGGTTTGTGTGCAATGAGAGGAGGTTGAGGTTTGCTGGAAAGGTTGTGAAGGGTGAGTGAGTTGCCTTTCCGGAGGTGGGAAACCAGGAGATTGGATAGTTTTTTGAGGTGAAGGGTGGCATGCTGTTCTAATTTGTGGTTGGCCTGTAGGAGGATGCTCTGAACAGCCGGTGTGGATGTGGGAGAGGAAAGATTGAGGACTTTTATTTGTGTGTGTGCATGGCCAGCACATCTTGGTACAGTGTTACACCGTCCGGGTTATCTGGATACTTCCCACTAACACCAACCTATCCGAACTCCGGAGATGGGAACTTGCTCTTCAATATATCCTCTCTTCCCGTTATCCACCAGGCCTCAATCTCCGCTAATTTCAAGTTGCCGCCACTCATACCTCACCTGTCATTCAACAACATCTTTGCCTCTGCACTTCCGCCTCGACTGACATCTCTGCCCAAACTCTTTGTCTTTAAATATGTCCGCTTGTGCCTGTATATGTGTGGATGGATATGTGTGTGTGTGTGTGTGTATACCCGTCCTTTTTTCCCCCTAAGGTAAGTCTTTCCGCTCCCTGAATTGGAATGACTCCTTACCCTCTCCCTTAAAACCCACATCCTTTCGTCTTTCCCTCTCCTTCCCTCTTTCCTGGTGGGGCGGTGGTTTGTTGCGAAAGCTTGAATTTTGTGTGTGTGTTTGTGTGTCTATCGACGTGCCGGCGCTTTCGTTTGGTGAGTCACATCATCTTTGTTTTTAGATATATTTTCCCCACGTGGAAAATATATATATATATATATATATATATATATATATAAAAATCTTTTATTTCTGCAAGATCAAAGGTTAACATTATACCATCTAAATGGTGGCTATTGTCTCGAATACAGCTCATTATCAAAAGTTACTCATAACAGAGCCACAGGCATTTGTCAATTAACTCCGCCTCTTCTTTACTGGTAGCTTTCAACTCCATTAAACTTTGGGATTTGTTAACATAAACACTCTCCTTCAAATACACTCAGACGAAAATGTCACAAGCACAGGTTTGTTGGTATTTATGGCCACCAAAATGAGGACTAGGCATCCAGGGAAAATGTTTCTCACACTGCCATGGATGTATTTGCATCATGTTGAAAATAAACTGCCTTCATGTTTATCCATATCTCTGCAATTCTGGCAGACAATACATTTTCTGCATGTTCATCTAACATCCCTTTCCTGTAGGTCACCCTGTCTTTTGAAAAAACAATGTTCCTAGAATGCAATGTTACTGATCATTATCTACATCAGTAACTACTGTGTTTATAGCATTCAGGGTGCTACCATGCATCAACTTTTCACTGTCAGTTCTTCATACCTAGTGGCAGAGAAGTATTGGTTTATATTTTTATTTTTGAATCCCATATCATCTGCCCTTCTTTTGCTGTGGTGTCATTATTTGACTTCAAAGGCAAACATTATAACAACTATTCAAAACGATTGAATACTGTTTGGTGGCATTACTGACATGTGACACAGTGCAGAGAAGAAAGTATTAAGTGCATCACATACGCATGGGGAATGATTTTAACAATGAGCAAATGGGGAAATCCAGTGACATAACAGAAACATGTCAAGAACTTAAATCTGTGCAATGCAGAACAACTGCTGTATTGTGTTCCAAAAGGTGGTCCGGCATGCCATTACATTGGTGGTCATAATGTTTTGCTTTATCAGTGTATATAAATTTAACATTTCTGTTTGTTGTCTTAGGTAGCACTGTGAAGTGGATAGCAGAGAGTGAATGACATGATAAAATGTGTTAGGATTTCTTATTGTTCTTAACACTTATGGAATGTGAGAAGAGACTGTGATCAGTCCATTGAATATCCCTATAAGTTGTTACATATAAGTATTTGTATTACTTAACAGATTCTAATTGTGGCTCCATATTGCAGTTTTGAAAAGTGCATAATTTTACATTTCTGAATATTTAACATGAGTTACCATCCCTCGCATCATATTAGTACAGATTTTTTTCAGATAGTACTTCATTATAGATAACGACATCATCTGTGAAAGTCTGTAGTTGCTGTTAATATTGTCTGCTAGATCACTGACATACAACATGAAAGGTAAGAGTTCCAACACCCTTGGGGCATACATTAAGTTATTTCTAGATCTGTCAAATGACTCTCCATCCAAGATACTATTCTGCAGCCTTGATACCAAGAAATCATCACCAAGTCAAGTATTTCACTTGAATCTCCATATGACTGTACCACGTCTATCCTTATTGAAAGTCAAGAAGTCAAGATATATTGCATCTACTTGACTGCCTTGATCCATGGTTTTCAGGATGTCACACAAGAGAAGCACAAGTTTAAACATCACAACAAGTACAAGTTGAGTTTTGCATTATTGTTATTTTCAGAATTCTTACTCATTTGCTTACAGCAAGTCATTTTCTTCAAGATACCTCCTTATATTGGATGTCGGAATATATTCTAGCATTCTACAAGAGATGGATGCCCAATGAGAAAATGGTCAGTAGTTTTGTGGATCACTTCTGTTACTCTTTTTTGTAGAGATATGTGATCTGTGCTTTTCCCAATCAATACATACAGTTCTTTTTTCAGTGGGTCTACAGTATATTATGGTTCAGCTGCAGAATCTGACAGGATCCATCAGGCCCTGTAACCTCTATTAATATTAGGTTTTAGCTGTTCCTCTATGGCATTAAAACTAATATCCACATCACTGGGGTTTAGGGTTAACTGTACAAATGATCCATGTAACTCATCTTTTGAGTGGTGCAAGGAATACACTAGACAATACATTTTTATCTTCCTTAGTGAAGGAACATTTGAAAACGGAGTTGAGTGTTTCTGCTTTTGTCTTGGTACCCTTAGTGCTCCCACCTCATCTGTAAGTGGACTACATTACACATGCTTTTTTTTATTTTTTTAATAAGATTCTGCTGCTATAGTTATGGAAAAGACTTCACACATTGCCCTCTTGACAGCCAAATGCCTTTTATTCACCATCTCTTCTATCACACAGAAGTCAATGTTTCTTTAGACTGGCTGTAGTATAAGGGTCCTTCCCATTATTAGCTGTTCTACTAGATAACATAACTATCAGTATATGGGCAACTATTCTTTAAAAGTTGAGCCACAGTTCTTCTAAATGCTCCTACCCAGAGGAAAATGTGTTGAGTTCTTTTTGAGGCACTGATACCAGTTTCAATGAGGATGCCCTCAGGGTGGTTAGGGCTATTTGTTGCCATTAGGTATAATGTAATTCCATAATAAGTGGACTACATAACCATCTGTTCTATGTTGTTTTCAGAGAAGCTGTATAGTAATGTTTTGAAGGATGTCTTGTCATGTATATCACTTACAAAACTATAATTTTGCTAATTGATGATTGGTAATTCTTGTGGAGTTGGCAGGAATGATCTGCTGAATTAGCAAGTTAACCTAAACATGAAGACATTTACTGTTGTGCTGATACATTTGTGTATTGAGGTGTCTTCAAAGCCCCTTAACAGACAGTCAAATGCTTTCAATAATCGCTAGGAAGGTCCTTTATCAGAGATGAGTGCTTTCATTGCCCCTAATTCTGCTAATTGCTTTTAATAACCACTTGGAAGGACCTTTATTATAGATGAGTGCTTTCACAGCCATTCAGTCTACTAACTACTGGCCATCTGGCCCCCAAAGGCCAATTTCTCTGTAGTACAAGAGACAAGTACCAACCCGTAACTTTGTTCCTGCTGTTCACTGAAACTTCTCTAATTTAATTCTTTGAGACAGAGACAGGCCAGCTCCCTTCAGTGCAAAATTCCAATGGATCCTGAAAATTGCTACTTAGCTAGCAGTTGCTGTGTGCCCACCAGAGTGTGTCACCATCTTCCTGTAGTAGAAGTGTCAATTGTTCCATCAGGTGCTGCTGAGGAGTGTCACTGCACTCCAACTGGTCAGATTACTTGCTGAATCTCTCCCTTCCACTACTGTTATCCTCTCCTTTAATCTACCCCTCCCTGAGCTTTAATTCCATTCTACATTGACTGTGGCGCACTCAACCCTCTGCGATATCAGTCAGGGGTATCCTCTTGGGAGCTTTCCGCGACATGTGATCATCTTAATGCTTTCAGCGACATGTGATCAACTTAATGTTTGACTATCATTCAATTTCACTCCGAACTCCACCATTATGATCACTGGAAGATTACCACTGATGCCTGTGACCTCGACCCTGTTGCCTTGGTGAACTGTCCAGATTACATAGGCTTCTGCAGCCATTGTCACAGTCAATAAAATTCTAACACAGAAGAACTTTACTGACAGCTTTCGGCTGAGTTGGGGCTGGTTATCTCATCCTGTTTGTCACTAAGCTGTTCCATGAGCTTGAAAGCCTGTGTCGACTTCTCGCTATGACCTAACATTTAATTCAAATTATTAACTTTTTCTGATGACATGTAATAAAATTATTAACATTTTCTATGGTCATGACAACATTAATACTAGAGATCTGTGATTTTCTCGTAAAGTTCTATCTTTTACTGTCTGCCTTATAGTTATGTTGCCTGAATTAATAAATTTTTGTTGTCAATGTGATACATTTCCAGGAAGAACTCAAAACGAAAAATACCAAGTGAATGTGTCATATAACCTTTATGTCCCCCACCCCTCCCAACACCCTTCTTCCTTCTCAAACTTTATTACTCATAAAGGTTTTTTCATTTGAGTGGAAATTTTTATATAAAATCACCTACATTATTATTACAGCACTGGTCTCATTTTTCCTTGTTTTTCTGTTAGGGTATCCACAGACTGAAAATTTACTTTAGAAAATTTTAGTACACTAAATTTTGGTTATTGATAAGTGTCTGAGATGCATTATTGAGCTCCATTTAATCAAAGCATTCTTCCTCTTGACAACTAAAACATAGGCAATTAACATATAAATTATATCTTGTCACTGAACTGTTTCGTGATAGTTATTTATAATGATCAGAAAAACATGACTTGAGTCAGCATTCCTGTTTCACTACTTGCAGACATTCAGTTAGAGAAAAGTCACTGATAGCAGTTAATCAAACAATGGAAACTCCAGGTAGGAATATCAACAATGTAGGAAAAGACAGATTGCTACTTACCATAAAGAAGACACATCAAGTCGCAGACAGACACAATTAGAAGACACTTTTAATTGTACCTGTCTGCAACTTGATATCAATAGCAATTAATAGTAGTTGTGCTAAGGATGTACTCGAATCATCATTTACATAATGTAGCATTTACTTAACTCTAATGCTTTTCTGTCAACCATGTACCTCGTGTGCAAAGTAAATGGCATGAGTAACTACACACTTTCACCCTTAAATACTGGTATCTTACTGTGCAGTAGTCATCATCTCCCTTAAGTGTAACACATTACAAACTTCACACAATGTGAAAGTCTTAATGCTCCAATTTACCTATAGTTAGAAACAACATATATGAAAATTTATAATGCAAATAGTAGGAGAAAAATTGAGGAAGCTCTTGTATATTGTACTAGATGCATAACTGTTTCACATGTACTGTTGAATGCAGTTCCTGAGTACAACTGTATAAAAGGTTTTCAAGAATGTTTTTAAGTAAACCAACAAAAGAAAAACTACATAAAAGTACTTCATCAAAATATTCAATACTTTGGTAACAAAAAATTAGAAGCAAAAGTACTCCTGAGTGAAGTAAGACCAGACACATACATAAGTGAATACGGACTAACTGAAAGTAAAATACATAATGTTGCAATAAAGGACTACAAACTAGCTAGTTACTTCTGCAGATCTAAATATAAAGGTGGTGGCACTTGTATATATATTAAAACAGGTACTCTATCAAAGAATGTAAACAGTGAAGCTGCTACATTTCCCATAGCTAGAGAAAAAGACTTTGAAGTTACCGGTATAGTGGCAGAGGATTTTAGAGTGTTTTGTGTGTACAGGTCACCATGTGGCAATATTAGCATCTTTCTAAAAAAAATTGCTAGCTTATTGAGAATGAATATGAAGAGAAATCTTACTATATGTGGAGACTTCAACATTGACATGGGAAAAGACACAAAAATAAGACAGGGTTTTGAAGAATTGTTAATACAGCATAACATGAAAGTGACAATAACTGCACCAACAAGAGTGACTTCACAAAGTGAGACAGTTATTGACAACATAATTACTAATATGTGTAACTATGAGTCACATGTAGTTCAGACAGAAATATCTGATCATCATGGACAACTAATCAGCTTTTGAAGAAGTAATGACACAGTATCAGAACCAAAACAAACAACCAAAGAAATTAGGATCATCAGTGAACAAAATATCAACATCTTTAGAACAATGTTAAGTAAGGAAACCTGGAATGAAACCCTACAGGCCCAGAGTGTAAATGAAAAATATGATGCATTTATTTCAACAATCAAGTACCATTTTAATGTAGCATTTCCCAAAGTAAAGAGACAAGAAAGACAGCAAGATCAAACACAGTGGATTACCAGTGAAATACTAGAACAGCAAAGGAAGCTTCAGGATGTGAGACATTAAAATGTTAAAAAAGAAGTATAGAAAAACAATAAGAGAAGCCAAAGCAAGAGCAACTGACACCACTATAGTGAACTCAAAAAAACAAGGCAAAGGCAGCTTGGAATGCAATCAATGCTGAAAGAAAGGAAAAAGATGGGTCAAACAAAGAAGAAGGTATTAGGTCAATTAAAATAGACAACACAGATGGTATGGAAATAGCAAACATACTGAATAATAACTATATCAGTGTAGTAGAAAACTTAAAATTGGAAGGGAATAGTCAAAAACATAAGGGTATTAAGGGGAGTTGGAATGCCGGAAAATGGAAAAAATTCACATTTTCAGTTTTTAACCTTATAACTTAATTTGAAATTTTCTGCTTAAAATGGTGCAAAATTTGTTAAGAAATTCCAATTGGAAGTATTTTTATTTAATTTTTCAAAATTACATGTGCGCCCAGCAAAGTTACCCATCTTGTGATTTGTACACATTTAAATCTTCGCATTTCCGAAAACATTACATATAGAAGGCTGTGGATTTCACTCTTCAGTTGTAGAATCTTTGATCCTTCCATAGGTACCATTGTTTTTACGACTAGCTGTGTTTATTGTTCAGTTTTTGATCTGTGAGTGTTTGTTTTGAGCCTCGAGTTTAGTTTGTCGCTCATTTGGAGTTTGTTATCTGTCTTGTTTTGACTTTCAGTGGTGAGTGCGTAGTTTCTACGATGCCTAGGAGTGCATCATTATTTAAAAAGCGAAAGTTTCGCGGTAATAGATTTACAAATAACGTTTGTTCAAGTGATTCTGCTTCAGCACCTGTTGATGCTGGTGAAAGTTCTGACGTTTGTACAGCTGAGATGTGTGAAGGAGACACGCCCACCAGTGCATCAAAAAAGAAGTTATCAAACTGTGCAAGTGAAATTACAGATGAAGCTTCTAATGAACAATATGTTTTAGTCGACTTTCCTGTTTTTACTGAGTTTATGAAGAAATGTTTGTGTTGTAATCTTTGTGGAGGTTCTTTTGATATGAACATAACAAAATCTATAGGACTTTCCTGCAAAATTGCTATAGTTTGTGCCAGTTGTGAAAATGAGACCTGTTTTTGGAGCTCTAAAACATGCAGTAGCAATTTGTTTGAGAGTAATATCAGGCTAATGTATGCAATGAGAGCAATTGGTAAAGGACATACTGCTGCTCAAACATTTTGTGCCATAATGAATCTTCCACCTCCACCTGCTAAAATTGACAATTACACTGAAGTGATAGGAGATGCTGTTCAGTCTGTAGCAGATTTATCAATGAAAGCTGCTGCCAGTGAAGCAAAATATATAAATGAAGGAAACCCAGATATCCCTGTTGCTTTTGATGGAACCTGGCAGAAAAGGGGTCACACATCCAAAAATGCTGTTGCTACTGTTACTAGTGTGGACAGCGGTAAAGTTTTGGACTATGAAGTGCTCACTAAACATTGTTACCATTGTGCATCTGGTAAGATAGAAGCAGCTCACATATGTAGCAAGAATTATGAAGGTACGAGTGGAGGCATGGAGGCTGCCGCTGCTGTGAAAATGTTTAGCAGATCAGAAAAAGAACGGGGAGTATTTTACACAAAATTCCTTGGAGATGGGGACTCCAAGGCATACAAAAGTGTTACAGAATCCATGCCATATGTCAATAAGACAATAACTAAACTAGAATGTGTCGGTCATGTTCAGAAACGAATGGGCACTCGTCTAAGGAAACTGAAACAGAATCTGAAGGACAAAATTTTGTCAGATGGTAAAACCATTAGAGGTCGCCTGTCAGATAAAATTATAAATGAATTACAACAATACTATGGTATGGCAATAAGAAATAATGCAAATAATTTGCAGGAAATGAGACAAGCTGTATGGGCCACATATTTACATCGATCATCAACTGATGATAATCCTCAACATTTTGCTTGTCCAGATGGTCCTCAGTCATGGTGCAATTATAGAAAATCTCAAGCTACTGGGGATCCTTATCACCATAAAAATTATATTCCATTGGCTGTTATGGAAGTAATTAAACCAATATATAGAGACTTGGGGCATCCTGATCTTCTGCGAAAATGTCTTCATGGTTGTACCCAGAATCAAAACGAGTCGTTCAACAACCTCATTTGGACTCGTGTACCTAAGAATGTATTTGTTGGGATAAAAACATTGAAATGGGGAGTCAGTGATGCTGTTATTTCATTCAATGATGGTCATATGGGTAGGCTAAAGGTCATGGCAAGGCTCGGCATTGCTCCTGGTATCAACACCATCAGAGGTCTTCAGCTTCTGGACAGCGTGCGAGTAAGGAAGGCTCAGTATGCAGCTGAATTTAATACAAAAAAAGCAAGGGCAGCAAGGAGAAGAAAGCTTCTAGGTGAAGAAGAAGAACTAGAAGATGACCCTGATTACTCTGCTGGACACTTTTGATAATAGAATAAAAGGTATTTGTGAATTTTCATAATAAATTACTTTAATCGCATTTTCTGGCATTTGACATTTTTAGTGTTACATGTACCTTTATCTCATAAACCACTCAACCAACAACATTCAAATTTTCAGAAATGCTGCAAAACAGTTCAAAGAGGCCACTGAACTAGAATCATGACAAGAACTGGCTTATTCTCTGAACTAGGGAAGTTTATGTTATACTTTTTCCAATAAAAAATGGCTTAATGGTAAAAAATTCATAAATACTATACCAACAAAAAGAAAACATTGGTTCTAGTTCAGTGGGCTCACAATATATGCTGAAAACCTCTGCCAGAATTTCAAAGTTCTGAAGATAATAGTTCCAAAGAAAAAGGTACACAAAGTTAGCAAATTTAACATTGGCGAGATAGGGCATTCCAACTCCCCTTAAGGTACCAAAAAGATCATGCAGTACTATATTCTTAAGACCAGTCACAGAAGATGAATTGCAGAAAACTATACAGAAACTGAAGTCCAAGAAATCAGCTGGTGATGATGAAATATCAAATCATGTAATAAAGCTGGTATGTGAGGAGATAATACCACTGCTGAACATAGCAAACTGTTCTTTCAGAGATGCAATTTTTCCATAAAAACTGAAGATAACCAAGGTAGTGCCAGTGTACAAGAAAGGGTATAAGAATGATCCCAACAACTACAGACCAGTTTCACGGATATCAGGTTTCTCAAAAATCCTAGAAATGCTTATGTATACCAGATTAGTTAACTATTTGGACAAACATAACATTCTCATACCCTCACAACATGGTTTCAGAAAGGGTAAATCTACAGAATCAGCAACTGCCAGTCTAACAGAATACATTTTACAGTCCTTAGATGAGAAAAAAGTTGTCTCTGCAATGTTTCTGGATCTTTCAAAGGCATTTCATACCATTGACCATGAAATGCTGATACAAAAATTAAGCAACTATGGCATTCGGGGGCAACCAAGTGAATGGATAAAATCATACTTGTGCAACCGCAAACAGTATGTATCATTAGGAAACTCGTACCAATCAGAAACCAAATCCATCAAATATGGAGTGCCGCAGGGTTCGGTAATGGGGCCATTGTTATTTAATGTGTTTGTTAATGATATAGGTGTTGAGGAGGAAGAAAAGAAAATATTGTATGCTGATGACATGACAATACTAAATAGTGACCAAAATATGGAACAGCTTGAGAGAAGAGCATACATATCTGCAAATGTCACAGCTCAATGGCTGTTGGAAAATGAACTGGTTATAAATCTAAAAAAAGACTATGTATGCAGTGTTTAAAAACAAGGAAAAGGCTGTAGACATGGATTTAGAGGTTGATGGAACAAGGCTGGAAGAAGTAGAATCTGCTAGATTCTTAGGTATTCTTGTGGATAATGAACTGAAATGGAAAAAACATATTAATAATGTCTGTAAGAAACTGAGCTCTGTCATATTCTTAATGATGCAGCTATCACAGTATTCAGACAAGAACCTTCTGTGTACAGTGTATCATGGACTTTTTGAACTATACTTACAGTATGGAGTGACTGTGTGGGGAAACTCAAACAAACAAGAGACAAAATGAGTGTTCACTTTACAAAAAAAAAAAAAAGCAATTAGGACCATTTTAAGAAGAAAGACCTCTGAAATGAGCAGAAACTGTTTCAAGAATTTAGGTATCTTAGCTTTTTCATCATTGTATATACACAAAACAATAATGTACATCACAAAAGATAGTGAGGACTGGATTACAAATGCTAGTGTACACACCCACAATACAAGAAGGAAGAATGAAGTACGGAGCATATCCCACCGACTGGCAATGCTAGAAAAAGGACCCCAGTACTCTGGTATCAGACTACTAAGAAGTCTGCCCAAAAACCTGCAAGATCACAATGACTTTCCAAAGAAACTTAAAGACTATCTCATTGAAAAAGAGTTTTACAGTGTTGCAGAATACTTATGCCATTAAATTTGTATATATTGTTATTCATTATCAGTGATGTAAAAATGTAAGCTAAAGTTGTAGAAAAATAAGTGATAAAGAATGTTAATATACTTTGACATGTTCTATATTACACGCACATTTACTGTACACAATGTAATCTTACAGGATCAAATAAAATTCAATTCAATTCAAGTTATACAATTTGCTGTCATATGGTAAATGAGTACTCACTCTTGCTGTTCTAAGTAATTATACTTACTGCCTATCATGTTTCTGCAAAGGTGCTCAATATGCATTGCATCTGCTTCTTCCATGCTGTACTTTTATGGCTTCATTTTCATTACAGATGGTGTTATAATAACTGCACCTCTGCAAATTTATTTATTTTGAATTGAATTTGTGAAAGATCTGCCAATCAGTGTTACAAAAGGGTGTGGATGCTGTACAAACAAGCTGAGGTAAACAAACCACACTACAGGAGGGTACAGCATGACAGCCATGTTGAACAGGCTATTCTGACAGCCATTGAAGAAACAGAACCAACTGCAGATTGGGACAAACAATTCCTATAGTCTGGGCTCTGAGATCATACTGGGATCATTCCAGTGACTGGCAAAGAAGATTGAGCAGATCAGCTTTGTACATGAAGCTTCAATGAAACAAGGTGGGAACTGAAACTCTTGTGGGATTCTCTGGGCTAGACTCGGTATCAAAAACGATACAAGCTTATAATTGAATCCTTCTGTTGACCACCAGACTCACCTCCAGATGTTACCAAAAACTTTAGAGAAAACCTACAAACATGGTGGAAATACATTAGAACTAACAATAACAAATAGACCTGACTTCTTTGATGATACCCTCACAGAAATTGGTATCAATTATAGTGTGGCAGTTGTAACAACAACAATTACCAATATACAAAGGTCAACTAAAACAAGTAGAATAATTTGGATTTTCAACAAACTAAATAAAGAGGCAGTAGTGTATCCAAACATGGAACTTCAATTGTTTATCTCTGGGGAAGGGCATGTAGCACTGTGGCTCACTTATAGAAGAATAGTGACCAGTAATGGATAGATGCATACCTGGCAGAACAGTTCATGATTGGGAGGGATCCTGCATGGTATACAGTCACTGTAGAGAAACTTTGAAAGTAACAGAGGTGTAAAACAAAACATTGGGCTATACACAGGGAGATGCTGAATGAAACTCATTTGGCTGTCAAAAAGAACAATGTGTGAAGCCTTCAACGACTGCTGTAGCAGAAAATTATTGAATGCTCTCTCACAAACACAAAGGAAATTCTGGACATATCTAAAGGCTGTCAGTGATACCAAAGTTAACATCCAAACACTGATGGATCAGACAGGCAAAGAAAGTAAGGGTAGTAAATCAAAAACCAGAAATGCTGATCTCAATTTTCAAATCTAAAGATGTTCTACAGGGCTGTACTGGGTCCATTCCTGTTCAATGTGTCTGTTACCCTCATTTTTGCCCTGTCAGGCAATATTGTGTCTAGATTATACAAATCTAATCACACAAGTTGTCGATCCAGAGGAGCTGCGATGCAATGTAAATGTAGCTATGGACCGATGGACTAATTGATAGCAGGGAAATTATTTACAAATTGATAACAATAAAACTGAAGATCCTGTTTTCAATTTAAGGGTTTCCAATGAACATCAAAAAAATAATCAAACTCTTAGGTTTCCACATAGATCAGAAACTCAGTGGGGTGAGTCATACAGAAAAATTGTGCTCGAAACATTCTTGAATAATTTATCTGCTTTACAAACTAAGGAAAAGTGTAAGCAAAACCCTACTAGCACAAGAATATTTTGCATTTTTCCACTCCCACCTTACCTAAGGAACACCTCTATGGGGTAACTGCCCCATCTCAAAAACTGTATTCAAGTGCCAAAAAAAGTCTATCAGATGTATAGAAGCAATGACTCCAAGAGAATCCCGTAAAAGAGCTCAATATTATGACAGTCCTAAGCCCGTATATGTATAGCTGCCTTCTCAGTGCTCAAGAGAATTTGAATAATTTTAACCTGAAAATGTCTGTGCATGATCACAACACGAGAACTGGACAATCAATTGATATACCGCACAGCTCTAATTTCTTGAATTTTCTCCTTGTGGTGAATACATGAGATGTATGTGGGGCAAACAACAGCCACAAATATCTAGGTCCCAGATTTGTGAATATGCTCCCAAATCTGTGAAGTTAACTTATTGTAGAATCTTAGGATACATTCTGAATTCAAACATAATCAGGTAATTTGAGCTGAAGGGATTCAAAGACACTGATCACATGAAACACAGCTCTACTTTTTCTCACATGACATAGTGAAGGGCACATATCAACACAATCAGATAGACGCAGTATTTATTGATGTCTGAAAAGAATTTGACTTGCTACAATGTCTACAAGTATTATCAAATATATGTATTTGAGGTATCAAACACAATTTGTGACTGGAATGAGGATTTGTGGTACCAAGGACACAGCATGTTAGCTCGGATCGCAAGTCATCAACAAATGTAGAAATAACTTTTGGTGTTCCTTAGGGAAGTGTGTGTTGGGGCTGTTGTTCTCCATCTACATCTACATCATACTCTGCAAGCCACCTAATGGTGTGTGGTGGAGGGTACTTTTGGTACCACTATCTGATCCCTGCAACCCTGTTCCACTTGCGAATAGAGCATGGGAAGAATGATTGTCAGTCAGCCTCTGTATCGGCTCTAATTTCTCGAATTTTCTCCTTGTGGTCAATACGTGAGATGTATGTGGGGCAAACAATATGTTGTCCAACTCATGAAAAGTGCTGTCCCAAAATTTCAATAGTTTCATGCTGTATACTAATGACCTGCCAGACAATATTAATAGTATATTTATATTTGATGGCAAATTACAGATTCAGATATTGAAATTTATTCCTGATATTAAACTTAACTATAATAGGTATAGGTGTACTCCTAAAGCTACTTATGAAAATTTGTGCCAGACAGGGGCTCGAACCTAAATTTCCTTCTTATCACGAGTGCTCGCCTTACCATTTAGGCTATCCAAGCATGAGCAATTAATAACCTATGGGGAGGGGGGGGATTGAAGGGACCAAACTACACAGGCCATCGGTCAATAACCTATGAGAAGAAATAGATAGGTATATAATATAAGAAAGTTTGGGTCAGGCTGCAGTGTGCTTGGGTAGCTTAAGCAATAAGGTGCCCGCTTGTGGTAACCGGGAAATTCTGGTTCGAGTCCCAGACTGGTATAAATGTTGATATGTCTCTTACATTTATACCTATCACAATTAAGCTGAATTTCAGGAATAATTTAAATATTTGAAACTGTACTTCATCATCAAATATAAATATACATAAGGTGAAGAAAAGCCTCAGTCAAAAATGACAACAATAGTCTATGACTTCTCATTATCTAGATTCTAAAACTTGCACAGGAATCATGAGATGTGCAAGAGTCAGTAACTGTATTAATAATCTACAAGAAGAAATAGTTAGGAGTGTGATGTACAGGAATTTGAGTCAATCCATGGAGTGTGCTTGGATAGCTTAAAAGGTATGCCGACTGCTCACTATAGGTGGGAAATCCATGTCCAAGACCTGGTGCAGCACAAATTTTCATATGTCATTTTTGTTAGTAGATCTATACCTATTACAGTTATGTTGAGTTTCAGAAATGAATTTCAATCTTAATAGTAATCTCAGCCTTTTTGCAGGTGATGCAGTTTCTGTACTGTAGTACTGTCTAGAGAACACTGCACAAGTATTCAGTCAGCTCTTGATATGGCTGAAAACACTTAGTGCTCTATAATGAGATTATGGGTGAGTCATAGTTGAAGCTGGTCAACCTATACAAATACCTAAGTGTAACACTTTGTAGGGGTATAGTTGTAGGTATGAACGGAACAACCACATAGGACAAGTCATATGTAAAACAGGCAGCAGACTTCAGTTTATCAGTCTAGAAAGAAGACTGTTTAGAAATCACTCATGCAACTAATCTAGAATATTGCTCAAGTGTGTGGGACTCATACCAAATATGACTAACAAGGGATATAGAATATATACAGAGGAGGACAGCATGAATGGTCACGGATGTGTTCAATCCTTGGGAGAGTGTCACAAAGATGTTGAAGAAACTGAACTGGAAAACACTTAATGACAGATGCAAACTATACCATGAAAGTCTACAAACAAAGTTTCAAGAACCAGCTGTAAGTGAGGAATCCAGGAATATACTATAACCCTCTATGTGTTGTTCCCATTGGGATCGTGAAGGTAAGGTCAGAATTAATCATAGTAGCTACAGAAACATTTAGACAATCATTCCTCCTGCATTCCGAATGTAAATAGAATGAGGAGTTGCCTTAATAATTGGTACAATGGGAAATATCCTCTGCCTTGCATGTCACAGTGGTTTGCAAGGTATGGATGTACATGAAGAGTGTTAATAATTTTTATATATGAAATTGTGAATGAACTGAGCCTGTCATCAGCTCTGACCAATGATATAATATGTCACACGTGCATTAACAGAAAAAAGACCAGAAAACTATTATTGTTATTATTAATTTTTTTTAGCGTTGGTTGTTGCGACACAATAGATCTGAGAGATTTGTTTATAACATTTAATTTGTACAAATACGCTCTTTTTACGCCTTTGTGTTTGGAACTATTGGTAAAATAGCATGTACGCAAGTACATACACAATAATTAATTCTATACCCACGTACTAGTGGTCTACATTCGAAGGCACTTTCCCACGAAATACGAAAATTTATTATTCATCACGAGGATTAATTAACATTTTTTCTCCAATAACAGTCAAGGTATCAATTTTAAAACTACGAACTATTCTACAAATGGTACCGAGGGTGAAAACTTGCAACTGTCTTGGCCCCCTACGAGTGATCATTATCAATTATCCCACGAAATAGATCATGGTTTCCCCGTGCGTATCGCAACAAAACGGTCAATAAAAATTTAACTCTTCAGGTGCTTTCCGTACATGAAACATTTAAAACTTTCGTAATTAATGTCAACAGGAAGGGAAAAGTATACTGGGTGACGATATTCTCTCCTTTCTGTGACTTCTTCATAATCGTCAGACAAAAATTAAGGTAATGATTGTGGCAAAACAACCGAAAACTTTAATCGTTTGCACGCTTTTCTCAGGGTTAAAACATCGCTGATTTCCAGAAAAAAAACAATAGTACAAACGTTCATAGTCCATCTATAATAACCAAATAATATAATTTGCAAGGTCATTAAGCTATCAATGCACAGTAAGGCGACAAGCGACAAGAACATATTTCGCAGTCGCAGTGTACTTGTGAATCGATTTGCACAGTGATTTCTGCGATATTGCGAGCATAGTACTTTGCCCCTTTTCTAAACATAAACAACTGCTGCAGGTTTGTTTTCCTCGGTGGCTGTGACAGATACTGGGCAAAGCACCTCAATGTTATGAATTCAGGAAGATTACTGCAATGCGTTGTAGGTGCAGCCTTTGGCAGAAGACTGCAATACTCTGATAAAACCTGTGGAATTGATCTGTATTTCAAGAGACAGCAACCCAGTTTTAGGTTAGCATCGACGAATACTTTCCTCAACATTGATTAAATAAATCATAGCGTAACCCTGTTGATCACGCATTTGTGCTAATCATATTTCCAGTAATTATTTTTTTCTATCATTTAAATATTGTGGTTTGTATAATGCCTGGGCTGGTAAAAAGAGCGTAATTATGTATTTCAAATGTACCTCAATAAATTTCCCACTGACAAATTTTCGTGGTCCTATGTCAGCAGCGACAATAGGCGCTCTTGCAAGTGTGTAAATAAAGGAATGCACGGACGTTATACTTATTGCCATTACAACAGTTGCGCCTATATTATCAATTAATTAACTAGTTCGTTAACTGATACATTGGAACTTCGCCAATTATGATGAGAACGAAACTGACAATTTAGGATGTTTTGTATCTATATCTTTTCTATGTTGCAGGGTTAAAGTTTATCAAGACGTGTCACAAATATTGCTTTGCATCAGATCTAATGAATTGGGTGTCAGTTACTGTTGTAGGATACAGTAAATATAATTACCAACGGCAAATCACCCAAATAGCATGTACCACACAGTCTTTCTCATAGCTTTCCTTTTCTATGGATGATAGATTTGGTATCGCCCACTGTACCCAATTCTTGTAATTTTCCTATAGAGTAGATATTCAATGTACTTAGTAATATTCAGATTTTACACAACAAAATATACAAAGATTTCAATTTAGTTTAGTATTAATCTTCACTGAAAGAGAGCCAAGCATTTATCAATCAAAAATGACTTCAGTATCACTTGGCATAAGTTCCCTTTGTGACACCTAAGCAGTTTGTTATACCACATCTGGCCATTCATGTATGGACTATGGTCTGTTATTGGTGTAGTTCTTTATCTGTAGCAATAGTCTTTCTTTCTTGTATTATATAAGTGGGTGTCATAGGACTAGGTTGCTTGTTTTGACGTGTCACAAAAAATGTAATTAATTTGTAAATATACAGTGAGTAGCCTGTGAGATATTTAGATTTTCCTGCAGGATCCCCTGAACCGTATTCCAGGAATAATACTGATTCCTTTTTCTACAGGGTTAATATTATGTTCATATGTATTTCAGCAGCACAGTCTCATATATATCCCATAATTAATCTGGGCAAAAATTGCCCCACCATAAACTGATTTGAGTATCTTACCTGAAACTACTTTTGACAACTGGCTAACCAGGGAGGCATGGCTTCAGGCTTCAGCATTTATATTCTAGGGCCCAGGTTTACTTAAGAGTAACTTGTCATTTACTGAGTGAAAGGCTTTAGTGAGATCTACAAATATGCCTTTTGATTACATTCCTTGCTCATGGACCTCATACACTTTATGAGGAAACTCTGTAATTGCTGTGATCATTTCGGATGCCATGCTGTGTCAATGGCAGGAATTTATTTTTTGATAAATAATCACAGAGTTGTGTCAACAGCACAATTTCAAATACTTTACTGGATATATGTGTTAAAGATGATGGCCTGAAGTTTAAAACCTCTTCTGTCAGTCCTCTATCTAAGTACTAGTTTAATTGTGCTTTATTTCAGTACATATACAAAGTTGTGTTCTCTGATACTGCAATCAGTTGGATGAATAATTATCTCAGCTAATTCCTTCTTACATTTCTTTAACTGCACCACTACACAACCTGTCCCAACATGATAAGTACTTATTATTTAGGTTATTTACTATCCTGCATATTTCCTGTTCTCTCACTTCTTTGAATTCCCAGAATGTCTCTTGCATGGGGCTTCATCTTACTACTCACATTTATGGGATTAACTGGATTGAAGGGTACTGATACAAAATATTTATTAAAAACACTTCAGACTTCATTGGGATCTGTAATTATTTTTCCTTAATGTCAGATGTTTACAATTTCAGTTTCTGGCTTGGGATGACTTTGCAAATTTTTTATTTTTTCCATGAAGTCTTGGCTGTATTTGCTGACTGAGATATTTCACTGCTTTATATCTGTTTTCTTAGATTTGAAACTCTTTCTGAAAGACATTCTTAGCTTCATTGTACTTATTTTTGAAAGTCCGCAGCTTTGTTAACTAGTCGTGGATATTTTGCGTGCGTTTGATCATATTTGAGGCAATTGTCAGTCCGGTGTTTTTGCACATTGGTTATGGATTAGTACTATCTATATTCCCTTAAAAGGGCAACAAAAGTCAAAATGTTCTAGCATATCATCATAGAATTTGGTCTATATGTTTTCTGGCCCTTCAGCCTGGTAAACCACATTTCAATCCTCAGTAGCTGTTACACTCTTCTATAATTTGTTTATTCTCCACAACTTTTATAATTTTGGGGTTGTTTATGTTTACATACTAGTTGACATTGGTGGTCAGGGTAGTAAAAAATCCATGTTCCTCTAAGAAACAATGAACAGTGCCTCGCATTCAGTGGTATTGTTCCACTGTATTGTGATGGCATACAACGTATTTTTAAAGAAATGTCGCTTATACGCTAGTCTGTTTAATTATTCAGAAGTGATTTGGTTTCACTTCTTTTATAAATAACAACATGATGGCCTATAAAACTTCTATATAGTTGGTACATTATTTAAGAGATAAACTAAATAACCTTTGATACGTTATTTTTTAGTTTCTACTTTCTTCTTTTTTTAACTGTGCATCCAATGTTTACCCAATCACTATTTTGATGCCATAAAAAGTTTAAATGCAGAATTTATTCTTAAAGTGTATTTGGTCATTATTTTCACTCTGCTGTAAATGACAAGAAAAATCTGTGAAAGTCTTGTGTTGAGATGAGTTTCTGTTCTTAAGATCTGTACTCCATGTGCCATAGGCATCTTACATGGCATGTATGTCTCTGAATTGCATATTTTTCTCAAGTTTATCACCAACCATGGTCAGATGTCAGTTTCAGTTAAAAATATTCCAGAGGGTGAAGCATAATCGATAAATCTTTCACAATAGCACTGTAATTCCCATCAATGCTTTGCATAACATGATGATAATAATGACAAAAAGACAAAAAAGAAACAGTTTTTGATGTTCTACCATCATATTAGCAGTTGAACGGAATGGACAGTGTCTTGAAAGGAGGATATAAGATTAACATCAACAAAAGCAAAACGAGGATAATGGAATGTAGTCAAATTAAGTCGGGTGATGCTGAGGGTATTAGATTAGGAAATGAGACACTTAAAGTAGTAAAGGAGTTTTGCTATTTAGGGAGTAAAATAACTGATGATGGTCGAAGTAGAGAGGATATAAAATGTAGACTGGCAATGGCAAGGAAAGCGTTTCTGAAGAAGAGAAATTTGTTAACATCGAGTATAGATTTAAGTGTCAGGAAGTCGTTTCTGAAAGTATTTGTATGGTGTGTAGCCATGTATGGAAGTGAAACATGGACGATAACCAGTTTGGACAAGAAGAGAATAGAAGCTTTCGAAATGTAGTGCTACAGAAGAATGCTGAAGATAAGGTGGGTAGATCACGTAACTAATGAGGAGGTATTGAATAGGATTGGGGAGAAGAGAAGTTTGTGGCACAACTTGACTAGAAGAAGGGATCGGTTGGTAGGACATGTTTTGAGGCATCAAGGGATCACAAATTTAGCATTGGAGGGCAGCGTGGAGGGTAAAAATCGTAGAGGGAGACCAAGAGATGAATACACTAAGGAGATTCAGAAGGATGTAGGTTGCAGTAGGTACTTGGAGATGAAGAAGCTTGCACAGGATAGAGTAGCATGGAGAGCTGCATCAAACCAGTCTCAGGACTGAAGACGACAACAACAACAACAACGATCATATTTATTGATATTCACAAACAAGTTTTTAGTTGCTTGTGCAATTCATGATAAAGCAGTTGTTTATGGATCAAGTAGCTAAAAACCTGTTTGTGAGAAAATAAAAATTGTTACAGAAGCTCAAGAAAGTGTTTTTTAAAATATAATTGACATTATGTTTAACACACAGGGACTTAGTTTATTAATTCAGATTTGTAAACAGTTTACAAAGCAGACTGCTTACAAAAGACTTGTGTGACCCAGCCTGGAATATCGTATCTGTAGCAAATGGGACTAACAGGGGATGTTGAACATCTTTACTGATCATCAATTTTATCATATACAATGATATAGGACTTTTCATATGTTTATTAAAAAAAAGGGCAGAAGAAGGAGAAGAAGAAGAAGAAACTTAAGCAATAGTGTCTGTATACCAATCGTACAGATAATTAAGTACATAAACAGAAACAAATCATATAAATACAGATAAAAATCGGACAGATAACCAGTTACATAAACCAAACAAATTCTAAGTTTACATTATATCCAGTGACATATGGCTATGTTTAACTTAAGTTATGGATCTCCTTGAATTCATAAAATTCATGTACTCATCAACACTGTAAAAGCTTTTACTTATAAGGATTTTCGTAAGATCATTTTTAAAAATGTGCAACTTTGATATCTTTGTAACTCTTAAGGGAAGGGCAGTAAAAAGATGTCTCTATGGAAGCCAGTTCTGTGTCCAGTTTCAGTTACGGTCACCACTGTTCAAAGCAAAAAACAGGGGGTGGGATTTCAAAAAGTATATATATATATTTTTTGAAGAGTCATAACTTTAAGTTCTGTGAATACAGAACTCCATAGGTGCAACTCTTTTTTATAATTCTTATTGCCCGTTTTTGAGTAGTGAAGGAGTGTTTTGCTATACTTGAAAAATACAAAAATAAGACACCATATCGCAGTAGACTTTGCGTAATGCATAATAGGCACTCATTACTTTTTCTTCACCGCAGGAATTTTTCAGCATTCTTAATATATAACAGCATTTACTTAATTTTTTATTGAGTCATTCTATATGTTTATCCCATTCAAGATGCTCATCTAACCAAATTCGTAAAAAAAATAGTACTATCTGTTTGCCTAACTTTACTATTAAGTCAGTGATTACTTTATTTACTGTATGCCTATAATTCATCCCTAATGTTTTCTACTCGTTAATAGATAGACCATTATCTCTAAACCACTTAACTATATCTTCATTTATTATTTCTATTTTTTTTATATAAGTCAGTCACATGCTGAGCTTTAACAAAGAGACTAGTATCGTCAGCAAACAGTACAGCATCAGCTTGTTTTAAATAACTTGGTAAGTCATTTATGAATATCAAGAACCACAGGGGCCCCAATACCAATCCTTGAGGTACTCCATGAGTAACTTTCTCATATCCAGAAAAAGTAGGATTTACCTTCATGAACTGTTTCCACTTTCTGGTATATATCAGATAAGTATGACTTAAATTACATATGAGCAGTACTATGGATTCCATGGCAGTATAGTTTGTGAGGCAAAATTTTATGGTCAGTAACACCAAATACATTAAATAAGTCTGCAAGCAATCAACAGTTCATTTCATTATGATCAATGGAATTTCAAACAAGTTTGTTGTTGTTGTGGTCTTCGGTCCTGAGACTGGTTTGATGCGGCCCTCCACATTACTCTATCTTGTGCAAACTGCTTCATCTCCCAGTACGTACTGCAGCCTACATCCTTCTGAATCTTATTAGTGTATTCATCTCTAGGTCTCCTTCTACGAGTTTTACCCTCCACACTGCCCTCTGACACTAAATTGGTGATCCCTTGATGCCTCAGATCATGTCCTACCAAACGAACCCTTCTTCTAGTCAAGTTGTGCCACAAACTCCTCTTCTCTCCAATTTTATTCAAAACCTCCTGATTAGTTATGTGCTCTACCCATCTAATCATCAGCATTCTTCTGTAGCACCACATTTCAAAAGCTTCTATTCTCTTCTTGTCCAAACTATTTATCGTCCATGTTTCACTTCCATACATGGCTACATTCCATACAAATACTTTCAGAAACGACTTCCTGACACTTAAATCTATACTTAATGTTACCAAATTTCTCTTCTTCAGAAACACTTTCCTTGCCATTGTCAGTCTACATTTTATATCCTCTCTACATCGACCATCATCAGTTATTTTGCTCCCCAAATAGCAAAACTCATTTACTACTTTAAGCGTCTCATTTCCTAATCTAATTCCCTCAGCATCACCCAATTTAATTTGATTACATTCCATTACCCTCGCTTCACTTTTGTTGATGTTCATCTTATACCCTCCTTTCAAGACACTGTCCATTCCATTCAACTGCTGTTCCAAGTCCTTTGCTGTCTCTGACAGAATTACAATGTCATCGGCAAACCCAATGTTTTTATTTCTTCTCCATGGATTTTAATACCTACTCCGAATTTTTCTTTTGTTTCATTTACTGCTTGCTCAATATACAGATTGAATAACATTGGGGAGAGGCTACAACCCTGTCTCACTCCCTTCCAAACCACTGCTTCCCTTTCGTGCCCCTTGACTCTTATAACTGCCATCTGGTTTCTGTACAAATTATAAATAGCCTTTCGTTCCCTGTATTTTACCCCTGCAACCTTCAGAATTTGAAAGCGAGTATTCCAGTCAACATTGTCAAAAGATTTCTCTAAGTCTACAAATGCTAGAAATGTAGGTTTGCCTTTTCTTAATCTTTCTTCTAAGATAAGTCGTAGGGTCAGTATTGCCTCACGTGTTCCAACATTTCTACAGAATCCAAACTGATCTTCCCCGAGGTCGGCTTCTACTTGTTCTTCCATTTGTCTGTGAAGAATTCGCGTTAGTATTTTGCAGCTGTGACTTATTAAACTGATAGTTCGGTAATTTTCACATCTGTCAACACCTGCTTTCTTTGGGGCTGGAACTATTATATTCTTCTTGAAGTCTGACGGTATTTCGCCTTTTTCATACATCTTGCTCACCAGATGGTAGAGTTTTGTCAGGACTGGCTCTCCCAAGGCCGTCAGTAGTTCCAATGGAATGTTGTCTACTTCGGGGGCCTTGTTTCGACTCAGGTCTTTCAGTGCTCTGTCAAACTCTTCACGCAGTATCGTATCTCCCATTTCATCTTCATCTACATCCTCTTTCATTTCCATAATATTGTCCTCAAGTACATCGCCCTTGTATAGACCCTCTATATACTCCTTCCACCTTTCTGCTTTCCCTTCTTTGCTTAGAACTGGGTTTCCATCTGAGCTCTTGATGTCCATACAAGTGGTTCTCTTTTCTCCGAAGGTCTCTTTAATTTTCCTGTAGGCAGTATCTATCTTACCCCTAGTAAGACAAGCCTCTACATCCTTACATTTGTCCTCTAGCCATCCCTGCTTAGCCATTTTGCACTTCCTGTTGATCTCATTTTTGAGACGTTTGTATTCCTTATTGCCTGCTTCATTTCCTGCATTTTTATATTTTCTTCTTTCATCAATTAAATTCAATATTTCTTCTGTCAACCAAGGATTTTTACTAGCCCTCGTCTTTTTACCTACTTGATCCTCTGCTGCCTTCACTACTTCATCCCTCAGAGCTACCCATTCATCTTCTACAGTATTTCTTTCCCCCATTCCTGTCAATTGTTCCCTTATGCTCTCCCTGAAACTCTGTACAACCTCTGGTTCTTTCAGTTTATCCAGGTCCCATCGCCTTTAATTCCCACCGTTTTGCAGTTTCTTCAGTTGCCCCTGCAACTACTGAAAAGGCTGCTGCCCCTCTTCAGGAAGCACAAGTTTATCTAGCCTCTCAACAGATACCCCTCTGGTTGCACCTACAGTACGGCTATCTGTATGGCTGAGGCACGCAAGCCTTCCCACCAATGGCAAGGTCTATGGTACATGTTTAGGAAATTATATATAGCAGTTTCAGTGGATCTATTTTTCCTAAGACCATTTTGTTCATTGGCAAATATTCCACATTTGTTCAAAAAAGTAGTCTTTGATACATTATTCTTTCAAAAATTTTTGAGAAACAAGACTACTTTGATAAAGATCTGTAGTTTTTTACATCATAAGGTTCACTGTTTTTATATAATGGTTTTATTATTGATATCTTATGTTCTCTAAGGGAAGTATAAGTGGTGAAAGAAGCATTAATTATATCAACAAACAGAGGAACAATATATTTGATGTGTTTAATTACTTTATCAGGAATGCCATCTGTACCACAGGAAAATTTATTTTTTAGTTTGCTAATTGCATTCTCCGCCTCTTGTACTGTTACAGGGTACAAAAACATAGTTTTGGGATTTACAGATGTGTCACGATCAGCCTTATATGACTTTGGTTTTTTATAAGGTGGTTGGTTTAAAAGGGGGAGGGGGGGGGAGGAGGGACCAAACTGCTTGGTCATTGGTCCCTTTTTATGAGTTTGTACTATACTCATGTAGTGTCTATTAAATATAGTTACAATTTGTAAAGAATCTTTTATGGTTTTGGCCTTGCATTTAAGATCAATGTTGATGTGTTTTGCTTTGCTTCTGCGTAAGTTTGTATATATCACATTCCAAACTGATTTTACTTTTTTGTTACCCTTGTTTCTGTTGATGTATGAATTGTTGATTAATTTTTTTGCTGCTGTAACGACTTTCTAGTTCACTTTTCTGCAACAGTTTACATACTGTTTCAGAGCTGGATTTTGCCTTGCCAATTTAATTAAGCTGGCCGCGGTGGCCGAGCGGTTCCAAGTTTCTCTGAAGATTTTCTTATCCCCTGTGTTATTCAGGTGTTAGTTCTGATTTTATTTTAATTTTCTTAAGAGAGGATGCAATTTCATAGTTTGTAATAAGCTTAAAATGACTCAAACTTCACATCAGCATTGTTGTATTTATACAATCCCCTGTTTGAATTTTTTAACAGTAAATTAAAAATCCTAAGGTTGTCCTCAGTTATACATCTTTTGTAAAAGTATTTCTCATTTTTCCTACAATTTTTGCTGATACAATAGTTAAACTAAATTTTATTGCTTCATTTTCTGATAATTCAATGTCAGTCACTTCTAAATTGTGATCAAATGTTTGCAAGTCAAAAAATATTTGACCAATTGTAGTTTTAGTGATCTTTCCAAGTCTAGTATATTCATGACAGTGAGTGGTAAGTTATGTGAATATGACAAGTTATTCTATTTAGATACATTTTGACTGGTTATTTTAAAGTTTACATTGACATCTCCAGCTATAATAACATTTTCTTTAAAATTCCATAAACCACTAAAGAGTCTTTCTACACTGTCCAAAAACTCCATAAAGTAGCCTGATGGTGATTGATAGATGCACACAGTGGTTATTTTGGGTTCTTTAAGTTTGCCAATGGTAACAAGCATGGTCACAGGTTTGTTTTACCTGTGGGAGAGTGTCATGGGGATGCTGAAGAACCCGAACTAGCTAAGCCTTGAAGATGAAACCTTACTTACCAAGTTTTAAGAACAAATTGTGAGTCATATAACTAGGAATATGTTAAAAGACCCTATGTATTGATCCTCTAGGGTTCTCAAAGACAATATTAGACTATTTACAACTCTCACAGAGGTGTTTAAACAATCATTCCCACATGCAATACATGAAACTGGAAAAACGCTAATAACTGGTACATCATGAAATACCCTTTGCTGAGCACTTTGTGGTTTGCAGGTGTATGGGTGTAGATTTAGGATGGATCAAATATTAAAAACAAGGAATTGTTTTTACCTTTTTTCCATCAGATGGTAATTGTACGATTCCTGTATTGGAATTATTGGAATGTATGTGTGAGAAATTACCTACAAACCGCACCACTGATCGCCTTCAGACAGCTGTACTTCCAGTGCTTCCTATAGTGGCCCAAATCTGTGGAAACCATATAGGAAAGATCTGGTATTAAGAAAGGGTGTTTACAGGCATTTCAGAAGCACTCTGTTGACTACTGTGTTGTTTCCACTACAGTAGTAACCCATCTTTGACTTGGCAGTCTTTCAGCCTGATAGGCTGTAATTGCTATTGTCTAAAAGTCTGCAATAATAGGTGTCATTAATGATATTGCCATCAATAAACAAGTCAAAAAGGAGAAGCTCTTCAAGTACCATGCTGCAGAATTGCAGAAAATAGCAAAGAAGACAACATGAAAACTACTACTTTTCTTCACAAATTAATTTTGATAAGTCATTAGTCTGTCATCTAGTGCTACATATGGACTTTATACCAGATAAGAATGTGCTGCATTTACTTATTCTCTGTAGCTTCTAGTGCGTGCAGAGCCTATTAAAATTTTAAGTCATGTAGTTTTTTGATTGTCACATTCTGTTTTGCAACACAACAGCGTGCAGTGTTTTGAAATTTCTTTGTGTTCTTAATGATGGACATAATGCTAATGTTAACATCCAGTGAAGTTTCACCTACAATAACCAGCAATCACCTTGAATCAGATTATTTAAATTGATGAAGGATCCAGGTTGACAATTATGTTTTATGCTTTGACGTATTCGCTTTAATGAAACACTCTGTGTCAGAATTTGACTTCAACTTTTGACATTGTTGATTCTACCTTGTCTGTGAAGTCATCACCATTTTTACTTTTACCAACATTTTTGTTCATATGAAATGTTAACCTATTATGTAACAATACATGGATTTTTCCACCCGTCTCTCTCTCTCTCTCTCATTGTCCCTTCCTAAAAGACACACTAAATGATCATAATTGTACACGCAATGGAACGCTTGTTAAGAGCCTCTCACTCTTCTCTACTAACTATGGAAATGCCCTTTACAGGAAAGTGAGTTCAGTTTACGTATGATACCATACATCTTAGTAGTAAGCTCAAATAACCTGAATGTTGAGTGAGCCAAACCCAAACAACAAAATCTTCATTCTAATAGTTTTCATCCACTGTATCAAAACAGTGAAAGTAGAAGCAGTTTTTGAGGACTAATATAGAATTTACTGTTCATGTGATATGATCATCAACAGATGTTTATTTCTTTTAAGTCAGTACTGCCATTAGACTGTTTTTTGAGTCTAATAGTGTATTTTAAATATGACAGTATGCCATCTTAGGCACTGTATAACATTAAAACACTTGATAATGGCATTTTACGCCAAAATCATGATCGTGTAAATGTAACACTGCAAATTAAAAAAAAAAAAAAACAGTCTAATGGCGGTGCTGACTTTAAAAAAATATATCATGACTATGACCCTACATTATGAAAAAATTATTAGATGTTTATTTGATTTTCCCCTTCAGAATTATGACAAGAGTGGTGTTACTTATGCTTTGTGATAAATATGTGAGAGTTAACTTGCAGTGTAATCTGCAATTTTTGTGTCAGTTTCAAAATTATCAGTAACAAAGCTGTCAAGTTTCATAATCTAATAATTGATGCTATTTCTCAGGAACCATGATCTCAGTTGTTACAGTAAACAAACAAATACTGCCTGGATCACAATTTCATTTATTAATGACTACTGGTTTTGATCTGTCCTGCAGATTGTCTTCGGATCTGGCACTCCAAAGTACAGTTCGTCAACTGTGGTATGAATGACATATAAGTTTTATAAAACAGTGCAAAGTCCTGGATAGAATAACAGCAATGTGGAAGGAATAGATTGCTACTTGCCACATAGAGGAGGCACTGAATCACAGTCCGGCACAGTGAAAAGAGAGTGTCAAAATGTTAAGCTTTTGGAAAAAGTCTTCCTTCCAAGATAGAACACACACACACACACACACACACACACACACACACACACACACACACACACACACACACACACACACACACAAATCACAATCACAGTTTGCACACACATGGCCCTGTGCTGCCCCTTCGACCTGAAATTTTATGTCATTCATACCACTGTTGGCAATACCTGATCTGACGGGGCTGGGTGCTTGTGTTGTCCTCATCATATTCATCATCATCATCATCATCATCATCATCATCATTTGTGGATGTGGCTAAAATTGGACTGTGTAAAGATTGGGGCATTGTACGGGCGCTGATGACTGCCCCACAAACCAAACACAATCAATACCTGATCTGAACATAATCTGCAGGATAGATCAAAACCAATAATCATTAATAAAAGAAACTATGATTTAGGTAGTGCTTTTTTTCTTTATTTATTTTAATAATCTAAGCTGCAGCCACCACCACCACCACCACCACCAAAACAAGCACTGCTACCACTACCACCAGATTCTTTACATTGTCAGTATGTCTTCCATCAACGCATCCTCTTGGTCTTTTTATATAGTGAGGAATCCAACACAGAATCTTTTTAGCCTATCTGCCATCACTCCATCGTACTATAAATCCAACCAATTTCTGTTTCAGTTGTGTAACATGCACAGTCACATCTTCAACTTTGAATAAAATATTCATTTCTTCAAATGAACTCCAAGTACTTTTTAGCGGTAGCCTTGCCGTGTATATTCTTCAACAAACTGATGTAGTTAAATCCTATTCCTCAGTTGTCATCTACTGCCCGAACAGGTTTTAATGTGTAAAATTCTTCTATTGCGTTAAATGCTTTCTCATAGTCTACAAACCCCTTACAAAGCGCCAGCCGCTGTGGCCAAGCTGTTCTTGATGCTTGAGTCCAGAACCGTGCTGCTGCTACGGTCGCAGTTTCAAATACTGCCTCAGGCATGGATGTGTGTGATGTCCTTAGGTTAATTAGGTTTAAGTAGTTCTAAGTCTAGGGGAGTGATGGCCTCAGATGTTAAGTCCCGTAGTGCTTAGAGCCTTGCAAAATGGTAACTGATATTTTTTTTATTTTTTTATTTTTTTTTTTATTTCATTGACAACTTGTAGAGATGGTACATTGTGCTGTGCTCACTTGTACAAAGTGAACTGCTTTTTCTTCTGTGGTTAAAATCTGAAGTAGTAAGGATGTTTGTAAAAATTTGGTGTAGGCATAACACTGACAGAAGACTTACGTGTGTTTACCTCTTTACATCTTTACTGGATTACAGTTATTCCTGCATTTTTACAACTATCTGAGACCATCCTCTAATGAAAATATTCTCTGAATGACTGTGCGTGTTTCGCTTTGACCTTTTGTCCCAGTTGCTTTTATTATCTCCAGTATTAACCCATAACCCATCATTTCCAGAGCTTTTTCTTTTTCCATCTGCTGAATTGCTTTCCCTTCCTTTTGTGCTAGTATTTCTGTAATGCACTCATTCTGACAATCAGTTACCAGAGTGCTCGTGTCTTTAGTGGGCTATAGAGATTCTTGAAAAAATCTCCCAAAATCTTTAGTATGGTCTTCTAGTTTGTGATAAATGTGCCACCTGCAATTCTTGTGATGTGGTACTATATTCGCTTAACATATGAGGGTGTGCTGAAAAGTAATGGCTCTGAATTTTTTTTGTGGTCATTCTTAAAGCCTTTTTAAATAAAACAAACATTCATGTCAACATATTTATTTCTCAATAGTCATCCTGGCTACGAGTGCATGTCTCTCAAAGAGAGACCAGTTTGTTGATACTGTCACTGTAGGGTGTTTGGCATTGTTGATGGTGCCACAATATCACCTTTGCTTGCTTCACTTCATCGCTATAAATAAAGTCCTTGAAGGTGTTCAAGTTTTGGAAACAGTTGAATATTGGATGGTGCCAAGTTGGGACTGTATGGAGGATGTTGATGACACTGAACCCAAGGCATCAGACTATTGACTCTTCCCTACATATTGCAGCTCCTCTTGTCTTGTCATTTCTTGGGCTGCTACTTATTTTCTGTTCCTGTATTCTATTGGGCGAAGAAATCTTTGGTTCTGAAAGATGCTTGTTCATGACACCTTTTTTGTCCAGTGAATATATATTAGCATCTGGTAGGTACAGTTTGGCCCAGCAAAGTGTGTGGTTGGCATTTGAGAGGCGAAAGATTGAACTATTATTGTGCTTAGAGCAAATGAAACATGGAGCATGAAGTGCCATTTTGTATTACCCACATTACTCCTGTCCTGGCAAAATAGTATAGAAGGAATATTCACTGTGCATACTGCACCTCGCATAGATCCAAAAAACACTGTTGTTCATCCTGCTTCACTTGTTTGTATAACATAACTTTTTACAGTCTTGACTGTTGAGCCATTCTGAACATACTGCTTATGCAAATAATTGTTATTTTTGTTCTTTCCAGTTTGTTGGCTGCCAGGACAATGGCTACTGCTAAAGGATCAGAAGAGAAAGGGCACCAGAACCGACTGTCTTTTGAAAAATCACCATATTTATTGCAGCATGCTACGAACCCTGTGGACTGGTAACAATTTAAAAAGCTAGTTTGTTCATATTTTGTTTGATATTTAATAAGAAAATCACTGTAAAAATATTCTGCCATTTCAAGGTATCCATGGTGTGATGAAGCATTTGAAAAAGCAAGGAAAGAAAATAAGCTGATATTTCTTTCTGTTGGATATTCAACCTGCCACTGGTGTCATGTAATGGAAAGAGAGTCATTTGAAAATGGTGAAATAGCAAAGGTTATGAATGAACATTTTGTTAACATAAAAGTAGACAGAGAAGAAAGGCCTGATGTCGATAAAATGTACATGGCTTTCGTACAGGTAAGAAATAATTGTGTAAAGTTGTCTTCTTTTCATATTGCTGGCAATGATCCTCTGAAAATAACTTTGTCACTGCATTTTGCAGTATTTGTAGTTGTCATTTAGTTTTTGTTCATATAACTCACTTGTGTGGTACTAGTGATCTTTGTCGTAATCACACATATTATGGCAATGTTTGGTGAATATTTAGTTATGCAGTAAATGTGCAGTGGACATAATCTCAGAGACAGCTATTGTGTTGAAACCATTGCTGACATTAGGCAGTGTAGAGTGTATTGTGGGGTACCAACTGCTGTTTGTAGGGAACAAGCTTACTAGTATGTACAGATTGCATACTTGGATATTAATGTCATTTTTGAAGTATAATGTTGGTGGAAGGAATGATCTACACAATGGAGTAAAACCACACCAGTTGCTCAAATGAGAAATAACAAGAATTGCGAACACACGGTAATGGAATACTTGGTATTTAATATTAAAGAATTCAGTTGAACTATGTAATCTCCAAGGCAAAAACCAGCTCCTGCCAATCCAGTATGAACAAATATTCATACAGTTGCTTAACAATAACAACACAGAAAAAAACCCATTCATTCAGTCAAAATTAAGTTAAAAAATCCCACAAAATGTATTCATTATAATGTGTGCAGAAATAACCCAAAATTAACACACTGCAGAACTACCAAGAACCTTCCCATGTTCTTGTATGTTTTACATTTTCAGTTACCAGTCTTGTTGCATAATCGATAATTAAAAGAAATAATTTGTTGCTCTGGAAAAACTGATGGTCAATAACTCAGAAATTTTGACTGTTATAAAAGCTTTTGGAGCATTGTTCCAGGAAAAACAATGATCTTTATAGTATTTTAACTTATTTCAATACACACAGTCACGATCACATTTAAGTTGTTTATTTTTATTTTTAGATGAACAGCTTCAGTCTTCTAAGAAATCATCTCCAGATCTTACAGTCTGTGAAGAGGAATGAAACGTAATGCTTCATTTACAACTGAAATCGACACAAAGATAAAATAGTGTAGTAAAAAAGTGCAGCTGATATATCTATGATGACTGTAGGAACCATTGGCGTGGAGGAGGTCCCACTGCTACATCGTCTCCTCATTTACCAAGCTGCATCCTACTGACAATCTTTACTATGTTTATGTTTACTGGAAGGCCCTGCCGAGTGCAGCCCATATTTAAAGAATACATTTCTAATTGTTTCTCTTTCTTGTCAGTTTTTGTACTGTATATTGTTCTTAATAAGATCAGAATATTCTTTGTTGTTTTCTCAAGGACCAGACTCCTGATAATTATACATGTAATGCAAATTCTTCGCACAGTGTAATTTAGTCTCATGGCCATTGGTTGCCAGTGACATTATGCTAGAGACAAAGGCCGGGGCTTTCACTATTTAACCAGTAGGAGCTGGGCCACATGTAGCAGTGTTCTTCACGCCTGCATCGATGGACCTGCTCCACACTGGTGGTTCCTACACTTATCAGAGATTTATCAGCTGCATGTTTTTACTACATTATTTTATTTTAGGGTATGTTTTGATTGTAATGGAAGTAAGATGTTTTATTCCTCTTCACAGAATGTAAGAGCTGAAAGTGATCTCTCAGCTCAGTAAACTTATTTGTAATAAATAAGTTTCTGAGAAAATAGAGCAACATAAGGACACATCCAGGTGGTTCCCCATGAACCATGAACCATGGACCTTGCCGTTGGTGGGGAGGCTTGCGTGCCTCAGCCATACAGATAGCTGTACTGTAGGTGCAGCCAGAGGGGTATCTGTTGAGAGGCCAGACAAACGTGTGGTTCCTGAAGAGGGGCAGCAGCCTTTTCAGTAGTTGCAAGGGCAACAGTCTGGATGATTGACTGATCTGGCCTTGTAACAATAACCAAAACGGCCTTGCTGTGCTGGTACTGCAAACAGCTGAAAGCAAGGGGAAACTACTGCCGTAATTTTTCCCAAGGGCATGCAGCTTTACTGTATGGATAAATGATCATGGCGTCCTGTTGGGTAAAATATTCCGGGAGTAAAATAGTCCCCCATTCGAATCTCCGGGCGGGGACTACTCAAGAGGACGTCGTTATCAGGAAAACTGGCGTTCTACGGATCGGAGCGTGGAATGTCAGATCCCTTAACTGGACAGGTAGATTAGAAAATTTAAAAAGGGAAATGGATAGGTTAAAGTTAGATATAGTGGGAATTAGTGAAGTTCGGTGGCAGGAGGAACAAGACTTTTGGTCAGGTGGATACAGCGTTATAAACACAAAATCAAATAGGGGCAATGCAGGAGTAGGTTTAATAATGAATAGAAAAATAGAAGTGTGGATAAGCTACTACAATCAGCATAGTGAACACATTATTGTGGCCAAGATAGACACGAAGCCCATGCCTACTACAGTAGTACAAGTTTATATGCCAACTAGCTCTGCAGATGATGAAGAAATTGAAGAAATGTATGACGAGATAAAAAAAAATATTCTGGTAGTGAAGGGAGACGAAAATTTAATAGTCATGGGTGACTGGAATTCGAGAGTAGGAAAAGGGAGAGAAGGAAACATAGTAGGTAAATATGGATTAGGGCTAAGAAATGAAAGAGGAAGCCGCCTGGTAGAGTTTTGCACAGAGCATAACTTAATCATAGCTAACACTTGGTTCAAGAATCATGAAAGGACGTTGTATACATGGAAGAATCCTGGAGATACTAGAAGGTATCAGATAGATTATATAATGGTAAGACAGAGATTTAGGAAACAGGTTTTAAATTGTAAGACATTTCCAGGGGCAGATGTGGACTCTGACCACAATCTATTGGTTATGAACTGTAGATTAAAACTGAAGAAACTACAAAACGGTGGGAATGAAAGGAGATGGGACCTGGATAAACTGAAAGAACCAGAGGCTGTACAGAGTTTCAGGTAGAGCATAAGGGAACAATTGACAGGAATGGGGGAAAGAAGTATAGTAGAAGAAGAATGGGTAGCTCTGAGGGATGAAGTAGTAAAGGCAGCAGAGGATCAAGTAGGTAAAAAGATGAGGGCTAGTAGAACTCCTTGGGTAACAGAAGAAATATTGAACTTAATTGATGAAAGGAGAAAATATAAAAATGCAGTAAATGAAGCAGGCAAAAAGGAATACAGACGTCTCAAAAATGAGATCGACAGGAAGTGCAAAATGGCTAAGCAGGAATGGCTAGAGGACAAATGTAAGGATGTAGAGGCTTATCTCACTAGGGGTAAGATATATACTTCCTACAGGAAAATTAAAGAGACCTTTGGAGAAAAGAGAACCACTTGTATGAATATCAAAAGCTCAGATGGAAACACAGTTCTAAGCAAAGAAGGGAAAGCAGAAAGGTGGAAGGAGTATATAGAGGGTCTATACAAGGGCGATGTACTTGAGGACAATGTTATGGAAACGGAAGTGGATGTAGATGAAGATGAAATGGGAGATACGATACTGCGTGAAGAGTTTGACAGAGCACTGAAAGACCTGAGTTGAAACAAGGCCCCGGGAGTAGACAACATTCCATTAGAACTACTGATGGCCTTGGGAGAGCCAGTCTGACAAAACTCTACCATCTGGTGAGCAAGATGTATGAGACAGGCAAAATACCCTCAGACTTCAAGAAGAATATAATAATTCCAATCCCAAAGAAAGCAGGTGTTGACAGATGTGAAAATTACCGAACTATCGGTTTAATAAGTCACAGCTGCAAAATACTAACGCGAATTCTTTACAGACGAATGGAAAAACGGTAGAAGCCGACCTCGGGGAAGATCAGTTTGGATTCCGTAGAAATATTGGAACACGTGAGACAATACTGACCTTACGACTTATCTTAGAAGAAAGATTAAGGAAAGGCAAACCTATGTTTCTAGCATTTGTAGACTTAGAGAAAGCTTTTGACAATGTTGACTGGAATACTATCTTTCAAATTCTGAAGGTTGCAGGGTAAAATACAGGGAGCGAAAGGCTATTTACAATTTGTACAGAAACCAGATGGCAGTTATAAGAGTCGAGGGGCATGAAAGGGAAAGCAGTGGTTGGGAAGGGAGTGAGACAGGGTTGCAGCCTCTCCCTGATGTTATTCAATCTCTATATTGAGCAATCAGTAAAGGAAACAAAAGAACAATTCGGAGTAGGTATTAAAATCCATGGAGAAGAAATAAAAACTTTGAGGTTCGCCGATGACATTGTAATTCTATCAGAGACAGCAAAGGTCTTGGAAGAGCAGTTGAACGGAATGGAAAGTGTCTTGAAAGGAGGATATAAGATGAACATCAACAAAAGCAAAATGAGGATAATGGAATGTAGTCGAATTAAGTCGGGTGATGCTGAGGGAATTAGATTGGGAAATGAGGCACTTAAATTAGTAAAGGAGTTTTGCTATTTGGGGAGCAAAATAACTGATGATGGTCTAAGTAGAGAGGATATAAAATGTAGACTGGCAATGGCAAGGAAAGTGTTTCTGAAAAAGAGAAATTTGTTAACATCAAGTATTGATTTAAGTGTCAGGAAGTCGTTTCTGAAAGTATTTGTATGGAGTGTAGCCATGTATGGAAGTGAAACATGGACGATAAATAGTTTGGACAAGAAGAGAATAGAAGCTTTCGAAATGTGGTGCTACAGAAGAATGCTGAAGATTAGATGGGTAGATCACATAACTAATGATGAAGTATTGAATCGAATTGGGGAGAAGAGGAGTATGTGGCACAACTTGACAAAAAGAAGGGACTGGTTAGTAGGACATGTACTGAGCCATCAAGGGATCACAAATTTAGCATTGGAGGGCAGCGTGGAGGCTAAAAATCGTAGAGGGAGACCAAGAGATGAATACACTAAGGAGATTCAGAAGGATGTAGGTTGCAGTAAGTACTGGGAGATGATGAAGCTTGCACAGGATAGGGTAGCATGGAGAGCTGCACCAAACTAGTCTCAGGACTGAAGACCACAACAACAACAACAATTTAATCAAGACTGTATTTTTCTTTGGCACCTTGAATCACAAAATTTTTTGTAATTTTGTCATTATTTCACATTGGTGAATATGCTAACAACATTTAATCTTCAGAAGTCAATTTTAGCTCAACTCTACTTTCTTCAGATATAAAATTAAAAGATAGCCACACATGAAACCAAATTGTGAAAGTCACATCATATTGCCTTCAATTTCAAATCCACCACTATCATCCCTTCCTCTATTCCCTCTACTGTTCTCGGCCTGTAGATAGTCCCCAGCCAGTTGCTTTAGTTTTCCGTCCCATGCAGCCCTCCAGTGACACTAACAGGAGTAATGTGTGTGACATACAGACACATTATTTCATTTCAACACCACCATGCAGCTCTGTTCAGTTTTCACGATTGATGTTATCCATATACGTTACTCTTTTCCATTTTTGGGCAGGGTAATGTTTGTTGTTGTCATTGAAATTATTGCATTAAAAGTATATGTTTGAAAACCACTTGCTTTTTGATGCACATTTCTGTTAGAAGTGGTAAGACATTGACTGGCTCTGACAATAGAACTGATATATCCTGCAAGTTACAGAGGGTCTTATGGTTTGACACAAATGCAGACATTGATAACTCACTGTTGTGCACCCATAAACCATAACCAGCTGATTTGAGAACCACATATATATAAAGGAGAAATGACAAAAAAAAAAAAAAAAAATCATATAGGTACACCATGGTTGTTTGTGCTAATTCCTGTCAACTTTTACATATATCAGTGTTCACGAGTTAAAATTCTGACAATTATGCATTCTGTTTTACACTGGTAAATGATGTTTCATGATCCCACATTCGCCGTTATGTGATTTTGATTTCCAAAATTGTTACTAGGTACTTCTTTTTACTTTAATCAGACTGTAATGTCTGATTGAGAGCAAGGTGATAAAAGACATAAATTAGCACATCTGAAAATTTTTTAGGAAGCAGTTTCATGGGGAGTCATAGATTGTCTACCCCAGTCAGGGTGGCTGAACTGTGACTTGCATGGAACTCTTTTTGTGTGCTTGATTTTACACAAACTGATTACATACGGCTTATTGTGCCATGGTTCCACCTGGCAGAGCAAACAGCTCCTGTGACCAACACAGCACAATGATCAGTTGTCATAAGGAGGGTATCACAAGCCATCTGAGGAACTAGGCATCCTAGTGCAAGAACACATATTTAGCAAGCTGACATTGTGGAAAATGCCACCCAGGATCTCTGAAAGGAAGGGTTTCTATACATTACAGCACCAGCAGGGCTCTTGGTGGTGCTGACATGGTGGAAAAGCCGGGTAAATTATGTAATGATTGACCAACAGTTACACCTATCACGTCTGGCCTATTATTACTTAGAGCTGGGAGATTTGACATTACAGAAACACTATCCTGTCAGGCTTGCATATATACTGCCTAATTCAGCAAGCATCATGCAGTCATCGTCAACCACTAGCTAAGAGGGGAAGTCCACAACGGTTCAATAGAGATGAGACAACAGGCTGCCATCACGGGTCTCTGTCTTCACTAGCCACAGGCTACTGCCTGTGATAATGTGTCAATTTAACATACATATAATGTAACCGAATACAGGCATTGAAATCATTCGGGGGAGACATCAATTGCTATTGCAAAGTCTGTAAGTTCCAAAGATATTGCGCACCTTCCCAGAAGAAATCTGTGTCATTAGATAATCCATGTAAAAAGAAATAACTTCTCCAGAGGAGACGAAAGTTAATAGGGTTTCTAGCAGCAGAAATAGGTGGAGTGCTCATCCCTCAGAAGATCCGCAGAGAGGTACAACTGGACTCAAATGTATTACCCTCTACATCAGCTCAGTCTAAACAGATGCACTCTAATTGCAGTAATAAATGGATGCCAGAACTGTACTACATGTTCTGCACACAATGTGGTCATTGGATTCTGGACTGCCAAAACACACTAGAGGAAAGAGATCGTCTCATTATTTTGAAGTTGTGTATCTGTGTCTCAAGCTAGGCCTTACTTTTAAAAATTGTGTGAAGAAAGGCAAAGGTTTTTGCTCATTCTGTAAAGGTAACCACCACAAATCTATTTGTGACCTCAAAACATCAACATTGTCCAGAGCATAAATGATTTTTAGTTCAGTGGAAAATGTAAACACAGGGCAACCCTACTTCATGCATCTGCAGACAGCATGCGTTTTATGTAGAGGACCCACTAGCGAGAGAAAACTGTTCATTGTATTCTGGACGCTGGCATTCAGTTCACCTTTGTTAACAGATCTTTGGTTGCCAGTCTGAATTTACAAGTGATTGATATTAGGGCCCTGCCACAGTCAACACATTTGAGTCCAAGATTATCACATCTGAATTACACAGACGTGTCTTTCTTAATTTATGAACTACATGGAACAGCAAGCACGTTAGTATCAACACCTTTGAGACTTCACATTCCTTCAGCAACCACCAGCCTATACCATTAGATGCTACAATTATGCAACATGCATGTAACCTCTCACTAGCTGATACCAGTGACAAATGTATGGACACTTCCTTTGATCTACTTGTAGGAACTGACCAGTACCAGCAAATTGTTCACTACACGTTACCCTTATGAATGCCTCCATCCGTAGTCTTACTGTCCTTGAATACTCAGTGGATACTGGATACTCAGTGGGAGTTGACCAGGTGTTTCAACAATCCACACCACCATTAACCTTGCTAACCTCATGACCCAAGGGCCAATGGGTGATAACATCAGCAGTTTCTGGGATTTAGAAATGATGCGTGTTAGGTTTGAACAGGAACCATCAATGAGCATGAGAGACTCTGCACTTTTGGAAGAGTTCAATGGATCTTCTCCAAGATGCTGCACTGCAAAAACTTCTACAAAAAATCAACAAGCTTAGACACATTTATGACTCTCAGATGTTAGATTGCACCAGACAAGACCATATTGAGTTAGAGCTCCTTCTGAAGCACATACTGCCACTTCTCATAGTTTTTTTTAAAGGAAGACGGGGGATTATAAAATGGTGAGCTGTTTTTGATGGATTTGCTCATGAAGAAACCGTACTATTGCTTAATGACATTTTAGTAATTGGTCCTAACCTTATATCAGAAGTAGTGGCTGTGCTTCCATAATTCTGCTATGATGTTTTGCCGTTATAGCCAGCATTACTCAAGCTTTCCTTCAGCTTGTGCTTCATTCAGATGATTGAGACTTCACAAGATTCCTTTGGTATAAGGTCTCCCATCAGTGAAACTTCACAATCAATTTAGACACGGGACATGACTGTTTACTGCTTCAAACGCCTTCCTTTAGGTTTTAGGTGCAGCCTCTTTCTGTTCTCAGTCCCTCTCAGGGAACTGGCTACCACTTAAAAAGCACAATGCCCCATGGCTGCATCCTAATACTTAAGAATATGTACAGGGAGGATGTTGCAGCTCAGATTGAAGGACAAGGTGGACTAGTGTCTCTCTACTATGAACTGATATCATTGATGCAATAGACACATTTGCCATTGTAAAAATGAGCTGCAAATTCACTTCTTACGAAACATAGAAGGCCCTAGGACAAGATATAAAAATGAATGCTACAGTACTGTATATATTATGGGACACAACAAAAAATTTGCTTTCTTTACCTCAAAAGGCTATCTCTGGCAAAACATTAGACATGATAGCAACCAAAAGAAGTTTTTTATGAATTATTGCAAGCTTCTATGGTCCTTTGGGTTTTGTGTCTCCAATACCTATGACCAGAAAGATTTTATTCAAAGACAATTGTGTCAACTGGGATCATGTTGGGATTAAATCCTGCCTCAACAACTTGCCTTGAAAGGCATATGTGGCTATCATCACTTCTCTCTCTCCATATATGTCTATACACAGATGTATCTCAACATCTGTGAACGGAAGATTGTGTGTTCACATTTTTGGGGAGGCTTCTGAGCGAGTGAATTGTGCTGCCTTGTACATCACCTGTGATGAACACGGAAACACTTACCTACCTAATATGCAGTAAAAACAGTTTAGTGCCCATCAAGAGAGTAACAATCTCACATTTCGAATTGCTAGATACATTTTTGGGAACAAGATCTTTGATATATTACTGCAATGATACCAACTGTGACACTGACAATTTGATGCTTTGGACTGACTCCTCCATAGCCCAAGCATGGATACAGGTAGACCCCAGAGTGTGGATGTTGATTGTCCTACATGCAGCTTTGTGGGAAGGCAGGTGGGAAAGAATGGTTAGCCTAGTAAAACAAGGCTTTCATAAAATACTCAGCCAGAGCAGTCTGGATGATGAGGGACTTCAAACTAATCATGTAAGCATTGAAACTGCAATCAACTTGAGACCTATCTCCCAGAGTCATGAGGAAGTAATCATGCCAGTTCACTTCCTGGCATGGCAGAGACGTACTACTTTACCAAATAGGGTTGAGCCTTCGAAGCCAACAGACTTAGTAAAAGGATTCAAACTTCAGCAGAAACTAACACAAGACCGAGCGAGGTGGCGCAGTGGTTAGACACTGGACTCACATTTGGGAGGACGACGGTTCAATCCCGCGTCCGGCCATCCAGATTTAGGTTTTCTGTGATTTCCCTAAATCACTCCAGGCAAATGCCGGGATGGTTCCTCTGAAAGGGCACGGCCGACTTCCTTCCCCATCCTTCCCTAATTCGATGAGATCGATGACCACGCTGTCTGGTCTCCTTCCCCAACCAACCAACCAACCAACCAACTAACACAAGATGCTTAGAATTGTTGGAGCAAAGACTACTTACTGTCACTCAAGAGTTTTCACAAAGTTCATAATGTCAGTAGAAGCCAGAAGATTAGAATCAGTGACGTCATCATGTTCCAAGTAATTGTCTTTCCCCAACACATGAAAAAAGCTGAGTGTAAAGTACTTATGAATTGATCAGCACAGGATTTGTTGGACTGTTATTCTCACTGCTCCAGGGTGAAGAGAGATTACCAGGCCAATCAAGTAGGTGATACTGTTGGAGGTTGTTGAGAGTGGGGGGTATGTCATAGCTCAGTGGAATTATATATTATAATATATTTTTGTAACTTTTTCTCTTTGGTATAAATAAGTATTCTTGTTGTTGTGAAAGCTAGTGGTGCATCTTGTTATTCAACTTGGAGCTCCACCAGCTTTCCCACATGTGCATCAGACTTTCTGTCATGCCTGCTGTTACATCCCCCATTACTGGATCAGTGTCTACTGATGGGCTCTGTATCCCTTTGAGGTGATGTCATGTAGCTGATAGTATATGAACAATATCTTAAAACTGTAGTGTCATTGAATGTTACCTCCCTGTTGAAATCTTCTCCACAACCTGGCAATGATGCTATGGGTGGTATTCAACTCCTGCAAAATCTCATATCGATGGTGGCTGGCCTCTATTGTGGTAATGATCAGGTCACAGTGTCATCCTAGTGTGTGCACTGTGTGCCTTCCTGCTTTTGTACAATTTGCATACTGTGAGTAAAACAAGTTCAACACACAGTCGGAACCACTATACCTAACACATCTGCTAACAGGCAATGTTCTTGTTACATGTTTCAGTCTTGTTACAGGTAACTTTGTGGAATGTTTCCATGACAGTTCCAATATCCTTTAACTTATGGACATGAGTGTAGGTGTTGCTTATTTCTTTATTTCAATGAGTCTGTAGCTATTAAACTTCAGCAGTCCGTTATTACATATTTTTTCCATGTTGTGCTGCTGATGAGAGTAGTTGTTTCCTATACAATGCTACATCATTTCGAAACAAACTGTAGAAAAAGTATTTGTATCAGGACCTTAATGTCAACTTGTTGATGGCCTCAAAACTGAAAGAAAACAAAAACCTTTTATAAAAGCAAAATTAAGTGAATTGTTGTAAGTATATGGTAAATAGGTTGTATTAATTGCAACAAAGTGGCAAATGACAGACTATGAGAATATTTAAGTTCTTAGGTTTCTGTGGCTAGTGTCATTCTGAATAAAATAATTTTGGATATTAGGTTGTGTCATTATAAAAATCTTGGGGAGAGACAGGTCAATAAAGTGACATATTATCATTCATTCAGTAATGTCATACTTAATAATGTTGTGGAGCAACTCATCTTTCAGAAAGAAAATCTTCATTGCTCAAGAATTTGCAGTAGGGGTAATATGTAGTGTACATCCACGATCATCTTTAGATATCTGTTTAAAGAGTTTGGCGTTTTAACTGTTGCTTCGCAGTATATTTATTCCCTCATGATGTTTGTTGTAAATAATCCACTGCAGTTCAAAAGGAACAATGGTTTACATAATTACAATGCTAGGAAAAATGAAATCCATTACTCCACATTAAGGTTGTCTATAGCACAAAAAGGGGCGCACAACACTGCAACAAAAAAATTTTGATAACTTACCTAGGGATATAAAATATATGAGAGACAGCAAAGTAAAATTTGAAAACAAACTAAAAAAGTTTCTTTTTGACAACTCCTTCCATTCTGTAGACGAATCTTTATTACTGTAATATGTAAATGTGGTGGGTAGGAAATACTAATTCACACCAGTAGGTACTTAAAAAAGAAGAGAAAATGAAGTTTTCAACCTGTAGAAATATTTAAAAATCGAGTAGTGATGTGTATGTAAAATGCCTTGTTTCACATCATTATGAATTATTGTGTAAATGATCCATGGAACAGGAAACTAACTAACTAACTAAACACTAAGTCAACTCAATTACTGATGGTTTGGCTGAATTTGGAGTGATCCTCTTCAGGGTGGTTGACTACTGGATACTGGTGAATATCTTCCCCTACATACTGTGTGTTTTGGTTATAATATGGCTGCTGACATCACGTATCTGTGATGCCATTGGATAATTTGAAGGGAGATGATATGGAGAGGGATGGCTGTACAGTAGGCTGTTGCCTGTAGCACTGTGGTACGTGATTGGTAGGCAACAGCAAAATAGCAGGCTGTTGCCCATACTAGTCTAATACGTGAACAGTGTGCAATGCTCACAGGCGATTGGTAGACAGTAGCAAATCAGCAGCTTGTACCTGGGGGTAATGTTTTCCTGCAGTGAAATGTTAAGGATGTATGGCAGTTCTCTCATGGTGGCTTTTTACGCTGTCAAGCCAGGTCAAGTTGTGCTGGCGAACACATGATCCACTGGACTGGAATTTGTGGCAGCCAGGCTGTAGGTAATTTGTAGCTGCCCTTGAAGTTCATGCTATTAGGGCATTTATTTATTTAAATAGCCACTCTATTTTCTGCTGCTGCATCCACAACTGCTGACCGAGCACATGACGTTCTTGAAAACTGATAGAGTGGCCATATTCCTGGTGGTGTTCTGCTACAGCTGTCTTGTTGTTCTGCCCCAGTCACACATAACATTTATGATCCAACATGCAACTGCTAATGGGTCTCCCAGTTTCGTAAACAGAGATTCACCACATCCATATCAAAGTTCGTAGACTCCTGGGGTGTGGACAGCATTTATGGGATCCTTCTTGAGCCTCAGCAGATCTAAGATCTTGCTGCCACTCTAGAATTTGGGTTTGATTTCTCTGTAATGCAGAACCTTGTGTAAATGGAACCTTGTGTAAATGGTCACTGATTGCTCTCATATAAGGTAAGTGAAGAACAGGAAGAGTTTCTTCTGTAGCTTTGTCTGTTTTGAGTTCACTGCACTTCATAGCGTGCTGTAAATCTGTTTTGCTATACCTGTTCACATGGAATGTTGTCTTGAGCTTGCTCTGTTCATGTTGTATATGGTTAGCATCTGGTAAGCTTGGGCTGCCATTATAGATAGTATTATTTTGTGCTGGATGGTGGTGCAAATCCTCATGCAGATATCTGTTGGTTTGCATAGGTTTCCAGTAAACTTTGTCGTAGCTTGCTGCTAGATTTTCTGTACACCTCCACATCCAGAAAAGAAATTCTCCATTATTTTTCATTTCTAGTGTGACCTTTATATTTTTATGTAACCTGTTGAGATACTTATGGAATCTGCGTAGTTCTGCTTCTCCATGCAGCCATATGACAAATGTGTCATCCATGTACCATGACCAGCAGTGGGTTGGAATTTAGTGCAGTCTGTTTGTTAACTTCCTTGATTCATCAGCTGTTACAGGTGAAAGGTGTGAGCCAACTGCAATTCCATCTGTTGGCTCATAAAATTTGCGCTGATAACTGAAATGTGTTGGTGACAAGCACAGTTGCAGATGTCTAGCAGTATTTGCTCCTGTAGGATATTGATGGTTTCAGGCAATAGCCTACTGTACAGGTATCTCCCTCAATAGCACCTCTCTTCAAATTGTGCAATGACATCCCAGGTAAGTGATGTCAGTTGCCTTCTGATAGCCAAAATACACAGTATATAGGGGAAGACATTCTCCAATATCCAGCAGTCAACCAACCCAAAGAGGGCCACTACAAAGTTGGTTGAAATATAGGCAGTTCAGTTGCCTCAGTGTTTTGTAATGATGTGGCATAATACCCAAAATTATTTTATTTGAAACATTTGAGTTGTTCATGATTTTAAAGCTGTTGATATTATTACAGGCTACTACTGGTGGAGGTGGATGGCCCATGAGTGTCTGGCTGACACCAGAACTGACACCTGTTTATGGTGGTACATATTTTCCACCAGATGATCGTTACTTTGGGAGGCCAGGCTTCAAATCCGTTCTCCAGACACTTAAAATACAGGTTAGATTCTTCATATTTTTACATTTCATTACATGTATGATAATACACATAAAGGTGCTGCATTTACATGGAAACATATTGAAATAATGAGCCTCACCTCCAGATAAACACTAGACAGCAATAAATGTGAACTGGGAAGAACAGAATTTTGTCTTGGAATAAATGAGTAGGTCTGTAATGTACTCATATTGTAATGGTACTGTGAAAAGTAATGAGGTATCCAAAACAGAATGACCTATATGTCGACAGAATGGATTCTGAGAACATTGATCATGGGAAACTCAACTCATGCTTTTCTCAAATGACACCATGAAGGCCATTTATTAAGGCAATCAAATAGCCGCAGTATTCCTCGATTTCCAAAAATTAGTTGACTCAGTACCATACCAATGCTTAATATCAAAGGTGCACTCATATGGGGTATCAAATGAAATTTGTGACTCAATTAAGAATTTTTGATAGGGAGGGTGCAGCATGTTATCTTAGATGAAGAGTCACCAGCAGATATGGAAGTAACTCCGTGTGAACTACTGGGAAGTGTGTTGGGACACTTGCTGTTCATGTTGTATTTAATGTACAACAGACCTTGCAGACAATATTAAGTTACCTCAGACTTTGTGAAGATGATGTAGTTATCTATAATGAAGCAGTGCAGAAATAAACAGTGCAAATATTTTGTCAGATTTTCATAAGATTTCAAAATGTGCAAAAATTCTCAACTTGCTTTAAATGTCCAGAAATGTAAAATTACACACTTCACAAAAAAAAAAAAAAAAAAAAAAAAAAAAATAGGATCCTATGGCTGTAATGTCAGTGAGTCACAGCTGGAATTGGTCAACTCATACAAATATCTGGGTGAAAGAATTTGAAAGGTATGAAATGGAACGACAACATATACTCAGCTGTAGGTAAAGCAGGTGGAAGACTGTGATGCATTGTTAGAATACTAGGGAAATGCAATCAGTTTGCAAAAGCGACTACTTATAAATCACTTGTGTGCGTCATCCCAGTATATTGCTCAAGTGTGTGGAACCCATTCAGGATAGGACTAACAGGGGTTTTTGAACAGATATGATGAAGTGCAATACAAATGGTAACAGATTCATTCGACCCATGGGATAGTGTCACAAAGATGCTGAAAGAACTGAGCTGGCAACACTTGAAGCTCATTGTATGTTGTATGTCTCTGCTGCTATATACATTCACATGGAAAGTTATCTTGAGCTTGCTCAGTCCATGCTGTATGTAGTTAGCATCTGGTAAGCTTGGACTGTTTTGTTGAACAATGTTCTTTTTTGCTGGATGGTAGTGCGAATCCTCATGCAGGAACCTGTTGTTGTGCATCGGTTTCCTGTAGATCACCTTGAATTTCATTATATATCAATGCAAATAAATGTGCTTTTTTGAGAATTTTCCTAAGTTATCATTGTTCTGTGCATAATCTAGTTTGTTGTAAATTGGTATTTGTGATGTAGTTGCTGTAGCAGATAATCTAACCACCATATTGTGTTAGATCTAGTTTTCCCTTGAAGAGGAGTATATAGTATCTGCATTTGTCATAAATTAACTCCATTTTTGAGTTTGCTAATAACTACAATGAACCTCAGAAAGCTTTAGAAAACAAGTAAATTTTACCATAGGGTTTTCTGTTGCCTTAAAAGAAATATTGCTTCATGTATTTGCTTCAATTATTATAGGGAATTATTATTTTTTTAGCTCAACAAATATAAAAGATAATCATCAGGCTTAGTTTAAAATTATTTGTTCACTGACTTGTAATATATTGCACCAGCCAAAATGCAGCCACACTGTGAATGCTATTATCAAACAAGGGATGAGTTGGTTGATGTTTATAAGCAGCTAGAAGTTGCCCCGACTACTGACAAATGATTGGCACCTGCTGCAAATCGGTGTGTTGGAAGAGATCCCAAGAGTCATGTACCTGTGGTATCTGTCATTACTTGTCCACTTGACTGCAAGAGGCATCTTGTACGGTGGAGATTGGGACCAGTGAGGACTCAGGTTGTTATACTGATCCCTCTAACCAGTAACTAAAACTGAAACAGCCAGAGAGACTCACTTCACCTGTTTTGGGGAAATCTGTTTTGTCCAGTGTCAAGAGGAGACAAAGACAAAAGGGTAGGGTCTGTTAATCATCAGCAGTTCAAATGTATGGCAAATGATGGTATGCATTAAAGAAATAGCAGCAAGTGACAGGAAAGACACCAGGAGCATTCAGTATGTATGCGTAGGGGCCTCATTCAACATGTTGAAGAAACTATTCCAGCAGCCATTGAAAGAGCAGGCTGCAAACAACAGCAGATTGTGGCACATGTTGGAACAAATGATGCCTGTCATCTGGGCTCAGAGTTTATACTTGGATCATTCTAGTGACTGGCAATGGAGATTGAGAAGACCAGCCTTGCACACAGATTTTCATCATAACTCACAATTTGTAGCATTGACTGCAGAACTGATTGTGGCTTCTTGGTTCTCAGTTGAGCAGAAGGACTGAACCAAAGACTTTGAAACTTCTTTGACAAGTTAGGCTGTGACTTCCTGGACTTGTACCACAGGGTTGAGAACTGTAGGGTCCCCATAAATTGGTCAGGTGTGCACTACACATCAGAGGCTGCTACCCAGGTTGCTGATTGTGTATGGGGTGCACACAACAGTTTTTAGATTAGGCGATTCTCCATCCAATCCAGATAACAATAGCTGTAGGAAACCCATAAGTATCAGTGTAAGATTGAAAAGAATACCTCCCACATATGAGAGTATTAAAATCCTGGTGGTTTACTGCTGAAGCATTCACAACAAAGTTCTAGATTTTGAAGTGCTCCTGAAAAACAGTGAAGCTCACATAATAGTAGATACAGAAAGCTGATTGAAACATGAAATTTTTATCAGTGAGATTTTTATGGAAAATTTAAATGTACAGGATAGGTTACTGGGAAATGGAGGTGGTGTATTTGTCACAGTAGACAAGAAACTCAAATCCACCGAGATAGAAACTGAACCTGCATGTCAGATTGTTTGGGCAAGACTCAGTATCAGGGGTAAGCTAAAGTATTAATTGTGGATCCTTCTTCACCCATGGGACTCATCTCTTGATGTAATCAAAAACTTTGGAAAAAACCTCAGTTTGCTCGTGTGTAAGTTCTCTGATCATACTGCTATTATTGTGGAGACTTCAATCATTCAGCAGTCAATTGGGAAAATTACATTTTTGATTGTGGTGGGCATGATAATATATCACGCGAAACAGCACTAAATGCCTTTTGCAAAAGCTACTTATAACAGATAGTTTGGAACCCCATTCATGATGGAAATGTAGTGGATCTAATAGCAACAAATAGATCTCACCTCTTTCAGGATATCCACACTGAAAATAGTATCAGTGATCATGTTGCCATTGTCACAACGATGATTACCATAGTACAAAGGACAATGGAAAACAAACAGAAAGATATATATGTTCAATAAACTAGACAAAAAAAATCAGTAATGTCATAACTCAAAGGGGAACTTGAAACTTTTAACACGGGGTAGGAGCATGTAGAGGAACTATGGATCAAGTTTAAAGGAATAATTGACCATGCACCGGATGGATATGTACCAGACCAGTTCATTATGGTAGGAACCCTCCATTGTATAGAGTCACTGTAAAGAAACTTCTGAAGAAACAGAGACTACTGCATAATATGTAAAACCAAGCATAGGACTATAGATAGGAAGATACTGAATGAAATGCATTTGGCTGTCAAGAGAGCAGTGTGTGTGTAGCTGAGTATTGTCAAATGATCTTTCACAAAACCCAAAGAATTTCTTGTTGTATGTAACGGCTGTTAGTGGTACCAAAGTTAGTGTCCAGTCCTTAACAAATGAGACAGGGACCAAAATTGAGGGTAGCAAAGGAAAAGTTGAAATGCTTAATTCTGTTTTCAAATGTTCCATTACAATCCAGGAGAATTGCAGCAGTTTAATCCTTGTACCACTGAAAAGCTGAGTGAATCAGGATTAGTGTCAGTGGTGATGAGAAACAGCTGGAATCGTTAAGATGGAACAAAGCTTCAGGACTCAGTGGAATACCTACCAGATTCTGTACTGAATTTGTGGCTGAGCTTGTCTCCCTTTTAGCTATAATGTATCATAGATCTCGAACAAAAAGTTGTGCCCAGTAGTTGGAAGAAAGCACAGGTCTCACCCATCTACAAGAAGGGTAGTAGAAGTGATCCACAAAACTACCTCCGAGCATCCTTAATATCGATGTATTGTAGAATCTTAGAACATATTCTGTGCGCAAAAATAATGAGGTATCTTAAACAGAATGACCTCCTCCATGTCAGCCAGCATGGATGCCTAAAACCCAACTCACACTTTTCTCACATGACATACTGAAAGCTGTGGATCAAGGTATTCAGGTATGCAGTATTTCTTGATTTCCAAAAATCATTTGACTCAGAACCACACCTATGCGTATTGGGGGGGGGGGGGGGGGGGGGGGGGGGGGGGGGGGGGGGGGGGGGGGGGGGGGGGGGGGGGAGGGGTTTGATCATATGGCGTATCAAGTGAAATTTGTGACTGAATTAAAGAATTTTTGATAGGAAGGACACAGCTTGTTTTCTGGCATGGAGAGTCATCATCAGATGTAGAAGTAACTTGGGGTATGTCCCAGGGAAGTGTTTTGCGACCCTTGTAGACAATATTAATTGTGAAATGAGGCTTTTTGCAGATGGTGCAGTTATCTGTAATGAAGTACTGTCTGATAGAAGCTGCATGAGTATTGTCAGATCTTGATAAGACATCAAAATTGTGCATGGATTGGCAAGTTGTTTTAAATATTCAGAAATGTAAAATTGTGTACTTCACAAAAAAAGTAGTATCCTATGACTGTAATGACAGTGAGTCACAGTTGGCATTGGCCAACTCGTACAGATACCTGTGTTGAACACTTTGTGGGGATATGAAATGGAATGATCACATAGGTTCAGTTGGGGGTAGAGCAGGTGATAGACTTCAGTTTATTGGTAGAATAGTGGTGAAGAAGCAGTCAGTTTATAAAAGAGTTTGCAAGTGTGTGGACTGCTTACCGAATAGGACTAACAGGGGATATTGAATGTATATATAGACGGGCAGCACAGATTACCAGAGATTTGTTTGACCCACGGGAGAGTGATATACTGATGGTGAAGAAACTGAACTGGCAAACTCTTGAAGATACATGTAAACTATCCAGAAAAAGTCTACTAACAAAGTTTCAAGAACTGGCTTTAAATGACGACTCTAGGAACATATTTATTCCTAAAACCTGTAATACATCCACCACTGATGTCATAGCTGAACTTAAAGTTCCTCATGTAAAACATGAATTTGAAAAGGTGGCTTTTGCTGTAAATTTTATCATGTAACAGCATTTCATATGCAAAGTAATGTGATATAGTAGGTTATTTTGCTCAAAAACTATTATTTTTGCAGAGCTTATTCACAGTACCAGCAATAGCACATCTGTTGAACATACTTTTTTATTTTGCCATATTGTGCTTTCTTGATATGTTTGATACTAACTTGTAAGACGCACTGTTGCCTCCTGGAGCTGCAGTCTGACTGGTGTAAGTATTGGTTTTTGCTGGGAGGAGAGGTGTGTGTGTGTGTGTGTGTTTTGTATGGAATATATAGGTTCATGCCAGGGCAGATTAGAGAGCTCTTGGCAGAAATACAGGAAAAATATTGCAGATCAAGAGAAAGACAAAAGAAATATTTTGATGAGCTAGCATGGAGTAAAAAAGAAATTTGGAATGGACAAGTGTATATGAAGGTGAAAACTGCTAGGCACAAGAGACAGCATTAAGATGGATAGAGGGGAGAACCTAGTTGAGACTTAACCTGCGGGTCTATAAGCCCACAGGATATGTTCCAGGGAGAGAGGCAGATAGCGTAGGCTGTGGAGGTACCATTGAAACCCCACCATGTTTATTTAAGCAGCAAGCCCCTCACTGTCCGTTGTTATTGACCCATACCCAAACTTTGACTGTGTCCTTTTCATGTAAGTGGATATTCAAACTGGCATAGGACAGTGCCATTTGAATACCCATGCACATATATTTGTCATGGTTACTTATGAAGAAACAGCTCGATTGCAAAATGTCATATATTTAAAATGACCAGTTTCGGCACATACAGTAGGCCATCTGCAGATTGATTGCACCATTTGCTGGAGCTGGCAATGTGCTGAGGAGCTGCATGTTGTCAAGACAATAACTGCAATTATCATTTTGACAAATATACACATTAACACTCTGCCGACTCGCACAACAAATATTTTATTCACCAAATCCCAACACCCCCCATTGAACAAATATTTTTATGTGCTTCCAATAATCTTGAACACTACACCACCTAAAAACACTACATATGAAACTTTATGCTGTTAAATCATACAATTTTATCAATATCGGAATTTGTCTTTCCTAAGAGACATAGTGAATAAATCGTAAAGCATTTCAAAATGGATCTAAGCACTATGGGACTTAACATCTGAGGTCATCAGTCCCCTAGACATAGAACTACTTAAACCTAACTAACCCAAGGTCATCACGCACATCCATGCCCGAGGCAGGATTCAAACCTTCGACCGTAGCAGCAGCGTGGTTCCATACTGAAGCACCTAGAACCGCTTGGCCACAGCGGCCAGCATAAAGCGTTTCCTCTGTACTCAAATAGTTTATAGAAATATCACTCTGTTTTAGGTGGTACCTAATAAAATGGTGCCCAATATCAGTGTGCTTGGATTGCACACTTGTTATTTGGTTTTGAGCTAACTTGGTAGCTCCCATGTTGTTGCAAAACATTTTGGCTGGCTCAAAATCATATGTGGCTGAATTTCACCTGTTACACTCATTAACTGTAACACTTTCAATACGATGAAAGACAATCCTTCAACTGTACTCAGAGCCACCATTCTTTGTTTCTTGCAAGACCAGGATATTAATCCTCCAACCAACCTGAAACAGCTACCTGTTATAGAATGCCTGTTGTACACTTCACATCCCCAGTCTGCATAACAATAATGTTCCAGATTCCAGTTTCTTGTCTTACACTGCCTTAATTTGTAATCAACAGTTCATTTTAAATCACTAAATGTTCCTGTAACTGCAACCAAGTGTTTAAGTCTGAGGTCTTTGCGAAATTTGCTCACAATATTAGTAGCAAAGGCAATATCTCTCCTGGAAGTTTGAGCAAAATATAAAAGACTTCCCACAGCTTCCAGATACACATTTCATATTCTTCTGCTACTAACAACTGCATGCTCTTTTCCATGGGTGTGGAAACTGGCTTAGAATTGTTTTCTAGTATTGTCTTTGTTTACATTGATTGGTCAATCGATGAATCTTCTCCATCATCACTTCTTATGGTCTTCATACCAAGATACTGTTTCACTTCACCTAAATCATGGTTATCAAATTCAAGTTGAAGTTGTTTCTTGAAACTATTCACTGAACTTTCACTTTTGTCAAATAAAAATCAATGCATATGGCCAAAATTATAGTTACTGCTTCAGTTCTTCTGTGATATATACCAGGATTAACAGCTGACCGACTCATGTTCATTCTTATTAATGCTTTATGTAAGCACTGATTTCAATAGTATCCACTCTGTTTAAGATCATACATGCTCATTTTCTGATACCAAATTTTATCCTTTTCTTGATGAGTTTTCTTGTCATCCTGTGGTGGAATCACAAAAATTCTTTCCTCACTCTCCACTGAGATATGCAGTCTTTACATCCATGTGGTGGAGTAATAAATTTTCTTTTACAGCAAGGGACAGGAGATATCGTAAAGAAGCATATTTCATTAAAGTGAGAATATTCCTTTACAGTCTATGCCTTCAGCTTTAAAATTTTTATTGCATTTTCAAAGTTTTTCATATTAAATATACATCTTACACATAACGGTTTCTTACCTTGTGGTGCATCAACCTGTTCATAAGTATCATTCTTGGAAGAAGGCAATAATTCCTTTTCTATAGCTTTCTTCCAATTATCTGCATTCAGGCTGGCCAAGGCTTCTTCAACTGTAAGATCTTCGTTGTTGAATGTTTCAGCAGCCATATATGTTTCATAATCTGGATACAACCTAAGTTTTATTGCATGTAATGAATGCCATAAATTTGTCCTCAGCCGCTGGAGTTTCCTGGACCTCATTATCCATTTCATGTTCAATACAAACGTATGATTGTCCTTGAATGACTTCTTCAAGTCTTTTAGTTCCTAAATTTACAGGTGCCTCTGCATGTTTGTGAACATCTTCTCCAGGATTAATAGCAACACATACATTTTCACCATCGATTTCATTTTCACCAGATTCTAAAAATATTACGTGAGGATTTATGAACCTGTAACCTTTGGAATCTTCACAGTACCCAATAAAAATATTTTTTTCAGATTTAGAGTCCATTTTCTTCTAACTTGTTTGGGAACTTGTACCATGACCTTACATCCAAAAATTTTTGTGTGATGTAGATCAAGTTTTTTTTGCAGTCCAAACTTCATATGGAGTCTTGTTTGGTACAGATTTAATTGGCTACTTGTTACTTAGATACACTGCAGTTTATACTGCTTCTGTACAATAACATTTTGGTAATCCTGTATCCTTTGTCATGCTCCCTACTTACTCTATAATTGTTCTGTTAACCCGTTCTGCTACTCTTTGAACAGAACTGTAGTAAGTTATACACTGATGGGGGAAAAATCACAACACCAAGAATGCGTTGTGCGACATAAACGAAAGTTGGTAGGCATGTTTCTACATCTGGAAGATGATTTCTATTCATATTTCATGCCACTCACATAAAAGTGGTGCTAGGAGCAGCACTATGAAGATACAAATCAGGTTTGCTTTAAATACACTCTGTGACAGGTGTGAGTGTTAGTTACCTTTGAGATTGGATCTGATGAGTTGATGTTAGTCAAGAATGCTTTTAATGTGCCAGGTGTTTTTAAACACGATAATGCTCATCCACATATCACTGTTCTAACCCAAAATGCTCTACGGAATGTTGACATACTGCTTTGGTCTGCTCAGTCATGAAGATCTATCTCCACTCAAGCACATCAGGCATTATTGGAAGACAGCTCCAGCATCAACCGTAAACAGCATTAACCATCACTGTGTTGACCAACCAAGATGCAACAGCATGGAACTCCGTCCGACTAACTGACATCCAGCACCTGTACAACACAATGCATGCACATTTGCATGCTTGCATTCAACATTCCGGCAGGTGCACTGGTTATTAATGTACCGGCATTTCATATTTGCAGTGGCTTGTCTCACACTTACATTAACCTGTGGGTACACCAGTACTATGTTACAGTAGAAGGTACTAGACACACACTTTTCATGTACATACACTTTATTAATGGTGTCTTTACACAATGCTCACAGCAAAAAATAATGACATACAAAATATGGATGAACAGCTCACACACAGCCAGACAATTCAAAAAAGCCTGCCGCCACCCCCCAGGAGGACATAGGGTGGAGGAGCTCTCGGTGTGCTGCGAGGTGGCGTAACCAGCCGTGTCGTAGCTGCCCTGTGGGGAAAGGCGAGTACAGTCCATTGCTCTGTAAGAGAGAGAGGGAGATGAGGAAAGCACATTATCTTTGTGCCAAAAAGGAGGAGTGGAGGGGATGACCTGCATGGCATAAGGGAATGTGTGGGGTGGGGTTGGGGGAGTGTGGGTTGGTTATGGATGAGGAGAGAAGAGGGATGGTAATGGTAAGACACCTGATGGAGTCAATGGAGGCAGTAATGTTGGCTTTGTCTGCAGAGTAATGTTTCAGAGGGGTAATGTGCACAGTGTTGGGGTTGTTGAATCAGCAGGGAGGAGTATGATGAAGGAAGAGAGTATTGTTGTGGATATTGATCAATAGATCTTCAGGGGCGGACGATGAGATGTCGATGGAGATCATTGTGACACTTGGTGGTGCTGGTGAGAGGTGAGTCATGGGAATGATCACACGAGAATCACTTGTCATAAGCACAACACTGGGGGAATCATTGTAGCAGTGGGAGGGAGGGGTGGCAGAAGGGGATGCAAGAATTGGTGTGCTCAACTGGAGTAGTTTCACTGGGTGGCGGGTTGTGCATTGTGATGTCTTCAATTGTCCAGGCTGGTTTTAGCCTGTTCAAATATACAGTTCATGGCTTACCATTGAAGAGAATAACAAAGATGATGTTAGTGTGTGGCAGTACCTTGCGAGGACCCGAATAAGGGAGCTGCAAAGACACTTGAACCAGTCATCACGGAGCATGACATACTTGCAGGTGGTGAGGTCGCTGTGAATGAAGATGCATGGAGTTGTGTGGGTTTGGGGAGGGGGCACGAGAATGTGTGAGATGTGAGAGATATGTGAGGGATGCGCTTAGCTAATGTAGATAGAGTGGAGGGAGTGAGAGGATCGGAGTCCTCGACATACTCAGCGCGAAGGACCCAAGGTTTGCTGTACTGTACCTTGGCTAGAGATGATTGAAGATCCTCTTTGAAGACAGTACGTTCGACCAAGAGGACACACGTTACTGCTTTCACCCAACCACTGGTGTGACACATGAGCATTGCTTTCAGAGTGTGATGCCTGCAGCTGGCCGCGGTGGCTGAGCGGTTCTAGGTCATTCAGTCCAGAACCGCGCGACTGCTACGGGGGCGTGACTGCTACGGTCACAGGTTCAAATCCTGCCTCAGGCATGGATGTGTGTGATGTCCTTTGGTTAGTTAGGTTTAAGTAGGTCTAAGTTCTAGGGGACTGATGACCTCAGATGGTCCCACAGTGCTCAAAACCATTTGAATCATTTTTTTGTGATGCCAGCATTCCACAAGTCTGTTACTTTGTGGTGGTATGGAACTTGGCAGTGCCTCATAGATTATTACAGAGCTTAGTGAAAAGGAGTGATTTGAACTGTCAATCCTGATCTGTAGTGATAGATAGTGGGCAGCCAAAGTGGGCGAACCAGATTTGAGTGAAAGCATGGGCAACCAAGTCGGCTTATATGATATGTCGACAAGGGGGACAGCTTCTACCCACCTACTAGTTCGGTCAGTCATAGAAAGAATGTACTTAAAACTTTCTGTAGGAGGGAGGAGATGAATCGCATCAAGATGAACATGGCAAAAATGTCCTTTTGGGGTGTTGAAGTGTCCAAGAGGAGGAAGCGTATACTGGCCAACGTAGCTACGTTGGCAGGGAATGCACATGCACATGCACACCCTGGCATGGCAGTCACTTTTAATGTTTGGCCAAACAAAACACTCGGTAAGCAGGCGTGTGATGGTTTTGATACCCAGGTGGACAGGTTGTGTCACTAGAAGTGTCACACAACACTGGAGTGGCTGATGCAGGTAGCAGTTGGGATTTCACTATAAGGGACAGAGACAAGTCTTGTAATAAGTTCTGTACATCAGAGGCTTGTTGCTGTAAGTGAGCCAACTTGTCCAGGTCAAGTGGCCAAGTAATGGAGTTAATTCTTGGCATGTCGCCAGTGACAGTATTGTCAGCACCTTTGATGTAACAGACATCCATAGTGTACTGGGAAATGTGGTCCATATGTCAAAAACAACAAGGGGGAGGTTAGCAGCAAGGTTACGTAAAGCATCTGCGAGGAGGTAATGGTCCGTAAAAATTGTAACTTCATGACTTCCAATGTCTTCTTAGAGTATTTCATTGTCTTGTAAATGTGGTATAACGCCCTATCAAAGGCAGAGCATTTGCTCTGGGGGAGGACAGTTTCTTGGAGAAGCAATGAAGAGGCTGTGAGATGCCCCCTGTATGTTGCTGAAGTATGCTGCTGACAGAGGAGTCACTAGCATCTTTGGTAATAGAGATGCACACATTGACAACAGGGTGCTTGAGTGTGACAGCACTGGAGAATGCGACCTTGAGAGTTTAGCAAACTTGTATAGCATAGACCAGTTTGTGTGTTGGGGAAGTGTTCTTACCTGCTGAAGCGTGTGAGAGGGTCTTGAAGAGAGATGGGATGAGGTATATAGTGCCTGAAAAAGTTTACCGTACCTAGGAACCTCTGAAGATCACAGTAGGTTTCAGGTAGTGGTAGTTCAGAGAGGAAGGTGACGTGGTCGGAAGTTGGGCGAATGCCGTTGGCGTTAACTTCATGACCAAGGAAGGTGATGCTAGTTGAAGTTGAGTTTTATTATGATTAGTTTCGACACCATTGTGCACAAGGACTTGTAACAGATGCCGTAGGTGTTTCTGATGTCCGTCTGTGGAAGAGCAAAAGATAAGGATGTCGTCCATATATACATAGTAGAATGGCAGTGGGGAAAACAGAGAATTAATAAAGCCCTCCAAGATTTGGGTGGCATTTTTCAGTTCTTAAGGCATGAAATAACATTCGAGTAGGCTGAACAGTGTAATGTTGACTGTTTTGGTGATGTCATCTGCGTGCATAAGTATTTGATGGTAAGACTTATAGCCTTATGGCAGTCTATACTAAACACACACGTGACATTCAGCTGTTGTGTGAAGTCGTGGATGTGCGAAATGGGCTAATTGTCTGCACGTTCAGTTTGCTGTAGTCTCCATGCAACCTGTAGCTACCATCTTCTTTAGGGACCAGGTGGATAGGTGACGACCAGTTACTAGAAGGGGATAGGGTATACCTGCGTCTAACAGTTCCTACATGGTGGCCTTAGTGTGGCACAGTTTGTTAGCTGTCAGATGCCTTGCCGTGTGATGGACAGGAGGACCTTCAATGGTAATTAGCCTATGACAGATACTGTTTGAAATAGTTATGCGCTGCAAAGAGGCAGAGGGGGACGTAACATGCAACACTGAAGCAGGAAGAGTCACTGACCTATTGAGTTTGCAGAATGGCTGTGTGTGTGTGTGTGTGTGTGTGTGTGTGTGTGTGTGTGTGTCATCAGCTGGAGGTGCAGCAGGCGGTATCATGGCGGGAAGAGCATCAGTTCCGCGATGTACACGAGTCTTGTTGCAAGAAGCGTCTGCCACTGACTGACAGAGTGTGTTGTTGCTGGCACGAAGGGCTTAGATGACTTTGGAGTAAGAGCTTGTTGAGAGATATGGCAAGTTGAACTGTGAGAAGCATACACTCGGATGATGGGTAGATGAGCATGTCACAGTGAGACAAGGGAGCTGTAGCTAGCAGAGTGGAGGAACTTGGTATGCGTGTGCCAGAAGTATGATGCAGCAATGCAGAAGACTGGATATCAGGTGAGAGGCCACAATGCTTAAGGAGGTTAATTCTGAGAACAGGACTCTCGACATCCGCCACCTTGAAGGTTCATGGGAATTGCAGATCAGGAGTGAGCTGCAGCTGTAGCATGGCTGTGCCGTGGACTTTGATGTCTGAATTATTAGCTGCGCTGAGTTTACCAGGTGAGAGCAGGATGCTTAATGGATCAAGAGCTGCTGATATAAAACTTGCATCTGCACCAGTATCATGCAAGTGTTGGTTGAACTGTTGAGCATGTAGAGGCATCCAGACCCAAGGTGATCGTTGGATGATGATGGATGTTGAAGGCGTTGCCCTGGAGGAGCAGCATGGGATGTGGTACCTACTGTGGCCCTTGCAGCATGTTTTTCATTGCACACATGGTTGGGGGGGGGGGGGGGGGGGATGACTGAATTACGAGTGTCATCCCTGAAGTCCACTTTCAATCAACACAACGGGTAGGTGGGATGAAGACCAGGATGTGAAGTTCCAACATCTGCTGCTGCACTGCACTGGAAGTGACCGAAAGTAGAAGGTGAGGAGTGGGGTACAGGGATACAGGTAGGTCTGCCGCTAGATGGCTGCACTGCTCCACCGCATAATGTGAGAGAGAGTGCACATCCTCTACTGGTGGGCAAGAAGGAGGGGTAGCCATATGCAAAGCAGGACTGCCAACGCAGGAAGTGGAATCCGGTCTTGCAGAAGTGAGACAAGCTGGCGGTTTCACATAGCTTGACACACGTGATCCACATGTTGAAGTCTATGTTCCAGTGGTTCTGTAGACAAAGAGCTGTAGCTGGATGTTGTATAGAAGCATGAAGATCCAAATGGCCCACAAGGCAGTTTCCAGCAAGATGTTAGGCTCGACAAGGGCATATAGGTGATGCCAGAGTTGTGCGGGTGTCCTGTCACCTATTTGTTCTGCATGAATTACATCATGCACCTCCTGTGGTGAACGAGAGAGATGCTTGGTGATGATCTGCCTTGTGTTGAGGTATCTAGAGGGGGAGGTGGGTTCAGGATGATATCACTGATAAGTTCCATGTTGGGGTGTAAAATAAAAAAAAATTTCATGTGACTAGGGCCTTCGTTGGGTAGACCGTTTGCCTGGTGCAAGTCTTTTGATTTGACGCCACTCCAGTGACTTGCGCATCAATGGGGATGAAATGATGATGATCAGGACAACACAGCACCCACTCCCTGAGTGAGGAAAATCTCCGACCCAGCTGGGAATCGAACCCGAGCCCTTAGGATTGACATTCTGTCGTGCTGACCATTCAGCTATCGGGGGCAGACGGGGTTTAAATGTCCAGTCAGGGATACAAAGCATGCATCATCACTGATGATGCTGCTAAGGTTCAGAATAGACTCCACAGAGTGAACTAGGTGAGAGAGCTGTTGTTGGTGAGGGGAGGCAGCTTAGGAAAGTGGCCTGGGGGTGTGGCCTGAGCCAGCACTGGAGTACAAAACTGTGTACTAGAAACTGTGTACTAGACGAGGGCAGTATACTAAACAGAGTAAGGGCCATGTGTGACACCAGTACTGTGTCTGACATCTCGGTCATAATGGGGTCACTTCAGTGTGTCACACACCGCAGCAGACATGGAAGCCATAGATGACATGGGTGCAAATGTGGATGATGCAGAAGGCCTGACTGGCGTGGTATGAACAGCCATATCATTATATCATGAAAGAGTCCAGAATGCTTGAACTGAGTGGACAGGGTGGCACTACCTGAAGGCCGAAAAAATGATAAAAGGTGTCAGGGTTAGATGCTGCACAGTATGTTGCGGGGACAATATCCTTGGATCCCATTTGGTCACCATTTGTTCAAGGGCAGAAACCGAGGAGGAGTCACGAAGGTGGTGTGGAAATTGATGTTTGACGTACTTCTAGCGGCACTCTATAGAGCACTCGAACATTGAACATAGCAGTTGGCATGCGACGCCTGATGTGTAGTATGGCGAGAAGGCACTGGTTGTGGGAAACGTTGTTCACAACAAAAGGCGATAATCACTGAGGAGAGTCAATGCAGCGTGGAAATGCACATTAACTGGGTCACAACGGTGGGTTCAGAAATGGCTCTGAGCACTATGGGACTTAACATCTGAGGTCATCAGTCCCCTAGAACTTAGAACTACTTAAACCTAACCTAACCTAAGGACATCACATACATCCATGCCTGAGGCAGGATTCGAACCTGCGACCGTAGAGGTCGCGCGGTTCCAGACTGTAGCATCCAGAACCGCTTGGCCACCCCGGCCGGCTAAAACGGTGGGTGTTCCACTACTATGTCACAGTAGAAAATACTAGAGACACACTTTTCATTTATGTACACAATATTAATGGCATCTCTCCACAATGCTTGCAATAAAAATTAATGACAACATACAAAAAATGTCTGAACAGAACACACACAGCCAAACAAATCAAAGAAGTTTGTCCTCACAGAGCTGATGGTTGACTTGGCTGAGTCGACTGCCACCACAAACCTGTGAACTTTCATTGTTAATCATGTAAATATGTTACCTAGACAAATGCATTCCCAAAATTTCATTACTCTGTATTAATTATTTATTGGTGCTGTGATTTTTTTCCCCTATCAGTTTAGTTTACTGCCTGATACCAAATTCACTCAATTGTTGCCTAGTTGTTTATTGATATATTTGGTACCATTGTCTGAGCTGAGAACGTCTATCCTTCTTACCAGTCTGTCTTTCAACTGTGGCATGAAAACTGTCAAAATTAACTCACTTTGTCCCTGGTTCTATGAAGATAAATGTGGGTATATCTTGAAAAATCATCAATTAAGCCAAGGAAATAGCAACAGTCTCCTATAGATTCTTTTCCCATAGGCCCCCGAAGATCTGTTTGTATCAGCTGTAAAAGCCAGTAGATCTTTTTGGACCTGTTTTAAATAGTTATCTGGCTTGCTTTCTTTGCATTCAAATTTCACGAGGTTAGTTACATTATTACATTCCTTTACCCCCAGTGCCATATCTTTTATCAAGACCATACTTTTCCTATTAATGTGTCCAAGCTTTCAGTGCAATAAAAAAGTTTTTGCAGAATATGCTGGACAACTACTTCCAACTTGAAAAACATCTAGTTTATTAATATCCATTTTCTTTACTCGCTGTGGCTATCACACTGCCACTCTAATCAATTTTTTAAATAAAAAATGACCTTGTTGCCCTTACTCACTATTTCACTTACTGAAAGCAAATTTGTAGCAACATTCTTCACATGATGTACATTATTTGGTGTAATATCTAGTGATTCTCCTTTAACCTTCAAATTAAAACTTATCTTTCTTACCAGCTCACATTGTAACTGAGAACTGTCAACTGTTGAAAAACCAACATTTATTTTAGGAGAAAATCCATATAAAACTGATTGCTCTTGGGTAATATGCATAGATGCTCCAGAATTCAGGAACCAATCTGTACTCTTAATTTCAGTTTTACCATAACAATAACATGCAGTTAGTGCTTGCTTGCCTTCCTTTCTGGATCTTTTGAGACCTGACTTTTTTCTTGTGCACTTGTTTTTTTTTGTTCTGTGCTGTACGATAAAAAATGTCTTTTTATTTGGAACATAGAACAGGTTCTTTCTTTTTGTATTTTGAATACAAAGCGACTTCCTTGTCCTGGGTAGGGTATTCTTGTACAATTCAACATCTTCTAGAATCTTGAGTTTTATGCTGTTGCCTTTAATTGGTATCCCTGAACTGTCTAAGCCCATTATCAAGGGGGGAGTACTGTACTTATCAAGTAGTCTCACTAGTAAAAAGTACCAGTCTGTTCTTCAGCAGTTTCAAAGCCAATATTTCTTGGACATTTCAAAGTGGAGATGATTTTGTTTACATATTCATCAACATTTTTGTATTTGTCTAAATGTGTGTAAGTAAGTTCTCTTAGCAAACCCACTTTCCGAGCCGAACCTCTGCCTTCAGATGCCCTCCTTAGATTGTCCCATATTTCCTTCACCATGCCATAATTTTCTATATGAATGTAATTTACAGGACTGTCTGTAAGTATTAATTGGGATTTTGCAGTACAATCTTTATTCTGGGAATCTAAAACTATGGACTTAAAGTTTCCATCAGTGACATCCCAAAGGTTGTCCAACTATAGATAAGCTTCTACTGCAAACTTCCAAGTTGCATAATTCCCTCGACACATGGGTTTCTCAATCTGTGGAATGTGGGCAGCAGCCATTTACACAGCTACAATATAGTTACTGTAAATTATAAACTACTCACAAACAATATTAAGTTTTTTTGTCATTCACTGGTCAGAATTATTCAGTTCAATCAGCTGGGTCCATAACCTGTTGGGTTATACACTAAGGTGACAAAAGTCATGGGATGGTGATATGCACATATGCAGATGGTGGTAATACAGCGTACACAAGGTATAAAAGAGCAGTGCATTGGTGGAACTGTCATTTGTACTCAGATGATTCATGTGGAAAGGTTTCTGACATGGTTATGGCAACGGGAATTATCAAACTTTGAATGCAAAATGGTAGTTGCAGCTATACATATGGCAGATTCGGAACTGAAAATTGGTTCTCAAGAACTGGTTGAATGGAATCTTTTGTACGCCACTTCTTTCATGGGTGCATTTCATTTTCATTGCATTCTTCAGATGAATCACAATCTAGCATTTGCCCTTCTGGTAACTAGTTCTTCTTTAAAGCACTCCAGATACATACTCCTGACATTTAGGACTTGTGGCCATTTCCGGGGATTAGTCACCAATCACATTAGTGAAGCGTAATTGATCTTTTTGCCTATTTGTGCACAATAAGTTACATTTGTTTGTGTCAAGGGTTGGTTACTGGATGCTGCTGTAGGCATTGATTCTTTGCAAGTCTGCTTGCATTTGTTATAATTTTGCATCTTAGTGACTCCCCTAATATATTCACAGTCAGCCTCATCAAGTTTCCAATACAATCCACCAGACAATTTATATGTAGATCATGAACAGTAACAGCCATATACAACTTTCATAGGATATGCTGAAAACTACTTTCACATTTGACTACTTTTCCTTGTTAAGGCTAAACTGTATATTGAGTGTGTTAGCAAGTCCAAAATACAGTCACAAATTGGGTCTTGTGTAAGCTATAGTTTGTTCACAGGGTAACTGCAGAACTCTATGAAACATTTTTCGGGAGTCAAGGAACATGTCATTAACCTGGGTGCTGCTATCTGTCGCCCACGGGATCTTATGTATAAACAGAATATGCTCAGTTTCATTAATTTACAGTTAGTGTTGATTCCTAAAGAGGAGAATTTTGGACTCCAAAAAAATTCCATACACGTATATGTATACCATAAATAAAGAAATCCATGTAAAGCATCGAAGTAATTCATGTGCAGTGGGGTATTGTTAAAACCTTAAATAATTTTTTCTTGATGTGGGCCAAACTTCTATCTTCTTATAATGAAGCATCAATATTTATTTTTATGCAAATATATCACCAGCAGTGTAAAACAAATGCTTGTACTTTTGTTAATTTGTAACATCTAAACTAAAAGTTGTTTTTTTACCATGTATTTCAGTGGGAAGAAAATAGGCAGAAGTTTTCAGACTCAGGACGGAAGGTAGTGGAGATCTTAAAGAGAGCTTCTGCATTAGATGCTGCATCATCTGCTGTACCTAAACCAGAATGCATAGAAAAGTGTTTCCAGCAGCTTGCGAAGAGTTTTGATAGTAAAAATGGTGGCTTCAGTGAATCTCCAAAATTTCCACAGCCAGTGAATTTTAATTTTCTTTTTCACATTCATGCAAGAAATCCTTCTTCAGAAATTGGAAAAAATGCTCTTGACATGTGTTTATTCACTCTGAAAAAGATGGCAAAAGGAGGAATTCATGATCATGTTTCACAGGTATGCTAATGATCAAACATTTGGGGAGTTTGTACTTACAGTGTGTATTTTGTTAACTATATTCCTGACTGACATCATGTGTAATTATATTATGTTTGCTGCCATACAAACGCTGCTGCTTGCACAGATTTAGTTATACAACATTATATATTTATAAAATATATATAATGAGTGTGACATAATTGGAAGCAGTCAACTCATGCAATTTCTAGGAATATGAAATAGAATAATCACATAGGCTCACTCATAGGTCAAAAAGGCAGACTATGAGGGAAATGCAATCAGTCTACAAAAGAGATTGTTTAGAAAACTTTGTGGACCATCCTACAATTTTTGCTCAAATATGTAAGATCCATACCAAACAGGACTAACAAGAGAAATTGAACATATACAGAGAAGGGCAACATAAATGGTTGCAGGTTTTTTTGATGTATGGGAGAGTACCACAAATATGCTGAAGAAACTGAACTGGCAGGCACATGAAGAAAGACACAAACCATCCCGAGAAAGCTTGCTTACAAAGTTTCAAGATCAAGCTTTAAATGATGAATCTAAGAATATACAACAACACTCATGCATTGCTCCCAAATGGATAGCAAGGGCAAATGGTTTAAACAGTCAATCTTCCTCTGCTCCATATGTAAATGAAATGGGAAGCAGCCCTCTAATAACTGGTACATACCATATGCCAAGTACTTCACAGTGGTTTGCAGAGTATAGACGTAGAAGTATTAACTCTTAGAATTTCAAGGCTAAGAGCATGCCCTAAGGTCAGTATATGGAAGAGACCAATATGGAAATATTTGTCATCACAGTTTTTTGTGATACTGGAGTCAGTAATTCATAGAAGTGTTTGAAAATGGCCTATGACTGACATGAAATGATATTGTGAAAAATAAATGAAAACATTGACATTTGCAGGCAGTAGTGCATCATTCAACATTCACACTGCAGCAAATGCTGTCCTTGTAACAGTTGTGAGAAAATATTTGAATATATTGACAAAAAATAGCTGAATTTGTGCTTGCCTTTTATGTGTTATGACAGAGAGAGCCATTACAAATAATGTACCCCGGGTAACAAGCAAATGTTGGCAGCTGATGTGAGCTGATGCTCCATCAATGGTATGCAATGATACCGATGTGTCTGATGTAGCTCTGATGTAACTGACAGGAAGAACTGCCATGAACGGGGACCTGGACATTGTTGTCATGAGAGAAGCAAGCTGACCACTGGAAGGCAGAAACAGTGATGAGACTAGATGTAACCCAAAGTTCTGTTACAGGACTTTGATGAGTGCCCCAACACGTGCTGGAGGAAAAGGACAGAGAAAGGGAGCAGTGGCAGGACCATCTGTGATGTGGCAGGAGGAAGTCATGCAGGAAAGGAGGATGCAGAGAAGTTGGAAAGGGCTGGTGGCAGAGAGGCTGACAGCAGGCAGTACGGGGCGTTGGAAACCACTGACTCGGTGGTGCCAGAGTTGAGAGGAGAAAGCATCTGCCCAGGTGCCCAACAGGACACCACTGCAGTGACAGAAATGACTCCAAAGGAGCCTCTAGTGGCAGGGTCAGCTGCAGTGGGGAACGTGGCGGCAGTGGCAGTGGTGGTGTTGGTGGCTTCAGGCTCAATCGGACCCACTAGCCGCATCAGGCACTGTGGAGGAAAAGTCAACTCTGCAAGTGCCTGACCTGATACCAAAGTAGTTGCAGAGTTGGCTGCAAAGGAACCAGCAGCAGCAGGTGGCATCAGCAGGACACCAACAGGCTCAGTGGGAAAATAACAGGCCATATGTGAAAATTAAGCTTATCTACTGCAGAAGCTTAAGAACATTTAAATATGTTTGGGATATGGTTAAGATCTATTTTTCTTTTTCACATTTTAATTTTCTTCTTCACTGAATATGCAGGATATTCCAGGCCACATTGAATGATGTAAGATAATAATTACTAGCAGTTTTTTAACTGATCTGTTTTGACAATTTAAAATTTTAATGCTGGCAATTTGAATATTATATGTGGTCATATTAAATTTAAAATTTCATTTTAGGGTTTTGCAAGATATTCAACAGATGAAAGGTGGCATGTTCCACATTTTGAAAAGATGCTTTATGACCAGGCACAGTTAGCTATTGCCTATTCAGCAGCCTATACAGCTTCTAAAGAAGAATTTTATGCTGACATTGTTAGAGACATTCTTACTTATGTGGACAGAGATTTAGGTGATCAGGTAAGTCATATATTCCATTATTTCATAGAATATTATCTGAAGAACACTAGTGATTAGGAATTGTAACCCATGGTCATAAATATATATAGCTAAGTACATAGAAAGTAAATAAAAATTGTCCATGAGAAATACAAGATGTAGTGTAACCAAGTCAAAATTAGAATTAAATAGAAAATCTTTTGCTACTAGATTATAGTAGTGTTGACAGCCTGACAGTATAGTTTTTTGGATTCTTCCTTATAACACCATTTTCTCAGAACTCGCCTTTAACTTTGTCATTGGTCCCTGCTATTCACCTGGCTTCAACTTACTCTAATGTCTTGTGTCATTACTGTATCTATTTAACCCCCACCCCCTCAACCTCTAATCTGGGCACTAAATTTTTATCTAGCCCACCATTATCTCTGTCATCGTCTTCTGCTCTTTCAGCTACACATGCTCCACAGTTTTTCATATGCCAAGTAATGGGGAACTTCATCTGAATTGATTGGCTATTGGTGTGCAAACCTGTGGTTGTTATGTAAGAGTTGTCCATGCTATCATTCAAATAGTATTGTGAACCCTGTGAATGGTTGACCCATTGGAATGTTATGTATTGTGCATGAGCACATGAACTAAGGTGGCAATAGTCCTGTACATACACAGATGGCAGTAGTATCGTGTACACAAGGTATGAAAGGGCAGGCATTGGTGGAGATGTCATTTGTACTCAGGTGATTCATGTGAAAATTTTTCCAACTTGGTTATGGAGACACGTTGGGAATGAACAGACTTTGAATGGGGAATGGTAGTCGGAGCTAGATGCATGGGACATTCAGTTTCAGAAATCATTAGGAAACTCAATATTCCAAGCTGCACAGTGTCAAGAGTGTGCTGACAATACCAAATTTCCGTATTACGTCTCACCATGGCCAATGCAGTGGCTGACGGCCTGCAGGTAACAACCGAAAGCAGCGGCATTTGGATAGAGTTGTCAGTGCTAACAGACAAGCAGCACTGCATGGAATAACCACAGAAGTCAATGTGATATGTACAATGAACTTACCTGTTAGGACAGTGCAGCAAAATTTGCCATGAATCGGCAATAGCAGCAGACAACCGACGCGAGTGCCTTTGTTAACAGCATGACATCACCTGCAGCACCTTCCTGGGCTCATTACCATATTGGTTGCAAAAATGTGGCCTGATCAGATGAGTCTCAATTTCAGTTGGTAAGAACTGATGGTAAGGTTTGTGTGTGGTGCAGAGTACACAAATCCAAGGACCCCTGTTGTCTACAAGGCACTGTGCAAGCTGGTGGTGGCCCCATAATGGTGTGGGCTGTGCTTATGTGGAATGAACTGGATCCTCTGGTTCAACTGGACTGAACATTGACTGGAAATGGTTATGTTCGACTACTTGGAGACCATTTGCAGTCATTCATGGACTTCTTGCTCTGAAACAATAATTTTGTGTCATTGTGGACCACAGTTGTTCATGATTGGTTTGAAGAACATTTTGGACAGTTCGAGTGAATGATTTGACCGCCCACATCACCCAACATGAATCCCATCAAATATTTATGGAACATAATTGAGTGATCAGGTCATGCACAACATCCTGCAGTGGCAACACTTTCGCAGTTATGGGTGGTTATGTTTCTGCAGGGGACTTCTGACTCGTTGAGTCCAAGCCACGTTCAGTTTCTGCACTGCACCAGGCAAAGGTGCCCCAGTGTACTATTAGGAGCTAACCCATGACTTTTTTCACGTCAGTGTATCTTTGCTGCATGTTCATGTAAGTAACACAGTTTTTTGGAAGAGAATCTCATTCTTGAGACGAGCGTTGTGGCAACCAACACACACGCTCACACACACACACACACACACACACACACACACACACACACACACACACACACACGCGGCCGCCCCCCCCCCCCCCCCCCACGAGAGAGAGAGAGAGAGAGAGAGAGAGAGAGAGAGAGAGAGAGAGAGAGAGAGAGCGTGATCTTAGAAGCACCGGGTTGCATTAAATTTAACTGAGATTCTGTGTAGTCAGACTCTTATCACCCAGGTTGCTTAATGAAATGAAATGCTCTTCTTGAATTGTAACTCAGATTTTTCCTGCAATTAAGGTGAGTTATTAGATGTACTAACGTGCAGTTCAATGAAAGATGTGGCAAAGTCACCCAGCCAGAAAAATAAAATCCAGAATAAAATGAAACTTAGGTGATCTAACAAGGCAAAAATAGACCAAAATATTTTTGTGGTACTTAAAAGAAGAGATAATCTTTGAGAATCTGTCAGACAATTTCCATTAAGTATTGGGAGGGGCTTCTGGTAATCTCTTGGCTGTGAGGGGGGAAATTCATTGTTACACTTAATGCAAATTCATTGTTACACTTAATGCAGCAAGAGTCAGTACTATTGAATTCCAAACAACAGACCAAAAGCACAGTGTCTTTGCTGAATGGTAACTGAATCTAACAGTATCCATCAACATTCCCTAAACATATTGTTATGGGTTTGATAGAGAGAGAGTGAGAGGATGATCGTGTGATAGCTATAAGATTCTCTACAAATGTAGTGAATGTTAAGCGAGAAAGAAAGATGGATTTTGTACTGATGTTCACTGGGTCCTATCTGTATTTATGTGGGAGAATTAATTCACCCAAAACTGGTGTTATATGTTCAACCCATTGAGATGCACTAACACTAACAGTTTGACCACATGTTTTTGCTACGTGGAAGCAAGCAAACTGTGGACATTGGGACAAAATTATCTATGTTGCTGGAACTCAATGTTTCTGCCCAGGAGCTTGCCACAGCTGCTCAAGTAGAGAGTTGAAATTGTGCCTCATTCACAGGGGAAAGAAAATTAAGAAAGAAAAGTTGCAAAGTGTATAATTTGTGATGCAAACTTCATTTATAACTTAATAAACGTGTTAAAGTTTGATTTGAAATTTTCAGTGCAGATACATGTAAAGATACAGTTAAATAACACCATAATAACTTTAACTGATACATGAATCAACAGATGTGCAATTGAACCTATAAGAATTATCAGTAAACCATTTGAAAGTAGAACAGCAATGCTAACATTAAAACAATATTCCAAACAGTATTAAGGTTCACCAAAATTCTTGTTCGTTGATTAATCTCAAGTTCCAAGCATCATTTTGCATGATAAAACATAATGATGTGGAATGTGTCATTTTTCATTCACATTGCAAATTAATGTGTAACTAGGGCTTCATACTGAACATTCATAAGTGTTTTTAATTTTTATTTTATTTGCAATTTTTAATGTAGAGATGTGAGTTAGTAATTCCCACCCACCACTTGCGTGTGAGTGATGGTTATATGACTTTTTGTCAAGGTGACAGAATTTGTTCACCCGTTCATTTATTCATTCACAGATTATGTTTCATAAATTCGATCATGAATGAATGTATGTGGAACAAGTCAAGGTAATTAACAAGCAGAAGCCGTCACTGCTGGCTACTTGTCTAAAGTATACCAACAACAAATGATATTATTAGGAGAAACACAGCTGCTTTGAATGAAAAAAGACCCTGATACTTCTCCTATACTATTCATCTACTGTTTTTATCTATTACTTCAAACAAAGCATTTGTATGCTTACTATAATCAGCTGCCGCATACTGACAAAGTCAAGATTTATCTAATAGAAATATTAGAGTTACATGGAATTTACATTACAGGCTCCAAATATTGTGATAAGTTGTAAAAGGAGTAGCTAATGAGGTTTCATTTAATATGTTTTGGATGTTTGAAGAGTTTCAGTTTCATGCCTGATCTCCACCAGCAGTGTGTTAAGATTTTTTTGCACTACAGTATAAATTTCCATTATTAACTCTAGCTTGGCTGTATGGACACTGTTTACATACCTTATGGGGTCATCAGTGTTATTTATGAACTTGAAAATAATTTTGGTTTGCCATATTTATGATGTAACTGCACAACTGTCATATTATTGATATATTTTATAATATTGTGAAAAGGGTAGATTGCTATGCGCCGTATAGCGGTGATGTTGAATTACAGACAAGCGCAACAAGAAGACTACTAAACACACAATCTTTTGGCCAGAAAGCTTTCTTCCCAAGTAGAAACACACACACACACACACACACACACACACACACACACACCACACACACACACGCGACCACAGTGGTCATGTGTGTAAGTTGCATTTGCATGAATGTATGTGCGTATGTTGTCTATTCCAGAAGAACATTCTGCAAAACTTGGATCTTGCAGTTCTAACAGAAATCTTCCTGATAGACAACTGGCAACATAAGGATTTCTGCAATCATCACCTAATGGCAAAGAAGGGAGAAAGAAGACGACCCATGGGTGGAATATCTATCCTACTGAAACCCTGGATGACGCCCACCAAAAAAATCATAAAACAAGAAAATAGTATGCTGGTAGAAGCAGCAAACATAAAAATAATTGAGCCTATTTTAAACTGCACACAAATGCTGTAGAAATAATTGACAAAATAGTCACACTCATCAAACAATGCGACAGCAAACCCACCATTATTGCAGGCAATCTTAACTGCAGAATAGACACGGAGAACTATAAAACGAAACTAGTCATTGAAACCCTAGAAGAAGATGGTTTCACCCTACTGAACGCTAGACAGATACCTACATACATATGCCACAATGGGAAAAGCACCATTGATATCACATTAACAAGAGGAGAAATAGAAGGAAGTATTCAACCAATATGGCATGACTCCATGACTCCTATATAAAAGCACATTCCAGTGAAGATAAAAATAAATAATGTCATGTCACTGCCAGCAAGAAAGACCCACCACATCACACAAAGAAAAATTGATGTAGAAAAATTAACAAACCAGCAAGAACAAATAACACAAATAGAAACTTTAATAGAGGAAGGAGACCTTGAAAAAGCAACAGGCCAAATAGAAGACCTCCTAAAAAATTCAGTGATACAAACAAATCCAAAAATAAGGACAGCAAAAAGATGGTTCAATGCTGAATGCTACAGCAAAAGGAACACTGTTCTAAGAACGCTCCACAGATTAAGAAACCAGCGCGACGAGGAAACATACAAACTGTATGCAGAAGAGAGGAGAATCTACAAAAAACTAATAGAAGAGAAGAAAAAAGAATACATAGAAAGAGAGGCAAAAAGAGAAGCGGATGAAGCAGAGAAAAACCAATACATAGCAGCAAGACCAAGAAAACTGGCTCATACACCAAATATAGACATGAAGGAATGGGAAGACCACTTCAGTAAGATACTGAACAAACGAGGAATCAAAACACCCCCCAAGAAAGAGAAACAACATCAAACTAAGGAAAATGGACAATATATGGGAACCTCTAAATGAAGAAGATGTAAAAGAAGTAATACAAGCACTGAAGAACAAGAAAGCAGCAGGACCCGATAATATATATAATGAACATATAAAAGATGCAAAAGAGGCCCTCCAACACCTATGAATCAAACTATTTAACAAATGCCTGGAACTTGGAAGAATTCAGACATAATGGAGACACTCGACAATAAAAGGTCTCTACAAAGGTAGAGGAGGCCCAACAGACCCAAACAAGTACAGAGGCATAGCCCTGGAAAATACTCAGTTCAAGATGTTTTCAAAGATAATTACACAAAAAATCAAAGCCTCTGTGGACAGTCATCCCCCAGAAAGACAAATGGGTTTCAGATCTGGAAGATCAACACTTACAGCAGTCAGGCTTCTTCTAAACAACATCAACGAAATGCTACAAAAGAAACAAATGTTCTACACAGTGTTCATAGACTTTACCAAAGCCTTTGATCTACTGGAAAGAGATCGCATAGTCCAAAAACTGGAAAACACAATGGGAGAAGATAGCATATGGGCAAGAATAATCAAGTCAATCCTCGAATACAACTTAATCACAATATCAGACAACCTCTCTTTTCTGAACCTCATTCTGCAATCGAACGGAGTCTTACAGGGTGACCCAATGAGCCCTTTGCTGTACATTCTTGCCACTGAAGAAGTACTCTGAATTGGAGAAAATGAAGATGATTTACATGTATATGCATACACTGACAACATAGCCGTAGGTTCAACAGATATACAGAAGCTGCAGAAAATCATTGAGAAAATAGACAAATGGTGCAGTGAACACAAACTACACATAAACATAACAAAGGCAGAAATGGTAATTTTCAGAAAAGGAGGCAAAACGCCCAAGACTGCGGAAATCAGCATCAGAGGACAAAAAATAAAAATCTCATCAGACTTTAAATACCTAGGGGTGACATTGCAACCAACATCCAAATGCTTCACAAAATATACAACAGAACGTGCAGCCCAAGCAATAATAGCAATACAAGACATCAAAAACATCTGCCTACTCAGTCTAGAAACAGCCATGAAATAAATCAACGCAAAAATCTTGTCACTCCTGGCCTATGAGGTGGAGGTTATATGGGACCACCTGACAGAAAAAAATCTAGAAACATTAGAAAAGATAAAATCGACGTATCAAAAAAGAGCACTAGACAACAGGATCTAGACTAGTGTACCTGCTAGTGAGAGAGACATTCCTAATTGAAGACATCAAACTTCGATATATGATGATGCCGCACACCAGGGCTTTCAGAAAGCAGCTGAAGATCATGGAGGACAAACGAGAAAAAAATGTGGCCAGAGTAATATGGCACCGAAGCAATGAAGAACCGCTCATGGACAGCACCAAACTTCGAGCTGCGACGTGTCGTAACTAGACTTTCTATTCACGGCTTTGATCATCTAATTTGCAAAAACAAAACTTATCATGACCCAACCACAACATGTGTATGTGAACTGTGTAATGAAGCCTGTGAACGATATCACATAGAACTGTGCAGTAAAAGAGTGAAATCGATAAATGAAAATGCAAAATGTAAAATGTAAATGTAAAATGTTAAGCAAAGTAATTGTATATGGCTATTTGGCTGCAATTTTATTAAATAAATTCCTTTAGTCAAGTGGTACCATAAGACCTTCTCACTCCATTTTGATTCAGCACCTCTTCATTTGTTATTTTATCTATCTACCTACATTCAGCACTCTTCTTTAAAGCCATAGTTCAGAAGCTTCTATATTGTACTGTTCATATATTTTGTAAAATGAGCGTGAGGAATCAGTCACATTAAAGCTCATGTCGAGACTTACTTAGAGTGGTTCTTTCACATTTCTTTTTGTTTTGGATAGGATCACTGAGCAGGAGTACAGTAATTACTGGTTTTGACTCTTTAATGGACATCTTCAAAAATCTATGCATTGTACATGGAACATAACAAACAAAGCACCTGTGACGTGCATTGTCATGCTGACACATGACAACACATGTCATGGATGCTTTTTTTGCCGTATACTGCCTATTGTGTAGACATTATGAAGAAAAACAAGTATATAATATGGCTATCATTTTTATCTATAGACAGAGTGTTATTTTTTCCAAAAGTCGTTCTTTCTACTCACCATTTGTGTACAGAACAGAAAGTGGGAAAATGAAAATGATATCCAAAGTATCTTCTACTATACACCTGCAGGTGGCTTGTAGAGCATTAATGTTGATGTAGATGTATTATTGTTGTGATGTCTTGTGGAAATTACAATGACTTGAAAACCAATGTGAATATTTTCGAAAATCTGACTCTTGTTTAATATTGTACTAAAATTTTTTCAAAATCTTTCTTCAGTCTGGAGGATTCTACAGTGCTGAGGATGCAGATTCTTATCCAACGCATGATTCTAAGAAGAAAAAAGAAGGAGCATTCTGTGTATGGACTTTTGATGAGATTAAACGACTTTTGGCAAAATCGCTACCAGAAATGTCAACTTCTGCCACTTTAGCCGATGTTGTTTGCTACCATTATTGTGTGAAACCAGGAGGAAATGTAAACCCATATCAGGTAATATTTCGGGAAATTTGTATATGGTTTGACCCCCCCCCCCTCCACACACACACACACACACACACACACACACACACACACACACACACACACGTATTCTTTCTTGGTAATGCAGATTGTGATATGTACTTATATAATTACCCGTATACAGTCAACTCTTGCTAATTCAAACCTTGATAAATCAGACTTGTCAATAAATGAAACTAGTTGTCTGGTTCCTTGGCATATGCTTTATAAATTGAATTAATTCTGTATTTTTTTGTATATTTGATAAATCAAATCTATTGCTATGACAGAGCATCTGCAAACATTTTATAATTTGAAGTCAGCAGCTATGTAAGTCTCAGTAATTTGAACTGTTACATCAATTGTTTTGGTTATTTTTTTCTTATTTAAAGGGACTGTTTTGTTAACACAAGGGCAAATCTTGAAAAAATGTCTCAAGTTTCTAAATAGTGTAGCTCAAAGAATAGGAATTGGAGTCCATGTAATGCTTACCATCTTTCAACAGACCTTTTGGGAACATTTTGATGTATGAACCACAGCTTTTGGTGTCACACTTTTTTGTGCACTGTATTTTGCGTTGGGCATAAAATAAAGCATGTTAATTATTTGTGTACAGTGTTGAGTCAGCATGTTCACAATGATTTCCGCAATACTCTGTGTTTGGTGTGTGGTGATTTTTCGATGGATCCGCGAACAAAACAGCATGTTCAAGTGTGCACGGACCTTCGTCAGACTGCATCTGATGATCCAACCTTCTTGTCATGGGTTATCACCAGCAATGAGAGCTGGATTTACGGTTATGACCCAGAGACAAAGCAACAATCATCCCATTGGAAGAGCCCGGGCTCTCCGAGACCCAAAAAAGCGAGACGGTGAAGAGCAAAGTGAAGAGCATGTTCATCATTTTCTTTGATACCAAGGGAATTGTGCACAAAGGATTTGTCCCACCCAACCAAACTGTGAATTCCATGTGCTACTGTGACATTTTGCGATGGCTCCGTGAAAACGTGCGGCGACGACAGCCCGAACTTTGGCGTCAAGGGAACTGGCTGCTGCATCACAGCAGTGCACCCTGTCACACGTCCTTGCTCACCAGGACCTTTTTGGCAAAAAACAACATGGCGGTTGTACCCCACCCACCGTGCTCACCAGATTTGGCAACTTGCAACTTTGCACTATTCCCAAAACTGAAACTCAATTTGAAAGGCCGTCGGTTCGACACTCTATAGAGGATTCAAGAAGCATTGCCAGTGGTGGTAAACACCCTCAAAGAATAGGACTTCCAGTAAACGTTTGACCAGTGGCAGAAGCACTGGGCCTGGTGTGTACATGCGGATGGGAACTACTTCGAGGGTGATGGTGACCATTAGTCCAAAGGTAAGGTTTTCAACAGATGGCAGCACCAGTCCTAAAAATTTTTGATAGAGCCTTGTAGGTACCCACATCTTGAAATAAAAAGAAAGTAGAAGCTTTGTTTTGTTTCTGGGAGATCTTTACGCTAGTATCTTTAAAGCTGACTTTTAAAAAGATGTTGCTGACATAAATTATGGTTCAAAAATTCTTTTAATAATGATTATAAAAAATTTCAGTAGTTAACACACATTGTTTTCTGTAGAAAATCTTCAATTTTCAAATTTTAGCCATGAGAACAGCCTACTTCAGGACAGTATACAAAATTTCAGCTCTCTGTCTTTAGTAGTTTTTAACCAACGTGTACCAGAACATCAGAAAAGTGAACTTTCAGGAAATTAAAGTTAAAACTTGTTTCTCTATCTAACCTGTGTAACACTAATGCATCCCAGGTCCATATTCATCTTCTTTCTGGTGTTGTTCTTCCTCCTTCTTTTTCTAGAATTATTCTTCTTATTCTTGCTACTTTGGCGACTTTCAGCACTGATTTCTCTGCTTCGAAGAGTCTTCTGCAGTCAATTGCAATTAGAGCTCTTTACATACAGTAGTGCTCAAAAGTCTTTTGACAACATAACATTTGTTATTATTCCTGTTAAAATAAAGCACTATCAGACAGTGTATTGGGTATAGTGGAGCGCAGTATAACTGCGATTATTTGAAGGTCTCAGGTTGGGGCTTGTATGTGTACACTTTATGCTGCCAGATGAATGTGACTCTCAACCAGCTCAAAAGTATTTTGACACACAGTTTGCTCCGTGAATTCATGGATGTCACTTGCTTCTTAGTTCTGATTTCTACGGATATTTACTTACAGTGATTATTTCAGTATGCTGAAACGTAAGGAATATTCGAGTGACGTTTGAAATGCAGTGATAAATACACTAAAGCAAGGACTGAAACTGCAGTTGGTCGTATTTTTAGTGTCTCATCAGCTCATTTGTACATGGAAAAAATTGCAAATAAATGAAAGACTGTTGAAAATAAGCCTCACAATGAACGTCCAAAAAACATGTCTCCTAAAGTCGATCATATCATAACAAACTTTTCAACAAGTGATGTTCATGAGTTGGCTTCAATGATACAAAGAGAATTGAAAGGAAAATGTAATGATGACATTCATGTTTCCTTTGTCAAATGACACTTGAAACTCTTTGGAGTACATGGACTAAGACCAATCAAAAACCCAGGAAGGCCCTACTTGGATTTACAAAATAAAACAGATCATAGTCCAGTTCAGACTGGTCTAAAATTGTGTGGAGTGATGAGAGTAAATTTAATTTAATGTAATCTGATTGTATCAAGTATGTTCAACATGTTCAACACCCTTTAAATAAAAGACTGACTTTTGGTTCCAAATTCCCACAGTCAAATATGGAGATGGCAGTGTGATGGTTTGGGGATGTTTTTCACACTCTGTAGTTGGACGGTTAGTTCAAATTGAAGGTAATATGGATCAGATCATTTATGAAAAAGTATTGAAGACTCAAACACTGCCATATGCTAAACACCACAGGCCAGCTGGATGGTATTTTCAACAAGACAACGTTACCAAGCACAAGTCCAAGTACATTAGCGATTTTTTTTAAATGCAAAAAGTCAAGGTTTTGGAGTGGCCAAGTCAAAGTCTGGATTTGAATCCTAAAGAACATCTGTGGGAGGAGTTGGGTCACACAATAAGAATAAAAAATATTTGAACAAAGGCACTTTTTTTGAAGCTCTTAAAACTGAGTGGGATAAAATTTTGATTGATCGGTTCCAAATTCCAAAAGTTGGCGACTCAGTGCCAGCATGGTGTGAGGCTGTCATAAAAGCCAAGGGATATCCCACCAAATATTGATTTTCTTACTATGGTTGGCGACAATTGTGTGTTAAGAAATGTGTTTTTTTTTTTTTTCAACAATATCAAAATACTTTTGCTCCACCATTGTCCTCGTTAAAAAAGGTTACACTCTATTATGTTGCAAACAAGGGCTAGTTGATCACTATTCTGTAGAACATTGAATATCCATCAATAAAATAAATTACTGAATTTCATGATTCATATTTGTTTTTAATTAATCCAATTAATATATTTGTCAAAATATTTTTGAGCACTACTGTATTTAGTCCACCAGACACTCTCATCAATTATATAACCTTAAACATTGCCACTGTTCCATTATTAAAACCTAGCAGAGCATCCAGCACAACTATTTTGGAAGTATTTAGTTCTACCAGAACTGTTTTTGGTACCTGTCCCCATGTATAATTGTTAAGACTCTCATTAGGATTTTGAATACCAATTATCTAATAATTTTCTGTCACTAAGTCTTCCATATATAGGTTTTACAACTTCCATTATAGTAAATGGCAAAGACTGCTTATGTTTGTTGGTCTTACCTTGAATAAAAGCCCTCTAATAGCCACACCATGACTCATAGCCAGGTAGACAGGGTACATGACTTATGTCATCACATGTGGCAGCTTTATGAAAGAAGGTGGCCCATACTGCATTTCTCAAAGGGTATAATCAGATAAATTTTAAAAGATTTCCTCTACTGTAAAGGTGGACAACTCATTATTGGCTTTCTCAATTTGTGAAGCTCTTTCTCCTGAATAAATCATTCAGTTTTTCTGAAGTTGCAATCACTTGTTTGTTTGTATGCTTGCATAAGATCTACTGATTTCTGCCCCATTCAGATAATTCTTTTGTGGTGCATTTCTTTTTTTTTTCATTTTTTTTCTTTCTTTCTTTTGAAGGAGTGTATAAAAGAATGTTAGAAAGTAAGTTACATGTCATACAATGCTAAGACCTTTACACAGCAAGAATGGTGCAATGTTAGAAGAGAGTACAGACACAGATCTGCTTTGGTGTGGGTAACAGGTGCATCACAAAGTGCGACTGAAATGACACAGAAACTGGAAGTGTACTCCAAATTTGTACAGAGGACAATATGATTCTTAGGTGTGTAAATTGCTCACAGTGTCTCTGTGATATGTTGGCTGTGTATGGACCAAGTGCAGTGTCATATCCAGCCATAGTGAAATGGATCTGTCAATTTGACCAAGGCGACACAGATGTGGGCAATACTGATTTGGAAGTCCAGATCTCGCACCATGTTTTTTATATCTTTTCAGCAAGCCGAAAGAACACCAGAAGGGAAGGAGATTTTCCTGCGATGAGGGTACTCGTACAGAGGTTCTCAGATGACCAAGGAATGAATTTTTATCATCCAGGAATTTAATGATTGTTAAAACATTCCAGTCACTGTTTACAGAGACTTGATGATTATGTTGGAAAATTGTGTCATATATCTATGTCTCTTTGGTGTTTAGTGCAGCATTCAATAAAAGTTACTTGACCTGCCACAATAATGTGTAATCGTGTCACATTTAACTTCTTAGTTATGAAAAGTAGCCAAACTATTGGTACCTGTTATACTTTTAGTTGTATGTTCTCATCATATAAATTTTTTGGGAACTTTACAAGAGTTTTTATTAACTGTTCCTTGTTTTCACCAATTTCAAATGTAGGATCCTCATGATGAACTGAAGGGGCAGAATGTTTTAATAGTTGAAGGAAGTGAGGAAGAGACAGCTGAACATTTTAAACTTACATTGGAACAAACACGAGTCTTTCTCAAAGAAGGTTGTAATATTTTGTATGAAGCTCGCCAAAAAAGGCCCAGACCCCATTTGGACAGCAAGATGCTTACAGCTTGGAATGGTAATTATTGCGTTAAATTATACTTAGAACTTGGTGGTAGTATAAAAATGTATTCTGACAAGTAGCAGTGTTTAGTTTGTTTTTATATATTTGTGTTTTACACTCCTATATGACTAATCTCAAAAGATTGTTGGAGTTGTATGTCTAATTATTGCAAAACATTGTTCTTCCTTAAATATGTTTTGGCATAATTTTGTCATCATCATGAATTTTATTTCAGATAACATAGAAAAGAAAAATGTAGATGGTGCACAATGAGAGTACAGTGATTTAAGATGTTTTTCATTATTAATTTTGTGATTAAGTATGTAATGTTTTTTTCTGTGTTTCAATGATCACCCCTTTTTTGTTTTAATCATCTGATACTACTTGCTTTTCGTAGTACTTTCACTGTGTGCTATAAGATCCACACTCAGACCCCATGATCCCTTTAATCTTTTAAATTTTTGTGAATTTCAGGTTGTGTGATGCTACGCTATTGATTGAACTGTGTTCTGTTGCAGTGATTGGTATTTCAAGCCAATAGCTTCTCAATTCTTTTCCAAATAGTGTATTTGTAAGGCAGTGCATAAGAGTTCTAATCAGTTGACTTTAATTGCAAATAACAAGAAACCCAGTGTATGTGCTTTTCACACCTATTTCATTGCCTGTTCCTTTCTGTTTGACTCCATTGTTCAGCCACTTTCTTGAAGTCATTCTCAGCAGCAGTAACCCAACTCTTTAATAACCTCCTGCTTTATATTAGAGAACTGAATAACATCTCCAGCTTCAGTGGACAATTAATGTCATACCTACCAAAGCAACAACAATGATTACCATTGTCCCTGTGCACACTTGTTACGCTTGTACGCCCTTCTTTCCAACCACAATTTCCTCATTTCCCAGTCTGATAAACTGGTTCAGATACAGAACTCGCTGTATCAGAAAACATTTATTTTGTGCACCAATAAATTCTTTTTATATCTACCACTATCATTATTATTATTATTATTATTATTTATATTGTTTTTATTGTTGTTGTTGTTGTTGTTGTTGCTGCTGCTGCTGCTGCTGCTGCTGCTACTACTACTACTACTGCTACTGCTACTACTACTGCAACGACAACGACGACGACGACGACAACGACAAATACCATTACTATTAATATCCCTGTTAGTGGTAACAGCAACAGCAGTAGAGGTGCTGCAAGTTTTAACTTCATTAATTCATAGTCTGTTTTATTTACTTACATCGCCACTATAGGCATTCAAATCATTTTATTACTATTTGTCATATTAAAATTGTTATTTCTTGGAGGTAACTGTAATGTGAAAAAGATCCTGTGTGTGTGAAATCCTGGTCTGGTGCAAGAGAGGGCCTGATACCTCTGATCATATCAGGCTTAATACATAAATTTTATTTTAAGTACAAGCTTTTTGCTGCACTATTTATTTATTTATTTTTTCATAGTGATACAAATTACATGATGAGCTCATTTCGGCTTGTTATCATCATTCGATCTACCTGTGAAGATGGTATAATATGTACAATATTGTTTCCTACGTCTACGTTAGTCTGTGTCTGCAAGTGACATCTTCTGCTTACATCGTAGCTGGCATGATGTTTTCCATATGGCATCGTGGAGTGTCAATGTTGGTTGTCTTTTTGTTATGATTGATCACATTGTGTATATGTTTACTTTGTGTTTGCATGATCTTGTTAAGTTATTTTTGACAGCTTTGGCTCCAGTGATAGTATATGTTCGCAATGGAATTACTGTTTTTGGGAAAGTCAGTGATTACGTTCAATTTTACAGAGATAGTATTTTATGATTTTTCCACAAATGAATAGTGTTCTACTGTTTTGTGTTTATCACAATAATTCACCCATTTTCTTTTAGTATGTCAGTAAAATTTTCAAGGGCTTTTCATGTTGAAAATCTGTTGTTTGTTGAGGGTATCTTCTGGGTACTTTTCTGTCTGAGTCTACATTTCCATTTCCTCCAAAATATTCATTGTATGTCCTCTAGGTACTTTGTGTAGAATGTTTAGGGCATTTTCAATATTTACTACTCTATGTTCTTGGCCTTTAACATGCATGTAGAATGTGGATTGATTACTTTAGCAGTCTCGTTTGTGTCCTTTAAATCTGATTCTGAAATTCTTGCCGCCTGCCTATCCGTCTGATATAAAATTTATTGCAGTCGTTATAAAAAATTTTGTAGATGCCTTTATTTGAAAAAAGTGAAGATATTATTTTTTGTTGCGTAAACAAATTGTTCATCTTGTCTGATATTTGGCCTATGTATGATGTTGAACATGGGTATTTGCAATTTTTTTTCTTTTTAATATTATTTCTTTATATATACCATCTGTTTTTGGTTTTATATGCTGTTCACATAATTTTTGCACCATTTTAAGGGTGAAGTCAGTTCGTTGTGCTGTTTTTCATAGCATTTTTGTTTCATCTTGCATCACATTATTATTGGGAGGGAACTTTAAAATAAAATTGTATTAACCATTGATTTGAACTACTTGTAATTATTCAAATTTGGATGACAAGAATTTTTATTTATGATTATGTCAGTCATATCAGATTTTCCATGTATTTCAAATTTGTGGTTGCTGCTGTTGTTGCTTATTTTTAGGTCTAAAAAGTGTATGGGTTTGTTTTGTTCTATTTCCATTGTGGATTTTATGTTAGGGTGCAAGTTGTTAAGTTGCTGATGGATCATTTTTATGTCTTAGTCATCTCCGTCTACTGGTAGCAGTGTGTCATCAACATATCAGTGCTGATAGATTGAGGCAAATTCTTCCATCACCTCCACCTGTAACATCAGATGATGGGCTGCACACACCGAAAACGAGCAATCAGCCAAGTGCCTGCCAGCCAAGGTACCATCGCATCCCCCCCAACACCCGTCCTGGTCACTGCAGCCAGGGGTGAAGCTTAGATGGCCACGTTCTCTGAATGCCAGGCATGCCATGCCATCACAGAGCATTCTCTTCTTCTGTTTTGATGGGGCAACATCTCCTGACTGTGCTCTTGGCAGCTCGCCTGCACAATGCCACATAGCTCACATTGCCGGTTTATACACAAACAGCAGGATTCTTACCCCACATCCAATGTCAGTGTTTTGTCATGATTCATTTAACAAGAGGAGTACTACCACATTTTCTGCACTATATTCCTGAGCAGTGTTCTTTTAAGATGCTTTAATTGACAGCACTTTTACAAAGCCTGATGCCTGGCGCCTGGTTTGTCCCCCAGGTATCAGCACCTGGAATACTGTGTGCAGTGTGGTGTAAATAGTGCAGTGAAGTGCAGTGTGTGTCAGGAGTACCAGATGTGTTTATTACCATTCCATCCCTGGCAGTTTTGACACACCTTTGCCGCCAAGCGTACCACGAGGAGATGCCAGACAAAGGCCATTCACAATCTGCCCCGTTCCAAGACTCCACTGTGAGTGAAGTGGGCCCTCCTTGATTAAGTAGTAGTACCTTGTTGTATTTCACTGTAGTTGTTAGCTTTCAGGGCTAATATCTCCAAACCAGCTCTTGAAGTTCTTTCAGCATGCCCCATTATTTATTGTTATTGTTCTTAATAAGTGCACCGCTATAAGCTTGTATGCCCCTTAGAAGCATAAAAGGGAACCTAAATTGTTCCTTTACTGGTGACCACTGCGAAATCACAGTGCATAGTGTCACGGCCAAAACATGCTGTTTTTTCTTTTTTATTATTCAGATTAGTACAGCCCCACGTGGTAATGAAATCAGTTCCTGTTAGGTCGGCCAGATCCCACTCACACCACCACCCGCCTTCTCACCCCTACCCGCACCCATCCACACACCCATCCTCCTGCATGCATCACCACTCCCATCCTGCACCCCTCCGCACACACCATATGTTCGACGCACCAATGCTTCCGTCCGCAGTCCTCCCAAGCCCTTCCACATCCACCAGACCCTTGTGTGCTCTACCATACTCCTCCGTGCCGTACCTGCAGCTGACACATGTGCGCCCAGACAAACCGCAGTTTACTGTGCTGCATACTTTACACTGCTATCCACAACAACACACAGTGGAGATTGTATTGCCTGGTCCTTACTATGCTTGTTCTGTCTACCTTCTCCTTTGCAATATTGCTCCCAGTACCACCCCACATACTGTGACATGCTGCCTGCACTGTTAAGTCACAATGTCACCGAAAAACGTATGCCTGTGGCAGTATGTCTTACATGCTCTCTAACTAGCAGCCCCCCCCCCCCCCCCCCCCCATTACCCCTCCTGCTCCAGCAACTATAAGCACTTCAGAGGTGTCGGAACTTCACATGCAGCTGTCAGCACTACAGAAACATTTGACTCATCTGCACCCAGCACAAGCTGCCTCTGCAGACCCTCTGTGGTTGTGTGGCTGCTCACTTGCCCCCCTTCAAACTGTGAGCCCCATGCCTGTGGTTTGCTTCTATCGAGACAGTTTTCACAGGTTTCTGTATCATGAGCTATGGAACAAAATTCGGGATGGTTTTTGGCCACCTTGACCTCACCACCACCGCCAAAGACCAGGGATGTTATTTCACGTCCACTCCTATCCAGGAGCTACACTAAATTAAAAGAATGCATCATATCCAGTTTCACCCCTTTGGAGCTGCAATGGGCCCATAATTTGTTGTAATCCAAGCAGTGCGACGACGTGTGCCCACCCCTGCTGCTGGATCACATCCAAGCACTCGGCGAGCCACGGATCCACCCTAGAGGCCTGCACCTAAACTACTGGCTTTTGCACATTCCCGTCCCCATACAGGCTGCCTTTCCTTGCACACCCATGTATCATTAGGTGATGCAATGATCGTGGCCAATAAATGGTTTGAAACCCTGAACTTCTTCTCTGCTGCATCTGCAGTACAGAATGCTGGCTGTCAGCCTGCGGTTCCAGCTGGCTATTCACCCACCCCTCCTGCCCCCCCCCGCCCCCCCCCCCCCAAGCCACCGCATGCGCAATGTCACTCGCACCCCCTGCTGCGAATGACCCTCCACTCAGGATGGAGGCCCCTGACCTGACCTTCCTGAGCTCTGAGATGGCAGCACTTACCACCAGTGTCACCCACCTGCACCTCAAGCACCTGTTGTCATGTGCTGACTGCCTCCAAGCATGTGATGCCGGCCCAGGCAGAAACAGCCACCCCCATCAGCACGGTTCTAACCACCCTCTTGACAACCATCGTGAACTAGGCACAACTTGCTGGTACCGCCAAAGGTTTGGCTAGAACATGACCAGCTGCGGACCTCCATGTTCCTGGTCCCCAAACCATGGCAGCCACTGGAAGTAGCCAAGCCCTGTTGCTGTACCACTTCACGGCACCTGTTCATATGGGGTTTGAATGACACTAGTTCCCTTGTCCACTACCTCGTCGACACCGGCTCCAGCCTGTCCATATTTCCTTGCAAACTACTACTAAAGCCCAGATCCCGCTCTCCCCTCCTCATTACTGCTGCCAACAACTTGGCCATCCCTACTTACAACGTGCATACCTGCTCGCTCGATCTAGGCTTACAATGCGAACTCAAGTGGACTTTCACAGTTGCAGACATTAGTGACCTCATTCTGGGTGCCAACTTCCTCACTCATTACAGCCTACTGGCTGGTGTTGCGAAGCATCGTTTAGTTGACGGCACCTCTGGTAGGACCATTTGCTACAGCTTCTGCCCCGCTGTGTGTTTTGCTAAGAAACAGTGGCAGTTTCAGGCCCATATGCTCAGCTCCTTGCAGAATTTTTCCTCCTCATCCAGCCAGCCAGCACCCAGTGCCCCCTCCGCCCCCCCCCCCTTCCCCCCAGAATGTTCAGCATGACAATATGTGTTACATCACCACAACCACAACCCTTGCCCCCGGGTTTTATGCCATGCTTGCCCCCCATGAGTACAAAATCATACAAAAGGAGTTCTAAGAGGTGCTCACCACCGACATAGTTTGCCCATCCAAAAGCCCCTGGGCTTCAGCTCTTCACCTAGGCCCAAAGAAGGATGGTTCCTGGATCCCTTGTGGTGATTACTGTAAACTCAATGCCTCTGCACCATTGCTGACTACTATCCTGTCCCACTCCTCTGCACCAATAAGAACACCATCTCAGGAGCTACTATCTTCAGTAAGATGGATTGCACTAAAGCTTGCACACAAATCCCAGTCGGCCCAGAGAGCATTAAGAGAACAGCCATAATCACACGTTTTGGCCTGTTTGATACTGAAAAAGAGCCATAGCCATACCTTTCTGCCTTTTTGAGAGTGCATTCATGACATCGGGCCTCCACAGTGCTGCATAAAAATGGCAGTGACTTTTGGACAACATCCTCTTAGACACACTGGGGTGTTTCGCGTACCTGGATGATATACTCATCTACTCCAAGGCCCCTACCGAACACCACCAATACCTATGCAAAATTTTTTCCTACTTCAGAAAGCTAGAGTGAGCCCCAACATGGCAAAATGCATTTTTGGGGCAAGCGAGGTCGAATTCCTTGGACACTTTGTCTCTGCTGCTGGCTTCTCCCCTGTCCTTTAGACAGTACAGGCACCTTGCATACCGTTCTACCTTTAAAGACCTCCAGTGTTTCATTGGCTTGGTCACCTTTTTCCATCGCCATCTTAAGGATGTCCCTGCCACCCAAGAGCCCCTTACTACAGCACTCCATGGCGATAAAAAGAAAGGCAACAAACTGGTTCCTTGGACCCAGGCCATGTTCCTTCCAGAAAACGAAATGGGACCTCCCCAGTAAGGCCCTTTTAGCCCACCCCCACCGTAGTGCCCCCCTCCCAATAGTGGCAGACGTGAACCAGATGGCTATGGGGGCTGTACTACAACAGTATGTGGATAACATCTGGCAACTGCTCACCTTCTTTTCATCCAAGTTCTCTAATGCCAATTCACCTACTCACAGCCATCTTCTATTTTCAACGTTCAGTCGAGGGATGCGTCTTTTCGATCTTCATGGACCACTGCACCCTCGCCCCTGATTTTTGCAGAAAAGACATAGACCAGATCTCATTCACTACCAACATCTGGCATGTTGTCGGCATCAATAACATTGTGGCAAATTGCCTTAGCTGCACCTGCGCCACCACCCAATCTTTAGATTGCATTGCCCGGGACACTGCTAAAGAGACCTGGACATAGCCCACACCCTTCAGAATGCTGACTCTGGCCTCAACCTGCAGCTAAGATCCATACCCAGCTCTGACTGTAAGATCTGGTGTGATGGTCTCATGGATTCTTCACAATCTGACAGTTCCAACTATCGCTCCTACTCCTTATTCCCTCCTTCCTTCCAAAAACTGGCATTTGACTGTGTCCACAGCCTCATACACGCAGGCCTTCCTCATGAACCAACACTTCATGTGGTCGGTCATCCGTTGTGAGTGCAGCAACTGGGGCCCAGTTCTGTTTTCTGTGCCAGTGCACCGAGGTCAGATGGCACGTTCACTTCCCTGTGGCTGCCTTTCCTCCTCACACGACACTGATTCATGCACTTTCACCTCAACATTGTTGGCCCACTGCCTTCCTCCATTAGATATCGGTATCTGCTGATTATTATTGACAGATTTACGTGCTGGCTGGAGGCCACCCCCATTCCTGACATTTCAGCTGAAACTGTGGCTGCAGCCTTTGTTCCGACCTGGGTGTCCCACTTCGGGTGCCTGTGCAACATCAATACAGATTGTGGGTGCCAGTTACCTCGGCCCTCTTCCAATCTCTGACAGCCACCTGTGGCTCCAATTTACAACACACCACCAGCTACCACCCTGCAGCTAATGGCATGTTGGAGTGGTTCCACTGCACACTTAAAGCTGCTCTCACATGTTATTCTCCCAAATGGTCCACTGTCCTACCTCTGATACTCCTAGGCCTGCGGATTGTACACAAAACTGACCTGGGAACTTCTGCCACTGAGCTGGCATATGGACAGCCACTCGCCATTCCTGGCAATTTTTTGGAAGCGACTCTGCTCCCTCCTGACAGAACATCTCAGGTTTCATGCAGCAGCTCCAGGGCTTCATGGACCAGTTGTGACCAAAACCTCCACAATGTCATGATGAGCACTCTACCTTCATCCACCATGACCTAACACCATACTTTGGGTGGATGCCTACCAGCTGCTGCTCTGCCCTCACTATTCAGACCCCCACTGTTGTGATGTGGGGGCTAGATGTTCTCCATTTGTGTGAACGGGATCGAAACAACTCTCTTCATAGATAGGCTCAAGCCGGTCTAAGTTGTAGAGCCCTGTCCAGCCAGCGAGTACAGTGCCATTGAGGTGGAGTTGCCCCCCTCTACCACCGGCCCCAGTTGCAGCACCACTAACACAGCCCCTCAAATGACACAGGCCAACACCATCCCCTGTGCTGTTCTCCACATGCCACCAGATGATGCCACCCACTGACACTATGTAGCTGCAGATGATGGCTGCACACACCAAAACCAGTGATCAGCAAAGTGCCTGCTAGCGAAGGTACCACTTCATCGCGTCCTCCCACCACCCTCGCTGGTCACTTCTGCCAGAGGTAAAGCTTAGATGGCCACTCTTTTTGGACACTGAACACGCCAAACCATCACAGGGTAGTCTCCTTTTCTGCTTCAATGAGGCAACACCTCATAAACATGCTCTCAGCAGCTCGACTGTGCAATGCCACTTGCCTTGCATCACTGCCTGCTGCAATTTGCTGGGGTATGCATGAACAGCAGGATTCTTAAATCTTGTCCAGTGTCAATTTTTCAGCACAGTTCATTTAACAAGAGGAGTGCTACCACATTTCCCACTCCATCTTCTTGAGCTGCATTCCCTCAACTCACTTCCATTGACTATGGGTGTACAAAGCCTGATGCCCAATGCCTGGTTTGTACCTCCAAGTATCAGCACCTGGAATACTGCGTGCAGTTTGGTGTAAATATTGCAGTGAAGTGCAGTGTGTGCTAGGGGTACCAGGTGGGTTTATTACCATTCCAATCCCATGCGTTTTGCCACCCCTTTGCCACCAAGCGCCTTACTGAACAAAGGTCCTAGCTTTTAGGGATAATATCTCCAAACCATCTCACGCAGCTCTTTCAGCACCATGTGTTATTTATTGTTATCTTACCTAACTAGCACACCACTATAGGCATGTATGCCCCTTAAGAACATAAAAGGGAATGTAAATCATTCCAGCAAGATAATTTTTGTTATAATTGGTCAGTTTGAACTGAAGAATTTCTCTTCCAACGTATTAATAAAAATGTCTGCTGTGAGCATGTGATACAGTTTTCCACAGCTAAACCATCTAATTGTGTACGTACAGCATACAAAACGAAAAACAGATGGCATATGTAAAAAAAAAAAAAAAAAAAAAAAAAAAAAAAAAAAAAAAAAAAAAAAAAAAAAAAAAAAAAACACAAATAAACCATATATATATATAAATGAAATAGAGGGAAACATTCCACGTGGGCAAAATATATCTAAAAACAAAGATGATGTGACTTACCAAACAAAAGTGCAGGCAGGTCGATAGACACACAAAAATGTTTGTGTTTGTTTGTGTGTCTATCGACCTGTGTAACACTCCTGGTTTACTCTTACTGTCTTATCCCGCTCGATCGGGATCTGATAGCAGCCCAAATAGATAGTAATTAATGTGACCGTGTACCTAATGGGGCTGGCAATCGGATTGGACTGCTACGGAGTCGTTACATTCCATTTTGTCCTTCTCGAATGCTGCAATAATGAATGTCTAGTGCCAAGAAGAACAGCAACACAGCTTCATTAATCAACAACCTATATTTATCACCAAAAACACAACGTAAGGAGACAGCCACTGCCTTCGTCGTACAAAATTAATAACGGCTAATCACAGCACAGGCCTCTTTGTTATTTATAATCGTCACACGTAATTTCAATCACTGTAGTCCAACACTGCAATCCAACACTGCATCCAAATAATGCCGGCGTGGTAGACACGGAATCTCAATAACGGCACATAAATATCACTGAATCACTCTGTTAATTATACTTTCTCACTTTCCCGTATAATACTAACACAAAGGGGTTGAACCGCGGCGATGACCACTCCCTTTGTCGGTAATTTCTATCAATTGCTGGCTTCTGCTCAGCTCTGCCCGCCTCGCGGGAACCTACAACACGCACTGGCATGACTCAACTCTCGCTCTCGCGACCCGACACACTAATCGATAGTTGCCCTGTCGACCTGTGTGAGTGCAAACCTAGTAGTAAGGGCCTGCGGACCCCTTACATCCCCGCCCTCGAAAACTTCTTTAGAGCCGCAGGCGAAAAAGAATCGGCAAGGGAATGAAACATTGCTACATTTGAACAAACACACAGTGTAAATAATTAATGAAATTACAATTCATCAAATAATCCCTCGACTCCGGTAGTGGGCTGCCTCCACAATAATTTTTACAAAAGGTTATACATCTCATAAACATGGCATTGTCCAAATTACAATTTTTATATCAACCAGCAATAGTCCTCTCTAGTCCAATATTGAATGAAACACACAACATATACACTCAAAAATTATTACTAAAACACAGGACATGTGAATTACTATACTACAAATTAGTTATTACAGGTTTTATACTCATTCTTAGATAATCTTTGACATGAAATATGCAATTCTAATTGTAATACATCACAAAACACAATATAAATAAACCTTTCCCTTTTTCAAATGTCCATTTTACAGCTAATGTCCTAAATATATCTTAGCAGGTTTATTCGGGTCCTGGTAGCCCTCACTCTTGACCGGACCTCACCTGGAGTGTCATTCAGTTTTTCGGTTCCTCCGCCTCTTCCTCTGTAATCTGACAAATGATTAGAATGAATCCTTGGGTCATTACTTCCCTCTCGGTTTCGATCATTAGCTTGATTGTGTCCCTGTGATCGAACAGATTCCAACTGTTCCAGTATCTCCATCAAGGCCTCCCTATTTTTAATTAGGCTCCCAGATACAGTTTCTTGCATCTTCTGATTCAGTCCTCTTTTTATCGCAGATATCATTACGTCATCACTCAGGGGTTGTTCCAAGGTCTCGTTCAATTCCCACAAATGCTCGGCAAACTCTTTCGACGTTCCTCTCCATGTAGTAAGTGACTTGCGGTGTAGTAGGTCCTCAAGTGCTGCACATTGATGACCTTTGGACCAGTAGTTTTTCAAGAATCCTCCTTCAAACTGATCATAATTAGTAGTCCGCTTATTCTTCTTGATTTCACAAGTGAGAGCCTCACCTTCCATTCTATCTATTGCAAATTGAATCTTGTCTGAGTCCTTAAGATGTGCTGGGAAAACTCCTTTTAGCCATTTCATAAATATCATTGGGTGCAACCCTCCTTTCGGTCTAAATTTCTGCCCTGTATTATTTTGGATGCACCGATTATCACTGCTCATCAATGTAACGACCTTACCTCCCCCAATGGCTAAGGTGGCGTTGCTAATTCGTTTATCAATTTCTTCTGTCTTGCTCTCCAATTGCTGCACTCCCTGTTGTAACTGCCTGACCTCCATTTCAACCCTCTTGTTATCCTCTTCTCGTTGCACGGCTATGGCATTTCTCAGATTGACAGCTAGTTGGTTTTGCCTATCTCCTATCCCCTTAACCGCATCATTGCATTGTTTCTGCATCTGCGCCACCTCGGCGATTCGATGATTGCAATTTGTTTCCACTTCGTTGATTCTTTCTCCCAATTCGGCTTTCGTTTCTTCAATATCGTCTTCTATCTTTTTTGTTAATTTTCCTTCCACCTTCTCCACGTCTCCCTGGACTTGGTCTATACTCTTCTGCAGCTTATTCTCTCTCTCGTTGATATCCATTTTCAACTGTTCTTGTAGCTCCTGTATTTCCTTCTTCAGATTACATTCCATCTTCATCTGCGATGTTTTGATCTCTTGTGCTATAGTTTCTTGCAAATCTTCCCTTAATGATTTGCGAAATATTTCTTCCCTTTCTCTAGCTTCTTGTGCACTCTTCTCTAACGATGCGTTAGTTCCTTGTAAACCTTTCTCTAATGATGCGTTAGTTTCTTGTAAACCTTTCTCTAATGATGCGTTAGTTTCTTGTAAACCCTTTAGTGATTTGTGGAACTTTTCTTCCCTCTCTCTAGTTTCTTTTAGCAAGGCTGCCAACTTTGATCGTATATCTGCATCCTCTGAAACTGGCTTATTTCTCATTGTTTGTCCCGGTGTCTCGGGATAACTGGTTGAATGTGCTAATGGGCTATCTAATGACACTCCATAATCACTGATTCCCGAATCATCTCTGTCTTCCTGTCCTATCCCTTTCCTTTCAACTACTGCCTCACAAACCTGCTTATCTTCAGTAGACATGTTTGTTTATTTTTAATGCACAGGTAAGTAATATAGAATAACCTCTAGTAACCCAAAGCACTCTTAATTACCATGAAACTAATCAAACAGTATCTGAAGTATTATTCAATTAATCCCTAAATTGATACAATATGCAAGCATCGAACACAACTACTCTCAGAAACCTAATAATTTCCAATAACAACTTCCACATACACAGTTTATGTAAAAATGTTTTAAACAAGATAATCAATCACAACACTCATAAAATCTATAAATGTAAAATCCCCAAAAACAATGAGCATATCTGTATAATTACCATTTAGACAGTGCAGTGTGCATAAATAAGTATGCTATATTTCAGAGTATGCTCCGCAAATTTTTCGGAAATTACTACAATTGGGCACTTGTCCTAATGTGAATATCAGTTAAAAATTGTTTATTTATCGCGAAGACTGCACACCGCAATTTAATGTTATGTCAACCAGTCGTCTTCACTCACCAACTGACGTTACCGCGAGTCGCGATGTTTTGACGTTTGAGGTGGGCGTGGCGCTGTACTGCCGCTGGAGCTGCGTGAGGTTGCGCTGCTGTTGCAAGTCGTTGTAGTTCTCCGTCGGCCGCTCCGTGGCGCTGCAGGCGGGCGTAGTTTGTAGTTTGGCCGCTAGGTGCCGGGACTGCGCTCAGTGTCTCGAAATCGCGTTGCTCAGCCGGCCGCTCCGTGGTGGGATGTCGTGTGAAATCACCTCGCGGATCGCAACTGCTACACGGGTCTGCGTGACGTCACTCAATAATTGCGTCGCCACAATACATTGTCGTCCGCATAGCAGTTTATGGGTCCACACGAAGCTGTCCGACTTTCACTATTCGAAAAGCAATTTCAGTCAAAATACTACCGCTAAACACTTCTTTAAAAACTTTCGTGACGAATTCTTGGCTCGTTTTGCTATTTTACTGTTCACACGTGTCTTTCTTTGGCGTTCACTTTTCACAGTTTTTCACGCGGATTTATGCATTTGCACACTATAACACAGTTTATTGACACTATTGTTCTATTTAATATGGCAAGAAAAAACAGTTTAGTCACAATCGTAAGATATTATTACTTCGTATTGTTCAAAAATGCACTGTTCCTTGTCGCGATTTTACAGTTCCTACTCTGTCTCTATCCAAATTGAAAAAACACTTTCTTGCGTTAAGCAAGGTAAAATTATCTATTGTTCTTTACTACTCGTCTGAAAATTGCACTAGTCTTTTCACGGTAAGCCAAGGGTGTAACACTCCTGGTTTACTCTTACTGTCTTATCCCGCTCGATCGGGATCTGATAGCAGCCCAAATAGATAATAATTAATGTGACCGTGTACCTAATGGGGCTGGCAATCGGATTGGACTGCTACGGAGTCGTTACATTCCATTTTGTCCTTCTCGAATGCTGCAATAATGAATGTCTGGTGCCAAGAAGAACAGCAACACAGCTTCATTAATCAACAACCTATATTTATCACCAAAAACACAACGTAAGGAGACAGCCACTGCCTTCGTCGTACAAAATTAATAACGGCTAATCACAGCACAGGCCTCTTTGTTATTTATAATCGTCACACGTAATTTCAATCACTGTAGTCCAACACTGCAATCCAACACTGCATCCAAATAATGCCGGCGTGGTAGACGCGGAATCTCAATAACGGCACATAAATATCACTGAATCACTCTGTTAATTATACTTTCTCACTTTCCCGTATAATACTAACACAAAGGGGTTGAACCGCGGCGATGGCCACTCCCTTTGTCGGTAATTTCTATCAATTGCTGGCTTCTGCTCAGCTCTGCCCGCCTCGCGGGAACCTACAACACGCACTGGCATGACTCAACTCTCGCTCTCGCGACCCGACACACTAATCGATAGTTGCCCTGTCGACCTGTGTGAGTGCAAACCTAGTAGTAAGGGCCTGCGGACCCCTTACACCTGCCAGCACTTTCGTTTGGCAAGTCACATCATCTTTTAGAGGGAAACATTCCACGTGGGAAAAATATATCTAAAAACAAAGATGATGATGTGACTTACTAAACGAAAGCGCTGGCAGGTCGATAGACACACAAACATACACACAAACACAAACATACACACAAAATTCAAGCTTTCGCAACGAACAGTTGCTTCATCAGGAAAGAGGGAAGGAGAGGGAAAGACGAAAGGATGTGGGTTTTAAGGGAGAGGGTAAGGAGTCATTCCAATCCCGGGAGTGGAAAGACTTACCTTAGGGGGAAGAAAGGACAGGTATACATTCGCACACACACCCATATCCAACCGCACATACACAGACACAAGCAGATATTTGTAAAGCCAAAGAGTTTCGGCAGAGATGTCAGTCGAGGCAGAAGTACAGAGGCAAAGATGTTGTTGAAAGACAGGTGAGGTATGAGCGGCGGCAACTTGAAATTAGCGGAGGTTGAAGCCTGGTGGATAACGAGAAGAGAGTATATACTGAAGGGCAAGTTCCCATCTCCAGAGTTCTGACGGGTTGGTGTTAGTGGGAAGTATCCAGATAACCCGGACGGTGTAACACTGTGCCAAGATGTGCTGGCCGTGCACCAAGGCATGTTGAGCCACAGGGTGATCCTCATTATCAGCTGCCACCCATTCCACATCAAACGGTCCCTTCCCTACAGCCTAGGTCTTCGTGGCAAATGAATCTGCTCCAGTCCGGAATCCCTGAATCATTACACCAACAATCTGAAAACAGCTTTCGCATCCCGCAACTACCCTCCCGACCTGGTACAGAAGCAAATAACCAGAGCCACTTCCTCATCCCCTCAAGCCCAGAACCTCCCACAGAAGAACCACAAAAGTGCCCCAGTTGTGACAGGATACTTTCCGGGACTGGATCAGATTCTGAATGTGGCTCTCCAGCAGGGATACGACTTCCTCAAATCCTGCCCTGAAATGAGATCCATCCTTCATGAAATCCTCCCCACTCCACCAAGAGTGTCTTTCCGCCGTCCACCTAACCTTCGTAACCTCTTAGTTCATCCCTATGAAATCCTCAAACCACCTTCCCTACCCTCTGGCTCCTACCCTTGTAACCGCCCCCAGTGTAAAACCTGTCCCATACACCCTCCCACCACCACCTACTCCAGTCCTGTAACCCGGAAGGTGTACACAATCAAAGGCAGAGCCACGTGTGAAAGCACCCACGTGATTTACCAACTGACCTGCCTACACTGTGAAGCTTTCTATGTGGCAATGACCAGCAACAAACTGTCCATTCGCATGAATGGACACAGACAGACAGTGTTTGTTGGTAATGAGGATCACCCTGTGGCTCAACATGCCTTGGTGCACGGCCAGCACATCTTGGCACAGTGTTACACCGTCCGGGTTATCTGGATACTTCCCGCTAACACCAACCTGTCAATACTCTGGAGATGGGAACTTGCCCTTCAGTATATCCTCTCTTCTCGTTATCCGCCAGGCCTCAACCTCCGCTAATTTCAAGTTGCCGCTGCTCCTACGTCACCTGTCTTTCAACAACATCTTTGCCTCTGTACTTCTGCCTCGACTGACATCTCTGCCGAAACTCTTTGCCTTTACAAATGTCCGCTTGTGTCTGTGTATGTGCGGTTGGATATGGGTGTGTGTGCGAGTGTATACCTGTCCTTTTTCCCCCTAAGGTAAGTCTTTCCGCTCCCGGTATTGGAATGACTCCTTACCCTCTCCCTTAAAACCCACATCCTTTCGTCTTTCCCTCTCCTTCCCTCTTTCCTGATGAAGGTTGGTTGCGAAAGCTTGAATTTTGTGTGTATGTTTGTGTGTCTATCGACCTGCCAGCGCTTTCGTTTGGTAAGTCACATCATCTTTGTTTTTTATATATATATATATATATATATATATATATAAAAAAAAAACCAAAGATGTGGTGACTTACCGAACAAAAGCGCTGGCAGGTCGATAGACACACAAACAAACACAAACATACACACAAAATTCAAGCTTTCGCAACAAACTGTTGCCTCATCAGGAAAGAGGGAAGGAGAGGGGAAGACGAAAGGAAGTGGGTTTTAAAGGAGAGGGTAAGGAGTCATTCCAATCCCGGGAGCGGAAAGACTTACCTTAGGGGGAAAAAAGGACAGGTATACACTCGCACACACGCACATATCCATCCACACATACAGACACAAGCAGACATATTTAAAGACAAAGAGTTTGGGCAGAGATGTCAGTCGAGGCAGAAGTGTAGAGGCAAAGAAGTTGTTGAAAGACAGGTGAGGTATGAGTGGCGGCAACTTGAAATTAGCGGAGATTGAGGCCTGGCGGATGACGAGAAGAGAGGATATACTGAAGGGCAAGTTCCCATCTCCGGAGTTCGGATAGGTTGGTGTTGGTGGGAAGTATCCAGATAACCCGGACGGTGTAACACTGTGCCAAGATGTGCTGGCCGTGCACCAAGGCATGTTTAGCCACAGGGTGATCCTCATTACCAACAAACACTGTCTGCCTGTGTCCATTCATGCGAATGGACAGTTTGTTGCTGGTCATTCCCACATAGAATGCGTCACAGTGTAGGCAGGTCAGTTGGTAAATCACGTGGGTGCTTTCACACGTGGCTCTGCCTTTGATCGTGTACACCTTCCGGGTTACAGGACTGGAGTAGGTGGTGGTGGGAGGGTGCATTGGACAGGTTTTGCATCGGGGGCGGTTACAAGGATAGGAGCCAGAGGGTAGGGAAGGTGGTTTGGGGCTTTCATAGGGATGAACTAACAGGTTACGAAGGTTAGGTGGACGGCGGAAAGACACTCTTGGCGGAGTGGGGAGGATTTAATGAAGGATGGATCTCATTTCAGGGCAGGATTTGAGGAAGTCGTATCCCTGCTGGAGAGCCACATTCAGAGTCTGGTCCAGTCCCGGAAAGTATCCTGTCACAAGTGGGGCACTTTTGTGGTTCTTCTGTGGGGGATTCTGGGTTTGAGGGGACGAGGAAGTGGCTCTGGTTATTTGCTTCTGTACCAGGTCGGGAGGGTAGTTGCGGGATGCGAAAGCTGTTTTCAGGTTGTCGGTGTAATGATTCAGGGATTCCGGACTGGAGCAGATTCGTTTGCCACGAAGACCTAGGCTGTAGGGAAGGTACCGTTTGATGTGGAATGGGTGGCAGCTGTCATAATGGAGGTACTGTTGCTTGTTGGTGGGTTTGATGTGGACGGACGTGTGAAGTTGGCCATTGGACAGGTGGAGGTCAACGTCAAGGAAAGTGGCATGGGATTTGGAGTAGGACCAGGTGAAACTGATGGAACCAAAGGAGTTGAGGTTGGAGAGGAAATTCTGGAGTTCTTCTTCACTGTGAGTCCAGATCATGAAGATGTCATCAATAAATCTGTACCAAACTTTGGGTTGGCAGACTTGGGTAACCAAGAAGGCTTCCTCTAAGCGACCCATGAATAGGCTGGCATACGAGGGGGCCATCCTGGTACCCTTGGCTGTTCCCTTTAATTGTTGGTATGTCTGGCCTTCAAAAGTGAAGAAGTTGTGGGTCAGGATGAAGCTGGCTAAGGTGATGAGGAAAGAGGTTTTAGGTAGGGTGGCAGGTGATCGGCGTGAAAGGAAATGCTCCATCGCAGCGAGGCCCTGGACGTGCGGAATATTTGTGTATAAGGACGTGGCATCAATGGTTACAAGGATGGTTTCCGGGGGTAACAGATTGGGTAAGGATTCCAGGCGTTCAAGGAAGTGGTTGGTGTCCTTGATGAAGGATGGGAGACTGCATGTAATGGGTTGAAGGTGTTGATCTACGTAGGCAGAGATACGTTCTGTGGGGGCTTGGTAACCAGCTACAATGGGGCGGCCGGGATGATTGGGTTTGTGGATTTTAGGAAGAAGGTAGAAGGTAGGGGTACGGGGTGTCGGTGGGGTCAGGAGGTTGATGGAGTCAGGTGAAAGGTTTTGCAGGGGGCCTAAGGTTCTGAGGATTCCTTGAAGCTCCGCCTGGACATCGGGAATGGGGTTACCTTGGCAAACTTTGTATGTGGTGTTGTCTGAAAGCTGACGCAGTCCCTCAGCCACATACTCCCGACGATCAAGTACCACGGTCGTGGAACCCTTGTCCGCCGGAAGAATGACGATGGATCGGTCAGCCTTCAGATCACGGATAGCCTGGGCTTCAGCAGTGGTGATGTTGGGTGTAGGATTAAGGTTTTTTAAGAAGGATTGAGATGCAAGGCTGGAAGTCAGAAATTCCTGGAAGGTTTGGAGAGGGTGATTTTGAGGAAGAGGAGGTGGGTCCCGCTGTGACGGAGGACGGAACTGTTCCAGGCAGGGTTCAATTTGGATGGTGTCTTGAGGAGTCGGATCATTAGGAGTAGGATTAGGATCATTTTTCTTCGTGGCAAAGTGATACTTCCAGCAGAGAGTACGAGTGTAGGACAGTAAATCTTTGACGAGGGCTGTTTGGTTGAATCTGGGAGTGGGGCTGAAGGTGAGGCCTTTGGATAGGACAGAGGTTTCGGATTGGGAGAGAGGTTTGGAGGAAAGGTTAACTACTGAATTAGGGTGTTGTGGTTCCAGATTGTGTTGATCGGAATTTTGAGGTTTTGGAGGGAGTGGAGCTGGAAGTGGGAGATTGAGTAGATGGGAGAGACTGGGTTTGTGTGCAATGAGAGGAGGTTGAGGTTTGCTGGAAAGGTTGTGATATATATATATATATATATATATATATTCCAGTTCTTCAAATCCAGGTATCTACAAACTTTCTCATGGCCATTGCAATAAATTTTATATCAGCCGAACAGACAGGAAGGAATTTTGAAATCAGATTTAAAAAACACACATGAAGTGGCAAAAGCAACCAATCAGCATTCAACATGCATTTAAAAAGCCAAGCACATAAATCAGAAGATATTGAAAATAACTGAAGAATTCTACACAAAGTATGTAAAGGACATACATTGAATATTTTGGAGGAAAAAATTGACACTCATACAGAAAAATACCCAAAAGACATCTTCAATGAACAAACAAATAAGAAAAGAGCGTATTTTATGTAAAGATCACAAAATGGTATCTCTGAAAAATTAAACATAATCACTGACTTTCTGCAAAACAGAAATTCCATTGAAAACATATAGCATAACTGGAGCTGAAGTAGTCAAAAAGCTTTGCAAGATCACACAAATAATAAATAAACATATAGATAAAACAATCATATCACAACAAAAAGATAAGGCATTTATGCTCCAATATTTCATATGGACGATATCGTACCAACTAAGATGTAAGCATAAGGTGGCATTTGCAGACATGTACTAACATAGATATAAAGAACGATATTATACATATAATACCATCTTCCCAGGTAAACTTGGTAATGGCAAAAAGCCAAAACAAGCTTGTCATGTAACTTGTGTCACTGTGAGTAAATAAATAAATAGTGCAACAACAAACTTGTACTTAAAATAAGGAAATAAGAAATAAAATAAAAGTTAATATTAATTGTTAAAGTTTCTTAAGTGCTATGTACGGTTGCAGGGTTGATGATATCAGGATATTCTAAAGCTTATGAAGCCTTACAAGATAAATCATATGCTGAGAGAGCTATTAAGGCAGCAAATTTCATAAAGGAACACTTATACAATCCCCAAACTCAGACTCTGTTACGAAGTTGCTACAGAGGTGAAGATGGCAGTGTAGTTCAAATGTAAGTTTTACTATCATAAAGTTTGAGTTGTATATTTATTTAATAATTTCGTAGTTGTTTGCCAACCTTGCATGTTGAAATCGCTTAGTTTTCTGTTGAAAAAATTATTAACCACATATGTTTTAGGTGTGAGACTACTTCAGTAACAAATGAAAATGAGTGTTTTATTCATTGAAAAAATAAGTGTGAATTCTGGCAGTCAAGGCCTTTTCTAAAGCAGTCTCTTTCAATTGTATACAGTTGGCCGACAATTATGCGATGTCTGGAAGTTACGCCACCTTTTACCATGTATGAAGCAGGAAGTTTATCTGTGAATTCTTTTAGGTCAGGTGTATCAGTGTGGTTTATTCTGGTGCATGATCAGTTTTGACCATCAGAGTTACTTGTGGTCAACATTTATAATAATTTTTTTCTAAGACATGGAATGTTTAGGCTAAAAGTCTGCTGGCAACAAGGATGAGAACTGGTCACAATTGTGTTATTAACTTTGGGCCAAATCTAGTTGGAATTGGCCCCTCTCACTTGCTTCCCTATGTGGGAGCCTTTAGGGCAATTGCTGGATTTCTTTTATAGCTGCTTTCATACATTATTTTGTTGACGGCTTTATTTGTAGCTCATGTGATTCTCTTCTTACCAGATCGATTTTGATGGTGTCCAAGTATTGTGAAACTAGCTTTTTCATAACTGTTGACGTCAAACAGTTTATTGTTTTTAAACTACGAACAGAAGTGTTATCATCAGAACAGGTAACAAAGCACAACTTCTCGTAAGAGAAAGATTCAGTGTTTCAGCAGTAGAGTGGAAGGACATATTACATGAAAGTGTAAGAAGGTGAACACAAGGCCAAGAATGGAGAGCTTTGGGAAGAGTACATTATATAACAGAAGGGATGGGAGGGCCACTGCCAGGTCCACCTCTAATAAGCAGTAATTACTGCAAGCTGCATTAATGCAATTTACCATGGACAAAATGTTTGTTTCCTAGTCAACATAGTGCAACGGGATACTCAGGATTCTTTTTTTGCAATGAGATGTTGTTATTCTGTTAGTTAAGTTAGGGTTCAATCACTCTGTCCCCTGAAACTTTGCGTATTTTCTTTTGACTCATGTTAGTCTTGATGGCATACCAACAAGAAATCTACAGCTTCGCTGACTGATTTGCTTTTTTACTCATAAAATTTTGATACATTTAAACCTCCATTCATTTTCCTATCATGGTGCATTAATCACCTATGTTGCGACACTTTGCAGCCATCTCTGAAAATGCTGGATGGGCATGTGCCTTGCCCACCTGCTCAGGGCCATAGCACCCACAGTTGGTTTTCCAGACCACTCTTGCTTTCATATAGCATCAAAACACTTTGCCACTGTGAATCTTTAACAGGTAACTTCTTATATACAGTGGAAATTCAATTTTATGTTCTTCAATTTTATGCTTTTTGCGATTCTATACCGTAAATTTATAACCCCGGTCAAAAACCCATAAGATCAGTGCTAAAAATGTTACATTCTTCCTAGTAAGGTTCACCTTGATTCTACATTCTTACTCAACGTCTCACTTGACTTTGCCCTGTTTTCTTCCTATTAACATTTGATATGACTGAACAGTTATATAAGTGGCATAAAAGACAGATGGTTTGCACTATGGGTGGTGGTGGAGTGAAGGGAATATTTTAGGTCATTGTGGGATTTGGGAGAGGAAACGCTTATATAATCCATGATTGGCATTGCCAACACAGCTTGCAATGTTTAGCTTCATTTTGCAGTTATGATACAACTACTGCTAAACTGTGGCAGCAATGGAAAAACAGGGCAGTTGATGTGAAGTGTTCTGGACTGAGTCAATATATGATGAAGGAGCCCAGCTGCCACCTTTTCCTGTGCCACTTGTAACTCAGTCCTTTCTTTTCTCATGTATTTCCGATGTACTGTATTCAGCAACAATATCAGTTATCAACCTTTTAAATTCAGACACGGGGTCCGAAGAAAGGAAACGTCCATTTCTGGCTAGTGAGCTCGTATTGGCTAGTGACTTGTTACATCACCCACTAGTCAGTGCAGTCACCACACAACACTGACACTCATAAAATGAGCTCTCCTGCTAAATGTGTGGAGAGGGGGAGTGACCCTTCAACAACAGGAGTGCAGGTAGGGGTGAAGCATTTTGTGAAGTGCTGAAAATATACTTTTTGTGCAGATCATGTGCTACGGCAGAGATATCACATGGAAATAGAGCAAGGGTTTTGCAACAGCACATTTTAAAGACTTCTATGTTCACATCTGACATGAAACAGTTCAACAACTACATAAACTACTCTTGTAATTACTTTGCACCACACACTGTTGACAGTAATGATTGGCAGCAATGATAGAAGGCACGAAGCAAAACTGTAGCACCTGAGATTTCTTTTAAATTTGCATTTTACACAGTGTATGGAAATTCACTGAGCCAACTTCTAATAAGCTTGTAACATCAACTTGGGAAGTAAGCTCATTTTTCATATCTCTCATTGAGAGAAGGAAACACCCTTTCACAGTACTCCTCAGTTTTCAGTTTAGCTCACAATGTTCATCAATTTTGCTTTTTTCTGAATGTGCCCAAAGGAAAGAGCTCTCAAAAACCCATTTTGACATAGAATTTGTTGTGATAGCATGTTGGAATATAGCTCAATTACCTTGCCCCCCCCCCCCCCCCCCCCCCCCCGCCTCCTCCATGAACCATGGACCTTGCCATTGGTGGGAAGGCTTGCGTGCCTCAGCGATACAGATAGCCGTACTGTAGGTGCAACCACAACGGAGGGGTATCTGTTGAGAGGCCAGACAAACGTGTGCTTCCTGAAGAGGGGCAGAAGCCTTTTCAGTAGTTGCAGGGACAACAGTCTGAGTGATTGACTGATCTGGCCTGGTAACGCTAACCAAAACGGCCTTGCTGTTCTGGTACTGCGAACAGCTGAAAGCAAGGGGAAACTATGGCCGTAATTTTTCCCGAGGGCATGCAGCTTTACTGTATGGTTAAATGATGATGGCGTCCTCTTGGGTAAAACATTCCGGAGGTAAAATAGTCCCCCATTTGGATCTCCGGGCGGGGACTACTCAAGAGGATGTCGTTATCAGGAGAAAGAAAACTGGCGATCTATGGATCGAAGCGTGGAATGTCAGATCCCTTAATAGGGCAGATAGGTTAGAAAATTTAAAAAGGGAAATGGATAGGTTAAAGTTAGATATAGTAGGAATTAGTGAAGTTCGGTGGCAGGAGGAACAAGACTTTTGGTCAGGTGATTACAGGGTTATAAATACAAAATCAAATAGGGGTAATGGAGGAGTAGGTTTAATAATGAATAAAAAAATAGGAGTGCGGGTTAGCTACTACAAACAGCATAGTGAACGCATTATTGTGCCCAAGATAGACACAAAGCCCATGCCTACTACAGTAGTACAAGTTTATATGCCAACTAGCTCTGCAGATGATGAAGAAATAGATGAAATGTATGACGAGATAAAAGAAATTATTCAGGTAGTGAAGGGAGACGAAAATTTAATAGTCATGGGTGACTGGAATTCGTCAGTAGGAAAAGGGAGAGAAGGAAACGTAGTAGCTGAAAATGGATTGGGGGTAAGAAACGAAAGAGGAAGCCGCCTAGTAGAATTTTGCACAGAGCACAACTTAATCATAGCTAACACTTGGTTCAAGAATCATAAAAGAAGATTGTATACATGGAAGAAGCCTGGAGATACTAAAAGGTATCAGATAAACTATATAATGGTAAGACAGAGATTTAGGAACCAGGTTTTAAATTGTAAGACATTTCCAGGGGCAGATGTGGACTCTGACCACAATCTATTGGTTATGAACTTTAGATTAAAACTGAAGAAACTGCAGATTAAAACTGAAGAAACTGCAAAACTGTGGGAATTAAAGGCGATGGGACCTGGATAAACTGAAAGAACCAGAGGTTGTACAGAGTTTCAGGGAGAGCATAAGGGAACAATTGACAGGAATGGGGGAAAGAAATACTGTAGAAGATGAATGGGTAGCTCTGAGGGATGAAGTAGTGAAGGCAGCAGAGGATCAAGTAGATAAAAAGACGAGGGCTAGTAAAAATCCTTGGTTGACAGAAGAAATATTGAATTTAATTGATGAAAGGAGAAAATATAAAAATGCAGTAAATGAAGCAGGCAAAAAGGAATACAAACGTCTGAAAAATGAGATCGACAGGAAGTGCAAAATGGCTAAGCAGGGATGGCTAGAGGATGTAGAGGCTTATCTCACTAGGGGTGAAATATATACTGCCTACAGGAAAATTAAAGAGACCTTTGGAGAAAAGAGAACCACTTGTATGAATATCAAGAGCTCAGATGGAAACACAGTTCTAAGCAAAGAAGGCAAAGCAGAAAGGTGGAAGGAGTATGTAGACGGCCTATACAAGGGCTATGTACTTGAGGACAATATTATGGAAATAGAAGAGGCTGTAGATGAAGATGAAATGGGAGATACAATACTGCATGAAGAGTTTGACAGAGCACTGAAAGACCTGAGTTGATACAAAGCTCCGGGAGTAGACAACATTCCATTAGAACTACTGACAGCCTTGGGAGAGCCAGTCCTGACAAAACTCTACCATCTGGTGAGCAAGATGTATCAGACAGGCGAAATACCCTCAGACTTCAAGAAGAATATAATAATTCTAATCCCAAAGAAAGCAGGTGTTGACAGATGTGAAAATTACCGAACTATCAGTTTAATAAGTCATGGCTGCGAAATACTAACGTGAATTCTTTACAGAGGAATGGAAAAACTAGTAGAAGCCGATCTCAGGGAAGATCAGTTTGGATTCCGTAGAAATATCGGAACATGTGAGGTAATACTGACCCTACGACTTATAATAGAAGCTAGATTAAGGAAAGGCAAACCTACTTTTCTAGCATTTGTAGACTTAGAGAAAGCTTTTGACAATGTTGACTGGAATACTCTCTTTCAAATTCTGAAGGTGGCAGGGGTAAAATACAGGGAGCGAAAAGCTATTTACAGTTTGTACAGAAACCAGATGGCAGTTATAAGAGTCGAGGGACATTAAAGGGAAGCAGTGGTTGGGAAGGGAGTGAGACAGGGTTGTAGCCTCTCCCCGATGTTATTCAATCTGTATATTGAGCAAGCAGTAAAGGAAACAAAAGAAAAATTCAGAATAGGTATTAAAATCCATGGAGAAGAAATAAAAACTTTGAGGTTCGCTGATGACATTGTAATTCTGTCAGAAACAGCAAAGGACTTGGAAGAGCAGTTGAACGGAATGGATAGTGTCTTGAAAGGAGGATATAAGATGAACATCAAGAAAAGCAAAACGAGGATAATGGAATGTAGTCAAATTAAGTCGGGTGATGCTGAGGGAATTAGATTAGGAAATGAGGCACTTAAAGTAGTAAAGGAGTTTTGCTATTTGGGGAGCAAAATAACTGATGATGGTCGATGTAGAGAGGATATCAAATGTAGACTGGCAATGGCAAGGAAAGCGTTTCTGAAGAAGAGAAATTTGTTAACATCGAGTATAGGTTTAAGTGTCAGGAAGTCGTTTGTGAAAGTATTTGTATGGAGTGTAGCCATGTATGGAAGTGAAACGTGGACGATAAATAGTTTGGACAAGAAGAGAATAGAAGCTTTTGAAATGTGGTGCTACAGAAGAATGCTGAAGATTAGATGGGTAGATCACATAACTAATGAGGAAGTATTGAATAGGATTGGGGAGAAGAGAAGTTTGTGGCACAACTTGACTAGAAGAAGGGATTGGTTGGTAGGACATGTTCTGAGGCATCAAGGGATCACCAGTTTAGTATTGGAGGGCAGCGTGGAGGGTAAAAATCGTAGAGGGAGACCAAGAGATGAATACACTAAGCAGATTCAGAAGGATGTAGGTTGCAGTAGGTACTGGGAGATGAAGAAGCTTACACAGGATAGAGTAGCATGGAGAGCTGCATCAAACCAGTCTCAGGACTGAAGACCACAACAACAACAACCTTGCACCGTGATACCAATTTCAATTTTTTGCTGAGTTTTTACTAGCTGTAACACATCTGTGATTTTTGAATAAATGATGAAATTCATTACCACACATTATTGTATAAACATTGTATTGCACATTTAACTTTCTTCATTTGTACAACTTTTATACAATGTATTGAAGAGGATTATGGTTTTTAATCATATATGCCAATTACATATTGTTTTGTTCGTATTTTGGAGGTTTTAACATTTTCCTCGGTTCTGAGTTTCCATCAGTTTTGTGTTTTTTGTCTGGACCACACAAAAACGTACAGTAGGGGTTTCATTGTGCAGGATGTCCCATTCAAACCTCCCTGATTTCTAAGACCCAGGCAAAAAAAAAAAAAAAAATGAATAAATAAATAAAAACAAAGAAAATACCTGTAGTAGATGCTACAGTGAAAAATGCACCACATTGTAGAGCATCTCAAAGAATTTATTTGTTTATCATCAATATACCTCTACATGTGAACCATTTGTAGCACAAAGAATATCGAGTCTATATTCAATTTCTTGCCAAGTTCTTTGTAACATTTCCTCTGTTATTGTTGCAATCACATTAGTGATACAATGTCCCAATGTGGGAATATCGTCCACTTTGGTTGCATACACGCGGTCCTTCATTAATCCCCACATGAAGAAATCAAGTGGCGTAATGTCAGGTGAACGTGGTGGCTAGGCAATGGGTCCTCCACATCCGAACCAATGATTGGGAAATTTCGTATCCAGGAACTTGCGAACAGCTGTTGACCAATGCGGTGGTGCTCCATCTTGTTGAAATATGATGTTGGGTTGCAAGTCTTGTATCTGAGGGTACACAAACTGCTCCAACATGTCCAGATACACTGACCCATTCACTGTTTGCTCTGCAAAGAAGAACAGTCCAACAATCCTGTTGTGCATTAGCCCGCACCAGATGTTTAGTTTAGGTCTATCACAAACATGTTCATTGACAACGTGCAGGTTTTGTGATCCCCAAATTCAAACATTATGCCTATTAACCCTTCCTGATAGATGAAAGGTTGCCTCATCTGAGAATAAACATCTTTCCAGGAAGTTGGCATCCATATCAATACGCTACAGCATATCCACAGCAAATTGTTGTCGGCGTGGTTTGTCGTTCGGCGTCAGATGTTGCGGAATTTGCACTTTGTAAGCACACATACAAAGACGCTAGTGAACTACATGATGCAATGTTGATCGAGGTACATCATGTTGCCTAGATGCTTGACAGATTGACTTACTTGGGCTTCTGAGAAACTTTTTTCTGATGTCCTCCACTGTCTCTTCTGAAACTCCATAAAGTGCACTGCCAGAATGTTTCAGAACACTTCCTGTTGCCAGAAACTTCCTACACCATTCCTTAATTGTTTTCACATCAGGTGGATCACATTCATACACATGACGATAATTTCTTTGCACAGTAATCGGCAATTTTGTTTCTGCAAATCACACCACTGCTTGTGATCTCTGCTGTGGAGTCGCCATTTTCGCTTCATGCGACCTTGCTGCACTCTGGCGACGATACTTGGCACTTCTGATGTGGGAATATAAATTCTGTGAGATTCTCTACAATGTGGTGCAATTTCTGTTTTCGTATCTACTGTGGTTTTTCTCTCCTGGGTCCTTGAAATCAGGGAGATTTGAGTGGGACACCCTGTGTATATGAAATAGCCACTTTCCACTCTCATAAATAACGTTGTGCACAATTGCCAGAATAGCAGTGCCGGAGTAATATTAATTAATATATCTGCCATTTAATAGTTTACTATTTCCTTAATGTTTATGTGAATGGAGCTAAGTTTGCTTTAGTTACTGGAAAAGTTTTATCTCAACTGCAATTAAACTTTGGTAGCTAGAAGTTTTATAACAGAACCGGCAGTAGAACATGACCTCTAACTGCCTGTTTAAGATTCCTTGGAAAGATTGTTGTTCACAATAGAGTCTGGAAACTTGGTACAGCTGCATTATTTAATGAAGGTAATCAAGCACTGTAATTAGAACTCTTTATTAACAAATACAAATGATACTTAACCTAATATGAAATTTAGTTTTTAGTGAATAACTTGAAAACTAATAGAGTTTGCTTAATGGAGTCATGTAGTTAATGTTTTTACATTAACCTAAGGCAACATAAGAATTTTCATCTTTCTGAATCTAATATTTAGCACCTTCATTTTCTTGTAAAAATGCCGATTTTGACCAAAATATTGCCCTGATCAAATTGAGACTTGTAACTTTTGATTGTGACACATTTGCACATTCTGAGCAATTTTTAGCTTACAGTTTCGTTATTTAGTGCCACCTATTTTTTCTTAAAATAACATATTCATTTGATGATTCTGAGACTTCACAATGTTAACATTAATATACTGAAGCATACACTGACAAAGTTTGGAAAAGTTACTTTAATTTTTAGTTTCATTCTTAGAGTATGGCACAATAATTTATATGCTATGCACAGGCACTTTATGACAACATGGCACTAGTAGTAGTGAACTGGGATAAGTCCCAGCACAGTTGCACTTGCTCACCTCCGTATCTCTCACAATGATGATACAGTGCTTGTTTGCTATAGGATGTCTCCTGCCAGAAGCCACCCAGCACCCTTGAACAGGCCACCAAAATCAATATGCACTTACAGTAAAGGTGTTGAGTCATTGACAGGCACATGAACAAGACTGAAAAATTTGCTAGCTTTTGGACAAATCCTTTCTCAAGCTAGAATGTTCTCTCTCTCTCTCTCTCTCTCTCTCTCTCTCTCTCTCTCTCTCTCTCTCTCTCTGTATGGCTGCTCTATGCCAGCACAATATATTAATTATGTTTATTCTGTATCGTGTTCATTGTGGCTGTCTAGTTCTTGCACTCAAGGAATAGTACTTGAGATCAAGCAATTCATATCTTATTGAACATATTCTGTTTATTTTTCATGTAGCATAGCTTTGTAAAACTTCAGAAAATGAAATACATTTCCCATATTAAGCACATCTTTCAGTAAATGGTCAACATACAAAAGGTTTGTACTTTGACCAGGCCAGAAGTGAATGTGCAGTTTCTTATGATGTATTCTGGTTTTGCAGTTCAAGTCCAATTTCTGGTTTTCTGGATGACTATGCATTTGTTGTCCAAGGCTTGCTGGACTTGTATGAAGCTAGTCTGGATGACAGGTGGCTAGAATGGGCAGAGAAACTTCAAGATCAACAAGATAAGTTGTTTTGGGACACTGAAAGTGCTGGATATTTCACTTCACCGGCAACTGATGCTTCAGCAATTCTCAGGTTAAAGGAAGGTAAGTTTCAACTTCCCTTGGGTCAGTATAGTGAGTTTGGCATCCATAGACATGGGCTCAGTATCTTGTGACATTAATGTATCTGTATACCTATAACTATCAGAGGACATGAAGTATGTAGTGTATAAACTCTTCTATTCCAAAATAGTGTCTGTGGTGCTGGGAAAAAAGTTTTCTGTTTTAAACATATCAGTTTCTCAACTTATCCAAGATACGAGAGAAGCAGTTGCCACAAGATAACCACTTTATTCATAGTGTTCTCATTGTTCATTTTTTATGTGAGATAAATAGTGACCTGTTCAATAGCAAGTTTTTCATCAGTTGTCATAGTCAGGCATTACAAGATTTAAGTTATGTGTATACACTGGAATGACATAACTGTATAATTTATTAAAATTTACAGGAATTTTCATTAACATTAAGGCTGTTCTGCAGTATTGTGAACTATTTATGAAACAATGTTGACATTTAATGAAGTGATAATCAAGTATAAATTTATTATAAATTAAACTAAACTGGTTTTATGGATGTACAGAGAAATACAGAATAATCTTGACACAAGTATCAATAAACTACACTGATGAGTTAAACATTATAACCTACCCACCCTGAGATTAATGCCACTCGGTAGGGTTGCAGGCACATGACATGGTAAGGAAAGTATATAAGTGGAGCAAAGACAAACAAGGAATCATTCTAGTGATGATATGGGCTGCAAATGGAGAAATCCACTGGCATAAATGACTTTAACAAAGGGAATAATGACAATATTATGAAAAGGATAGATTGATACTCTCCATATAGTGGAGATGTTGAGTCGTAGATAGTCACAATGAAAAGACTGTCAAAGAAGTAAGCTCTTGGCCAAAAGGCCTTCTTTTGAATTAGACCCCCCCACTCCCCCCCCCCCCCCCCTCCACACACACACACACACACACACACACACACACACACACACACACACACACGTCCGCAGCTCGTGGTCTCGCGGTCGCGTTCTTGCTTCCCAAGCACGGGTTCCTGTCGGGGATTTTCACCTGCCTTGAGATGACTGGGTGTTTGTGTTGTCCTCATCATTTCATCCTCATTCATGAAAGTGGCAAAATTGTGCTGAGCAACAGTTGGGAATTTTTACGGGCGCTGATAACCGAGAAGTTGAGTGCCGCACAAACCAAACGTCATCATCATCATCATCATCCACACACACACACACACACACACACACACACTCACTCACTCACTCACTCACTCACTCACTCACTCACTCACTCACTCGCGTGCGTGCGTGCGTGCAAATACAACTCACATGCACATGACCACTGTCTCTGGTTGCTGAGCCAGAGATAGCGGTCGTGTGTGTGAGCTACATTTATGTAAGTATGTGTGTGTATGATGTCTAATTCAGAAGAAGACCTTTTGGTCAAAAGCTTACATGTTTGACAGTCTTTTTGTTGTGCCTATCTGTCACTCAGCATCTCTGCTATACGGTGAGCAGCAATGTGTTCTTTGTATAATTTTGTCATTATTCCCTCCTGGATTTTCCATTATTTGATTGACAAAGGGAAGTTTATTATGGCCTGATACCTGAGGATGAGCGTCTTGAAAAGTGAATTTGGTTGTTCCCAGTGAAGCCATGAGCAGATAACAAGGTGTTGGATGTCCACACCTCATCAGACAGGTGAGGTGGTCAGAGGCTTGCCTGCTGGATAGGTGGTGACCTGTGCCATATCCGATGACAGAGTACAATGCTTTTGCAGGCACAAGTGTTTTGGAGCATGTTCAGCCCCCATTGTTCAGCATTGGGCTCTGTGGCAGATGACTCCTACGTGTTCCCTTGTTGACCCACTGAGATCATCAGTTATGATTGATCTGTGGAGCAAGGGAAATATGTCACCTGGATAGATGAATCATCTTTCTGGTTACACGAGATTAATGTTTGTGTCAGCACACACCATCGTCCATATGAACAGCTGCTCAAAATAATGCACAGTGCTACAGATGTAGGTGGTTGGGGTCAGTGTTATGCTATGGGGAACATTTGCCTGGGCTTCCACGAGACATACATTGGTAATCAGAAAAGGCAACTTGACAGCTGTGTGCTACATGAACATTATTGTGGACCAGTTGCACCCCTTCACACTTGATGTATTTCCTAACGGCTTCCAGCAGGATAACTCTGCATGTTACAAGGTCACAATTGTGCTACAGTGGTTTGAGCAGCTTGATAGTGAACTCATATTGATGCCTTGGTCAACAAATTATCTTGATATTAATCCTATGGAATACGTGTGGGACACTACCACTAGCCGTTTCCTTGCCCGCAAACCACTGGCTGATAATTTATGGAATTGCATAATCTGCCCATAGACATCTGGTGTCATACGTATGTCTCTGGAAACCTATGAAGGATTTGTTGAAACTGTATCACGGAACTGCTGTTAGCATTCCAAAGGTGGACCATCATGCTATTAAGCAGGTGGTCATAATGTTTTGCCTCATCAGTATATATCCCAACCTTCAATTATGTTTCCTCCATTACTTCATTAAGGGGACCACACCGTGGTTCAGGTAGAAAAAAATCGATTTTCTGTTTTCATCATATTTCGATAGATTAAGGTTTTATTTAAGTACTCTGAAAAGGATTTTGCTGAAAAAAAATTTTTTTTGAGCATTTAAAGACCATTTTCGTACCGCGTGTGTTTATGTGCCACGCCCACTTTTCTGTCACCAACTTTTCTGCATACATTTTAGATCTTTATATCGCCTTCATTGCACATTAGGGATTTTTTTTTTTTTTTACTCCGGAGTGTGTTGGCTATCCTTGGAATGCAATGGTTGGTATTCTTTTGTTTCTGCTGTTTGTAAACAACACGCTTTCAAACACGCAGTTAGTTTTGTTCAAGGGTGATTGTGAGTAGTCGTTATACTTAGGTTTGCAGTGCTTGTTTATGTGTGTTTTGTTGTGTTATTGATGATGATGAAACATAAAGGCATTTTCAAGAAACTACAATTTAGAGGAAACAAGTTTAGAAACCTTTCTGTACAAGAGGTTATGTCGCCTGGCAACGATGTTTCTAATTGTAATTCTTCAACAAGTGCATCATCAAAGAAGCTCTCACCATTTCAAGAGAGTTACAATGAATTTACTGTAAGTGACAAGGGGTGCAGTAACATTATTATAAATTTGAGAATATTATCAGATGTAATTTCTAAATTTGTACTACGTAGACAGTGTGGTGAGTCACAAAGTGTGAAAATTTGTGAGAGTGCCAGTGGGAGAAAAGGCCTAGCAATTGCTTTGGATTTAATTTGCACTAAATGCTCAGCTGTGATGTCATTTATGAGTTCTTCAAAACCAGATGCAAGTGGCCTTTATGGAATCAATACTAGATTAGTTTATACCTTACGATCCATTGGCAAGGGCATGGCTGCAGGGAGAACATTTTGTTCAGTGGTGAACTTACATCAACCACCAAATAAATTTGAAAAACTGACTGCAATATTAGAGAAAGCTGCATGTGAGATCAGTGGGGAAAGCATGAAACTGGTTGCTAGGGAAGCAGTGGAAGAAAATAATGGATGTTCAGATATTGTAGTTGCACTTGATGGAAGTTGGCAGAAAAGAGGACATACTTCTCTGAATGGAGTAGTGACTGCCACGAGTGTAGACACCGGTAAAGTGTTGGATGTGGAGATAATGTCTAAATATTCCAAATGTTGTCAATGAACATAAAGAACACAACTGTCTGGCTAATTTTAGAGGAACAAGTGGTGGTATGGAAGTTCATGGAGTACAACAAATATTTCATTGCTCTGTAGAAACAAGAGGCGTACGGTACACCAAATAATTGGGCGATGGTGGCCGTAAGACATACAACAATGTGGTTAACTCTAAGCCGTATGGAGATGCCATTATTAGCAAAATAGAATGTGTAGGCCATGTTCAAAAATGTTTGGGAACAAGGCTGAGAAAACTAGCTGTTGATATGAGAGGAAAAAAATTAGAAGATGGAAAATTGTTAACCAAACAGGGTCGGTTAACTAAAACTGAAATAGAAAACTTGCAGGTATACTATGGGCAGGCAATTAGGAGAAATAAAGAAAATCTGGAGGCAATGAAGAGAGATGTTTGGGATATACTTGTCCATAAGTCCTGTACTGATGATAAGCCATGTCATGGATTTTGTCCATCAGGAGAAAATTTGTGGTGCAAATACAATAGGGCTCAGGCAGCTGGAAAATCTTATTCTCACCAGCATTCTCTTCCTGCTGCTGCTATTACAGTAATAATCCTATTTTCAGAGACTTGGCTCATCCTGACCTCCTAAGGAAATGTCTGCATGGACAGGCACAGAACCCAAATGAATGTTTTAACAGCATAATTTGGAACCGTCTTCCTAAAAACTGTATTTCATGCATGCAATGAAGCTAAAAGTTCATGATGCTGTTATGACATTCAATTGTGGTAATATTGGAAAGTGTTGGGCACTGAAAAAGCTTGGAATTAATCATGGTGAAAATATGATCACTGGGCTGCAACATTGCGAGAAAATGATGATAGCCAATGCAGACAGGTCTGCATCTAACAAGGCCAAGAAAGCAAGACAAACATCCAGTAAGGTGAAAAAGAAGCTGGAAGACCTGCTAGAGGCCAAAGAAGGGTCATCATATGCAGCAGGACAGTTTTAATTAACTGTAAGTAACAAATTTCAAAAGTTTTTCATTGAAGTCAATTTCCCACAAACTAAAATTTTCTGTACACATGCCCCATTATATCAGAAACATTCATAGATAAATGAATGAAATTTTCAGAGACTCTGCATAACATAAAAAGCCACCTCCGGTACTACATTAATTTATATTCCCCCATTAGGAAGTAAAAAAAAAAAACTGCAGAATAAAGGTAATATTTTTTTGTTAATAAATTTAAAGAAGTATTTCTTAAAAACTATAAAATGGATGAAGTAGCTTTTAGTACAGCTGACTCTATTAGCATCATGTAACGTACAGTAAAAATATTAAGGTCCTGCATCAAATAGTTTTTTCATAAATGGGTCAGATACGTGCCTAAATAGGCAGGGTGTGGTCCCCTTAAGTTTACATCTGCTGTCTTAAAAATCTAGGAATAGTGCATGACTCATCTATCCTTCGTAGAGGTGTTGTGGATAAACTCTGGCCACACAAATTTCTTCAAAGTTTCCACATCATGTATGTTTTATATTAATTGCTAGACCACAGCTGTTCTGAAATGCTTTTCTACAGTATTAGTCACCAAATTTTTCATTGTTTACAGTCATCCCGTTGTGCAGCTATTTCCCTCTTTGTCATCATCTTCAGATGTCAAAGTCTTACATTATTTTGTTTCCTTACGGCCAGTTTGAGGAGTAGATCTCCATTGCCATGGAATGAGTCAGTACATGAAATTAACATAGATAAAATAAAGTGTAGACAAATCCTGTGCAGATGAAAAGCTGTGTTTATCAAATATATTACCATATTGAACAATATAACGCAGGAATTAGCTTAAGTTTTTTCCACAAACTCCCTGACAGAATAGGAGTAATCAGAGTAATTCTTGAGGAAATTCTTCAGTTTAGTTGTGAACATGCAAGAATTACTGCTAAGACTTTTAATTTTTGTGGTAGCTTATTGAAAATGGATGTAGCAGTACACTGCACGTCTTTCTGCACAGTAGTTAAGGAGGTGCGATCCAAATGCACAGTGGATTTGTGCTTAGTATTAACTGACGGGTTTCAGATAGATTATATAATGGTAAGACAGAGATTTAGGAACCAGGTTTTAAATTGTAAGACATTTCCAGAAGCAGATGTGGACTCTGACCACAATCTGTTGGTTATGAACTGTAGATTAAAACTGAAGAAACTGCAAAAAGGTGGGAATTTAAGAAGATGGGACCTGGATAAACTGACTAAACCAGAGGTTGTACAGAGTTTCAGGAAGAGCATAAGGGAACAATTGACAGGAATGGGGGAAAGAAATACTGTAGAAGATGAATGGGTAGCTCTGAGGGATGAAGTAGCAGCAGAGGATCAAGTAGGTAAAAAGATGAGGGCTAGTAGAAATCCTTGGGTAACAGAAGAAATATTGAATTTAATTGATGAAAGGAGAAAATATAAAAATGCAGTAAATGAAGCAGGCAAAAAGGAATACAAACATCTGAAAAATGAAATCGACAGGAAGTGCAAAATGGCTAAGCAGGGGTGATTAGAGGACAAATGTAAGGATGTAGATGCTTATCTCACTACGGGTAAGATAGATACTGCCTACAGGAAAATTAAAGAGACCTTTGGAGGAAAGAGAACCACTTGTATGAATATCAAGGGCTCAGATGGAAACCGAGTACTAAGCAAAGAAGGCAAAGCAGAAAGGTGGAAGGAGTATGTAGACGGTCTATACAAGGGCAGTGTGCTTGAGGACAATATTATGAAAATGGAAGAGAATGTAGAGGAAGATGAAATGGGAGATACGATACTGCGTGAAGAGTTTGACAGAGCACTGAAAGACCTGAGTCGAAACAAGGCCCCGGGAGTAGACAACATTCCATTAGAACTACTGACGGCCTTGGGAGAGCTAGTCCTGACAAAACTCTACCATCTGGTGAGCAAGATGTATGAGATGGGCGAAATACCCTCAGACTTCAAGACGAATATAATAATTCCAATCCCAAAGAAAGCAGGTGTTGACAGATGTGAAAATTACTGAACTATCAGTTTAATAAGTCATGGATGCAAAATACTAATGTGAATTCTTTACAGACGAATGGAAAAAGTGGTAGAAGCCGAGTTCGGGGAAGATCATTTTGGATTCCGTAGAAATATTGGAACATGTGAGGCAATACTGACCCTACGACTTATCTTAGAAGCTAGATGAAGGAAAGGCAAACCTATGTTTCTAGCATTTGTAGACGTAGAGAAAGCTTTTGACAATGTTGACTGGAATACTCTCTTTCAAATTCTGAAGGTGGCAGGGGTAAAATACGGGGATCGAAAGGCTATTTACAATTTGTACAGAAACCAGATGGCGGTTATGAGTCGAGGGACATGAAAGGGAAGCAGTGGTTGGGAAGGGAGTGAGACAGGGTTGTAGCCTCTCCCTGATGTTATTCAATCTGTATGTTGAGCAAGCAGTAAAGGAAACAAAAGAAAAATTCAAAGTAGGTATTAAAATCCATGGAGAAGAAATAAAAACTTTGAGGTTCACCGACGACATTGTAATTCTGTCAGAGACAGCAGAGGACTTAGCAGAGCAGTTGAACGGAATGGATAGTGTCTTGAAAGGAGGATATAAGATGAACATCAAGAAAAGCAAAACGAGGATAATGGAATGTAGTCAAATTAAGTCGGGTGATGCTGAGGAAATTAGATTAGGAAATGAGGCACTTAAAGTAGTAAAGGAGTTTTGCGATTTGGGGAGCAAAATAACTGATGATGGTCGATGTAGAGAGGATATAAAATGTAGACTGGCAATGGCAAGGAAAGCATTTCTGAAGAAGAGAAATTTGATAACATTGAGTGTAGATTTAAGTGTCAGGAAGTCGTTTCTGAAAGTATTTGTGTGGAGTGTAGCCATGTATGGAAGTGAAACATGGACGATAAATAGTTTGGACCAGAAGAGAATAGAAGCTTTTGAAATGTGGTGCTACTGAAGAATGCTGAAGATTAGATTGGTTGATCATATAACTAATGAGGAGGTATTGAATAGGATTGGGGAGAAGAGAAGTTTGTGGCACAACTTGACTAGAAGAAGGGAGTGGTTGGTAGCACATGATCTGAGGCATCAAGGGATCACCAATTTAGTATTGGAGGGCAGTGTGGAGGGTAAAAATCGTAGAGGGAGACCAAGAGATGAATACATTAAACAGATACAGAAGGTTGTAGGTTGCAGTAGGTACTGGGAGATGAAGAAGCTTGCACAGGATAGAGTAGCATGGAGAGCTGCATCAAACCAGTCTCAGGATTGAAGGCAACAACAACAACAACAACAACAACAACAACAACAACATTAACTGAGTGAAAGCTGCTAATTCTTGGGAATAAGCTCATATTGTTAACAAACAACATTAAAGAAAATGTGTATTGAGAGGCCAGGCTCTTGAACAGGGGCCAACTAGAGGTTCATGAACATATACTGCGTATTACTCAAATTGGCATTTTTCTGAGTCGAAAATACCCTATTTGATTGGGAAGAGTTATCTCATAATATAATACTTTATGTCACAAGCACATGAAAATAAGCAAAGTAGACTAATTTTTGCATTGGACATCATTTACTGCAGATACTGTTCTAGTGGCCAATGTAGCAGGACTCAGCTTTTAAACAAGATCCTGAATACAGGCTTTCTGTGACAGTGTACTGCCTACTGAACACCTAGGAATTTCAATTGCTCAGACTCACTAAACCTATGCCCATTCTGTGTAATCAGATTGTAAATTTTAATAGAATTGTGTGTTAGAAACTGTAAGAGTTGAGTTTGCAATTTAGCATCAATTTAGTTTTTACAAGCCATGAAGTAATATTTGGAACTTCAGCTTTTGATACACTGCCTATATTGCACTCAACATCCTTCACTACCAAGCTAGTGTCATCAGCAAACAGAAATATTTTAGAATCACTTTTCATATTGAACGTGTGAAAAAATGGAAGATTGCCACTCTCTATAAAGATGACACATGGAGTTGCAGACAGGCACAATGAAAAGACTATTACACACTGAGCTTTTGGACAAAACCATCTTCAGAAAAGAAAGGAGAAAACACACACACACACACACACACACACACAAATGGCTGCTGCCTCTGGCCAGGGATTATATTGAGAGGATTATGTTGATAGTTTTTGAATTAACTTTGAACTTTCTTCTCAGAGAACCATCTCATGGTGTATCCTTCCATGTTCCAAAGGTATCCATTGAATGCAAGATGGATGGCGAAAGTCATGTATATATTGAGAAATTTTACATTTCATGATGAATTAAGACTACAAGAAGAGACTGCAATTTGTTCTGTTTTTATTTTCTTTATCAGTATGTAAGTTGAAGCATGATCCTGCATCACTTCAGAAGCCAAACCACTCTTTCAAAATGTTATATATGTGCATCAGGTCGTCAGTAGTGATACCCCTCGTGTGAGTTTACACAGACTGAAAAATCTTTTTGTGGTTCCTGTTCCCTGTTTGTTGTCTTAATCTTGTGATTCAGAAATGAAAACAGTATACTGAATCATAAAGCAGAACCAAACACAAGAGCGGAATGACCAACTTGTGCGAAGTGGCCTGTGGCTGAACAAAAAGAAAACTAAGTACATGACATCAGACGCATGAGAAGTTGGGACAATCTATGTTGATGGAGGAGATCTACCAAGAGTATCAAAATTTAAGTACATCAGTTATACAGTCTCTGGCGATGGCCATCTTACAGATGAGATCAACTCAAGGACACAGGCAACCTGGATGGAGTGACGCATGACTTAAGGTATCACCTGTGATTGTCAGAGTAAGGATCATCTGAGGTAAAAGATCTATTGGACTGTTATTCGTCCTGTTGCCCTCTATGGCGCCGAGTTTTGACTGGCTACAAAAGAGGCAGAATGATGATGGGGGTCATGGAGACTAAGACAGACAGGTGGCATCAGTCGGCTGGATCACATTTAGAGGGGTCACACCAAACCAGAAGAAAATGTATGTAGTTTGGACAGTCTGTGATAGTTTGCAAAGGCAGTATGTACAGTGGAAGTTATGGGAAAGAGGCTCAAGGGAAGACATAGACAGTGATGGGCTGACACTGCATGCTGACCTGAAGGCTGTAAATCTTCATCCAGACATTGCCCAAGTTGAACAAAATGGAGACAGTGAATCCATGCAGTGGACCCTGCCACCAGTGGGATAAACACTAAAGAAAAAGAAGAAGAAGGAGGTAATCTCCCCCCCCCCCCTTTCCCTCCTCCCCTCTTCCCCCCCCCCTCTCTCTCTCTCTCTCTCTCTCTCTCTCTCTCTCTCTCTGTTGAAGGAAAAGACCCACCACAATGGAATTGTCCAAATGGGACAGAAAGCAGTAGATGTGATGTGTATGTACAGACAAACAAATGATATAAAATTTGATGATTATTTGGCTTGGAATTGATTGGTAGAGTTGTTGGATGTTTTCCTGAGGGATATCATGCCAGATTCTGTCCAATTAGCACATTACATCATCAAAATCCTGAGCTGGTTGGAGGGCCCTGCCCATGATGCTCAAACATTCTTAATTGTGGGAGAGATCCAGTGACCTTGCTGGCCAAGATAAGGTTTGACAAGCATGAAGACGAGCAGTTGAAACTATTGCTGTGAGTTGATGGGCATTATCTTCTTGAAATGTAAGCCCAGGATGGCTTGACATGAAGGGCAGCAAAACAGAGTGTAGAATATTGTCTGTGTACTACTGTGCTGTAAAGGTGTCTTGGATGACAACCAAAGGGGTCCTTCTATGAAATTTGACACCCCAGACCGTCACTCCTGGTTGTTAGGCGACAGTCAGATAGGTAGCCTGCTTCTGTCTGGGACATCTCCAGGTGGGTCTTCACTGGTCATTAGTTTACCAAAACGTTGGTTCTGTAGTTTGGGTACAGTACATAAATGACATAGTAAATGGTAGGATTACAGGTAGTATTGGTAGCATTGGTAGGGAAATAAACCCAAGTCCCCCCCCCTTTGCGGGTTCGGGGGTAAGAATAGGCCTGCGGTATTCCTGCTTGTCGTAAGAGGCGACTAAAAGGAGTCTCAAACGTTTCAGCCTTATGTGATGGTCCCCTGTCGGGTTTGACCTCCATATCTCAAAATTTTTCTGAAGAGCGAGCCGATTGGGGAAGGGCGCCTTACTTGGTGCATTGTGTCCATCTTGCGTTGAGAACTTTCGCCAGCTTATTCGTCGTTGCGTTGCAGTCCTGCCCGCTCTACATCTCTTGGGCATGGATACGCTCCTGCGTGCACTTTCTGCCAAGCAATGTGCAGGGCCACTTTCTGCACTGACGGCGACCATGGACCACATGTCACCTAACATCCAGCACGGTAGCCAGTCCGTTGTGGTGGGGCCGCCATGTTCCCTGTTGGTTGTAGCCCCCTGACAACACAGGGATCGCTCTACTGATGCCTGCGCCGTTAACTCCCCACGTATGCCAAGGAGTAGATGCCCATCTCTGTGGGGCATCGGGACTCCCGGCAATGGCCATCCTGCCAGGTGGCCTTTGCTGTGGCTGGGTGGTGCCCGTGGGGAGGGCCCTTGGTCAGAGTAGGTGGCATCAGGGTGGATGACACGCAATGAAGCATGGCACATCTTCTCTTGCTGGTGGCCAGCCACCAGCAGTCTCTAAGCGTTCGAGGGCCCATTTTAAAGGTAACGTTTATGACCCCAAATCGTTCCCCTCCCTCGCCACACCATGGGAGGAACGAATGGCTATGAATGAGAGCGACAGGTATTCGCCCCGGTATCTCGTCTGTACCAGAGCTGACGGGGAATCGTTTGTGTCTGTGAAGCCTCAGTTCTTTGTCGAACATTTAGAGGACAAGTTCGGGGAGGTGGAGGGCTTGTCCAAGATGTGGTCAGGGTCAGTCTTAATAAAAACAGCATCCTCTGCCCAGTCACAAGCCTTGCTCGCTTGTACGAAGCTGGGGGATGTTTCTGTTACTATCACCCCACATGAAAGCTTAAATATGGTCCAGGGAATTATTTTTCACCGCGATCTCCTTTTACAGTCCGATGACGAGCTGCGCGCCAACTTAGAGCGACGAGGGGTCCATTTCGTCCGGCGCGTCACCGGGGTCCGAGGGATCACCAAGTTGCAACCAGTGCCTTCATCTTGGCCTTCGAGGGTGACACATTACCTGAGAAGGTCAAAGTGATGGTATACAGTTGTGATGTCAAGCCCTATATCCCTCCCCCGATGCGGTGCTTCAAGTGTTGGAAGTTCGTCCATATGTCTTCTCGCTGTGCTTTCAGCCTCATTTGTCGTGATTGTGGTTGACCGTCCCATCCTGATACTCCATGTGCCCCGCCTCCCATCTGTGTCAACTGCGGGGAGCACCATCCCCCTTGCTCGCCGGACTGTAAGATTCTCCAGAAGGAGCGGAAAATAATGGAATACAAGACCCTGGATAGTCTGACCTATACTGAGGCTAAGCGTAAGTTTGAACGACTGCATCCAGTACGAATGACGTCCACTTATGCCGCCACTGTTGCTCCTGTTACAGTTCCTGTAGCTGCGCCACACACCGTTAGCTCTCAGAGCCAGAGACCCCCACCTGCCCCCTTGATGGTGGGGGGCACTCCACTCCCTGTTGCTCCTGCTCCATCTACTTCAGGAGCAACACCCCCCCAACCATCGGGGACATCAGTTCCACCTTCCCAGCCGGAGAAGCGTAAGACTTCTTCGGCTCCTCTTGCCAGGAAGGGGTCCCTTGGGGACCTCCTTTCTTAAGTTCCGAATGGTACCAAAGCCGACAGCCGCAAGTGGCTCAAACAACCGCCGGTCCCTGGTCGTCGGGACACACAGTCATCGTCTGTCCCTGAGACTGACCCAGTGACGCCCTCCCAGCCTGAACCACCGACGGCACAGCGAGAGAAGCAGAAGAAGAAGAAAGTCCCCAAGGCTAACGACATTGCGGTGGCACCCATCCCACCGCTTCCTACAAGCTCTGCGTCTGAGGATGAGGTGGAGATTCTGGCGTCCGCTGAGGACCTCGATCTCGCCGGTCCCTCCGACGCCAAGGAAAGCACTAGCACAGGTGCTCAATCGGAGGCAGCAGGTGACCCAGTGGCGTAATTAGCCTTCCCCGTCCCGTCACGCCTTTCCTGGCCATGGACAACACCATCCTCCAGTGGAACTGCTGCGGTTTCTTCACCATCTAGCTGAGCTCCGCCAACTTATCAGCCTTCATGCTTTCCTCTGCATTGCTCTGCAGGAAACTTGGTTTCCAGCAATGCGAACCCCCGCCCTCCGTGGCTATTGGGGTTATTATAAGAAGCGAGCAGCTTATGGAAGGGTGTCTGGTGGCGTCTGCATCTATGTCCTTAACTCTCTTCACAGCGAATCTGTCCCTCTACAAACAGCTTTAGAGGCTGTTGCTGTTAGGGTGTGGACGCCGCAGGCTATTACCGTCTGCAGTCTTTACCTTCCACCGGATGGTGATGTCGCACTGCATGTCCTGGCTGCACTGATAGCCCAATTGCTGCCACCTTTCTTGTTACTGGGCGATTTCAATGCCCAAAACCCTCTATGGGGTGGGACTGTCTCCGATGACCGCGGTCGTGCCGTGGAGCATTTGTTGGCTCAGCTCGACCTTAGCCTCTTGAACACCGGTGCTCCCACGCATTTCAGTGTGGCCTATGGCTCGTTCTCGGCCATCGATCTCTCTCTTTGCAGCCCCGGACTTGTCCCATCCCTCCACTGGCGGGTGCATCCTGACCTGTGTGGTAGTGACCATTTTCCCATCTATTTGTCACTGCCCCAGTGTCATTCTTCTGGGCGCCTGCCCCGCTGGGCTCTCCACAGGGCTGACTGGCCGGCTTTTACTTCCGCTGCAATCATTGAGTCTCCCCCACAGGGTGCCATTGACTAGGTGGTCCATGTCTTAACCACGTCAATCATTTCGGCGGCCGAGGCTGCCATCCCCCACTCTTCTGGACTCCCTCGGAGGAAGGCTGTACCCATTGGTCGCCGGAGATTGCTGAGGCTATTCACGACCGTAGGTGGGCTCTCCAGCGTCATAGGCGGCACCCGTCTCTAGAGACCCTCATCGCGTTTAAGAGGCTCCGTGCCTTGGCCCGTCATCTTATTGCACGGCGTAAGCAGGAGTGCTGGGAGAGGTATGTCTCATCCTTGGGCTCCCGTGTCTCCCCCTCGCTCGTGTGGTCCCGGATCCGGCGGATTTATGGATACCAGACCCCTATGGGTGTCCCTGGGATCTCCTTGGACGGCGCTGTCTGCATGGACGCTGCCGCCATTGCTGAACACCTTGCTGCGCACTTTGCTAAGAGCTCTGCGACTGCAACTTATCCCCCCGCCTTTCGCTCCCTAAAGGAGCGAGCCGAGCAGATGCCGTTATCTTTCCACACGCGTCGTTCTGAAAAATACAATGCTCCTTTCAGCGAGAGGGAATTCCTCGCTGCCCTCGCCGATTGCCCTGATACAGCACCAGGACCAGACTGCATCCATGCGCAGATGCTGAAGCATCTCTCCAGGGACTGCCAGAGACACATCCTCACCATCTTTAACCGCATTTGGAGCGAGGGCGTGTTCCCTTCGCAATGGCGAGAGGGTCTTATTGTCCCCATCTTGAAGCCCGGTGTGGACCCACTGGCGGTGGACAGATATCGTCCCGTTACCCTCACCAACGTTTTGTGCAAATTGCTCGAACGTATGGTGGGGCAGCGTTTGTGTTGGGTCCTTGAGTCGCGCGGTCTCCTTGCTCCATCCCAGGGTGGCTTCCGTCGGGGCCGGTCTGCTGCGGACAATTTGGTGCGGCTGGAATCTGCTATCCGTACGGCCTTTGCCCGACGTCAGAATCTCGTTGGTGTATTTTTTGATCTGCAGAAGGCGTATGACACCACATGGAGGCATCACATCCTTGCTACGTTGCATGAGTGGGGTCTTCGTGGTCGGCTCCCAGCTTTTCTTCAAACCTTTCTATTGCATCGCTGTTTCCGGGTGCAAGTCGGTGCCGCCTTTAGTTCATCTTATACACAGGAAAATGGGGTCCCGCAGGGCTCGGTGTTGAGCGTCTCCTTATTTCTAGTGGTCATTAATGGTCTGGCTGCAGCTGTGGGGTCGTCGGTGTCTCCTTCTTTGTATGCCGACGACTTCTGCATCTCCTTTAGCTCCACGACTACGGGAGTCACCGAATGCAGGCTGCAAGTAGCCGTTCGCAAGGCAGCATCATGGGCTCTGACTCATGGTTTTCAGTTCTCTGCAGCCAAGACTCGAGTTATGCACTTCTGCAGGCGTCGGACGGTCCACCCTCATCCTGAACTTTACCTCGACGGCCACCTGCTTGCAGTGGTGGACACTTGCCGCTTCTTAGGACTCGTCTTTGATGCCCGGCTCACACGGGTTCCTCATATTACTCAGCTGAAGCAAAAGTGCTGGCGGCACCTCAACGCCCTCCGCTGCCTGAGCCACACATCTTGGGGTGCGGATCGCTGCACGCTGTTGCGATTATACAGGGCCCTTGTGCAGTCCAGGCTTGATTATGGGAGCCTGGCCTATGAGTCTGCATCACCCTCAGTGTTGACGTTGTTAGACCCTATACACCACTGTGGGGTTCGGCTTGCAACTGGCGCTTTTCGTACGAGCCCCGTGGATAGTCTACTGGTGGAGGCCGGGGTTCCCCCGCTGTGGATTCGCCGCCATCGACTGCTCGCCGACTATGCTGTCCACGTGCATTGCTCGCTGGGCCATCCCAGTCGTCGCCTGCTTTTCCCTGCCATGGTCCTCCATCTGCCCGAAAGGCGACCTAGGTCTGGGCTTTCAATAGCTGTCCGCGTCCAGTCCCTGCTGTCGGAACTGGGGTCATTCCCTCTTCTGCCTCCCTTCTGGGTCCATGCACCTATGCCTCCCTGGTGTTTGCCCTGTCCGTCCGTCCGTCTGGACTTGGCACAGGGACCTAAGGACTCGGTTCCACCTGTGGCCCTCCGTCGCCATTTTCTTGCGCTCCTCGCCTCATTTTCGGGCTGTGAGAATGTCTACACTGATGGTTCCCTGGTTGATGGTCGCACTGTCTACGGTTTTGCTCACGCTGCCCATGTTGAACAGCGCTCCTTGCCGGCTGGCTGCAGTATTTTTACTGCAGAGCTGGTGGCCATATTGCGCGCTCTTGAGCATATGCGTTCCTGCTCAGGTACGTCCATCGTCATCTGCAGTGACTCCCTGAGCAGCCTCCAGGCCATTGACCGCTGCTATACCTCTTCTCCTCTGGTGTCCTCTATTCAGGAGTCTGTTTTCGCCATTACCCGTTCTGGTCTTTGTTTGGATGCCAGGTCACGTTGGCATCCCGGGGAACGAACGTGTTGACAGGCTGGCCAAAGGGGCGATCGACGCCCCAGCTTTGGAGATCGGCCTCACGGTTCGCGATCAGCAGTTGGTGTTGCGCCGTAAGGTGCTTGGGATGTGGACTGATGAGTGGCGTGGCATGACATCCCCGAATAAACTGCGGGCTGTTAAGGAGACGACTGATGTGTGGTGCTCCTTCCTGCGGGCTTCTCGCAGGGACTCTGTCATCCTGTGCCGGCTCCGCATCGGCCTTACCTACCTGACGCACGGCCATCTTTTGCGTCAGGAGGATCCCCCCCTGTGTCGGTGTGGGTCCCGGCTGACGGTCGCGCACATTTTGTTGGAGTGTTCCCGACTGCGCACCCTCCAGCAGTCTTTTAATCTCCCGGGCACTTTGCCTTTTTTTTATGTGACGATGCCTCCATGGCTGATGACGTTTTAAATTTTATCCGTGGTAGTCCTTTTTATGGTTCCATTTAGGGAGGTCCTGCACCTTTCCCTTTCTGTGTCTCTTGTCCTTGAGTCTCTCATTTCTGTTTGCAGATTTTAGTATGTAGTCGGATGGTTGACTCTCTCTTTTTTTTTTGTTCTCGTGGTCAGTCAACCAGTCTCCGGCCATCTTCTTTTCTTCTGTTTCTTTTTGTCTGGTGTTCATCTGTACTCTTCTTGTCTGTAGTGTTTGTTGCCACATTTGTGTTCTTTCAGTGCCTGGGGGGGGAGTCTCCTTCCCCCTGGTGTTTTACCTGCTCCGCCAATTTTCGTCTCTCCTGTTTTTGGAATGGGGGACTGATGACCATTGCTGTTTAGTCCCCCTTAAACATCCAAACAACCACCACCACCTCATTGTCGCTGTGGTGCAACCATGACGGTGGCCCATCTGTTGTTGGAATGTCCTCTTTTAACCGCTCTCAGGCGTGCTTTTAATCTCCAGGGTGATTTATCCTCTCTTTTAGGTGACAATGTTTCTATGGCAGATCGGGTTTTAAGTTTTATTCGCGCCAGTGGCTTTTATAGGTCTATTTAATTTTATTACTTCACCCTCTTTTGAGCTGTATCTTTTAATTAGTTTTGTGTTGTAATTCGACTCCATCCTATTCTTTTGGGCTGGCTCATCCTATTATTTTCGTGATCAGCCAGCCACGATCCTCTGCTGTACAGTTTTAATTCTTTCTGCCTTTCTTCTCTTTGTTGTTTTTGTTGCTGTGCTCCGTTTTCCATGTTTCTTTATTATTGACCTTGGGGATTTTCTTCCCCTGGAATTTTTATCTTGTGTTTCGAATGACTAATGGATGGTTTCACTGTGCTCTGTGTGTTTATGAAACAAGGGACCGATGACCTCCGCAGTTTGGTCCCTTTAATCCTCAGACCAATGTGTAAGAGAGAAGACGACTTCTCCTGTTTGTTTTGCATATAATTAGAACAGCACATCATTCAGTTTTAGTCCATTGTGTATTTGGTATCATTACAGAATATAAGTTGCATTTTATGAGTAATAGGAATTAGTTGATTGCATAACTTCTTTGCTTTTATCTAACCAAATAAACTGCTTTTGATGCAAGTACTGTTTACATATATTTTGTGCTCAGTAGAACATACTTCATCATGATCAAAGGCAAGAGAGTCATATTATTATTGGTAAATGAGAAAGTTGTTTATGAATAACAGAAACATGTTTTACAGAAGCTTGATGAAGTATTGAAGTGATGTATCTTTGTTTTGCATTTTATTTTATTTTTTAATTTTTTTTTCAAGTTTTACCTTTTTTTTGAGGAGCTTTTGTTTTCTAACATTATAGGATAAATTTGCATTGTTGTTTTTATTTTTACTATGACATCCCTGTGTTTCATGTTACAAACCAACAATTTTCAATTTAAAACCTGAATTAAACATTGACAATTTCGGTTGTGCCATAAACACTATTTATTTTTAAGTAACAGGCAGGAGGGTAATGATGTAGAGCAAAAGTGTTACATAGGTTACACAGCCCTTTACATATCCTCATTCAGTTTCTAGACAGTTAACCACTTCTGATTTCTCGGGAATCTTGTATGACACTAATTGCATACGTAAACAAAGTGACTGATACGATGTAATGTGTGATAGGTATACAGCACACCTGACGTAGGGTAACATGGGTAATATCTCAACTGACCAAGGTTACAGGAAAACTATCATAGTGTATGCTTACTTATGATAGTCTGTGGTAGTTTTACAACCCTACCGGTGCTCAGTTTTAAGTGGGACTCATCACGGAAGACAATTCTACTCCAGTCAAGGCTATTCAAGGCCAAAGACATGTCTGTAGACACCCAAGACTGCTGTAGGATACTGCCTGACATCCGGGAGTGATGGCCTGGGGTGCCATTTCATTTCATAGCAGGACCCCTTTGGTTGTCATCCATGGCACCTTTACAGTACAGCAGTACATTGGCAATATTCTATACCCCAATTTGTTGCCATTCACAGCAAGCTATCCTGGGCTTATATTTCTACATCTACATCTACATCTACATCTACATGATTACTCTGCTATTCACAATAATGTGCCTGGCAGAGGGTTCAGTGAACCATCTTCAAGCTGTCTCTCAACCGTTCCACTGTCGAACTGCGTGTGGGAAAAACGAGCATTTAAATTTTTCAATGCCAGCCCTGATTTCTCTTATTGTATCATGATGATCATTTCTCCATATGTAGGTGGGTGTCAACAATGTTTTCTCAATTGGAGAAGAAAACTGGGGATTAAAATTTCCTGAGAAGATCCCATCGCAACGCCTTTGTTTTAATGTTTGCCACTCCAATTCACATATCGTGTCTATGGCTCTATCTCCCCTATTTTTTGATAATACAAAACGAGCTGCCCTTCTTTGTACTTAGTCGATGTCATCCATAAGTCCCACCTGATGGGGATCCCTCCAGAATAGGGCGGACAAGCGTGGTGTAAGCACTCTCTTTAGTAGACCTGTTGCAGCTTCTAAGTGTTCTGCCAAGAATCACAGTATTTTGTTTGCTCTACCCACAACATTATCTATGTGATCATTCCAATTTAGGTTATTTGTAATTGTAATCCCTAAGTATTTTGTTGAATTTACAGCCTTCAGATTTGTGTGACTTATTGTGTAAATGTCAGTGAGATAATTCCCACCTGCACATGGTGAGAGTTTCTACTGCTTGTCTTCATGCTTGCCAAACCCTACCTTGGCAAGCAAGGTTGCTGAATGTCTTCTCAAATAAGAACATTTGAGTATTCTGGGCAGGGCCCTACAACCAGCTCAGGATTTTGATGATCTAATGCACCAGTTGGACGGAATTTACTACAATATCCTTCAGGAGAACAGCCAACAACTCTGTCAATCAGTACCAAGCTGAATAACTGCTTGCACAAGGGCCAGAGATGGAGAAATGTGTTATTGACTTACTCATTTTGTTAAGCTCTTTCTCTTGCACAAAACAACCACTTTTTCTTAAATTGTAATCACTTGTTTGTCTGTACATATACAGCACATCTGCCAATTTCCATTCCATTAGGATATGCAAAAATCACAAGTTTTATGTAAAATTTTTTGCACTACAATAAAGAAACGATTAAGGCTTAAAAAGTAATCATTAAATCAAACTGGTGAAACTTAAAAAATATGCAAATAAAAAAATGGCTGCTCATTTTACTTGGTAAAAAAACCAACTTGTGTTTTTGTGTGTTCTGCATTTGATCAAAACAATGAAGAGATAAGCAGATATCTCTTTTTGTAGCCTGAAAAATGTGTATGTATCACATAGAAGATAATTTTTATATGTTACAAAATTATAAAAAAGTTGAACTGGAACAAGTGACAGCACAAAAAAGAACAAAACCAACCAAATGAGAGGGAGGTGGGAATGAGGAACTAGCCTAAGAAATGAGACTGAAGTGGTTACAAGACTGGCCAAAGTGAATGGCGAACAACATTCCCGGGAATGAGACTGACTGCAACTGTAGCAAATGAATGTTCGCAGCAATGTATCAGAAATAAACGTTGAATAACTGTTGTTTAGAAGTTTTTCCATGATCTTTCCGTTTGTTTCACTTAACTGTTCCTTTGGACCCAGTTGCTTGTGAACAACCCACCTTTGGTTATTATCCCTAATGTTTAGGTATTATTTTTACTTTATTCTATGATATCTTTAGCCCTTTAGACAGCCATCCAACTTGCCTGTTAGTACCAGTACTCTCTTCTAAATATTCTAATAAAAAGCAAATTTCAAAGAGCATGAGAAATGTATTGAGGGAAGCACTACGTTTATTGTCTATGTTATCTTCACTTTAAACTTCTTGTCAATCTTGTTCTTTAAAATGTGTTTTAGAAATGCCTTTATTGCCATTGGATTAACATTTCTTGGTCTGAAAGGCTATTTACTCTTTGACTACAGAATGTCGCTCTAGTAATGAAGAATGGACAAAAATATTATCTACTGTTGTGCTACTACTCTCCCCGCACGCTTTTTAGAAAGAATGCAGTCTGCATCAGATGATATGTGTTTAAGAGAACTTCCAGTATTCTTGTCCTTGCACAATCACTTGTAAAATTAATATGAAAGTTGCCACACACACACACACACACACACACACACACACACACACACACACACACACACACACAACTAATTTATGATACTTTGTATAAAATGAATCCTGGGAACCTGCAGATGATTATAATTAAAAGTGTAGTTTTAATCAGTTCAGCTGCCCCTGCACAACATTCAGTGACTTATTCAGTGCATTGCTTCGATATGTCAAGAGTCAAATGGAAACCATTTTTCACATTCGTGGCCACTCCCCCACTGTGCAAAGAGCTCGGTGAGAAATAGCTGGCTAATCTCTATCCCAGTATAGGAAGCCTCAGAATTGTCACATTGCTGGAAAGGTGCTCTGATATACCAATAATGTCAGAGTCAACATCAACAAGACCAGTTCACTAACTTTAATACCTTGTATATTTTGATGAAATATGCTAATTCCTTCATTAATTAGATACCTAACCATTTTTTGAAGTCAGTTCCTTTGTTATGTCTACATCTATACTCCGCAATCCACTGTGAAGTGCATGGCAGGGGATGCATCCCATTGTACTAGTTATTAGGGTTCCATCCTCTTCTGGAGTGTGGGAAGAATGATCAGTTGAATGCCTCTGCACGTGGCGTGCTCTGATGATTCTGATATGTCTCAGTTAACATGGAAATGGTATTACATCACCAATACGGATCTTGCCACAAACTAGTTCATTATTTTGCATGATTGCACAGAGCACAAGAACCCAGGACCTGCCCTGTAGACTTGACTGACAGTATTTGACGCATGCATATGCCGTTATGTGACTGCCGCACTGTACTGCTACAAATAGTATTATACGGAGCTGTCAGCCACAACGCGTCAGTGGTTTCAAAACTTCCTTGTATATGTGATGTAGCCCTACCACTATACAAGGACCAAAATTCACACTCAACTACTCCAACGCCAACAATTGTAGATAACATTGCAACCACACAATCTAATTGCAGAAAGACAACAGTGCAAGCTTACAAACCATTTTAATCTTTTATCACGATGACTTTCTATTTCTTATTTTTATATTATACTATTTTAAATTTTATACTGTCTGCATTATTAATGAATCAATAACACATTTTCGAAGTTTTTTTAATTTTATGTGTTTCAATGTTAAAGCTTGTTTTTCATCTGGGCTGAGAGGGTATAGATATCTAAGGGGGGAACCCATCTTGATAACTTCTTTGACAAGATTGAGGGCATGGCTGAACTGCGCTTTGTTCAACGTGAAATAACGCCCAGAATTTCTTCTTTTTCGCAAGTGTCGATTGAAGAGTTGTTCAAAACAGCCTTCCTCAGTCCACACTTGCATTTCAGCATTTCCCTCACATATCTGTAGTTGATTTCTTCTTCAACTTCTTCTAACATTAGGTTAAAAACAATAAATTGTGTTCACTCATCCTGTTGGTACTGACACAAGATACCTACAAATAATGTGCAACTGATGCAGTATAGCAGCGGTCGTCAAACGTCTTGGCGGGAGAGCCAATATTGACAATGTAGGGAGGCGCCTGGGACCGCATAAGTGCCTATTTGGGTGAGGGGTGGGGTCTAAAGTGGCCACTCAGAGGAAATTGACTTTTCACCAGACCATCTTTACTGATAGAAGCTTACCAGTGATTCATTCTGAATCTACATATTATAAGGTATCGCACAAAATATTTTAATTGATAAATTAATGTATAGGAAGGCATACATAGTGACCAGTTTTCTGTACTTAATTGGATAATGTGACCAGTGCCATTGCAACTGGACCCCATATTTGTTTTTCAGATTTTGAGCATGTTTTCAAGTCATCTTCATGCCCTGCTAGCTGAAAGATTACCAGGTGACTGCAGCAAGCCATTTTCAGTCGTACTTTTGTATTAGGCCTAATATAAAAGTAACAGATGGTTTTAAATGCCGAAACTTTATTAATCCAAAATTGTCACAGAGGGATAAAATGACAGATGGTAGCTTTATATTTGACAGGGTTTAGGAGTTGGTTCCATCTGTTGCATTATGTGTGGTTTTTGGAAGTAGCTATAAAGGTAGTGGCATACTGCAGTTGCATATGTGAACTCCCAGGTTTTAGTGGCACAACTTAAGAGATGCAATTTTTGTCACACTACAAAAAGTTCTGCTTGTTTGTATTTTATTGTGCCACTTTTCTACCCCCTTTGCTCCCTGGTGGTAGATTTCGAAACATGAGCATTCCATTGCAGTTATCGAGGGGTAATTTCTGGGGGGGGATTTGCAAACCAATGATGTACCCCCCAGCCTTAAAAGATTTTTAAATGAATAAATAAATCACTTAATGTATGTAACCACAAAAGTGAGACATATAAACTTTGTAATTTGTGAGACCAAGCAACTGTATAAATTGTGAGTTATATTCAGAACTTGGCTTCAGTTTGTGATATGGTACCTGTTAAAATGATTAGTTATTCAGAATGCCTATATCAACAAATACAATAAGATTCTAAAATCTTGGAAGAGTGGCATGTCTGCAGATGATATTTACATGTCAGCTTTTGGTAAGCTTGCTGTTGCAGACAGAATTTTGGTCTTTGAGTACTGTTTCTTTTATAAGTTTGTTTGTTTTCTCTGAATTATCTCTGAGCGATATTTTTTTTTGATCCAACATTTGAGTTTCGTCTTCTTTACCTGCACCATTAAGTTCATACCCAACCATATGATTTCAATTGATGCCATACTGAAAACTGTGCAACTACGTAGAATTTGTGGCATCCTGTGTGAACGGTAGCTCACTATGCCACTACAGCAAGCCACAAGTTGTGGCACCATATTAGATGCGTCTGTGAACCTGGCTGAACTCGTTACTGGGGTAAGCATCTTGGCCACTTTTCTTGACGAGAGGCCTGGCCACTTTAACCAATCGGATGCCATGTCGGAATTATTGATCCACAAAACAAATTATCAGACTGAAAGAAATAATTAGGAACCACATTTGTTTAAACATCGATGTTGTAAAAAAAAAACAAAAAAAAACTATTACTCTTCATGTAAGTAAGGTAACAAGATTAGCGTAAATTACTTACCTTACATCGGACAACTCAAATAAAAAAGATTTTAAAGATTTTACTAAGAAATGATGGAACAAGCTTCCTCTGTAAATCTCACTGACAACATGAAAATTTATATTAGCACTAGTGTCAAGATTTCTTGGCAGGCAGCAGCAGTGTTCAGGGCAAAAACTGTGCAATGGCCACTTTTCAATCTTGGCCACTTTATGACATCTTGCCCTGCTGTTGTTGTTGTTGTGGTCTTCAGTCCTGAGACTGGTTTGATGTGAGTGCATGCTACTCTATCCTGTGCAGGCTTCATCATCTCCCAGTACTTACTGCAACCTACATCCTTCTGAATCTGCTTAGTGTATTCATCTCTTGGTGTACCTCTATGATTTTTACCCTCTACACTGCCCTCCAATGCTAAATTTGTGATCCCTTGATGCTCCAGAACATGTCCTATCAACCGGTCCCTTCTTCTTGTCAAGTTGTGCCACATACTCCTCTTCTCCCCAATTCTATTCAATACCTCCTCATTAGTTATATGATCTACCCATCTAATCTTCAGCATTCTTCTGTAGCACACATTTCAAAAGCTTCTATTTTCTTCTTGTACAACCTATTTATTGTCCATGTTTCACTTCCATACATGGCTACACTCCATACAAATACTTGATGTTAACAAATTTCTCTTCTTCAGAAACGCTTTCCACACCATTGCCAGTCTACATTTTATATCCTCTCTACTTCGACCATTATCAGTTATTTTGCTTCCCAAATAGCAAAACTCCTGTACTATTTTAAGTGTCTCATTTCCTAATCTATATCCCTCAGCATCACCCGACTTAATTCAACTACATTCCATTATCCTCATTTTGCTTTTGTTGATGTTCATCTTATATCCTCCTTTCAAGACACTGTCCATTCTGTTTAACTGCTCTTCCAAGTCCTTTGTTGTCTCTGACAGAATTAGAATGTCATCGGCAAACCCAATGTTTTTATTTCTTCTCCATGGATTTTAATACCTACTCCGAATTTTTCTTTTGTTTCCTTTACTGCTTGCTCAATATACAGATTGAATAACATCGGGGTTGAGGCTACAACCCTGTGCAGTGTTACATGGCTTTATGCTTAATTACAGACTTACTATTTTATCAGTTGATTTGTTTTCACCACGTAACGCCTGCTGTTTACGTCCTTCTTTGTTGCTGAATGATGTATCACTTTTCGTTCTGACGCCGCAACTCTCCCTTTCCTATATCTTTACTACTTTTTATCTATATAAGTGATGAACTATTGGTTTTGCCGTTTAACAATTTTTTAATAACTGTGGAAGTATTACCGGCATCGGGTCCTACCTAATGTGTCACCCGCCTATATGTTTTACATGAACCTTTTAAGACTCGATCGATCTGTTTACAAAGAGAAAGCAGAATATCTCTTCCTTTGACATTGTCCAACAACGACCTAGGAAGCTCGACGCCCTTCGGCCCAGGCGGTAGTTTGCAGCATTCGTTTTATTCCTTGCCCAATTGCCGCTACGTCGAACTTTCGTGGTGATCGTTGGGCAATGTCTCCCACATTATCTACAACATAAATAAACTTTCTTCCCACAGTATTTCTGAAAAACCAAAAACAACCTTAAAGACCATCTTAATAATAACTGTTCTTACAATTATTCGTATAAGTCTTGGTCGATTTAATGAGGGGTGGGACAGGCCTAAGCCTTATGACACCACACCTGTCTCACTCCCTTCCCAACCACTTCTTCCCTTTCATGCCCCTCCACTCTGGTTTCTGTACAAATTGTAAATGGCCTTTCGCTCCCTGCCACCTTTAGAATTTGAAAGAGAATATTCCAGTAAACATTGTCAAAAGCTTTCTCTAAGTCTACAAATGCCCTACTGAAGTTATTATTAACCACTAACCTACGTAAATTAGTATACAGGGTGTATCAAAAAGAATCATCTGATTTGGGAAGTCTATACTTCTGAAACTAAAAAACATGTACAGTGTATTTTGTTTTTTGATGAACGATAAACTCTAAAAGTTTTTTTTTTTTTTTTTTTTTCATACCTTGTCATAGGTGCTCAATATGCCCCCCTTGAGATGCATGGCATATGTCAGTGCGGTACTCAGATTGGTCCCACACTGGATCGAGCATGTCTTGAGTTACAGCTACCACAGCTGCTGTTACGCAGTGTATCACTTCGTTCATTGTTGTTGGTAATGGAGGCACATAAACAGAGTCTTTTATAAACCCTCACAAGAAATAATCACATACAGTCAGGTTTGGTGACCTTGGAGGACAGTAATGTAAGGCTGAATCATTGGGACCAGTGCGACCAATCCATCATTCTGTAATCCTTTGATTTAAAAATTTCTGCACTTTCAAATGCCAGTGTGGTGGTCCCCCATCCTGTTGGTAAATGAAGTCGTTTGAATCAGTCTCCAATTGTAGGAAAAGAAACTTCTCAAGCATAACGAGATATGTGCTTCCTGTAACAGTTCTCTCGGCAAAGAAAAATGGACCATACACCTTATCTCAAATAACGTAGTAGTTATGGTTTTTAAAATCAGATGATTCTTTTTGATGTACCATGTAAAACTTGAGTATTCATGAACATATCTCCACTAGCATAATAGTTCTGATTTTTAAAAAATCAGATGATTCTTTTTCATACCCACTGTATTGTATTAATTAATCACAGTAATTGCAACATTAGATCGCGTCACTCATTGCATTGTATTCCAACATCCTTAATTTGGTTTCAGATTGCTTGCTAGAAACATGTACCACATTTGAAGATGACCTTCTTTGTATCGCTCTTTCAGGAATCCATGTTACATCAATTTGACATTTATACCGTAGCAGCTCATCGTGTGAGTTGCGCACGCTCATGAGTTATCAGCATTGTAAGACAGACAGTAAAATATTCCTCCTCTCACTTCCGTTAATCCCTTAAGATGGCAGTGGCTGTGCTACTGACCATTATGCCCCAGAAGTAAGCAGCAATCTTTACTTGACCCACGTCCGAATTCACCCACGTCAATTAAAATTAAGAACATATCAAAATATTAGTCTCTGTAAGTATTTGTGTTTGTTACTTAACAAGAAAACATACCCTCTTAAGGAGTTCTTAATGTGGATTCTGCTGTAATGCAGTTGCTAGAAGCATATTATTGTAGACACATCAAAAAAATTTTGAATCAACCCGGTTCTCAGAACTTCTGAAGATAGATGTTGACTGTGGATATTGTATCACCGACACAGTCCCTTTGACTGTTCAGAGGTGTCACTAAACCTGCCCAAAGATGTGAACAACCAGGTACGAGCAGCGCCAATTAGACGGAAGGGGGTCCGACAGCCGATCAGTTCCAGTCATTCAACCAGAAAGGGCGTACACGACAAGTGTTGTCTATAGTTCAACCATGCCTAGATGGTCAATAATGCGGTTTAATTCCATACACATTGTTGTTTTGTGCCAGGAAGGGATCTCAACAAGGGAAGTGTCCAGGCATCTCAGAGTGAACCAAAGCGATGTTGGTCGGACATAGAGGATACACATAGAGACAGGAACTGTCGATGACATGCCTCACTCAGGCTGCCCAAGGGCTACTACTGCAGTGGATGACCGCTACCTACGGATTATGGCTCCTAGGAACCCTGACACCAACGCCGCCAAGTTGAATAATGCTTTTCGGGCAGCCACAGGACGTCATGCTACAACTCAAACTGTGCGCAGTAGGCTGCATGATGCACAACTTCACTCTCGAAGTCCATGGCGAGGTCCATCTTTGCAGCCATGACACCATGCAGTGTGGTACAGATGGGCACAACAACATGCCAAATGGACTACTCTGGATTGGCATCACATTCCCTTCACCGATGGGTGTCGCATATGCCTTCAACCGGACAATCATCAAAGACGTGTTTGGAGGGAACTCGGTCAGGCAGAACACCTTAGACACACCGACCAGCGAGTACAGCAAGGTGGAGGTTCCCTGCTGTTTTGGAATGACATTATGTGGGGCCGATGTATGCCACTTGTGGTCATGGAAGGTGCCATAACAACTGTACAATACGTGAATGCCATGCCATCCTCCGACCGATCATGCAACCATATCGGCAGCATATTGGCGAGGGTTTAGTCTTCATGGACGACAATTCGCGCCCCCATCGTGCACATCTTGTAAATGGCTCTGTTCAGGATAACGAGATTGCTCGACAAGAGTGGGCAGCACGTTCTACAGACGGGAAACCTATCGGACATGCCTGGGGTAGATTGAAAAAGACTGTTTATGGATGACGTGACCCACCAACCACTCTGAGGGATCTATGCCGAATCGCCGTTGAGGAGTGGGAGAATCTGGACCAGCAGTGCTTTGATGAACTTGTAGATATTATGCCACGATGAATACAGGCATGCATCAGCGGAAGAGGACGTGCTACTGGGTATTAAAGGTACTGGTGTGTACAACTATCCCGAAGGTCTCGCTGTATGGTGGTACAACATAGTGTGTGGTTTTCATGAGCAGTAAAAAGGGCAGAAATGATTTTTGTGTTGATATGTTTTCTGTACAGGTCCCGGAACTCTCAGAACCGAGGTGATACAAAACTTTTTTAAATGTTTGTAAAATATGGTTGAGAACCGCGGGCCGCACAACACACTATTAAGACCGCACGACCGATCCTCTACAGGGGCCGCAAGCTTGAGAGTCGGCCGCGCTACGTCTGACGCACGTGTCTGCTGCTATACAGCGCATGCGTCAGGCACTGGATACACTAGGAATCCCACCTTTGCGCGCCAAACCTAACAGAGGGCGCCAAGCCACACCCTTCTAGTACAAAGGGGCTTCCCCGTCAGCGACGCCAACTCGTTGGAGCGAAGATGCCTAAAGCCCTCCTCACATGGGGCGTTTTTCTCGTCGCGAAGCACGACAGACGTGGTGTTCATCGAGGTAGCTGCACGTTTCGAAACAACCTGCTTCTCACGGAACGTGCTTCTGACCGTGATTTGCGACCTCTGCGCTGTCCAGCGGCAATTCCGACTACTATTTATTTACCAAATTGGACACGCGTAAAATAGTAAGCATAATATCTGTTAGCGATTGTTGAAGCGGAGAAAATCCCGAAGAAGTTTCTCCACTCGTCGATGGCCTGAACAGCGAATTGCTGATAGAGGAACACCACTTAACGCTTTACAACGATCTGAGATACATACTCTGCGCATAATAGAAATTATTTGTTAACTCAATTGAATCTTCATCCCATTTTCGGTTTCAAATTTAATATCGTTTATGTACGAGGTGTGATAAAAAAATACATCGAATAATTTTATTAGAAACAAAGTAATAAGCTTAAATGGGATTTGATGTAATCTACTTTAGTAGAGCTACTCCGTCGTGGCCCTCTCAATGTCAGGAATAGTGTCAAAATGTTTTCCTTTGAGCACGGTTTTAATTTTTGAGAAGAGCCAGAAGGCGCATGGAGCTAAATCTGGCAAGTAAGGCGGATATGGACAAAAAGGAATACTTTTTCCGGCCAAAAACTCGGGAATCAAAAGCGAGTGTAGAACGGTACGTTGTGATGAAGAAGGAAGCCACTGGCCAATTTCTCTGGTCTCCTTCTTTGTACGTCGTTTCGTAAACGTTGCAGTACACCCTTGTAAAATTCGGTGTTTACAGTTGTTCCCCTTGGAACGAACTCTGGTCGCACTGTGCCCTCAATATCGGGAAAAAAAGCAGTGAGCATGACTTTGATATTCGATTCTGACTGACGTGACTTTTTGGGAGAAGAGATTCACTGGTTTTCCATTTGGAACTCTGAATTTTCGTCTCGGGGCCATACCCATAGACACAAGTTTAATCTCCAGCCACAGTTTTGGACGTGAAATCCGGATTTGAGTGAAGACGATTCTTCAACTCCATGCAAACTTACACATTATTTTCCTTCCGTTCATCACTCAAAAGTATAGGAACAAATTCTGCACTCGCTCGACTTATGCAAGTTACCAGTTAAAATTATTTGCACGGACTCATACGAGCTGCTAAGTTCTTTTGTAAGCTCTCGAATAATTATTCGCCTGTTTGAACGAACAATTTTTGCCATTTTTTACACGTTTTCGTATGTTACTGAGGTTAATGTAAGTCGCGAAAATTGCTCACCTTCTACCGACTCAATTTTCGCTTTTCATCAACTCATAACATGTATAAACAGCCTTATTGCCGGGCGCCAATTTCTACATTTAATAAACTTCTTTGACTCTTATTTGCAACTGGAAACAGAACTTAAAATGTTGATGCGTTTCTCGAAATCCATGATGCGCGACAGCCACTGTAAACACAACCTCTCTCTTATCGTATGTGGACGCTGACTGACTAGTCACAACGTGTTCCAACTTGACGCTGCCTTTCACAATGAATCAAGCTATAGGACAAATTACAGCAAATGATTATACCGTCAGAAGTTGCTGCTAAAAAATTAATTCACCGTATTTTTTTGTATCACACACCGTATAGTGTCTAATGTCACTTTGCACATGCATGATGTCCGTATTCTCGATGTTGCGTAGGCCATCATCGCTCTAAAGTAACTGGTTATTTTGTGGATAATGAAACTTGAGCTGCATTCGCACTTAGCAGCATGGGTAATTCTCAAATTACCTTATGTACGATTGTGTTGGATTCTGTCTGAGCATAGAATCGGTGGTTTGGTCGTTTGTGTGATGAGTTTACGAGTGTGATAGGCAGCTTGCATAAACGACTATTGAACCCCGGTCGACTCGCACATAGTACAACAAGAACGATTAGAGGCGTAAACATTTCACAGTGTTTGCTTTCTGACGTAGCCTGGCAGTCGTGTAAAGATTTCTGGCCACTGAGGAAACATTCCAGTCGTTGGCCCGTGCAGCAAAAATTTCAGCAAATAAATTGCTTATGGTAAATAACATTGACTATTGCACTAATAAATCTGTTAAATTATAGTAAAGGAATTTTTCGAAAACAAAAAAAAAAATGGAAGGAGGTGGACGCGATCCTGTTGCCTTTTACTTTACAGCTCACGACGCCTCAACTACGCTACATATTTGCATACGGCAGAAGGACCTCCGCATATGGTGTACACTGTGTGAAAACTGAATCTGCAAATTTCATTACTTGATATTTGACCATGACAAAAATACCCAAACGACACGCTTTTGATAGATCGTTGTGCTGTAGCACTGAAACGGTATTCTTTCATAGCACACAAACTGTAACACTGAAAACATCAAATATAGGATGCCTTTAACTACCAGTGTATAGTTTCCTGTCATTTTATTACACCAAATCATATCTGGTACGACACGTTTTCGAGAGATCCTCAATTTGCTGATTCTTTGAAACATCGTATATTCATGCCACATAGTCTGTGATAAAGTAAACAATATGGTGCTTCTTGGCAGATTAAAACTGTGTGCCGGACCGAGACTCGAACTCGGGACCATTGCCTTTCGCGGGCAAGTGCGCTACCAACTGAGCTACCCAAGCACGACTCACGCCCCGTCCTCACAGCTTTACTTCTGCCAGAACCTCGCCCTGGTCCCGAGTTCGAGTCTCGGTCCGGCACACAGTTTTAATCTGCCAAGAAGTTTCATATGAGCGCACACTCCGTTGCAGAGTGAAAATCTCATTCTGGAAACATCCCCCAGGCTGTGGCTAAGCCATGTCTCCGCAATATCCTTTCTTTCAGGAGTGCTAGTTCTGCAAGGTTCGCAGGAGAGCTTCTGTAAAGTTTGGAAGGTAGGAGGCGAGGTTCTGGCAGAAGCAAAGCTGTGAGGACGGGGCGTGAGTCGTGCTTGGTTAGCTCAGTTGGTAGAGCACTTGCCCGCGAAAGGCAATGGTCCCGAGTTCGAGTCTCGGACCGGCACACAGTTTTAATCTGCCAAGAAGTTTCATATCAGCGCACACTCCGCTGCAGAGTGAAAATCTAATTCTGGAAACAATATGGCGGCTCCTGTGTTGTGCTTGTGACGCATCTCTCTAGCTACTTTCCTCTCCACGAGCAATCTGACGTACCAAATTCTTCATTTCATGCTCTGCTGTGTATGGGAACGAGGAATTCCACGCTGTGACGTCACCAGCACCTCGTCCACGTGCGTTTTCACGTCCCGTGAGAGGACGGCTTAAGGGCAGATTCGATCTCTTCGGGACAGGATCGATATCTGTACTTTTACTCTGACCGTGATATACCTGAATTCACTAACAGCAGCAATTACTGTCAGGTTTGAAATCAGTTGTCATTGCCAAGACATAACACTCATCTCCGGATCCTACTAGTTGGGATCTTTTTTCGTCCACTGTTGCGTCGTCATGTTACGTGCTGCGAGTGGTGCACTATCCCTAGTAGATGTGTTGGACAGATCTTGTTGGTGCACCAACAAATCAGGCACCTCTCGTCCACCGTATAGTAATGGGCACGTATAAACAAGATAGCTCCTTTCTGGGATTCTGTCATGTCTCCTCGTTGACCCTTCTTATCTGTGCTAGTTCCGTTCAGCCCACTGGCACATAAGCATCGCTTCACTGCCATGACTTGAATCAACGGTGGAGGGTCTCAAGACTGCCTGGCACTAGTTTTATATAATGTACAGCACTCCAAAGCGAACATTGTGCGCTTATATTCTACAGGAACGAAGGACATTTGACATGTGTAATTCATGTGTGTCACCACTTGCCGTATTTTAACTTGTGAGGTGGTGACTGGTTACAGCACTGGCCTTGCGTTTGAGACAGATGTTTTAAACGTCCACCAGCCCATCAACATTTTGGTTTGGTGCGGTTTACCTCACTCGCTCAAGGCAAATGCCTACATTTAAAAACAACAAAATGTATTTTCTTCTCCCTCCTCTGTCTAATTCCAGCTTGTGCTCGACGGAAATTTAAGTCCTCATCGTTCTTCCTTCCTCTTGTTCTTATGTTAATACAATTGTTTGCGTTGGTTTAAGTAATTTTTTCAGTATTTTCTTTTTTCTTAAATTAAAAACAAGATGTAATAGTGTAATACATCACGACTTTAAATAAAGCGAAACGCAGCTCAACAATAAGGCATCACCAACTGATCTCTTTACTTTGTATTTGTAAGCATGTGCCTTTCCGTTAGGCCTTCACGGTTTACATATGACAGTAATACACTACTAAAAAGAAGTTGACACTTTTGCGAAACCCTGTAATTGTCTTCCACTGCGAAGCGTAAGTTTCGCATTTGGCTTAAAGCTGCCTACAACATTGTTCTGTAATGGTGCAAAAACGTGGCGCCCTGCAACGACACCCTCAGGCATGGCGACGCATCAAACAGCAAGGTGTCGAAACATAAAGAAGAAGTCACAGCTCAGAAGTTCATGTGGAGTAAGTTTGGTTAGCCCGCCCGGTTAGCCGTTCGGTCTAACGCACTGCTTTCCGGGCGGGAAGGCGTGGCGGTTCCCGCCACGAATCCGCCCGGCAGATTAGTGTCGAGGTCCGTGTGCCGGCCAGTCTGTGGATGGTTTTTAGGCGGTTTTCCATCTGCCATGGCGAATGCGGGCTGGTTCCCCTTATTACGCGTCAGCTACACTATGTCGGCGATTGCTGCGCAAATTCTCCACGTACGCGTACACCACCATTACCACGCAAACATAGGGGTTACACTCGTCTGGTGTGAGACGTTCCCTGGGGGGGGGGGGGGGTGTTCCAGTGGGGGCCGAACCGCACAATAACCCTGGGTTCGATATGGGGCGACGGAGGCGTGAAGTAGACTGCGGTAGTCGTCGTGGGGTTGTGGACCACTGCGGTTGCGGCGGGGACGGAGCCTCTCCGTCGGTTCTAGGCCGCCCAGATCCTTACAATACAATAAAATACGATTCTTTTGGCGTCTCTGCGCTGCAGGAGAAAACCACGACTCCCAGCGTTGGGTGGTCGAGTAAAACATTTCAGACACACCGCCGCTCAGAATCGATACGAGAAGCCGTCAGGAGGTGGCATATAGGGCATCATTGAAACTACCCTTTTCCTTGGGGTGTTGATTCTCACGAGGTCGAAAACGACCGTTCGCAGTGTGCTGAGCGACGATAAGACGTTGTTAACAACGTCCGACACTGCTGACACCCTCCGGACTATTCAGCCCTACTCTAGGGACGTCGTGGGGCTGCAACCAAATTGTACGTGATCTCATCCTGTTGGTATGTAGTACCAATTGAAACTTTTTGCTCTGGTATATCGGGTGGAATCACGAGGAACTGTTCAAAAACACTCGAAATTTGAACGTGATCCAGAGCAGCAAAGGGTGTTATGCGTTTTTAGCCACTTGTTTGACGTTTTCGTGTGGCGTGATTAAGGAGGGGTGCAATCCCTTCGACACCCCTAAGGTGCGGTTGTCGGCCCTCAGGCGCTAGAGCAGCCGCAAGACACCACTCAGGTGATCGGCTGTCGAAGTCTTTGACAGCTACGTCTGTTATATGCGTGGGTGGCACCGAGGGTGTTGCTGAACTGGGTTGTTCTTAGAGGGATCCTTTGCCGTTTTATTCGTGCACATGTCAATATTGTACCGGCTCTGAAATAACGCCACAGGAGAGCGCTAAACAGGACGGCTAAAAATGCATAAACACTCTTTACTGCTCTGGATCACGTTCAGAATTCTTCGAATGCTTTTGAATGGTCGCTAGTGATTCCAACCGATATACAAGAGCAAAAAACTGCGTTAGCACTACACGCCAAAGGGGTCAGATCACGTTCAATTTGTTTGCAGGCCCACAACGTACTTAGAGTAGGGCTGAATCGTCCTGAGGGTGTCAGCGGTGTTGGACGTTGTCAAGAAAGTCGTACTGGTGCTCATCGTACTGCGAACGTCTGTTGTCGAGTTCGAAATGTTTGAGAACGAGCGCCCCATGGAAAGAAAAGGGTGGTTTAAAAGTGGCGCCCTACGTGCCACCTCGTGAGGGCTTTTCGTGTCGATTCCGAGCGGTAGTCTGTAAAATATGTTCCTCGGCCACCCCTAAGAAAACTGCGTGATTCCAGCGCTGGGTGTCGTAGTTTTCACATCCACCGCAGAGACGCCAAAAGAAGAGGTAAAATGTGGGTAAGAGGAGGTGTGACGACCTTCCAGTCACGTGACACGTCCACGATGGTGTTGGACAGAATTGTGGAGAAATTTTGTGCCAGTGAGACATCATCAACCTACCTTACAGCTCACGTGAACATCTGAGCTGTGGTATTTTTTTTTTCTTTTTTAAATGTTTCAACGCCTTGCTGTTTGATATGTCGCAGAGTTTGAGGGTGACGTCGCAGGGCGCCACACTTTTGCACCATTACAGAGGAATGTTGTAGGCAACTTTGAGCCAATGTCAACTTCCGCTTCGCAGTGGGAGACAGTCACAGGCTTTCGCAGAAGCGTCAATTCTTTTATTTTGACCAGTGTATTTACATTGTTGGTTTAGGAGTTTGTAAAGATATTAACACTGTAAAACGCAAAAACTGCAGCTTGTACCGAAATTTTTGTCTTTTTCAAGAACATCTCCAAGAATAGTTACCCCCATGATCCTTTTTCATATACAGGCGCTTATATTTTAATTATTACTTGCGAATGACTTGTATTGAAGAACTGCAGAAACATCATAAAATCGTCGAATTGTTTTATTTATTCATATGTGTGCGAGAAATGAAAAAAAATTATGTATCAGAGGCTTGACCGAATATTAAAGTGAGGCACTTCTCTGCCCTAATACTTCTCTACCACTGCTGAAGGCCGAGTGAGTTGGAACAGTGGAAGAAGCAGTAGTCCCATTCTGGAGAACAGTGGTTCAAATCCCTGTCCAGCAACAGAGATGTATCTTCTCCGTGGTCTCCCTAACTCGCTTAAGGCAAATGAGTGTTTCCTTTGAAATGGGCACAGCCGATTTTCCCCCTTTCGTCTGAGCTCCGTCTCCAGTGACCTCGTCGATGGGACGTTAATCGTTTTTCTTTTTTTTCTTCTCGTATACTGGCGTGCTGTTGAAGTGGGACAGAGAGCCGCGACACAGATTTAGGCTATCACCGATTCTACATCCACATCCATATTCTGCAAATCACTGTGTAGAGCATGAAAGAAGGTACTTTCCATTTTACCAGTCATCAGGGCTGCCTCTCGTTCCATTCACGTACGGTGCACGGGAAAAATAATTGCATAAACGCCGGGCGTCGCTATTCCTACAGAAGTGATACGTAGAGGATTGCAGTGTACCCCTAGATTTCTCACTTAACGGTAGATTCCTCACTTAAAGCTAGTTCTTGAGACTTTTAAAGTACGCTTTCACGGGATAGTCGGCATCTGTCTTCAAGCATCTGCCAGTTCAGTTTCATTGCTGTCTCTGCGACACTGTCCCATGAGTCAAACAAAAAGCTGTGACGATTCGTGCCGCCCTTTCAGAATGAATTTTCGCTGTGCAGCGGAGTGTGCCCTGAACTGAAACTTTCTGGCAAACTGCGTGCCGGACCGGGACTCGAACCTGGGGCCTTTGCCTTTCTCAGGCAAGTGCACCACCGAATGAGCTATCCAAGCACATGGACTGTTCTCACAGTTTTACTTCCGCCAGTAGCTAATCCTACCTTCCAAATGGAGATGCGGCGCCACCTTCCGCAATGTTTGTTGCCAGTGGGCAACGGTTCCAGCGAAACAGTTTGCTTTTCTCATGCCGAAAGGACGAGAGTCAGCGAGTCATTTCTACTAATTGCGAGCCGTTCATCACGTGACCTAGCGGGCTACACCGTGCTCCGTCTGGATTGCCCTCATCCCAGGCGTGCGTCACTCAGTAAGCCCTTAAAGCCCGTTACATAACTACCCTAAACGACGTGCTTTTAATAGATCACCATTGTGCCGTAGCACACAAGTCATAATATTAGAAGCATCAAACATGAGCAGCCTTTCACTACCGATATGTAATTTCCTGCCTTTTTGTTCTAACAAATCATAGCTAAAACGACGCCTTCAAGAGACCACCATTGTGATGATGCTTTGAAACAGCTTATATTCGTTCCACGTACTCTGTAATAATAAAAAGCACTAAATGCGGAGGTAATTCCTTACAATATGGCGTCTCCTCTATTCTTGGCGTAAAACCGATGCTGCATCTCGCTGTACCCCCTCTCCACGAGGCAAAAATCTGTCTTCATTTTACGCTACGAAATGTTGTGGAATGTGGAATTCCACGCCTTAACGTCATCAGCTCCTCGTCCACATGGATTTCCACGTCCCTTGAGAGAACGGCTTTAAGCGGATGGTGAGCGTTCCGCGCGCGGTTAACAGACCCGTGTCGATGGTTTTCACAGTCGAACCGGTGCGCGTGGTTCTATGAAGTAGAGAGAATGCGAGTTCTGTACTCGTTTGATCTGTCCCGTAGCATATAGCTTTCTTTTATGGGTCGGGTCAGTGTCTCTAGGCGTCGACAACTCAGGCGTTTTATTTACTGCAATATACACTGAGGTGACAAAATTTGTGGGATGTCTACTAACACCGTGTCTGACCTCCTTTTGTCCGGCGTAGTGCGGCAGTTCGACGTGACGTGGATTCAGCAAGGAGTTGGAAGCCTCCTGCAGAAATATTGAGCCATGCTGCCTCTATAGCCGTCCATCATTGCGAAAGTGTTGCCGGTGTAGGTTTCGGTGCACTGTCTGATCTCTCGATTACGCCCCATAAATATTCGGTGGCAATCGTATCGAACGAGGGAGTCCAAATCATTCGCTCGAATTGCCCAGAATATTCTTCAAACAAATCGCGAACAATTGGGGTCCGGTGACAGGGCACTTTGTCATCCATAACAATTCCTTCGTTTTTTTGGGTACACGAAGTCCATGAATTGCTGCAAATGGTCTCCAAGTAGCCGAACATAACCGTTTACAGTCAATTATCCGTTCACCTGAACCAGAGGACCCAGTCCACTCCATGTAAACACAACCCACACCATTATGTAGCCAAGCTTTCAGAGTGCCTTGTTGACAACTTGGGCCCATGGCTTCGTTGGGTGTGCGCCGCACTCGAACCTTACAGTCAGCTCTTACCAACTTAAATCGAGACTCATCTGACCAGGCCATGTTTTTCGAGTCGTCTTGGGTGGTAACGAAACCAGGAGAGGCGCTATAGGCGATGCCGTACTGAAAGCAAAGGCCCTCGTGTCGGTCTTCTGCTTCAGTATTCCATTAACGCAAAACTTCGCCACACTGTCCTAACGGATATGTTCGTCTTACATCCCACATTGATTTCTGCGGTTATGCTTGTCTGTTTGCACTGACAATTCTACGCATAAGCTGCTGTTCTTGGTCGTTAAATGAAGTCCGTCGACCGCTGTGTAACGCTTGAAATTTGGTGTTCTCGGCGCACTTTTGACACTGTGCATCTCGGAATAGAATTCCCTAACGATTTTCGAAACGAAATATCCCATGCATCTAGTTCCAACTACCATTCCGTGTTCAAAGTTTGCCATAATCACGTCGGAAACCTTTCCACATGACTCAACAGAGTACAAATAACGGCTCCGCCATTGCACTGCCCATTTATATTTTGTCCACACGATACTGTCGCTATCGGTGTTTGTCAATATCGCTGTCCCATGACTTTGGTCGTCTCAGTGTAGACCGTCTCTGTATTCCTTCCACCTTCTACATTTCGGCTTTCCCTTCTTTGCTTAGTACAGGCTTACCATCTCAGCTCTCGATATTCATACAGCTGCTTCCCTTTTCTCAACAAGTCTCTTTGACTGCCCTGTAGGCAATATCTTTCCCTCTAGTTATGCATGCTTCTACAGCCTTGCATTAATCCTCTACACATTCCTGCTTAGCCATTATGCATTTTCTGTAAGTCTCGTTTTTTAGTTGCTTATGTTTTTTTTCTCCTGCTTCGATTTCTGCATATATTTTCTTCTTTCGTCAGATTCAATATATCCTGCGTTGTTCACGGATTTCTACTCGGCATTGTCTTTGTACTTATGTGATCCTCTACTGCCTTCTCTCTAATGTACCCATTCGTCTCCTGTTGAATTTCTTTCCCATGTTTCACACCAACGTTGCCCAGTGCTTCCTCCGAAACTATCATTCTCTGGTTACATCAATTTATCCAGATCTTATGTCCTCCTTCTACCTTTTTGCAATTTCTGCAGTTGCAATAGTAGGACAGACAGCAGTTCCTCGTGCAAAGTGTCACAAAAACAAAACAAGCAAGAAAATAAAGATCAAGAAGACTGGTACGCACAAACTCCGTTACCGTAATAGGAGTGAGCTCGGCGAAAATACGTTAACTTGCTAGTTCCTGTGTCAGCAGACGCCGCCACTGTCCTCTGTTTCTGCGCATGCGCGAACTTCAGCACACACAAAGCACACACAAAGGTTTAGAACTCCACGTAAGCACTTTCAAGTATAAAACGATTTTGTCCACACTTGGCACAGTCGGTTCATCATAGACGTCACGGACCCATTACCGATGTGGTTGGTAGGTGCTTCACACACACACACACACACACACACACACACACACACACACACACACACACACACACAAACACAAACACAAACACATGACGCGGACCGACAACGAGTGGACTCTAGTTGATTTTGAACAGAAAGTCGCTCGTGTAAAACGTGCTTAACCCTGCTGCTACCACTGGGGTCAAGATAATCCCATAAGCACACTGGAAATGTCCCATGTTTTCAAACCGTTACAAGAATTTTCAAAGTACATGAATTTCTCCCTCTGAGTCAATGGTATACAATGATGTTTTGCTCAGTTTTACGCACTCTAAGGGAAACAAAGACCCACCACGAAGGAATTATCCCAGTGGGACGGAAATCGGTAGATGTTATACACATGTGCAGACAAACAAATGATTACAGTTTCAGATAAAAGTGGATGATTTAATCAAGAGACAGAGCTTCACAAACTGAGCAAGCCACTAACGCCTTGGTCGACCCCTAGCCCTTATGCAAGCAGTTATTCGGCATGGTATTGATTGACAGACTTTTTGGATGTCCTCTTGAGGGATACCGTGCCAAATTCTGTTCACTTGGCACGCTAGGTGGTCAAAATCCCGAGCTGATTGGAGGGTCCTGCCCATAATGCTCCAAACTTTCTCAATTTGGGAGAGATCCGGCGATGCTGCCGACCGAGGTGGGGTTTTGAAAGCGCAATGACAACCAGTAGAAACTCTCGCTGTGTTCTGGCGGGCAATATCTTGCTTTTTACCAGGATGGCTCGCCATGAAGGACAACAAAATAGGGCCCAAAATATCGTCGACGTACCGCTGTTCTGTAAGGGTGCCGCAGATTAAAACCAAAGGGATGTTGCTGTGAAGTGAAATGACACCTCAGATCATCAGTTCTGGTTGGTGAACTGTATGGCAGACGAGAGTCAGGTTGCTATCCAACCACTGTCTGGGGCGTCTCCAAACACTTTTTCGCTGGTCATCAAGGCTCAGTTGGTAGGGGGACTCATCACTGAAGAGAATTCTATTCCAGTCAATGGGATTCCAGGCTGAAGACGTGTCTGGATCCGCTCTACGTAGAGACGTCCTTCTGAGGGATATCGTGCAAAATTCTGTCCAGCGGGCGTGTTAAATCATCAAAATTCAGAGCTGTGGGAGGGCTCTGCCCATAATGCTCCAGAAGTTCATAATTGGGGAGAGATTCGGCGATGTTGCTGGCCAGGGTAGAGTTTGGAGCAGCTCGGGATTTTGGCGATCTAACGCGCCAGTTGGACAGAATTTGACACGATATCCCTTAGGATTACATCCAACAGCTCTATCAATCAATGCCAAGCCGAATAACTGCTTGAATAAGAGCAGAGGTGAATGGACGCGGGTCAGAGGTGGGCCAACGCGTTATTGACTTGCTCAATTTGTGAACCTCTATCTCTTGAATAAATCATCCAATTTTTCTGAAATTGTAATCATTTGTTTGTTTGTACATGTACATCATACGTACCGACTTCCGTCCCATTCGAGTAATTCCGTCTGGTGCGTCTAACTTTGTCTTTGAGTATGTCAAACTTTATTCATCTTTTTTTTTCCACTGATCACCACTGGGGTCATCCCAATGTAATTTTCTATCGGTTTCGTGGAAGTAACTTTTCCAAACATGGAATGATGACTGTTACGTTGACCAACCGAAATAAATGTTTTTATGTTAGATCACTCAAATACTGCCTGTTATATCCCATGTAAATTACTTGGGGGTCTTCGTGACCATAGTGGTATTTAGTGAGACAAAACTGTCCTTCCAGTAGGAGGGTTAAACGAACACAGTAGGTAGTGTAATTCATACCTAGCACAGTAGATGCCGTAGTGCGCAGGTTGTAGTGTGGCGAGGTAAGAGAGCCGCTGCGAGGGTCGGCCTGTGTTTGTTATTGATCACGGCCGCAGCGGGGCCGTGCTACCTGCCGGACCGGACGGCCTGCGTAAACAACTGCCGGCGCCGGTATCCGAATTACACTGAGGCGCAGGGGCGGCCGGGACTCGCTAATCACGGCGGCTCCTGCCAGCTGCTCCTGTTACGCGCGGCCCGCGGCGCTGGCTCTGCTTCTGCTTGTGCTTGTGCTTCTGGATCTCCGCTGCCGCGTCTTCAGGATGTCGGCCGTGTTGCGGCAGGCCAGCTGGGTCGCCGCGCCCGCCACTTTGCCCGTCAGGCACAGCCGCGATTTAGGGTCGCCACCTCTTAGGCCAAAGGTGATATGGCAAATATATATGTCAAAGAAATTTGATAGTGTAATTGGACACTTTGTCAAATTTAGCCTGTCGTCACATAAATACACTACTGGCCATTAAAATTGCTACACCAAGAAGAAATGCAGATGATAAACGGGTATTCATTGGACAAATATATTACACTAGAACTGACTTGTGATTACATTATCACGCAATTTGGGTGCATAGATCCTGAGAAATCAGTACCCAGAACAACCAACTCTGGCCGTAATAACGGCGTTGATACGCCTGGGCATTGAGTGAGCTTGGATGGCGTGTACAAGTACAGCTGCCCATGCAGCTTCAACACGATACCACAGTACATCAAGAGTAGTGACTGGCGTATTGTAATGAGCCAGTTGCGCGGCCACCATTGACCAGACGTATTCAATTGGTGAGAGAACTGGAGAATGTGCTGGCCAGGGCAGCAGTCGAACATTTTATGTATCCAGAAAGGCCCGTACAGGACCTGCAACATGCGGTCGTGCATTATCCTGCTGAAATGTAGGGTTTCGCAGGGATCGAATGAAGGGTAGAGCCACGGGCCGTAACACATCTGAAATGTAACGTCCACTGCTCAGAGTGCCGTCAATGCGAACAAGAGGTGACCGAGACGTGTAACCATTGGCACCCCATACCATCACGCCGGGTGATACGCCACTATGGCGATGACGAATACACGCTTCCAATGTGCGTCCACAGCGATGTCGCCAAACACGGATGCGACCATCATGATGCTGTAAACAGAACCTGGATTTATCCGAAAAAAATACGTTTTGCCATTCGTACACCCAGGTTCGTCGATGAGTACACCATCGCAGGCGCTCTTGTCTGTGATGCAGTGACGCAGCCACGGTCTCCGAGCTGATAGTCCATGCTGCTGCAGACGTCGTCGAACTGTTCGTGCAGATGGTTGTTGTCTTGCAAGTGACCGCTTGGAGCACTGGCGTCGCTACATCTGTTTGACGTTTGTGTAGTGTGTTCGTAACCATGGCTTCAAATTTTTTGTGTTCCTTCGACTCTTTTTATTTATTTTTTTAATAACTTTGCTTCGAGTAGAGTGGGTCTTTAGCAAGGGGCACAATGTATGCTATTAATTGTGTGTTGATGGGCAGGTGGAATATGATGCAGGCGACTTCGTGTCCACAATCACAGCCATAATCATCCACCTCTGCGTCTGGAAACATCGAAGCAGCTTTTCAGCTAGTCGGAACAGAGGATTTGGTCACACTCTAAAGTAAAAAATTCTTTCTTAGCTTTCCATTGTACTTTGTCTATTTTTGAACTCTGGCTGCCACAAGTTAAAAAGCGCTTCATTTGTTTCGTATTTCTTATTAATTTTCTAGTTGTTGGAACACTAATTCCATTAATTAAATTATTCAGAAATAAAAATAGTTCTTATTGGCCAAATATTGCACCAAACATTTATTTACCTTCACATATTCCCCCTTTAGTGCTTTATAAATCGCTTGACACGTTTCTGGTGTTATTTTGGTTAATATGCAATGTGATATTCGAGTGCTGTGCTGTAAAGTAGAGTAGCTCTCTTCTGTATAAAGAAATCGCAGTGTCACAGTTTGTCTGTCTCCCGCGCAAATAGCATTTCTCAAGAGAGTATTCTGTTATGTGATATGAGAAGCCACGTTACTGAACAAATACTGAAATAGACTTTTATCCATTTGTAAGTGATTTACATATTAAGACTTGACTTTCTCCTCTTGCAGCTCCCGTAACAAATTTTTCTGAATACTTTTACTATCTCGACGTAATACCTGCGGCTTCATCCAAGTATGTTTCATTTTTTTCCGTCGCTTTTCTTCCAAATTGACACACAATGCAATTGTGGTACTAGCGACTGGAGCACTAAGTAAGAACTATTGTCTAAAAATTTCAGTAAAAAAAAAAAAAAAAAAAAAAAAAACTAAATTAATGGCCTTCAAAAGGAAACTTCCACTACGTTCCGCCGGCCGAGGTGGCCGAGCGGTTCTAGGTGCTTCAGTCTGGAACCGCGTGACCGCTACGGTCGCAGGTTCGAATCCTGCCTCGGGCATGGATGTGTGTGATGTTCTTAGGTTAGTTAGGTTTAAGTAGTTCTAAGTTCTAGGGGACTGATGACCTCAGATGTTAAGTCCCATAGTGCTCGGAGCCATTTGAACCATTTTAAACCACTACGCTCCAAAAAAAGTAATAGGTTGACAATCAATAGAACAGGTGTCATATTTTCAGATATTAGGCTTCGTTATTAACTACGAATATGAAAACGGTGTCACTAATAAATTGAGTGAGTTTCGAATGATACGTGGCAGAATACATCAGAAATCTGGATGACAAGACAAGGAAGGATACGAAACTAAAATTTTTGCAAAGTACTGGCTACCCCTGTTCAAACATATGGAAGCGTAATTCTTTATGTTATCTAAGAAATACAAAAGAATAATACAGTCGGCTGAAGTGAAATTAAAAAATATACCCTAAGAGATCAAATGCAACTACACCTATGTGACTTCCCATCAATTTACACTGAAGTGTTTGGCAGACGGTCCATAGATCCTCGGTTACGGTTCGGTCTGTTAGCTGTTGGTTGACGTTGGGACACTTCTCCTAATTTGACGTCGTGTCGAATATTCGTTGGTTTAGTAGCGATTTGTTGTGTCACTAGAAGGGGTATGTATTTAAGTTTTTCAGGACAGCCCCATTCGCACTTAATATATTTTATTGACCAGATTTGCTCTTCAGTTTAACGAGAGCGTCATCAGAAACTCTGGAATTTACAGTTTATAGTACAATAGTTGGCTTTTAAATTAAAGAGGGAAACCATTCAAAAAAACATAGAGAGTGCAGCTTGAGCCTGTCCTAAGAAAACTTAATTTCGACAGTTACTGATTCCCCTGCAGGCAATGCCTGCTCTCACTAAGGGTATGTATTTATTGTGCTTAAAAATACTGGAGTATAGGGTGGAATATGGAGAGAGAATTAAAGCTGACAGAGTTGTACCGTGAACGGGAATGTTTGCGGGCTCTACGAACTGCGATTACAAAAACAAACTGAAAAGACTAAACATTTGGAGGAAAATAAGTCAGGTATTAGAAAGTAATATACTTGATGTGAAAAAGAAAATGGTGTCTTCATTGACAGCTTGTCGTCGTGAACGATAAAGAGAAACAAAACTTGTTAATAATAGATTTCAGCTATCCTTTTTAAATTTTATTGGCAGATCTAGATTTCAGCTAGAAACTAGCCATCCTCAATGCTAAGAATGCAAGAGGTACATATTTAGATGATGTCATAAAAATTTGCAATTAATGGCTTAATTCATATGGTTTGTATATTACATACCACTATCATTTTTGATCAATGCATTTAATCCCTGTTGGTCAGGCTTCATCCACTGTTCATTGAATACTACTGTTTGCGGAAGGCGGACTGTATGGATAACACATCGGTTGGTTACATGGCGCCATTTATGTGAACTACGTATAAACCTCAAGGGAAGTAAACCACTTCAAATTTAATTACATAAAATGAAACATATGTAAAATTCACTACTTATATACGTAAAATATGCACGTAAAAATTAGATAAATCGATTGATGGCGGGTACACCAATGATAAACACTGATCTAATTAAACTAACGGGTATATCAATTAATGAATGTAGCATTTGCGTAAGTTCTTGAGCGAGTCCAGAGGAAACCCTAAAAGAAAGCGATTCTAACCATTTTTTCGCCGTCAGCAGCGGACCAAACACGAGTTGCAGATTCCAAGACGGCTATGCACAGCAAATGGCTGAAATTTTTATTCTATATTTCTAATATCCAGATCTCAAACAACCTTGAAAATTTTCTAGGTATCTGTATTCGTTTCCGAGATACAGAGGTTCAAAGTTACCTGCTTGTGCACGTAAAATCCGGTGAGGCAAAAACATAGTTTATGAAGTGTTGTAACACGGAGAAATGTGCTTTGAAAGCGTCTCTGTTATCATGAGAAAGGTTCTGGGAACTCCATGTTGTATTAGTGAAACAGCCGGCCCGTGTGGCCGAGCGGCTCTAGGCGCTTCAGTCTGGAACCTTGCGACCGCTACGGTCGGAGGTTCGAATTCTGCCTCGGTCCTGGATGTGTGTGATGTCCTTAGGTTAGTTACGTTTAAGTAGTTCTAAGTTCTAGGGGACTGATGACCTCAGACGTTAAGTCCCATTGTGCTCAGAGCCATTTGAACCATTTGTATTAGTGAAGCACATGCAAAATTTTTTTGTGCATGTAAAATCCGATCTGAGGTGTAAGATTAGTTTTGCGTTATTTCAGTTTGACATAAATAAACTATCAAAGTTTTACTGACCCATGACGTTCTTTTCCTATGAGTGCCATGCACTGCTGTCGAAGGGGAAGGAGGGAACCAGCGGAGAAGTGAACTTATCGGAGCACAAAAAAGGCGAATGTGCTCCTGTTTAAAAGACTGCGCGAAAAGTGGGTTACCAGCTCTCTCATTCTACCTTCTTCAGCACCTTTAGAAATTTTTCCAAAAATTTTGGCTTGCAGACATAGTCGCGCTTTTTATGCGGACAAGGGAAATTCCCCTTGGCAACCCCCTCAGATTTAGTAGTAAGATGGCCCAGTGTATACCCCGTCAAAATCTGAACTCAGACCAAGCACGAAAACAGGAAGAAGGTGTACTGAACTGTGAAAAAAAGCAAAATAGAAATAGTGAACGGTCCAAGCTCAAGTGCAATTTTGAGCGTAGGTAAACAGCTGCGACGTCATGGTTATTTGGCTTGGCGTTGGACTGCGACGCGGATGAGCCGTGTTCAAATCTCTCTCATGTCAGTTATCTTTTTTTTTTTTTCTCGCAATATTGCGAACTGACCGTCCGGTCATTGAAATGTTTGTTCTCTTTCGGGTAGTCGTGGCGGTTGTCATACTGTACAGTAGTAGAATATGAGTCAAATGGTATGAATACGTTATCGCCACAAGTAAAAGTGATGAATAGTGAGAGCAGGCGAGATACCACATAGAAGTCTCACAGAAATGAATACAACAAATAAACGGTTGTAAACTATGTTACAAGAAAAGAATTCGTGATTTAAAACTTCCAAAACGAAACGCAACTCCAATAACTTTTTTTTTGACAGAGCACAGAGAAACTGTGTGGTTGTGGAACTGTTGCGTTCATTTTTTGCAGCTTATGTGACAAATTATTGTGTTTTCACCATTTCCTTGTGAGTGATCAAATGTGTGTGAATCCCTAAGGGACAAAACTACTGAGGTCATCGGTCCCTAGACTTACACTCTACTTAAACTAACTTAAGCTAAGAACCACACACACACACACACACACACACACACACGCACACACGCACACACACACACACACACACACATGCCCAAGGGAGGACTCAAACCTCCGACGGGAGGGGCCGCGAAGTCCGTGACGTGGCGCCTGAAACCATGCGGCCACTCCTCGCGGCTTTGAGTGATCAAATTCACATTCATAAGAACACGTGAATTGGGCAAGGAGGCATATGTCACTCACCAAGCGTATAGATTATGTGCTTCGGTAAGAGAGTCCTATCATATGACACACGTACAGTCAGGAATGCCGTGTATGTTGAGGATTCGGTTGACTTGCCGCCCTGCCATCAAACATTTGCGGTTCCCATTCGAAAGCCACTTCCTTTCGGCTGCTAACAGAGTAGTTATGCAGAATCAACTGTCTCATAGGTCCCTTTCTTATACCTCGCTCTTGCAAACGGTAGTTACACAGGCACAAATTTGAACACATCAAACAGCATTTTTGTTTTTTAATCAAAAGGGCACAAGAAAGGATTGAACACGGTTCGCCCGCTTATTAGTCGAACACCTTGAACACCTAACCACGACGCCGTTGCATATGTAGGCTGCTCTACATTGCGCTTCTTGTCCTTCGACCGTTCACTGTTTGTATTTGCTTTTTCTGTTTTGCTTTTTTTCACAGTTCAGTACAGCTTCTCCATGTTTTCGTACTTCATTTGTGTTCAGATTTTTACAGGCTGTCCACTGAGCCCTCTTACCACTAAATCTGAGGGGGGGAGGGGGTTGCGATGGGGAAATTGCCTTGTGAGAAGGCAGGAGACAGTGGAAGTGGGAAAGAGGCGGAAAGGTAATAAATAATGGAAGATAGGAGATAGTGGTTGTGGTATAGAAAGAACGAAGGAGACAATGACAATGTGAGAGAAAGAGTGGAACGTGGTTGACAGTGAGAGAACAATGCTAGGAAAAAGAGTGAAGGAGGCAGTGCCAGTAAGTGGGGAATAAAAAGGAGAAAGTGGAAGTGGGTGAGAGCCCGTGTCGTTGACAATGACAGCGAGGAAGAGAGACACAGTGACAGTGAGAAACGACAGCAACAATGGGGAGGAATGAATGAAACAGTAGCACTAAGAGAGAACAGGAGGGAAACAGTAGCATTGAGAGGACACTGTATTAGGGACTGTGGCTGTGAGACAGTGACAGTTGGAGAGCCATAATTAGATAATGACAATGAGTTTTGGGAATGGGCAATTGATAGTGGATGGGCATGAGAGATTTTCAGCGGTGGACTTGTGGGTGTGAGCGAGTTAGAGTATGGGAGCTTGAGGGAGTGAGAGGTAAGTTGCATGTTAAAAAGAGCGCGAATGTGTTCACGTGCCAATCTTTTTCCGAAAATTTTTGAAGATGCTGAGGAAGGTAGAATGAGTCAGCTGGTACCCTACTTTTTGGTTAGAGTATATTCACGTTGTTTGTGCTCCGGTAGGAGCATTTTTTCCGCTGGTTTAGTATATGGTTTGTAAATCAGAAGTAGAACAAGGGTGCATGAAGTCGAAACAAACGTATCAATAGAATGGTGAAAGAAAGATAAGTTAAATAAGTAATGAATTGTAAAAAGAGAGATGTAAGACGACCGATGAACAGACGACTTCAGTGAAGACCTAGCAGGCCGTAAGCGTTCGCCATGAACTGAAGTAGAAGAAGGAGAATTATTTTTTTTAAACAACGAAAACTCGTTGCGTAGACTGCACACTCACCGGCCAAAAATAGCGGCGCGGTCCAGTGCTGGGCGGGACACCTGTGCTGCCTTGGCAAGGTGCGGGTGCGAGCGCGGGCGGGGCGCTGGCGGCGCGCCACGGGCCGCGCGCTGCGGCCTGTCCGCGGGTCGGCCTGGCTAATTTGTTTCCACCTTGGCTCGCAGCGGCGGCTGTAAACTTTCATTAGGGCAGCAGCCACGGCTGCCGATCCGCCGCTCATTAATCCGGCCGGCCGGCGCTGAATGGCCAGGCCTGGCCCGCGGAATCCTCATTGAGGGGAGACGGACGGACCTCGGCCGCGCCAGCTTCACGCTCACTGGCCGGCGCACCGCGGCAAAGAGGCCGCGCCGAATTCCGGGCCGCGTGTGCTTGGCAAACTCCGCTGCGGAAGCTCTGTGTAGGTAACGCCGCTCCTCCGCAAGCACCACACAGTCCGTCCCTCGTCGTCTGTCTTTACACTGGTTGGCTGCTCTCCACGTGGACCTGTTACGGGGATGCTCAACCCTTTTAGGCATGAAAAGTACTACAAGCAACGTAGTCCATTCACAGATCTACTCACTTAAAAGTGCCTAAAGGTTTACGCACATAACAATAATTTGTCAGAGCCAACCTTACACAGGTTGAAAGTTGAGGATCACTCTTGTATTTCACTGTTGAAAACTCTGCCTCACATGGATAAGTTGATCCAAAAAAACGATAAAACATATATTGCCACTTTTACACAGTTAGAGTAAGTTTTTACACTCGCCACTTTATAAAAGTTTACCTTCATTGTATTGCGGCTTTAAGGGGACGTCACTTTGAACTCAAATTATTTGCTCTGCAAGTTCACGCTCACAACAAGAGAAGAGAGTACTCACTTCACTTAAAATAGTTTCACATCCTCTTTTCGGAAAGGTTCAGCTACACTACTGGCAATTAAAATTGCTACACCAAGAAGAAATGCAGATGATAAACGGGTATTCATTGGACAAATATATTATACTAGAACTGACATGTGATTACATTTTCACGCAATTTGGGTGCATAGATCCTGAGAAATCAGTACCCAGAACAACCACCTCTGGCCGTAATAACGGCCTTGATACGCCTGGGCATTGAGTCAGACAGAGCTTGGATGGCGTGTACTGGTACAGCTTCCCATGCACCTTCAACAAGATACCACAGTTCATCAAGAGTAGTGACTGGCGAATTGTGACGAGCCAGTTGCTCGGCCATCATTGACTAGACGTTTTCAATTGGTAAGAGATCTGGAGAATGTGCTGGCTAGGGCAGCAGTCGAACATTTTCTGTATCCAGAAAGGCCCGTACAGGACCTGCGACAGGATACTGCTGAAATGTAGGGTTTCGCAGGGATCGAATGAAGGGTAGAGCCACTGGTCGTAACACGTCTAAAACGTAACGTCCACTGTTCAAAGTGCCGTCAATGCGAACAAGAGGTGGCCGAGACGTGTAACCAATGGCACCCCGTACCATCTCGCCGGGTGATACGCCACTATGGCGATGACGAATACACGCTTCCAATGAGCGTTCACCGCGATGTCTCCAAACACGGATGCGACCATCATGATGCTGTAAACAGAACCTAGATTCATCCGAAAAAATTACGTTTCGCCATTCGTGCACCCAGGTTCGTCGTTGAATACACCATCGCAGGCGCTCCTGTCTGTGATGCAGCGTCAAGTGTAACCGTGCGAACTGTGGCAAGGCGCCCCAGACCTCGTGGCTACCCCACACGGCTTACGTTATGTGTAGCTTGTTCTACAAAATGACAGTCCCGGTCCTCCTCTTGCTATCTACCCTTTTAATGTTGCTTCTAGGACACATACAGGGAACTGGTCGTGTCGTGTTATCCGAGCAGTCCACCTGTGTCTTCTTCGCTGCATTATTATCCTAAATGTACATTCTTCACCAGTTCTTTGCAGGAATTCGTGTTGGTGGTTTTATCTGTCCACTTGATCATTAACAGGGGTCTCCAGCACCATACCTGAAATGGTTCAAGAGATTTCATTTCATTTTTAGACTTCGTACGTCAGTAGCTAAAAACGAAATTCATATAGTATCATTGCCTAGTCCTCCCGTCCGTCCGTCGTTCCGTCTGACTGACTGTTAGAAAACCTTTTTGTGAGCACCGAATATACGTATCAAGTTTAAATTTATATCGCATACTAAGGTCTGTGGTCCCTTGGCAGTGTTTGAAATGTAAGATGCTAAGTCAATGCTGTCATAATATATGACCATGTATGTCATATACTAGTGCATTAATAACCCGTGAAACCGCTGGAATGTTGAATGCAAGTATGCAAACGTGTATGCGTTATGCTGTACATGTGCCGGATGTTAGTTTGTGGGATGGACTTCCATGCCTGACGCACTTGTTTGGTCAATAAAGGGACGGTTAATGCTGGTTCTGGATAACCCTGAAGTTGTCGTCCGAAAATGTCCTGTACGTGCCCGATTGGAGACAGATCTGGTGATCGATCAGGCCAAGACAACGCTTCGACACACTGTAGTGCATGATGGGTTACAACGGCGGTATGTGGACGAACGTTATCCAGTTGGAAAACATCCCCTGGAATGCTGTGCATGAATCGGCAACACAACAAGTTCAGTCACCAGACTGACGTACAGTTTTGCAGTCAGGATGGTGTGGGATAACCACGAGAGTGCTCGTGCTATCATACGAAATCGCCAGAACATAACTCGAAATGAAGGTTCTGTGGGTCTAGCACGCAGACAGGTTGGTTGCAGGCACTCAGCTGGCTTCCTCCTAACCAACACACCCGTCGGTGGCGATGAGGCAGAAGCAACAGACCTCCACTCTACCCTCAGTGGGCTCCAGCTTGACACCATTGAAGTCGCAAATGGCGGTGGTTTGGGTTCAGTGGAATGTACGCAACGAGGAGCTGTAACACTTAGTTGTCAACAGCTGCTCAAATTGCTGCTGCAGATGCAATACGATGGGCCAGTACCATAAGCCGAACACGGTGATCTTCCCTCTCTGTAATGCCACGTGGCCTCTAGGAGCCCGTTCCTCTTGCGACCGTACGTTCTTGTGACCAACTCTGCAGCAGTCATGTACAGTAACTACATTACTGCCTAGACTTCGAGCAATATCGCAGAAGGAACATCCAACTTCTCGTAGCACTGTTGCACCAGTCTCAAACACAACTAATGCTCACGACCGTTATAGCGTGTATTTAAAGGAAACTTGATTTGCATCCTCATAGTGACGCTATTAGCGCCACTCTTATGTGAATGGCGTGAAATTGGAATACACGTCTTCTTTCAGATGTAGAAACACGCGTACCAACTTTTGTTAATGTCGCACGAATCTATCTTGCCGTTGCGATTTTTTTTTCTCGGTACCGCATTTTCATATTCCCAAACTCACTCATCAGAACGAGTAGGGTACTTCCCTTTGACTTACAACACAATCCTGAAATTTGGCAAGCAGCAAGCTTTCACAGTAAAAGTAAAGGTAAAAATTTGAAAATTGTTAGTTTGTAATTACATCACACGAAAAAAGTCTGTTGTCGTTTGTTATCGGACTGACTTTAAGTCTGCAAAAATCCCTTTTTCTCTGGAACGGGTGAACGTGTCAAGATGAGTTTTACGTCACCTACTAAAGCCTACGGTCCCTTGGTTGTGTGTACTCAATGTAATCTTCTTAGTCAGTGCAGTCAAAACATATTTTGCTACTCGCATTCTCACATCCGAACTTATAGGGTACTTTGACCAAGAATCATAAAATTTGCTAAGAAGCAAAGTTTCGCAGTGCAAGCAAAGAAAAAGTATACAGTATTGTAAATTTTTATTTATGTGTCACGAAATAAGTTCTTTTCCCATTTTTAACGGACTTCAAACTTAAATTAAAACATTCTCGAAAGTCTTGGAACTCCCTGGACCGATATCTTACCAGTATCAATCTCGATAACAGGCAAAGTTCGTTGACATTTCTGATTCTTGAGATGGATGAACTGTCTATATACATAATTAAGTTTGTACGGAACCCCCAGTGCGCGAGTCCTGCCCGCAATTGGACAGTTTCATCTATTGTCCGTGTTTTTCTATCACACAGTGCTACATTCCGAATGGAGCTCCTAAAACCACCTTACTCCAAACTTAAGTATTTATGGTTTTTGAAAAAAAAAACATTTTTCTTTTATAGTTGAACGTCACTCTTGCTTTTGTAATTCTTTTTTGCATGCCATCCTTGCTTCTTACGTTTGTGTTTGTGCGTTTGCTGTTTTCGTAGTCTACTGTGCACAGAAAATGTGTGCGATCTTTGTGAGAATTTCTGCATAAGTGGCCAACATGAAAATACACTGAAGGGCCAAAGAAACTGGTATCGGTCTTCGTATTCAAATACAGACAAGTGTCTGGCGCAGTTGTTACGTCGGTTACTGCTGCTACAGTGGCAGGTTATCAAGATTTAAGTGAGTTTGAACGTGATGTTGTAATCGGCGCACGAGCGATGCGATACAGCATCTCCGAGGTAGCGATGAAGTGGGGTTTACCCGTACGACCATTTCACGAGTGTTCCGTGAATATAAGGAATCCGGTCAAACATCAAATCTCCTACATCGCTGCGGTCGGAAAAAGATCCTGCAAGAGCGGGACCACCGACGACTGAATAGAATCGTTCAACGTGACAGAAGCGCAACCCTTCCCCAAATTGCTGCAGATACCAGTGCTGCGCCTTCAACGTGTCAGCGTGCGAACCGTTCAACGAAGCATCATCGATATGGGCTTTCGAAGTCGAAAGCCCATTCGTGTACCCTTGATGACTGCACGACACAAAGCTGGAACCGTGTGACCGCTACGGTCGCAGGTTCGAATCCTGCCTCGGGCATGGATGTGTGTGATGTCCTTAGGTTGGTTAGGTTTAAGTAGTTCTAAGTTCTAGGGGACTGATGACCTCAGCAGTTAAGTCCCATAGTGCTCAGAGCCATTTGAACCATTTGACCACCTGCATTCGTTCATGGTCTTTGTCCATTCCGACGGACTTGGGGAATTCCAGCAGGACAATACGAACCCCACACATCCAGAACTGCTACAGAGTGGCTCCAGGAACACTCTTCTCAATTTAAACACTTCCGCTGGCCACCAGACAGCCCAGACATGATCATTATTGAGCATATCTGGGATGCCGTGCAACATGCTGTTCAGAAGAGATCACCACCCCCTCGCACACTTACGGATTTATGGAAAGCGCTCAGGGTTCATGGCGTCCATTCCGTACAGCACTACTTCAGACATTAGTCGAGTCCATACCACGTCGTGTTGCGATACTTCTGCGTGCTCGCGGGGCTCTAGACGATATAAGGCAGGTGTATCAATTTCTTTAGGTCTTCAGTGTTTATGGACAGCAAAACAACGCGGCACCTCACACATCGAAACAATCAAGAATGATTAGCATAACACACACAAAAACAACGCACTTGACGAGGTGAATAATTTCCCGAAGTGCCTCGTGGAAAATATAAATAAACAGAATCGTGACTGTTACTAGAAAAAGTTAGTTTTGTAAACAAACGCACTGTTTTCACAGTCGCAGGCTTTCACCAGCCATTTCTAATGGACAAAATCAAATCCATTACTTGTTCCAGTTGACAATGGCGATTGCTTGTGTAACGTCTACGAAAGCTATGTAAATTTTTCTGTCGACTCTGAAGCTGGCTTCAGTAATACCGCAAAGGCATAGCACACAATCTCTTTCTGCCTCTCCCTTCTGGGAAGCCCAATTGGCATCTTACAGTAAGAGGGGAAATAGTGGAACCTCAAGTGAAATCGCACATTGAGCCGTTCTTCTGTTCCTGATTCTCTTATTATTATTATTATTTGCTCACTAATTTTACGTGGTGATCTCACTGTCACGAACTTTAAAATAGCATATTGGTCACTTTGGAGTTCTCGTACCAAGCGGTCATCTGGCCTTCCACCGCTGACGCAGTGAATTGGTGTGTGTGTGTGTGTGTGTGTGTGTGTGTGTGTGTGTGTGTGTGTGTGCGCGCGCGCTCGCGAGCTGTGTTCACACAGAGCTCCACGTTTACGTTCCTGGTCTGAAGAACACTCTGGCATCCTATCCCATCTCGACTGGCCCGCTAATTCAACTGATGTTAATCCCTGAAACGTCGCATTCAACATCGTTGCAATTTATTAGCTCTACGGAAAGTGACCAATGAACGACTGCAGCTGAATGTGGCATATCTGGCTAAACTTGTGGACTCACTTCCTCGCCGAATTGAGGTCTTATCTAGGCTAGAAGCGGTGTCACACGCTATTAGCGTGATTTATCACGGAGGTGATTAATTTATTTGTGCCCTGTGCTGACTAAACAGGTATAACTTGCGCAGTAGCTCGAACGTCTTTACGTTGCTCGAGCCAACTGTATGGTTTAAGTTACTGCTGTCATCAGTCAACAGTGAGTCGAATGTTGCGATTGATTTTTGTCAGTGAGACATTTATAATTAAAACTTATTTCTGTGAAGAATCACGGCATGGTGTACATAATATTCAATTGTAACGAGTAAAGTTCTTTACACTGATGAGGCAAAACATTATGACCACTGCCGTCCGCGGGACTGAATGCCTCCTGGTGGTGCTGCGGGCACGTGACGCAGTATGGAACGAATGTAAGCTGAACAGAGACGATTGGGCAGTCATTGTAGCGAAGATGCGGGCTGCAATTGCGGAAATCCACTGACATAATCAATTTTAACGGAGGGTATTTTAAAAAGGGCACGTTGTTGTGGCGCTGCGGCTGGAAACGAGAATGGCTGAAACGGCGAAGCGTGTCGCCTGTTGGCGTACTACTGTCATGAGCATCTATGGAAGGTGGTTGTATTACGGCGAAGGTCGTATAGTATTGGACGATCACAGCTCATCAGAAAACCCGATGTGTAATCTAGGATAGGCAGCGAACTGTGGCAGGTCTGACGACAGAGTGCAGCCACAAGTGCTGCGGAGCACAGCGTTCAGAGGCCACTGTTGTGCATGGGGCTCCATATCAGACGACCCCCTCATGTTCTTCCTGTGTTGACCCCAACGACATCGTCAGTTACGATTCCACTGGGCACAGCAACACTGAGTATTCACCGTGGATCAATAGAAACGTGTCGCCTGTCGAATGAATAGCACTTCTTGTTACATAAGCTCCAGGGTTGGGTCCTTACACGCCCGTCATCCAGGCGAGTGGCTGCACGAAACATGCACTGCGCCACAGCTGCAGACCATCGTGGGCAGAATTATGCTATGGCGTATATTGAGTTGGGCTTCCAAGCGATCTGTGGTGGGAATCTAAAGCACCATGACGGCAGTGAACTACGTGATCATTATTGCGGACCACCTGTATCGCTTCATGCTCGAAGTCTCCGCCTGCGGCGATGACATCTTCCAGCAGGATAACTGTCCATGTTGCAAGGTCAGAATCGAGTTGCGGTGGCTTGGGGGAATTATAGCAAACTCAAACTGACGTCTTGACCAGCAAATGTCCCTGATGCGCACCCACTGCAACACATATCGGGCGCTAGCTGGGTACCCGTAAACCATCATCCCGTAATTTGAGGAAATTACTTGACCTGTGCGTAGACATATGGTACCACATACTTCTGGAATCCTGTCAAGGAACTGGAGAATCCATGCCAAGCAGAATCTCTGTTGTACTGTGTTTCAAAAGTGCAACGAAAAGCTATTAAATAGGTGGCCATAACGTGTACACGGCAATGTCATGCTGCACTCACTGATTCCACAATGAAATTTTTATTCTACGGCGAAGTATGCGCTGATATGTAACTTTCTGCCAGATGAAAACTGTATGCTGGACCGAGACTCAAACTCGCGACATTTGTCTTTTGCGGGCAAATGTTCTACCAGCTACGCACACTCCACTGCAGAGTGAAAATTTCATTCTGGGAGCATCCCCCAGGCTTTGGCTAAGCCATCTCACCGCAATATAGTTTCTTCCAAGATTGCTGGTCCCGCAAGTTTCGCAGGAAACTTCTGTGAAGTTTGGAAGGTAGGAGATAAGGTCCTAACGGGACTAAAGATTTGAGGACGGGTTGTGAGTCGCGCTTGCGTATCTGAGTTGGTAGAGCACTTGCCCGTGAAATGCAAAGGTCCCGAGTTCGAGTCTCGGTCTGGCACACAATTGTAATTTGCGAGGAAGTTGCACTCAGTGTTAAAAATAAACAAGTATACCATGATGAAGAAACCATTGCGAAGGCATCTCGCAGTGAATGTGAAAACAACAACTAAAGTTGAGCAAAATAATATATTTTAGGTAATTAGTAAACTGAAACTTATTTGAAGAACGGATATTTGTAATAATGTTAAATAAGGAATAGTTCCTAATGTTCTGCAAAATATTATCACAATGTGGACTGCCAGGTTAAAGTTCGAATGTATCGATGTGTCTCTTATTGTAAACTAATGTATCGTGGAGAAATGTACTGCAGAAAAAAAATAGTACACCTTGAAAGATGACGTCGATTTTGATCCGATGGCAGCATATGCCACCTGGGGTCTAGTAGATGTATTGATAACGCTTTCATCAGGTAGCGTAGTGGCGGCATAACTACCAGTGTGCCTCTTTGTCTACCCTTTAAGACGGGATGTTCACGGCCAAAAGGCTCAGTGTGGTGCAAACGTGTGAAGCAAGCAGGCAACCGTGCCGTGGAGATTTACTCGTGCTTCATAGAGCCAGCTATGCGAGTTTGAAATAGGTCAAACTTTGGCCTTCCGAGTGGCGGTATGGCCCTTTCGGCGAATAGCCAAACACGTTGGACATGCTGCGCCAGTCGTGTAACGTTGCTGGTATCAGTGGTCACACAAACATTCTCACACCCAAGGACGAGGATCTGGTTGTCCACACAAATACCTGCCCGCCATTATTGTCGTATTGTAAGGGCAGCAGATCGAACAGCTACCACAGCACAGATAATAGGGCTTGTGAGCCTAGACGTGTCAACACGAACTGTTGCGAACCTGTTATTGGCGGTGGGAATACGGACACACACGCACCAGTAGCCTCTCTTCCACTCACGGCACGGCACTGACGTGCACTGCTCGACTCGTGCCGTCAGAGGGTCACTTGGAAGGTAGAACGGCGCGCCGTGGTCTTCAGCGATGAAAGCAGATTCTGCCTGCACACAAGTGATAGTCGTTTGCACGTACGACGTAGACCTGCTGAGCATGTTTCGTAGAGTGCATTCGTCCACCCCAGGCCGTACGGACTGAGGTGCGATAAGCTACAACTCTCGTCCACCGTTGGTGCTTCTGGAGGGAATGCTGTCCGCGCCCAGTACGTGAAGAATGTAGTTAGACCCATTCTTTTGCCTTTCTTGCAACAGGAAGGTGATGTGTTGTTCCAAGAGGATAATTCTTGCCCATTTACTGCCCATAAACTCAACGTGCTCTGCAAGTCATGCAGCAACTTCCCTGGCCACCACGATCTCTGGACTTGTCTCCAATCGAGCACGTGTGGGATATAATGGGATGAGAAGTGACTCGTGCCATTTGTCAACCAACAACTCTTACAGAACTAGTGGACAGGTCGAACAGCGTGGCATAACGTATCCCCGGACAGTACTCGCCATCTGTACGATCGACTGGATGCAGAATTGGCTCCTGCACTGCCACACACAGGAAGTACTAATATGAGTGGATGCTTCAGCATGGGCCGATACTAGGTACCTCAGAACCGTTTGCGCTATTGATCCCTAAATGAAATCATTTCATGTAATCCATAGGCACTGTTGCAGCCATAAATCTTGAGTGGGTCGAAACGTTTAAAAGGGTGTACTAATTTTTCCCAGCAGTGTATGAAAACAGTGACTGTAGAAAGACAAGTTTACTGAGTGAACTGACTTCATTATTGAGCACATACTCCGAACGGTGTACCATACACAAAAAAACTACAACCTTTGTACAGTGATTAGAAGTGATTATTATATTACATAATTCAGTACGAATTACATTTGTTCTACAGTGTATGCTTCAACCAACAACGAAAAGACGTGCAATTTTACCCATCACTTTCAACTGAAAAATTCCAGCGACATTATTTAACATAGATCGCAGTACTGGAATGTGCTTGTGGGCCGTCAGCGTGAGACGAAGACTCGCCGTTTCTAACAGCCAAGTATCTGTTGTCGAACATTTTAGGGGTCTCTCCTCTCGTGATTATGTTTCTGAGACGATTTTCTAGCCGGCCGCGGTGGTCGAGCGGTTCTAGGCGCTTCAGTCCGGAACCGCGCGACAGCTACGGTCGCAGGTTCGAATCCTGCCTCTGGCATGGATGTGTGTGATGTCCTTAGGTTAGTTGGGTTTAAGTAGTTCTAAGTTCTAGGAAACTGATGACCTTAGATGTTAAGTCCCATAGTTCTCAGAGCCATTTGAACGGTTTTCTAAATGAAACAAACTAAAACAAAACTCCTAAATAAAACAAACTTGTTTTTCACTGAATCCAAATTCATGGTCCCCCATTGTTGTTACCTAGTTCACGTATGTTCGTTACAGAAACTTTTAAATAATTCTTCCAGTAATTTCAAAGGATAAACTAAAACTAAATTCACTGTGTAATTCTTTTTGCTGTAAAATAAGCAAACCGTATCTGTCTATGTTAAATTATCCTGAGACTTGCGTCCTCTACATATTCGTGACTCACTACAACAATAATAATAAATATACTACTTTATTTTTTATTTTATCTTGTTATATATTTTATAGATTGGTATTGCGAGTATTTCTCTTTATTTTCAATGTTTTGGCAGTATTTTGCAGTGGGTCATACCATATTTCATTCGAAGAGATAGTGAAATAAGCGCGTTGTAAAGTGCTCAGCCAGTTAGCTTCGATCAGTCACAGCAGAGTACGTGGATTTTCAGTGGCGGAGCATTTAGAAGACGGGGAAGCTTTAATTTGGTGGTTTGGTGGTGAATAAAGTTTGTCAGATTGCGGTGTTCTAAAGCCATTGTGGAAACTTGCCTGGTTGTCTTGATGAGCGATAATGATTATTCCAGTACAATGAGAGTACTATTCGGTAAACTGTGGGAACAGTAAAATTTTATAAACCACAGTGACTATAGATGCAAAAGATGATTAGGTAAGGAAAGCAGAAATAATTATGAGAGATTACAGAAGCAATGCGTTTAGGAACTTTGTAGCTGCTCTGAAGAAATCAGGCAAATTGCAAATGAGGATACTGGAGATAGCTTATACTTATTCTTAAATTACTAACAGCTTTGAGCGAAATCGAAAGAAAACAATACTCAGGTAGTGATGAAAAGCCAGCGGAACACTTACTGGGAACACAAGGTTAAAGAGCAGAGCAAGAACTAATATTAGTTATTCCAAAATTACGTACGACAGATTTTTGTACTCGTTTCATAGATGAAGGATCAGGTTACTTCTCCTTTCTTTAACTTCATTCGCTGTATTTCGCTTTTATGTTACAGATTGATTAAATTTAAATTTTGGTATGTTTTTTCACGAACTAGGTCATTTCGGATAGGAAGAATAATTAAGGAGGGAATCCAGTTTCGCTGCTCGTGGCAGTCTGTAGTCACTGCTTCCGTTTCGCTAGGAAGTGTTTTTTATTTAATACTGTTATCATGTTATGCGGAGCACCAATGGAGAATTTCGTTCATGTTATAAGGATATTCATAGTATACATTGTGTTTGTTGAGGTCGAGATCTTCAAGCAATATCACACAGGGAGTCATAAGCCGTTTTGTTCTTGGTACAACATTATTGCTATCTTACTAATTTATTTTAAGCGTTTCGCTCCTGGAGGACAAGCCTTAAACCCCAGGGAGTTACACCTGAAGTGTGTCATTTCGCTGCACAGAAGTTTCTTAAACTCAAGCTCTCTCTCCAGAAGGGGGCCTGCTTTAGGCCCCAAATTGATGCAAATATATGCCGCTTAATGCAGGAACACGCAGGTGTAATTAGCAACTTCAGAGGCGGGTTCTCCGCCGACTCCTGAGTGACGCAGTCCTTGCGTCACACGGAAGAACCCTACTACTGCTAGGGGAAGTGACGGGTGAGGGCCTCTGCAGGCCGAGCTAAAGCGCGGCCCACATTGGGACGGGTTGAATACAATTATTTCGCCCTCAGACGTAATGTTATGTGTCATCAATTTTCAATTGTCCATGTCGCAGTCAGTCGTCGGTCTGTACGTTTGTATTCTCTCTCTCTCTCCCCCTCTCTCTCCCTCTCCCCCCTCCCTCCCCTCCCCCGGCTCTCCCTCTCTCCCCCCCCCGTCCCTCTCCCTCTCTCCCCCCCCCCGTCCCTCTCCCTTCCTCCCTCCCTGTCCAAGTCCAACCGGCCACATTGTCATCGTCATCCGACAGGTGTCATTGGATGCGGATATCCTTGGGCATGTGGTCAGCCCACTGCTCTCCGAGCCGTTGTCAGTTTTCGTGACCGAAGCCGCTATTTCTGAGTCAAGTAGATCCTCAGTTGTCATCATAAGGGCTGAGCGCACCCTGCTTGTCAACAGCGCTCGGCAGACCCGGACGGTCGCCCATCCAAGTCCGTCAACGCTTAACTTCAAAAATGCCTCTGAGCACTATGGGACTTAACATCTAAGATCGTCAGTCCCCTAGACTTAAAACTACTTAAACCTAACTAATTTAATAAGTCATGGCTGCAAAATACTAACACGAAATGTGATGGCTGGGTGTTGTGTGATGTCCTTAGGTTAGTTAGGTTTAAGTAGTTCTAAGTTCTAGGGGACTGATGACCATAGATGTTAAGTCCCATAGTGCTCAGAGCCATTTTTGAACTAACACGAAATCTTTACAGACAAATGCAAAAACTAGTTGAAGCCGACATCGGGGAAGATAAGTTTGGATTCCGTAGAAATATTGGAACACGTGAGGCAATACTGACCCTACGACTTATCTTAGAAGCTACATTAAGGAAAGGCAAACCTACGTTTCTAGCATTTGTAGACTTAGAGAAAGCTTTCGACAATATTGACTGAATACTCTCTTTCAAATTCTGAAGGTGGCAGGGGTAAAATACAGGGAGCGAAAGGCTATTTACTATTTGTACAGAAACCAGATGGCAGTTACAAGAGTCTAGGGGCATGAAAGGGAAGCAGTGCTTGGGAAGGGAGTGAGACAGGGTTGTAGCCTCTCCCCGATGTTATTCAATCTGTATATTGAGCAGCAGTGAAGGAAACGAAAAAAAAATTCGGAGTAGGTATTAAAATCCATGGAGAAGAAATAAAACTTTGAGGTTTGCCGATTACATTGTAATTCTGTCACAGACAGCAAAGGACTTGGAGGAGCAGCTGAACGGAATGGATAGTGTCTTGAAAGGAGGATATAAGATGAACTTCAACAAAAGCAAAACGAGGATAATGGAATGTAGTCGAATTAAATCGGGTGATGCTGAGGGTATTAGATTAGGAAGTGAGACACTTAAAGTAGTAAAGGAGTTTTGCTATTTGGGGAGCAAAATAACTGATGATGGTCGAAGTAGAGAAGATATAAAATGTAGACTGGCGATGGCAAGGAAAGCGTTTCTGAAGAAGAGAAATTTGTTAACATCGAGTATAGATTTAAGTGTCAGGAAGTCGTTTCTGAAAGTATTTGTATGGAGTGTAGCCATGTGTGGAAGGAAACGTGGACGATAAATAGGTTGGACAAGAAGAGAATAGAAGTTTTTGAAATGTGTGCTACAGAAGAATGCTGAAGATTATATGGGTAGATCATATAACTAATAAGCAGGTATTGAATAGAATTGGGGAGAAGAGGAGAATGTGGCACAACTTGACAAGAAGAAGGGATAGGTTGGTAGGACATGTTCTGAGGCATCAAGGGGTCACCAATTTAGTATTGGAGGGCAGCGTGCAGGGTAAAAATCATAGAGGGCGACCAAGAGATGAACACACTAAGCAGATTCAGAGGGATATAGGTTGCAGTAGGTACTGGGAGATGAAGAAGCTTGCACAGGATCCCGTTTCATTGTGTTTTCTATTAGGCGTTTTTTTTTCCTGGACTCGTAAGCCGTCTTCATTCCTTTCTCGATAAATGCATCAGGTATTCCACTCATCAACACCACCTTTAAAAGTCATTTAAGAGTCGACTGGGGGAAAATACCTTGTTAAGTTTATCGAGATTTCGGCTGATATTAATATATTTTGTATTTGCATCAGAAAGGTCATATTCTGGAAGATATTTAGAAATAAAGCTTCATTTAGTGCCTATGTAAGTATGGTGTTTCTTCCTTACATCGGGGTAAGATGGAAGATTTAATTACATCACATTTACCCAAGAAATTTACAGTATGTTACACTTAAATGTGGTAAGAGCCTTAAACTGATTCTTAGGATTTTTCTTTACATTTTTATTCCACAAGCATTGCACATATTTTCTTCTTGTGTACAAGTCTTGAGAAACTAATACTCATAAACGCCGCGGGTGTAGTCTAGCGGTCTTAGGCGCCTTGTCACGGTTCTCGCGGCTGCCCCCGTCGGAGGTTCGAGCCCGCCCTCGGGCATGGGTGTGTGTGTTGTCCTTAGCGTAAGTTAGTTTCAGTTAGATTAAGCATTGTGTAAGCCTAGGGACCGGTGACCTCAGCCGTTTTGTCACATAGGAATTTACCAACACTGGTAAAACACGCATCTTATCAAGTCTACCTGAGATCCTACACAGTTGCAGTAACTTACCTTCCGAACTATATGTTCATTTATTTTGTCTGCCTTTCGTTTGAGCACAGTCTTCAGCTCTTTTTATTTTGGCAGTGAGTCGATCCAAATTGTTCCTGTCTGTCAGCACTGAATGTGCTCTCTTCCTTCGTCTTGAAACGGGAGCAGGATCGGCATTTCTTGTATGTTTCTGTCTTTCTGCTCTGTTGACGTTGTGGAATGTGTTTTAGTAATGGCAGTAAGCTCCGTCGTGAGCGCAATGTATCGCAAGAATCAGCAACATATTTTCATGACACATTTTTAAAAGACAGCCAGAATTTGAATTGTAAAATGAGGTCATTATTAACTAATTAGCTTCCCCTGATTAGTGTTTTTTTTTTTATTGCAAACGGCACCAGTTGATTTCCTTGAAAGAGAAATGCAGGAAGTTAAAACCTAAATATATAAAAAAATGTAGCGTTTTATTTCAAAATTATGTGATTTTACAAAGAATATCATTTACTGAGGTTTGTTTTACAGATTCTGTTCCGGCACTTCTGAGGTCCCATTCCACTCTTGTTGTCATCGTATAGAGCAAGTTATGGAATACCGTAATCTTTGGATACTCCAAAACAGGTTATTCCAGCTCTTCTATCTTGCTTCATGAATATCTGAACACTTTCTTCATTCCATGGACATCTATTCGACGGCCCTAAGCAAGTTCGAGCCAACGGAAAAAAATTCGGCATTGGGTTGGTTTCTTACCCCGATGAAAATTAGGCGCCTTCACCAGGTATCGGATTGCGACGCCTAGATGTCTCATCTGACCAAATATGGAACAAAAAACTTCAGTTGTTGATGGCAGTGGAGTTTTTGAAATTCAACCTGCATTTTACAGTAGTAGATATTCCCAGTTTTCAAACACAAGAGTACGTGATAGTATTCACTCCACTCCATCATTGGATAATAAGAGTACATATTTCAGAATTGGCATAACTTTGTAACAACATAACCATAGTGAAATTACTTCTTCCAAGGATTTTCACGTTTGACAACGCTAACCCTCGACCAAATAAGGTAGCCATAACTCTTCGCTGACGTAAACCAGTGCGTGGCGTTCCCTGTAAATTAGCCAACTTACTCCTATAGCCATTTTCCTCTGATCCACTCTAGAGAACTGTGCTCCAAACAACGCTTTTTATGAACCTTTTTCCGGTCAATTTTATACTTTTGGCACGATGCAGGTTTTTTCTTTTTTTTTTTTTTTGTTGTTGTAGAAAGTCCTTTTTCCTTCTGAAATCCAGTCTACTATGTTTTTCTTGAGTCTTCCTTGTTTCTCTATTCTGCTTCCGAGAAGCAAAATTCCTCTACCTCTTCAGTAGTCTCTTGTCTGAGTTTAAAATTTGACCACACAACATATCCCCTGATGCGCACAGCATTACTTAGTTTTATTTTTCTTTGTGTGCATTTTACACTCATTGGCCAATAAATTTCGTTAAGGATCTGGTTCAGTCACTGATCAGTTCCGGCGACTACTGCTGTGTCATCCGTCAACCTTATCATTTTGATTTTGTATCCGTGAGGAACCACTTCCTCATCGAGATAATGCTTGACTTCCCTCATACCCTTATCAACATGCAAATTAAATATCAGTGATGATAATAAGCAGTCCTGCCCTACGCCGTTTCTTATTTTGGCCTCTTGCATCACCAGTCTGTATTATCGACCAAATTCTTGAATTGTACTCTAGTGCCTTTGTTTCTCAGAAAACCAAACTGGCCCTCTTTTAACCTACTTTCAGTTTTCCCTTCTATGCACCGCTAAAGTTCTCTTGTGAGTAGTTTTGGCGTGTGTGATACTAGACTGAGGTTGCTGTAATATTCTCGACTATGAACTCTCGCTTTCTTCAGACGCGTAATAACTACATTCGTTTCAAAATCTTTTTGAATTTTCCCCAGTTACATATATTTTATTCGCAAGCTTGTATTTGTTTTTGCTGTGCCCTTTAACCTTGTGTTCCGCTGGTTTCTCATTACTACCTGAGTATTTTCTTTCGATTCCTTTCAAAGCTATTAAGAATTCAAAAGTTAGCATAAGTTATCTCCCTTATCCTCATTTTCAAGTGGCCTAATTTCATCAGAGCAATTATAAAGATTCTGCAAGTATTGCTTCTGTAATGTAGCATGATTTTCTGCTTTCATTACCTAATCACCTTTTCCATTTGTAGTTGGTATGTTCCACAATCAGTACTCCCGAAAAGAGATTACTTGTAGGTCCTGTTTTCTAATTGTCCCGTCAAGGAATCCTGACTACGTAATTCCTTCAACTTGTCTATGTTCCACTGTTTCAGGCGCTTTCTCTTTAACTTCTTGACTTTCATGAGTGCTGACTTAATGTACCGCAGTGAGTGTGAAGCTGACCTTAACCTGAAGACAGGTCTGAACACCGCAGTGCTTCACTGGATATGGTCTTGTTTAATATGGTATGCCCTTGCCTTTCTCCTGCTTTCGAACTGATTTACCCATCCATTTCCAGGGGCAGTACAGTTAAATGTGGACTCCGAACCGTAGTGTTCGTGACTTTTTCACACTGACATATCGTCACCAAATGTGAAAAATGCCATAAACGATAGAAAAAAAATCATAGGACTAGCTGACGATTATATTTCAGACCTCCGTATTAACGTTCTGACACATTCATAGTAACCAATTCACAATACTAAACTATGGTCACTATCAGTGTCGATGCCTGGATAACTAATACCGTCCTTAACCTGATTCGTTAATGTGTGTTTTACCAAAATGTAGTCAGTTTTGTATCTTCATTGATCCTCTGGCATCACATCCTTTTCTAGAGGTACTCAAAAAGAGTGGTCACTACAAGCAAGCAGAAAACAGTTCAGGTCTTCTCTTGAAAATTAAAATTTCTGATTTTAGCCACAGGACAGTTTTGCAAATTCTCCTTAATATTGCATTACTGCGACAAAAGCGTTCTGTGTACAATGTAACTTATTATTGCGTAGTTTTGGCACACAGCTGTTCTGAAAATTTTTGTCACAACGTATCAAATGACCAATTGTGATATGCTTAACCAAATCAAAATCCAATTTAAGTTGTCTGCACATGAAAACATTTCATACGGTTTATTTTTCACCTGATGCTTCAAAACGCGCAATTTCCTCATAAAAGCCTGGATTTTATGTTTCAGCGTGTCCTCCCACTTGAGGTATATATTTAGTTTATGTTTTTCAAATGTAATCTTACAGATAGCATAATTTGAACAGACAGTTTGCATTGTGAATGAAATCGGCATATTCAGAATTATTTTGGGACAAAAATATTATTACCTTCTCTCCACCGAGCGAGGTGGCGCAGTGGCTAGCACAGTGACCTCGTATTTGGGAGGACGACGGTTCAAACCCGCGTCCGGCCACCCTGATTTAGGTTTTCCGTGATTTCCCTAAATCTCTTCGAGCAAATGGGGTGGTTCCTTTGAAAGGGCACGGCCGACTTCCTCCCCTAATCCGATGAGACCGATGACCTTGCTGTCTGGTCCCCTCCCCCGAATCAACCAACCAACCAACCAACCAACCAACCTTCCCTCCCTCTCTCGCATCGCACTTCTTTATGTGGTAGTGTGCCGAAATTCGATTCCGTTTTATCACACAACTCTGCGAACATTGGCCTTTTAATGAGGTGGATAATCTTGGTAGCATACTTTTTTTTTTTTTTTTTTTTTTTCATCATTCAGATCTGCAGAAATATTCGGAGCCGCTAACCCTTGTGTAAGAGTGGTAGGCTCATTATTTGCTGTTTTGACTTAAATGTGATGTCCAGCTGATTTTTCTTGTCGTTGCCACTGGAACATCAGTACATACTCCAACACGTTTACGGCATTCCAAGCCCATTTGATCAAAAATAAGTTGAAAAACTTCCTGACCCGTAAGATGCTCAACTACCAGCCGAGAAAATGTTAAATCCTGTTGCACACCCTCATAACTAAAATAAATATAGTAACAACTGCGCGAACTTGGTAGCATCAGTTTATTCATCTACTTGAATTACAAATTTCCAGCTTCGTCTAGTCCTTTCAGTAAGTTGCTTACACTGATCGTTCTAATTTTCAACGTACGTGTAACTATTGTATCTTTTGACTGTGGAATTTCTTTAAATTTGTGTCCGAAGTCTGCCCAGAACAATTTCATTCATTAGTGAAAAATTGTCGGGAAGGAGACAACGGTCTTAACGTGATTACTGAATAAAAATTTTAATATAAAAAACATTTACTGTCCTGACGGCAGCACATGATTGATTGGGCTTGTGGCGTTTTACTTTTAACCCTTGTAAGGGTGACTATTTTATACACATCGATGAATCATTCTTTTGTAAACCAAGCTGTGAAACAGCTGAAAATTCTTGTTACCGTCGAATATACTTTTCTTACTATAATATCTGCTATACAAATGCAATGTTTACTTATTGAAGTGGTCATTTTCCTTCTTTATTAGCTGCATCTTGAGAGATTCGTTTTTTCAGTTTGAACGATCTGAAGACGGTTGTTTAACTCAACCGAAACTAGTCATCATGTTTTGATTGTATAATGTAAATTGTGATCGAGGCAGTAAAAGTTTTTTTATATTAAAATTTTTTATTCAATAAATTTCATTCATAGTTGCTACATCTGCACCTGTAGTAATGGTTTCTTAGCCTTTGCAATTAATTACGAGGCTCATAAGATCCTCTTAAATCATTGTTATTGAGCAGTGAATAAGATTCGATAGATTTTTTCTGGATTTAGTTTGATTCCAATAGCTTTTCAAAACAATTTAGAGGTTTGTTCGAAGCGCTACTAACCTCCATGTATAAAACAGCTTCAAACTTCTGATTACTTTGCAAATGAGTTAAGTTCTGATGTTTAGCATTTATGCGAGTAGTTTGGAAAAGGTTTTAAATTGAGTTTAAAGTTTGTTGTAAGACGATAATTGCTCTCATTATGAAACTATTGATGAGCATTGTCTCGGTAATTTGCGCTCCTTTTCAAGCAAAAACTGGTTTTCCACTCATCTCGATGTTTATGATTTCATGTCTCCTGAACTATGTATCGTACAATAATATAACGTTGCAGGTACATTCAGTGGTATGTGTCGATACCATCTGCAAAACTTGTCGCGAAAAGAGTTAGTAGTAAAGAAGTACTAAACTAAAACGTCATGCCTAATGATATGTTATTGCACGAACAGCGAAAATGTAGTAAGCGACCAAGTTATTTCCTTTCGTCATTTTGTGTGTGTGTGTGTGGGGGGGGGGGGTCAGCAAAAAAGTGTTTCATAAATGTTTGAAGTCATGTTCAAAGTATGTTCTTCATCAGCATCTACATTCATACCCCGTAAGCTACCGTACGGTATATGGCGGACGTTCTAGACATTCTCTTTCCTGTTCCACTCAAAAAGAAAGCTAGGTGAAAAACGATTGTCTCTACAGTTCCGTACGAGACTTAATTTCTTGTATCTTGTCTTTGCGATGCTCACGCAGAATGCATGTTGGTAGGAGCCGAATCGTTTTGCGTTTCTCTCTAAAGTTGGAATTCTTTGGCTGGCTCTGAGCACCATGGGACTTAACTTCTGTGGTCATCAGTCCCCTAGAACTTAGAACTACTTAAACCTAACTAACCTAAGGACATCACACACATCCATGCCCAAGGCAGGATTCGAACCTGCAACCGTAGCAGTCCCGCGGTTCCGGACTGCGCGCCTAGAACCACTAGACCACCGCGGCCGGCCTGGAATTCTTTAAGTGCTCTTGTTATCAGATATTGGATGCATACGATCTGTTGGCGCGCGGTGAGTTACACTGCCTCAGGAGACATACAAGGTGGTCAGAAAGTCTGAAAACCTTATAAGGGAGTTGCAGGGTAGGTTGTGCTGAGAAATTGCTATTCAGAAAAAAAATCGGTACGTTGCCGCGCTTCCGAGTTAATTGGAATTGAAGTTAGCCCATAGGGACGTTGCGAGCGCAAATTCAAGCGGCCCGCCAGAGACAGTGTCGTCAAACGTATGCTTCGTTAGGCTTCCTAAAACCGAACAAGGGAGCGATAAAAAAATTGGACACGAGACGGCAGTAAGGATCGAACCCGAACCAAATGCTGAAGAGTCTTGTGCGCTATTATCTACGCTATGAGAACAACTGACACTAATTGTATGAGCGCGCCCAACGCCCTGATTGGCTAACTTTAATGGTAATTATGTCGGAAATGGCGCAACATATCAATTTTTTTTCTTAATAATTATTTCGCAGCACAACCTACCTTGGAACATGCTTACAAGCTTTTCAGACTGTTTCTGACCATCCTGTACACACAGTTTCGAACTGCCACACTTTTATCATTGTGCTAAATCTTTAACATAAGATAGTCTCAATTAGTAGTTTATACCAGTATTTTAAAGTTTCAGGCTCTCTGAATAATTATATAAAATACTGAAACTCAAATTTTTGTTATTCCTGAAAGCTGTTAGATAGGCAACTTGCAACTGGGACATGAAGCGGTTAGCCTTTTAGTAATATAGATGTGCCAAATAAACTTGTGAGAGATTGAAAAGATACCCCGTGGTTCGACAACGTTCTAGACAGGTGCTACGAAAACAAAGAAAACTTAACTGCAAAATTAGACATAGCCAAAACGTCAAAGAAAAAAAAAAGAAAAACTGAACGAAGCCAAAATTTAGCGTAAGGAGAGTCATGTGTGAAGCCTTCAACTAATTCGAAAGTAAAATTGTGTCTACCATTTTGATAGAAAATGCAAGGAAGTGTTGGTCTTCTGTTGAATCAGTAAACGAATCGAAGCCATCTGTCCAGACCATAATGGCATCGAAACAGAGAATGACACAGAGAAGGCCGAATTACTAAACATTTTTTTGCTGAAACTTTTCCACTGATAAAGTTCAAATTATAGTTCCTTCTTTAAATTGTCGCAACAGACGTAAAAATGGCAGATATCGGTATAAGCGACCGTGGATAGAAAAGCAATTGCGATGGCGCAGCATAGGGAAGGCCACACAACCTGACGCAATGCCAGTACGATTCTACGTAAAGTATGCGAAAGAACTTTTTTCTCTTCTTGAAGCTATATATTGCAGGACTGTATCAGCAGTTATGAATATGATAAGACTCCAGCTACAAAATGTATTGGTGACAATGAAAATTTGTGCCGGACCGGGACTCGAACCCAGATTTACACGAGCGGTCGCCTTAACCATCTCGGCCATCCGAGCACACCTCCAGGACCGACTCAAACTTCCATATGTCACCTTGTCTCTACGTCCTGTACTCGCACAGTTGCTATGGTTCCCGGAGAGGTAGAGACTTAAGATTATTGCCGCGACCTTGTCTTGGCATGAAATACTACATTGAATGTGCCAGTGTTTTTATGATGTACTCTGTAATGCCCTTCAGACATACCTGTATATCTGAAGGACATTGTATAGTACATAATAAAAACACATTTACTGCAGTATAGTATGTATCGTAGGTCGCTGGGGGACTAAAACATTCCTAATGACTGGAAAGAAAACGTAGGTCACATCCGTTTTCAAGAAGGGTCGTAGAACAGACGCACAAGACTACGGGCCTGAACCTCTGACGCCGCTCTATCATTGTATTTAGGAAGTTTTTATAAACATAAAACGTAAATACAACTCACGGATCAGGCCCTCGGCTGGTTGTGACGGGCAGATGTTCGTCTACAATACAGTGCGAGGGGTGATCTATGGTCGTGGGCCACGTGATACGCATGTCGCCAGGTCCTCCTCCTGTTATTGCCAGTCGTGATGACTGGGTGTTGTGTGATGTCCTTAGGTTAGTTAGGTTTAAGTAGTTCTAAGTTCTAGGGGGCTGATGACCATAGATGTTAAGTCCCATAGTGCTCAGAGCCATTTTTTTGTTATTGCCAGTAGATGAATCCTGATGGTGCCACTTTATTCAATCAGCTGTTCCTGATGGTGCCACTTTTATTCAAGCAGCTCCTCATTTGGCTTCACACGGGTAAGGGGAACCGCTCTAGACGTCACGAACATAGTAAAAAATCTGAGGAGATACCGGGAATTGAACTCGGATTATTCCGTACCAAAGGTGGCGACTCTAACCAGTCTTCTTTCCGATCTATTTTTCTTCGTTATGATGCGTGATCGGACTGAAGAATTTCTAGCTGAAAGAACACAGCATAGCAGTCTGATCGGAAAGAAATCTTCAGATGTGCAGGTAACTTAGGCGCCCAGCAAGGGAGTGTTACTGGACCATTACTTTTCACATATACGCACTGAAGTGACAAAAGTCATGGCATAGCGTTATGCACATATACAGATTGCGGTGGTATCACGTACGCGAGGTGTAAAAGGACAATGTATTGGCAGAGCTGTCATTTGTACTCAAGTGATTCATGTGAAAAGATTTCGATGTGATTATGACCGCACGACGGTAATTAACTGACTTTGAACGCGAAGGTATAGTTGGAGCTTGACGCATTCGACATTCCATTTCGAAATCATTCGGGAATTCAGTGAGTGAAGAGTGTGGTGAGAATGCCGAATTTGAGGCATTACCTCTCACTAAGGGCAACACAGTGGCCGACGGGCTTCACCTAACGACAGAGCAGCGGCGTTTGCGTTGTGTTGTCTGTGCTAGCAGACGAACAACACTGCATGAAATAACCGCAAAAATCAATCAAGAAAAACGTATCCGTTACGTCAGTGCGTCGAAATGTGGCGTTAATGGATATGGCACCAAACGACCGACGCGAGTGCCTTTGCTAATAGCACGACATGGGCTACACCGGCTCTCTCGGGCTCATGACCCATGTCGGTTGGACACTAGACGATTGGAAAACGGTGGTTGGGTCAGATGGATCCTGATTTCAGTTGGTAAGAGCTGTTGGTAGGGAGCGAGCGTGGCGCAGATCCCATGAAACCATTGACCCAATTTGTCAACAAGGCACTGTGCAAGCTGGTGCTGACTCCTTAATACTGTGGGTTGTTTTTACATGGAATGGACTGGAGCCTCTGGTCCAACTGAACCGATCATTGATTGCAAACGTTTATGTTTGGCTAATTGCAGACCTCTTGCAGTCATTCATGGACTTGATGTTCCTAAATGACGATATCACTTCACCAGGCCACAGTTGTTCGCTATTGGTTTGAAGAACATTGTGGACACTTCGAGCGAATGATTTAGCCATCCAGATAGCCCGACATGAATCCCATCGAACATTTGTGGAACGTAATCGAGAGGTCAGCTCGTGTCCAGTAACCTGCATCGGCAACACTTTCGCAATTATGGACGGTTATAGAGGCAGCATGGCTCAATATTTCTGCAGTGGACTTCCAGTGACTTGTTGAATCCATGTCAGGCCGAGTTGCTGCACTACGCCGGGCAAAAGGAGGTCCGATACGATATTAGGAGGTATCCGATGACTTTTGTCACCTGAGTGTATAAATGAGCTAATGGATAACGTAGAAAGTTCAGTGAGGCTTTTCGCAGATGATCCTGTTGTATACAGAGAATTGGCAACGTTAGAAAACTTTAGCGAAGAAGGGGGAAGACCTGTAGAGGATCGACGCCTGGTACAGGGATTGGCAATTAACACTCAACGTAAACAAACGTAACGTATTGTGCATTAACGGCAGAAAGACTCATTATTCTTTTATTACACGATTACGGAAGAACGACATAAAATTAATAGCAGGTGAAGCAGATGCCAGACAGGTTCATTGGAAGAATATTGTGGAAATGTTATTGGTAGTCGTCCGCCCTCGAAGGATGATGGTGTAGCATACTTGGTTCAGAGTCTGCAACGTCTGCTCTGGCTGAAAAGTCCCAGGTATAACGTGAGAGACTTCGAACAGAAACCGCCCTCCCTTTCCATCTTGTCCTCTTCCTGATTTGTTATTGTGTGCATTCGTTCTCTGGAAACTTGGCCCCATTTCGCATCGTTAGTCGTCACTTCACACGGTCATCACCAGTACTTTCCCAGCGACTTGGGTTAAATGCTGAGTTTGGTCAGGTCTCTCTTTCAGACGTCCGTGAAGCGATTGTGCGGTCTTCCAACTGGCCTCACGCTCTTTTGAAGTTTTTTTTCGGCGTTTGTTCAAGATCCGTGCGCCTGTCATGTCCCAGCCGCCTTAGACATCGGTGGGTCAGGAATGAATGAATGCTGGTTGTGCTTGTGAGCTGTAAGACTTCGGTGTTGGGTAGTTTATGTCTCCAAGAGATTTGAAGGAACCCCAGGAGACAATTGAGATGAAAGCTTTTCAGTCGAGATCCGTGCTGAGTGAGAGTTGTCCATGTCTCAGAGCTATAGAGAAGGGTGCTGATAACACAAGCATTGTATATTTGTAATTTAGTTTCTATTGTGAGCAGTCCCCCGAGTCTGGGATCCGTGCCCAGATAAGATTGATAAAGGAAATAGAACAAAGAGAAAGAAGAGTAGCGGGTTTCTTCACAGGTTCATTTAGTGAACTCGAAGTCGTCACAGAGATGCTCAACCAACTCCAGCAGCAGTTGCTGCAAGAGAGGCATCATGCACCACTGAGTGATTTATTATTAAACTGCCACAATATAACAATCCCCATGGACAACATTCAGACGTGACAACAAAGCCTTATCACCGATAGCCATCTCACTGGACGCAAATATCGTCAAACCCCTATGCGAAATTGTCAGGCCTGGCCTCTTCGTAACATTAACAGCAGCCGGCCTACTTTCAAAAATTCATTTTAATATCTGTGTATGTTGACGCCAACAGGCCCATTCAGATTCCTCAAACAATTTACTTTATGAACCCTGGTATTATAACCTCCAAAATCAAAGTCAGAACAAAACGGCATTTGCGTTTTTTGGTAATAAGTATAGTGCAGTGATTATTAACAAAGTTCTAACGGACGTGTATAGTGTTCATGTACGTATGTAACAAATGATGATAAGCAAGGGGAAAAATCGAAGATCAATGGTTCCTAGAGAATGTACATATACCATATAGTAATAAGTCTACTGGTGTACAATGGAGGAAGTATAAAGGAAAAAAAAATACGTGGAAGTTTGTTACTTACTCTAAGCCTGAGACATCATGTGACATTAAGGACGCTAAGGATTGGCCTGCTATGGAAAAAACGTATAACTTAAAGCAAAGAATAAGTTATTTCAGGGTGCTAACTGTTTTTATTTTGATGTACTTTTAGCCTGGTTGGGAACCTAAACCTTATGATAATGTTCAAAATGAAATTAAATATGTGTCATTTATGGATCGAAATAGAATATATATGATTTTTTGTAAACGTAAGGGTATTACTACTTTCTGAATATAGGTTATTTTACAGCGTATGTCAGCTATATAGTTCTTTTCCAGCTGGAACAGGGGAAGGGGGAAGTGACAGTGGTACACAAAGTACCCTCCGCCAAACACCATACTGTGGATTGCGGAATATAGATGTAGATAGTAAAATGAATTGTCCCCAGATCAGCTTCTACCAGTTTTATAATTCGGAGCAGATTCTGTATTTCCTCAAATTAGATCACGACTTAGTGTTGCAAAAGAAAGTGAGGCGATGCTTAGAACGATAGGGTGAAGCGGAGTTCAAAGACCTTTGCTTGTGTGTGTGTGTGTGTGTGTGTGTGTGTGTGTGTGCGCGCGCGCGCGTGAGTGATTTTTATACTTGGATACCGTTGTTTTCTTGCTGATAGCAGATCTTCGACCGTGGAAAACACACTTTTGAGGGGTCGTTGTTGCCTTTACGTTCAGGGAAGGTTGCTTTGAATACTTAGTTTTCAAATTTGAGTAGATAACGCTAGCATTAATCATGGAGGATGGAGGGCGATTGTGATAAATAAACTAACCACATCGGTCACAGACAAGTGGGTGAAGTACGGATGTGTTTCAAACTACAAATGTGATATTTGGGAGCTCGATATCTGTCGTTCGTGTGATTATTTCCGGCGCTGGAAGTTCTTTTACTTGTATGTTGGCTAAATGACAAAATATGATAGCGATATGGGTTTTGCTTAAAGCTTAAACATTCAAGAAAGTTGTCAGAAAATAGCCTCCCTCCGATTCCAAAGAAAAAAATATTGGTTGCAACCCCGAAGAACTTGGGAATTAAATCGTGTCAGCTATTGATTGTACAGGCAGAAACGAGACAGGAAACACTGAAATACACCGTCGGAAAAACATCCTAACTCCAAGAAGGAATTTTTCGACGTAAACGAATGTTGGTAGACGTGTTACTACATATGAAAGATGATGTATATACAAATTTCGCGCAAGCCGCATAAGAGTGGCGCTAATAGCGCCACTGTGGGGATGCAAATCAGGTTTGCTTTAAGTACGCGCTGTAATGGTGGAGAGCGTTAGATACATCTGAGACTGGATGTAGTGAGTTGATGTTAATGAAGAATGCCTTTAAAGCGACGAAGAAGCCGTTGTCAACACATCATTGAGTTTGAGCGAGGTCATGTAATAGGGCTACGAGAAGCTGGATGTTCTCTCTGCGATACTGCAGAAAGACTGGCCAGAAGTCAAGCCACTGTACGTCATTGCTGACACTGAGGTCATGAGAACGTACGGTCGCAAGATCAGGCTCTGGACTGACACATGGCACTACCCAGCGGGAAGATCATCGTGTTCGGCGTATGGCTCTGGCGCATCTTACTGCATCTGCAGCAGCAATTTGAGGAGCAGTCGGCACAACGAGCTGTTACAAATCGGTTACTTGGAGGACAACTCCGAGTCAGACGCTCTGTAGCGTGCATTCCACTGACCCCAAACCGTTGCCATATGCGTCTTCAATGATGATGTCAAGCGATAGCTCATTGCAGGGTAGAGTGGAGGTCTGCTGTGTTTCCCAATGAAAGCTGGTTCTGCCTCGGTGGCGGTGATGGCCGTGTGTTGGTTAGTACGAGGCCAGTTGAGGGGTTGCAACCAACCTGTCTGCGTGCTACACACACTCGACCTGCACCTGGAATTATGGTCTGCGGTGCGATTTCATACGGCAGCAAGAGCACTCTCGTTTTCCCAAGCACCCTGACTCCAAATTTGTACGTCAGTCTGGTGATTCGACCTGTTGTTTTACCATTCGTGAACAGCATTCCAGGGGCTGTTATCCAACAGGTAACTCCCACCCATATATTGCTGTTGTAACCCTACATGCTCTACAAAGTGTTGACATGTTGCCTTGGCCTGCTCGATCACCAGGTCTGTCTCCAATCGAGCATATATGGGATATCACTGGACGACAACTCCAGATTCATCTACAAAAAGCATTTACCATCCCTGTGTTGGCCAACCAAGTGCAACAGGCTAGGAACTCCATCCCACAAACTGACAACCGGCACCTGTACGGCACAATGCATGCATTTGTGCGTGCTTGTATTCAGTATTCTGGCTCTTACTCCAGTTATTAATGTACCAGCATTTCACGTTGCAATGGCTTACCTCGTGCTTACGTTAACTTGTAATGTTGCAATGTTAATCACTTAAATATGTCAGAAAAATTGTAAGTGAGGAAGCATTGCAGCGGTGACGGACCGCATCGCGTGCTTGTTCCACAAGAGAAAAAATGTGCGGGGTTGCAATCACAGTTTCTATTACTCGACAGATGTTTGCGGTTTGCATATCGCATTGAAAACAAGGGAAAGTGGGTTTTTTACCTGGTGAAAGGACCCATGGTCCCGCTGCAGCGGTAGCTGGAGTATAAAAACTAATTAAAACTTTAATGGTACGAAATAACTTGGAAGTAAACCGCTGAGGGAACAGCAGACACAATTAATAATCGCGCTCGAAAGTTGAAAGTAGGTGCACAGCACCGCTAACCAAACTGCTAAAATAGACGACACTCTACGCGGCAGTGTTATCAGGATACAATAGCGGTGACTTCGTAGGAGTCTCGATAGAAAATAGAAGCGTTTGCCGCGTCAGGCGGACGTGCTTCACGCTCAAGTGCCTTGTATTTGTGATAGAACCGTTGCAGTCAGATAAGACGACTAGTAACCGACCAGACGTCACGTTAAATTTTGTAGTAGTTAACAGCTATCCAAATAATATTATTGCAGTACGGATTTCGTAAGTACAGCTACTATCAGTTGCCCATTTAATGATTATTATCATGTAGCTGCTTTACAATGTACACTTATGACCCAAAACATTATGACCATTGCCCACTGAGAGACTGAATGTCACGTGATGGCGTTGTGAACACTTGACTCGGTGAGCAAGGTATACATAAGTGGAACAGAAACGAATGGGAATCATTCTAGCGACGATACGAGCCAGGGGAAATCCACTGACATCAGCGACTTCGTCAATGAACAGATTATGGTCCGGCGCCTAGAACGATGTTGTTGGAAACGGCGAAGCTAGTCAACCGTTCGAGTGCTGCTGTCGTGAAAATCGGTGGCATGTGGTTGAAGGAAGGTGAAACCAGGAGTAGGAGACAAAGTGTAGGACGTCCGCGTCTCATCTCCGATGAGGTTAAAGGCTCTTCCACTCGTTGGAGTAGGATAGGGGGCGAGACGTAGACGATCTGACAACACAGTACTAATGCAGGCACAAGTGTTTCGGAGGACACAGTTCAGTGCACATGGTTGAATATGTGGCTCCGCAGCATACGGTTCCTTCGTGTTACCATGCGGACCCAACGACATCACCAGTTACGGCTACAGTGGACACGGGATCACCGAGACTGGACTGCTGTAACAAGAAAAGTCATTCCTCTGACCATGCAACAAGTTCCCATAGATTTTGAAATCTTATCAAGATCTGACTGAGTACTGACGCAGCCTTTTTTCAGACAGTATTTCATTAGAGATAACTGTGTCATCTGCAAAAAGTCCGTGGCTACTTGTTCGCAAGGTCACTAATACACAACATGGACAGCAAGGGTCCCAACACACTTTCGGCACACCCTAAGCTACTTCTACATGTGTTGATGGCTTTCCATCCAAGATAACTTGTGCGTCCTCCCTACCAAAAAAATCCTCAGTCCAGTCACAAATTTCGCTTGATAACCTATACGGTCGTAATTTTGATAATAAGCGTAGGTGTCATACTGGGCCAAATGGGGGGACCCTACCGTGCGCCAGCTCCATACACACAAAGCACCAAATGTTCAAATGTGTGTGAAATCTTGTGGGACTTAACTGGTAAGGTCATCAGTGCCTAAGCTTACACACTACTTAACCTAAATTATCCTAAGGACAAACGCACACACCCATGCCCGAGGGAGGACTTGAACCTCCGCTGGGACCAGCCGCACATCCATGACTGCAGCGCCTTAGACCACTCGGCTAATCTCGGGCAGCCACAAAGCACCGGCCCGTAATTTATTGGAAATGCTTAACCTACTGTAGACATCTTGTGCTACGTATTTCCTACCAGTGACTTGTCGAATCCATATCACGCGGAATCGCTGCTGTATTGAATTACAGAGGTGGACCAACACGCAGGCATATGCGTAGGAAGGCAAAATACTTTCTAACAAAACCAAGTAATTTTAGGTTACCGTCAGTTCATAGCTGTACCCTCGGAGGCAAGGTGATTTTCGCAGTCTTTTTCTACCGCCGTGGTCCTATACTCATCTAATTCCTTCATTAGAAAAGTGGATCATGTACCTCTAATACAAGGGAGGGGTGCAGTGCACCCCAGTACCTACATTTATCCTGTCTCATTTATTTTTAGCATAAGACTTCTGCTATTTAGTTTTTTAAAAATTACTTGTGGCTTTTTACACTTTTTTATCATGTATTTACAAGGAGAAAAATACTGCTTACATAATAAACCCAAATTACAATAAAAATTGCAACTTCTATATTTGTGCCTTAGTTCATCCTTCCCACACACTAAGATCCAATCGCCAGGTGCTCGAAGGAGAAGTTGGGGCAAAGGAAGGTTGACTGCTCATAGAGGCAGATGTACTCGTAGAGACACATGTACAGACAGCACGCTTCGCATTAGTACTTGATCTTTCTGTCCTTGCGACTGCACGGCTCACACCATGTGACACTGCTGCAACAATCTGAGAAGGAACCTGGATGCCTCCTGGCGCTTGCTATCTTGAAGAAGGGCGAGAGCGAGTGTTTTCAGGAATTGGGGAAGTGTCAGGGATGCCGCAAGCGCGTAGCAGAAGTATATAACTTGCGGATTGACATCAGCCACGTTGAGTAACGAGAAGAACATCTTGAGAGAACATCTTTTGCAGGTTGGTTCACATCAGAATTTCCGCACAATTTATTGACTGTGTCGACGCCGCCTTTGGCCTTGTTGTAGTAGGTGATCACCTCAGTCTTTTTCTTGTTCCGAACTGCTTCGTCGATATGATCACTGCGGCAAAATGCGGAGAGAATCACAACATTCTCCTTTTTTGGGCCGTATGGCGCCGAAGTGATCTGGTCAGTAAAGCGGAATGTGCTGCTACAGACTAGGTGGCCAGTGGTCTCAGTGAGTTGCTTAGGGAGTTCATTTTTGTTTTTCCAGTTTGTTCCAACCATCTTGTGCTTGTGTAGGACCATAGTAGCCTGTCGGACGCTGATATACCAATTGACTGTCGTTAGCTTTCTTCTCGATCTGGAAATCGTTGGTTATGAGCCATTCAACCACATGAGCTAGGCAGTTACTCTTCTGGAAATCATCGTCAGGTTGCTGGAAGTGTACAACACCTCGGAGTCGCACATGGCGAAGATCATGTACCATACAGGGTTATTACAAATGATTGAAGCTATTTCACAGCTCTACAATAACTTTATTATTTGAGATATTTTCACAATGCTTTGCACACACATGCAAAAACTGAAAAAGTTTTTTTAGGCATTCACAAATGTTCGATATGTGCCCCTTTAGTGATTCGGCAGACATCAAGCCGATAATCAAGTTCCTCCCACACTCGGCGCAGCATGTCCCCATCAATGAGTTCGAAAGCATCGTTGATGCGAGCTCGCAGTTCTGGCACGTTTCTTGGTAGAGGAGGTTTAAACACTGAATCTTTCACATAACCACACAGAAAGAAATCGCATCGTGTTAAGTCGGGAGAGCGTGGAGGCCATGACATGAATTCCTGATCATGATCTCCACCACGACCGATCCATCGGTTTTCCAATCTCCTGTTTAAGAAATGCCGAACATCATGATGGAAGTGCGGTGGAGCACCATCCTGTTGAAAGATGAAGTCGGCGCTGTCGGTCTCCAGTTGTGGCATGAGCCAATTTTCCAGCATGTCCAGATACACGTGTCCTGTAACGTTTTTTTCGCAGAAGAAAAAGGGACCATAAACTTTAAACCGTGAGATTGCACAAAACACGTTAACTTTTGGTGAATTGCAAATTTGCTGCACGAATGCGTGAGGATTCTCTACCGCCCAGATTCGCACATTGTGTCTGTTCACTTCACCATTAAGAAAAAATGTTGCTTCATTACTGAAAACAAGTTTCGCACTGAACGCATCCTCTTCCATGAGCTGTTGCAACTGCGCCGAAAATTCAAAGCGTTTGACTTTGTCATCGTGTGTCAGGGCGTGTAGCAATTGTAAACGGTAAGGCTTCTGCTTTAGCCTTTTCCGTAAGATTTTCCAAACCGTCGGCTGTGTTACGTTTAGCTCCCTGCTTGCTTTATTCGTCGACTTCCGCGGGCTACGCGTGAAACTTGCCCGCACGCGTTCAACCGTTTCTTCGCTCACTGCAGGCCGACCCGTTGATTTCTCCTTACAGAGGCATCCAGAAGCTTTAAACTGCGCATACCATCGGCGAATGGAGTTAGCAGTTGGTGGATCTTTGTTGAACTTCGTCCTGAAGTGTCGTTGCACTGTTATGACTGACTGATGTGAGTGCATTTCAAGCACGACATACGCTTTCTCGGCTCCTGCCGCCATTTTGTCTCACTGCGCTCTCGAGCGCTCTGGCGGCAGAAACTTGAAGTGCGGCTTCAGCCGAACAAAACTTTGAGTTTTTCTACGTATCTGTAGTGTGTCGTGACCATATGTCAATGAATGGAGCTACAGTGAATTTATGAAATCGCTTCAATCATTTGTAATAGCCCTGTACTTGAAAGAGCACCAGGCATGGAAACTCTCCAGTTTCTCGTCGGTCGTGACGTTGCTACCAAGGATGTAGTTGTCCTGGCAATTCTTGTTGAACAGACCAGAGACTTCGCGGAGTGAGTTTATCTTTTGCACACCGAACCTGCTGAGTACTGAGATCATCCAAGGTGAGACAACGCAGGAGGAACTCGAATCAAGTGACAGTCATCGTCAGAGGGAAAATCTCATCACCAGTCCCTTCGGTGGCCCAGATACTTCTCAGGTTCGTTTATCCCACTTTCAACCTTCCCATTAGAGAAGTCCAAGGAGGAACATGACTTCAGGTTTGTACGTCTTTCCATACAGGCCTTCTGTCTTGGTGGTGTAGTTTTCAGCAGGATTCTCGATCTTCTTGTTGGGACAGTTGAGTTTGATCTGGACAGTCTTGTGGATAGTGAAAAGACTGAGGGTTTCTTAGGGAGTCTTCGCATTCTTTGCGTTTCTCATCGCTGCAAACCAGAAAGTTTCTTCAACTGCTTGGTGACCCCATCCTTCCCGAGGTAGAATTCTACACATCTCATCTGGCTGTTGGTTTCATCGTCACTGGCATCCTCACTTGCGTCAGCGTTGTGTTTGCTCTCTGAAATTTGACCATCGGACTCCTCGCCCCCATCATAATCGGGCAGCGGTTCTTTCTCATGGCCTTCCTCCAACTTCTCTGCAGCCTCTTCCTCTTCCTCGACTCTTTGTGGTAGCTCCATCAACCTCGTGATTGCCTGTTGATACGGTCACATCTGAAATATAATACAACATAATAAAATAATTATAATTTAGTATTATACACGAATGCCGTTAGCCCAGATATAAAACAATTGTTATTTACATCTGAAATTATAATAATATTGTGATAATATGTTATGATATAACAGTATAGATATAAAAAGCATCTATCACTAACGACTGGCCCAGCAGTGGTGAAAAATCAGGAAACACGCCTAGAAAGGTGGAGTGTGGTTAAATCCACTCGAAAAGCAAGTACGGGATTATGGGATGCAGTAAACGCGAATGTGGGGTGCAGAGAACGGAGATGTTTGCTCGTCAAGGTCGAGCGCGTGAATGAGGTAAATGTGTGGAGCGCAGCTGGGTAATTGTCATTGATAGCAGTTCAGAACCTCAGTAGCACCCGTGGCTCCATATAGTGCGCTGTAAACAAAAGTAAAACCCTTGGTGCGCAGTGCATCACAACTTTCCTACAGAAGGTTTAGCAGTGACATGTGGTGTGAGAGACTACGTAGCTTTTTCAAGTCCATCAAGAGCAAACGCCCTGGGCTGCTCACGGAGGGAGTGATTCTGGACCACGATAACACGCGTCTACATCAAGGTCACACGAACTGTAGTGGCCAATTTCAAGTGGTTGCTTGAGAATCCGCCCTACAGTCCGGACAGGTGGCCCTGCGACTTCCATGCGTTTGAAATGATAATTAAATCAAGACCCTAAGCTGTGTGACAGGCGTTGATATACATCAGTGAGGACGGTTCAAAATGTGTTCCCCGACTGGGACTCGAACCCGGGATTTCCTGCTTACATGGCAGACGCTCTATCCATCTGAGCCACCGAGGGCACAGAGGATAGTGCGACTGCAGGGATTTATCCCTTGCGCGCTCCTCGTGAGACCCGCATTCCCAACTTAATGTCCGCACAGTACATTCGCAGTGCCCCTGCCCATTACACTCATTACTCGCGGCAGACAATCTTACCGAGTCCCGTAAGAGTTCGGGCAATGTGTGTGCATCCAGCACAGAAGGAGGAGGTCAGCGGCTGGCTAGCCTTAACTATCTTCATATTCCATTCGTTTGGTCCGCTAAAAAGACATTTCATCTACCGGTACATCTACATATACGTGATTACTCTGCTATTCACAATTAAGTGCCTGGGAAACGCTTCTACACGGACTACTAACGGAAGGACACAGTGGTGGACTGGCTTCCGTCACAGCCACAGGAATTCTGGGAACAGGTCAGCTCGTGAAATACTGGGATAGTTGTACTCAGGCCTCAGGTGATTACTTCTGAATAAAGACTTCAATTGTACCCACAGTGTTTTATACCTTTTCTTGTGAACACCTCTCAGAAGAATAAAATAGTTAGCGCACATGGACGGTATCAGTGATAAAGGCTTGCGCACATCAGCGAGATCAGTGGTAACTGGTAGGTTTGATCATCACGCGAGTGTTACGGAAATGCTTCAGGAACTCGTGTGGGAGTCTCTAGAGGAAAGGAGGCGTTCTTTTCGTGAATCGCTATGAGGAAATTTAGAGAACCAGCATTTGAGGCTGACTGCAGTACAATTTTACTGCCGCCAACTTACATTTCGCGGAAAGACCACAAAGATAAGATAAGATAATAGAGATTAAGGCTCGTACAGAGGCATATAGGCAGTCATTTTTCCCTCGTTCTGTTTGGGAGTGGAACAGGTACAGAAGATGCTAGTTGTGGTACGAGGTACCCTCCGCACCGCACCGTATGGTGGATTGCGGTGTATGTATGTAGATGTCGATGAACTGTGATAGTTGTCACTGATTACCTCCCATTTTTTTACAAAATGAATTGGACAAAATAACCAGAAGAAAATACACTCCTGGAAATTGAAATAAGAACACCGTGAATTCATTGTCCCAGGAAGGGGAAACTTTATTGACACATTCCTGGGGTCAGATACATCACATGATCACACTGACAGAACCACAGGCACATAGACACAGGCAACAGAGCATGCACAATGTCGGTACTAGTACAGTGTATATCCACCTTTCGCAGCAATGCAGGCTGCTATTCTCCCATGGAGACGATCATAGAGATGCTGGATGTAGTCCTGTGGAACGGCTTGCCATGCCATTTCCACCTGGCGCCTCAGTTGGACCAGCGTTCGTGCTGGACGTGCAGACCGCGTGAGACGACGCTTCATCCAGTCCCAAACATGCTCAATGGGGGACAGATCCAGAGATCTTGCTGGCCAGGGTAGTTGACTTACACCTTCTAGAGCACGTTGGGTGGCACGAAATACATGCGGACGTGCATTGTCCTGTTGGAACAGCAAGTTCCCTTGCCGGTCTAGGAATGGTAGAACGATGGGTTCGATGACGGTTTGGATGTACCGTGCACTATTCAGTGTCCCCTCGACGATCACCAGTGGTGTACGGCCAGTGTAGGAGATCGCTCCCCACACCATGATGCTGGGTGTTAGCCCTGTGTGCCTCGGTCGTATGCAGTACTGATTGTGGCGCTCACCTGCACGGCGCCAAACACGCATACGACCATCATTGGCACCAAGGCAGAAGCGACTCTCATCACTGAAGACGACACGTCTCCATTCGTCCCTCCATTCACGCCTGTCGCGACACCACTGGAGGCGGGCTGCACGATGTTGGGGCGTGAGCGGAAGACGGCCTAACGGTGTGCGGGACCGTAGCCCAGCTTCATGGAGACGGTTGCGAATGGTCCTCGCCGATACCCCAGGAGCAACAGTGTCCCTAATTTGCTGGGAAGTGGCGGTGCGGTCCCCTACGGCACTGCGTAGGATCCTACGGTCTTGGCGTGCATCCGTGCGTCGCTGCGGTCCGGTCCCAGGTCGACGGGCACGTGCACCTTCCGCCGACCACTGGCGACAACATCGATGTACTGTGGAGACCTCACGCCCCACGTGTTGAGCAATTCGGCGGTACGTCCACCCGGCCTCCCGCATGCCCACTATACGCCCTCACTCAAAGTCTGTCAACTGCACATACGGTTCACGTCCACGCTGTCGCGGCATGCTACCAGTGTTGAAGACTGCGATGGAGCTCCGTATGCCACGGCAAACTGGCTGACACTGACGGCGGCGGTGCACAAATGCTGCGCAGCTAGCGCCATTCGACGGCCAACACCGCGGTTCCTGGTGTGTCCGCTGTGCCGTGCGTGTGATCATTGCTTGTACAGCCCTCTCGCAGTGTCCGGAGCAACTATGGTGGGTCTGACACACCGGTGTCAATGTGTTCTTTTTTCCATTTCCAGGAGTGTAGATAAGGCATGCGTATCATTGTAGTCGCTCTGAGTGGCTACGAGGAAACTTTTGTCAGTAACAGCTGCATCTTGCAAGCTTGGTTGCGCACATGGGAACCGCCTGTATCATTGGACCACGATGTGATATTTTGGGACATTTCCTTCGTACACAGAAATCAATTCATCAGCCAATTCCATTTTTTCAAGAATGTGCACTTCAAGAATGTGGACTTTTTGGATTTTGTACCACAGCGAATTTGTGCCCATAAGCAAACCTTACAGATACACGTGGTTACCTTACAATGTATAACACGACGTTATTCGGCTTGGTTCAAATGGCTCTGAGGACTATGGGACTTAACTTCTAAAGGTCATCAGTCCCCTAGAACTTAGAACTACTTAAGCCTAACTAACCAAAGGACATCACACACATCCATGCCCGAGGCAGGATTCGAACCTGTAACCGTCGCGGTCGCGCGGTTCCAGACTGTAGCGCCTAGAACCGCTCGGCCACACCGGCCGGCTACTCGTTATTGTTGCCATCGAGAATACAAGGTAGTATCCAAAATTTACCGAAATTCGAACTTTGCGCTTAAGTGGTTACGCGTTCGCTAAAATACCGATAGGTATCTCTCCATACATCCTTTTCGAATTTGTGTGGGAAATCGCTGCGAGCTTAGTGATTTGGTGAGATGTTGGTGAGCATATTTCCAGTGTCGTGTAACCGTGAGTTTGTGATTGGAAGCGGCTGACCTGTCATGTTTTGTTTTAAACTTGGCTAAAACTATTGCAAAAACGACAGTTGAGAAAAACCCAGGTATTCTTAAAATACCTAGCCGGTGAGCAAAGTATAAGTTTTACAGTTCCGAGGGAAAGTATATTGTCAATTAACACAGAAAGATGTATTTTCACCCGGGAAAAATTGTATTTTCACCTGGGAAAAAGTGTATTAATTAACTGGGAAATTAGTTTTTTTTCTTGTCCGCCTATACTCCCTGATTGTAGAATCATGTACCTGAGGTGTAATATGGATACCAACCCGGCATTCACCCAGTCAGATGTTGGAAACCGCTTAAAACCCATACCCAGGCAGGCTTGCACAGAGACCTGCGTCGTTGATCCACATAGAGGATTCGATCGATGTCAGGTGCGCCTTCCGGAATCCCGATAGCGGCATGATAACGAGCACTGCTATCCGGGCAGGTCCTAGGTAAGAGGTCATAGTTTTAATTTAGGTATTTTGGGGATCGTCGGATAGCACTGTTACGAATCGATTGCTCTTCGTACTTCAGTCGAGCCACCGATTGCGTGCAATTCGATCGGGGGCGAGGCCGTATGTGAGCAACTTGCATCGGCGCGGCGGCCGTTGTGTGGGGGCGAGTGCTCAGAGCGCGCCGCGGCACGTTCTGCGGTGTGCCTCTGCCTCTGCCCTGCCCCCTTGTCGCCGCCTACGCACACGCCTGCGGTCGGTCGTCGCTGTTGCGGCGCCGTGGTGGCCAGCTGCTGCCAGGGCGCCACCGTCCAACCTGCTGCACCGCCGCAGTTTGCAATTGCTTACCGTCTGCGGCCGATTCGATTGGTCCAGAACATTTTTTTTATCTTTGCAGCTTCAGACCTTCTAGCCGAACCATACTTTCTTTCTACGTCACTCAGTTTTCGCATTTATTTCTACAAAATCGTGCAGTAACACGTATCCACAACTTTGTGGCTCCCAATTTATTTCGTTCCCAGTTACACTTCTTTCGTACAATATCGTTATAATGGTTATACCGGTCGTACGTACATTCTTGCTATCTTTGGCCTACCGGAACGTAAGTTGAAAAGATGAACGTGCATACAACAAACACGCAAAAGTAATGCGCAATTTATTGTACAACATTCTTGTCCCTCATTACAACAAGGCGTAATTTTCACATGCACGTATTACCGCGACGGACAAAATACACCACTCAAAAGAATTAGGGGAACATGACCTTGGGCGTCACAAATTAAGTACACAGCAAAACATCGTTACACGCTCGAACGTTTACGTTAAAGGAACTGAAATGTACTACAGGTGTCGAAAACGAAGTGGAAGCTGTCATTCATCCCGTCATCCTGGGTGCTTTGCAATGGTCTTTGAGAGCTTCAATATCGTGTATGCCCACCGTGAACGTGACACCTATGCGGCATGCTTCGCATAAGCCTACGGAAGTTTTTCCTTGAGAGCCCTTGAGCGTTCTTGGAGAGTCTGTGGCGGAACAGAACGACCACGAACACGACTGTCAAGCTTGTCCCCACATATGCGCGATGGGGTTTAGGTAGGAACTCACTGCCAACCATTGCATTATACAATGTCCAGGCTTCGCTAGGCATCCTTGCTGACGAACGCTACAGAGGCTCTGGCGTTAGAAGGAATTCAGGGCCACCACGGTATGCAGCTGCCACCACATGGTCTGACAGGATCTATTCGACGTACTGCATGAAATGTCAAGATCCGTATGGCGATCAACACTTAAAGCCTCGCCACACATCACAGAATCGGTCGATTTCCAGGACAAGTTCCGGGAGGTACCACTCACCACGGATCTCCACAGGCCAACGCGGTCATCACCTTGCGTCAGAGGACTAACACGTCGCCAGTGACGAAGTTTCCAGTTGATGTGGGAACGGCAGAACTGAAGGCGAACTGCAAGATGTCGTGTCAAGAGGGGTACTCGAACAGGACGTCTGGGTCGTAAGGTTCATTCTTGTAACCTGTTTATTGCAGTCTGATCGGACACAGTGGCCCTCCTGAGGTCGTCTTGCAGTGCTCTGTCGGTATTCTTGAGGCGCTATAACGCGAAGATGGCCGGATATCGGTCTTCTTGTGAGGTTGTAAAGCGTCACCGACCTTGTCCAACTCGCCTTGTGTACTGAGCTGCCTCCCTGAAGTATGTGCACAACCTGTGGATGACGGATGGAGAGAGATTGGCATCTGGAGCAACACGACTGAAAGCCCATCCTTTTTAGATCAGACAGACCGTCCTTCCAACTTGGATTGCACTAAGGTGTCGTATTCCATGTGCTTGGTTGAATACAAGGTCCACAAATGACAACTGCCAACTGTTTCCCTCACTAGAAAACAATGGGTCGCTGGAACTCACCTCTGTGGGGTTACCTGACGCTGTAATGCATAACGCAGCTAATAGAAGGCTAATGATTTTAATCGTTGCCTACATTGAAAGCGAAGATTTTAAGGGATGCAGTAGGACCACAGGTACCACCTGTATAAAAATAAATTTAACAAACCATACGTCGATACGCATGTTCCTCTAATTGTTTTGAACAGTGTAGAGGGGCGTTTGAAAAGTCCATGCAAAAATAAAAACTACTTACGTGTTTGGGGCAAACCTTTTTTATTTTTCGACATAGTCTCCTTTTAGACTTATACACGTCGTCCAACGCTGTTCTAATTTGTTGATCCCTTCCGAATAATAGGAATTGTCCAAGTCTGCAAAATAGCTATTAGTTCTGCAATCAACTCCTCGCTTGAATAAAATCTTCATCCCACCAGCCATTTCTTCAAATTGGGGAACAAATAGTAGTCCGAGGGAGCCACGTTTGGTGAATATGGGGCATCTGAAACGAGTTGGAGTCCTATTTCCATTACCGAGCGAGGTGGCGCAGTGGTTAGCACACTGGACTCGCATTCGGGAGGACGACGGTTCAATCCCGTCTCCGGCCATCCTGATTTAGGTTTTCCGTGATTTCCCTAAATCGCTTCAGGTAAATGCCGGGATGGTTCCTTTGAAAGGGCACGGCCGATTTCCTTCCCCATCCTTCCCTCACCCCGAGCTTGCGCTCCGTCTCTAATGACCTCGTTGTCGACGGGACGTTAAACACTAATCTCCTCCTCCTCCTATTTCCATTAATTTTGCGACCACAACTGCTGAGGTGTGTGCTGGTGCTTTGTCGTGATGGAAAATGACTTTTTTGCGGTCCAATCGCTGGCTTTTTTCTTGCAGCTCAAACGGTCCAACAATGACGAATAATATCCATCTGTAATAGTTTTACGCTTTTCCCGATAGTCGGTAAGGATTATCCCTTGCGAATCCCAAAAGACAGTCGCCATAACCTTTCCGGCCGAAGGAGTGGTCTTCATCTTTTTTGGTGCAGATTCTCCCTTGGTAACCCATTGTTTAGATTGTTCTTTGGTCTCAGGAGTATAGTAATGTATCCATGTTTCATCCACAGTGACGAAACGGCGCTTAAAGTCCTGCAGATTCTTCCTGAACAGCTGCAAACCATCCTTGCAAAACTTCACACGATTCCGTTTTTGGTCAAGCGTGAGCAACACGCAACCCATCTTGCAGTTAGCTTTCTCATGTCCAAATGTTTATGCAAAATATTATGTACCCGTTCATTCGAGATGCCCACAGCACTAGCAATCTCACGCACCTTAACTCTTCTGTCATCAATCACCATATCATGGAGTCGTAACCTCCACAGTGCGTCCAGAACGTTCAGCATCACTTGTGCCCATATGGCGACTCCGAAAATTTTGAAACCACTTATAAGCTGTTCTAATCGAAGGTGCAGAGTCACCGTAATGTTTATCAAACTTCTCTTTAGTCTCCTGAGGCGTTTTGCCTTTCATAAAGTAATGTTTAATCACCACACGAAATTCTTTTTCGTCCATTTTTTGACAATCACTCGACTTCCTTGATTCACACGAATGCCAAACACAAAGAAATAGACCAATATGGCTGAAACTTGGTGTGCGTTCTTTCCAAAGATGCTACTAACTAAACATGACCTTGATATGCGCCGGTGGTGCCATCTCCCGGACTTTGCACGGACTTTTCAAAAGTCCCTCGTATTAGTCACCCCGTTAAATGAGCACATTTGTCGTTTTGGAGCTTCGGAGATGATGTAGAACAGGAGCAGGCGGTCGTCCACTGCTGGCGTAAGTCATCGCAATGAAGTGGTGCCACTCGGACGTATGGAGTTTGCATAGTAAGGGAGTTCGACGTGGAGACGTGACAGAGTGGCAAAAAGTGACTATCGTGTCTGTGCCTGTCCACAACCACCCCTTGAATTAAGTTGACGCGTATTGGTATCATATCCACAAAATATCCTGAGTTAAAATTACCGATTTTTTGGTGCATCACCGCGGATTGTCCAATGTGTCTACAAGGATTGGTGTACCACTCTCAGCCATGTAACAGGGCTTAAGCACAGTGGTCGTGAAGAGATCTTAACCGACACTGACTGAAGACGAGTATCACGCCTTGTTAGCGTCAGTCGGTTTCAAACCGACATGAAATGCTCACGTCAGTGACGGCAGGTCCATATCAACCAGTCGGCGAACGGAAGCTAGAAAGGAAACTGCATGCAGTGGACGATTGGACTAGGGTACCTCGCAGAATAACAGCGGCACGTTCAGGTGCATGTCTTCAGTGGACCAAATAACACAGAAACTTTACAGTAGCTGACCGGAGGGGTGTAATGTGATTCGACTAGTCGGGATTTGGGCCTGCCTCATTTTCAGATTTTGTAAGGCGACGAGTGCACCTATAGCTCAGTAAAGCGTTTAACTCCCAGTGCGAGGAGGATGTAGTTCGGGGCTGAGGTACTTCTGTGACGTTCCGAGAGTTTTGCTTTGTACCATAAATTGGGCCCACTTATTCTGGTAAGCGTAAACATGAACCAGTACGTTTATTTAAAATTTCTCGGCGACCAAGTGTTGCAGTTCCTTGTACTTCATGATGAGTAGTGCTGTCGGACACTCCTTTCTTTCAAGATGACAACAGCGATGTTCGCAGGGCTGCACGCATACGTTCCAGATTTGACGAACACACTTGCACACTATCGCGCCACACTGGCCGACACGGTGTTATCATAATGTGTCAAAGTGGTTCAAATGGCTCTGAGCACTACGGGACTTAACATCGGAGGTCATCAGTCCCCTAGAACTACTTAAACCTAACTAACCTAAGGACATCACACACATCCATGCCCGAGGCAGGATTCGAACCTGCGACCGTAGCGGTCGCGTGGTTCTAGACTGAAGCGCCTAGAACCGCTCGGCCACTCCGGCCGGCCATAATGTGTCCCGAGATTGACTATTTTTTGCCTGATATTCTTACGTAGCCTTCGGTGACGTCTCCCAGCTGGTTTGTTAACGTTTCCGAAAGCATATAGGACCAGTGGAGATAGGTTGAAGGCTAGTAACGGAACTTTGTTTGTGTTTTCAACTTTCTTGGTTTAACGACGCTCTCCTGGCAGCACAGTGCTTTCTTGCATTGGTGACGGAAATCCGAATGAGTATAACAAACATTAGGCAGAGTTCGGCCCATGACACAGGTTCAGAGGAAACATGTATGACCTAGAGTGTACGCATAGTGTTAACCAGTGTGCGGCTGCAGCTTTGCTCGCGTGTTTCGCAGGTCTTGGTCTCTTTCCCTCTCTTCCTCGCACTTTACTCCTCGCGTTTTCCCCCTTCCATCCGCGCCTCTCTCTGTCTCATATCTAAAGAGCAGCTGTAGCTCCGGAAATTGCACGGGCGCTTCTGTCCGCCCACTCCCGCCCACACTGCTCTTGTTCTCGTTACTGGCGACCTCGCAACGACTGTAGCATGGCCTGACTTCTGTAATATCGCCCTGTTCAGTCCTCCGAGCGCTATACATCAGAACAATATTGGGAGAATATCGATACCAAAATGCTCCTTAGCAAACCATACTCTTTTCATGATGCGTAATGCAACGGACAAATTAAAAACCGTAGAGTTCGGATAAAAGAACAGAAAATTTAGTATTGTATAAACTAATTACATAACAGCCACTCCTTTATTATTACTTAGCAGCTGCAACACATATACTAAGCATGTTTTTTTGCGCGTTCTGCGTCATGGGCTGTGCATGATAAGCACCGGAGCTAACTGAAGTGTTTGAGCAAGCGGCACCTGGGAACGTAACTTCTGAAATGGGTATTATTTTTTCAATAGCGCTGCGAAATAACACGTTTCATCCATATGAACCGACCAAGGCGGCGTAGTGATTAGCACACTGGACTCGCATTCGGGAAGACAACGGTTCAGACCCGCGTCCGGCCATTTTAATTTAGGTTTTCCGTGATTTCTCGAAACCGGTTCAGGGAAATGCCGGGATGGTTCCTCTGAAGGGGTACGGCCGATTTCCTTCCCCATCCTTCCCTAATCCGAGCTTGTGCTCCGCCTCTAATGACATAGTTATCGACAGGACGCTAAATACTTCTCCTCCTCATCATCACGATCACCATCATCATCTTCATCATCATCATCATCATCATCATCATCATCATCATCATCATTGATATTAGCAGCTTAAATATGAAAACGGAGAGGAAAGTTACTTAAGTAATAATGAAATAAGATAGGAGGGTCTTCAGCAAATATTTTAATTGGTAGCGCTAAACAACATATCGTATTGAAGAATCTACTATATCCACGGTGAATGTCTTTCCTGTTGTTTGCATATCGAGGTGAACAGTTGGGCATTTCGGTGGACGCTAGAGCAGTCGTTACTGGATCGGGTCATTCACATTTTGGGATTCACTACTGTCCTAAATCTCTTGATAGACAAGACGTTGTAATTGTTCAGACTCGTTGCCGTTCACTCCTGAAGTGCTCTGTGGACTGTTCAATCGCTCGCATGTGGATAAAGAGCGGAATCACAGCTCTACTATAGAGACAACGCTTAAGCTCCCTCAGTGTCAACTTGTCAAAGACAACGAGAGAAATCTCGTCCACAGGACTGCACCCACGCTGCGAGCCAATACTGGGACAGCCGTTTAAGAGATTGGACTTAGCTGGCACCTGAAGTTCCTTCAGGCCTGACGAAGCCGTTAGGAAGACCGCACAGTGCTTATTCCTAAATTGTCTACCCAGTTCCTCAGAGGAGGAGAGAGTTCATACGCTAGCAGAAAAAAAAAAATGAGCAGCATAGGTTAACGCGCGAACGTTCTCAAGCGCTACACTTAAATCGTGGGAGAAATCGTGCCAACACGAGTAGTTTAGTACGAATGCCATTGGTTCAGTTGCAACTGGCTGAGAATATGACTAACCTACGCTCGACAGTGGGAATGTCTGGCCAGTTTGGTGCACGGTCACTGTATGGATTCTATTTTTCGTTTCCATATACATCGTACAGAAAATGACAAGTCGGTTTCTTTGAAAAGGATATGCCTGATTTATTTACCGATCCGAGTTTGTACCTTTTCTGTAATGAATTAGTTGTCGACAGAACTTTAAACCTTAATCTTCCTTCCTTTCTGTGTTCGACCGCCAACGAACAAGTACAAAAGAACAGTTTACTAAATTGAATAGAAGGTCTGAGGAACGAGTTTTAAGGGACGATATTTCAGTGTTCAGGTCGGTTCAGATCAGTCTCCTTTTTTGGGAGGTCATTCGTTTGTCATTCCAGTTCTGCCGTTCCTCGTTCCCACCTCAGTCTCGTTCTTTACCAGCGGCCGTTCATTCCTCGTTCCAGTTCCATTGTTCAGTCGCGAGTTGTAGTTCTTTTTATTCGTGCCATTTGCCTGTTCTTCTTCATTTTCAAACTGTTCTCGAAATCTCGACTACTGTTTCTTTGTATAACCCATTCAGCAGCCCCGATCGTTAACTTTTTATGTTAAAATTGAAACTAAAAGTCCTAATTCAGCTTAACTCGCGTTTCGACGTGCTAGTCTAGGTTTTTGAAAACAAAGAGGTCATACTTTCCACTTTAACTGTTCTCGTATTGTATGAATTAATTAAAGAGATGTTCGTTGAGCAAACTGTTTTGTCTAAAACACTTCCAGAATTCATTTGTGTGTTTCGAAACCAGGAGGTGCTGCTCATAGTAATAGTTTCAATATCTGAAATTTGAGATGCCGCTCATAGCTCAGATCCTGGATACGCTCTTGTTACTGTTTACAGTAATCCTAGTTTTCCGTTCGGCTATTTCAAAATCTGTAAAGCGTTTTAAAATTTTATAAAAAACCGAAGGGTGGACGAATGAAATTGAATGTTTACTAGAATGCACCAGACACCAGTGAACTAATTCTCAAAGACGAATGAGTTAGCGATCTCTAGTCGCCGCTTCTTCGTGGAAAATACTGCGTGTTCTGCCGTGAGTACTGGTCGACGATGTTGTTAATCCCGGCCGGCGGCTAAAGGTGCTCTTCGGAAGCTCCGATACTTTATTAATTTATCGGGGTGACTTTTTTCGAGCTGGTTTCCGTTTCGGTCTATGGAGCTCATGTGTAAGGTTACGCCCATCCTTTTAGTACTGAGTTCTTGCCGCAGTTGTTATAATACGAATGTCGTTTGTATAGCTGTAGTTCAATCTCCTTCTCTGCAGGGAGAGGCACCTTAGAAAGTTCGTCTCAGGTAAATCCAGATCCAGTAAATACAAGGCTATTCAAAAAGAAGGAACAGATTTCAAACATTTATTGCTTCCAAACTACAAAAGATAGAAATACAGTTCCAACGCTCTTGTTAAAATTAAAAGTTCAAATTTTTATGCATTAATGTGGGCACCATATGTTACACGAAAAATATCAAAACGGTGTTTCATTTCCTGCCACACACGAAGCAACTGGTCTCTCGATACCGAATTCACAGCTTCAACAATGCGATGTAACAGTGTCAAGCATAGGGGGATAAAAATGCGTTCTTTTACGTAACCCCACAGATAAAAGTCACAAGTTGTGAGGTCTGGAACTTTGGATTGGAAGAAGAGGAGCAGAAGATGACCTTCAATGCCGTTGGCCTCCCAGGCCTCCAGACCTCTTACCGTGTGGCTTTTATCTTAGGGGTTACGTAAAAGACCGCGTTTTTATTACCCCTATGCCTGACACTCTTGAAAGCCTGCGACATGGCATTTTTGAAGCTGTGAATTTGATAACGAGAAACCAGCTGCCTCGTGTGTGGCAAGAAATGGGCCACTGCTTTGATATTTGTCGTGTAACTCATGGTGCTCACACTTAATGCACAAAAATTTGAACTTTTCTCTTTCAAGGAGCGTTGGAATTTTGTTTCTATCTTTTGCAGTTAGGAAGCAATAGATGTTTGAAATCTGTTCCTTCTTTATAAATAGCCCTGTATAATGAGGTCGGGCAGTTTTAAAGGACAATTTGCCGAATTTTCTGATGTTAGCAAGTAATTTTTAAAGTTTAAAGCTGCCGAATTATGACATAGACTTTAAACAGAGCTTCATACCCTTTCTGAGGCGTTGGACAGAGCCTCCTAAGCGGACGTAAACGATATAACATGCGCGGAACTCGATCAAATAGTAACAAGAAAACAGAGCTGCAAACCACCATCCCGCCGTCGGTGATACGATAGGGCAGACAATTGTGGGTCCTCTTGGGCTGACGGCGGGATGGAGGTTTGTGGCGCTGTTCTACTGTTAATACTTGATACAGTTTGATACATGCTGTGTCGTTTAAGTTCTCTTCGGAGGTTCTGTCCAGTGCCACAGATAAGGTAGTTCCATTTCAAAAAATTTAAGTAAAGTCTATGTCATAATTCGGGCAGCTGTAAACATGAAAAATTACTTCCATTTGGTAGAAAATTGGCCACTTGCATATATTAGGAGTGGCATGTCTTAGCTGCCTCATCCTGAATTTCCCTCACGCTAGAATTTATTAATGGGCAGTGGGTGATTTTATACATGCCTCCGTGTTTCTGTGATACTACTGCGCGACCACTACGAGCGACATAACAATAGCACGTACATAAGTTGCTATAGAAGCTCTCGAAGTTTTTAACACATCCCACAGGAGCTCAGCTAGATTAGCCTAAGAAATTATAACTCTTACCATGGATATACTCCCAAGTAATTCTGGATATCAGCAACAGCATTCACCCTCCCTCACATCTGTCGGTACACATGCGACAGCGTGCTCTGAGAGATGAGAAAATAGTAGACAGAAGTTGTGGTATGGAAAGGGCGAAGGAAACAATGGTGTGTGTGTGTGTGTAGAGAGAGAGAGAGAGAGAGAGAGAGAGAGAGAGAGAGAGAGAGAGAGAGAGAGAGTGAGAGAGAGGTATACAGTGGCGGTGGAACATACTTGACAGTACTTGGAGAAATTCATGGTAAACACTGTGCTGTCTTACAATGTATTTACCCACAACCGGGTTCGATCATTGATCATCTTCACAGTGGAAATATGTCGTGATAATTTCACATGTCATACAGGCTATTTAACCAGAAAAAATACCACCGTTGCTCGCGCACAATGCAGAATGTCTTAACAATAGTGCTGTGCGCTTACTGCTGCCACAGGGTTTCATTTTTCAATGTTTTGTGTTTGCTTAAGCCGGTATCTTGGCGTGGAGTATCTTTTTGTGATGTTAGCAAGGCAGCTATGGTAACTTTTCTGATTAAATAGCATGTACGACATGTGAAGTTGTCACAATATATTTCCGCTGTGAGGATGATTAATGATCGAAACCGGTCGTGAATAAATATACTGTAAGACAGCACTGTGTACCAAGCATTTCTCCAAGTGTGTTGATGGTGTTGACAGTTGCCTGAAGTCAAAGTATCAATACTTGACAGTGACAGAACTAGGAAGAGAGTGAAGGAGTTTGGTCCCTTCCACCGAATCAAACAACCAAACAGAGAGTGGAGGAGACGGTGCCAGTGGGACAAGAATAAAAAGAAGGAGAAAGTGGAAGTGGGGCAGAGCTAGTGATAATGAGACACAGTTTATGACAAAGACAACGAGGACGAGAGAGAGATGGTGACAGTGAGAAGAGATAGTAGTAGTAGGACAGAGCGAAGAGGGCTGTAGCTGCGAGGCAGGAGACGGTGACGGCTAGAGAGAGACAAAGAGATAATGACAATGGTTTGGGGCTGAATGAGTGAGTGAGAATGGGCAAGTTGGAGTGGATGTGTTTGAGCGACTTACAGTGATGGACTAGTGGGTGTGAGCGAGTTACAGTTACAGGAGCTTGTGTAGTGAGAGATGAGTTGCATGTTAAAGAGCGCGAATATGTTCGCATGTTAAAAATTGTGAGAAAATTTTAAAGGTGCTAGGGAAGGTAGAATAAGATAACTGATGCCGCACTTTTCAGTCGGTGTTTTAAATTGGAACATATTCGCCTCTTTCGTGCTCTGATAGGAGCATTTTTCCGCTGGTAGCAAATTACACGGCTTTGGAGACACAAACTCAAGATCGTCGATGAACAGCTATATGCAGAGAAGAAAAAAAAACCATTTGATTAGATCAGATAACCGTGAACACCATCAAGAGAATCAAGAGAAAAGTCGTAATGGGAAACATATCACATTCATACCCGTGGAGGTTTCACGTTAAGATGACCCCGAAAGTCTGAATGAAATTGAGGCACAGGACTATTATGTTACAAAATGAAGTCAACGGTGTCTTGGCGCAACCGGCTTTTAGATAGTTGTTGGAGATTATACAGGCACACTGTACCAGTAAAGTTTTTCCTTGTAAATACAAGTAAACCATGCCTTTACAGGAGGACGTACATTTGCTTTACGGGAGGACGAATGTATCGCGAACTCGCAAGAGGGCTTTGTGTGTCTCACACACATACATTAATGATGATAACCATTACAGGCACATGAAACGTGGATTCACTAGCGAAAATTAAGTAATTTAGTCGTCACAGGATGTCTGTGCGGAGGTCAAAAGAACTTTCATGACCCCTGGGCCTCAAAACGCGACCCAACATGTTCTGCGTAAAATGTGAGAAACCATTGGTTACGATATCTGTAGGAAGCGTCTTCAATTTACGGAGAATCACTCGGGCTCCACCTTCTCTGCTGACGATCACAGCCGGCCTGCCTTTTCCAAAGCGCACATACAAGAAGTTTCAATAAATTTTGTTAACAACTATGAATTGTTTTATCTCTTAGAGCTACTGAATCCTCGTTGACGCATTTTACTCTGTAGCTCACGTAAGCACTACTTACGCCACGTTCTTGTACTACTACTCGTCTTAGGCTGCTTCCCGGTGTGCAGTATTCTCCAAAGGTTTAGTATAGTGAGGATCAACTTGTCTGCAACAAGCGTAGAGCACATCGTAAAACATGATCACATGACACGCCGGTGCGATAGTGCTTGACTCGTATGTTGCCTATTCGAAGCTAGTATTTCGCCGGAGAGAGCGGGAAAGATAGGGTAAAGATTCTGATCAACTCACTTTACGCCAATGTCCTGCATTATATTCGCCGGCCGCTGTGGCCGAGCGGTTCTAGGCGCTTCAGTCTAGGACCGCGCGACCGCTATGGTCGCAGGTTCGAATAAGTGCTCAGAGCCATTTGAACCATTTTTGCATTATATTCCGAACCTCTCACCGGTGACTTGGGTGAAACGGCGCGGTTTTAATATCTCTCCTACCGAATATGTCAGCTCACCTTACAGTGATCTTCTCGTCCTCTGCAGGTCGAACATATGCCTGCCCCGTTAGAGAGCGAACCGTCTATATTGACAGGAAAAGCTGTAGTGGAACCAGTCGCACTATCGACGTCTAGATGGTGCAACAAATACTTTCTAGTTTCAGGACGACTGAGCTTTTAAATTATGGGCAGTTTGTGAGTGAAAATTTCTATATATTCTTACTTGTTTGAGTCAGAAACAACTCAAAGCCCTTGTTAATCTTAAGTTACAGTTGCGACACTCGCACGCAATCGCTGTCACTCGTAATAACCAGGTTATTGCAATTAACCAAACAGATTATCTGTGACAGAATGCTCGCTCGGATATTCCACAACACTACGCCTCTGAACGTTCAGTTCTCTGTCCCTGCTTGCACAATACGCCATGTGGTTTGTAACTAATTCAGAAGTCACAGTTCATACATAAAGATCTGGTTTTCGCACGTTCGTCTCTCTCGCTCGTTCACGTTCACTTTGCAGCACTCCACGGTCAAGTGTAATTCATAATTACGCCAACTTTATGTATTCATAGCTGCTAATGCACGTCTCCGAACTTTATAAGTACTGATCTCCAAACCTAAGTTAGACTTCAAAAAGCAATTCTTTAGCCCACAAAATACGTGCGAACGCCCTCTCTTCTCATTGGCTGAGAAACATTACAGCCAATGATCTGTCAGTATTAAACCCCACAATCTCGCGTGTTTTATTACGAGCCTATCACTACACAATGGTTTTATGAGCAATATATTAAAAGAACAAATTCATAAAACCCACAGATACCGAAATAAACCTCTCCGTAAATAACTGAATTATCGTAAAAAGTTTCTTATTTTCCCAGTAACGTAAACTGGCTTGTTGGAGTTTTACAAATTTCCCGTGAGAGGATACTACTTACTTTGCGTGGACACATTTCTCACGCTAATGTGTACTCGGTTAATGTACACAACAATATTCGTTTACTATGTTACTTCACAGACATATCTTCATTCACACTAAAAGCTAAACATATTAAATCAGCAATAATAAATAAACTGAGTAATATTCACAGGAGATAAAACGATTTCCAAAATATTACTGTTTTGTCTACCCATAATTTCTAGTCCGTAAGACGTTTACACCTTTTGGCGTCAGCCGCTGCTGCTTGGAACTACTGCATCTGTCATGCTAGAACCATGACAATGTATGAAGCTACCTGCTCACTGCCGGTCGACGTACATAGGCGCGATGCAAGGCACTACGGTTCAGGTGGAGTAAGGACAGGCGTGTCACCTGTCCTTACTCCACCCGAAGCGTAGTCCTTGTGTCGCACTTGCTATGGTGCTATTAGGAGTAGACTGTGTGTCAGCACAGGCCTTCTGATCATCATACAACACATATACACGATACACACTATATATTGTTCACAAATCCATTACTGTCACCTACAGTCACAGATGCATCTCAAAACGCACCTCACACAGCGCTAGGAATGGGAGCCATTGTGCACATAGGAAGAAAACCCTTACCAGTTAGGCGGTTGGACCTACTCGTCAGAGTCTCGTTACCAGTAATGCCGTACGACTCCTTAACAGTAAGTTAGGCGTTCAGCACTGTCCGGAACAAAATACGTAACTACCAAAATGCAAACCTTAAAAACGCATAAAACCAGAATATTCCTTCCAGAACAATAAAACAGTTGGTAGGAAGTTTGGTTATCTCTAACTGCCACACATTCTTTTGCGCTCCATGAGTTTACAGTCCATCACATTGCTGAGAAAGAATTGTACATAAGTCTTGAAGAGTATTGACCACTGCAGTAGTAGCCCTGCTACTATAATCAGTTTACCTTTAGGGAAGGTAAAGAAATCAGAGGGGCAGTTCTGACGTTACGGTTGATGATGAGAGCAAGACTAAAGACAAATCAATACTATTTCATAGCATTTGTCGACCTGGAAAAGCGTTCGACAATGTCAGATGGTGGAAGATGTTTGAAATTCTGAGAAAAATAGTGGTAAGCTTCAGGGAAATACGGGTACTATAAAATATGTACAAGAGCCAAGAGGGAACAATTAGGGTATAAGACCAAGAACGAAGTGCGCGGATTAAAATGTGTATAAGACACGGATTTAGTTTTTCGCCGCCGGCCTGTGTGGCCGAGCGGTTCTAGGCGCTTAGTCTGGAACCGCGCGACCGCTACCGTCGCAGGTTCGAATCCTGCCTCGGGCATGGATGTGTGTGATGTCCTGAAGTTGGTTAGGTTTAGGTAGTTCTAAGTGACTGATGTCCTCAGATGTTAAGTCCCATAGTGCTCAGGGCCATTTGAACCATTAGTCTTTCGCCACTACTGGTCAATATATATACAGTGAAGAAACAATGACGAAAATAAAAGAAAGGTTTAAGGGTGGAATTAAAATTCAAGGTGAAAGAATATCAGTGAAAAGGATTCGTTGATGACGTTGCTTTCCTGATTGAAAGTGATGTAGTAGGACGGGATCTGCTGAATTGAACAGTTTAACGAGTACAGATTATGGATTGAGAGTAAGGCGAAGAAAAAAGTGATGAGACATAGCATATATGAGAACGGCGAGAAGCTTACCATCAGGACTGGTGATCACAAACTTGATGAAGTTAAGGAATTCTGCCACCTAGGCAGCAAAATAATCCATGACGGACGAAGCAGGGAGGACATCAAAAGCAGACTATCATTGGCAAAAAGGGCGTTCCTCGCCAAGAGAAGCCTATGGATATCAAACATAATAGGCCTTAATTAGAGGATGAAATTGGTGAGAATGTATGTCTGAAACATAGCATTGTACGGTAGTGAAATATGGACTGTGGGAAAACCGGAACAGAAGAGAATCGAAGCATTTGAGATGTGGTGCTGCAGAAGAATGTTGAAAATTGAGTGGAATAGTAAGATAAGGAATGAGGAGGTTCTCCTGAAAGTGACCAAGGAAAGGAAGATATGGAAAACAGTGACAAGAAGAAGAACCAGGATGGTAGGACATCTGTTAAGATATCACGGAATAACTTCCATGCTACTAGAGGGAGCTGTAGAGGGTAAAAACGGTAGAGGAAGACAGAGACTGGAATACATCCAGTAATTAACTGAGAACGTAGATTGTAATTACTACTCTGAGATGAAGAGGTTGGCACAGGAGAGGAATTCGTGGCGGGTCGCATCAAACTAGTCTGAAGAGTGATCTCTAAAAAGATGAAAAAGAAACTACTTTCCAGACATGCTCTAAAGCATTGAAATCCAAAGGCGTGCTGTCCAGCCGAGACGCTAGCTGTCCTCACCTGCGAGTAATTCTCCCGAGCAGCTCGATATGAGGAGATATCGTGATCCAAGACGATGCCTCCCTACTCAACGATCCAATTACCACTACGCAGAACACGGGTGTAGGTTGCCAGCCCTGCGAGGAAGAGAGGTGGAGCTTGTTCTCCCGCTCCTCTCCTCCCACATCGGGCGGTCTAGTTTCTCGTTTGTGTAGCTCGCGGCCGACTGTCATCTTATAGCCTTGTGCACTGCTTTTACTTGACTTTTAACCTTCTGGGAAAACATATTTCTGGGATCTTTTTTTGACCCCAAAGTGACTCTTGCAACTTTGTGGCAATAAATGTAAAATATTTACACAAAAATGATAACTTCCTGGAAGATTAAAACTGTGCGCCGAACCGAGACTCGAACTCGGGACCTTTGCCTTTCGCGGGCAAGTGCTCTACCAACTGAGCTACCCAAGCACGACTCACGCCCCGTCCTCACAGCTTTACTTCTGCCAGTACCTCGTCTCCTACCTTCCAAACTTTACAGAAGCTCTCCTGCGAACCTTGCAGAACTAGCACTCCTGAAAGAAAGGATATTGCGGTGACATGGCTTAGCCACAGCCTGGGGGATGTTTCTTTCAGGAGTGCAAGGTTCGCAGGAGAGCTTCTGTAAAGTCTGGAAGGTAGGAGACGAGGTACTGGCAGAAGTAAAGGTGGGAGGACGGGGCGTGAGTCGTGCTTGGGTAGCTCAGTTGGTAGAGCACTAGCCCGCGAACGGCAAAGGTCCCGAGTTCGAGTCTCGGTCCGGCACACAGTTTTAATCTGTCAGGAAGTTTCATTTCAGCGCACACTCCGCTGTAAAGTGAAATTTTCATTCTATGATAAGATTTATTGACAGACCCATACACAATGTTTAAATTGCATCTCCATATTTGGCTGATGTAATTAAATTACGTATCAGTTGTAATTAATAGCTTTGTTTGAAATATAAAAACATATGTACTGTATAGATTGTTTCATACTGTGTCAGAATACTGTAATTAACAAATATGATGCGTAATGTCAATTACAAGGCATTGTGCTAGAAATAAACTTCTACTTGGTCTGCACGTCATATGACGGACACTCGTTATACAACACACTTTTCTGGCATGTTATTTACAGACAAACTAGTTACACTCATCATATTGTTGATTCACTTTCCAGTCGTTTGACTTTCGACAGGAATCACATCTTTTTCGTTTCAGACGTGGAACATTGTCTAGTTGATTCACTTTCCAGTCGTTTGACTTTCGACAGGAATCACATCTTTTTCGTTTCAGACGTGGAACATTGTCTAGTTGTGGTCAAAGGTGACGTGACGTGACGTGGAATTTGTGCAGTTTCACGTATTACATTCCTTCAATCCTACTTGCGCACATCATGTGGTACTATGTTATCTGTCCACTTCTAGATACAAGAGTAGGCGCACTAGTTTCCTTTATTGTCCATTCCATAATTGTCTTCTTGACGTTCGCTCACATTCTTTTCATCTCCGACTAGTGGATCTTCCTCTATCATGTGTAGATCAATATCACTCTCATTCTCATTTCCAAAAATAATTTCGCTATCACTATCACTCACTTGTAAATCTGCTAAAGCCTGCTCGAGGCTGTAGCCCCTTTCAAAATGTGTATTACCATCCATGACGAAACAATATAACACCACGTCTTACTCGAACAAAACGCAATTCCTAACCGTGAATTTGTCATAACATTGCACAAGTATGTATTTTTAACGAACTGTTTACAACAGTGGACATATAAATGTCGATGCAGAAAGTGCTTTGTTGCCAAGTTTTTACTTTCGTAATGAAGTTGAAATATAACATTGAACATCACATATTGTGTACCTGGGGTATTTCCTGACACCACTGCAAAAATGTCAAATTATTGTACTACGAACCGCGGTATAACCATAAATATTTACCCAATTGTAATAAAAAGTCCATGACAAGCATATCTGGAACATGAGAAGTCTACATCCACATTAAAATTGTTTCTTTACCGATAAACGAATCTTGGGGTCTAAAAGGACCCCAGACACCATTGAGGGTTGGTCAGTGGCTATTCAAAGCTTGAAGATCTCCTTTTCTATAAGTATAAAATTTTCGGGGAAAACATGGTCGCCATTTACATTGATTGGTCACCTTTTCTCTTCCCATTTTGCTCTTTTTCCTATAATCGTTAACCCTCGAACACTACTGTGTGACCCAGCGGACATAACAGACCAAAAACTTGAAGTGATTGTCTGTGTCATATTCCAGAAACCTGAATATATTTATGGAAATCACAGAATTCTGTTTTGCGCTTCAGAATGAGGGAAATGTTAGTAGAGAGGAAAACTTGGTAGGATTTCAGGCAAATACGAGATGAGCTGGTAGTGGAGCAGAGGGTGTCTCATATAATTCTTAAACGAAATACTTCGTTTCGTTTATCTCTTTTTGTACGAACGTATTTGGAGTTGCCTATTCCACTGTTACACTGTCATTACTTTCTTCGTTGTTTATTGAAAAGTGATGTGAGAGGAAATCGGTTCACTGCACCTACGCTATTCAGCATTGTTTCTCTATACAAGTTGACTGGTTCGTTCCGAATCTCTCCATAATCTGATCTCCGACAGGACGGAGTTTCGTACCTCAGTTCAGCACAGGTGCGTGGTGTACAGTAATACGTAGTTGGTGGAACGTCCATTAACAACGCACATGCATATCCTATGCGTGGGATAGAACTATTCGATTATTTCTAACGCGGACTTACAGAAGTCGCGGTAATTGTCTCTGAACGCGAAAGTAATGTCATTCAGTTTTTACTCTCCGTCACGGGACTGTTTTATTTAGTGTTTTAATACTCGTGTAACCTAATTTGCATACCGACCTCCCCGCTCCAACAGGGAGAATGCGCTAGTGAGTGAGTGCACTGTGTGCTATCGTCTGCTGAAGAGCTTCCGCTTGAACATAAATAAGCATTTCATTCGAGTTGTTTGTAGAGTAATGGGAGCTAAAACCGTGCACCGTCTGATGCGTGCCAAGAATCCATCAGTGGCGGCAAAAATGTAATTTGCGTAGTCTGACTGACAGCGTCGTTCACAAGATTCCATCCCACAAATTATACTGTCAGCTCTGCAGCGGCAAAGCTCTTTGGCACTTCATCCCTCATAACAGACAGGGAGATTCTCTGCAGCCGCATTTGCCAACAAGAACGCCGGCACGGAATGGGTGGGACCAGGAAACTGTTTCCTTGTAACGTGACGGTTATCTGTATTTGCTTTTTTCCTCTTCCTTGGCCAACTTTCTAAAGAATGCTATGTAGCAAAGCGAAAAACCTCATAATTTAAAACACGGAATGGGAATCCACTGTATGTTAAATAGGATATCAGCGGAATATTTTGTGGCACGTTTATTCGATAGCTGTTGCTTTAGCGCTTTTTTTTTAAATACTGGTTTCCAGCATTGACCTACATTTACTACTTGGAGCCTAATGGAGGTGTAAATTAAATTTATTTTGCCATCACAAAAATGGTGCGCAAGGTGATCCGTTGCTCGTCCTACTGTTCTCATCTGTTCGCTGTGTGTTGCAGGTAGCACCACGTTTACATCAACTTCACGGAACGCTCTGCACTATTTGGTATCGTCTACATCTACATAGATACTCCGCTAGCCACCGTATGGTGCGTAGCGGTGGGAACCCTGTACCACTACTCGTCATTTCCTGTTCCACTCGCAAATGGAGCGAGGGAGAAACGACTGTCTATATGCCTCCTTAGGAGCCCGAATTTCTCGTATCTTACCTTCGTGGTCCTTAGGCGCAATGTATGTTGGCGGCAGTAGAAAATCGTTCGGTAGTCAGCTTCATATGCTGGTTGTCTAAATGTTCTCAATAGCCTTTCTCGTAAAGTTCGTCGCCTTCCCTCCAGGGATTCCCATTTGAGTTCTTGAAGCATCTCCGTAACACTTGCGTGTTGTTCGTACCTACCGGTAACAAATCTAACAGCCCGCCTCTGAATTGCTTTTATGTCTTGCATCAATCCGGCCTGGTACGGATTCCAAAATCTCGAGCAGTACTCAAAAATGTCGCACCAGCGTCCTGTATGCGGTTTCCTTCACAGGTGAACCACTCTTTCCTAAAATTCTCCCAATAAAGCGAAGTCGACCATTTGCCTTCCCTATCACAGTTCTCACATGCTCGTTCAATCTCATATCGCTTTGCAACGTTATGCCCAGATATTTAAACGATTTGGCTATGTCAATCAGGCCACTACTAATACTGCATCCGTACATTACAGGTTTGATCTTTCTACTCATCCGCATTAACTTATATTTTTCCACAGTTAAGGCTGGCTGCCATTCATCACACCAACTGGAAATTTTGTCTAAGTCTTCTTGTATCTCCCTACAGTCACTCATCTTCGACACCTTATCGTACACCATGGCATCATGTCGCGAAACTTAGGCACTCAGGACTTACTCGAGGGGGAGGAGGAGGAATCTAGTGTTGAACGTCCCATCGACAACGAGGGCATTAGACTGGGGAAGGATGGAGAAGGAAATTGGCCTTAGCCTTTCGAAGGAACTATCCTGGCATTTGCCTTAAGTGATTTAGGGAAATCATAGAAACACAAAATAAGGATGGGCGCACACGGGTTTGCACGATCGTCCTCCCGAATGCGAGTCCAGTATGCTAACCACTGCACTATCTCGCTCGGTAAGTCTCACTTGACGCCTCGCCTGAAGAATCTATCATTCGGACTGAAGGCTAAGTAACAGATTACCGAAAAGTACATGGTGAGGATTCGGCAACAAACCTATATTCTTTACACTCAACTCATCCTTTTGGTACCTAACGCGAGCCCAGTTGTGTTACAGCTGTATTTTGAGCGTTATTGTCATTTACAATATGTACCTGCTCCAGAAATATTTCAGATTTAGTTACTTTAATGTTGACGAACTTTGATCACGTAATAACTTCAATTTCTCATCTTTCTTTACTGTTGTAAATTTTTACAGTTCTCCTTCATCCCCCCCCCCCCCCCATGTTTCATGTTTACTTTCCCGATTTCTTATTTCTTCTACCTTGAAAACCTAAGCTTAATAGTTTATCCTTTAAAAAAAGTTTTTTTTCCGATTCTTCGATGTTGTTTATTTCTTGTTCTTTTTTAATTTCTGTAGTGCATGGTATGTTGATTTCTTTTCCTAGAATATTCATTTCATTAGTCTGTTCTCATTCATTCGGTAGTGTTGTCTAAAGAAGTTGGCTTTCGCTTTGCCATTAGTTTTAATATTTTTTCTATATTTTAATAACACGTCCCTCGTGGTCGTGCGGTAGCGTTCTCGCTTCCCACGCCCGGGTTCCCGGCTTCGATTCCCGGCGGGGTCAGGGATTTTCTCTGCCTCGTGATGGCTGGGTGTTGTGTGCTGTCCTTAGGTTAGTTAGGTTTAAATAGTTCTAAGTTCTAGGGGACTTATGACCACAGCAGTTGAGTCCCATAGTGCTCAGAGCCATTTGAACCATTTAATAACACGTCCGTACTACTTTTCATTTTCCGAACACCTATAGTTTGTATTGCCCCACTATTTTCCTAATAGCCGGCCGGGGTGGCCGAGCGGTTCTAGGCTCTTCAGTCTGGAACCGCGCGACCGCTACGGTCGCAGGTTCGAATCCTGCCTCGGGCATGGATGTGTGTGATGTCCTTAGGTTAGTTAGGTTTAAGTAGTTCTAAGTTCTAGGGGACTGATGACCTCCGATGTTAAGTCCCATAGTGCTCAGAGCCATTTTTATTTTCCTAATAATCCGTCTTTCAAGTTCCTCTACTCTGCTTAGCTTATAATTCATCGTTAACCATTCAGCATATAAACATCCTGTTCTCAAGACCGTGGCATAGTGTTTTAGTAGTTTCTTTTTAGATACGTATTTCTTGAGGTAGATATTATTTTGTCAAACCATATGTCATTTCCCATTTGTTAACTCTTATAGCTATTGCAAATTTTTCTACCCCATTCTGGTAGATGTCTCTCCAAGATATTTAAATTTACGGCCTCACTCTTCTTTACTTATTTGTACTTCTATGTACTTTGGTGCATCATTTAAATGTTTCCGGCGGAAATTCTGAGACCAGTTCGGCACGCCGTGCTTTCCAGAAGGTTTATTTGAATAACTTGTTCTGTCACATTTTCTGAAAGTATTGCAAAATTGTCTGCAAAATTCTAGTCAATTTTCTGCCCGGGATTATTGGTTCAGTTTTGTGAATTTTAACTCTAAATCCAAGATCTTTATAATTTTGTCGAAAACACAAGGGAACAATAAAAGTGATAAGTGTGTCCCCTTGTTTAACAACAGTTTTTATTTCAAATGGGTGAGAGTATTTCTCTCATAAATTTAAGTTTAGATATCGTATTTGTAGTTTCTCCAATCATGTTTGTTAATTTTGCTTTAACACGAATTCCTCTAATGAGTTTCTTTCATTGCTTATCTGTCTGCAGAATCAAATGCTTTCTTGAAAAAGATATTATAGATTTGCTGATTAACATGCTGTGGCAAATTGTTGATTTTAAGTTAAAAATCTGTTCTGTGTAGGCCCTTCACTTGTGAAAAGCATGCCGATATTCTCCAAGTTGTTTGTAGAAAGTATCTTCGGCGATATTTTGTATGCTACTGGCAGAAAGGACACCGATTTGTAATTGTTGTCATTTTATTTGTATTCATTTTATGTAGCAGGTAATTGTATTATAATTTTTACTCTTTTGGACTCTTTTTCTTTATTCCAAATGTTCTCAAAAAGCAATGGAGTGTCTTTTAAAGTCTTTGGTTCGGCCCATTTAAAAAAATTGTCGTTTGGGGGGGGGGGGGGGGGTTAAGTGGCGGGTGGCGGTATCTAGGAGAAATGGTGTGTGTGTGTGTGTGTGTGTGTGTGTGTGAGAGAGAGAGAGAGAGAGAGAGAGAGAGAGAGAGAGAGAGAGAGAGAGGGGGGGAGGGAGGTCCAGGTTGCGTGTACTCAGTTCTACAAATTAAGAACGCTGTTGGTTTAGAGATCGAGTGAACAAAACGTTTGCGGAAGTATCCGTCGAAAAAATTGAATTTGTAAATTATGTCGTTCCCAGTAATTTATTGGCAGGTACGGAATGGAATCGATATCACTTTGTCTTCTAGTACATAATTTCTTTCTGAAACTTTCTGATCAGAAGTGTATGCCGGTCTTCGACTTAACCTGGATCTTTGCCTTTTGCGGGCATTGTTAATGCTGGTTGATCTACTGAGGCACACTTCACTTCCGACTTTAATGTTTGAATTTTGTAGTATGTCTCTCTCCATTTTCTGTTGAAAATTTGTGCCGGACCGGATTTGAACCCGAGTTCCCCGCTTGCTAGGCAGTGTGCTGTCCACTACTCCATACAGGCACAGTGTCCACCACAACCACACGGACTACTCTAGCACATCTCCCGTCAGACCAGAATTCTCAACATGTCCGAAAGAAAGACACCATGTACACTCGTCAAAAAAGGTTTTGCATCACCTCGGTTCCGAGAGTTCTGGAACCTGTACAGAAAACTGGAATAGAGATCAACATAAACATCATTTCCGCCCTTTTTATTCCATGTTGTACCACCATACACCGAGACCTTCAGAGGTGGTGGACCAGATTGCTGTACACTCCGGTACCTGTAATACCCAGCAGCACGTCCTCTTGCATTGATGCATGCCTGTATTCGTCGTGACGTACTATCCACAAGTTCATCAAGGCACTGTTGGTCCAGATTGCCCCACTCCTCGGCGGCGATTCGGCGTAGGTCCTTCAGAGTGGGTGGTGGGTCACGTCGTCCAAAACAGCCCTTTTCAGTTCACCCCAGGCATGTTCGATAGGGTTCATGTCTGGAGAACATACTGGCCACTCTAGTCGAGCGATGTCGTTATCCTGAAGGAAGTCATTCACAAGATGTGCACGATGGGGGCCGAATTGTCCATGAAGACGAATGCCTCACCAATATGCTGCCAGTATGGTTATACCATCGGTCGGAGGATGGCATTCACGTATCGTACAGCCGTTACGGCGCCTTCCGTGACCACCAGCGACGTACGTCGCCCCCACATAAAGCCACCCCAAATAGCAGAGAATCTCCACCTTGCTGGACTCATTGGACCGTGTGTCTAAGGCGTTCAGCCTGACCGGGTTGCCTCCAAACACGTCTCCGACGATTGCTGATTGAAGGCATATGCACCGGCCGCGGTGGTCTCGCGGTTCTAGGCGCTCAGTCCGGCACCGTGCGACTGCTACGGTTGCAGGTTCGAATCCTGCCTCGGACGTGGATGTGTGTGATGTCCTTAGGTTAGTTAGGTTTAAGTAGTTCTAAGTTCTAGGGGACTAATGACCACCGATGTTAAGTCCCATAGTGCTCAGAGCCATTTGAACCATTTTGAAGGCATATGCGACACTCATCGGTGAAGAGAACGTGATGCCAATCCTGAGCGATCCATTCAGCATGTTGTGGGCCCATCTGTACCGCGCTGCATGGTGTCGTGGTTTCAAAGATGGACCACGCCATGAACGTCGGGAGTGAAGTTGCGCATCATGCAGCCTATTGCGCACAGTTTGAGTCGTAACATGACGTCCTGGGGCTGTACGAAAAGCATTATTCAACATGGTGGCGTTGCTATCAGGGTTCCTCCGAGCCATAATCTGTAGATAGCGATCATCCACTGCAGTAGTAGCCCTTTGACGGCCTGAGCGAGGCTTGTCGACAGTTCCTGTCTCTCTGTATCTCCTCCGTGTCCGAACAACGTCGCTTTGGTTCAGTCCGAGTCGCCTGGACAGTTTCCTTGTTGAGAGCCCTTCCTGGCACAAAGTAAAAATGCAGACGCGATCGAACCGCGGTATTGACCGTCTAGACATGGTTGAACTACAGACAACACGAGCCGTCTACCTCCTTCGTGGTGGAATGACTAGAACTAATCGGCTGTCGTACATCTCCGTCTAATAGGCGGTGTTCATGCATGGTTGTTTACATCTTTGGGCGGGTTTAGCGACATCTCTGAACAGTCAAAGGGACTGTGTCTGTAATACAGTATCCACAATCAAAGTATGTCTTCAGGAGTTCTGGGAACCGGGGTGATGGAAGACTTTTTTTGATGTGTGTATATAATTAAAGTGATGACGTCCAATGATCCACCCAGTGCATATGTACAGCAGGGTTGAAATCTTACGGGAATCAGCCAGATGCCGCGAGTAATGAGGCTAATGACAAGGGGCACTATATCAGTAGTGTGTAGCATAAGTTGAGATTTTGGGTCTGACAGCAGGTTGTAGTGAAAAGCATTTCAAAAGAACACTACATTAGCTTGGCGTCAGCAAGTGTACAAGAAAGAAAGACGTTTCGCTTGAATCATGATGTTTGTGTGCAGTATTGACTTTTGATTGATTCATTTGGGGGGTGCTATGGGTCTAAACGTCAAGGTCATCAGCCCCGCGTATTAACTTTTTATGGTTTATTTGTGATCTTATAGTATAAATTTTTGTGTTACAAGTAAGAATGAGTGGTAAGAAAGTGTACTCGGGCACAAAGAGTACGAAAGCAACCTATCCAACTCGGCGTCCAAAGGATAAATATGAGGCTGAGAGCAGTTCGGAAGGAATCAGTATCTTTGGTAAGAAACTATAAGACACACCAGGATTTTGATGTGAATTACGGTCTGAGCTGTAGGATTAATATTATTTTGCCGTTTTCTCTGTTATTTCTTAACACTGAAACGTAAAACGTACAATGCTTACATCGCGTTGTAAGAACGAAGTTCTTGAGGCTTCGACTTCACAATAATTATTGCTTGTCCAAACTGCACAGAAGTCGTTATATCAAGTAGTAAGTTCATACGGAACATATGGAACGAATCGTCCTAACAATGCGCGCCTGCTTGGAGTAGGGCTAAACGTAATTGGGATGTTTTGTGTGTTCACGGAATTACCACGACCGATATTTCAATCCTTCTATGATGAACTAATGGATACGAATTTCGGTCGCAGCGGCAACAGTACGACAGGGCAATCCTAGGACAGCAGAGTAATAGAGTTTTTTAAAGGTAGAATTTTTTCATTTGTTCGAGTCTACAACGCGTTTCAAAGCTTCACATGCGGTTTTCTCGGAATATGATTTTTCAAAACGGCACGCTGCATAACTCCAATAATTTTCAATATTTTTATCTGAAAATTTAACAACTGTGAAACCACGTAGGGGATTTTCCGGTACTTAATTTAGACAATATTTATTAACAAATTACTGTCCCTTTTTGGTGAAAATCGAACGACTTTATTCAAACGCTGGCCAATTACACAAAAATCAATATTTCTGACGTCCCGTACGTGTTTCTCTGGCTACACGCATGTGGATTACAAGATTACATAGATTGTTTTTCTTTTTTCAAAATGGCACCAGTTAGGACGTGCCGCAGATCGCCCCAAATTCGACATGCCTTGGGGGCGTTGCTGCAGTGTCGCCATATTGTAATATTTTCGGATAAAATTAAATATAGGCTCAATAACTAGTCTAAGTGTTATTTCTCTATCACCTTTCCTTCCCCAAAAAAAGTCAAGAAAACGCTTTGCTTTTTTTAGGCCGTTGGAGTGGTGTTACCCCTTAACCTCTCGGGCCGGTTCGTCAGGTAACGTGACAGTAGCGTTCCTAGCGCATAAGAAAAAACTATAGCGACCGTGATATTCCGCTTATGAGGTAACGCACCAATGTTAATGGCACGCCTTTCTCGACACTCCAACAAATTATACCTCAAAATTGGCGTTTTCATGCCTAAAAGGCAACTGCTTGCGGTTAATTCATTATAAATTATCTTCAGTTTCAAGGGTTGCAGTGTTCTAATACGAACATAATGGACAAAAATTTATATTAGTACGAGAGAGAATAGAATAACAAAAGACGGCAATGAAACAGGCAATCCCAGACGCAACCAGTTAGGAGTAACTTTGCGAGTTTTGTCCATAGGCAGGTCAGTAGAGTGTCTGAAATTTAATGTTTTAGTATCCACAGACACTGTGGATACTAAATTTTTTTAATATTTACTATAATATATACTAAAAGTTTTAATATTTTTAAATATTTGTCCAAAAAATACTTTTGATGTCTCCTGGGATAGGCATGTGTTCCCGTAATATTAAATAAATTAGTTCGTCATTTCTTCGTTCCTTTTAAATGTTAAACGGCATATATTACATGAAAGTAAGATATATCGGCTGTATTGTACAAAAGCCAAACTGAAAAAATGCGATCAGCAGCATGAGGAATATCCGAAAACGCGTCACGGGCAGAGTACAATGCGAGAGCGTCACTTCCCACGAATTTCTTCCATGGGCTGGATTGAAGATGTCGCGTGCCGGTATCGGCCTGCGGGCAGCCGGTTGCCTACCTGTGGACTATATCCTAAGTTGTGTTTGCTTCCAGAGGTGGCAGCTCTACTAAATTTCAAATCCTGTATGTCCCCGAATCACCTACAGAGTTAATCCTGTTATCAGATACCGTCTTTTATCCTATTTTTATTAAGCTGGCTACGTAACACGACCGCGACAGCTACTGTTAAATATGCCGCACAAGCCTCTGCATTATTTTTGGCCCAGCATACGCTCAGATTGCAGAAGGTTGTACCTGTGGAACTAATACGGTGTATAATCGTCGTTGTTGTTGTTGTTGTTGTTGTTGTGGTCTTCAGTCCTGAGACTGGTTTGATGCAGCTTTCCATGCTACTCTATCCTGTGCAAGCTTCTTCATCTCCCAGTACCTACTGCAACCTACATCCTTCTGTATCTGTTTAGTGTATTCATCTCTTGGTCTCCCTCTACGATTTGTACCCTCCACGCTGTTTTCGAATACTAAATTGGTGATCCCTTGATGCCTCAGAAAATGCCCTACCAACCGATCCTTTCTTCTAGTCAAGTTGTGCCACAAACTTCTCCCCAATCCTATTCAATACCTCCTCATTAGTTATATGATCTACCCATCTAATCTTCAGCATTCTTCTGTGGCACCACATTTCGAAAGCTTCTATTCTCTTCTTGTCCAAACTAGTTATCGTCCATGTTTCACTTCCATACATGGCTACACTCCATACAAATACTTTCAGAAACGACTTCCTGATGCTTAAATCTATACTCGATGTTAACAAATTTCTCTTCTTCAGCAACGCTTTCCTTGCCATTGCCAGTCTACATTTTATATCCTCTCTGCTTCGACCATCATCAGTTATTTTGCTCCCCAAATAGCAAAACTCCTTTACTACTTTAAGTGTCTCATTTCCTAATCTAATTCCCTCAGCATCACCCGACTTAATTTGACTACATTCCATTATCCTCGTTTTGCTTTTATTGATGTTCATCTTATATCCTCCTTTCAAGACACTGTCCATTCCATTCAACTGCTCTTCCAAGTCCTTTGCTGTCTCTGACAGAATTACAATGTCATCGGCGAACCTCAAAGTATTTATTTCTTCTCCATGGATTTTAATACCTACTCCGAATTTTTCTTTTGTTTCCTTCACTGCTTGCTCAATATACAGATTGAATAACATCGGGGATCGGCTACAACCCTGTCTCACTCCCTTTCCAACCACTGCTTCTCTTCCATGCCCCTCGACTGTTATAACTGCCATCTGGTTTCTGTACAAATTGTAAATAGCCTTTCGCTCCCTGTATTTTACCCCTGCCATCTTCAGAATTTGAAAGAGAGTATTCCAGTCAACATTGTCAAAAGCTTTCTCAAAGTCTAAAAACGCTAGTAACGTAGGTTTGCCTTTCCTTACTCTATTTTCTAAGATAAGTCGTACGGTCAGTATTGCCTCACGTGTTCCCACATTTCTACGGAATCTAAACTGATCTTCCCCGAGATCGGCTTCTACCAGTTTTTCCATTCGTCTGTAAAGAATTCGCGTTAGTATTTTGCATCAGTGTCTTATTAAACTGGTAGTTCGGTAATTTTCACGTCTTTCAGCACCTGCTTTCTTTGAGATTGGAATTATTATATTCTTCTTGAAGTCTGAGGGTATTTCGCCTGTCTCATACATCTTGCTTACCAGATGGTAGAGTTTTGTCAGGACTGGCTCTCTCAAGGCTGTCAGTAGTTCTAATGGAATGTTGTCTACTCCCGGGGCCTTGTTTCGACTCAGGTCTTTCAGTGCTCTGTCAAACTCTTCACGCAGTTTCATATCTCCCATTTCATCTTCATCCTCCTCTTCCATTTCCATAATATTGTCTTCAAGTACATCGCCCTAATATAGACCCTCTATATACTCCTTCCACCTTTCTGCTTACCCTTCTTTGCTTAGAACTGTGTTTCCATCTGAGCTCTTGATATTCATACAAGTGGTTCTCTTTTCTCCAAAGGTCTCTTTAATTTTCCTGTAGGCAGTATCTGTCTTACCCCTAGTGAGATAAGCCTCTACATCCTTACATTTGTCCTCTAGCCATCCCTGCTTAGCCATTTTGCACTTCCTGTCGATCTCATTTTTGAGACGTTTGTATTCCTTTTTGCCTGCTTCATTTACTGCATTTTTATATTTTCTCCTTGCATCAATTAAATTCAATATTTCTTCTGTTACCCAAGGATTTCTACTAGCCCTCGTCTTTTTACCTACTTGATCCTCTGCTGCCTTCACTACTTCATCTCTCAAAGCTACCCATTCTTCTTCTACTGTATTTCTTTCCCCCATTCCTGTCAATTGTTCCCTTATGCTCTCCATGAAACTCTGTACAATCTCTGGTTTAGTCAGTTTATCCAGGTTCCATCTCCTTAAATTCCCACCTTTTTGCAGTTTCTTCAGTTTTAATCTACAGTTCATAACCAATAGATTGTGGTCAGAGTCCACATCTGCCCCTGGGAATGTCTTACAATTTAAAACCTGGTTCCAAAATCTCTGTGTTACCATTATATAATCTTTCGAAACCTATCAGGATCTCCAGGATTCTTCCATGTATACAACCTTCTTTTATGATTCTTGAACCAAGTGTTAGCTATGATTTAGTTATGCTCTGTTCAAAATTCTACCAGGCGGCTTCCTCTTTCATTTCTTAGTCCCAATCCATATTCACCTACTACGTTTCCTTCTCTCCGTGTTCCTACTACCGAATTCCAGTCACCCATGACTATTAAATTTTCGTCTCCCTTCACTATCTGAATAATTTCTTTTATCTCATCATACATTTCTTCAATTTCTTCGTCATCTGCAGAGCTAGTTGTCATATAAACTTGTACTACTGTAGTAGGCGTGGGTTTCGTGTCTATCTTGGCCACAATAATGCGTTCACTATGCTGTTTGTAGTAGCTTACCCGCACTCCTATTTTTTTAGTCATTATTAAACCTACTCCTGCATTACCCCTATTTGATTTTGTATTTATAACCCTGTATTGGCCTGACGAAAGGTCTTGTTCCCCCTGCCACCGAACTTCACTAATTCCCACTATATCTAACTTTAACCTATCCATTTCCCTTTTTAAATTTTCTAACCTACCTGCTCGATTAAGGGATCTGACATTCCACGCTCCGATTCGTAGAACGCCAGTTATCTTTCTCCTGATAACGACATCCTCTTGAGTAGTCCCCGCCCGGAGATCCAAATGGGGGACTATTTTACCTCCGGAATATTTTACCCAAGAGGACGCCATCATCATTTAACCGTACAGTAAAGCTGCATGCCCTCGGGAAAAATTACGGCTGTAGTTTCCCCTTGCTTTCAGCCGTTCGCAGTACCAGAACAGCAAGGCCGTTTTGGTTAGTGTTACAAGGCCAGATCAGTCAGTCATCCAGACTGTTGCCCCTGCAACTACTGAAAAGGCTGCTGCCCCTCTTCAGGAACCACACGTTTGTCTGGCCTCTCACCAGATACCCCTCCGTTGTGGTTGCACCCACGGTACGGCTTTCCGTATCGCTGAGGCACGCAAGCCTCCCCACCAACGGCAAGGTCCATGGTTCATGGGGGGTGTATAATCATAGCCGGTTAAAAGTTATGGTTTTCTAGGAAACTGCCAACTGCTGAATGATACTATGACAAATGATACTATGACAAATCACTCGGATTCTTGTTACGTATTTTACGAGATACTCGGGGTGGAATGATTTCTCCTTAAAGATGTCACCAACTCAGAATTCTGTCTGCCAGGATAAACAGATTATGGTTTTTAGCTTCAAAAATATATGATCGGAGTTTGAATGGCAGTAACGACACTGCTCAAAAAAAGTTTGGATTACTGTCGTACAAAGTAGTCTACGATACTAGAGGTCTCATTGACGTAGCCACTTCATGAGCTGTCCAGTTAGAGCCCACATACTGGACGGTGGTTACTACTGGCATGTTTTGTGGCCTTTTCTCAGTCATGTAAGTCTACAGCTGCTGCAGCGCCACACCGCGAGCAACCTAGTATCAACAACAGTTTCATTCAGTTTGTGTTCAGCACTGCAGGAAAATGCCACATAGATGCACACAACACTTAGATAGAATCAGCATAGTGACTTTACTGTCTGCAGGTCATACACAGTAAGACGTTGCCGGTCGGTTACTTGTCATTCAAAGTGGTGTGTCTTGTGAACGACAGACCTCGCAGTGCTCGTCGTCGTATGACAACACATATGCAGTAACGTTGCTTTCAACTGTCACCTCGCAGGCGCTCAACATCAACTGCTAGAAATATTGGGAATGACTTCTCCCGGGCAACAGGGATTCGTATTTCAGACCAAACAGTGCGTAGAAGATTGCATCAGGGTGGTCTTCATTCCAGAAGACTAGTGAGAAGTTTTGCACTGAACCAACGGAACCGACACATTCGAAGGACCTGGGCTTTTGCACGTGAACATTGGACCATTGCCGTATGGAGTAATGTCATGTTTGCTGATGTGACCAGGATTGGTTTGCGACCCGGCAATAGACGTATTAGGGTTTGGAGAAGCGATAGACGACACCAGGAACGCCGATACGTTCAGGAAAGTGGGAGTGTATCCTTCTGGGAGGTAATAACGATGGGACGGTGGGCCTCTCTAATTCCCATCTTCGGCAATTTGACTAGTCGCCGATACGTCCAAGAGGTCCTAAAACGAATGTGAGGCCCCACAAACGTGAAGCTCCATACTAGTCGATGACAATGCAAGACCGCATCGTACTCTAGCAGTGTCTCTATATTCAGAGGTGCAACATCAACCTAGTGCATTGGCCCGCACAGTCCCCAGACATGAATGCAATGGAGCACGCATGGGAGCTGTTGAAGGTGGCCATTGCACATCGTCCGAATCCACCTGACAATCTTCAGGACGCCACTGAAGATGCCATTGAGGAGCAGGACCTCATACTCCAAGATAAATTTGATGGTCTCGCAGAGTGGAAGAACTAATACGCGTGTTGGGAGACATAGTCACTACTAAAGACTGATAATCATCATCTTGAAATAAAGATTTCACAGTTTTTCAATGGGTTACGTAAGAAGTCATTGTAGTGAACTTTATGAAATTCCAGACTGTTCCGCCGGCAGTGTGGCCGAGCGGTTCTAAGCGGTACGGTCGCAGGTTCGAATCCTGCCTCGGGCATGGATGTGTGTGATGTCGTTAGGTTAGCTAGGTTCAAGTAGTTCTAAGTTCTAGGGGACTGATGACCTCAGATGTTAAGTCCCATAGTGCTCAGAGCCATTTGAACCATTTTGAACCAGACTTTTCCTGAGGTGTGTATTTAATGTGCGGCTAGCTGCCCGAGCATTATCCTTTCCTCAGAGATATCGCAGGATAGCCGATGCGCAAAAAGAAATGGTGTTATTATTTCACTGGAAATAAATATATAACCTTTGATTTATATTGTAAAAGTTCTTTTGCATCTGACTGCGCTGATTTAATGATGTTACTTGTCCTATTCCTCATTTAAATATTTTTACCATCTTCAAAGAAATACTACGACATTAAAATTGCAATGGTGAAAGAATAAACCTTTTTTCTGTCTACAAAATTTAACACGGGGTACTGGAGCACTGGTGATTATTCGACAAAATTAGTACTTTGGTTGGCGTGGTCCTGATTCATCGAAAAAATCTAATAATACCAATAATTTTCTAGCAGTTCCAACCTAACTGCCTTCCCGAGTAAAAAGAATAAAATAGAAATCGGAGCTTATCCTACACGAATCCACCACTTTCATTCCCACAACAGAAGAAAAAGTAATTTTGACGCGTTGCCTTTCAACCTGCACCCAACTCTTCCACTATTGTTGTACACAATACTTAGAAACTACACTCTAATGGACAAAGGAGTTGTCCTTTGATTCTGTACATTAGTTGTAATTAATAACTCTCTTCCAAAATCTTAAGTGGACCCTCTCAAAGGGCAAAGGAGCAGTGTTTTGATTTTTTTACATTAGTTGTAGAAATAACAGCCTTCGAATTTAGCGGTCAGCTGGTCACTGACGTCCGACAGCATCTGTGGCCCAAGCTCTCGTTAAAAGATGACTGTTCTGCTGCCACGTCTCTCTCAAGCGGGGTAATGCATGCAACCTAACCTAACAGCCACAATGAATAGACGTTAGAAGGTGAAAATTTTCCCTTTGGACAGCTGTTCACGAAAAGTTATTTTTAATCAGCGATTCAACATTCCGATGTGTGAAATGTGCAAACCCACTGATATCCGTTGTCCAAAGTAATATCGCACTTTACTCTATTCGCACAATGAGTATAGTTTCGTCATTTGGTATTCTCCGTGGTGCTAGGATATATTGGCCAACAGTGTTCATTTGGCACTTTTATTAATTTCTCTGTTGTAGTTCGAGCAGGCACTGTTTGCAAAATACATATTCTCTGCCGTCATAGGAGAGACGTGGCTCGCGTTGCAGAGTCTGTACGAGATGTACAATGGCAGCGTGGTAGGACGACACGCGATCCGAGCAGAGAGCGACTCCTTGCCAGCTGGCGCCGAATACGACGGGGTGCGTGTCGTTAGCAGTATTCTGTGAACTGTTGGAGATGTTTGGCGAGGCATCTGCCGAGTTCGTAGCAGGTGGTTCCAGAGGCTGCCAACACATCTGAAGTGTCTTCGCGGAAACGATACATTTGGTTCGGAGTTCTGGGACGCTCAGTGACACACACGGCGGAATGTACAGCGACACTCATAGCGGAATGTTCCGTGACTCACTGCTTGTAAATATGGATGACTTTTTTTTTGTACATGCAAGCGTGAGGAAAAGTTATATTTTACTTTGCGTGTAGGCCCCATTGTCGGAATTCTGATTGATATAGAGAATATAGTGGTATGATGTTTACAGCTGGTAAAACTGTTGTTTACTAAAACGACTGTTTTCGCAGCTTTAAGCCGCATCATTAGGTGAACCTACACAATTTTACGAGCTGTAAGCGGAGTTCTTCCTAACATCGTGCTTTCAACTGCTGCCGTTGCCCGGAATATAAAATAGTTTGGGAATATAGTGGTGTATCTACAGTTACGTGCTCTACGTTTGTAGCTGCAGTAAAATGCGAAACGCGTCGTAAGAGGAAAGGGCAATTGGCTGGATAATGCGGGCCAAATAGCCCAAGTGCATAGCACAGTTGTTGCTTTTCATGTGCGTTCTGAAAGTTAAACTGACTGCGAAAATAAACAGTCTGTGCATTTGTAACATGCGGTAAGTGATTTCACTTTTCACTGCAGAAGTGTGTACCCTGACTGATGATGAAATTCGAATAGCCAAGGCAAATTAAATTAAGAGATACACTAGCAGTACAATCAATCATAGCATGTATGTTTCGGTGCGACAAAGAGATGTTCTTGCTGGATAACGAAGTCTCAAAATCTGTAACACCCGAGGCGTACTTTCGAATTCTTTTGTAACTGAGACATTCTGAAGTGAAGTTTTGGACGGTCGTATTCGCAACGCTTCTAGACGATTCGAAACTTCGGATAAGAAAAATAAAGCTGTGCTCGCCTCGAAAGTTGATTTGGAAACGTAATCCCTTACTAGCGTGGTGCTTCCCTTCCTCCAACCTTTGTACTGACTGACTCATCGAGTTATAAGGAGACCTACAATTTACGGACTCGGATCCACCGTGCAACTTGGCGCTTGTGACATTGCCAAGTTGTTACCAGAGACAAAACAAGCGATAAATGACAGAATGAAATCCAAAATGTAAAATTAAAGACACCTTCAGCCGTCTATATTTTGAATGCAATTTATTTATGCGACCAGTTCGGCATTTCACCATGCCAGCACTCCAGTCTCCTGTGTAGTTGAAGCAGGGGGCCACCATTAAGTCTTTGCGCAGTCTTCAGTTGTTGAACGAAAGGATCGCATTGTTGAAACTAGAAGTCTACGGATGCCAGTTATTAAATGCTGGCCCCTTTTTCGACTGCATGTGAGATCGGATTCCTCCTACACGTTGGTCAGGGAGCTGAAGGTGGCATAGGGTATCGCCGAAACTGGTCGCAAAAATAAATTACACTCAAAATACAGATGGCTGAAGGTTTTTTTAACGTTACTTTTTATAGTGAACGGCTAAAGTCCCTGATCCATTTGGTACGATGCTGGACTTACAGAGAAAAAAACTCTGGTCCCATTGGTAATGAAACCCCAGATGTTGGGATAATGTAGTCTGCGACAGAGTCATCGAGTCGCCTTTCCTTTAAGGTAAGCCCCTGCTACGAAATATGAATTCGGTCTGTTTTAGAGTGCTGTTCCAGTGCGTGGAATTCTTGAAGAGTGCTTAAGCAAGACGTGGAAGGAATTCATAGACGCACTGTTACAATCCCCTCACCATACGCAAATGGAATGAGACAAGGACTGGCTAATGTAGGTATTAAATAACCTCCGTTATGTTCCGTACAGTGGTGTTGTGTAGTATATATGTAGGTGTAATACCGGAAGTATTCACACACTGAAGGTTGCTCAGCATCGCATGTTGAGAGTTATCAGGGTAGCCATGAAAACAATGAAATTTATTAGGTAGCAGACAGGAATGGAAGATGTGATTACGATCGTAATGACAGTTCAGTGAAGGTGGGCAGAACAAGTATCCATGTTGTGTTGTATCTTTCCTGGCCTTGCCTATCGGTTCGTCCTGTTGCTATTGTGACTGTCATAGCTGGTTTCTGGGATCCAGGTAAAGGGCATTTTGTCCAGCTGGTAGATAATGTGAAGGTCTTTCTGTTATCCTATATGGCTTGTGGGCCCGGCCTGTTGTGCGGATTACGAGAGTGAGTAATTTCCCAAGAATGGCTGGTATTTTCCAGCAAATATCGGAAATAGACTTCGCAAAGCCATGGCAGGAAGCAGCTGTTTGCTGAAGAGTACTACTAGCGAGAGCAGGAAACAGCCAAGGGAAACGCATGAATTCAGTTCCTGAGGTTGTGACTGACTGAAAGGGACGGATATCAAAAATAATTTAGGGAAGCTGCGTGGATTACGAAAGCGAAAAGGAACCAGTCGTCAGCCACGTGGGTTGTAGGAGTAGGAGGCAATCTGTGTGCCCTTTGGGCTCAATGTTATGGTTTCGTAGTGTAGTTCTGAAGTGTGAAGTACGTGATCTTCGTGATCAGCTAAGTTATTATTTTAGCATGGAATACGGAGAGAATCTAAAAATGTCTTCCCGTGCGCGGATGTGCATTTCTGATTGATTCGTTTTCGGTTTCCTAGACGATTGTTGACGTGTAGCGAGAGTACACTCTTTCAGGAGGTAAAAACTTGAAATTATGTTGTAGAGGGAACTGGAAAGCTATGCGTTGGTGTTTAATGGACGAGATGGAATGGCGAGCCAATAAATTATATTTATTTCCGTGGAAACTTGAAGTGTGGTATTTTGGTGTGTTTTTCTCCTTACTGTTAATCTGTTATGTTTTAGCTTGAGATTATCGGTGGAAGGTGTTGTATGAACTTTAAGCGTTGTGCAGTTTCCAGTCTAGTGGTCGTATCGCGGAATCTTTTTGATTGTAGTTGAACTACTGCAGTGCGTTTATTGGTGGCATAAGAGTAGCGACAATTTTAGGCCTGTCGCGCGGGTGAAACAGAAGCTGGTGTCTCATGTGTACACTGGTTTGATAGTGTGTCAGTCCAGAAGATTGATTTGGGTCGGCTAATAAATGCATCCCAATAAATCTGCGGACCTGTAGCTAGGTCGCGTGGTTTGTCCCGCACATCGCGCAGAGTGCGTGGATTCTGGCGCGGTCGCGAGTGGGACTCGGTGCGACGCAACAGGTTCCGACGCACCGACGGAAGGTAGGTTTAAGTGTGAGTGGATGGAAGATGTACCGAGGAAGATCTGCGCTGGTTTCCAAGAGGTGAGGAGAGGTAGAGAGACGACCTAATATGAATTGAAGGCGTGAGTATGTATGATGGAAAAACCACATTGCATATGAAAGTCTACGGAAGACGTCCATCCGTGTCAGTAGCTGATGATGTTGCTGTAACAAAGAAAGGTCACTCCTGATTCAGCATACTAAGATTGGAGACAAAGGTTTCGTCAGGAGTGTCCCGGGAATGTCTTGATAGGACAGCTCGTTTTCTCTGTATACATAAACAATGGGAAATGGCCAACAGCTGTCTGCTACTGTTTTCTGATGACGCTGTAGTGAATAGGAATGTGTTGTTGAGTGACTGTAGGGAGACACCAGGTAGCATTAAAGGAAGACATCGAAGCAATTCAGTAGCGGACTGCTAGATTTGTTACGAATATTTGTAAAAGAAGGTACAGCATCAGTAGGAGCTTGTATTTATTGTAGCAGATCTACATTTCGGTCACTCAGTGACTGCCTTCAGTGCTAGACTTGATACAGGAACCAATTAGAATACAATCGCATAGATGTTAACACCAAAGTACAACTGTATAAATTTCACGCATAAGTGGATGGAACATACCAACAGGTAAAGTTAGTGTATATATATATATATATATATATATATATATATATACATACAGAGTTGGTATATATAGTATGTATAGTTAGTATATATATATATATATACACAGAGAGACAGAGAATTGGTTATTTATATTATTACGAACTACATCTACACAATGCATTACTGATTACTGTAACATGAGATATATATAGAGGGCGCCATAGTCAAGTATGACGTGCACTGAGGCCTGCTACTGTAAACAGCGGCCCCTTTACGTATATAGTCCAAGAGGGACTAATGCCAAATAACAGCTGAAATATGTTACCTTTATCAGCTGGTATCTACCATCAACTTATTCGTAAAATTTAAACAAGTATACTTTGGTGTTAACATATATGCAGTTGTATTACCTCTAGCATTGATCGAAATGTAGATCTGCTTCAATAAACACAAGTTGAGACTATTGATGTACCTTCTTTAACGAACTGGAATAAGTACGGTCACTGAGCATTTTCAGGTTCCAGATGGATTCAAATTTAAAAATATCGGTACCCATAGGTTCGGTCACTATGCAAGTATTACGGAGATGTTTCGGAAACTCAAATAAGAATCCCTGGAGGGAAGCCAACTGTTAAGAAAATTTAGAGAACCGGCTTTTGAAACTGACTGCAGAACGATTGTACTGCCGGAAACATACATCTCGCGTAAGGACCATTAAGATACGATAAGAGAAGTCAGCGCTCATGAGGAGGTATCTAGGCAGTTGTTTTTCCCTCGCCCCATTCACCGTTGTAAAGGGAGAGGCTAGATGACTAGTTATGGTGCAACGGGCCCTCCACTATGCGCCGCATGGTGGCTTGCAGAGTATGTATGTAGACGGAGAGGTTGACATGTCAGAGAGAATGTGGTGTAGGTGCTGCAGTTGTTAGGCAGGAAGCCGAGGTGGCGTGCTGCGCATTGTGTGGCGGCAGTGTTTGCCGGCGGCGCCTGCGCCCCTGTCAGCGCTATCTTTGGCGGGCGGCCCCCACGTGCCAGCCGCCTGCTGCGGGCTCGGCCCGCCACTCGAGCCCAGTTCCGGCCGCATTCTCCGCACGCGTTCCTCCCGAGAGCCGCCACGCCACTGGCCGAGTGCGTGCCCTCGATTGCCGCCTCGCCTTCTAAATCCACGTCACCGCTCGGCCGCTCACATTCCGCTCCAGAGTGCCGGGAGAGTGCTGCTGGCAACCTTTCAAGGTCACGCTCTCCGGTCAACTAGACAAGATTCCGGTAAAATTACCTATGTAAACTCTCTAATGAAAGTGTGTGGATCCCTTAAAACGCGAGTTTGGCCCCAAAATTTCGGGACTGAAATTTGAGGATTAGCGATGGCGGTCTAATCGAGGACGTGCCGTCTTCTAATAATGTGCTACAGAACAGTACTGTGACGAACACAGCGCAGCGTATTTCTGAGGCTCAAAAGTGTCTTTCGCACAAAATATGTTACGGTACATTACTGGTGGTTCCCTGGATATGTCCGTTGGATATTGCTTTACATGGTACTTTACAGCCAGAGTTTTATTGGTTGGAGCCATCAGAACTAGTCAACGACTTTACGGCCCTATAGCTTAGACAAATGATTGTGACACTAGAAGCACTGCAAGACGGTTGTGCAGCATATTACTAAGCATTTGATCAGAAGAACATCAGCAGCTGAGGAACATATTAACTGAGTAACTAAAGCGTATTTTGATTCTATTAATATATTCCCAAGCATTGGGAACAACTTCGTATGAGCGATATTAACCTCCCCCCAACCCGGCGAGGTATGATGCGTCTATTAACACAATACCTACTTCGAGTGGGATGTAGTAACAAGGAGGAGGAGGAGATTAGTGTTTAACGTCCCATCGACAACGAGGTCATTAGAGACGGAGCACAAGCTCGGATTAGGGAAGGATGGGGAAGGAAATCGGCCGTGCCCTTTGAAAAGAACCATCCAGGCGTTTGCCTGAAGCGACATAGGGAAATCACGGAAAACCTAAATCAGGATGGCCGGACGGGATTGAACCGTCGTCCTCCCGAGTGGTAACAAGGCAATCTGTGAATGTAAAGGAGGTCCCGCTCATCACGTCGTAGAGTGGGAATGCAGTTAGCTTACGATTTACAAATATCTGTAAAAGATCAAAATTTATGGACTACAGTTAATTTAATTGCTCATCGCATTTCAAAAAAGCAACTCTTCCCCTTAAGATCAAGTGGACGCTCCGAGTATCAAACTAGACATGATGTATCCGAAGATCAAACTAAAAGAATAACAAGAAGTGTTAGTTTCATAGTGGAAAACAATGTAGAAAACGACTAAAATGTCATTAAAAGACTGTGTAAAAATGTGATAGATATTACCGAGGCACACACAGACCAGTGGGGGTAGCATACAATTGTTTCGTAAGTATACGTAGCTCTAAATATACGTGTAATTATCGTTGGCTGGCAAACGTTGAACTCTTTCAAGACAGCCAGGAACAGCTGGTTTATGATGAAAATAAGGTACAAATTACTTCAGTTATATTCCTTTTTTTTGTTTTATTTATTCAGTTTTCAATATTGTTTGAATTCTTCATTATATATTAACAATAGCTGCTACTATTATACTGTATAAATATATACACACTGATTAGCCAGAACATTATGACCACCGACCTACTATCGATGTAAACCCGTCCAGGTGATAGCGGCTTCACCTGGCGGGGAACGGCTTCTAGTTAGACACACGCGCTGTGCATGCAGTATCAGTGAGCGTGCTGCCTGTGTACAGTGGGGCGGGAGAATAATCTGAGTCTGACTGAGGGGAGATTCTGTCGACCTGGAGGCTCGGCACGAGCATTTCGGAAACTGCACGACTTGTCGGGTGTTCGAGGAATACCGTGGTGAGCATCTTCTACAACTGGCGAAACTAAGGTGAAACCACGTCCAGACTTCGTGAGGTTGGATGGCCACCCCTCATTACAGATGTAGGACGTTGTAGGCTGAGCAGACTGGTGAAAGAGGACAGGTGGCGAAATGTGGCGGAGCTAAGATCAGACTTTGATGCTGAGTAAAGTGTGTCCTAACACACAATCCTCAGTACGCTCCAAAAGATGAGCCTCTGCTGCCGAAGACCCATGCGTGTGCCAATGTTAACACCAGGACATCGACAACTACGACGGAAATGGGCACGTGAGCATTTGGATTGGACGTTGGTGCAGCGTCAGAGCGTTGAATGGTCTGATGAATTCGGATTCCTTCTTCATAATCCTGATGGGACTGCGTGAATCCGTCGTCTCCCAGGGGAACAGTTCCTTGACAAGTATACTGCTAGGCAGAGGCAAGCTGGTGGCGGCTGCAATATGCTCTGGGGAACATTGATGTGGGCATACACGAGTCCAGTGGAGCAGATGCAAGGCACCATGATGGCCAAAGAATATCGCAAGGAGTATCCAACACTGGTTGCAAATCACGTACATCCCTTCCTGGCGGTCATGTTTCCCTATGGCATTCTCATTTTTCAATAAGAAAATGTGTCATGTCACAAGGCCAGAAGTGTGATGTACTCGTTCAAGGAATACAGTGGTGAGTTACAATTGATGCTCTAGCCACCCTACTCGCCAGACCTGAACCCAATCTAACCCATCTGAGTTGTGACTGAATGTGGTGGCAGGGCTCATCGCCACCCTCACCAGAATTTGCAGGATGTGGTGCCAACACCCCTCCAGCGACGTACCAAGGCCTCACTGCTTCCATGCCACGACACATCGCCGCTGTTACCCGTGTCAGAGATGGACATGCCGGGTATTAGGTAGGTGGTCATGTTCTGGTTGATCAGTGTGTATAATATCAAACATTATATGTTATCTTGATTGTTAAATACACCTTCCGTCCAAAAACTTTGATTATTCCCTTGGACTAACAACTGTAAACAAGCTGTTTTCAAGATCCTATCCACGCGTTCAACTGCTCTTCCAAGTCCTTTGCTGCCTCTGACAGAATTACAGTATCATCGGGAAACCACTAAACCTTTTTTTTTTCTCCTCCCTGAACTTTAATGCCTTCTCCAAATTTCTCTTTGGTTTCCTTTACAGCTTGCTCAATATACAGGTTGAATAACATCGGGGATAGGCCACAACCCTGCCTCACACCATTCTCAAATAATGCCTCCTTTTGACGTCGTTCTACTCTGATACCTCCAGTCCAGTATTTGTACATATTTTATGTATTCGTGCTATCGGTAGAATTTTAAAGAGTGTATTCCAGTCAAAATTCTCAGAAGCTTTCTCTTAAGCTACAAATGCTACAGAAGTAAACTTGCCTTCCTTTAAACCATCTTCAATGGAAAGCCATTTGCTCAGTATTGGCTCGCATGTTGCTACGTTTCTCCGGAACCCAAACTGATGTCATTCTCAATGGAGAGAAGTCGTCCGAAGTAAGAGTGATTTCAGGTGTGCCGCAGGTGAGTGTCGCAGGACCGTTGCTATTCACAATATACATAAATGACTTTGTGGATGACATCGGAAGTTCACTGAGGCTTTTTGCAGATGATGCTGTGGTATATCGAGAGGTTGTAACAATGGAAAATTGTACTGAAATGCATGAGGATCTGCAGCGAATTGACGCATGGTGTAGGGAATGGCAGTTGAATATCAATGTAGACAAGTGTAATGTGCTGCGAATACATAGAAAGAAAGATCCCATATCATTTAGCTACAATATAGCAAGTCAGCAACTGGAAGCAGTTAATTCCATAAATTATCTGGGAATACGCATTAGGAGTGATTTAAAATGGAATGATCATATAAAGTTGATCGTCGGTAAAACAGATGCCAGACTGAGATTCATTGGAACAATCTTAAGTAAATGCAATCTGAAAACAAAGGAAGTAGGTTACAGTACACTTGTTCGCCCACTGCTTGAATATTGCTCACCAGTGTGGGATCCGTAGCAGGGTTGATAGAAGAGAGAGAGAAGATCCAACGGAGAGCAGCGCGCTTCGTTACAGGATCATTTAGTAATCGCGAAAGCTTTACGGAGATGATAGATAAACTCCAGTGGAAGACTGCAGGAGAGACGCTCAGTAGCTCGGTACGGGCTATTGTTGAAGTTTCGAGAACATACCTTCACCGAGGAGTCAAGCAGTATATTGCTCCCTCCTACGTATATCTCGCGAAGAGACCGTGAGGATAAAATCAGAGAGATTAGAGCCCACACAGAGGCATACCGACAATCCTTCTTTCCGCGAACAATACGAGACGGGCATAGAAGGGAGAACCGATAGAGGTACTAAAGGTACCCTCCGCCACACACCGCCAGGTGGCTTGCGGCGTATGGATGTAGATGTAGATGTAGAAATGTGGGTCCGGGAGGCTGCGAAAAGTTCCCTATCGTGTGGCATGTCCACGGTGTTGTTGGGTTGAACTGTGGCGAAATTTGGTGCCAATGTGACATCATTAGCCCACCTTACACATCACAAGAAGTCTTGAGCTGTGCCCTTTATTTCATATGTGGCGACACCTTGCTGTTTGAAGCGTCGCCGATCCGAGAGTGACGTCACAGGGCGTCACGCTTTTCCACCATTAGAGAGGAAGGTGCTTGGCATCTTTGAGACAAATTTCAAACTTATGCGTTGGTTTGGGAGACAGTTACGGGGTTTAGAAAACGCGATCTTTTAATCTTATTGCACAATGTATTTTATTTTCGCTTACCTACATAGGAGAAATGATCGTCGTAATAAAAGAAGAGAAATCAGAACTCGTACAGAAAGATTTGAGTGTTCGTTTTTCCCCACACGATGTTAGAGAGAGGAACGGCAGAGAAATAATCTGATGGTGTTTCGAAGAACCCTCAGGCACTTAAGTGTAAATTGTTGAGTTTTGATGTAGATGAAGAGGCGATGTCACACGGTGTTAGCTTCAGCGTTTTTAATTTGGTGGAACCAGTGAAGTAAGAGAGAGAGAGAGAGAGAGAAAGTGCAGTAGGCGCAGTAATAGAGCGAGCGGCGTGTGCTGCGCGTGTTGCAGACCAGGACGGCGCGGAGCCGTCGGGCAACTCGGTGTCGTGCCTGAACCTGCTGCGGCTGTCGTCGCTGCTGGAGCGAGCGGAGCTGCGCGAGCGCGCCGGCCGCCTGCTGGCCACCTTCTCCACCAGGCTGGCGCGGCTGCCCGCCGCCGTGCCGCAGCTCGCCGTCGCGCTCTCCGTCTACCACGACTCGCCCACGCAGGTGAGTCACGCTGTCCAGTCCCAGCATCTACTCACCTCACTGGAGCTAATACGCAGAGTAGTCAAAAAGTCCGTGCCCACACTTCGACGCATTACGACTGAGCCAACATCGAATATAGACTGAGGTGACAAAAGTCGTGGGATACTTCCTAATATAGTCTCGGACATCCTTTTGTCCGTCTTTGTGCAGCAGCTCGACGTGGCATGGACTCAACAAGCGGTTGGAAGTCCTCTGCTGAAATATTGAGCCATTCACGTCCGGCTCTCTTGACGAAATCATTCGCTCGAATTACCTAGTAAATTCTTCAAACCAACCGCGAACATGGCGCATTATCGTCCCTAAAAATTCCATCGTTTTAGAACAAGAATTCCATGAATGGCTGCAGATGGACTCCAAGTAGCCAAACATAACCTTATATATTTATATTTATTATATCATAACAGCATATTAACGTCAGTAGTGGGTTACGGCTCGGGAGTCTGGGCACACAGGCTCACGAGGGTGGTGCCCGCCATGACAGTGAGAAGGGTACAAAGGAACGTGTTACTAAGATCTGTGGGGGCTTATAGAACATCCCCAGGGAGAGCCCTGTTAGTCATAATGGGGCTCTGTTCTCTGGACATCAAAATAAGAGAGCAGGCCGCATGGTACTGGGCTAAGAAAGACAACATCACAAAAATAGAAGAAATTATGGGAGCACCTGTTAGGGATAAGAGTGAGATAAGGAGGAGGGTTGCTTCAAATGGCTCTGAGCACTATGGGACTCAACTGCTGTGGTCATCAGTCCCCTAGAACTTAGAACTACTTAAACCTAACTAACCTAAGGACATCACACACATCCATGCCCGAGGCAGGATTCGAACCTGCGACCGTAGCAGTCGCACGGTTCCTGACTGCGCGCCTAGAACCGCGAGACCACCGCGGCCGGCTAAGGAGGAGGGGTGAAGATTTATGACAGGAGTTATGGGAGATGGACGAAACTGGCAGAAGGACTTTCCAGTTCTTACCAAATATAAGGGAGAGAATGGGAATGCAATATTTTGAGCCGACTCGGGGATTGTTCCACTTCTTCACTGATCATATCTATGTCGGTTTGGGAAGAGGGCGTCGCCCGCGTGTGACTGTGGCGCATCAGAGGGTACTCCTGACCATGTGGTTTACGAGTGCCCCCTTTTCGATGATGTAGCAGCCGCACTACGACAACAACAGCCGAGTAACAATACTTACGACCTACTGAGACAAGAAGAGACTTTTCAAACACTGAATACATTAGCCAACGAGGTATCACGAAAAGTATTGACAATATTCTTGAGAGACTTTCGTGACCAGTTGCTAATCACCAATCGCGTCCAGCACTCCGATCCCGTACCGCCTGTTCGTAGGTCGACTAAACGGTTGGAATCCGCCGCGTGCAGGACTAGGGGTACTGGGGTGATCTATTTCACGGATTTGACACATGCACCGGATATGACGTAGATTAGTTAGTAGTTTAGTAGAATAGAATAGAATAGAATAGGACAGTAGACTAGGAACCTGCAGCGACAATAAACTCCTTGCCTGCCTTGTGTCAGGGGCACGCTCATCGGGTTTTAGCTCGATGAGCCAGGCACTCAAGTAGGTTTATGCTAACACTGGTACACATGTAACGCTGCAGACAGTTAACAAAAATCACCAGTAGTTATTAGAAATTAATGTTAAAATTAGAAATAATCTGCCCATTAACCCAAGTAATACTTTCTGTAGTCTTGCAAATTAATATGTAGTAGCTGCAATTGTAAATAACATTATAGAATATTAAGACCCACTAATCACTAAGGTGGTGGGTTATTCTTGTATAATTATTGTGATTGGATATAAAGGATTTAAAAAAAAAAAAACAACCGTAAGCTTTTCCAGTCAGTGATCGGTCTGGTTGGACCAGAGGACCCAGTCCATTCCATGTAAATACGGACTACACCATTATGGAGCCACCACCAGCTTGCACGGTGCCTTGTTACCAACGTGGGTTCATGGCATCGTAGGGTCTGCGAAAAACTCGAAGGAACCCTAACATCAACTCGTACAAACTAAAAACGGGACTCACCTGACCAGGACGCGGTTTTCCAGTAGTCTGGGGTCCAACCGGTATGGTCACGAGGTCAGGAGAGGTGCTGCAGGCGATGTCGTGCTGTTAGCAAAGGCACTTGCGTCGGTCTCTGTTGCCAGATCCCATTAACGCCAAATTTCGCGCACTGCCATGACGGATACGTTCGTCGTACGTCCCACATTGAGTTCTGCAGTTATTTCACAGTGTTGCTTGTCTGTTATCACTGTCAATTTTACTACCCAAACGCTGCTGGTCTCGGTGGTGGTTGTTCGTTATGGGAGGTAATGCCTGAAATTCGGAATTCTCGGCACACTCTTGACACTGTGGATCTCCGAGTATTCAATTCCCTAACGATTTCCGAAATGGAATGTCCCATGGGTCTAGCTCCAACGACCCCTGTTAAAAGCCTGTTAATTCCCGTAATGCAGCCATAATCACGTCGGAAACCTTTTCACATGAATCACCGGAGCACAGATGACAGCTCCGTCAACGCACTACCCTTTTATACATGTGCATATCGCTATGCTGTTACTTTTGTCACCTCATACCCTGTTGGAAATACTGCAGCTAGCCCCAAGTTTCCTTGAAATGATTATGTAATACCTTTACTAGTTTCGGGCTTGAGCCCATCGACAGGTGGCAGCGTTGACTTCTTGCAAGTTTTACATTTGTTTTCTAAAATATAACATAATTTTTTTAGTGCAGGATCACAAATATTTTGTTAAATTTTAGGACGCAAATGCATTTTTTTTGTAAACAATTCATTACAGAAAGCTGATATGTTTTAGGATACAAATGTGAAACTTGCAAGAAATCTTAGGTCAAAAACTAGTAATAGTATAATAAAATCATTTGACGAAAACTTGTGGCTGGTTGCAGTATTTCCTACAGCATAATTTACGAAAACAGCTGCGGTGTTCTCCTACTGAAATGTATGAAATAATTTTGTTACCTCATTATATATCCTTATGTCGTAAACTCATATCAAGCCAGCACTAAGAACGCAGTAATACGCTTTTGGCGAAGGAAATAAACAAAAAGTATAATCATCGAGCATCGTTATGCCAAAGTGTTGGGACGTCCTGTACTTCGTGCTGAGCCATTAAAAAACATGTACTGCTGTAGTGCCTGCTTGATTGTCGCAGTACATAACTCTGAGCGCTACACATTAGAGAACTCTGAAACATGCACTTTGCTGCTGGTGTAGCTGAAGGCAATGATCAAAGGGCTCAGCGAATGTACCGTTGACGTTTCTCTCCACGACGATATGGGCATTGTCACGCGTTTCCTCCAATCTGCGTTCAATTGGACAGTACCAGCAGTTTGATGGTGTGCAGGCCCAGTGCTAGCAGACATTGTACCTTGAATATACCTACATTCGAGGAAGAGATGTTATCATGCATTCAAAACATGACCGAAGCAAGTGCACGAGCAATTGCTACCGTGTTCGGTGTTCATCATACTTTGGTGTGAAATGTTTTGCGTGAACAGGTGCTTCCTCCTTTTCCTCCTACCAGAGTACAGGTCCTGGGACCAAGTAACCATCCACCACAATTTTGTGTACTGGTTTCTGCAGCAAGCTAACCAGGACCCGCATTGTCTTGAAGTTGCTACGTTGGTGGATGAGGCTGTAATGTGGAAGGCATTTACGTTTATCATAACTGGCATGTATGGGCAGATGAAAGCCCAGATACAATTAAGAAGGGTAGTCGGAGTAATCCATCGAACTACAGACCTATATCATTGACGTCGGTTTGCAATAGGGTTTTGGATCATATACTGTATTCAAACATTATGAATCACCTTGACGGGAACGATCCATTGATACGTAATCACCATGGGTTCAGAAAACATCGTTCTTGTGCAACGCAGCTAGCTCTTTATTCGCACGAAGTAATGGCCGCTATCGACAGGGGATCTCAAGTTGATTCCGTATTTCTAGATTTCCGGAAAGCTTTTGACGCCGTTCCTCACAAGCGACTTCTAATCAAGCTGCGGGCCTATGGGGTATCGTCTCAGTTGTGCGACTGGATTCGTGATTTCCTGTCAGGAAGGTCGCAGTTCGTAGTAATAGACGGCAAATCATCGAGTAAAACTGAAGTGATATCAGGTGTTCCCCAGGGAAGCGTCCTGGAACCTCTGCTGTTCCTGATCTATATAAATAACCTGGGTGACAATCTGAGCAGTTCTCTTAGGTTTTTCGCAGATGATGCTGTAATTTACCGTCTAGTAAGGTCATCCGAAGACCAGTATCAGTTGCAAAGCGATTTAGAAAAGATTGTTGTATGGTGTGGCAGGTGGCAGTTGACGCTAAATAACGAAAAGTGTGAGGTGATCCACATGAGTTCCAAAAGAAATCCGTTGGAATTCGATTACTCGATAAATAGTACAATTCTCAAGGCTGTCAATTCAACTAAGTACCTGGGTGTTAAAATTACGTACAACTTCAGTTGGAAAGACCACGTAGATAATACTGTGGGGAAGACGAGCCAAAGGTTGCGTTTCATTGGCAGGACACTTAAAAGATGCAACAAGTCCACTAAAGAGACAGCTTACACTACACTCGTTCGTCCTCTGTTAGAATATTGCTGCGCGGTCTGGGATCCTTACCAGGTGGGATTGACGGAGGACATCAAAAGGGTGCAAAAAAGGGCAGCTCGTTTTGTATTATCACGTAATAGGGGAGAGAGTGTGGCAGATATGATACGCGAGTTGGGATGGAAGTCTTTAAAGCAAAGACGTTTTTCGTCGTGACGAGATCTATTTACGAAATTTCAGTCACCAACTTTCTCTTCCGAATGAGAAAATATTTTGTTGAGCCCAACCTACATAGGTAGGAATGATCATCAAAATAAAATAAGAGAAATCAGAGCTCGAACAGAAAGGTTTAGGTGTTCGTTTTTCCCGCGCGCTGTTCGGGAGTGGAATGGTAGAGAGATAGTATGATTGTGGTTCGATGAACCCTCTGCCAAGCACTTAAATGTGAATTACAGAATAATCATGTAGATGTAGATGTAGACAGTAAACAACCAGGACATTATCGTGGGCGACTACTTTTTGGGCCGTACATGTTGCCTCCGTAACTCGATGCACAATATATAGCCTGTTCTTGCAACAGCTCCAGCAACATTGCTGGAGGAAGTGCCCACCGTATCGTCCATCTCCGTAGCCAGTGGTCAGCGTGGGTGACTGCAATTTTGAGGACCTGGGTTCGGTTTCTGGTACTGCAAGGGATTTTCCCTTTGTGGGACTGGTATGGGTTGTACTCAGTCTTGTGAGGCCAACTGAGGAGCTACTCGATCGATTATAGTACCGTTTCCAACGTCAAGAAACCCGATAATGACCGGGAGAGCGATTTTCTTACCATATACCTCTCCATACTGCGTCCAAGACGCCATTGACGGCGGATGACAGGACAGTGGATCGGCCCCGATTGGCCCGTTTTGGGCAGAATGCGAAAAGTGGAGCACATGTGTCAGACAGAGGATAGGGGGGGGGGGGGGGAGCCTTACGCACTTAGCAGAGCCAGTACATACAGCATTAACCCGCACTTTGGGCGAATGATGGATCGATCAGGGAAGTCCTGTACATTGTCTTGCCAGATCCCCAGACCTCACCCCATCAGACTTCCGTCTCTGGGGTTGCATGAAAAACGAAGTCTATGTAATCCCTGTACTCAGGAGAGGAATTAATGAAAATAATTCTTGCAGCGGTTAATGACATACAGAACACGCCACACATTTTCCATTGAACACAGGTTGCTCTGCTGCATCATTACTGGTTCTGCGCTGAGGTTATTAGTGTTCAGTTTGAACTTTCATTGTAACATTGGTCAGGGCGATAAAAGAATGAATCATACTTAACATTGTTTTAGTCACAATCGCGCTCAGTGACTTAGATGCCCCATACTCACTGAGTATGCACTTCTGACACCTAGTTGTCTAACATCATATAAATCAACTTGGGCTTTGAATTTTTGAACACTCTGCTTACAGATAAATTATGGCACGCTGTAATTATAAGTCTATTTTGTTGAGAGAGAGAGAGAGAGAGAGAGAGAGAGAGAGAGAGAGAGAACAAACAAGCAAACAACTGTAGGCCTTTTCCTGTGTACTGGATACAGAACATTTGTCCTGAAATATATAGGATTTTTCAAAAAGATTCATCCGAATTCACAAGACTGGATCGACTACAGTAATGAAAATAGAAACTATAAGTTGCACATACGACTGCAAAACTTTTATTTTCAAACGAACCATCCAGTTTTACAAGGATTTATGTATGCACACAACCTTGGACTATTTTTTTACAATTTCGTCTAGGATCAGAATTTACACTTACATATTCTAGATGCAGATGGTGTGTTGGCAGATTGATGTAAGCGAGGAATTCTATATGTCACCGTTTCCCGTACCACCAGATTGAAATGATTTTGCCTGAGAATCTTCTGCTTGCTGGACTGTGGAGCTATAGGATAACTTCTCTTACAGCAGGGAATTTGACAGCCGAAATAAATAACTTGATTTAATGAAGGGAACAGGGGAGACTACAGACTAGTAATAAACAATTGTAATTAAATCAGTTATATTCTTGATAGACAACAGAAATGCTAAACAGTCCTGTTGCAAAAAAGGAGCAATCTGCTAGCCCACAAATCTGGCCTGTACGGTAATTCGCAATCTTGCTGTGGGTCAAGCCAAATTTACGTGAAGAGAAATATAAAAACATAAGAATTAATGACAACTTAACTAGTCCCTAGAGAGAGTATTTATCACGAAACCAGAAATGAGTCTCCAGGAATTAGAATCACGAACGAAAGTAATGAGCCATGAGTAATCAGGCAATGCGTGCGCGCAGACTTGGCAGTGCGACAAAGCTTACCGCTCTAATATTGATGAAACCGTAATGCTGATTTCTCGCGGTGCAGATCGCGTATTTGCATCTTAATCACGGACGGATTTGCTACGAGCGCTCTAGCGCGAGTGTTCAGGCAAAAGCATGGTTGCTTCCAACGTGGTGGAAACCTACACATGCATAGCGAAAAAGATGGCAACTGCCGCTAGTCATGAAGTGGTGCTTACCAAGAACGACTATGAACTGAGGCTGAGAGAGCATCCTTCCGTAGTGTCGTTTCCTCGGACGCCGCATAATAGTATGGTTCGTCCGACAGAGAATGATACCTGTAACCAACTTTACTGGGTGGCAACGCAGATGTTGCTACGGCTTTCTGCGGAGGGCAGATCAGATCGGCCGACCCAAACTGCAGGCTGGTGGTTCTGGGATGGCACCAGTTCTCTGTGCATGGGAAGGGTAGGTATCGCAACGTGCCGCCGGTGACTTGGGTTGAATATTGATGGTCACTGGAACTTCTGCAGATTTACGCCATCTTTTGCATTTTATGAATTAATGACTGATAATTGTGAAAATTACTCCTCCCCCACCCCCTAGCATACGATAGTCCTTTAATTAAGCATGCTATCGGTGGTTTCGACTGCCTGGGGAAAAACACTATTAATATATAGATAAATAGATGCAATTTATCGACTTTTTAATTGATTCATTTGCCACCCCTTGCTCAATATTATATAAGAAGTGCAATTCTGTTACTGGAAAAAAAAAAAAAAAATACGGTCCGAACAGGCCTTAAAGGCCCAACAGTTCCGACGGCCGCCGTGTCATCCTCAGACCTATGGCGTCACCGGATGCGGATACGGAGGGCATGTGGTCAGCATACGGCCCTCCCAGCCGTTGTCAGTTTTCGTGAACGGAGCCGCTACTTCTCAATAAAATATCTTCTCAGTTGGTCTCACTGGGAACACGAGAAACATCCAGACTATAGTCACATACATCCTGTATTTTTCGTAGCATCTCTGCAGTGTATCGGTGCGGGGGGAGGCGAGTAATAAGAAGTTGTTAGGATACTGCAGGATGTGGATGTCTGTGGATTGTTTAAATGAGGTTTGACAGGTAAAAACTCAATATACTCAGCAGACATAATAACCTAGGGACGGCGCCCATGCTACCAACCACCTGGAGGATCCATCGCAGCTGAACTGAGGTGGACCGAAGTTCAGAAAGTGTAAAACGTGCAGTAGGATATGAGAAGCATGTCCAACCAGCCTGAGAGCCGGTTCCAGAGAGGCAAGAGCCTCCGACGTGCTGCTGTGGACAGCACGTGATTCTCTTCCCATGCATCCTATTGGTTTCCCACAGACGACGCTCTGAAGAATATGGTCTGTGAGCAAGCCTAACTATAATTAGCTGAATTTGGCATGTAGGTCATGGGAAGCGTACCGAGCACGGGCGCTAATACTGAACTCGAAGGAAAAAATTGAATTATCGATAACTTGTCAATAAACCACTCGCATTAACTCCGCAAAATAAACGGTGGCCTGCGCTGGAGTATGTCCGTTTACTACTATTGGTATGCAGCATCGCAGTTCACACAGTGGTGTTGGAAGTAGAGGCACATAGACAGAGCTTTATACGCTCACCCTCCAGCGACGTGTTAAGTTACCCTGGCTACCTGCACTGTGTGCAGATTTAGAAGAGTCAAAGTCACCTTTGTGTTATGTTTTTAATGACGTCATGTTTATGTGACTGGTATGCTGTGAAACGTGTTAGAACAGGTATTGAGGAGAGAAAGTGAATTACCGGATAAAAAAAAGAGGTGCTATTTAAAAAATGACGTACTGGTTTCAGAACTTCGTAAGTAACCAAGTTACAAGAAAAGCAGTCATGCTAGTTAATGTCCTCCTGGTAGCTAAAAAATTCATTGTAATTTTTTTTCCTATTGCACAAAAAATTATTTTAGGTAGTCAAGATAAATGGAATTCGCTGCGTACAGCGGTGGCCCTGTCACTGCACTGTAGATCTGCTGTAGTTGTTTCTGGGTCTGTTTCGAACAGTGAAGTCTTCCAGAAAGTAGTAAGCTCGCAGTGAACGTTTCGTTAGCTTATTTTATAGTCGGAAGGAAATGGATGATCTTAACGGCATTGGAGATTGACTGTATGTTATTTCCAATTTCTATGCTGTTTGCTTCTGTATTGCCTGGCGAACAGGCTATACAGTGAGCTGACAAAAGTCAGGGGATTGCTCCTAATACTGTGTCGGACCTCCTTTTGCCCGGCATAGTGCAGCAGCTCGATGTGGCATGGACTCAGCAAGTCGTCGGAAGTCCGCTGCATAAATATTGAGCCTTGCTGACTCTATAGCCCTCCATAACTGAATCATTACCTCACTCACCTTTCACTCATTATTCACAAAGTTCGTGATAAATTTCAATTGGTTTGCAGTTTTTTTGCCACCTCAACACGCACCTCACAAGTGGCAGGATTTTGTGCACGAACTGATGTCTAGAGTATGTCCCATAAAAGTTCTATGGAATTCCTGTTGTGTGATCTGGGTGAGAAATCATTCGCTCGAACTGTCCAGAATTTTCTTCAAACCAGTCGCGCATTGACATCCATACAAATTCCATCATTGTTTGGCCACATGAACTCTATGAATGGCTGGAAATGGTCTCCAAGTAGCCTAACAGGACCGTTTCCAGTCAATGATTGGTTCAACTGGATCAGAGGTCCCAGTCTATTCTATGTAACCACAGCCCACACGATTATGGACGCACCAACTGCTTGCATAGTGTCACGTTGACAGCTTGAGTGCATGGCTTTGAGGGATTTGAGTCCTGCCATCAGCTCTTACAGACAGAAATCGGGACTCATCTGATCAGGACACGGTTTTGCAGTCGTCTAGGGTCCAACTGATAAGGTCACGAGCCAAGGAGAAGCGCTGCACGCGATGTCGTGCTCTTCGCTCGTCTGCTGCCACAGTTCGTTAACGCCAAATTTCCCCGCACTGTCCTAACGGATACGTTCGTCTTACGTCTCACATTGATTTCTGTGGTTTTTTCACGCAGTATTGCTTGTCTGTTAGCACTGACAACTCTTCACAAACGCCACTGCTGTCGGTCGTTAAGTGAAGACAGTCGGCCTCTGCGTTGTCCGCGGTGAGAGGTAATGCCGGAAATTTGGTTTCCTCGGACTCTTGACTTTGTGGATCCCGAAATATTCAATCCCCTAACGATTTCCGAAATGGAATGTCACATCCGTCTAGCTTAAACTACCATTCCACGTTCAGAGTCTAATAGTTTCCGTCGTGCGGCCATAATGACGTCGGAAACCCTTCACATGAATTACCTGGCTACAAATGAGAGCTCTGTCAATGCATTGCCCATTCATACCTAGGGTATGGGATACTACCGTCATTTGTATATTTGAATTTGCTATCCCCTGACAGTCAGCTCAGTAGATGTAACGTATTGGTTTGTACTGGGGCATCTTGCTAAATGTATGAACTGCTACGACCATAGTACTGGAATTTTTTTTTTTAATTTGGAAACTAAAAGTGATTAAACTACTGTAGTATAATACACAATAAGTTATTTAAATTGTAATCAACGTTGAGCCTACGAGTATTGTAAATAAATAGATTATCAGTGACTCATGTATTACTATAGATTTGTATCTTCTACAGCTATGTTTTGTTTTCAAGGCTGGCGTTGTTTTAATCAACGGGAACGGAACTGAGAGACAAGTCTCTCTCTCTCTCTCTCTCTCTCTCTCTCTCTCTCTCTCTCACACACACACACACACACACACACACACACACACACACACACACACACACACATTTGTTTTTTACGCAGGGTTATTACCTCTTTTCATTGGAACATTTTATTTTTAATTGAGTTGTGTGTCTTTAGTTCTTTTATGTTGCGTAGCGTATGAACCTTTAAAACATTTTATGCATGTGAAATTCAGGTCGTCAAAGACCTGCTGTTAAAGGATTCATTGTAATTCAGGAGGTACAACAACGTGAATAATCTGAGAGGAGGAGGAGGAGGAGGAGGAGGGGACAAGAGCGTTAAGCCCTTCGACAAACACAGAAACTGGGGCAGTGTTCGTCTTTCTCTCGGACAAATCTCTCTTTGTTTCCAGTGCCATTTTCGCATTTTCAGTTCTTAGAATTGAACTCGGCTAGTACTTTTTTTTTCATTTTGTTTCTTCAACGCGCCCGGAAAGATGTAGTATTGTGATGGGCTGTTTTACTTTTTTAGTGACACATGTGATGCACTTTAAAATTCTTTGAACATCTATGTGATTATCTTTTGTAGAACTTAAGTGATGAAGTAAGATTAGGGTTTAACGCTCAATCAACTACGATGTTTTTAGAGATGACAAGCCAAACTGTGATAGGACAAACTTGGGAGAGTAACTCCTTTTCAAATGAACGGACACGCGATTCGACGTGGTAGGTTTACTGACACCACTTGAGAGAATATAGAATTATATGTAACGCAAGTACAGAAATACTCTGACGTCGTATAGTGACTCAGTGTAAACTCAGCCATGGGTTTGCGAGCTACTCAAGAAAGTTTAGACACATTTAGAAGTTCCTTCCGGGCAAGTAACCCCAGCATAAACATTTGCATCCAGCGAGTACAGCGGAGGGCATTTCTGGACCAAATATAGTTACTCCTTACTTGTACCATCCGCAACTGATGCAGCAGAAGAACGCGTGTTACTAAGCCACCGTATGGCATCAAATTTAGCAAGATGTATGTGAAACGGAGTAATATTTCCGTGACTTCTTGAAACGTGTGCTCTTGGAATTTCAACAATGTCCTCCACGAGATGAAAAGCGCCCGTCTTGCAGTCTCTGCTTGTAGAGTTTGGTGAGCATCTCCATGGCGCTCCCGCGCTTATGAAACGAACCCTTGACGAAGCGCGCTTACCGCTCTTCTTTGGATCTTCTCTACCTTTTCTGTTAAGCCTACTTGGTAGGAGTCCCAGACTAACAAAAAATACACAGCAATCGAAGCTACCGGTTTCTTGAGCGACATTCGTTAAACGAATCTCACTCAGGCATCTGTTTTTCTTATAAATACTTTTGTATGGTTGAACGCATAGTTTTAGGTATTTTACGCTCGTTACCGTTATTAGCGAGTGAAAGTTGCGTAATCGATGGACCCTTTCGGTTATTTATTTGCAGTAGCATTGTATTTGAGTTATGTAAAATGTCAACTGCGACTCTCGGTGAAACGCATTGGCCCTCCGCAGATCATCCTGCGTCTGGCTGCAATTTTTTCGTTGCTGTTACTTCAGTTTGTACATAAACATCCTCATGTAGCCTTATCGAGCTTCCGATGTTCTCCACCAATACCTGTATGTACACTGATGAGCCAAAACATTATGACTGCCTGCTTAATACCTTGTTTGTCCATCGTTGGAACGAAATATATCACTGGTTCTGTGCATCAGGGGTCTTCCCGTTTCTTGGTAGGTTGTGGAGGTATGTGGCATTAGATGTCTACGCACAGATCATATAATTCGCATAAATAACGGGTCGCTGATTTGCGCATGCGGCGTTGACGCCCGATATCTACCCAGATGGGTTCTATAGGACGTAGATCAGGCGAATTTGGTCGCCGAGACATCAACGTGAGTTGAGCCGAGACATCAACGTGAGTTGAATATAATGCTTCTCAAACCACTGTAGCACGGTTCTGGCTGCGAGACACGGACGATTATACTGCTGAAAGATGACATCGCCGTCAGAGAACACATCAGTCATGAAGGGATGCAGGTGGTTCGCAGCTGTCAGCGTGCCTTCAATTATTACCACATGTCCCATGTAAGCGCAGGAGAATGTCTCCCATAACATAACACTGCTCCCGCTATCCTGTGACCGTGCCGCGCTGCACGTTTCGAGCCGCCGTTCACCTCGATGACGGCGTTTGTGCAGACGACCAACGACCTAGTGCGACAGAAATGTGATTCACCCGAAGAGCCAACACGTTTCCACTGATCGATGGTCGAATCCCGATGGCCCCAGCCGCGCGGGGTAGCCGCGCGGTCTTGGGCGCCTTGCACGGTCTGTGCGGCTCCCCCTGCCAGAGGTTCGAGTCCTCCCTCGGGCATGGGCGTGTAAGTTAGTTTAAGTTAGATTAAGTAGTGTGTAGCCTTAGGGACCGATGACCCCTGAAGTTTGGTCTCATAAGACCACAAATTTCCATTTGCGGTGGCCCCGTGTCCACAGCTATCTTAACTACCGATGTCGTTGGGTCAACATGTGAAAACGTAGGGGTGGTCTGCTACGGAGCTCCAGCTTCAACAAAGTAGGATGATCGGTTTGCTACAAAACATCTGTGTGGGCACCAGCATTATGCTCCTTCGGCAGAGATGCCACAGATTACCAGCTATCATACTTAACAGAGCAGACAAGCCTCCGAACCCAATGTTCTGTGAAGAGTCGTGGACGTCCAACGGATTAGCACATAGTGGTAGTTTCACTGTTCTTATACCTGTTTCCATAGATGCTCACGGCAGTAACAAGTGAACATTCGACCAGCTTCGCCGCTTTCCAGATATTCCCTCACAGGCTCTGCTTAATAATAACCTGCCCTTTGTCAAAGTCGCTTATCTCAATGGATTTCCCTATTTGCAGCCCATATGTTCACTACGGTGATCCTCCGTCCGTGTCTGCTCCTCTTGCATAGATTAATTACCGCTTCACGCGCCCGTAACGCCACCACGACACATCCAATGTCGCGGTAGGCAGGCACTCTTTGCTTTCGTTCAGCTTTTGTTCAGTAGGTTTTGCTTTCGTTTACATCTGTAATGAAGCTCCTGTTGCTTTAGTAACAGTTTTATAATGCGGCTATTGAACCACGACCTAACTTTATCCTCCTCACAATCTTGCTCGCCGTCTACCCGCCTAAACAGTACTGTACTGTTGGAACCGTATTTGTTCATTTTGTATACTAAAGATGCGGCTGACCTTACTAGTAGTAACCTCAAACTGTTCTCAGATATGCAGTTACCTGTAATGAATTACTAGCTGAAAAATACTGCACAAGTATTCAAACAAAATTTGATAAGATTTCAAAGTGGTACAAAGATTGGTAATTTGCTTTGAATGTTTAAAAATACACCATTGTGAACTTCACAATACGGAAGAAATCGTAGTTATTCAATGACGACAGTGAGTCCCAGTGGAATCAGTGAGTGTTCAGCAATTTGTAGGACCCAAACCAATTAGAAATAAAAGGGGTAGCTTTATTTATAGATTTGTTTGACCCCAGGGAGAACATCACCGATATGCAGAAAAACCTAAACTTGCAGACGCTTGAAGATAGATACAAACTAGCCGACGAATGCCTACTTACTAAGTTTCAAGAAGCAACTATAAGTGAGGAATCCAGGAATATAATACGTATGTGCTCTTCCGTGGGGATCATGAAAACAGGGCTAGGATAATTATACGAGGGCTACCCAGAAAGTAACAGACATTTAGAAATAAAAAAAATTAAAAATGTGGAAAAAAACTTAATTTTGCCATATACATTTTGAAGGTACACTCTTAAGCTATTTTTCTACATAATCACGATTCAAACTGAGGCACATATCATATCGTGGCACAAGTTTTTCAATGCCGTCTCTGTAGGAATCTGCCGCCTGCGATGCATCCACTTGTTTATACCGGCATGCAGTCGGGCGTCAATACCAAAGCGTTGTGTAGCGAGCCATATCTTCATTACTGGGAAGAGGTGGTGGCTGCGAAAGTTCCGTAATCGCTAAACGACGATTTTTAGTAATTTTGTCGATGATTTTCACCACCAATTCGTCAGTCACAAGGCTAGGCCTACCACTGAAGTCCTCATCGTGCACCCTCGTACGACCATTTTTAAAATCATTAAACCATTACCTCACTCGGCTTTCGCTCATTATTCCTTTTCCGTACACACAATAAAGGTCGTGATAAATTTCATTTGGTTTGCAGTTTTTTACCAACAAAAACCTAATAACAGAACGCACCTCACAAGTGGCAGGATTGTCTATTGCAGCGGCCAATTTAACATGTCACAGAAAGCGAGGTAGCAGGACACAGAACAAACACTACCGCCGCTGGACACGTACTGAATGTAGGAACGTTATGGCACCAAGATGGCAGCTGTAGCCTCACCCACTGCCGCGGTAGAGCTAAAGTCTGTTACTCTCTGGATAACACTCTTAGCACACATGGAGACACTTAGGCTCCATACGTGAATGTAACAGGGAGAAGACTTAATAAGTAGTACAGTGGGAAGCACCATCTGCCATGCTCTTCACAGTGGTTCAAATGGCTCTGAGCACTATGGGACTTAACTTCTGAGGTCATCAGTCCCCTAGAACTTAGAACTACTTAAACCTAACTAACCTAAGGACATCACACACATCCATGCCCGAGGCAGGATTCGAACCTGCAACCGTAGCGCTCGCGCGGTTCCAGACTGTAGCGCCTAGAACCGCTTGGCCACCCCGGCCGGCCTCTTCCCAGTGGTTTTGTAAACGTTGATGTAAATGGGAAACAAAACCTGGAAAAGTCATATGGATTACTGGAGATGTTATTAATTGAAAGCAGGCAGAGGTGAAAAGACGTTGCCATTCATTAAAGGTCATGTCTGAAGAGAACGCAGCTGGAGCAAAACCTGTAGTGGTGTTCTAGAGTCTAGCGTAGTGCGTAGCTGCATCCTGCCTTCAGGGCACACGGCACGGCGCGGCGCGATGCCGTACCTTGGTACACCGGCGGCAGACGTGTTTGCTGCTCCGCGCCGCCGCGCGCACACTTTATGCACAGCAAGTCGCACGCGCCAACCCTCCTCCTGTTTGTTTGTCCTGTCCTCCGCGTTTCACCTGAGCCGCTGTTTTAACCTGCGCCTTCAGTGCCTGCGGTAAATTGTTTAGTGCATCTCTGTGTTTGCTGTTTACGTCTCGCCGGAAACGGCTGGTGACCACCTTGACTCAGTCGCCCACTTCCTGTCCAGAAATAGCGACCTTTTGCGGTAACCGTTCTGTAAAGAGAGTTTCGACACAGGTATATGTACTCCTCTCGCTGCCGTTACTATACATTTCAGTCAGCGCCTGCGCTAACGTTACTCGGTAACGTTTTCACCGTGTCTTTCTCGTAACAAGACGCCATGTGTTGATTACTGTTACGAGCTTTATTGTGCTACAAAAATGTAGGGCCAGACTTAATCGAAAGCAGCACCATTTATTTGCTGGGTCAACAGAGGCTCATCAAATGCACGAGTACTCGCGGTAAAAGAAAGCTGACCGGACGCAGATGGCTTACGAACTTTAAGGAATAATGGATCAGTTCTTACTGTGTTGCAGCGCTCGTTTACCCATTTTACCCTGCGGTGACACCATTTACCGCTGTTTCATTGCTTTGAGAGAAACCTTCTATGCTGTCGAGCCACACTGCGATATATCAAAGCTTTGTACTGTTGGTCGATGTAGGATGTTGTCTGCCACACAACTGCTTTACCATGCTCGATGAATGTAACCGGTAAAATCATATCAAGTGTAACAGATACTGTTATTCAGAACATAAAAGTAAATGTATTATTTCAGTAGAACTAAAGGCGTAGACGTTTTAGTAATTGCTTAGAAACCACCGACAAAACGCCTTGTTTTGATGAAGAATTAATTTCTCAAAAGTCTTGACAAATCTATTTATGCGGTCATTGATCCTTCGATAAAGTCCTTGTAATTTCAAGTGCTTCCTATACCTATGTGGTCATTGATTCTTCGGTAAAGTCCATGTAATTTCAAGTGCTTAAAAAACCATGCAAGATAATAATATGGCTGGACAATTTATGTCGGTTTGGCTAGCAGATGTATTTAGATTACTATACAACAGATAACAAACCTGACACTGTTGAGTCCCAGACAGCCGGCCGGAGTGGCCGAGCGGTTAAAGGCGCTACAGTCTGGAACCGCACGACCGCTACGGTCGCAGGTTCGAATCCTGTCTCGGGCATGGATGTGTGTGATGTCCTTAGGTTAGTTAGGTTTAAGTAGTTCTAAGTTCTAGGGGACTGATGACCACAGCAGTTGAGTCCCATAGTGCTCAGAGCCATTTTTGAGTCCCAGACATTAAAAGTCGGCCCTCTTAATTGTGTCTTTTAATTTCTCACGATGGCGATGTGTCAGCCTCAGAAGAAATTGATAAATTCACCATAGAAGTTGAATTTCAGGTGAAAAGTAAAACTGAGGGCACTCTTCTCATAATTAATTCCCAGCGATCAGTAGAAGGTAACATTAGCAAATCTCTTCCTCGAGTTCAAGTATTGAACGAATACAACGATACGCACACCGCACAAAAAATTAGTCACCCCCAGAAGACATCACGCTAATACAGTATACTATAACCTGTTCCCTTGTTAATGGCCTCAATTCGGCGAGGGAGAGAGTCCACAAGTTTCTTCAGGTATGCGCCAGCCATTAATGACTAGATCCCACAGAGCTACCAAACTACGCAGTTGTCTATTGATACATGTCATATGCTGTTCCAAATAGTCGGATAATTAGGCGAAACCAGTCGAAATGTTCTAGAGAGCCTGCGTATAGCCCCGTGAAAACGGCTGCCGTCATCTTGGACGACGGAAGTGTCCACAGCATACTCACAATAAAGATGTAGAAGACGGGCAACGCTTGTTAAAATAAACGTCCTGTTTTGTGTTCACAGTATCCTGAACGGTTCTGCCCAAGTCACGATACGAAAAAAATCTTCAGAACATCACAGAACTACCTTCCCGTTTCTGCATTCTTTGCCGCTTTTAAGAAATGCAGCTGTGAGAAATGGCGTTTTGGGACGAACACAATTCCAAATGTCCATTCATACAGTTCACATCACAATGTTCGTTCGGAAACAGGCTGACATCGATCTGCATTCACTGACAGCAATAACTGCTGTCGGGTTTGAAACACGTTTCATTAAAAGGGGGTGACAGTCGTCGAGGGTCCGTATCATTTATGACCTTTTTAGGACCATTGTTCTTCGAGCGATACTCCATTCGTTGTAGTCACGTTGAACAGTCGCTTTTAATATACCGACAGGGCGTGGAACTGCTTTTACGGTGTGGTCATGGACACGTTAAAACAATTGTTCCTTTATGCCATTATTCATGCCTCCACGCCGACCCATCTTACCCCACTGATTCCATGCAACCGACTTGTACATATTCCTCACTTCACCGCAATGACTTATGTCAGTTGTAGAGCGTCACACTACCGCCTCGTACCAGTTGTACATATCTACAGTGCCCTAAAGTGACTCGTGTGCTCTTTTAAGGCTGTGACTAGTATTTTGTTCAGTGACCGTCCTCAAGTCAAGCTGTAACTTCTAACCACCCAAATTCTCCGAGAAGCGCTGAGAGCTATTGAATTCCTGGTTTCAACCTAATGATTTTCTATGCAACCAGGGAGAGAATTCAATTTATATCCAATACATGACGCAATCGTGTGCCGAAATAAAAGGATAATAATAAAAATAAGAATTTTTATAACTTGCGTCATTTTACGTAGTCAAAAGTACAAATATCTCATGGAAAATTACGATAGTTAAAATTTGTGGGTACTGGCAGTATGTTGGTCTCATCCGTGATGTGGAGGAGGCCATGCCGGCGGCTATCGCGCGCACTGGGTGCAACCGGCTGCATGTAGTGACACATGTCGGCACGAATGACGCCTGCCGCGTGGGTTCTGAGGCCATCCTCGACTCCTTTCGGCGGCTGGCTGATTTGGTGAAGGCAAATAGCAACGCACGTGGGATGCAGGCTAAGCTGTCTTTGTAGCATCGTACCCAGGGTTGATTGCAGTCCTCTGTTTTGGAGCAGAGTGGAAGGTCTAAACCAGAGGCTGAAACGAGTCTGCGACGGTATCGGATGCAAATTTCTCGACCTCCGCTGTCGCTTGCAGAATTGTAAGTCAGGCATGCACTACAAGCAGGAAGCGGCTACTAGGGTAGCATGACCGGCCGCGGTGGCTAAGCGGTTCTAGGCGCTTCAATGTGGAACCGCGCGAGTGCTACGGTCGCAGGTTCGAATCCTGCCTCGGGCATGGATGTGTGTGATGTCCGTAGGCTAGTTAGGTTTAAGTAGATCTAAGTTCTAGGGGACTGATGACCTCAGATGTTAAGTCCCATAGTGCTCAGAGCCATTTGAACCATTTTTACTTGGTTAGCGGAGTACGTGTGGCGAGCACATTGGGCGTTTTTAGGTTATAGAACCCCTCCGTTGAGATCAAAGGTGATTTGCCTGTTAAATCAGCCACAGCGACCTCAGAGAATCTTGGTTCTCGCAGGCCAGAGATAGAAAAGATTAATATGATTTTAGCAAACTGCAGGAGCATCCAAGAAAAGGCCCCAGAATCAGTACCGCTTACTGAAGGTTATAATGCACAGATAGTATGTGTGTGTGTGTGTGTGTGTGTGTGTGTGTGTGTGTGTGTGTTGTTTAAGTTAGACTAAGTAGTGTGGAAGCCTAGGGACCGATGTTCTCAGCAGTTTGATCCCATAGGAACTTAACACAAATTTCAAATTTTCCATTGTGAACGGCGGCTCGAAACGTGCAGCGCGCCACGGACGCAGGCTGGTGGGAGCAGTATTATGCGACGGGAGACACTCTCCTGCGCTTGCATGGGACGTGTATTAGTAGTAATGGAAGACACGCTCACACTTGCGAACCACCTGCTTCGCTCCATGCTTGATGTTTTCCCCGACGGTGATGTATCTTTCAGCAGTGTAATTGTCCGTGTCTCGGAGCTAGAACCATGCTGCAGCCGTTTGAGGAGCATTATAGTGAACTCATGTTGATGTCTTGACGACCAAATTCGCCTGATGTAAATCTTATGGAAATCATCTGGATAGCTATCGGGCGCCATCATAGTGTATGTAAATCAGCGGTCCGTTATTTACGCGAATTACATGACCGCTGCATAGCCATCTAATGCCACATACCTCTACAAACCCACCAACAAACTGTCGAACTCCTGATATGCAGAATCAGTGATGTATTTTCTCCCAAAGAGGGACAAACAAGCTATTAAGCAGGTGGTCATAATGTTTTGGATTATGAGTGTATTCTGTACCCGTATTGTTGTTCGAATTATTTTTGTGGTAATTGGTTGTATTCCTCATAGACGATTGTGCGAGTTATCGAACAACCACGCCGTCGCCACCATCAACAATTCGTGTCTCGAGACTGAAGTTGCTATTTAGAATCGAATAAATAAAAGTCTCTATCAAGAAACCCTGTGAGTGCGAGGTCGGAAGTTCAGTTTTTAGTAAGGCTCATTTAAAAGTGCCGTGTTAACAATTATTACAGGGAAAATATTAGCTGCTGATGACTCGTCATGTGCATCAGTAGAGCGACCGAAATTGAGTGTCCGGTAGGTACAGAGATCAACCTTCTGTGGGGTGTAGGTATTACACTTCAAAAAATTGATATCATTCAAGAAACGTTCTAAACAAACCGGTAGCTTGCACTATGAACACAGAATAAGAAATGACGCGCCACAGTGAACACAAAGTTTCGCAGTATCAAGATCGAAGACGAATTCATTGGGAGTTACGAATCGTCCAGGACGTTCAGCTAGGTATCAACTCTTAAGGAATGCGTATAGAATCATATTGGTTTAACGGGTTGATGAACAGATTGAATGTGATGACATGTAACCGAATGCGAAACAATCTGTCGTGGAACTTATCGTGAAACTGGCTATACGTTAAGGTGTAGCTGCAGATAATGCAATAATATTTTTTATAGACACGGAAAAAGCAAACATCCAGAGGCTGAATTTATCGAGGCGGTATTAACTGCAGTGTCACACACGTTTCATGAGAGATAGTTTGCTCTTGAGTGTGATTTTTATACCCAGACCAGGAATCAGGAAAAAGCAAGTTACGAGGGTCGTCCACAAAGTTAAGTTCCGTTTTTATTTCTATCCGCGGCAGCGCTGCGATCGCAGTTCCGAGCATGGGCGGCTGTTACTCTGACTCAAGGAGAAGACACGTACGCCATTTTCAGATCGCTGCTGCCGACGTGTGCTTTGTAGTGCATCTTTATAACGTCAACCGTATTTGAAAATGCCACTGCGTGTGAAATCAGATCTGTGATTCGTTTTCTAAATGCAAAGAAAGTTAAACCAAAGGAAATCTGCGAGGTTTACCGACAAAATGCTATGAGTGATTCAATGGTTAGAAGATGGGTCAGACTGTTCAATGAAGGACGTGATCGAGTGCACGATGAAGAACGAAGTGGACGTCCGTCTGTGGTTACTGATGACCTGGTTCACACAATTGAAGAGAAGACTAAGCAAGTTTACACTTAGTGCCCTCAATCTGTCCTTGGTGGTCAACACTTCAACGATGATGACGAGCTGAAAGAGCATGTTACCACACGATTGAATACACAGGCGGCAACCTTCTATGAAGACGGGCGTACAAAAACTTGTGCCACCCTACGACAGGTGTTTGCAAAATTTTAGAAGCTATGTAGAAAAGTGGTTTAACAGTTGTAGATTTTTATACAATAAATATTTTTTCTGTATCTGTACACGTTTGTTTTACATAACCAAACGGAACTTACTTAGTGGACATACCTCGTATTTTGACCAGCTATTGGCCAAAAGCAGTGCTCAAGCCATAGTTGTAGCTCTCTTCCTTCCATTTTCCCACTCTTGCTGTGATGTGAATATTCCCTATTGCCCTTTGAAGACCACAGACAGGAAAAATAATCGTATGGGCAGGGCACCACCAATTTCTCGCAGCGCTACTTTCCAGCCAATTTTTCACGCAGATTAACAGTCAGCATAATTGTATAGGAATGCGTAAGGCATTAAGTTAGTTGATCTTGATACAAACTTTCCTGGTACCTCTGATTTCGTCCGCAGCTCGTGGTCGTGCGGTAGCGTTCTCGCTTCCCACGCCCGGGTTCCCGGGTTCGATTCCCGGCGGGGTCAGGGATTTTCTCTGCCTCGTGATGGCTGGGTGTTGTGTGATGTCCTTAGGTTAGTAAGGTTTAAGTAGTTCTCAGTTCTAGGAGACTGATGACCATAGATGTTAAGTCCCATAGTGCTCAGAGCCATTTGAACCATTTGAACCTCTGATTTCCAGAGCTCCTCTCTTTTAAATCGCGATTGATCGGAGTTGAAAACAGATTCCTTACTGAGCGATGCGTTAAGTCTTTTTAACTTATCTGTAGATTTTCGAACCGATTCTGCAGTGTGCTGCGCATCGCCAAGTTGACGCTTTTTTGAAATTTCATTATGTTATGTCTTCCAAACCTGTAGCACCGTTTGTAGTAGTGCAACCATTCACTGCTTTCCTTGAAATCGTCGTAATCTTTGTTGCGCGCAATTTGATGTACATAAAGTAGTAGCTCAGTATCATGCACACCCTGTAGACTGTATCGAGCATCCTTGAAACGCGGAAACACCAGTTTCTGTAACAAGTGCGCGCTGCCCTCCTTTGAATATCCGTAGTTTTTGTTATGCACTACACGATCGTGTTGCTGCGGACTTATTAGATATCTGTTCATAATTCTTTTTTAATATGCTGCGGATGACCTTCCATGTACCTAATTATATGTAATTATATGCAGTACCCGCTCCTTGGACGACTATTGTGCTTTACTACAATCCGCTAGGGCCGGAATTGTGGCTCCCTGTCTGTCAGGGGTGATGAGCTTCATGGCTCGATACCTGTTTCAGTATCACTTTTGCTGCTGGTTAAGCACGTATTGTCGTAAATGTGCTCCTCGTGTACATTGTCCGCACAGCTGAGCGTATGCGATGCCACACATTCCACTGACTCATCTTGCAGAAACGCTAATATTTCATGTGCCACTTCTTTCTCACTCTGCGAAATTCGTTTGTTTACTTTCTAATGCAACGTTAACTCCTGCAACTGTTGTTGTAGATATAATTCAATGTGAGCTTTGTTTATCGTTGCCATTGCTCTGCTTTGTATCAACACCACAAGCACTGTAGCACTGTTGTGAATTACTCGTCGACTAAGCAGCTCAACTACGCTTCGTGAGCTCATGCTGTGCTCACCATTGTAGATCTCCAGTCATTTGTAGCCAATATTGTGGTTGCGTGGTAGAGAATATGTGAGGCATGGAATGCCGTAAACATCATTGGCCTTTTGCAACCTCGCACTTGTAACGACGTTTGACCCAACCATTTTTGACTAGGGAATGGTTGTAGTTTTTTCTTTACCCTGTCGTAGAATAGTAGTTGGAGATACGTCAGTAGGGGAGAAATTGGCTGACTGGTTTCATAGTCCAAGGATAGACTGGCTATTACAATATTGTTGCCGCAAGAACTCGGAATTCATTATTCCGTAATATATTAGAATTTTACCATTCGAATTAAAAATGTCTACTACATCTTGATCTTTTATATGAAAATGCTTCAGATAAATTGAATACTGCGTCATAAGATTATTTTAACAGATATTCTACAATAAGAGCATATTACACAGGTAGTATGTAGTGAAAGAACACTTGTTCAGTTTAATTCATCAAAGTTACTGTTCACAACAGCAATATAAGTTTTCTACAAATACTTTTAGAGAAAAATGTGTAAGGATAGAATAGCACGTTCGTTGAGTATAGAAACGCGGCGTCTCATTAACGTCAGTCAGACCTATTTCTCACGGACGATACTCCGATGAACTGCCAGCGAGAGTCAGTGTCATGAATGTGTTGTGCTTTGTAGATAAAGCTCGTATTTCTGGTATTTTTACGATGGTATCCCCCAGAATGCTTGCGGAACACACAACCTATAGACAAAGTTAGGTTAATGTTATAGAATAATGCAGATTTTATTCAATGTGATATGTAGATTTAAGTTCATTATAATATGTAATGGCGAAATAAAATAAATATTAATTGATAACCAAATAAAACTGCAAATTTAGGTAATATTCACGATTTCTGATGCCGCAAGTGAGTGAAATTATTCATAACAGCGAAATGCAGATTATTTTGGAAAAATGTATTTGGTACAAGGTGAGCCGGAATCACAAACAAAATTTCAGAGATTGTCCAGGAAATTTTCTGATCGTTTTAGTACTAGAGACCTCTGGCCTCCAGCGCCTCATTAAAAGGAAATTTCGTTTGATTTCACGTCGTTACTTGCTGTTGACAACAGTAACCCCCGCTCTTTATTCTTCACCCTCAAGATTGCATTCAGTGCTGCTGGCTTCTCTCTCGGGTGTTTTTTTTTCTGACAGCGATGCAGAGCAGTATCGATAATTTTACTGCCGAAGTATTGATGGCTATATGCCGCGTTACGGGTTCTCAGAGCGCAGTGAAGGAGCGATACGACGATGTTATGCTGAACTGTTTCCATAGCGACGGCGATCACGTCAGAGTATTACGCGCACACTATAATGTGGCAGTTTTAGGTGGGGACTGTTTGCACTATGGTTGGGGGAGATACCGGTAGAGGTCGGGCCTGGATTACCACTGCCAACTGCAGCAAGCAGTTGCGCTTAGCCACTACCACTATTCCAGTTCGCTTTGTGTTGTGGACAGCCTTTTTTTTTTTTTTTTTTTTTTTTTTAAAAAAAAAAAAAAAAAAAAGGGGGATTCGAATGCGACTCCCACAAGACCACAACACCAAGGAACCAGCGATCCATATGCCCGATATGTCAGGTCTGCTTTCGTGGAACCATAGAACGCGGACGTAGGACGGCAACCCTTCGAGAGGAAGGCGGGGCTTATTTCCCCGCACCGCTCCGTTCACCTCGGGCAGTTTACGGTCGCAGCCGACTGCCATGATATACTGTCCGCATAATACTTTTACATCTGCGTCTTCTGTAAGTCATTAACGATTCATTTGTTTAGAAGGCGAACAAACAACTACCAAATTTTATCCAAAATCGTGATCCACAATTGCGGACTCTGTTTGTGGCAATGACCAACGTGCCGGTTCTTAGGGTCATCGTGAATGGCCTCATCATACTAGTAGAGCCTAATTTTCTTAGTACCGGTTTCGTTGTCTCATGTTCTGAGATCTGACATCGTATGGCGTCCGATTACAAATGTTTCGGTCAGCGTTTCCTCGTAGCCCAAAGACACGTCAGTGAGATACTGTAGTGCAAACAGTGTTATTGGCGTTTGTGAACGCTCAAGTTAATGCTGTGTTTCAGTATAGGTCCATCGCCACGCAGCTGCCGTTTCTGTCATCCACATCCCTACACCTGCTGTTAATCGACAAAATGTGTTATACTTTCAGCGCGCCCTGGAGATTCCACGACCTCTGCAAAACTGCAACAACTCAGGTCGAGATTTTACAGGAAAACATTATTGACTTCTAAAACATTGTGTCGCGAAGCGTTGAAAAATTCCATTTGCAAACATTGCCTACCGCCGCTATACTGTAATACACCACATTTGCTTCCGTATATTGATACATACTGTTTCTACAAATGTCGAACGGGACAGGCTCTTCTGACATTTACTTTTCTGGTAAGCGTTACCGCTATCAACCTCGTCCAACCATGTTCTAATATTTTCCTTGCGAGAAGCGTAGAAAGATTACTGCCGTATACTCACACGTGGTGTCGTGACCCTTACGACTTCCATATGGTAGTTAGAAACATGTCAGAATGAGTCGGATAGTTTTATATATTAAAGCGATTTTTCAATCACAACGCAGAGCTACTCCTGCTATGCCGTGGATATTATTTTAAGACAAAATTAGTTATCTTTTGGCCTAGCTGTGGATGTGCATAAAACCAGAACATTTTTGCTGACCTGCTGGGAACATAAAATTGTTCTTTCAGCGTAAAGCTATCAGCTCCTATATTTCATTTTTTTCCCTTTTCATTTGAATCTCGTGCTGCAATAAGACTTCCCCTACATATGCACACCATTAGCTACCATAACAAGCAATGCATCAAAGTACAGAATAATTCGACGTTCAGTGGTAATTATCGAAACTGTTCTGTGAAAATCTGTTCGTGGCAAAAATAATTTTGAAGGAAGTTTGGTAAATTTTTCAAAAGGTTGCACGCATTCTTCAAGAAATAATCAAATCGGAAAGGACACACACATTCAGTTAATTATGGCGAGCATTTTAATTAAAAACAATTAAAAAACTCTGTGACTCTTTACCCTAAAGTTGTTGCTCTGAAACTTCAGTCTTGCTTGTCTTTCCACGTGGACATCCTAAAAAGCCTTTAATTGTGGCTAATTGCTCTGTTAATTATTCACAAAAGACTTTTACTCGTTTAAAACAAATTGGACAAAATAGGGGATTAATTAGTGTCTTGTTTAAATTATATTTCCAACTGGGATCATTAGAATGATAATAAATTACGTTCTATTGTCCAAGTGACAAACAAACGATCATTTACTCACTCTTGCTTGGCGTACAACAAAATACTAATCAACCGTGATCATCTTTGAGAATCCCACAAATTAAACATAAATAATAACCTTTACAAGAGAGATCAAATAATTAAAGGCTGCTAACTATATATAAATTATTACATTTCACAAGATGCACATTATCTTTGAGGGTAAGACATCAAAAAAGGATGGCTATTTAATTACTTCTCCTTCAAAATTAGAGACAATAGGGACTGTCGTCTGTAAGACAAAAGTTAAGAGCTATGAAATATGTATCACTTTTTATTCCTAGCTGTTGTATTCATATGTCCGGTGAAGTTATGTAACAGCCTTCTTTATTGCAATTCCATCTGGCAGTAAAAAATGGTACAAATACACTCCTGGAAATGGAAAAAAGAACACATTGACACCGGTGTGTCAGACCCACCATACTTGCTCCGGACACTGCGAGAGGGCTGTACAAGCAATGATCACACGCACGGCACAGCGGACACACCAGGAACCGCGGTGTTGGCCGTCGAATGGCGCTAGCTGCGCAGCATTTGTGCACCGCCGCCGTCAGTGTCAGCCAGTTTGCCGTGCCATACGGAGCTCCATCGCAGTCTTTGACACTGGTAGCATGCCGCGACAGCGTGGACGTGAACCGTATGTGCAGTTGACGGACTTTGAGCGAGGGCGTATAGTGGGCATGCGGGAGGCCGGGTGGACGTACCGCCGAATTGCTCAACACGTGGGGCGTGAGGTCTCCACAGTACATCGATGTTGTCGCCAGTGGTCGGCGGAAGGTGCACGTGCCCGTCGACCCGGGACCGGACCGCAGCGACGCACGGATGCACGCCAAGACAGTAGGATCCTACGCAGTGCCGTAGGGGACCGCACCGCCACTTCCCAGCAAATTAGGGACACTGTTGCTCCTGGGGTATCGGCGAGGACCATTCGCAACCGTCTCCATGAAGCTGGGCTACGGTCCCGCACACCGTTAGGCCGTCTTCCGCTCACGCCCCAACATCGTGCAGCCCGCCTCCAGTGGTGTCGCGACAGGCGTGAATGGAGGGACGAATGGAGACGTGTCGTCGTCAGCGATGAGAGTCGCTTCTGCCTTGGTGCCAATGATGGTCGTATGCGTGTTTGGCGCTGTGCAGGTGAGCGCCACAATCAGGACTGCATACGACCGAGGCACACAGGGCCAACACCCGGCATCATGGTGTGGGGAGCGATCTCCTACACTGGCCGTACACCACTGGTGATCGTCGAGGGGACACTGAATAGTGCACGGTACATCCAAACCGTCATCGAACCCATCGTTCTACCATTCCTAGACCGGCAAGGGAACTTGCTGTTCCAACAGGACAATGCACGTCCGCATGTATCCCGTGCCACCCAACGTGCTCTAGAAGGTGTAAGTCAACCACCCTGGCCAGCAAGATCTCCGGATCTGTCCCCCATTGAGCATGTTTGGGACTGGATGAAGCGTCGTCTCACGCGGTCTGCACGTCCAGCACGAACGCTGGTCCAACTGAGGCGCCAGGTGGAAATGGCATGGCAAGCCGTTCCACAGGACTACATCCAGCATCTCTACGATCGTCTCCATGGGCGAATAGCAGCCTGCATTGCTGCGAAAGGTGGATATACACTGTACTAGTGCTGACATTGTGCATGCTCTGTTGCGTGTGTCTATGTGCCTGTGGTTCTGTCAGTGTGATCATGTGATGTATCTGACCCCAGGAATGTGTCAATAAAGTTTCCCCTTCCTGGGACAATGAATTCACGGTGTTCTTATTTCAATTTCCAGGAGTGTAGTTCGATTTGTGGCTGCCAGATGTCACTCAGGGAAATGCATCTCCTTTCGCAGTGTGCAACGTTTAAAAGTAAAGAATAAACAAATAAAAAGTATACCTGCGGTTTCGTCCAAATGTTTTTCGTTAGCGTACGAGAAAGAAAAGGCAATGACGATACTTTAATGAAAGAAAACACGGAAATAAATAGAACTGACACATATTCATTAAATCGCGTCAACGTCTGCTCACACTATACCTCTCTGGCATACTGGTTCATTATAATGTGAGTCATTAAATTACATTTTTAGTGAAATATTCTCCGCTTCGTGTGAGTTCCACTACGGATATTCTGTTACAAGTAAAGATATTTGGAATATTGTGTGTTTCGAACAGAATGTTAAATGTGTAACTGAATACAAGTAAGTACAAAAACATCTACCGATGATGCAATTTGTTGAAACAATTTCGACGTATCGATGTTTATTTGAAATTGGTGTGTGTATGGAATTGATAACGAGGCTCTCAAAACATCACTTTTCATTCAAATTTCTCTCACTCGCCGTGGCAGTACATGTGCATTTAAAAGTGACGCTTGTAAAACAAGTAATGTCGTTATGATAATTAAGAAGTGGTTTCGTGTTAACTTTGTTTTCGTTAAATTTCACGAGGCTGATGTGGGTACCTAGTACACTAATATAATATTTTGAATTAAGTGAGTGGGGTAAATATGAAGCCCAAGACGTTCTTAAGTCTGTAGGACACACATTTACGACGAACGACGGAAGACATTTCTATGCCCCGTTGGTTAATTGCAGAATGCCTGATATCCTTTTATTTCCAGCGAATGCAATATTTTATGCATAAATTTATTTCTCGCTGTTTTATGTGAATGGGGAAATTTTCAGTGCCCTTTTCCATTTCTTTAACATAGTTTTATAAAAAAAATTGTAAAGTAATCAACACAGTGCTGAAAACCAAATTAGCCAGAGAGAAAATTGTTTATTTCATAATTATTTCTAAGATTTGAATAAAAAGGAAACAATGCAGAAAAAATTGAGAATTGGCCGGTGGAAAGGGGGGAGGGGAAGGGAAAGGCAGCTGCGACTGAAAAAAAGGGGATCCCCCCCCCCCCACACAGGTTCATCAGGTAAATGCATTTAGAAAACCGGAATTTTGTGGATGGGTGATTGCAAATCTTGTGTTTATTACATTGACACCGATCGTCGATGGCGTACTTTTCATTTTCGCAGTCGCAGCACGAATATTGCAGCGCTCATCAAAGTTAACAGAAACTTAACCTATAGCTAAGATACGTGAAAAGAGCGTTACTGTCAGCGGTGGGATATTTTATAAATAAATTTAAATCGTTGCTAAATACTCCATTGTTCCTCATTCCATGAAGCACCAGTACTTCATTCGAGTGGGAAGGCAATTGCCCAGTAAGTTTTTACCTACACGACTCAGTAGACAAGACCTCTAAAGCATTATTGTGCTGTAGCTCGTAATCTGAATTAGATAACTGCTAGGTTCATTTTACTTACGAATAAAGGAAAGATGAGGACAGTTAACATCCCGTAAACAACTACTTGTCTTATAGGTCAAGTTTATATTGATCGAGAAGGGGCAGAAAAAGAGTAGCACCCGATGCAGGGGAGATACAAATAACTTAATGCTGAGTGTCCAGTTCAGGATATGAATCCCGCTCCTCCCGAATGGGAGTTCGGTGTCTTAGTGGCAGCGGCATCTTATTCCGTCTGTTAACGAAGATACCGTTATTGAACAGCTTTAGTCTTACGACGTTAGCGTATGGCTGCGCGGCAGGAATAAATGTCTGCTGATTCAAGAACCATTATCTCTCTCTCTCTCTCTCTCTCTCTCTCTCTCTCTCTCTGGGGGGGGGGGGGGGGGGGGTTAAACTACCTGGCTCACATAGGCATGGGGGAGTGGGTGAAACGGGTTGTTAACACCTGATGTGAAGCTGTTCCGTATGACTAGTATGTTGTGCAGGTGGTATTGGAATGCGTTCTAGAGAACTATGTACATGGGTGGACGCTGCTGAACAGAAAGTGCTGAGAGAAGAGGTGGAGGAAGTCTTCAGAGAGAGGGGGTGGAGGGGATGGACAGAGAGAGGAGGTAGCAAAAGATGGACAGAGGGGATGGGAGGAGGACATGTATACAATATATGTGCCGTATGCGTACGCGGGCCAAGCAGCTGGTATATAATTTCAAAATTCCACTTCCAAGCCTGAGTTCCATGCGATGCAGACTGGCTGCCGTGTATTCTTCTGCCTGTGGCGTCTTTTGGTTTCACTGTGGAGTGTCATGAGATCTAAACACTGCTCTTTCAGCCATTATCAGCATTCCTTTCTTATTTAAGTAGCTCCATAATTCTCATCACAAGAGTGAATGCACTCCATTCCAGTCTTATCACCAAGGAAAAATCCCCACTGTTCCCAGCGCCTCCAGATGGTAATGAGATACCGAGGGGGACCCTTGGGGCTAACAAATTTAAATAACAGACTCTTCAGTTCATTACATAGCTGCAGCATTAACCACGAATTTGTAATACTGACAGCGAGTACTCATTTCTCCAAAATGTGATGCTAGTGTGTTAAATCTGTCTACAGGGAAATTTGAAATAAATATTCTTTGCCTGGTAATATCAAGTCTTACATTGCTGGCAATCCTAACGACTTCACCGTGACGTTTTTCGGTCAATCCCATTCGGTAACTCAAAGTTGTATATTTTGATGCGTCTGATGTTTTTCCCTTCTGCATTTGTTTTCAACGAGTTGAAATTTCTATAGCTACACGAAACTCATATCTCGTGTTCACAGTGTTAGCGTTATGAACAGGTAGCCTTTCCAGAAATATCCTTGCCCGTCTGCTAAACATGTTTTCTGTGAGAGAATTTCACGTATCTCATTGCGTTGTGTTCGTAATCGGTTCTTATGATACATACCTTGGTCTTTTGATGTAGTCAGCAATAACGTAGCGCTTTGTGCTCCACGCAGGCTCAAAATCCCAGCAGTTTCGTTGGATATTTGAACTGTTTTATGCTGTTATAAAATGAAGAGTCCGTATGTTTTGAGATATTTTGCCGAAATTATTAACTAGCGGCTAACAAATTAGCCTGACTGTAAACAACACATGGTGTTTCCTGCATATCACCATAGTGGAAGAGTATGTGATATAAAAAAATGACGATCATCATATCAGAAGCAAGGCGTCATATATCTATAAAGACATTATTGAGTATGACTTCAAGTTAAATTCTACATAGATTTTGTAAGCTCAGGAGTCACGACAGATGCTTTCCATCTTAGTATTCCTTCTGGTAAGGCGTGATGGTCCAAGGTGTTACGTCTGTCTCCTGCTTCGCCGTTGACTTCGTAAAATTGAGGCAAGACTTATACGAGAACTTTTTTTTCCCAAAGTCCGATAAGTCGTGAAATGGAAACCACAGTTAAAAAAAGTTTTATTTTCATCATTTAGCTACGCCTTCGAGCTACTTCTCTACATAATCCCCGCTCCGACTTAGACATTTGTTGTAGCATGGTACCAACTTTCTATACCCTCGTCATAGAAAGTAACCGCCTGTGCTTTCAACAAATTCTCTTCGCTGGTCTGCAGCCCGCTGTCCGTGCCAAAATGCGGTCCTCATAGCCAGTGGTCCTTGTCAGCAAATGGAAAATCAAAGTAGCCAAGTCCGGGCTGTATGGTGGGTGAAAAACCCACTCTCATCGAAAACGTTGCAGGAGCGTTACAGCTGCTGTGTGTTGCCGTGCATTATCGTGAAGAAACGCAATGCCTGACACACCACTCCCCTTTGCTTGTTCTGAATTGCCCTTCGTAGACGATATTCTCGAATCGCGTGATCCACTTCGTGAATATCACCAGCTGACATTCGCTTCATTCCCTGACTGCCTGCATCAACAACGCTTTAAATGTCCTGTACCATTGCCGCACTTTGCTGTCACGCATGGCAATTATTGCTTTTTGTAGACTACTTGAAATCATACGAAGCCCCTCAGAAACGTAGAACAGTACGCAGTTCATACTTGGCGGGAGGCTATATTTTTAGGCGTCTTTATCTGCTCACTGGCCGACGTGATGCGATCGACGGCCGTACTAGAGGCACTGTGGAATACATTTGCGGAAAGCTTCATCGACTGTTCAGTGTAGTTTTAATTTTGCGACCGATCGGACCTTGGAAAATAATGCCGTCGTATTATCTGATACTGTATGGCGTTAATGTAATTGCGTTGTCAATCTGTTGTATATTTCAACAATTGTGTTGTCTAAAAAAAGGGCTTGGATGTACGTTGGAGCTAGAAAATTTTAATGTTTTAGCCATACCACAAAGAAGTTCCTGTGTAGACAAGGTATGAGTGACCATACTTTACTTTAAAGTCATGATTTGCTTATTGCTACATATTGATGGCTTTCTAGTGGCGAGGTTACCCGTATTCGCCTGTACATATCTGTATGGTCAGCCAGCTTCCATTGCGTGGCGCCCAACCGGCTTTCCATAAATCCTTTAGAAATACCGAGTGGGGTGGCGCAGTAGTTGTAACATTCAGAGCTGCATTCTGCAAGACCACGTCATCCACATTTTCGTTTTCTGTGATTTCCCTAAATCGCTTTAGTCAAATGCTGTGATGATTTGTTTAAAAAGACAGCTGGTTTCCTATCCTCTGCCATGTAATTGGCATATATTCATATAAACAGTGAACGGAAACCAGCAAGATTTTTTCACCTAAGAATGGGAACACGTTGTAACTTCCATTTATAAATTTCGGTTTAGAAACTACGTAGATGGGTAGATACCACAAATAATATACAACATAAGATGCAGTGAGAACACCATGTGGTATATTGTGGTACATCACTCTACAAAACGGTCATTCATTGTTGCACTTACGACGCTTTCATCTTTTTTTTTGTAGCGTAAATGTTACGTATGGAACTGATTCTGTCACGAAGCGATTGTGCTTTAAAGCGATAGCCGTGGTGCTTCCATTTTCAGGAATTTTTAAGACTAAAATTAGTGTTACTACAGAACAGGTGGCATTTCTCTTATTCGCTCCCAGCTGTGTTTTAAAACTCAACTCACGCCTGCTCCTGTGAAGGGTCTGGTGTCCCTGGAAAGCAGCTTTTAACTTTCACTCACTATCTGTTGTCCCCTTCTCCACTTATCCGTTATCTTGCGCCCCCTCTACCTGATGGCGCCACTCAGCCACTCAAAAGGAATAGCCAGTTACGAGCCTCTTACGGATCACATCTTTTTTCCTTTTCCTGTGTTTTACTTGCAAAACATTTATTCGTTCTTCCAAATTTAAGTATAAGTAAAGATTATTGAAATTACGTTAACGTCCCTAAAGTAGAACATTGTAAATCTCGGGATACACATGTTCACACAACGCTGGAAAAAACAAGCTAGTACTATAGAAGACTCTAGTTCCGAATGTACTCTGGATATTTTTTCTCACAGCTTTAGATTTCGTCTTCAGTTTCTTTATGGGTATTAAACACAACGAAAATTAATAAACAGAGAAATTCAACATCGACAAAACAATATTGGCTGATAAACCAACGCTTTGATTTTATGTTGCTTGCCATACTCGGAACGTGAAAGTCGTCAGTTAGGTGTGTCAGTTCATGATTCACATTCCAAGAATGAGCACGCCATTTTATAAGGGTTTCCACTCACCTTTAGTTACAATTTTCCAGTGCTCAGTTCTTTTCAGGTTTAATTTAAAAGTTAATAATTTGACAGATTTGTCAGATATGAATAATTCTGCAACACAGTGAAGGGAACATGGCGATACAAGAAAGTGTTTAACAAATATTAAGGGACGAAGTGCGAGATCATCCACATGGGTACTAAAAGAAATCCGATAAATTTTGGGTATACGATAAATAGTACAAATCTAAGGACTGTCAATTCGACTAAATACCTAGGAATTACAATTACGAGCAACTTAAATTGGAAAGACTACATAGATAATATCTTGGGTAATGCGAAACAAAGACTGCGCTTTGTTGGCTGAACACTTAGAAGATGCGACAAACCCACTAAAGAGACAAACTACATTACACTTGTCCGTCCTTTGCTGGAATATTGCTGCGCGGTGTGGGATCCTTACCAGGTAGGACTGACGGAGGACATCGAGAAAGTGCAAAGAAGGGCAGCTCGTTTCGTGTTATCGCGCAATAGGGGTGAGAGTGTCACTGATTTGATACGCGAGTTGGGGTGGCAGTCACTGAAACAAAGGCGGTTTTCTTTGCGGCGAGATCTATTTACGAAATTTCAATCACCAACTTTCTCTTCCGAATGCGAAAATATTTTGTTGATACCCATCTACGTAGGGAGAAATGATCATCATAATAAAATAAGAGAAATGAGAGATCGAACGGAAAGATTTAGGTGTTCCTCTTTCCCACGCGCCATTCGAGAGTGGAATGGTAGAGAAGTAGCATGAAAATGGTACGATGAACCCTCTGCCAGGCACTTAAGTATGAATTGCAGAGTAACCATGTAGATGTAGATGTAGAAATTCTGTGGCTGTATTTTCAAGTTACTTTAACGGCGAACAAATTTCCGAACGCTTGGAGACCTTTGAACTAATGATTCTCGTACAGTAAGGTGCTGTCATTCGTTATGTTAATATATTTACTGCTTATTTCATCAGGTTAATTCCTTCGACTCGAGAAACATTGTCTGTCTTTCCTCTTCATGGCGGAGTGACCTCCACGTCCACATAAATATCTACATACTTGGTCTGCGATTCACACTGAAATGACTAGCAGAGGGTTCTTCGAACCACCTTCAGACTGTTTCTCTACCATTCCATTAACAGCGAGCGGGGAATATAAACACTTAAACGTACAAGCTGTTTTCTCTTACTTTATTACGATGGTCATTTCTACCTGTTTAAGTTGGCGAGAATAGAATATTTTCACGTTCAGAGGAGGTAGTTGGTGATTAAAATGTCGTGAAAACCACTCGCCGCAACGTAAAGCGATTGAAATTTCGTGACAAGATCTCGTCGCAACGAAAATGCCTATGTTTTGACGATAGCTACCCCAACTCACTTATCATATCCGTGACACTTTCACCCCTATTTCGCAATATACAAAATGAGCTGCACTTCGTTGGACTATTTACAATGTCCTCCGTCACTCCTCTCTGACAGGAATCCCATACCGCACAGCAGCACTGTAGCACAGGGCGGACAAGTGTAATGTTGGCAACCTCGTTTGTAGACCTGTTGGATATTCGAAGTCAGGGGCGACCAATCCGCACGATGGCCGCCTGGCGCTAATTTGAAAGAAAAATTTAACTTTTATTTCACGTAAAACACCCAAAAGAGCATTCCCTCAAGCGTCTTTCGTATCATATCCAACTACAATAGGAATATCTCAGATCACTGATTCAACTATCGTTAGATTTTTGTCTATATTCCCGTTAAAAAAAAAAAAAAGGGTACATTTGTTGTGGTGCGCGAGTGAGACGAGTGCTAGACACAGCCAATACATTCCATATTTAATTTTACTGCAAACTCAAAACACTATAGGCCGTAAAGTTGCGGCCCTTCACGTGTATATGTGATGATGCACATTCGATCGCAGTAGACCTATCATCACTTCAGGTAAGTAAAGCCACCTTTTATTTTCGATGCTTGTCTTTAATTTTAGTAAGCTTGTATTTATTTTATGTATTCAATTATTGTGAGTAGGTACACCAATCGACATTTGCAATGGTTTCTGCCTCAGTATCTTCTTTTTATTTTAGTAGTACAAAATAAATAGATACTTCATTGTTCAAATGGTTCTGAGTACTATGGGACTCAACTGCTGAGGTCATCAGTCCCCTAGAACTTAGAACTACTTAAACCTAACTAACCTAACGACATCACAAACGTCCATGCCCGAGGTAGGACTCGATCATGCGACCTTAGCGGTCGCGCGGTTCCAGACTGTAGCACCTAGAACCGCTCGGCCTCCCCGGCCGGCGCTTAATTGTAATAATGTGCTTTTACTAATGATGTTTTAAGGATTCCGCATTAAAAAGGCAGGAAAGGGACCCATCTAGTAAAACTTTACCGACTCCCTTTCTCTCTTATTTACATCAACTAATAACGTTACCGACCTGAAATTTAGAATAGTTTTAAGAAACAATCATAACAAAAGAAGTCGAAATTTTAATGTAAGGCTGCTAGTGTAAGTGAAACAAATGTAATTTTTTTATATTCATGATACATTACGTTCACAACTAAAATATCAATTTTCTAAAGCAGTTGAAAATTATTCTCAAAAATTCTCAAGAGACCGCCTGTGAAGTTTTCCAAGTGCGCTTAATACTCAAATGAAAGAGCCATTACTCGACGAGCAGATTAGATCTGTGGCACGAGGCTAGTGTTCCATGTGCAGGGCCAGGGTTCGATTCCGAGGTAAGTTGTATTTTTGAACATGTGTGCATAATGGATACATTTTTTTAAAACGCAGTTGCATGCTCTGCAAGCATTTCCCTGAAGGGTGAAATACAAAAAGACTGAAATAGAATCAGCGCTCGAGAATTGTAATTGCTGGATTGGTGTTCGAGTTCTGGTTATTACTTTTTTAGTTTTTTTTCGTTTAGTTTGAATACCTACGTCATATAAATATGGGCTAATTAGCACATATTTGTCATTTTTAGGAAAAATGCACGTCTCCTAATTTTTATTTACGTATCACACACAAAAATCCATTTTCATTGCAAATATAAATTCCGAATCACCGATCCTTTGTATATAAGATGATTTGAAAAAAGAAAAACATTTCAAATTAATTTTTTTTCCATCTTTATGTACCCTACGCTTCACGGAAATGCCCGTGGAACATGAACCTTTGTTTAAAAATTTACCACAACTGGCAATCGAAGGCCACCCGTGTGGCAGTTGGACATCTATCACACAGCCCATCAGAACAGTCAGCTTGCTTTACGGTGTAAACAACTTCCGGAGACTTGAAAGTAGACTTTGTAGGGAATTTTTGAGAGTTTCATCGAACTACTTTAGGCAACTGATATTTGATTCTTTACTTCACATACCACATATATAAAAAAATTACAAAACTCCTAGTACAGCATGGTCTATTTGTTAATTCCGACTTATGGTAAACAAATCACTGCTTCACTTCAAGAGGTAAACTTGGTATGGCGTCAACTAGTAAACAAATAGGACCTAAGAAGAGGAAAGTTACAGAGGAGTTGAGAACTTTCGAAGACAAATGGACTGTAAACTATTTTTTTGAAATATAAAACGAAACACCTTTGTCTGATATGCAATGACTCTGTCCCTGTTCCTAAAGAATATAATATAAAACAGCATTACGAGGCTAAACATGTAGTTATGTTTGCTAAGTACAAGGGACAATTTCGACAAGACAAGGTAAACGACTTAAAAAAGGAAGCTTTCTGCTCTGCAGCAGGTATTTACGAGAGCGTATTCAGAGTCAACATGTTACGTGAAAGTGAGTTATGCAGTAGCTCTGATACTGGCAAAAAAATCAAAGCCATATTCAGATGGCGAAATGGTTAATAAACGCTTAGAGACCTTCTGCCCAGAAAAGAGAAACGATTTCTCAGAAATAAGCCTGTCTTGTCAAACTTATACTAGACGTGACATTAGAAGACAAATTGAAGATAATTTGAAAAATCGTGCATCTGAATTTATATTTTATTCTCTAGCTTTGAATGAATGCACAGATGTAAGGGATACCGCCAAAGTGGCGACTTATATCACAGGTGTTGATGGCCGTTTTAACGAAACAGGAGAATCAGCGCATTGTATCCACTTGCGGATACCATCAAGTTACGAGTTTTGTTAGAAGCAGGTATGTGGACATGAAGTCGCTTTACGTTAAAAATTAACAACCCGTCGTGGCTAATAATGGATGGTGCTCCAGCAATGAGTGGGAAACAGAAAGCTTTATTTCTGTGATTGAAAATGAGGCCCGCAGAGTTGGCAAATCACCGATACAATCCATTAAGAGAATTTATTTACCAAGTCCCTCAAAATGGACCATGTTATGAAAGTAGTTGTCAAAACAATGAACTTTATTGAGTCGAAAGGATTGAATCACCGTTAGTTCCAAGATTTTCTGAAGTCTTTGTATTCAAAATATGATAACATTTCGTATTATACAGAAGTAAGATGGTTAACCCGTGCGAAAATGTTGACAAGAGTGTTTAATTTGAAGCATGAAATACAATCATTCTTCGAAAGGAAGTCATAGATACTCCCGGAGTTCGAAGACAAAGAAAGGCTCCCGACTTTGCTTTCCTGGTCGATATAACTAGCCACCAAAATGATGTTAATACTCAACTCCAAGGAAACGATCAGCTGATTAATGTCATCCATGATCTTATTCCGCATTACAGTGAAACTTGGACTTTGGAAAGAACAGTTACGAACAAAAACTACACACATTTTGCTACACTGTCAAAGCAATCAGAGTCAGACGGGCGGCAGCGATTAAATACGCTTCTTTGATATCTGACTTGAAATACGAATTCTAAAACCCTTTCAAAATTTTAAGAAACATCGTGTGCTTTTTTTGTATTTGCTACGCCATACTCCATAGACATGAATTCGCTACCGGGACATTTACAAATGGAATGCTGCGAAGTGCAATATGATGCACAGTTAAAAGCAAAATATAATCGGGTTGGTTTGGAAGAATTCCATAAAACATTTGGACAAGAAGAAATATCCTTCGTTTTACACACATGCTTTAAAAACGATTTCATTATTTGGAAACACGTGTGTGAACAGCTTTTTAGTCGGATGAATTACATCAAATCACAAATGAGAACACGAATTACTGATTTCATCTGGAAACCTCTTTGCGTGTAGCAGCAACTTCAGTTGACATCAGTACTGACTCAATTAAATCAAACAAGGCGAGTCATTCCACTATTTCATTACATTGTATAATAAATGTTCTTTCTCAGATATGTTTTATTTTCTTTAAAAGTAATTTGCTATTTCTTGCATGTTTTGGTTCACAAAACAAAAACTGGTAATGCGGCCCGCAGGGTCATACCCTCTCAAAAATTTGGCCCGGCTGCTGGAAAGATTACCCGCCCCTGATCTAAGTGTTCTGCCAATTAGACTCTGTCTTCAGTTTGCCTTCCAACAACATTATATATGCGATCGATCCAATGTAAGTTGTTCATAATTGTAATTTGTAGGTATTTAGTTAAATTGTGACAGCCTTTAAATTTGGATAATTAATCGTGTTACTGAAATTTAACAGATTTCTTCTCGTACTTTTCCTTATTCAGACAATTGTTATTTTTCGCACCATACAGATGTCGTGTCTAAGTCATTTTGTAATTGGTTTTGATCGTCTGATTACTGTACTGGACAGCAAATGACAGCATCATACGCAAACAATCTAAGAGAACTGCTCAGATTGTCTACGAAATCGTTTATATACATTAGGAACAGCAGAGGGACTATAACATTCCGTTATCTGCAGACGATGTAATGTGAATTTACATCGTTTGGTTTGCAGTTGAGAAGCTATCAATGCAGGACACCATACAGATAGTCCTGCAAAACCATATAATGTAAAATCACGGTGAGAAGAAAAACGAACACTAAAACTTTCTTTAGGCTTCACTTTGTTAGGTCAAGTACAACTTACAATATGTTCACTTTTTACAGTTTTCAATAAACAAAACCCACTGATGATGGCGCAGAGGTGACGAAAAAGGTTTGGGTAAAAAGAAGAAACCTGTGTTGTTGCGTAAATGCGGAACCTATAACATACAATCAAAGCATTGTTTGCTTTCTACTTATATCAAACGGATATTTAAGCCAAGCTTATCCTTCTGTTTGGACTTCCATGACATTTCACTTGCATATTCCACATACCTTAGCGTATATTATATGGTTACGTCACGGCGTCCATCTTTTTCCATCACTCAAGTGAGAGGGACTGAGAATTAACCCCTTCGTTTCAAAATTTCCCGCTATCCAGTTACCAACGCAACAAAATCGCATTAAAAATGTAAGTTTTCGGTTCTGGAACCATTTTCGCTAAAGGACGCGTATGCATCTACAGCTACATGCATGCTCCGCAAGCTACCGTACGGTGTATGGCGGAAGGTGCTATGTACCACTGCTAGCCATTTCTTTCCATATTCCACTCAAAAATGGTGTGTCCCTAATTTCTCTTCTCATGTCTCCGCGATCCTTACGCGAAATGTTCTTTTCTACAAATGGTCTTTCACCCCAAAAAGAAATCCGTGGTTGCCATATCAGGAGGTATAGATGGTGAAGAGCAGAGCAGAATACATCGTCGTCATATGCAGTATGCCCGATCCAAGGGTTTGGAAGATGGTGGTTTAAAAATATGCGAACCTTCATAACACAATGTGAAGGTGCTCCAGCTTGCTGAAAAAGCTATCCATGGGATCCGTATCAACCTGTAGCATCAGTTATTGGCTAAGCACGTTCAGGTACATGTTTGTGGAAACTCTTCGCCCAATGAAGAAAAATGGATTGTACAGTTTTTATGCTTATATCGCAGGGAGAACGCTAAGTCCCTCTGATATACAGTTAAACACCAAGAATTTCCTTACCCCACATTGGAATGCTGTGTCGGCTAACGTTGCCATGGAATGTTGCCTCATCGCTAAAAATGAGACATGCAGCAAATGTTTCTTCCTCTATGGCTACCAGCTTTCCTGAAGAATAATTTGTCCATTTGACGTTGTCATTTTGCATAATTCCTATAAAATCTGAACTCTGTGCGGTATCATTTTCAGCTTAGTTTTGGGAACACTCTAAACCTTTGTTTGCGGCATTTGTAGTTCCTAGGCTTCGTACTCAGATTTCAGTGGACTATATTCAGCGTTATGGGCTGAAACACTTGGCCGGCCATTGCTTTCTCCTTTTCTCAAACACCCTGCTTCTTCAAACAGTGTCGTACACAAATTTTTTTGGCATTTGGAGCTACCCAACTGCGTCCCCAACGAAAACTTCTTTGTAGTGTGATGATGGATCGTCAATTGTTAAATTTTACGATGCAGAATGCCTTCTGTACGGTATGTGTCGTTTTCACTTATGACACGGAACTTCTCACTTATGCATCACTGTGCATGTGTAGGCTTCCGATACAATGCGCTCGCGTAACGATTAAAATTTTGAACTTTCTTTTATATTCATTGTAATTCTTATCGATCTGTAGTTAAGCATGAAATACTTGATACTAGTTATTTGCTACATTCGTTATAAATTGTCTTGTATAATACATCATCATTGAATTTTCTTTTCCTGTTATAATACACTGAGGCAACAAGTCATGGGATAGCGACGTGCACGTATACAGATGGCGGTATGTCGCGTGCACAAGCTATAAAAGCCCAATGAATTGGCGGGGCTGTCATTTGTACAAAGGTGAGTCATATGGAAAGGTTTCCGACGTGATTATGTCCGCACGACGGGAACTAACAGACTTCGAACGCGGAATGGTGGTTGGAGTTAGACGCATGGGACATTCCATTTCTGAAATCGTTGGGAAATTCAATATGCCGAGATCCATAGTGTTAAGAGTATGCTGAGAATACCAGATTTCAGACATTACCTCTCACCACGGACAACGCAGTGGCCGACGGCCTTCACTTGACGACCGAGAGCAGCAGCATTTGCTTGGAGTTAGGACAATGTGGCGAAATTTGTAGTTAATGGACTATGGCAGCAGACGACCGTCATGAGTGACTTCGCTAACAGCACAACATCGCCTACAGCGTCTCACTTGCCTCTAGACCATATCGGTTGAACCCTAAATGACAGGAAAACCGTGGACTGGTCAGATGAGTCCCGATTTCAGTTGTTAACAGCTGATGCAGCAGACCACACGAAGCAATGGACCCGAGTTGTCAACAAGACGCTGTCCAAGCTGGTGGTGGTTTCATAATGGCGTGGGCTGTGTTTACATGAAATAGACAGGGTCCTATGGATGTTCGGCTACTTGTACACCAATTTCAACCATTCATGGACGCCATGTTCCCAAACAACTATGGAATTTTTATGGAGGACAATGCACCATGTCACACAACTGTTCGCGATTGGTCTGAAAAACATTCTGGACAATTCGAGCGTATTGTTTGACCATCCAGTTCACATCGAACATTTGTGGAACATAACCGAGATGTCAGTTCGAGCCAAATATCCTGCACCGTCAACACTTTTGCAATTATGACGAATATAGAAGCAGCCTGGCTCAATATTTCTGCAGTAAACGTCCAGCGACTTGTCGAGTCGATGTCACGTGAGTTGCTGCCCTTCGCCGAACAAAAGGATATCCGACACGATATTAGGAGGTATCCCACAACTTTTGTCACCTCAGTGTACTTCGAAATAATCACCCCCCCCCCCCCCCCCATGTACATATTATAGCAAATTGCAGTATTTGTTCTGTATTGTTTCGCAACGGTATTATCGCCTGTTTCCTAATTCTTAATAAACAGATTTTGTCTATATTTTATCACAGCTGATGTAATGGCCAATATATATATATATATATATATATATATATATATATATATATATATATATATATATATAGTGTGTGTGTAAACCCATCTCATCGATATTTTATATTTACTTTATTTTACGTCATCATTTCCTTTTGCATTGTTATTTCTGGATACCGGCTTTTGATAAGTTATGTTGGCTATGCTCAGTTTTCTAAAAGTTAGACAATTTATTGATGTCTTGCATTAGTAACTCTGCTGGAATAGGGAGGGGTGCTCAATGTAATGTAATAAATATAATGGGCACAATATAGAACTAGTTACAGAGCAAAGCTGAAGAGAGAGAAAATAACATTGAAATGAAGTCGGGCTTATAGTGTAAAAATTAATAAACATTTTCAAAAAAATAAAGAAAAGACAATACAGTAGCTGTGATGTGGTGTTCCAATGGAACAGCCGGTGAAATGTAAACCAAAGTGGCTTACCACTCAGTGGGGTGAAGTATCCAGTTTTCTGTTAGAGGTACATAAATGAGACAAATTCCTTGTTAAGTGCCAACTTGACTTTCGTGCTCACACTTCTTTAAAGAAACTCTTGCCTAAAGTATCCCAATAATACTATAATACTATTTGCGTTGCCATTGTTAATTAGGTTGTCCTTCCTTTGGAGTTACTTCTTGGCCCAACTTCCCAGGATCCTATTTCCTGTTTTCGCTCAGTATTCTAAAGACTGTTGTATTTTGTCTTTCGGTTCTTTGTGTAGGTGAATATGTTCTCCATGTTACCAACTCCAGATCTAGTTCATTATTTCTCGTGGATTAAGTAATGTGCATTGTGGAGTGGTACACCTGCCATTTCCTAAGGACTGAAAACATCCTGAAACTACATTCGAATCGATGTAGTTTGCTTACTTGAGCGTGTTTACTAGGACATACTCTTCATGTTGAATTTACTTTCTTCTATACGTTAGTCATTTCTGTCTTTTGTCTCCGTTATTCTTTGTTAATTCGTTGCCTTCATTATTTTCGTAATTTCTTCAGTGAAATGATAATTCATCGAAACCCTCAGCTGCCAACAATTGTTGTTGATATACTTCAATGGGGACAGCTGAAAATGTGTGCCTCGACCGGGACTCGAACCCGGGATCTCCTGCTTACATGGCAGACGCTCTTGTCAATCTGACCCACTGAGGGCACGTGCAAGGGATAAGTCCCTGCAGTCGCACTATCCTCTGTGCCCTCAGTGCCTCAGATGGATAGAGCGTCTGCTGCCACGTAAGCAGGAGATCCCGGATTCGAGTCCCGGTCGGGCCACACATTTTCAACTGTCCCCATTGAGATATATCAACAACACCTGTTGGCAGCTGAGGGTTTCGATTTAATTATCATTTCATTCTAGAGAAGCTGCACGGTCATCAATGGTATCTGTTCTTTTGGAACAGTTATTATCTTCATATATTTCTTCAATGATTATTTCATTCCTAGATGAAATTGCTACATTCCCCTAAATAATAGTAGTTCACTGTTTACCGTAATTATTTCTTATGGCAAAAGTTTTGTAGACTGTATCGATGTTGTTAGATTTATGAAAGTTCAAATGGCTCTGAGCACTATGGGACTTAACATCTGTGGTCATCAGTCCCCTAGAACTTAGAACTACTTAAACCTAACTAACCTAAGGACGTCACACACATCCATGCCCGAGGCAGGATTCGAACCTGCGACCGTAGCGGTCACGCGGTTCCAGACTGAAGCGCCTAGATCCGCACGGCCACACCGGCCAGCTTTATGAGAAGATTGAGTTTCGTATCTTACTGGTATCAGTTGTATAAATTGAGAAAGAGTTAGTAAAGACTAGAGATAGATTTTGGGAAAACATATGTACTGAAATAGAATGAGGTGATACAACATAAAAGAGGATAGTGTCTCAGAGTAATACGACATTGTATTGAATAGTTGTTGGCTGCATAATTAGTAAAAGGAAAACAAATAGATAAATATGATTCGTGTTTACAATGAATAATCTTTAACAGTTCATGAACACAAAAATTAAATAAGAAAGTAGAGTTAATTACTAAATACATTCTGCCATGATGAATGGAAAGGGAAAGAAATGTGAGATAATATGGGGACAAGAATGACGGTTGTAAAATAAATGAAAAACTGGCAATAGATGGGATATAATACATCGTATCTATGGGGTCGGAAACGGCCTGAAGCTACGGTGGTGACGCCTGCATGTCCTGGAAAATAAAAGGTGAAACTTTATTATTATTACTACTAGTTTCATGTTTAAGATTCAGGTTACATAGTTTTACATCATCGTAAGCACAAGTATACAAACTACAGAAGCAAAAGAAATAAAACTGTGCACAGTTCAGAACTCTGCGGAATAAATATCTTTTTTCGTACCTTTAAGTAGATCGTCGGAAATACAGCGTGGCTGCCGACAGGAGGGCTGCGCAGCTTGCAGTTCCCCACATCCGTAGTTGTCGCCGGTGACGTGGTCCCAATGCTTCATGTTATCCGTGCCAACACCATTCCTCTGTCATAAATGAACTGAACAATCGTGGCCGCGCGGGATTAGCCGAGCGGTCTAATGGCGCTGCAGTCATGGACTGTGCGACTGGTCCCGGCGGAGGTTCGAGTCCTCCCTCGGGCATGGTTGTGTGTGTTTGTCCTTAGGATAATTTAGGGTAAGTAGTGTGTAAGCTTAGGGACTGATGACCTTAGCAGTTAGGTCCCATAAGATTTCGCACACATTTGAACAATCGTGAACTGGATAATGGATTGAGAACAGTGAAAATTAGTGCTGGACCGGCACTTGAACCCAGATTTCCCGCTTATCGCGAGCGGCCGCCTTACCATTTGGCTATCCGAGCACGACTCAAAGCCAGACCCAAACTTTCATATGTCGTCAACCATGTGTCCACAACCTGCACTTCTACATCCGTTATGTGTATTCCAGTACAGGGGTGACATATTAATTGAAAATCGCTTTCCCGGTGTTGGCGGTTAATTAGGATATTGCAGCGCCCGTGTTCAGAAGTAAGATCAATGAATGTTCCTTCGGACATGAACGCGTGTCCGAAGGAACATTGCACCGTACTTCTGAACGATATGGGCAATATTGTATTCCTCTGTCAGGTTAGTATCTTCTGTGAGGGTTGGAACGTTTCGTATCGTGCAGGGTGGTCTTCTTAGACATCCAAAGACTGCTCTTCAAACATTGTATTCCGACATTCGACGAAACTGTATTCACTTACCTGAGACGTGGAGGTAAGAGGACCGTCCTTCGTTTGAAAGATTTTATATTGCGGAGCATGAGGATCTAGGATTTATAGCCAGACAAGGCGTATCGTACGTATTTTGGTACTACTCTTTTTTTGACACCCACAGACCTCTACCCGGTCCCGTCCAGAATACTGTCAGGCTCTGTAGCGTGAGCAGAATTCCTCCACAAGCGTGCTGTGTGCTCGCATTTTGACTGGAGAAGCTCATACCTAGCATATGAAAGTGGAATGAGTACACTCTTTCATCACCTGTTAACAAATATGTGGTTTTCGAAATGTACATACATCCGCTTTTACTTCCTTACGACGATGACATATTTTTAATCTGGGCATCCTAACACAAATCTGAATTTGGCTGTCGTCATTTCTCCTATTGAACTCATATTGGCCATTCGCACTCGTGAACACTCGATGAGTGTGTATGGACACAGATTTGTGGCTGCAGCCGCTGCCTATTTGCGGGCGGTGTTGCGAGTGAGCTGAAAGGGGACAGTGGTTATTGACTGATGTGCAGCGAATTCTCTCCTCGCTGTGTGCACTGTCTCTCTAAAGGTCGACAGATAGTAACGTGACGTTTTCATACTGCCGAATAACGAAGCGGTTCTGCCAAAGGTTTTGCAATGAGAAAGGTGGACTGACGGGCATTGAGAAGTAGCATTAATGAAAGCTCTGGGCATCGAGGGTTTAGAACGATGGTACACGAAAATGGTGTGCGTATTTATTTCGCAATAAAATTGTTCGAGTGATAGTGTAAAATAAACTTCACAGTGTGACGCGTGGGCGTGAACTTTGATCTATATGTTCTTTATCTGCCTGATATCTTTTGGCAACTATGGCGACAGGTGCCGATCACAGTGGTATTTATAGTGTGTACAATGTATTCTACACAGTACGTCATGATGTGTAAAAAGACTGCATATCTTCCCACCCAGTTTCTTTACCTCTCTCGGCAGCCGGAAGTCGGGCACCATACCCGAATCGGTCTCTTGAAATCAAGCGCAACTTACAGAAAAAAGAACTGTTAACAAAGGATCGTGGCTAATGTGATCGCCACACGTATTCAATTTCAAATTTTCATGTCGGGTAACCGGCTGATGGTTAAACTGTACTCTCAGATGGATGCAGTGTCAGTACAAGAGTTTCCTTTCGATGGCATCTGTTTCTACTCGTCTGTGAGTCATTGCAAGTAATGAAATGATTCGCAGGTATCTGTTATAAAGTCTTCGCTACTGTGAATTTATGTCTGTATAGGATCCGTGTATCCCTTCCAATCAGTGAGTCTAATTTCATTTTGATGTGATTGAATTCATCAGGTTACACTAGATCCTGTGAGACAAAGCTGCTTCATCACGGAACGAGTAACTACGTAATGTGCATGAAAGCAGATACTACAATTTGCCGACACGGTACTTCAGCGTGTTCGGTCAGAGGGCTGCTTGCTCTCTGTAATAAAAAAACTGAGTGAATGGATCAACGATGAACTGAAACGGGTGTCTTGTGACATCCGCCACGAGCAGATGCAACGAACGAAAAGGAACAAAATGAGATTTAAAAAAAAATTGGAAACCAAAATATGCTACAGAATAAATCACAAAAAAGATTTTCAGTAGTGTGGAGGGTGAGGCAGCTAAGACAGGCCACGACAAAAATATCCAGAATGAGGTGCGGTTGTCGCCAAGTTACTGCGGACAATATGGTGGATTTCCTGACACTCGCAAGTAGTTTTTATCCTTTATAGTCGCCGAATTATGACACCGACTTTGTTGTTTTTTTCCCCTAATAGATCTGTGTAGCTGTTCTGTGGTGTTTGAAATAAGCTTCTAAGAGAACTTCAACGGCACAACATAAATGTGACTTGATCAACTAGCGTCAAGATAAAAGCGCCGCAAACCACTGACCCATCGTCAGGAGAAGAGGTTCCACAAGCGTCCGCCCTATTATACCAAAAGTAAGCAAGCACGGAACTCAGGTATGGTTCGTGTGTTTATTATCACGTCTGTCATACCAGGTGCTCAAAACATTAACTCTGAGCGTTGGTACATTCTACAAGTGACTCTGTAGAAACTTCACTGCACTTTGAATTTCATATGGAGTTGAGGCATGCCTCCAAGAGTCGTCGCTGAACATCTGTTGTACTGCAGAATATATTTTTACTAAGTGACGTAGTAATGAAGTACAATTCTTATTTTGCTTTAAAACTTACAGATTTGTTTTCTATTTCTGTGATATAATAATGGGAAGGAAATTGCGCCAAGAATAGCGAATTAAAAACTGAACAACAATTCATTCATAGCATATAAGAAAAACAGAAAGTAGCTATTTGTATTTGCTGAATGTGTCTACATAATATGTCTTTACCTATTTGTAGCCTTTGAAAACGGAAAAATTAACATGGAAAACAGCATACCCCAACCTGAGTTTTCGCCTTTTAGCACCAACTGTTCGTAATGTCCAAAACAGTGGTATTGCCCCGATTAGAATGTGATTTTTCAGCAGAGTTCGAAAGGAGACTACTGACGATTTATTGTAGTTTTCAACAACTTATCACACCTCGCGAAAAACAGCGAACGTTTGACGGGCAACGTTTTCTTTCATTTGCTTATTTAGTTTTTGACAATGTTGACTGGAATACTCTCTTTCAAATTCTAAGGGTGGCAGGGGTAAAATACAGGGAGCGAAAGGCTATTTACAAATGGCTCTGAGCACTATGGGACTTAACTTCTGAGGTCATCAGTCCCCTAGAACTTAGAACTACTTAAACCTAACCAACCTAAAGACGTCACACACATCCATGCCCGAGGCAGGATTCAAACCTGCGACCGTAGCGGTCGCGCGGTTCCAGACTGTAGCGCCGAGAACCGCTCGGCCACTCCGGCCGGCAAAGGCTATTTACAATTTGTACAGAAACCAGATGGAAGTTGTAAGAGTCGAGGGGCATGAAAGGGAAGCAGTGGTTGGGAAGGGGGTGAGACAGAGTTGTAGCCTCTCCCCGATGTTATTTAATCTGTATATTGAGCAAGCAGTAAAGGAAACAAAAGAAAAATTCGGAGTAGGAATTAAAATCCATGGAGAAGAAATAAAAACTTTGAGGTTTGCCGATGACATTGTAATTATGTCAGAGACAGCAAAGGACTTGGAAGAGCAGTTGAACGGAATGGATAGTCTCTTGAAAAGAGGATATAAGATGAACATCAACAAAAGCAAAACGAGGATAATGGAATGTAGTCGAATTAAGTGGGGTGATGCTGAGGGGATTAGATTAGGAAATGAGACACTTAAAAGTAGTAAAGGAGTTTTGCAATTTGGGGAGCAAAATAACTGATGATGGTCGAAGTAGAGAGGATATAAAATGTAGATTGGCAGTGGCAAGGAAAGCGGTTTCTGAAGAAGAGAAATTTGTTAACATCAAGTATAGATTTAAGTGTCAGAAAGTCGTTTCTGAAAGTATTTGTATGGAATGTAGCCATGTGTGGAAGTGAAACATGGACGATAACTAGTTTGGACAAGCAGAGAATAGAAGCTTTCGAAATGTGGTTCTACAGAAGAATGCTGATGATTAGATGGGTACATCACATAACTAATGAGGAGGTATTGAACGGTATTGGAGAGAAGAGAAGTTTGTGGCACAACTTGACAAGAAGAAGGGACCGGTTGGTAGGACATGTTCTGAGGCATCAATGGATCACAAATTTAGCATTGGAGGGCAGCATGGAGGGTAAAAATCGTAGAGGGAGACCAAGAGATGAATACACTAAGCAGATTCAGAAGGATGTAGGTTGCAGTAAGTACTGGGAGATGAAGAAGCTTGCGCAGGATAAACATGGAGAGCTGCATCAAACCAGTCTCAGGAGTGAAGACCACAACAACGACAATTTAATATTTTCACGCTATGTCTCTTGGCACTGAGAGAATCAAAATTTTTCAGTACGTGCTCGATTAAAAACGATATAACCAAAAATCGTCTGTTTCAGTGGTAACCGCCGTCCCTCGTGTGTAACTGTCGTATTTGCTTTGCGCAGGTGTTCGTGGCTGGCCCGCGCGACTCTGAGGAGACGCAGTCGCTGGTGCGCGTGGCGCAGACGACGCCGGTGGCGGGGCGCGTGCTGGCGCTGGTGCAGCCGGGCCCCGACCCGGAGGCCTCCCCGGGAGCCGGGCTGCTGGCCAGCCGCAGCGAGGCCGTGCGGCGCATGCGCCCCGCGGGCGGCCGGCCCGCCGCCTACGTCTGCCGCCACCGCGCCTGCTCGCTGCCCGTGCACTCTGCCGACGACCTGCGCGCCCTGCTCCAGCAGCAGTAGTGCTACACGCACCGTCGTACCGCTATACTCTTGCTCTGTGTCTAACTCGTGTTGCCTAGTTGCTACGTCGAAATAGCGGCATTTCTCGTTACCTACTTAGCTTCCGTTTTCTTGTTTAGCTTCACGTTGCTCGGATAAATCTTAACGCGCCAATTGAAATCCGGCGACTATATTTCAAGAGTCCGTGGAACTTCCTGCAGTAGCTAGTTTTTACTTGTAGTGAAGCTTGGGGCGTACGTTTTCCTTAGAGACTCGTAAAACAACGCCTTGATTCTGAAGGCATTTACGAGAACCAGAATAGCGGCCATGTAGACAAGAGTCTAAATATATCTTTTGATCATTTTAAGTTGTCATTCACTCTTAGTTTCAAAATAATGGAGAGTGTAGAGTTTCGCTTATGTTTCGCGTGGCACAGATAAAAATTTGTCATTCGAGTAGTAAAAATGCGTTTTCTTTAAAACTGTTTCTCACTTGGTGACTATCACAACGTCTATCTTCTTACTTCCGTAAATTTCTGCTGCCTACTGTGAAACTGCTACGATAACGGCAGTTGCTATAGTCCCCACTAACAGAGCGTCTCAGCGCAGCACTCGAAATAGGCATGAAATGAAGACACCTGCACCAGTCCCTTTTGCATTTAATTTATTTGTGCAACTAGTTTCGGTGTTCCATTAAACAATCTTCAGGCTCCTAGAGCAACGTAAATTGAGAGGAATCCAATCTCGTGTTCAGTCTTAACAGGAGACAATAGTAAATAACCGGTGTTCGTCCTCAAAGCACGAATGAAGTGATAGCGTCCTGTAAACCAGAAGTCTACGGACACTGGTTATTTAATATTCGCTCCTGTTATGACTGCACACGGGATTGGACTCCTCCCTATTTACGTTGGTCAAGGAACGTGAAGATGGTGTAACGAAACATCGAAACTGGCTGCATAAATAAATTAAATGCAAGAGAGACTGCTTCACGTGTTTTTATATTGAACATCTGAAGTCCCTGTAACCATCTACACAAGGATAGACGTACAAAAGGAAATAGTCATATCTTTAAATTAAGATATAAAATCGTATGGACTAATTGCTAAGCGTATACGGGTTGGGTGGTGAATTATTATTAGCTTTATTTGAATTGTAATAATGTCGCCAAGAGAGGGAGGGGGGCGGAGAATTGGAGAATTGTTAGGCGATCCCAGCCAATCCAAAATAATTCAAGAGTAAAAGCGTGAAAAGACCTCATTTCCAGTTTTTGTATCAAGAAGAATGGATTGCGAAACTCCGCTCATCCATCCAGCAACGCCTCGTAATTAAGCACAATGCTTGTTAATCGTTGGATATACTCATCGCTTACCAGTCTTCCAGTGTACCATGTAGAAGAACTTAGCTGAGATTGTGAAGACTCCACGTCATTTAGTTGTTGGAGGTTGTTTTCAGATTTGCAGGCATAATAGGATATGCATGTACTACTACATAAGCAGGTTAGGGCTAATCTTCCTGTTACATATCAGGTTTTTTTAAATGAATTTTGAAATAGTATATGACATTTAGTTAAAATGTGCAATAATAGCAGAGCCCCTCTGGTTTGTGATGTGCAATATACATTTTCATTTATCTTCTATTTTATTATTATATTTTACTAGCTACAAAAACATTGGGTGGTAGTACTCAGAACATGTCTTGAAGTTGCAAATAATATACAAAAATTCATGGGACTAACCCGTTGTTGCACAAAATCTGGGCTTTGTTTGTGCTGTACGAGTGATACTTGATATTAAGGCGGCTGAGTTTTTGATTTTAACTGATCAATACTCTTCATAGCTAATAACTTGTTATTGATGGAATGTTTTTTCCATATAAAATGTCTTTCAGTTAGGAGATTTGTATAGATCTGTGATTTGATGTAGACTTCAGATGCTTTGTCAGGTACTGCGAGATGATTCTGATAGCCTATTTGTGCTGTATGTATTTATGTATAAGCATGTCGTACAAAATATTGTAACAGGTCGTGCTGAAAGTGATAACATCTGCATGAGACAGAATTTTAAGGTACAAATGCTAGTTTGTCTTAACTGCAAAAAATAAATAAATATTTTCAGATATTGTAGTTATGTTAAACACATATATATATATAGTTTTTCTTTGACAATATGTATTTTAATATGTTCTCAATACTAAGACCTATAAAGCAGTTGATTACCTACAAATAATTGTTCTGTTCAACTTCCTTTGTCAATGTCTTGACCAGAAGTATTAGAGAAAGGGCAAATTGTGTGATGCCTAGTGGATGGTATAAGATGGAGTCTTTAAAACATGATATATCTAGAATCCAAATGGATTAGCGACTTCATCCTACCACCTACTATGAAGTATAAGTATTAGGTAATTTTGCATTCTATGTGTGTATTTCTCTTTGATGAATTTGCTACAGAAAAATTAATTAGAAACATACCTGTACCTAGCACTTCACCAAGTCGACAGATACCATAGAACTGAGCTGAAAGTTCGTCAGTGACCTAAATTCCTTATGATTATATGTTTTGATTGGTGTCACGAGGTTCTGAACTAAATCGTTTTCAGTTGCGACCTCCACTTCTTACATTAGTCCAAATTCTATCTTCTTTATTGAGTTTCAGCTTACCTGTAGCCTTTAGCTCTATTGTGGAGTACAAGAGAACCATAATTCGGGAGAAATACTTCTAACTAGAATATTACTATAAAACTAGGTCTGTTTCATCTACGTTGGAATAAAAATTGGATATATCTCTGTGTTTTGTTTATAATCTTTGGAAATTGTTGAAAACATTTTTCATGAGCAGTACAGCTCCCATAACAGAGGCTGCGTATCAGATATGTGGACAAAAGGTGGGGTCGCAACACTAAATTTTGCATCTATAATAATGTATTAAAGAGCATCCTCTTTCTTTAAAAAACAGTTTTTTTTTTTTTTTAAATCCCTGAACACATTTCAGCAAAGTCATGGAATATTCAACGAGTTTTTTGTTTCTGAAATATATATACATACAAATTTTATGTTGTTGAGGAAAACGTTGACACCTGATTTTGTTTTTGTTGAAATTACATATGTACGCTGCATGGTAGACAAACGTGATGCAGTCAAGAGAGGAACAGGAAACGGAATGAAACTTCACAGATTGAAATGATATGTGAGTGTGTTTCAGTGATTAAAAAATTGGGTCAAATTTACAAAGAACTTGGCAGTATGATGAAGCATGCACTGATTTGGCTGAAAAGTGTAGCATAAAGACGTGGTATCCTCTCCTGAGGCAAGCTGGCTCGACAACTGTTGTAAGTGGCCTACGATATTTTAGGCACTAGCACTGGGAAGGAGTCCACTTCTGGGCTGGACTCACACTTGGTGCACTTGGGGATGTTGCTGGCCATCACACTGACAGTTCATACAGATGTGCCATGTTTGGACAAGCATTGCACTGTTGCAAAATGGCACATGAAAAGAAACAAGAATGCTGTATCTGAATGGACTGCAACTACATGCCCTCCCACATCCTATGTGTGGACTAAGATTAAGACATCATCTGCTATAAGCACAGGCATCTACACCCCAGATATGATAACAGTTCCAGGTAAGAATTCAGCACGACAACCATAACAACACAGCTTGCTGTTGCTGGGAACTCAGAACACCACCGCTACAGGCTCTAGTCTTGAAGCCTGGCATCTTTCCAGTCGACTGTTTCTCTCTGCAAGTCACTTGCCCGAAAATATACTACACTATATATCTCTGCCTCGGCAGTGCTTAGGCCGATGCACTGTCTCCAAGAACCCAGTCATTGTCGGGAGTTACCCAGGACAGCTATAGGGTTCTAATTTGGCGTAACTGCAGACCATTGCCGACTGTAGCCAATATGATAAACGCTTCTCTCAGGAGACACCAGCTCACAGACCGATGCCTTGGTCCACAGCTTTCTTTTGGGCTCCATCAAGTGCCTTCGAGAGTTACCATCCTGCTGGCATCTGCTCTAGTAACTCCCTAGGTGGTTATTTGCCAAGTGCTACATCTTACTGTAACCCCACTGTGCAGCTGCTTGATAGTGTTACTTCTTAGAACATGTCCTGAATATATTATTTCCAATCTACTTGACTGCCCTTTTATCTGTGTGTATTGAATCACAGTATATACCAGGTTGTCATTGAGGATAGCTACAGCTCCACAGCATTCTCCTCTTTTCCACCATCCGACCACTGCCACCTCCAGCTCCTCCCTTTGCTGCTTCATGTTGTTTTCCTCATTGTACCCACAACAGGCCTTTTTCCGAGGAAGCCCTGGTTTAGAGATTGGCTATGAGGTTAAAATTTCATCTGCCTCTCAAAGCCTCCTCTGCTATATCAGTTGTCACTGAGGGTAAATCTCTTCTTGGCAACATCCATTTCAGTTCTTGGTGACACTGTTGCACATCCTATGCAGTGTCTTTCCATTGTGCATGATGCAGTTTCCATGTTGCTCCATCCATTTTCATCATTGACACTGAGGGTCCATGTTCACTGTTGGCGCCATGGGTGACGAATTTTCTTTGCCCTGTTGTTGTCGTCCCAATACCTGAATTAGTGATGATCATAGCATTCCAAACTCATCTGCTCTCTAACCACCACTTCCTCCAGTCAACCAATGCTACTTCTAGTTGCATATGCATATTGCAGCCATGGCAGGCCTTAATCCTGTGGGTGGCGCTGCCTTGGGCGAAAGCACTGGCAGTGGGATCCCATTTTTTCCCTGGTCCTAACGCCACTTCTCCCCATCTCATCCACACCAGGGTTTGTTTATGTGGTTGCACATTCTCACCCCTCGTTGGTACTCAGTGAATTGCCGATCAGGTCTGCCTTTTGCCTGTCTGGCTTAGTGTCATATTTTTTTTGGTTCGTGCCCTACCATCACCAGCAGGCTCTGTGTTTGGCGCTGATACCATCTCTCCCTGTTTCCTACCTTGAACCTAGCATGACCTGTATTGTATCTTGCTTTTTCTGCACGGTCTTCGCACCCAGTATTCTTGACTGTTTCTGATTTCTGGGAGGGTTGCAGTACATCCAAGCAGCATCACCTCCTGTCCAACTGCCCCCCTCCCATCCAATGCAGTTTCCTGTAGCATCTGCACATTGAAATATGCAGGTGCTCTTCTCGAGTGTGGCACTGCTGTGGACATTAGTAGGCCACAGGTCTCCATCTCAATTACACTGCACCTGCCATTCCCTATGTATCCAGTGTTATCCAGCCTCTGGTGTTAACTGCCTCCAGGTTCAGCTGCCTCCAGGGCTACAAGGGTTTATTACCTTCAGCGCTTCATCAGTCTGCAATGGAGTCACACACAGTGGACTTCTCCACTGCAGTGCCCTCCTTCTGCCAGCATCATTGGCTCAGCAGGACCCTCCAGTTCTCATTCATCACCTTTACCTTCTGTGCACCTATGCACACCCTGGCATTGAGTGTCCAAGGGACTGCTTTTCTCCAGTGCTTCGCCCTTTCCTTTCCATTCTCTCATGCACGCCAAAACAGTGTGCGGTCAATGGACCAATCTTTCTAGAGCTCCACTGACTTCCAGCCATGCCATCTCTGTGTTGGGTCTTAAGCTGCTTTGCACGCAGTGGATTCCTTGGGTGCTCCACCCTTTACCTTTCCACAGTCCTTCCTGGCCACCCTATGGCATAGGTCCTTCCACGACATCCTAGACTTAATTTGCTTCTTTTTCAGTCATGCACACTCTCGCTCACTCCACTGTTCACTGTCATGTCCAGGCCATCCAAGTTTGCATGGCAATGGTTCTCTACCTTGGGTTCCAGTTTATGGGCTCTGAGTTGCAGCTACCCGAGGCTCTTCATACAAAATATGACACTCCACATATCTTGGAGCAGCTACATCTACCATGTGGCCACACGTCAATGATGCACATTTTGGCATCAGGTGGCGCCACCATCTCCATCCCAGTAGGAGTGGGTGGGCGGGGGGGGGGGGTGTACAGGCTCCACAGCTTCGCCATCCATTTCCCCATTGGCAAGGGGATGCAGGATCTTCGACTACTACCAAGATTTATCTGTTGCTTTTTCCTGAAGGAAGAAGGGTTGCAGTAACTATACTTGTCAGCAATCGGGACAGGTCTCTACGAGCCAGCTACAACAACAACAGTTCTGGGTCGAAAGCCAGTACACCACAACAACAATAAAACAGTGTCTTGTTATTGACGTGAACTCGGGATGCTACCAGTGTGGGCGCTACACTCGCTATTTGGCAATGTTCCAGTCAGTGACGGGAGGCGCAGCCAGTATGGGACTATTTTCCACTGCAAGTCATGTGCCTGAGAATAGTCAATGTTGTATGGCTCTGTCTCAGCAGTACTTAAACCAGAGTACAGCGTTCGAGAACCCAGTCATTTGCCAAGAGATACGCCAGACAGTGGTGTCGACTAATATAGAACAGGAAAGATTAAAAACACCAACACCACCATAGATAAATTCAGTAAAACAGGTATAAAACAATTAACCCTCAAAAAATTGTGATTCATTGTATGTGGGACACACTTGTAGAAAGTTCAGAACAAGATACTATGAATATTAAACAGCATTCTGCATTTGCAGACAACTCCACTGAATACAACTCTCGTGACATAGAAACGATCTCCATATGCTAAGATACTGTGATCGTCTGTACCATTTATGAACAACAGAATTACCACATCCAAACCGCTCTCATACAGGGATCAGATAGTAGTCTACAACAGAACACTGTTCACCTACACTGAAGCGCCAGAGAAACCGGTATAGTCATGCGTATTCGAATACAGAGATATGTAAACTCGCAAAATACGGCGCTGCGGTAGTGGGGATTTACTTGCATGACCATTTCACGAGTGTACTGTGAATATCAGGAATCCGCTAAAACATAAAATCTGCGACATCGCTGTGGCCGGAAAATATCTTGCAAGAACAGGACCAACAACGAATGAAGAGAATCCTTCAACGTGACAGAAGTGCAATCCTTCCGTAGATTGCTACAGATTTCAATGCTGGGCCATCAACAAGTATCAGCATGCGAACCATTCAACGAAACACCATCAATATGGGCTTTTGGAGCCGAAGGCCCACTCATATACCCTTGATGACTGCACAACACAACAGCTTTACGACTGGAAACATGTTGCGTGGTCGGACGAGTCTCGTTTCAAATTGTATCGAGCGCATGGATGTGTATGGGTGTGAAGACAATCAAATGAATCCATGGACACAGCATGTCAGCTGATGGAGGCTCTGTAATGGTGTGGTACATGTGCAGTTGGAGTGATAAGGGGCGTCTGATATGTCTGATATGTGTCAGGTGACACGTATGTAAGTGTCCTGTCTGATCACGTGCATCCACTCATGTTCACTGTTCATTCCGACGGACTTGGGCAATTCCAGCAGGACAATGCGACACCCCACACGTCCAGAATTGCTACAGGGTGGCTCCAGGAACACTCTTTTGAGTTTGAACATTTCCGCTGGCCACCGGACTCCCCAGACACGCACATTATTGAGCATATCTGGGATGCATTGCAACGTGCTGTCCAGGAGAGATCTCCACCCTCTCATACTCTTACGGATTTATGGACAGCCCTGCAGGATTCATGGTGTCCATTCCCTCCAGTACTACTTCAGGCATAGTCGAGTCCATGCCACGTCGTGTTGAGGCACTTCCGCGTGTTCGCAGGGGCCCTACACGATATTAGGCAGGTGTACCATTTTCTGTGGCTTTTCAGTGTAGCAAGCAACACACAATAACTCTCTCTCTCTCTCTCTCTCTCTTTCTCTCTCTCTCTCTCCCCCTCCCTCCCACTCCCTCTCCCTCTCTCCACATACTAATGGACATGAGAAAGCATGCGAAAATGCCGTTAAAAATCCGAAACACAATCTATAAATAGAAAACCAATCCAGATAGTTTTCCAAACCAAAAGCTCACGAAATTTTACCGATGTCCACAGCCAATATGAACATAAAACAATAACAACACACATTTAACAGGCTAATAAAAACCACATATTGCCTAGAACAGCTACTGCAACGGTAAACGTCAATAAAAGGTTCATATAAGTATAGGCGTTCTGACAATTCTCACGAAGATTAACGATGTCCTTCCAACCCATCAGAATGATGTGTGCCCGCCTGCCCCGCCCCTCTCCTTCTAAGGTAATTAGCCTATTGATTTATTTATTTGTTTACATGTCAAGTTCCTTAGGACCAAATTGAGGAGCAGATCTGCAAGGTCATGGAACGTGTCAGTACACGAAATTGCAACATAAAAGTAATTAAAGATAAAAATAAAACCTAAAAAAAATTAAGCCGTAAGTTTAAATAAATGCAATCAACAATACAACAAGAATCAGCTTCATTTTTCAAGGAACTCCTCGACAGAATACATGGAGTGACCCCATGAGGAAACTCTTCAGTTTCGATTTTAAAACGCATGGATTACTGCTACGATTCTTGAATTCTTGGGGTAGCTTATTGAAAACGGATCAGCAGTATACTTCCCACCTTTCTGCACAAAAGTTAAGAAATTCCAATCCAAATGTAGGTTAGATTTCTGCCGAGTATTAACTGAGTGAAAGCTGCTTATGCTAGGGAATACGCTAATATTGTTAATAAGTAATGATAGTAAGGAATATATACACTATGTGAACTAAAGTATCCGGACACGCGGCTGAAAATGACTTACAAGTTCGAGCGCCCTCCATCGGTAATGCTGGAATTCAGTATGGTGTTGGCCCACACTTAGCCTTGATGACAGCTTCCACTCTCGCAGGCGTACGTTCAGTCAGATGCTGGCAGGTTTCTCGGAAATGGCAGCCCATTCTTTCTGGAGTGCTGCACTGAGGAGAGGTATCGATCTCGGTCAGTGAGGCCTGGTACGAAGTCGGCGTTCCAAAACACCCCAAAGGTGTTCTGTAGGATCCAGGTCAGGACTCTGTGCACGCCAGTCCATTACAGAGATGTTAGTGTCGTGTAAGCACTCCGCCACAGGCCGTGCATTATGAAAGGGTGCTTGATTGTGTTGAAAGGTGCAATCGCCATCCCCGAATTGCTCTTTAACAGTGGGAAGCAAGAAGGTGCTTAAAACATCAATATAGGCCTGTGCTGTGATAGTGTCACGCAAAACCGCTTCCGAATTTTACTGTTGGCACTACAAACTCTGGCAGATGAAGTTCACCAGGCATTCTCCAGACCCACATTCTGCCATTGGATCGCCACACTGTGTACAGTGATTCGTCACTCCACACAACGTTTTTCCATTGTTTGATCGTGCAATGGTTACGCTCCTTACACCAAGTGAGGCGTCGTTAGGCATTTACGGGCGTGATGTGTGGCTTATGAGCAGCCGCTTGATCATGAAATCCAAGTTTTCTTACCTCCCGCCTAACTGTCATGATACTTGCAGTTGGTCCTGATGCAGTTTGGAATTCCTGTGTGACGGTCTGGATAGATGTCTACCTATTAAACATTATGACCCTCTTCAACTGTTGGCAGTCTCTGTCAGTCAACAGACGAAGTCAGCCTGTATGCCTTCATGCTGTACATGTCCCTTCATGTATCCACTTCACTATTACTCTGGAAACAGTGGGCCTATGGATGTTCAGGAGTATGGAAATCCCATGTACAGACGAATAACACAATTGACACCCAATCACCTGACGACATTCGAAGTCTGTGAGTTCTGTGGAGTGACCCATTTTGCTCTCCCACAACGTCTAATGACTACTGAGGTCGCTGATATGGAGTACCTGGCAGTAGGTGGTAGCACAATACACATAATATGAGAAACGTATGGTTTTGGGGGTGTCCAGATACTTTTGATCACACAGTGTATATTGAAAGGAAATGTCAAAATACCCAGATTCGTGAACAGGTGTCGACAAGAGATTCGTGAACTTACATCACTTATTGCCCAAACCACCTGTTTCTGAGCCAAAAATATCTTTTTAGAATCGGAAGAGTTACCCCAAAATATAATGCCATACAACATAAGCGAATGAAAATAAGCGATGTAGACTAATTTTCGTTTTGAGTGATCACTTCAGATACTGTTTGAATAGTAAAAATGGCAGCATTAAGTTTTTGAAAGATCCAGAGTGTGACCTTTCCACGATAGTTTACTATCTATCTGAACACCTAGAATTTTGAACTATTCAGTTTCACTAACCATATACCCTTTTGGTGAAATTAAAACGACAGGTTTTGTTGAATTGTGTGTTAGAAACTGTAAATCTAAGACTTACTGTGATACAGCATTAGTTATATTCTACAAGCCATGAACTTATGTCATTATCTACACTGTGTGAAACCAGTCTTATGTTGTACACAACATCCTTTACTACCAAACTATTTTCATCAGCAAAGAGAAATATTTTAGAGGTATCCATAATACTAGAGGGCATTTCATTTATATAAATAAGGAACTGGAGTGGCCCCAACACTGATCCCTGGGGCACCCCCCATTTGGCTGTACCCCATTCAGACTCCACATCACAGCCATTCTCAACACTATGAACAATGACCTTTTGTTGTCTATTGCCAAAGTAAGAGGTGAACCAATTGTGAGCTACTCCCCGTATTCTGTAATGGTCCAACATCTGGAGCAATATTTTGTGATCAACACAATCAAACGCCTTAGTTAAATAAATAAAAATATGCCTAGCACTCAACATCTTTTGTTTAACCAATCCAGTAACTCACAGAGAATATACCATTTTCAGTTGTTAAACGACTTCTAAAGCTGAACTGTGCATTTGATAGCAAATCATGTGATATAAAATAATCAATTATCCTTACATACACAGCCTTTTCATAACTTTAGCAAACACTGATGGAATAGAAGTAGGTCTATAATTGTCTACATTATCCCTTTCTCCCTTTTTATAAAGTGGCTTTACTACTGAGTACTTTAATAGTTCAGGAAACTGACCATTCCTAAAGGAAAATTATAAATAGGGCTAAATACAGGGCTAACATATGCAGCACGGTACTTTAATATTCTACTAGGCACTCCATCATATCCATGAGTCCTTAGTCTTCAGTGATTTAATTATTGACTTAATCTCCCTCAAGTCTGTATCACAGAGGAGTATTTCAGACATCAGTCTCAGAAAGGCATTTTCCAAGAGTGTTATATGATTCCCTGCAGAAACTAAATTTTTATTTAATTCACTATGCTAAGAAAATGATTGTTAAATACTGTACATATATCTGATTTATCAGTATCAGAAATATTTTTACTGTGAACTGACCTTATATCGATGACCACGTGCTGCTGACCAGGCATTTCCTTCACAACTGACCATATTGTTTTTATTTTATCCTGTGAATTAGCTATTCTATTTGCTTACCACATACTCTTTGCCCTCCTAATAACATTTTAAGCACCTTACAGTACTGTTTGTAATTTGCTACTGTAGTTTGATTGTGACTACTGCTAACGTTTTGATATAATTCCCGTTTTGTGCTACATGATATCCTTATCCCACTAGTCAGCCACATCCAGGCTGACTTTTACTGCTAGTACCCTGTTTAGAACGTTCTAATGGAAAGCAACTCTCAAAGAGCATGAGAAATGTTTTAAGGAAAGCATTATTTTTGTCATCTATAAACATCTTGTCCTCTTGTTCCTTGACGAGGTTTAAAAAACTCTCTATTTTCGTACATACTTTGTAATTATATGTGACATTTGTTTGAATACTTTTAGTGTTAAAATTTGTTCAGCGTGGTCAGAAAGGCCATTCATCCTTTTATTAACAGAATGCCTATCCAGTAATGAAGAATGAATAAAAATATTCTCTATGGCTGCGCTACTGTTCCCCTGCACCCTTGTTGGAAAAAACACAATCTGCATCAGATAATACGAATTTGGGAGATCTACCAACATCCTTTTTCTTGTACCATCATATACAAAATTAATATTGAAGTCACCACATATAACTAATTTTTGATACTTCCTATAAAGTGAACCAAGAACCCTCTCTAGCTTGAGCAGAAATGCTCTGAAGTCAGAGTTAGGGGACCTATAAACAACAATTAGAAGTTTAGTTTCACTAAATTCAACTACCCCTGCACAATATTCAAATATGTGTTCAGTGCCGTGCCGTGATTCATCTGTGGGTTCAAATGAAATACTGTTTGTTACATACATGGTGACTCCCCCACCCAACAAGGAACTCCTTGAAAAACAGCCAGCTAATCTATATCCTGGTGAAGGAAGCCCCTGAATTGTGAAATTATTTAAGTGGTGCTCCGATATGCGAATAATTTCAGAGTCAACGTCTATAAGCAGTTCACTAACTTTATCTCTAATACCTCCTATATTTTGATGAAATATGCTAATTCCTTCTCTACTTGGAAACACGATTGAGGATGTAAGTACCAAAGAACTATTTATAGCCCTATCCTCTTCCCCCTCCCCCTCTAAGCCAACTGTTTGGCCGTTATCCATATGAATACAAAAGAACTACTGTATTTATGACCTAGAGCCCCCCTACCCCACCCCAGTTAATCAAGGTGGTCTAGACCACTCATCTGAAATTGTCCTATTGGTTGGGGGATGAAAATGATTTAGGCCTTGGGATTCAATATGACTAATACCTGGGTCAAGATGACTGAATATGCCTACGAACGTTACCTGATGGGTAATGACATCAGGTGGTGACCTCCGTAAATTGTGGGATAGGTATGGATGGGAGCTACAAATACCGTGTCACATAGTTTCGTTGAGAGCTGACTTCTGGAGGGTTCTGTGTTGTGAACAAAATACAGGTAAAAGCTTATGGGAACAATTACGATCACGTTTCACTTGTAGGTTGTTTTTATCATAAACATTTGCACTCTGCAGACTGCACACACATGCTGCCTTCTATGATATGACACGACAGAGGCATGAAGCCATGCCACCTCTGTCAGGTGAGATGGGCGCTTCCTGCATGCTTTGTCAACTGTGGCATTCTCCTGTGCCTTGGCAGAGAAAACTTTCTGGCATCTGTGGCACATGCCAGCCAAGAGAATTTGACATGTCGATTTCTGTGCTATCAGAAGGAACCAATTTATTGATCCCTGGCGCTGAGTCCCTCATAGGAATAAAGCTGCACAGCAAATAATAAAGTTTCGGCAGTCCTCATCTAGTCTCGCACAGCCTCATGCACAGGGCTACTACAGATGTTAAAAACATCTACAGCTATGTACATATTCTGCAAGTCACAATATGGTACGTTGCGGAGGGTAGCCTGTACCACTGCTAGTCATTTCATTCATGTTCCACTCACAAATAGAGCGAAGGAAAAACGACTGTCTATTCGCCTCTGTATGAGTTCTAATATCTCTGATCCTTTCTTCATGGTTTTTAAGCGAAATGTACAAGTACTTTAGCTCCAGTAGAATCGTTCTGTAGCCTGCCTAAAATGCTGCTTCCGTAAATTTTCTCAATAGTGCTCGAAAAGAACATCTCCTTCGCTCCAGTGATTCCTATTTGACTTCCCAAAAGATTTCAATAATACTTGCATGTTGTTCGAACCTACCAGCAACAAATCTAACAGCCCACCTTTGAATTACTTCAATAGGGAGGAATGATGCCGGGATGTTACACTACTGGCCATTAAAGTTGCTACACCAAGAAGAAATGCAGATGATAAACGGCTATTCATTGGACAAATATATTATACTAGATCTGACATGCGATTACATTTTCACGCAATTTGGGTGCATAGATCCTGAGAAATCAGAACCGACAACAACCTCCTCTGGCCGTAATAACGGCCTTGATACGCCTGGGAATTGAGTAAGACAGAGATTGGGCGGCGTGTACAGGTACAGCTGCCCATGCAGCTTAAACGCGATACCACAGTTCATCAAGAGTAGTGACTGGCGCATTGTGACGAGCCAGTTGCTCGGCTTCCATTGACCAGACGTTTTCAATTGGTGAGAGATCTGGAGAATGTGCTGGCCAGGGCAGCAGTCGAACAATTTCTGTATCCAGAAGGGCCCGTACAGAACCTGCAACATGCGGTCGTGCATTATCCTGCTGAAATGTAGGGTTTCGCTGGGATCGAATGAAGGGTAGAGACACGGGCCGTAGCACATCTGAAATGTAACGTCCACTGTTCAAAGTGCCGTTAATACGAACAAGAGGTGACCGAGACGTGTAACCAATGGCACCCCATACCATCACGCCGGGTGGTACGCCACTATGGCGATGACGAATACACGCTTCCAATGTGCGTTCACCGCGATGTCGCCAAACACGGAAGCTACCACCATGATGCTGTAAACAGAACCTGGATTCATCCGGAAAAAAACGATGTTTTGCCATTCGTGCACACAGGTTCGTCGTTGAGTACACCATCGCAGGCGCTCCTGTCTGTGATGCAGCGTCAAGGGTAACCGCAGCCATGGTCTCCGAGCTGATAGTCCATGCTGCTGCAAGCGTCGTCGAACTGTTCGTGCAGATGGTTGTTGTCTTGCAAACGTCCCCATCTGTTGACTCAGGAATCGAGACGTGGCTGCACGATCCGTTACAGCCATGCGGATAAGATGCCTGTCATCTGGACTGCTAGTGATACGAGGCCGTTGGGATCCAGGACGGCGTTTCGTATTACCCTCTTGAATCCACCGATTCCATATTCTGCTAACAGTCATTGGATCTCGACCAACGCGGGCAGCAACGTCGCGATACGATAAACCGCCATGGCGATAGGCTACAATCCGACTTTTATCAAAGTCGGAAACGTGATGGTAGTCATTTGTCCTCCTTACACGAGGCATAACAACAACGTTTCACCAGGCAACGCCAGTCAACTGCTGTTTGTGTATGAGAAACCGGTTGGAAACTTTCCTCATGTCAGCACGTTGTAGGTGTCGCCACCAGCGCCAACCTTGTGTGAATGCTCTGAAAAGCTAATCATTTGCATATCACAGCATCTTCTTCCTGTCGGTTAAATTTCGCGTCTGTAGCACGTCATCCTCGTGGAATAGCAATTTTAATGGCCAGTAGTGTATTTGTAAACGATTATAGCACTAGTTGACACCGGACCTTCCCTCACGTGACTTGACTTGACATCTGCAGTGCTATGCGCTGTGGGAGCTAGAGGTGCGTGTCAGCATAGTGTGAGGCTGCAGCCACTCATCTATATGACAATGACCATTTCAAGATCAGTTCTAGATGCCCTCACTCATTATCACCTCCCCAGGCTAAAGTGCCATGCACATGGGCTGTAGTGACACCCACTGTCACCATCATTTAAGTAAATGAAGTGGCAGTGAAACAACCTACCAGACATACGTTTAGTAGTGCAATTACAATTTTATGCTTAGTTCCCAACAGACATAATGCGCAGTATGAAGTAAACAGCATAGCTCACTCTATAGTGGTTGTCTTCCCTAGCTTCGGTGTAACACTTTTATGTAATATGGATGGACACCAGGGTTTGATTAGCTGTGCACCTGGCATCAGGGTCCAGGATTGCCTGGACTGCAATTTGTAACTTTGAGCTCTGCTGTTAACTAGGTTTGTCTTATTATTGCGTATGTGACGACCCATCATTTACACTTTATGTATACACACTACTATCCTAACCCACCATGCCACTAATCTGATGTAGTTGTAATTTCGAGTCAAAGAGGTGGTATTGATTACAATAGACAACATTAGAACTCTGCTAAGCTGTTTCAGGCGATGTTATCACCTACATGAAGACTGCAGCGATGTTTCCCCATGTAGCATTCGAGAGTCGAATGTTCGGGAAATACACTGGTCTGCAAGACTTAAGGAAGAGATAGATAAAGTAGCATAACAAATTAACAACGCTGTGGAAATGGATGACAACATGGGAGCATGTCGACTGAGTTCTCTCAGTCGACACCGAAAGCTGGATGATTAGATACATGATGTGAGGTCAGTTCAATTATGGTGCCAATTGGGGCTGGCTCCACAACTCCAGGCAGTGCAAAGGACGTAAATACATAGTGTGTGCAAATCAGCAAGCAGTTACAGTGCACTGTGATGGTGTTCTTCATTACAACATGGTCCAGCAGAGTGTACCCAGGAGTTTGATACTGCTCACAGCATTGATGCACATGCATTGGGAGCATTCTGAACCAAAGGAATTACTGGCTTAAGGAGATGAGGTGGTCGACCATAGTCAGTTAAGGCAGCAGATTATCGCTACATTGTGCAACTAGCAAGAAGGGACCCATGTTAAATGACAGATTCATTTAACACGACTGCAAGGCACACAATGTCACGCTCCACAGTGGTACTGTGAATGTATGGGGATGGTCTCTTTGCCCAACGATCAGTACTTTGCGTTCTGTTGACATCCATACAGTGGCGGCACAATTTGCAGCGGTGCCAAGAGGACAGAGACTGGACCAGCGAGCAGTGAGGTCCCATGCTCTTCTCAGAAGAAAGCAGATTGTCTTAGCAGTGATTCTGGATGTACCATCACATGGTGAGAGATGGGGAATACTTAATGCACACAGAGGAATATTGTTGAACGTGATTATCTTGTTGGTACAAGTGTTGTGGTGTGTGGAGGCATAATGTTGCATGGATGTACTGAGCTCCAAATCTTAGAACATGGGACACTTACTGGTTATCATTATTGTGGCACTGCACTCCTTCCCCGTGTGCAACTGCAGCGCCGGCCGCGGTGATCTAGCGGTTCTAGGCGCTCAGTCCGGAACCGCTACGGTCGCAGGTTCGAATCCTGCCTCGGGCATGGATGTGTGTGATGTCCTTAGGTTAGTTATGTTTAAGTAGTTCTAAGTTCTAGGGGACTGATGACCACAGATGTTAAGTCCCATAGTGCTCAGAGCCATTTGAACCATTTTTGCAACTGCAGCAGTTGTTTCTATGTATGGTCCAAGTTTTTTCGAGCTGTGGTACTTGGCAGTGACACATCACGCGAAAGTTATTTTTGTCCTTATGTTCTGCACACCAGTGTAGTCTGCGGATAGCATGCTAACTGCAATGTGTCCATTATTTCCAGAATCCTGTCAGTTTTGATTCTTATTGATTTTTATTATTATTATTATTGATATTATTTTTAGAGAGATCAGTATATTAAGATCTGTGTATGCTAGCACTCTTAAATAGTTCACTGTTATCAAACGAAATTATCTTACACAGTAGAGCGCAAGGTACAGCGAATTTTACTGCAAATAATATAATTTTATCGTTTGTGGTATTGTATAGCTTTACGCAGAGAACTCTAAAAAAACTGCCTAATATCAATACATCTCTCTCTGACTGTGCCTGTTATACCCGCAGAATAAGTGGTTCATTGACAGCGATCTGGATGACTCTGGCCACAAGTTTGGGACCAAGACAAACAAGGAAGTTAACAACTGCCGCCTCTGGCAGAGAAGCGCCCCCAACATTTGTTCATCTCTGCTCTGTCGTATGAATACGCGGCACTGACTTGACTTCCAGAGTTCAGATTATATGTAGAAAAATCACTAATAGTGGGGTGGGGGTGGGGACCCGGGGGTGGAGGGGAGTGATGAGTACTGCATACTTAAATGTTGGGACGACTAGTTAAATGTAGCTTTACAGAGTGGTGCAGGCTAGCAGCTGCTAACATTATTGAGCGTTGTATAGCTACATGTGCTTGGAGAAAATTGTAGGCAACATGTATAACGTCGGGACACAGGTGTGCTTTAGGGTGAGGCTTTAAATGTGTGTTTTAAGATGAGCCGGGGCTAAATCTGCAGACCACTTCTTCAGAAATGGAAAAGCACCAGGAGTCAATTAACTGTGATGCGATGACTGCATGACCTGATGGGTTTCATGCGTGCTTTAGAGGGAATATTAAATGCTCCCAAGTTGCGTGTGCATTGGGAGAATCTGCAGCAAACCATGCAATGTAGGATGCATGTGTGCTTTATAGGGAAGTATTGAGGGGGAGCTCCCGAGACCATTTAACCGTTAGGCAATGACTATGAAATAGTCGTACACATGCATGCAGCGATTTTTACTACAAAGTTTATGAAATTTTATTGATTTTCCTCTGTATTTGCGCTGGTAACTCTCAAAACTATTCCCTGTATGTATACACAGAGCATTTTACAATAATTTTGCTATCACACGATGTGTGGGATAATTTCTCACAATTTTGTTACAACACGGCGATATGTAGGAAACTCTATTACAATTATTGCTGCAAGATGGTGATGAATGAGGTAACATGTCGTTATAAGGAGCGAAGTGTCGTGTAGACTTCTTTGCATGAGTGTACAAGTTAACAGTTATGTAATTGGGCCGGGGGGGGGGGGGGGGCAGAGTGGTCAATGACTGACCACAACGACGTTTTTGGGTTAAAACTCCCATTGTGTTGAGTATTTTACACTACTAGCCATTAAAATTGCTACACCAAGAAGAAATGCAGATGATAAACGGGTATTAACTGGACAAATATATTATACTAGAACTGACATGTGATAACATTTTCACGCAACTTGGGTGCATAGATCCTGAGAAATCAGTACCCAGAACAACCACCTCTGGCCGTAATAACGGCCTTGATACGCCTGGGCATTGAGTCAAACAGAGCTTGGATGACATGTACAGGTACACCTGCCCATGCAGCTTAAACGCGATACCACTGTTCATCAAGAGTAGTGACTGGCGTATTGTGACGAGCCAGTTGCTCGGCCACCATTGACCAGGCGTTTTCAGTTGGTGAGAGATCTGGAGAATGTGCTGGCCAGGGCAGCAGTCAAACATTTTCTGTGTCCAGAAAGGCCCGTACAGGACCTGCAACATACGGTCGTGCATTATCCTGCTGAAATGTAGGGTTTCGCAGGGATCGAATGAAGGGTAGAGCCACGGGTCGTAACAAATCTGAAATGTAACGTCCACTGTTCAAAGTGCCGTCAAAGCGAACAAGAGGTGACCGAAACGTGTGACCAATGGACCAATGGCACTCCACACCATCACGCCGGGTGATACGCCAGTATGGCCATGACGAATACACGCTTCCAAAGTGCGTTCACCGCGTTGTCGCCAAACATAGATGTGACCATCATGATGCTGTAAACAGAACCTGGATTCATCCGAAAAAATGACGTTTTGCCATTCGTGCACCCAGGTTCGTCGCTGAGTACACCATCGGAGGCGCTCCTCTCTGTGATGCAGCGTCAAGCGTGGTCTCTGAGCTGATAGTCCATGCTGCTGCAAACGTCGTCAAACTGTTCGTGCAGATGGTTGTTGTCTTGCAAACGTCCCCATCTGTTGACTCAGGGATCGAGACGCGGCTGCACGATCCGTTACAGCCATGCGGGTAAGATGCCTGTCATATCGACTGCTAGTGATACGAGGCCGTTGGGATCCAGCACGGCGTTCCGTATTACCCTCCTGAACCCACCGATTCCATATTCTGCTTAACAGTCATTGGATCTCGACCAACGCGTGCAGCAGTGTCGCGATACGATAAACTGCAATCTTGATAGGCTACACTCCGACCTTTAACAAAGTCGGAAACGTGATGGTACGCATTTGTCCTCCTCACACGAGTCATCACAACAACGTTTCACCAGGCAACGTCGGTCAACTGCTGTTTGTGTATGAGAAATCGGTTGGAAACTTCCCTCGTGTCAGCACGTTTTAGGTGTCGCCACCGTCGCCATCCTTGTGTGAATGCTCTGAAAAGCTAATCATTTGCATATCACAGCATCTTCTTCCTGTCGGTTAAATTTCGCGTCTGTAGTACCTCATCTTCGTGGTGTAGCAATTTTAATGGCCAGTAGTGTACTTAAGGTGTACACGAAATTTATTATAATGATTATTACTACAACTGATGACATGAAGAGGTTTTCGTTCACATTCATTGTTTAGTTAAAGTGATTATTATGACTGAATATGTATCAACACAACAGTCATGCTCAGCCAATCGCTAAACAGTATGGCAAGTGGAAAATTATGTTTCCATGGCACATTGATAGAATGTATAAAAAGATGAAACTGACAGATGGCGAAATAATAAATTTTCTTGAGAACTTGATTTCGGTGGGGAATTATCTGAAAGTTGAAGCAATGAATTTGAAGATGTTGTCATGTAACTTCCAGATCAAGTAATTTCTGACAGCATTTGGATGAAGATGAACAGGGTAAGTACTAACATTTATTACTGTTTGCAGATATTATTGAGTATATTAGTACGTCAACCATGGCAGACGAGTGGTTAGCGTGCTAGCTTCTGGTTCTGTTTTCATATTTTTATAGATATTAAAGCAACACGAAGGTGACTCAGGCCAGAAGCACAAATTTGTCACCCTGACAGAGAAATGGTGGTCCCGTTACGTATGAAATGGAAGACACAGTCTTACATAAATCAAAGGCGGAAGTCTGCTGCTAATATATTGAGAGCTCCAAAAGGATCTAAGCCTGGGATAAAAGCTGATACACCAGGTAAAGCTTTCTCACGTACTTTGATGATAACGTCTTGGATAATATTGTGATGTATACCATCCAAAAGCTAGGCATTCTTTGGGAATCATCTAAAGATGCTTTTGCGAAAAAAATCGAAAGCTTTTGAAAGGGAAGAATTTGTGTCAGCCATTGGAATTACTTTGAACTGTGAAGTCCACAGACAGAACAAGCACAGTTTATTTTATATATGTAGTAAAGAAAGTTTTCCGATGTACCGAGCTTCATATTTAGAGCACAGAGTAAGACTCTTACTAAAGTGCCTGCGTTTTGATTATGCTCGAAGAGAGAACGACATATTTGCTTCTATCAGGGGTACATGGAACATGATAGTAGGTTTCCTGAATTATACAGCCCTAGTGAATCAGTTATGGCAGATGAAGAACTTGTGACATTCCGAGGCCTACACCCATTCAGGCTATACATTCCAACAAAACCAGGGAAATATGGTATAGAAGTGAACGTGTTATGTGACTCAGATACTACATACTGCTTCTCAGGGCACTCCCTATGCTGGAAAGTACGTCAGGGAGAAGAACCACAACAGCGATCCTGAAATAATTAGAAAGTTGGTTGAAATGTCAACTAGAAACAATCAGTAAGAAACATTACCAAAGACAGAAGGCTCAATGCCGTTCAACTAACAGCTGGTATTTTAACAGAGAGAATAGCTTCAGTTGGTACTATTCGAACTGACAAACACAAGTATGCACAGAACACCGTCCTGTTTATCTAAAGAACAGCTATACGAGAGACAGTTCAGGTTGCCTTCAATGACGATGCTACTTTAGTCAGTTATGTGCCTAAAAAAGGGAAGCTGTTACAGTGTTGTCAGCCCAACATCACGACATGAATGTGACGGAAGAGAAGCCAGACATCATCCTATTCTACAATAGCAGAAAGTATGGAGTGGGTACACTCGACAAACGTATAAGAACGTACAGCCGCCGTCGAGCATCGCGGCGATGGCCAACGGCGGTGTTTTTCAACTTGATTAACATTGTAGCTTGCAAGGAATGGGGAAAGAGGGATGAAGTGTTCTCGAAGAAAGCAATACCTGAAAGATCTTGCTCTAGAACTTTGTGACCTTATCATGAAAAGACGTGCTCAAAATGCTGTGGAGCTACGTTGAATATACACAACAGCATTATTAACTCTTGGGTATGAGTGCAATCAACATCAAGGTGCTGAAAGCAGAGGAAACATCAGAGCTACGAGGGAAAGTTGAATAACCTGCCGAAGAAAGAACGCTGTTACTTACGTGCCAGGAGCAAAGACCGTAAGTACACGAAAGCTTGCACTTCTTGCAAGAAGTGTATCCTCACTGCACACACAAACAAATAAGAATTAGTTCGTATTGTGATATGTTCTGAGCGTGAATCCGAGCAACCCTTGTAATTGTGAAATTGATATAAATAAATGTAAAAATCATTATTTCTAATTTATTTGAACTTCAGTCGAAGGATTTTTTTATAAAATAAACACAGAAATCCTTACCCAGCATTAATTGTCAATATTTTAACTTCTAGTCTACCAGCGTTATGGAAGTACCTAAGTTGTAAAGTTTATTTTAGAGAGAGGCAGAGCAATAATGGGCAGTGGTCGTGGAGTCAGTCGCTGATTCTCCCCCCCCCCCCCCCCCCCCCCCCCCCCCCCCCCTCCCCCCCCCCCCCCGCTCCTACCACTCCACCCCCACCCCCACGCCACCTATTGGTGAATTAGTGTTGACCTGTGCAACAAAGAGCATTGGTCGCAACTGTTAACGTTATCGTTAGTTGATGACGCACATTTCTTGCAATACAAGACAAAGATAATGCCCTAGCATTAAATTATTGTAATGTTTTATTACGGTATATTAATAATTTTTACTTATGGACCGTCTGACAGCAACTGAATAAAACACAATTTTAGTGCCATACGCGTTTCGCCTTTATTTTCTGCAAGGCATCATCAGTGGCCTGGAATATGTACATATGTTAGCTATTTTATTTACATTTTTGTCATTGTGCCTATAGGTTATAAACAGTTCTGGTGTTTGGTATTTCCTATTAAGTAGTAATGTTTTGAACTGTACTTACAGGTTGTGTGGACAATTTCCTACATATTACGCTCCTGTTGTATTTTTGGTGTTGTTCTTCTTCTTATGAACGCCAATTTGCGGTTTTTTCCCCATTCCACAACACTATGCACTGAACGCTTGTTTTAAAGCAATGTTTTGGTTTCTGTTGCCGACTGTCAAATGTTTTTGCCAAAGATCGAATGTTATTGCCAAACTTATGAGTGTAACTATTGAGGTATCTGTGGCCTATTCGTGTATGCATTTGTGTGTGCGTTTGTGTATGTGTGTGTGTGTGTGTGTGTGTGTGTGTGTGTGTGTCTCCAGATGATGTGGGGAAGAGTTTTCTTTTTTTTATTATTTTTTGTTTTATGTTATCATTTCCTTTACTAAGTGTAGTAGGAAGCCTGTACTGATGTGTGTTTGTTCATTTATCACATGTTTGTTTTCTGCTATGGCTTTTTGGATGTGGAAGTTTTCTTGCATTTGTATAAGATGTTTGTCACGGTTGCTTATTCTCATTATTTTCATTTCTTGTTCCATGTTTGTAGGATGATGGTTGTAGTGTTTTAAATGCTCTGCAAATGTGGAATGGTTTGTTTCATACGTCCAACATCTGATATGTTCTTTGTATCTTGTTTGTAAATTCCTGCATGTCATGCCTATGTATACTGCATCACGACTTTGACATTCAAGTTTATATATTCCTGATTGTTGGAATTTGTCTCTCTTGGTAGCTGGCTGGCTTAGGTGTGATTGAAGGGTTTGCCCAGGCTTATATGCTATTTTGAAGCCCTGTCTCTTTAGGATGTTTGCAACTCTGTGTGTTAGTTTATGTGTGTAGGTCATGGTGTACCATCTGGTTCTTTTCTGTGTGGTGTTGTCATTGTGTGTGTTTGTTGAGTGTGTTTGTAAGTTTTCAGCTTGTGAGTTCTTTTGTATTGTGGAACTGTTGTGTTTGTTTTTTATTTGTGTTTTTATTTTTTGATTGAGCTTGTGTACCACATGTGTGTCATACCCGTTGTTCCTAGCTATTTGTATGATTGTACTCATTTGTTTGGTTGACTTTGAAAAGTAATTAAAAAATGGTTGATTGAAGGCGTAGCAAACCTCGCTTCCAACGTATCTCACAATGACACATAGACACCTAATCGTGAACCGACGGTGTAACCACGAATTCATTTCATGGATATGAGTACTTCTTTGCTGCCGATCAACGTCTCTGGCGCTCTTGTATCTGTTGCCCCATGCGCTGCGGTGCGGTCCGCGAGTTTAAAAGGACGAACGAGTGCTGCAGCGTGTCTTTTGGCTCTCTCTCTGAACATCGCCGAACGGTAACGGCCAAAATATTAGGAGTAGAAGTGGCATTTATGTGGCTGCTCCCCAGAAATTTAATGGAGCATTGAAATTCACATGTTTGTCAGCTTAAATGGGACACATCTCTCGAGGCGCTTTTGCTGGGTGCCGAAGTGTGGAGCATCACATATAAGAGGATTACGGCTTCTGGTTGGACATATGTGAAAAGCGGTGCGACGCGATTGCTGTTAGCCTATGACGGTTGTGTGCAATTTGAAAGCGAGCTGATACACATTGGGTCTGTACGCGCTCGTCATAGCGTGCGACTGCGTGCGTGTTTCTTGTCGCTGGTTTCCACATCAGTTATGTTGCAGTCGGGTGACGTCTCTCCCAACAGCATTAATTCATAATTGACATTGCTTTTATGCTTTATAATACGCTTTTTTATTTTATTTGTTGTTTGAAAGTGCTGACACGATTGTGCTAAAACGTGTGTGTGAGAGAGCTGGAACGACAATCCTGAGTGCATGATTTTTCTTTGTTAACAATATTATTGTGTGGCAGGTGCTTCAGCGTTTCGGTGGAGAACTTCTGTATGTAACAGTTTGGTAAACACGACCTTTGTGCACGAATGTTGTAATTAAATACATTGCTTATTATGATCTGATGTTTTCATGCAGGTATTTGAAGATTGTATTCCCTGCAGATAACGTTTTCTCTAAGGTGCCAGTATGTATGTGTGTGGGAGGAGGGGGGGGGGGTCTCCTGAGGGTGACCAGGGCCAGGGCCAGGCGCGAGACTTCAACTCTAGTTCTGCAGCATGAGGAATGCAGAACGAAAGCTTGGAGGTGAGTTAGTTGCACTCACCATCTTTGCCCTTTACCAGCAAGTAGTCATTCTCTCCATATGAATAACCCTTTAAATTGTACAGCTCACGTATAGGCGCAGTTTAACACTCAAAATACCAGCTGAACTTGAAACAGGGAAGGAATTACGTTTGACAAATAGTACCTGAAATATCAATTGATTTCCTGCCATTCTGTTTCCCATTCTACGTGCTTAGAACGATTCTTCAGTTGCTACCAAACTTTCAGTATTTATTCACACGCTTGTATATACAATAAATTAAGAACAAGTTTGCTTGTAGTTACCTTCACGTCCGCACAGCATGCAGCATTAGATTTTAACTTTAAATTTAATGTTTTTACCGTTTAGTTTCCAACCTGAATAACAGAACTGTCAACTGTTGGAGAAAGATGGTTAGTTGTGCATACTGCAACAAACTTTATGTGTATTCGTCCTTACTTTATGTGCAGGGTTATTCATAAGTACCTCAGGGTCCAAGTATGTCCGAAAACTATAAGACATAAAGAAAAATGAAACGATAAATGGATAAGGCATCTCTCCAAGTTTCCACTCGTAATAAGCGCCATGGCGTAGTTGCACCACGGACCGGGGTGTTAGAGCATATAGACAATTCATCAACTCTGAATTGTCGCATCGAATTAGTTCGCGCCTGCAGATAGGCAATTCAGCAAACAGATTTCCAAAGTAGGATGCTGCTGTACTTTCCTGGACAAATTCTGTCAGCGATTTCAATGAATTTACAGTAGCACAAACAGTGATCATATTGAGTATCTCTTGAGGAAAAACTTGGAAGTTCCTGCCATGCACTGATCTATCTCTTTTCTGTGTGTATAGTTTCCATGCAGTCATCGTCTGAGGTACAGGTACTTATGAACAACACGCTATTAATTCAACAAGACGTGTCATGTTAATTCTGTGGAACACCAAACAGCTTTAAGTGGAATATTTTGCTATGACTATTTCCCTTCAAGGTGCATGAGACAGACTGCTTAACACTACCTATGAGGGGCGTTCAAATAAGTAATGCAACATATATTTTTCTGAAAGCACGTTACGTTTGTTCAGGATTACAGTGCATCATATTATTCCCCATTCTTTTGACTAGAAAACCCTAATTTTCCACATGATCTCCGTTCAATGCGACGGCATTAATCCACCTTACTGGTAGGGCCTGTACTCCTCCATGGTAGCACTCCACTGGTCAACTCAGAGCTGACGTCTTGCTCCATCAATAACCTAGAACACCTACATGTTCCGTACGAAACTTAATTTCAGCTGTAAACTATGTTTCATAATTATTATTTAATTCCCTCCAGAACTAATCTGTTCATTCTGGCCATTAAAAGAAACACAGTCATTTTCAATTTCACAGGCTACAGAAAGATCTAGATAGAGAATATCTCGAGGCAATAAACTGTTTGTTTTTTGAAGATACTTGCGTTCGTTACTGATAGGATGCAATCTGGATTAGTAAAGTAACATCTTCGTAGTGGGTACACCATAATATCTAAGGCACAAACGAAACAGATTTCTCTCTCGTCGACATTCTTACTGTTATAACGTAATGTTACTATCAATAGAAACGTGTATAATATTACTAGGTTTCAAAATGGCTCTTAGCACTATGCGACTTAACTTGTGAGGTCATCAGTCGCCTAGAACTTAGAACTAATTAGACCTATTTAACCTAAGGACATCACACACATCCAAACCCGAGGCGGGATTCGAACCTGCGACCGTAGCGGTCGCTCGGTTCCAGACTGTAGCGCCTAGAACCGCACGGCCACTCCGGCCGGCAATTACTAGGGACTTGAAACAATTACATAGTAATTTGTGATGCCTGCTTTCAAAACTTTAGCCATAAATTCAACATCTGGCATTGGATGAACATTCCTCCCTCGATACCTGCCTAGTCTCACAACTGCCTGGAATCAAGGACAGTCGCAACATCTACTGCATTCCTCGTTCTCCACAATCACTTATGTAAAATTGTTGTTAAGGCACAGTATAATATAAATTTGAATTTTTAAGTGCAGTTTTATGTTTTATATTGTTTCAAATTAAGCCCATAAATATCAAATAAAAAGTCATAAGATTTAATCACAACCCACACATTATATAATACATTTTAAAGATAAATATAATACATTATACATATAAATATAATACATTATAAATATAATAACATATCAAAATAGCTACAAGTCGTGGAATATATTAACTTAGACCGAATATTCATTAGATAACAACATAAAGTATACTTGGTATAAATATTTAAGATTAATGCTTATATACTGATTTATGGATATCATCAAACATTATCCAGTGTTTGATGATATCCATAAATCAGGACATGAGCATTTAGCCTTACATTTTATCTAATGAATATTCGGTCTAACTTAATGTATTCCATGATATGTACCTATTTTGACACATTATTATATTTATGGTCACTCATAATGTGTGGATTATGATTATATCTGATGACTTTTTATTTGGTATTTATGGGCTTAATCTGAAACAATACAAAACATAAAACTGCACTTAAAAAATTCAAATTTATATTGTACTGTGCCTTAGAAAACAATTTCACATAAGTATTTTACTTACATTTTAGAAAATGGTAGCTTTAGAGAATATTTATAAATCAATTTCTCATTCCACGTCTTCAACAGTTGACCCATCACTGTTGACTGCTTCAAGGGACTGGAAATAATGTTTATTTGCCTTTGGAATGTAGTCCAAAATTGATTGTATATCTTTCAGTTTATTTTTATTGATTTTTAATCTTCTACTGTATTTTCCTGGAACACTGAATGGACTTAAGGCAGATTTTCGACCTTGGCGCCTAATATTCACTTCATTTTCGTCAGTGTCATCATAGTTGTGGGTAACTTCTAGAATGGATTCTGTTCCTCGTATCTGAAACTAGCTTCTAGTGAAAAAGAGACAAATATTTCTTTAATACTACACTTCAGACACTCCACATCCTTGAAGCCCTCTCTCTTCTTTTTCGTTACCACAAATGATGGTTTGGTGGATGACTCTGCAACAACATTGGCTCCGTCGTCAGACTCATAAATATTCTTGGCATGCATACCATGCTTCTCTATTCGACAAAAATCTCTGTCAGTTGGTAGCCTCATGTATCCTACCTGGCGAAACGAATGTGTAATGGTTTTGAATCTTTGGCCTTCTATGAAGGATATCTCTAATGCCACTACAGTCCAGTTCTTATTGTGGCCTTTGCAGTTGTCACTAATAATGTGGAAGTTCTGAGCTGATGGATTGGCAACTTCCAAATATTTAAAAATGCAGCTCCTCACCTTACCAGCCCTTCGTCTGGCTTGATCATCACTCCAAAGAAACATGTAATCAACGCCAGTAGAGCAGTCATGGATCGCGAAGTTGTAAGTCCAGATCTTCCTACAGTAGAAATCTACTCCTGCTGATAGCTCAGGTGCAGGTAAGGTCTACTGCAGGTCGATGCCAATAACACGAACGTTTCTGTCTTTCTTTGCTAGTTCACTTAGTTCTTTTGTTTTCTGTTGCCTGAATTCTGTTTTCTTGTAATGGACATTTCTTTCTACCTCAATTTTTTTGATTTCTTCTTCAGAAGCAAACATAGATTTTGCATCGTCTAACTGTCTTGCAAAAAGGATTCACACTTACCAAACCTGTCTGACTCTGGTAATTTAAAGGCAATATTGAACTCAGTGTCAAACATCTTTCTGAACTTTCCTTCTGAAACAACACTGACGTTCTCCTGCTTACAATAACGAAGGTAGAAATTTTTGTACATGACAGACACATTCATGTCACAGTCGTGATACTGCTTACTAAGATTTTCTGACCTACTATAATGGCTGGAATATTTTCGAATACTGTTCAGAAAACCTTTTACACCTTGTTTGCTGTCTTCTTTGTATGCGTGAGATTGGTTTGTGTGTTTACCTGTAACAAAATATAAAATAATACTTTCTAAACATGCAGTATTTATGGGATGGTAACTAACGACACAGACACTTCACCTCACTGATCTAGTTTTGGAGTAGAGCAGCCACTTTTGGGTTGTTTCTGTAGATTCCGAATTCTCCCGATATGACTCTGTACACTATAGATGTTAAAAAAATACAAACATCTATTAATACGCCTTTGCTACGAATTTGGTCCTGAAATGTAGCTCCCTTCCAGAAACTTCATGCTTTCTCTTTTTTGGGTGCATGAAGTAAACTGAAACCATTAATTACTCACATGAAAACTGCTTTGTTTAAATCATCTCATTATTATCAATAAATATTATATTAGAACACTTTGAGCTTAGCTTTCTTACCTTCTCTTTACTTCAGTCATTTTCATTATACCCACAAGGTATGCATTTTGGCCATTAAAATCAGCCAAATCCTAAAAATGTATCAATTTTTCCGAAATACTTCTTTGAACAAGAGCACGATTTTCCCAAGGATGTCGCCTTCTTTTTATATAAGATTTTATCTGATACCTAAGCTCTTCCTTCATTTCAGGTTTTGACATTTCCATTTCTTTTCTCCTTTTTGGACGTTTAGATGGAGTCACTTCATTTTCTTTGGTTTCTGGGGTAACCTGCAGAAGAAAATCAACATTGCCATATTTAACAGAGAGATAATCACAAGCTACAAAAAAGTAATATGAGTTTTCAAGTCTCTGTTTAGAGACTAATAGTTCATGTAATTTCTTGCTTCAGTCTATATATACACATATTTAATACAATTTAAGTATATTATTTCTGTTCAGTATTATTTTGCTATATCTGAATAAAGGTCACACACATTTTTGAAGACAAAGTTAACACACATTTTTGAAGACAAAGTTATAAGCCATTTGAGGTTATCTTCAAACAAGTAAATAAAAATATGCTGTACCAGTTCACACTCTGAATCTGATCCAGCGTTTCACATTTTCATGAAATTCCACTATCAGAAAAATCAGCATCTCTCTCTCTCTGTTAAAGCTTAAGTAATGCTTAAATCTTCAATTTCCTTACATGCAAACGAAAGCTGCTTCTTAACTCACGCCATTTTACTGTGGCTTGTGACTACCTCTCTAGAATTTTTGTGAATGGTAATGTATAGCAGATAATAAAACTGATTTATTATTACTTCTTTAGCCACCAGATTTCACCAGAAGACATGTAGATAGAGACAACTGTTGGTTAAAACATAAACACTGACAAAACTCTAAATTGCTTGGCGTGTGACTTGTGACTATCTGTGGCACAACCATTCACAAACAGGATGGTGAAAATAAAAGAGGTCAAAAGAACAGAGTACCAGGGTACAAACAAATACAACAGAGGAAAGGAAATATAGTACTAACCTGACTATAGCAGATATGAAAAGTGACCACCATTCATCTCTTTGCACTTTTAGGCTCTGGTCAGCATGTTACTGAAGGTGGATCGAAGCTGAAGTGCTGGAATTTCCTCATCTTATCCGAAATGATTTGCTGCAGTTCTTGAAGACTATGAGGGCTGTTGCAATACACCTTGGACTTGAGGGCTCCCTACATAAAGTAATCACGCACTGACAGATCAGGTGACCTGGGTGGCCAGCTAGGGCCTCGACCATACTGACGTCTGCTGACAACTCTGTCAGGTGAGAAGATTATTTAAATGTGATCCAAGGAACTGGTGTGGATCACGTGATGGGGGAACATGTGGTGTACCATTATGGGGTGTGGGTATATGCATACATTCACATTCAATCTTATCCATTTACCCGGGTCACTTTTTTGGCCCACCCTATATGTATATATGTAGGGTGAACATTTATGAAACCAGCAAACGGTAGAGGCGAATTTTTGACTGGAAATGGAGGAAAAAAGGTCTTATGAACATACGTCCAAATAGTGTGTGCAAAACAACAAATCATCCCAGAACACAGTATAGAGCTTCATCGCACCCACATCGAAACAGTTGCTCAAAGTGGCCTCCATGAGGTTGCAGCTGATAGGGATAGTAGCGTTTGTCATGCAGGACATATATAATCATACTTTGGCTTAAACCATGTTGGTGGTCCGCTAGGGTTCATCTCAATATCCTTTAGAACCCGACCCTCCAAATTAGGCTGGCATAGCCTTGCTGTCTGTCGAGTGTTTCTGTCTGCTTGACCATACACAAACACCATCACGGCTTGTTCCCGACATGAATCCTGGACCATTTTGCTGCTTACAGTGAGCTGCGTCAGTCACAGCGTGCAACATACAAGGAACACATGCAATGTGATCAGCGCAACTGCCATTAGTCATCACCATCTACCGTGGCAAGTTGGAACAGTGTTTCAGGTACCTTCATTCGGAAATAAATACTAATTCCAAGTTCTGTACAGCTTAAAAGATCGAAACACGAAAGATTAAACACTCTGAAATACTGCAATATTGCAAGTTCTTGCGTAATGTACAACTCAGTCTTAATGCTATGAGAAGTCCAGCCAGAGACAAATACCGAACATAATCTTTCAAGGCGTAGGTCATCAACAGAATTGCAGCTGGCACGTCTCTGATAAGCATGCGGAAATGAGTACAGGACTTAGTTGTTGTTGCTGTGTGGATAGCTTTATTGTGGTCTGGAGATTAGGAGATCATGTTACGTGACATGATGTGGTGAAATAGTATTACACCAATCGAGCGTTTAGTGGCCTGAAACAGTACTGGATGCGGATAATTTTTTCTGCACCAGGAGAAAATAAGAAATTTGAACAACCAGTAACAGCATCAAACTTTTGTGTCAAAATATTAGTCCTTACCAAAGGCACAAAACTTGTCCATGATTTGAGGTTGTAAACAGGTGTAGATATAGCCATAACTTTATGGAATTTGCGTTTCTCGTTTAATTGTTCCGCAGATAACTGGAAATTTATTAACCTTGATCTCAATGTCTTTGTCATAATCAAAACTAATATCACATTGTGTATAATTTAAGTGGGATACTTGTTCTAAATTTTTCTCATTTATTACTGTTTTCGATCTGACGGGATTTTTCCGTTTGAAAGTTGTGAAGGGGTAAAGTCATAAACGAGATTTAGAACCACATGCAGTGTTAGGGTAGAAACAGCAGACGATGTGAAAGTTGGGCGCTGGCCACTGGACTGTGTGCTCAGTAGCTTCGCAACCACCGCTGTGCTGGCAGAGTACATGTGCCGATGCTGGTGGAGCCTTCGGGGAAGTATTGAAGCCAATTTTGACAATTACGCCGTCGCCCCCAGCCCATAACAATCGGCGCGACTCAGTTAAGCTGACGTTACCGTGAAGTCAGCAACGGGGCAGCAGTGTTCAAGTACGAACAAACTCACGTATCATCTACAAACTGCCGGGCAGTAATTTGACGTCAAGCCTGTGCTATTCTGTGCAGCGCCGATGACGCAGATGCTTCTGCATTTGCTGGGACGCGAACTGCTGCCTAAGCAGTGAGGCACCTGGGAAGGCTCGCAGTTGGCTGCCATCCTCGGAGTACAACGTGGGGTCAAGCCTTCTCTGCCCTCACTGGGGTACCAGCGGAAGACCACTAGCCGCTGAGCCCTGGAGCAAAAGCAGCCTGACGTTCTCGCAGCAACAGTTAAACAAGGAGAGGCATTAGCGACTGCTGCAGTGGAGACACGCAGTCAGCATCTGCAGACCGTCCCAATGGGGAAAAGCTTTCATATTCCCCGTGCTGCCAATCAATGTTTGCAAAGAAGCCTCAATAAAGAAGTCATTTCAACCATCTTCTGAACCTTCTACGACGGCACCCCGTTATAATGGGTGTCAGAACGAGTGCTGAGGATGAAGATAAAAATGAAGATGGACAAACAGAAGACAGCAGCCAGAACAATGGGTCTTCTGCAGCAGGGACGTGCTACACAATAATTCAAGTGCCTAATTTGAAGTTTTGTTTGGTCTTGTATGGATGCTTTCCTATCCTTTCTTCTCTCTGTCATTTTTATTTTTGATATACTGCTACTTGGAGTGATAGTAGTATGAAGTATAGAGAGACAAGTTTCGGCTCAGGACGCTATTCACAGTTATTAAATCAAGTACCTGAGTTACAGGCAGAATTAGGGCAGCTAATGGAGGAAAGGAGGGATAGGTCACATCATAGGCCGCCTATCCTAGACACAAGTACCGCTACATTGGTAATGCCGTTTACAGGAAAATCAGGACATCTTTGTACTTTTTGATAATTTGGACACAGCCGCTAGAAGGGGGTATTGGTTTTGTTGAATGTAGCCAAACTGAAGCTAAATGGAGATGCTAGGATATGTGATGTGCGACGAAAATCGTTCACTGACTTCAGCGAACGGATGGTGGACAAATATGGAAGAAAGAGTATGTCGAGATACTACCGTGAGCAACATGGGGAAACAATAGTGTCTCGTAGGCAGTATTTGCAGAACTAATGTCAGTACATATGAGTTCACGGAAGGAGATAACAATAGAAAAAATATCCTGCAGGAAGCTGAGCAGAGATCTTTTGACGCGATTTTACTGAGTCAGAGCCGGAAATGTCGTGAAGAATTGAGACAGATTTCCCAAAGACTCCGAATGGAGCAGTAGAAACCTGGTAGCATTAGCCGAGATATATGTGGTCGCCAAGCGACAGGAAAAGAAGGTAACTTGTAATGCTATATAAAGACAAGTTGTAACGTTTTTACCAAAAAGCTAGAAAAGTTATTCACCAGTTTACTTCACATTTTTCTACTATATGCAAATAAACGTTCAGACGGACGTAGGCTATACGTTTTTTGAAGTACATGGTATACAAGTATGTACATAATAGATAAAAAGGGAAGGTTTTTTGCAAAAATATTGCAAAGTTCTTAAACAATTTACATCATATTTTAAACGATATTCTAATAAACGTTCAGAACTGCATATGTATGCCAGTAGGCATTATAGCGATATCCTCTTGTAACGCCGGAAATGCATATCCTCCTATTTCCATCTATTGTACTATAATTTTTTTTTCCTTATTTTGTTACCTGAAGATATGACATTTCCGTATCTTTATATATTGTAATTATTCTACTATATATATATATATATGCCAGTAGGCATTATAGCGATATCCTCTTGTAACGCCGGAAATGCATATCCTCCTATTTCCATCTATTGTACTATAATTTATTTTCCTTACTTTGTTACCTGAAGATATGACATTTCTGTATCTTTATATATTGTAATTATTCTACTATATATATATATATATATATATATATATATATATATATATATATATATATGTCGATGTATATTGGTTTGTTTTGTAAATATTATTTGTATTTTTACGCTGAGTCTGGCATAGGGAAAACTATGCTATCGAACGATTACATCGATAGGTCGGGTGGAGAACCAAAGTGTTTAGGATCTTTGGTATTGTTAACTCTGCCGCATGGAGCGCGGGCAGAGGAGTCTGGCTGGAGTAGGGTGGTGGAGCAGGTGTGTTGTGTGACGCTCCCGCGAGTTTGGCAGCATGTAATTGCGCTCGACTTGCTATGATAGTTTCTGACACGGTGTCGCGTACGGGAAGCATTAGCTGGCGCACATCAAGAGCCCGTTTCGCCTGGTGACCGTGTCGAGAAGAAGGCACACCGACATCAAGCTTCTGCAAGAGTGACGGCCAACAATGAGTGACTCCCGCCACCTCCCCGATCGACGACTGCAAACCTTCAATCAACCAACAAGGAAGACTAAAAGCATGTAAAGTTTTAGAACTGTATGGCAGACCTCAGCTTTTCAAACTGTTGCATTACAAAAATACAGCAACTTAGCATGAACCTTTGTTGCTCATTGTCCCAATTGCATTACCAAGCAGGGTCCCTTCCTTTTCTGGAATGAACCCGAGTGTCGTTGAAATTCGTACGCCAACATTAAAGTAATATCATTTCATTTCACTGCTTTAATTTCAAGTTCAGTTAAAGTATTCATAGCTGGCTACAATATTTAGATTACACAAGCAGAAATTAAGAGTGCGAGTTTTGTTACCATATTTTAGCTTACCTGTGACTGCAGCTCAGCTTGGTACGTACTAAATTTTACTATTGTTAATTGTTCAGAGAAGCATTTAATTCAAGTTCAAAGTTAAATCTCTTATTTCTAAATTGCGTAGATTCAAGTAGCTTTTTGAAATGATTGTTGAGGTAGCCCCAGATTAACCTTATTTCATTGAATTTCTTCAGAAACAAAGTTCACTATTAATTTCAGTCACTAAATTAACTTTCAATTTTCCGGTTTTATTAATTCTTTTGCTAAATTAAGTCAGAGTGTAGCGAAATTTATTAATTCTGACAAACATTCAGTTTCACACACAGCACGTGTCAACCTTCAGTTGCCACGCTTTTAGAGCTAATTATATGTGCATTAATCTTTCATTTTCAGTTATTATAGTAGTTGTCCATAGGACTGGCGACTGTAATTTTCCCCAAATCTCAAATATCTAATTAACGCCAATTAATTGTTAAAATAACGACCGCACATTTAGTTTCTTTATTAATTTTACCCTTTTCTCAAAATTAATTTTCACCAATTTCATTTGCATTTTTTCCTTTCATTTAGATGTAACCCTTTCCTCCCTCTTTACCGACAAATTAACTTCGGTGACGATTGCTTTTCCGAAATTTCCATTGGGTGCACGCGGTTTAATTTTTCACTGTCATTAAGGTCGATAAGTGAGGGGGAGGATACACTCTCCTGCAAATGTAGACTTTGTAGCAGAAATAAGTTGATAGGAGGAGCGTAAGATCTGTGTCCTTCAGGTGCAGTTACAAAAGACAAAAGAGGAGCTAGATACGTTGAAGAGGGTGAAGGACGCTGGGGAATGGGAACTGGCAGTTGGCAAGAAGGCAGCTAGGAGGAGGAGATATTCAGACAGTAGTACTTTTCTTATAACCAATAGATTTGACCAACTGTCAAAGTTTAGTGGCGAGGATCCTCTTGAAGCGGTAGGTGCAGGAAACATTCAGCATTTCTCAGCAGTTAGGGAGTCTAAGTCAGTTGCAAATTCTAACAGAAAGAAGAAGGTTCTGCTGCTAGGTAGTTCGCACGGGAGAGGTATGGGCCAGTGGTTGCAGGAAGTGTTGGAGAGTGAGTACGAGTTCACCAGTATTGTGAAGCCTAGTGCAAGGTTGTCTCAGGTGACTGTTAACATAGGGGAGTTACTTAGGAATTTTGCGAAAGAGGATCAGAGAGTTGGGAATACTCTTGGTAGGACAAGGAATATGATGTAGGTGGTGACTGGTAAAGATAGGAATAAATGAAGATCAGTGGTGAATGGTGCAAACCAGAAGAAAACAGCGAGGATGTTGTTCAACTGCACTGATGTACGCAACACCAATACTCTCAGTATGTCCTCAAATGTTTACTCACAGCCTGTGACACTATGAATGCCTGAGCGATAGCCGGGACCTGCTCGATTGCGGGATGTTCTACAAGCAGCGCCTCCTGACGCACCTCTCTGTCCAGAGCAAAGAGGACAATGAGTGTTGTGTACATAGTTCCGCGTAGTCAGCGCGTACACAACTTTCCCAATAGAGCGCACCCCGCTAAGCACAACAGCGCAGGCACAGCGCTCGTCCGTCTCCGCACTACGAGATGGCGCTGTCTTAGAGACGGACCAAATTCTGCTTCCGCCGGTCCGCGTATTAATATGTAACGCAGCCAATGAGATTGCTGCTAACTTAGAACCTTTTCTCCTCACGGATCACACTCGCGCAGTGATACCTGAACGCGCGAGGTATTATAACGAGTGTACAGACCTCCGATTAGTCAGTCTGCATTAGTCTGCGTTAGTCTGCAGTCAAGTTTCAGTCTGCTCCTAATAAGATTATCATATTCCTGTACATAGCCATGAAGATAAATGAATAGACACTTTGTCAAGTATCAGAGATATGTGAGAATAAGATTAACGTACCAAGACCAAAGGAACTTGAGATTGTCAATTGTAAACAGCATCCAGAATCAAGTTACGTAATGCCTATGATTTTTATTATTTTAATGAATGTGTGAAAATTAATCAAGTTCTGTTTAAAGTTGGTCACCGTCAATCTGCTACTCTAAGCGTGCAAGTGGCATTTCTATTGTCTGACCTAACGGCAGAAGATAAACACGCCACGATAAGATCACGAGACATATTGCTGACACTCGCCTACTTCGTTAGAGCGACAAGTCAAATAATCTGATGGTGTGTGTACCGAAGGTCTTACAGTACGCACACCACAATGACATTATGTATCAGAGTACTGGCGTAGGACTTTTGACAATGAGTGCAAATAAAGCCGCACTTTCCACTTACTGGCCCAGTTTCATTCGTCAGAAAGTCCATTTGGGGACCCACAATGTGGGTTTGCTTAAGCAACTCACGCATTTGAGAAATCATCAACACCGCAGCATCCGTTGAGGGAGCGAATCTCTGAAGCAAACTAAACGGGAACGCTGTGTCATGCTACTGAAAATACTACCCATAGGAGTCCTACTCTTCTTGGAACGATGAAAAACTGAGCATCATGGGTGAGTGTGCTGAGGGCAGTTAAGGACGAATTGGCAAACCAACTCTAACTGCGGCCGTTCTTGCTGTTCAAGCTGCTGCTGTTGTTGTAACAACTGAACCAACTCCGGATTCATTGTGGACGCACGCGAAACGAAACAAACTCACTGCCAAAACCTGTGGTACCTACAATTTTACTTCAGATGACAAAGTAGACAGTAAATACAATTGCAGTGATAGCACCGAAGTTTATGCATACACTTGGACAGAAACAGTATCATTCAAATTCGTCACAACACATGATAGAACTGAAGAGACTTCCTACACTATTCTTTCCCATCCTGAAGAGTGCAGATGAACTCCGGCGAGGGTGGGTGGGGCAGGAGGGGGGGGGGGGGGGCGAGTGAGTCGTAATGACATGCCGTTAGGATCAGAGCAAGCACTGTTGACGGTAAAGAATGCTTTTAGTTAGTTTCGTACATGATATATCGCAGCTCACTGAGGCACACACACGCCTTACTGTGTTGGCCGTAGCTCATGCGTCATGCTGATGAATGAGTGGCGGCTTCCACCCTGGATTCTGTGTAGGCGCCCTTTGATGCTGACAGAAGGCCCTTGACAGGGGCTGGTGGACTCTTGCGGCCGCAACTATGACGTCAGTGGCGTCTTACTTCCCCCAGTGGCACAGTGGCATACAGCCCTTGTGGCCCCATGGCTGGCTGTGTGTGGGCTTCGACTTGTCTTCTCTAAGAAGTTGGATGGCGGCTCATGATGAGCCACTTAAGCCCACTAGAAATTCAATGGTGGCGGTAGCAGGCACTGACCGCAGGTTCCTGGGCAGGGCTATGACACCAAGTCCCTTGCGGAAGTTACTGTTAGCGGTGGCAGGCACAGCCTAGGCTCGATCCAATGGCTGCTGCTGGCGATGCTCAGTCTTCTCTCTGCCCAGTGTGGCCCTTGGTGACACCGATGTACTGTTGGACTCTGGTAACAAGAGAATACCATGTGCCTCAAAATTCAGACATACGGTATATATACTGCTAGTTTTTGAGAATATTTTATCGTGGAGAGAGAAAAAGCGGTCTGGCTAAAATACTTTAAAATGGATTCAAAACAATTTTGACCAGAACAAAATATTTATTTGCAATGGTTTCCGTTTCAGTCAGAATCTGAATATCTTCAGAATGTTTATACTGAAATATAAATAGAGAATGGATTTAGAGGGAAGTCTGATAATTGTGTTAACATGCTAAATTATGCCAGCGGTAGCCAGTCAGGCATACAGGACAACAAACAGTTGTTACAATAAGGCATATAAAGAATAGCCAAAGAAAAGCTAACAACAACTGAAGAACTGTGTACATTACATTACACACTCATCTACCAGATAATTGTAACCACCTAACTAATAGCCGGAATGTCCACCTTTGGCGCGGATAACAGCGGCGACGCGTCATGGTATGGAAGCGATGAGGCCTTGGTAAGTGTCTGGAGGGAGCTGGAGTCACATTTGCACACACAGATCGCCTAATTCCCGTTAATTTCAGGGAGGGGGGGGGGGGGCGATTAGGACTTACTCCACGTTCAGTCACATTCCAGATGTGTTCGATGTGGTTCAGATCTGGCAAGTTGAGGGTCAGCACATCAACTGGAACTCGCTACTGTGTTCTCCATCACAATCCTGGCCCTGTGACATGGCGCCCTTATCTTGTTGAAAAATGCCACTGCTGTCGGAAAACATTATCGTCATCAAAGGGTGTACGTGGTCTGCAACCAGCGTACGATACTCCTTGGCCATCATGACGCCTTGCACGAGCCCCATTGAACCCATGAATGCCCACGTGAATGTTCCCCAAGGCATTAAAGGAGTTGCCACCAGCTTGTCTCCATCCTGCTGTATAGGTGACAAGGAGCTGTTCCCCAGGAAGACGGCGGATTCACGCCCTCCCATCGACTTGATGAGGAAGGTTTCGTGATTCATCAGACAATGTAATGCTCTGCCACTGCGCCAGCGTCCAGTGCCGATGGTCACGTAGCCATTTCAGTTATAGTTACCGTGGCCGTGTTGTTAACATTGGTATATGCATGGGTCGTCGGCTGCAGAGGCCCATAGTTAGGAGTTTTCGGTGTACTGTGTGTTCAGAGACACTTGTACTCTCCCAACGTTAGAGTCTGATGTTAATTCCGCCACAATTCGCTACCTGTCCTGTTTTACCAGTATGCCTATCCTACGACGTCCCACGTTTGTAATGAGGGGTGGCCACACAACCCCACGTCTGGACGTGGTTTCACTGAGGTTTCGCTACTTGTTGAACACACTCACCATAGCACTTCTCGAATACCCGACGGGTCGTAGAGTTTCTGAAATGCTCGTGGCAAGCCTTTGGGCCATCAGGTTTTGCCCTCGGTCAACCTCAGACAGATAGTGCGCCTTTCCCATTCTAGATGTGCAGGACGCTCATTGATACTACATGCACCGTGCGTGTATCTGACTAGCAGTCATCCATCGCTGGTGACGCTGCTGTTGCCTGGATGGTTTTATACCGATAGCAGATCGGTGGTCATAATTTTTTGGCTTCAGCGTATAAAATAACTTCTATAAACAGCATTTCGACAGTATGTGATGAAAGCATATATCGAAGAGATACCCAATAATGATCAGTTGTGACAACACCTGTAGCCATCTGTGGGGATTTGCAGAGAACTCGTAGATTGTATGCCAGCAAAGGTAGTGGGCAAGCGACGCCAATGGTTCCCATGGAGATGGTGTTGCCGTATCGATATGCGCCATCCAGCGGAAGATGATGTCAGAGCTGCGACAGCGACTGGATGTAAAATAACAGTCAGAAGGATCTGTTACGAGTAACTTAAAAACTCTTCACTTTGCATCTAAACTGATGTTACTTAACCGACTGGAAGTAATACAAATTTAAGCCTAATACAAAAATAAATCGTCGTCCTTACTCAGCCAGCAAATAGACTTTACAGAAAAATATTTCTATGATATTTTTGAAAAATTGCTATAGAATGTTCCTGCCCTTCTGTTCTTCCTTTTGTTTTTCCTTTTGTTTTATAGCTATTTCAATGGAATGTCTTCATGATTGTAAACAACTTTGTTCACTTGGCACCACATATGCACTGAAGCACCAAAGAAACTGGTATAGGCATGCGTATTCAAATACAGAGCTATAAAAACAGGCAGAATAGGGCGCTGCGGTCGGCAACGCCTATTTAGAACGAAAATCCACTGGCGCAGTTGTTAGATGCGTTACTGCCGCTGCAATGGCAGGTTATCAAGATTTAAGTGAATTTAAACGTGGTGTTGTAGTCGGCGCACGAGCGATGGGACACAGGATCTCAGAGGCAGCGATGAAGTGCGGATTTTCCCGTACGACCATTTCACGAGTGTACCCGAGTATCAAGAATCCGCTAAAACATCAAATCTCCGACATCGCGGCTTCCGGAAAAAGATGCTGCAAGAACAAGACCAAAAACGACTGAAGAGAATCGCTCAACGTGACAGAAATGAAACCCCTTCGCAAATTGCTGCAGATTTCAGTACTGGGACATCAACAAGTGTCAGCGTGCGAACCATTCAACGAAACATCATCGATATGAGCTTTCGGAGCCGAAGGCACACTCGTGTACCCGGGATGACTGTACGACATAAAGATTTACGCCTCGCCTGGGCCCGTCAACACCGACGTTGGATTGTTGATGGCTGGAATCATGTTTCCTGGTCGGACGCGTCTAGTTTCAAATTATATCGAACGGATGGCCATGAAAGGTGTGGAGACAACCTCATGAATCCATGGACCCTGCTTGTCAGCAGGAGACTGTTCAAGCTTGTGGAGGCTCTGCATTGGTGTGGAGCGTTTCAGATGGAGTGATATCGGACCCCTGATACGTCTAGATACGACTCTGACAGGTGGCACGTACTTAAGCATCCTGTCTGATCACTACATCAGTTCATCTATTGTGCGTTCCGACGAACTTTGGAAATTCCATCAGGACAATGCGACACCCTACACCTCCAGAATTGCTACAGAGTGGCTCCTGGAACATTCTTCTGAGTTTAAACAGCTCCGTTGGCCACCAAACTCCCCAGACATGAAATTATTGAACATATCTGGGGTGCCTTGCAACGTGCTCTTCAGAATAGATCTCCACCCACTTGTACTCTTACGACAGCTCTGCAGAATTCATGGTGTCAGTTCTCTCCAGCACTACTTCAGACATTAGTCGAGTCCATGCCACATCGTGTTGCGGCACTTCTGAGGAAACCTACACGATATGAGTCGGGTTTACTAGTTTCGTTGGCTCTTGAGCGTACAGTTGAAGCAAGGACGGCCAGTGAGTCCATCAGTATTGATACACACCAAACTGGAACTCTTGGCTTTACATTCGTAGGGTGTGGATAAGTTGAGAATTTGGGTCAGACAGGAGGTGTGCTAGGGTAGTTCGTGCAGTTGCGATGACCACTGTGTTAGCGCATCTGCCTAGTAAGCAGGAGACCTGGGTTCGAATATCGATCTGATACAAATTTTTAGCTTTCTCCATTAATTTAAATCAGTGCCCACTGACGTTTAATGTCCTCAGTTGCTTTGGGTCTTGATTAATAGTGGCTGCAGGATCACATTGGTGTTTGTTATTTCAGACTTGTCTGATAGAACAGACACCACATACATAATTCCGTTTTACATTTATGACTACATTGATGTGTCTTCGTGTTTTGTGTCGCAGTGTTACATTTAATTTTGTTCTTCCTTCTATTTTTTATAACTGTTTCCACGTACTGTCTTCATGATTGTAGGCAAATATGTTCACTGTATTTTAAACAATTGGGTGCTGTTTATTGACGACTACCTTACTAGGCCCCTGTTGTTTTTGACAGTTAATGTTGCAATGCCTCTGTTGATGTGGTAAATAGTAATAAACATGAAATTAAAGTTATTATTTGGAGAAATATTGAGATCGTGTTCTAGGTTTATTGAAGAACTTCCCTTCTGTTCGTTTTTATTCCTCTTTTTATTTCTCCAAATAATAAATTTAATTTCATTTTTATTGCTATTTTAAAGATTTTTTGTGACTATGAAGAGCTATATTCACATTATCTTTTAAATTTTGACTGCTTATGCGTTTGTTTTACATTTATGAGTACCTAGATGGATGTGTGATATTTCCGTATAGATGACATTATTTATGCCTATTTTATGGAATTTAATGGAATATTCATAACTGTAAAATACTACGTTCGCAGCAACTTTTACATTTTGACTGTTTATGTTTTCTGTTTCATGTTTTGACTACATCGATGTGTACGTTATTTTGTGTCGTCGTGTTCCATTGATGTATCTATTTTTCAACGCACTGGATAGTATGTACGCCTATTTTACTTGTTGGTTACTTGTTAACTGTCATTTGGAGAATCTGACATACATTGCGAAAGTTGTCTTACGTGCACACCAGCTGCAACAGCTAGTCACTGCCGTAGCTTCGAAGGCATCTTCTGTTCAAACGTGCACATCAACATCTCCACGCCGATTCCATGGTAGGTAACTGCTTCATTCGGGCGGTATTTTCACGATCTAGGAGCCGTCTGCAATACCTGACGTGCCTGCCTAAATGCCAGTACGTATTGAACATGGAGTCGCTGTCGAAGCTCTGAAATCATCTTCTCTGGATGGCGCATGCCGGTGCGTCAACGCCGTCTCCATGGGAACCATTGGCGTCGCTTACCCACTGTTTTTTATGGCATACGTTCTACGTGATTTCTGTAAATCCCCACCGATGGCTATCGGCGTTCTCACAACCGATCATTAATGGGTATCTCTTCTATATATGTTTTTATAGATATTGACGAAATGCTGTTTATAGCAGCCATTTTATGCAATGTAATGTTATTTCTTCAGTTGTTACAGCTTTTCAGTAACTATTCAGCATATACCTTATCGCAACAACAGTTTTTGTCCTGTATGTCTGAACGGCTATCGTTGACGTGGTACGGTATGTTACTGCCAGTATCAGACTTCCCTCTAAAACTATTCGGTATTTATATTTCAGTATAAATGGTCTGAAGCTGGTCACATTCCGACAGGAACCGGTAACCATTACAAGTAAATATTTTCTTGCGATCGAGACTGTTCTTAATCCATTTTAAAATATTTATGTTGCTCCGAGGAACTAAAACCTAGCCCCTCGTCACATCGCCCATAACAAGATATTTTCCCTGGTGCGGTGACATCGACCCGCCTGCTTCGCTAGTTACCAGTGCGCAGTGCAATTTTCCGACGAGCGTGGCTAGCCCCGTCTCGCAAACCCCTTACGTGTACGTTACTCTGACACACATTTCGCCACACTTGCAGTTGCCAGCCCGCGGCTGTTAATACAAAGCTTCACGGCGGTTCTCAGTATTTTAGATGACAACTGGATAGCCGCGTTACGATCTTCTTCCGGAGTAACGCTGTGCATTATGGGCTCCTTCCCAGGTAGGAACAGCGGAGGAAATCGAAAAAGTACAAAGAAGTACAGTTCTTTTTGTCTTATTGCAAAAGAGGGGAGAGAGTGGCATGGATGTGATACCTCAAGTGGTGGCTATCACTTAAAAAAAGGAGTTTTCGGTTGCAGTGAGATCTTTTCACGAAATTTCAACCTCCAACTTTGTCCACCCGAATCGGAAGTGTTTTGCTGACGTCCGACCATGTAGGAACAAATGATCATATTAATAAAATGAGAGAGCTCAAAGCTCGCACGGAAAGATTTAAGTGTTCGTTTTTCCAGCGCACTGTTCGAGACTGGAACAGTAGGGAAATAGTGCGAAAGTGGTTCGATGAACCACGTGTTAGGCACTTAATTGTGAATTGCAGAGTAGTCATGTAGATGTAGGCTACACTCAGGTGAACAAAAGTCATGGGATATTTCCTTTTGCCCGGCGTAGTGCAGCATCTCGACTTGCCACTGACTCAACAAATCGTTGGAAGTCTCCACCAGAGATAGTGAGCAATGCTGCCTCTATAGCAATGCATAATCGCGAAAGTGTTGCTGTTGTAGGATTTTGTGCAGGAACTGACCTCTCGATTATGTCCAGTAAATGAGGAATTGTACAGAACGTTCTCCAAACCAGTCGCGAACAATTGTGGCCCCATGACATCGCTCATTGTGATCTATAAAAATTCCACCTCTATTTGGGAAGATGAAGTCAATGAATGACTGATAATGGTCTCCAAGTGACCGAACGTAACCATTTCCGGTCAACGATCGGTTCAGTTCAGTGATCGGTTCACGTGGACCAGAGAACCCACTTCCATTGGATATAAACACAGTCGCATCGTTATGGAGCCACCATTAGCCTGCACAGTGCCTCGTTGACAACTTGGGTCCATGGCTTCGTTGGGTCTGCGCCACACTCGCACCCTACCATGAGAGCTTACCAATTGAAATTAGGGTTCATCGCCGGCCAGGGTGGCCGAGCGGCTCTAGGCGCTACAGTCTGGAACCGCGCGACCACTACGGTCGCAGGTTCGAATCCTGCCTCGGGCACGGATGTGTGTGTTGTCCTTAGGTTAGTTAGGTTTAAGTAGTTCTAAGTTCTAGGGGACTGATGACCTCAGAAGTTACGTCCCATAGTGCTCAGAGCCATTTTTTTTAGGGTTCATCTGACTAGGCCACGGTTTTCCAGTCGTTAGGGGTCCAACCGATATGGTCACAGCCGAGTATAGGCCCTGCAGACGACGTCGTGCTGTCAGCACAGGCAGTCGCGTAGGCCGTCCGCTGCCATAGCCCATTAACGCCAGATTCTGCCGCACAGTGCTAACGGATACGTTCGTCGTACGCCTCACATTTATTTCTGCAGCTATTTCATGCAATGTTGCTTGTCTGTTGATACTGACAACTCTACGCATACGCCGCGGTTTTCTGTCATTAAATGAAGGCCGTCGGCCACTGCGATCTCCTTGGTGGGAGCTAATGCCTGAAATTCGGTATTCTCGGGACACTCTTCACGCTGTAAAGCTCTAAATATTGAATTCTCTAATGATTTCCGAAATAGAATGTCTGATACTTCTAGCTTCAACTAACTTTCCGCGTTCAAAGTCTGTTAATTCCCGTCTTGCGGCCATAATTACGTCGGAAACCTTTTCACATGAATCACCTGAGTACAAGTGACAGCTCCACTTTTTTTTCCTTTATTGTGATTTTAAACACCTTATACAGAGGCGGGCTGTCAGCAGGAGAGTACGCCGCTCTTCAGCCTTGAGTTTGACAATAAGTATTACACAGAGGTGGCACAGAGAATACAGTCAAAACGGCGGGCAAAAAATGTAGACACTAAAAAACAAAAAAAACATGGAGCCGTTCACGCTGGACGAGAAACATCACTAACACTAGTTGACACGGCGCACATAACATGGATGATGGCGACGGCACACGTGAACGGTGGTGGCGTGACGGCGAACAAACACTAAACACAAACGAAGGCACACACACGAGACACTGATGGCGATGATCACCGGCGCGCGAATGTTCACTGAGCGTGTGCGAGTCCGGGGACCTGCCAAGAGAGGTGGAGGAGGAAGGGGAGTGGGAGAGGGAGAGGGGAGAGCAGAGCAGAAATGCCATGGGCAGGGGAGATAGGGGGAGGGAGGAAGGGGGAGGGGAAGCCCGAGGGAAGAAGGGAGGAGGGAGACAGCTCCGCGAATATACTGCTCTTTATACCTTGCCTACGTGATACTACCGCCATCTGTGTATGCTCATATTGCTATCCCACGTCTTTGTCACTTCTAATCGGCAAGTGGGACCTTCATGGAGCGCGGATGATGCAAGAGACAGCGGTTCGCGTGCTTGGTTAACAGTCTGCAGTACAACAATATGTCAAATGCTCTCCGGAAATCTAGGAATATGGAATCTTCCTGTGCCGTTTCATCCAAGGTTCGCAGGATATCACACAATAAAAGGACAAGCCGAGTTTTACTTGAGGAATGCTTTCTAAGTACGAGTTGATGTGCAGATAAGAGCTTTTTTCTCTTTTTCCTAATTCGTATTTAGAATGCACTCAAGTGTTCATCAGCAAACTGAAGTTAAGGATATTGGTCAGTAATTTTGGGGGTCCTTTCTTTCACTAATGTGATGTACAGGGTCACCTGGGTCTTTTTTACAGTCACTTGGGATTTTGCCCTGGGCGAGAGATTCACGATAAATGCAAGGTAAGTATGGAGCCAACGCTGAGGGGTAGTCTCTGTAAAACGTGTTGGGGATACCATCATGACTTGGCGACTTATTTAACCCAAATCAATTTTTTTGTGTTTATTACTTTTATTTTTTTGTTATGTTGAAAAATAATTATCCAAAGAAAAAATGCAGTTTTTATCTTTCAAGTTTAGGTACAACGTACGGTCCAAAATACTGTATGTAACGCTAATCACGATTGAGAGGAAAACATTCGTTTTTATGCAAAAGTTACATATTTTTGTACCGAAGGAAATAAATTGAACATGAATACAAATTATAAATCAAAAACAATAACAACAAATAAGTTGCTCGATAACCAGCAAAACATCCAACATACAGTCCCACATTACATTTCTCGCACTGGGTACATGCTAATGTAATTCAGTTTATTCCAACACATCGTCTTCTTGTGAGTTTCTGTATTTTCACAATCAGATGGCTCATTCTATCAAACTGGAGCTCATCTGCCACAGTACTGGAGTGCAGAATTTGTCTTGCTACTATGGCGACGTCGCATTTCTGCCATAATTTCTCTTCGGAAATTTACACGTGAGATTTTAATTCAATTTTTGGTATAGAGTATCCGGGCATTATGTAGAGTAGTATCCAGTAATCAATTGAAAAGAAGCCAATAGCATGTTCTGCTACAGATATTGATCCATTCAATGTTCCACACGCGTGCTTATTGTGTTCTGTCAGGATGGGGGGTTGAGGCATTTCAAGGTGTTTCCTTGACCACATAGAATATCTTTTAAGATCAGTTACTGGGATGTACATGTATCTGATGCAACAGGAACAACGGAGGTTCATCACATTTTTTCTAAGGGGGAGATTTTGGGGAATATGGTTTTCTCTCAAAGTACCAGTTCCCGAAGTAAAATTTACTGAAGTGCTCTTATTAGTGCTTAACGTTACTTTTATGTAAAACGGAAAATGAATCGCATGTCCCTGCGATCAAAATGATTTTGAATAAATTTCAATAAATGACGTGTGATTGTTGGTTTACTGAGGAAATAATTTTAGTTTCCGAACCTAAATGATAAAATATTTTAATTGTTATATTTACTCTGAATTCATGGTGTGATGAAATCCAGCATATAGAAAAAAATGTTTAAATTTCAGTATATGCATTATGAATGACGAACTGCAGCTGTCATTTAAACAGACGATTAATCTGCGTTTAAATATGCAACCAGTCGGTTCTTTGCCACCCACATCACAACCGCGTCTATCGACATTTGGTCCACGAAATAATGCTCCTGTAATATTTATCTGATGACGGACCTGCAGTTCCCCGAAAACTAGTTAATGGTATAATAATGCGTATCTAAGATCCAAAAAGTGACTGGTTGCATATTGAAACTTCCGGGCAGATTATAACTGTGTGCCGGAGCGAGACTTGAGTGTGCAGCTCGTGGTCGTGCGGTAGCGTTCTCGCTTTCCGCGCCCGGGTTTCCGGGTTCGATTCCCTGCGGGGTCAGGGATTTTCTCTGCCTCGTGATGACTGGGTGTTGTGTGATGTCCTTAGGTTAGTTAGGTTTAAGTAGTTCTAGGGGACTGATGACCATAGATGTTAAGTCCCATAGTGCTCAGAGCCATTTGAACCATTTTGAACCGAGACTTGAACTCCGGACCTGTGGCTATCGCGGGCAAGTGCTCTACCATCTAAGATACGTAAGCACGACTCATGATCCGTCCTCTCAGCTTCATTTCTGCCAGTATCTCGTCCCCAACCTTACAAACTTCAAAGAAGCTCTTTTGCGAACCTTGCGGAACTAGCACTCCTGGAAGAAAGGATATTGCGGAGACATGGCTTAGCCACAGCCTGGGGGATGTTTCCAGAATGAGATTTTCGCTCTGCAGCACAGTGTGCGTTGGGATGAAACCTCCTGAATGAGATTTTCACTCTGCAGCGGAGTGTGCGCTGATATGAAACTTCCTGGCAGATTAAAACTGTGTGCCCGACCGAGACTCGAACTCGGGACCCTTGCCTTTCGCGGGCAAGTGCTCTACCAACTGAGCTACCGAAGCACGACTCACGCCCGGTACTCACAGCTTTACTTCTGCCAGTACCTCGTCTCCTACCTTCCAAACTTTACCGTTTCATGAAACTTCCTGTCAGACTAAAACTGTATGCCGGACCGAGACTCGAACTCGGGACCTTTGCTTGGGTAGCTCAAATTGCAGACCACTTGCCTGCGAAAGGCAAACGTCCGGAGTTCGAATCTCGATCCGGCACACAGTTTTAATCTGCCAGGAAGTTTCACCTCAGCGCACACTCCGCTGCAGAGTGAAAATCTCGTTCTGGTTGCGTATTTATACCCAGATAAATCGCCAAATGTTTGAATTCAGTCGCCATTTGTTACCAGTAGTGTACTGCTTCTCACCATTACTAACACACTACTGAGAGAACAGATGTTCAACAATCCAAAACTAAGCATAACGTGATTTTAGAAGTTAATTGTTGACCAAAAGATGGAGTCCTGTCACTTGTGCCATTAATGTAACACCAGGCGCTGACGGATTACCTCCTTCAGCTGCTTTTCAACGCCGGGATGCTTATTTCTTTTTTCCCCGTACCGGAACTTGTCCTGTTTCAGTCTGCAGCCTAAGGACGCCACAGCGAGGTTGCCAGGGCGAGCAGGCTGGTTGAGAGTCGCGGCAGCGCTGCCGGAGTATTTTTGCTGCCGTTGTTCAACAGGTGCGGGGTTTGAACAGAAGCGTGCGCCAACAGGTGGGCCGGCGGACCACGGCGCTAATCGACCACCGTCCGACAGCGCGACGCGCCCCGTCCCGACCGAGGGCGACCTTCTACTCGTCGATCCTCATTACGCCGACTGCTCGCGACAAAATACGCAAATACTAATACTTCTGTTCTGAGGCAGCAGTCGACGCTAGAAATAACTTTTTTTTATATATTCGCGCGAAATTAGTGAAAAATGCATGTTATTCTCTTCACAAAAAAGCACCAACGCTGGAATTTCGTTCTCGTACTGATTTTGACTGTGTTTTCCGACTACATGCGGCGCAATTTGTGGTCACTTCCAATACATCAATGAATTTTTCGTTCATTCTAGTTAAGTACACTGACGAGCCAAAGGATTTCGGATATTTTTTGTCTATGTTTTCCGACTACATGCGGCGCAATTTGTGGTCACTTCCAATACATCAATGAATTTTTCGTCAGTTCTGGTTAAGAACACTGACGAGCCAAAGGATTTCGGATATATGATGTTTTACCGGATTCGTGATAGTCATAGTACACTCATGAAATGGTCGTACGGGACAATCACCTCTTCATCGCTGCCTCGGAGGTGCTGTGTCCCATCGCTCGTGCGCCGACTATAACACGACATTCAAACTCACTTGAATCTTGATAACCTAACATTGTGGCAGCAGTAACCGATCTGACAGCTGCGCCAGACACTTGTTTTATACAAGCGTTGCCGACCGCTGCACTGTATTCTGACTGTTAACATATGTCTAGCCGGCCGCGGTGGTCTCGCGGTTCTAGGCGCGCAGTCCGGAACCGTGCGACTGCTACGGTCGCAGGTTCGAATCCTGCCTCCGGCATGGATGTGTGTGATGTCCTTAGGTTAGTTAGGTTTAAGTAGTTCTAAGTTCTAGGGGACTGATGATCACAGCAGTTGAGTCCCACAGTGCTCAGAGCCATTTGAACCATTTTTGAACATATGTCTATATTTGAGTAGTCATGTCTGCACCATTTTCTTTGGCACCTCAGCATAGAAATGCGCATTGAAATCTACCAATAAACATCATGGACAAAATACACGGCGCAACACAATTAAACGACCACTTTTTCGCAACCTACGGAGTAGTCATCGATTAAAACAGAAGTTCCCTAGAACTTAGAACTACTTAAATCTAACTAACTTAAGGACATCACACACATCCATGCCCAAAGCAGGATTCGAACCTGCGACCGTAGCGGTCGCGTGGTGCAGCGTAAGTTAGTTTAAGTTAGATTAAGTAGCGTGTAAGCTTAGGGACCGATGACCTAAGCAGTTTGGTCCCATAAGACCTTACCTCAAATTTCCAAAAAATTTCCAAGATAGTGTTGTAGGTCCATATCTATATAAACGATTTAGGAGACAATCTGAGCAGCCATTTTAGGTTGCTTGCAGATGATGCTGTCGTTTATAGTCTAGTAAAGTCATCAGAAGATCAAAACAAATTGCAAAACGGTTTAGAAAAGTTATGTGTATTGTGAGAAAATTGGCAATTGTCCCTAAATAATGAAAAGAGTGAGGTCATCCACATGAGTGCTAAAAGGTTACACGATAAATCAATCAAATATAAAGGCCATAAATTCAACTAAATACGTAGGAATTACAATAACGAACAATTTAAATTAGAAAGAACACAAAGAAAATGTTGTGGGCAAGGCGAAATAAAAACAGATTTATTGGCAGAACGCTTCGAAGGTGCAGGATATCTACTAAAGAGACTGCCTACACCACGCTTGTCCGACATCTTCTGGAGTATTGCTGCGAGGTGTGGGATCCTTATCAGTTAGAATTAACGGAGAACATCGAGAAAGTTCAAAGAAGAGCAGCAAGTTTTATGTTACTGAGAAATAGAGAATGTTACTGACATGATACAGGATTTTGGGTGAAAATCCTTAAAACAAAGGCGTTTGTCGTTGCGGCAGGATCTTCTCACGAAATTTCAGTCACCAACTTTCTGCTCCGAATGCGAAAATATTTTGCTGACGCCGAACAACGTAGGGAAAGAGACGATCATCATAATAAAATAAGGGAAATCAGAGCTCGATAAGGGAAATCAGAGCTCGCACGGAAATATATAGGTATTCGTTTTTTCCGCCCTGTTCCAGAGTGGCATAGTAGAAAATTATAGTGAAGGTGGTTCGATGAAGCCTCTGGCAGGCATTTAAACGTGATTTGCAGCGTATCCATGTAGATGTAGATGTAGATATAGTCGTAGATGCCTGCAGGCCACTGGCTTTGGATGGGCGTCAAGTGGTTAGCAGACTACAAGCATATCGGACTACTTCGGAAGTTTTGACTTTGAAGGCACATTTTTAAAGTTCTCAATAACTGTGGGCGGGTGCCACACGCATGTGTCAGTGTCGAAGTTCTCTGTGATCACGCCACAGGAGGATAGGAAACACTATCGCTGAAAAAGCATGAGCACCATTTTCTACTTCGGATCATTTTCAAATTTCGTCAGATGGTTCTGAATGGTCCCCAGTTGTTCCAACTATACACGAGAGCAAAAATTGCTGTCGCGCTGTGCTCCAAACGGGTGCGATCACATTCGATGGAGATGCAGCCGGACAATGTCCTTAGAGAAGGGTTGACACTTCCGAGGGTATCAGCAGTGTCAAAGGTTGTGAAGAACGCCTTGCGTTGCTCATTGCACAACAAACTGATGTTTTCGACCGAAAAGTGTGTGGGAATCAACTCCCCAGGGAAGGGGATGATTTCACTGACGCCATTTATGCCACCCCCTGCGGTCTTTTCGTGCCGATTTTATGCGGCAGTGTGTCTGAAACGTTTTCCTCGTCAACCTATCAGAATACCGCTTGATTTCAACACTGGCTGTCGCGGTTGAGGCCTCCATCGCAGAGAAGAGGCGAAATGTGGGTAAGAGGGGGTATGTCGACCTTCTCATCCTGTGACGCGTCCACGATGGCATTCTGAGGAATTATGGTGAAATTTGGTGCCGATGTGACATCATTAACCGGTTACGTGTCACATGAACTTCTGAGCTGTAACCTGTTTTTTCGCATATGTCGACACCTTGCTGTTTGAAGCCACGTCGTGCTTGAGGGTGACGTCGCAGTGCGCCACGTTTTTGTACCATTACAGAGGAAAGTTGTAGGCACTTTTGAGCGTCTCAGCAGGATTCAGTTACAGGGTTTCGAAAAAGTGACCCTTTAATTGTGTAGTGCAGTGTAATTAGCCAGCTCCAGTAGAAAACCCACTACTTTCGTGGAACCAGCCGGCCCCTGTGGCCGAGCGGTTCTAGGCGCTTCTGTCCGGAACCACGCTGCTGCTACGGTCGCAGGTTCGAATCCTGCCTCGGACATGGATGTGTGTGTTGTCCTTTGGTTAGTTAGGTTTAAGTAGTTCCAAGTCTAGGGGACTGATGACCTCAGATTTTAAGTCCTATAGTGCTTAGAGCCGTTTGAACTTCCGTGGAACCCTGTTTCTGTATTCAATAATGGCCTCAGTTTGGCGATGAGCAGAGTCCACAAATTTCTTCAGGTGGCCAATATTCAGATGAACCCATTCATTGATGATTCCATCCACTAGGCAGGGAAGTCAACTGCTGCAGTTCATCTCCTGTTGCAGATCCAGTTATCTCCCATAGGACTACTCCGTTCAGTGACAGCAGCGATTGCTGTCTGGTTTGAAACCGACTGCCATTGACAAGATGTGGCACTTGTACCTGGTCCCTGTCGGTTAGCGTTTCTTCACGATCACTGTTTATACAGTTTGTTACCAAACACACATCGTTTATGGTAGATATGTTCGTCAGTCTACGTTGATACATTAAAAAATCAGACAACTTCATTTATGGTGTGGTCATGGGTACGTCAAACACGATTGCTCCTTTCCGCCTCCTGTCACTGCGATCCATCTCATTACCCTGATTCCATACACCCATCTAGCGTACATACACAATTTCATTGTCATGACTATGTGGACGGCGCAGGCTAGCATGAGCGCATGGTACCAATTTTACACGATGTTGGGGAGTCCAAAGCGACCAGTGCACTCGTTTATGAGGGTTACTAACGTGTTATCACGTGAGCATATTCATATTCAGCATAAGTCACCGAATTTTTTTTTTTTGACAAGACATCCATCCATGAAGCTACCTGGCAATTATTTACAGATTACAGCTTTACTGCGCATAGCGACCAAATCACGCAGAAATGAAATTAAAACTCGAATAAAACCAACTGTTTCAAAAGTCAGAGAGGAAAGCCAACTAAAATAACGATATTTTCTTTCGGCCAGTTAACTGTGTGTACGCTTAAATTAGCAGCGGTAATTTGTAATGAGCGAGATATAAGTGCATCTATATCTATATCTCCATTCTGAAAGCCACATTACGGAATGTAGCGGAGGGCATTCCTAGTACCACTATCTTTATCATTTGCACTGTCATACCGCGAAACGTGTGTGTGTGTGTGTGTGTGTGTTGTGGATGGGTGGGAAGGGGAGGGGTGTATGTTGCCGAACTCTTTCTGGAACTTACGCCCTCGGAATTTCAACAGTAGACCTCTCCCTGATGTACAAATTCTATCTTGTAGGGTCTGTCACTTTAGCAATAGCGAACACATTTAAGTGGCATCTCGTTCCTAAAAGACGTGGTTGATCAATTTCCATACATGTTGTCTTCTTTGTTTTTTTGGCCTCTTTTCTCCGCAGTTGCAAATACACAAACTGTATAGGTTAATTTCCGTATTTAGCAACTGTAATAAAAGTTTCGTTTTATTTGAAAGCATCTTCAGTGGTCAGGGCTTTATTGTTGTTTGTTCCATTCTTCTTCGTCTTCCACGCGTAAGTGTGTGTGTGAAATCTTATGGGACTTAACTGCTAAGGTCATCAGTCCCTAAGCTTACACACTACTTAACCTAAATTATCCTAAGGACAAACACACACACCCATGCCCGAGGGAGGACTCGAACCTCCGCCGGGACCAGCCGCACAGTCCATGACTGCAGCGCCTTAGACCGCACGCGTAAGTGTTGAGTTTTTGCATTCGCACTCAGCACTTGCAGTGCAGTTAACAGAGTTACAGTTCTGAATACTAATATCTCCTCATTTTGCGTGTTTTGTTTTGCTGTTGTCAATATAACACGCAAAATGACGAGATGATGGTGCACAGAAGCGTAAACCTGTCAAGTGCAGTGAAAGTGCCGCGTGCAAATGCAAATAACCAACGCATACATTTGGAAGACAAAGAAGAATGGAATAAAGAAAAAAAAAACCTGACCACTGAAGATGCTTTCAAATAAAGCAAAATGCATCTGATCCTGTTGTTGTTGTTGTTGTTGTAGTCTTCAGTCCCGAGACTGGTTTGATGCAGCTCTCCATGCTACTCTATCCTGTGCAAGCTTTTTCATCTCCCAGTACCTACTGCAACCCACATCCTTCTGAATCTGCTTAGTGTATTCATCTCTTGGTCTCCCTCTACGATTTTTACCCTCCACGCTGCCCTCCAATACTAAATTGGTGATCCCTTGATGCCTCAGAACATGTCCTACCAACCGATCCCTTCTTCTGGTCAAGTTGTGCCACAAACTTCTCTTCTCCCCAATCCTATTCAATACTTCCTCATTAGTTATGTGATCTATCCATCTAATCTTCAGCATTCTTCTGTAGCACCACATTTCGAAAGCTTCTATTCTCTTCTTGTCCAAACTATTTATCGTCCATGTTTCACTTCCATACATGGCTACACTCCATACGAATACTTTCAGAAATGACTTCCTGACACTTAAATCTATACTCGATGTTAACAAATTTCTCTTCTCCAGAAACGCTTTCCTTGCCATTGCCAGCCTACATTTTATATCCTCTCTACTTCGACCATCATCAGTTATTTTGCTCCCCAAATAGCAAAACTCCTTTACTACTTTAAGTGCCTCATTTCCTAATCTAATTCCCTCAGCATCACCCGACTTAACTAGACTACATTCCATTATCCTTGTTTTGCTTTTGCTGATGTTCATCTTATATCCTCCCTTCAAGACACCATCCATTCCATTCAACTGCTCTTCCAAGTCCTTTGCTGTCTCTGACAGAATTACAATGTCATCGGCGAACCTCAAAGTTTTTATTTCTTCTCCATGAATTTTAATACCTACTCCGAATTTTTCTTTTGTTTCCTTTACTGCTTGCTCAATATACAGATTGAACAACATCGGGGAGAGGCTACAACCCTGTCTTACTCCCTTCCCAACCACTGCTTCCCTTTCATGTCCCTCGACTCTTATAACTGCCATCTGGTTTCTGTACAAATTGTAAATAGCCTTTCGCTCCCTGTATTTTACCCCTGCCACCTTTAGAATTTGAAAGAGAGTATTCCAGTCAACACTGTCAAAAGCTTTCTCTAAGTCTACAAATGCTAGAAACGTAGGTTTGCCTTTCCTTAATCTTTCTTCTAAGATAAGTCGTAAGGTCAGTATTGCCTCACGTGTTCCAGTGTTTCTACGGAATCCAAACTGATCTTCCCCGAGGTTGGCTTCTACTAGTTTTTCCATTCGTCTGTAAAGAATTCGTGTTAGTATTTTGCAGCTGTGACTTATTAAGCTGATAGTTCGGTAATTTTCACATCTGTCAACACCTGCTTTCTTTGGGATTGGAATTATTATATTCTTCTTGAAGTCTGAGGGTATTTCGCCTGTTTCATACATCTTGCTCACCAGATGGTAGAGTTTTGTCAGGACTGGCTCTCCCACGGCCGTCAGTAGTTCCAATGGAATATTGTCTACTCCGGGGGCCTTGTTTCGACTCAGGTCTTTCAGTGCTCTGTCAAACTCTTCACGCAGTATCATATCTCCCATTTCATCTTCATCTACATCCTCTTCCATTTCCATAATATTGTCCTCAAGTACATCGCCCTTGTATAGACCCTCTATATACTCCTTCCACCTTTCTGCTTTCCCTTCTTTGCTTAGAACTGGGTTTCCATCTGAGCTCTTGATATTCATACAAGTTGTTCTCTTATCTCCAAAGGTCTCTTTTATTTTCCTGTAGGCGGTATCTATCTTACCCCTAGTGAGATAGGCCTCTACATCCTTACATTTGTCCTCTAGCCATCCCTGCTTAGCCATTTTGCACTTCCTGTCGATCTCATTTTTGAGACGTTTGTATTCCTTTTTGCCTGTTTCACTTACTGCATTTTTATATTTTCTCCTTTCATCAATTAAATTCAATATTTCTTCTGTTACCCAAGGATTTCTACTAGCCCTCGTCTTTTTACCTACTTGATCCTCTGCTGCCTTCACTACTTCATCCCTCAAAGCTACCCATTCTTCTTCTACTATATTTATTTCCCCCATTCCTGTCAATTGCTCCCTTATGCTCTCCCTGAATCTCTGTACAACCTCTGGTTCTTTTAGTTTATCCAGGTCCCATCTCCTTAAATTCCCACCTTTTTGCAGTTTCTTCAGTTTTAATCTACAGGTCATAACCAATAGATTGTGGTCAGAGTCCACATCTGCCCCTGGAAATGTCTTACAATTCAAAACCTGGTTCCTAAATCTCTGTCTTAGCGTTATATAATCTATCTGATACCTTTTAGTATCTCCAGGGTTCTTCCATGTATACAACCTTCTTTCATGATTCTTAAACCAAGTGTTAGTTATGATTATGTTGTGCTCTGTGCAAAATTCGACCAGGCGGCTTCCTCTTTCATTTCTGTCCCCCAATCCATATTCACCTACTATGTTTCCTTCTCTCCCTTTTCCTACACTCGAATTCCAGTCACCCATGACTATTAAATTTTCGTCTCCCTTCACAATCTGAATAATTTCTTTTATTTCATCATACATTTCTTCAATTTCTTCGTCATCTGCAGAGCTAGTTGGCATATAAACTTGTACTACTGTAGTAGGCGTGGCTTCGTATCTATCTTGGCCACAATAATGCGTTCACTATGCTGTTTGTAGTAGCTTACCCGCATTCCTATTTTCCTATTCATTATTAAACCTACTCCTGCATTACTCCTATTTGATTTTGTGTTTATAACCCTGTAGTCACCTGACCAGAAGTCTTGTTCCTCCTGCCACCGAACTTCACTAATTCCCACTATATCTAACTTCAACCTATCCATTTCCCTTTTTAAATTTTCTAACCTACCTGCCCGATTAAGGGATCTGACATTCCACGTTCCGATCCGTAGAACGCCAGTTTTCTTTCTCCTGATAACGACATCCTCTTGAGTAGTCCCCGCCCGGAGATCCGAATGGGGGACTATTTTACCTCCGGAATATTTTACCCAAGAGAACGCCATCATCATGTAATCATACAGTAAAGCTGCATGCCCTCGGGAAAAATTACGGCTGTAGTTTCCCCTTGCTTTCAGCCGTTCGCAGTACCAGCACAGCAAGGCCGTTTTGGTTATTGTTACAAGGCCAGATCAGTCAATCATCCAGACTGTTGCCCTTGCAACTACTGAAAAGGCTGCTGCCCCTCCTCAGGAACCACACGTTTGTCTGGCCTCTCAACAGATACCCCTCCGTTTTGGTTGCACCTACGGTACGGCTATCTGTATCGCTGAGGCACGCAAGCCTCCCCACCAGCGGCAAGGTCCATGGTTCATGGATCATGATCTTAATAAGACTTTTATTACCATTGCTAAAGACAACAATTAATCTATACAACTTGATCATTTTCTTTCCCTAATAGAAAATATTACCTTGTGGTTTGTGCTTCAAGATGGATCTAATAATACAGTAACCACGGAGGTATAATAAGGGCAGACGGCGCTGCAGACTTACGCTGTATTATCTCGTTTTGAAGCCGGCGCCGCCATGTTAGATGCCCCAAAATACTAGCAGACGACTATTTACGGTTGCTTCTTGTTCTTAATTTCAGTTTTGCTCAAGAAACAATTGTTTTAAATAGAAAATATTTCAGTTCTTTCGTGAATAACATAGCGTCACGAACGCATTTTCAGACATTTTTCTGGTCTTAAGTGCATATTTGATGCAGTAATACGACGTATTTCAACTTGTTAATGTAAATTTGTTTTTTTAGACGTATTGATGTGAGAAATCTGCTTTCGGAATGTAGCATTTTCCTTAATGCGGACTGACTGAACTGATGTTAGGTCTATGTTCTCTTTCTGAAAATACGGGGAACATATATTGCTATGTTTGATCGGTTTCCAATCTTTCCTTCTCACAGTGTTCGCCCAGAGAGCTTGTCGAGTTGGCTTGATACTCGTAGGAAATCCAGCCAAATGACAAAATAAAACCACTGAAGCAAAAATAGACAGCTCAACCAAAATTCATGTGTATAAAAAAATATCGCTTGAACGAGTCCACTTGCGAATGAAATGGGATTCCTTTACGCTTTAGACTATAACCACAATGATCAGTACACATGTAAATGATGCAAGCTGTCATTTTTCACGAGAAGTCAATACTTGGGCAACTAACATGGCGGACGTAGGCTTCAAGTTTGTGACATCAAGACAACTCCCTTTGTTATATCTCCATGAAAAAAAAACCCTCTAACCTTTGTGGGAAGAGAGATTCCGCTGAAAGAGTGAGAGCGCACATTTTCTGGTTATGGTTTTTCTTTGTGAACCACGGACAATTTATAGTTTGCATAGTATATTTGCAAAATTTTCGGGTGACAAATCAATACAAGTAGTATTAATTTCATGAAACTGAACATTATCTATTGAGCACTTTCTCTAGAATTCACAAATATTTTCATTTAAGTTGCACGAAAGATTAGTAACAAGGTTGACCGATTTGAACTACTACGCACTCATAATCAGAGCTATTCAACCTGTCAGAGTACTGTTCACTAAATACAAAAAGACCGATCAAAGTTGTTACCAACTCTCCTATTAAGGTAGCTTTGAAAAAACGTTATTTTGGATGTAAGAAAAAAATATATTACTCGAACACAATTACTGCTTCCGACTACGGTGTGCGTACTCAAAGTGCTCTGAGCGAAAAACACAATTTTACGATACAGACGCTAAATAAATAGAAACCATTTTTACGTCAAGTGTGCTGCACCACTGTCACACACATGTTTTGTACGTATACGTCCTCCATCTAGTGGATGCAGCTTAAATGTATTCATGATAAATAACGGTTCTGTGTGTGCGAATTTGTTGGTATTCTGTAGAGCTGTGTCGAAGTAAAAACTGAAAACAAGGTCGTTACAGATTGTGAATTTCAGTCTAACGTCATCCTGCTCTCACCCTTGCGTACGCAGCCTGGTTCTTTTTTCATTAATAATCTCGCAGCGTTTCGCAACACGGAGAGAAATTGGTACAGAAACTTACGACGGTTGTAATTGCTTATTTCGATGAAACCTTCCCCATTCAAACGTTACCACTGTATCCTCGGCACTCGCCTCATTTGCATTGAAACAGCAGTCCGTGTGGGGGTCGCGGTTGTATCACAACGCATCGGAAAAGATTGAAAAGTTCTGTAAACTGGACTGAGCTTGTGTTTTCACTCCAAGCACTGAGGCTTTGTGCAGTGTATCATACACACATGGGGAAGCCTCAGCAGCTATGCAGCCCACTCCCACACAAAGAAAGAGCGTTTAATCCTTGCAGTGCCACCGAGCAAGGTGGCGTAATGGTTAGCACACTGGACGCGCAGTCGGGAGGACGACTGTTCAAGTCTACCTCCTTATTAGTATATAGAATTGGAACGAGAATCAGCATTGGTCTATTTTTTTGTTTTATTATCCGCAATATCGATTTTCGGTCACTTAGTGCCCATCCTCAGTGCTGTAATATACAATTAAAATTGGTAGGCACTGGTATCAACCTATAACCACAAGCTTAGAGCGATCACATGACTTGACAAATACTATCTTATATTATAAATTATAACATTTGGGCAGTGTAGATCCTCTGTGTGAGTTGCAATAATGATCTTAACAACGATTCCTTTCTCTTTGGTTTCTGATTATTTCTTGTTCCTTCTTATTCAGTTCCTTTTCTCCAGAGTTAGAGACAGCTGTGACTGAAAATGTACGGTCGCTGTCGTACTGAGAGAAAAGTATTCGACTTTTTAGAAGAACCTACAGGTCCTGAAATTGAATTTAGTGATAGCGATAAAGTGGCGAGAATTTGGGTGCAGTGATGGTCTACAAACAGACTCTGAAGACGAACTCTGAGCACCTGCAGCTGACGATGGCGCAGCTGGTGAGGTCAATGAGAAGCATATTTGAACCACTGGAAAAGCTTTTCGTCCAAATCTCCTCATATCACAAGGCGAGTAACACAAAACATAGTGAAGCAGCAGGAAGGCATAAGAAATGAAGATAAAGTGGGAACAATAAGAGAATCATTTGAAAAGATTTTTTCTCCAGACATGGTTAACATCGTAGTAAAGCATACCAATGAAGAAGCGTTGAGACAGGATTGAATTCATGGCATACGTAGCGCTACTTATTAGTAAAGGGTAGAAAGACGATAGTAAGTCACCTATTCCCGATTTATGGTCCAACACTTCAGTAAGGTTTATTTATACTGCTACTATGAGTAGAACTAGATTCCGTCAGCTTACTAAAATAATAAGATGCGATGACAGAGATATTCGAAATGAGCCCAGGGAACATGTAGCTGCAATACGAAATGTATTTGACAAAATGAATGAATTACTGCCAGGATATTCTGCTGGGATGCATACTGTAACTGATGAAATGACGTCATTGTTCCGCGCCAGGTGTGCCTTCAAAGTCTTCATGAAGGAAGAACTTGGAAAGTATTGTATACTTATATGAATGTTCACAGCCTCTAAAACCAGTTGTGTTCTCAGCATGGAGCCGTATACAGGGCTGAAAAACGACAATGAACGACAATCAAATTCAACTGCGACTGCAGTGAAACACCTGATTGTGGTTATACAAAATTCAGGGTGCAGTGTCACTACAGACACTACAGACTCTCGTAGGAACATTAAAAGCTAATAGGAAGCATATATCTCAAGAACTGAAAGTCATCTCAAGAAGAGAATTATATTTCACTAAATTTGCTTTCATTGATTCTAGTACTGGAAGTACCCCAATGACAGTTGTTTCTTATATGCCCCATGAAAAACCGAAAAGAGTCCTTCTGTTGCTGTCGATTCAATATTATGACGCTCCAATTGGTTCACCTACTGGCACTAAGAAGAAAACAGTTATAAATTTATATTATAACGAGACGAAAGTGGCGTTGACACAATTGATCAAACTGTGAGGGCTACGGGCTACAAGAGGGTGGCTGCTAACTATTTTCTATACCCTTGTGGACATAGCAGCGTTAAATGGTTATACATTGTTTCTCCTCAGCTTCCAGGAGTAGAATAAGACAAAATATTATAGTAAGCGACGGCTAAAAATGTTAGAGGACTCCAGAAGTGCATGGTTTCAGCCATGGGAAGTATTCTCGGACGGAATATAAAGAGGAAGTTCGCTGCAAAGAAAGCTGAAGGAGGGAGGGGAAGATGTAGTTTGTGTTGTCTTGAAAGCCAGTCAAAACAGTGAAGTACAATAAAGTGAATAAAACAAAAATGATCTGTAACAACTGTAAGAGATACACACGCAGTAAACACAGCAAGAAAACTGTTATACGTTCCAAGTGTGAGGACGTTTCCGACGAAATTGATGAACAAATGATCCCAGAAACTACGTAATGTAAACTGCTGTATTTAACCTAAAATATCTGTAATATTTTAGAATTACAACGAAGTCTTCTTCAATAACTCTGCAATGACTTTTACTACCAATGTAAAGATGTACAGCTCAAGAAAAAATAGACTAAATAAACTTAAATAATGAAAAAAGTGAAAAATACTAAACACGTTTTTGTAGAGAGTGCTAAAAGAAATTTACAATTTCTGGTCCTTTATTACACATGAAGAGCCCTTTACACAATATTTTATCGATAAATGTCCATGAAATTAAAGAAATTTGAATTATAATTTCTTTTGTGATGGGCACAAACTCTGTGAAATAATCAGCATCTGCTCGTATGCCAATAGCTTGTATCAGATAAAAATTTTATTATGTGTTCAGCACGCCAAAAATAAATGACACTGAAAATTTGTTTTGTTTCTGATCTATGTTGTTGAGAAATGTCAAATGCAAAACCAAGCCCCATGTAACGCGACTGTACTGCCATTTAAATGCTGCGCGTTCTCTGTTTTCCCCTCTTCCCCCTCCCCGCGCTCAGACGGTGAGGCTTGGCGTTGGAGGAATTCTGAAGCGAGGCTGAGCACTTTGGCACTCGGCCTCGGGCATGGCTGGCCAGGGGAAATCTAAGGGCTGGTCGATCCACACTGAAGCCCCAAAGAAACAGGGATAGGCACGCCTATTCAAATACAGAGATATATAAACAGGCAGAATAGGGCGCTGCGGTCGGCAACGCCTGTATAAGACAACAAATGTCGGTCGCAGATGTTAGATCGTACACTGCTGCTACAATGGCAGGTTAACAGGATTCAAGTGAGTTTAAACGTGGGCTTATAGTCGGCGCACAGGCTGTGGGACACAGCATCTCTGAGGCAGCGATGAATTGCGGATTTTCTAGTACGACCATTTCACGAGTGTACCGTGAATATCAGGAATCCAGTAAAACATCGAATCTCCGACATCAGTGTGGTCGGGAAAAGATCCTGCAGGAAAGAGACTAAAGACGACTGAAGAGAATGGTTCAGCGTGACAGAAGTGCAACCTTTCCGCAAATTGCTGCAGATTTCAATGCTGGGCCATCAATATGTGTCAGTGTGTGAATCATTCAACGAAACACCATCGACATGGGCTTTCGGAGCCGAAAGCCCATTCGTGTACCCTTGATAGCGGCACGACACAAAGCTTTACACCTCACCTGGGCCGGTCAACACCGATGTTGGATTGTTGATGACTGGAAACATGTTGCCTGATTGGGCGAGTCTAGTTTCAAAATGTATCGTGCGAATGGACGTGTACGGGTATGGAGACAATCTCATGAAGCCATGGACCCTGCATTTGAGCAGGGGACTGTTCCAGCTGGTGGAGGCTCTGTAATAGTATGGCGCATGTGGAGTCGGAGTGATATGTGACCCCTGATACGTCTAGAGATGATTCTGACAGGTGACACGTACGTAAGCTTCCTGCTGGTGACCTGCAACGATTCATGTCGATTGTGCATTCCGACGGGCTTGGGAAATACCAGGAGGACAATACGACACCCCACACGTCCATAATTGCTACAGAGTGGCTCCAGGAACACTCTGCTGGGTTTAAAACACTTCCGCTGCCCACCAAACTCCCCAGCCTTGAACACTATTGAGTATATCTGGGATGCCTTGCAACGTGCTGTTCAGAAGAGATCTCCAGCCCCTCGACCTCTTACGGATTTATGGACAGCCCTGCAGGATTCACGGTGTCAGCTCCCTTCAGCACTATTTCAGACAGTCTAGTCCATGCTACGTCGTGTTGCGGCACTTCTGCGTGCTTGCGGGTGCCCTACACGATATCAGGCAGGTGTACCAGTTTCTTCGGCTATTCAGCATATTATTCTTTGTTTTATAGTGTTTCTTAAGTTATTAATTTTTCCTACAGAAGAACGTCCTACTAACGAGTCATCCAGAATTGTGGACTGTTATCATTCCATAGTTCAAATGGCTCTGAGCACTATGGGACTCAACTGCTGAGGTCATTAGTCCCCTAGAACTTAGAACTAGTTAAACCTAACTAACCTAAGGACATCACACACATCCATGCCCGAAGCAGGATTCGAACCTGCGACCGTAGCGGTCTCGCGGTTCCAGACTGCAGCGCCAGAACCGCGCGGCCATATCATTCCATAGTCTTTTGGTGACAGTTGAAATGAAATTCCTCAAAGACACATTTTGAAGCCTGTTTTTTCTGGCTAGAATCCTGTTACTTTGAAGTAGTTCAGATCCTACTGTCATTATCTTTGTGTAGCTCGTCTACCATTCGCTGACTAGTGAAAAGTGGGATAAGTGGCTTTCGACGATTTACTAACCGTGATTGTTGCTAAAAGATCATTCACGTGCTGATCTGTCAGGCGACGGACTTCAGCTCCTACAGAAAGAGAACCTACAGACCATCGAAGTTAATAGGTTCGGGTAATGAAATCATTTATTGAAAAAATAGCACACAAATGCGAGGTAACCCTGTCATAAGTCTTCCTTAAGATATGGCCCACAGATATTAGCCTCCTGGCGAGTAACTGACTCGCTGTAGGACAAAATCAAAAGTTACACATAGTTCGATACATAGTTGCACTTACAGATGGATGGATGGATGGATGGAGAGGGTTTTAAGGGCGCACGACGGCAAGATCTTCAGCGTCCGCTCAGTAACAGATTGAGATGGGTGTCAAGAAAAGATTCAGAACAATAAGATTAAACAGAACATAAGACACAGGAAACAAGCTTGGAAAACTATGTGCCTATCCACACCGAAGCGTAGGACGAAGTATGCCGCCGGCAGTGAAACACGGACAACTCAGGAAGAAAGTGGTAGAGGGAGCTAAAGCAATATAGCAGATGGTAGTGGCTGGCTGACCGCAAGGAGAAGGGGAGGAGCCAGCCACTGTGCAATACACTAAAACCTCCAGCATAAAAGTTTAGGTCAGAGTCCAAACACATCACAAAACTTTAAAACCCTAGACACACACGTCTCATCATTAGCTAAAACACAGTGCAGATCCCCATCAACTTGCATTTACGGTATAAAATGCAGTCTGTTAAAATGTGCCGGACAGAGATGTGCATATCACACGCATCACAAATCGGGGGATCCTACCGCCGTAATAGAAATCTATGTGTGAGAGGACAGTGCCCAATCCGAAGACGCGTAAGGGCCACCTCTTCCCGCCTGAGCACCCGGCAGGAGGAACGCCACGGCCGAGTTGTTGACTTCACCAACCGCAGTTTATTGGCCGTCACCGCCAGCCATTCTTCCTCCCACAACTCCATGCACTTCTTGTGGAGTGCAGAAATGACAGACTGCAAGGGAATAGGACACTGGACCACATCCTGCTCTCTGCAGGCTTCCTTGGCAGCCCGATTGGCATGTTTATTGCCCCATATTCCTACGTGACCAGGCACCCAGCAGAAGGACACCTCCTTACCGCGCCGTTGGAGCCAGTACAGTTAGTCATATATCAGCTGGACCATCTCCTCAGTTGGTTACAGATTCTGCAATGATTGTAAGGCACTAAGAGAATCGGAGCAGAGGAGAAATCGATTGCCCCGAACACGATTCATCCGCTCCAGTGCCTTCAGGATCGCGTGGAGCTCCGCTGCGAAAACGGTATATTCATCAGGGAGGCGAATCCGGGTAACATGATCAGGGAACACTACAGAACAGCCAAGGAAATTCTCCTGTTTGGAGCCATCAGTGTAAACGACCGTAAAATCGTGATGCGCATCTAGAATTAGCAGTCACTAGAGGGAGCGCGGAAAATAGACCAAACTGAAAAAAGACAACGAAAGAAGCCAACCATGGGTAACGAATGCTGTCCCAGGAAACAGGGGTCGGACGATAAAGCTTATCACACTGCCACATGTGGCTCTGCAGTGCAGGTATGTCGCGGTGGAGATGTAGCGACACACAGTTCGGAAAGGCTCTGAGCACTATGGGACTTAACATCTTAGGTCATCAGTCCCCTAGAACTTAGAACTACTTAAACCTAACTAACCTAAGGACATCACACACATCCATGCCCGAGGCAGGATTCGAACCTGCGACCGCAGCAGTCCCGCGGTTCCGGACTGCAGCGCCTAGAACCGCACGGCCACCACGGCCGGCGCGACACACAGTCACAACCGCCGTAGAGCGGCGCGTTTCCTAACGCAAATCGTAACGGACAGGTCGCGGAAACGCAGGGTTGCTGCTATTGATAGAACGCAACAATTGCCATGAAATGGCAGCAACTGCTGCACGATGAATATCGCGATGTGGACTTTTTCAGAAAAAGCAACAGAATGGGATGGAGAAGGGCTGTTTGTGACCTCGAGTTCTCCACAGTTTTGTGCGTCCGCTGTTATGAAACAATTTCCTGTAGCCAACATACAGGGACTAGAGGCAGTACCATTCCAGCAGCGTCGACCTGTCGGAGCGCCACCGTCCTTTGACCCCCAGGTTGGAAAACCTGTTTGCATTCGAATTTTCATAAACTGGGGGTAGAGCTGATTTGCCTCCGCCACTGCATGTCTTCAACTTTTATTTGAAATAACGACTACGGAACTTGTTGGACTTCGCCATCTTGGTGTTTTCTTTGTTAATTAAACTGGTAATGTCAAAATTACTCTTTCACTCGAACCGATGATCCTCTCTGTAGACAAGACACCGGTAGTGTCTGCTGGCATGGAAAAATTAATTTAATATTATAAGAAGGGAAATTAGGTTTGGCTGCACATTAATTCATCAACTAACCGGCCTGAGTTTAGTATCAAATTACTCGGAATTTCATCAGGAGACCAATCTGTGATCGAAATTAAGGAATTAATTTTATTTCTCTCTCTTCGATTGTGGTAGGGACTGGTCCGCACAGGAGATGCATCTGGTGAAGTTGACACCCGATTTTCAATGAATGTACAATGATTTCAGAGATATTGACATACGTTCTATAGTTTTTCAGTTCTCTGTACAAAATTTGAATAGTTCTGTAGAGCAATGCTCGGGAAGAGATCAGTCTTGTAAAAGAATTATCTGCTAATTCTGGGAAGAATTCACAGTGCTATTTTAATTTATTTACAGGAGGCAGCGCAAACTTATTTTCACTCTTGGAAGACTACCGTGATCACACATCAGCCCCAGAATATCTATTAAACAGCTGAATATCGTGGAATTCTGTTAAAAGAAAGGGAGAAGATTTGAATGATAAATTCTTAAAGCTTATTTGTAAAAGATTAGGTAAAAATCAGCCACCAAAGAAGAGGTTAATTAAGAAGGACGCGTCGATATGCCAGCGCATTCGTACATACTCTGGAATCCGCCGTAAAACATGGCATAGGACGCTTACCGTTCCATAACATATTAAAATTTTTCCCCATTCCATTCGCGTATAGAATGCAAGAAGAATGACCTGAAACACCTCTGTGCGCGCTGTAAGTACGTTAGTTTTGTCTTTGTGGTCCCTGATGGAGCGAAATGTGACTGGGGGGGGGGGGGGGGGGGGAGGGGAACTAAACTAAACTGAGCAAAGTCACGGCATTGTAGCCCATCTTCGAGTTTCATTTGGTTCACATTCTGAATCTTGTAGAGATGCCAGTGTATAATGCGCCATAAAATGTTTTGCATTGTTCAGCAGGGAGAGATTATGATCGTGACTCAGCACAAGCGGTGGCTGCAGAATTTGAGGCATATGCTGGACGGTCAATTATAGCTACAGAAACTTCATAAACAATTATCATGGGAACGGACCACCTCCCTCTCCTGGTGCACCACCTAAATCACATGTTTCTTCAAATTTCTTGATCGTAGTGTTTAGCGCATTTATTGACATGGTGCCTCTTCGCTACTGTTATTGTTCGCGATATTCCCGCAATGCAGCGCTGCTATTGCTGTCGCTCCAATAAAACAAATTTACCAGCATTGCACGGTATTTCTTAGCCATTGCGTTTCGTACGGGAAACTTCAACCTTATTAGCCCTACATTCCAACAGTCACTTCATAAAAGAAATTAACGTGCTTTGCCAGACGACAGACAGCATACTGACATCACAGGAAGCATTTCACATTCTGACTTCTTACAGCGCCATATTTTCACCTGGTGACAGAGAGTAGAACTATTATTTTTCAGCATACTCTGGAATTGCAGCGATTAATGGACGTACTTACGATGTTTCAGTGTCCTACGATGCATGCAGCCCGCACTTCAGCACTCTAAACACCCGTCAGCTCACGACTGTTGTTCAGAAGTAATATCCCACATTTTTTAAAAAGCCATTAATATACATAGACAAACGTCCATGTTGGTGCTTATATTTGATGTTTATTCTGAGACCCGGTGGAGATTCGAACCGTTCTGGCAAAGGGCAGAGCCGTAGTACAGCGTCAGAATAGCGTCTACGACTCACGTTACAAGCAGCGTGCTGTTATTGAATTCTTGTGTGCAGAAAAAGAAATCGTGGTGAACATCTATGAACCTTTGCGCACCGTTGATAGAAGTACAGTTGGGAAATGGATAAAGAAAATTACAGCCTCTGGAAATGCAGAAACAGAGCTTCATGGTTAGCCACGTTCGGGACGTCCTGTCACAGCCACTGCTCCAGACATACTGAACTGCGCGGATGCCGTTATTCGTGCCGACCGGGCCGGCGCATCGAAACTCGACAATTGGCTCTACAGTTGTCGGTCAGCATTGGAAGTGTGTCTGCAACGATCGAGAATCTCGAATATTCAAAGAGGTGCTCACGATGGGCTCCGCGAATGCTCACAGCGGACCACAAGATTCAAAGAAAGGCCGTTTCGTCTGAATTGTTGGAGCTTAAAGATTCACTACGGGGAACACACTCTGAAGATGACGAGAGTGTCAGTCATGCAGTGAAAACATGGCTACGCCTACAGGACAAGAGCTTTTACCATCAGGGGATACATGTTCTTCCTCAACGTCGGCGTACGGTCATAGAACGTGATGGAGACTACGTAGAAAAATAGGACATGGACAAGACATGTTGATGTATATTGTCACCAAATTCTGACTCTTAACAATGAATATATTCTGAGGAAAAAAAATGTGAGACATTACCTACGGAACGACCCTCGTAATTATAACCATCCGGTATATGAAACGGCGGGATACACAAACTCTGAGTCGCGAAGATTGCACATGAACATACAGAAAAATTAAGCAGATTTTCTATGAGTAACACTCCGTACACGGTACTTAATGCCGACCTGGGAGACTGCAATCTCGCAACAGATTCCTTAGTGCTGAGGTAAATGAGCCTCAAAAAACTGTCCTGTCTCAAAAAAGTGCCCAGCGCTAATACATCAAGCTGGAAGATTTGGAGAACACTGAGTCACATGAGAACGGGTGTAGTGCCACTGAAATACGGTCTCAAATCGAAGCAGGCAACAAATGAGACTGGTGAAGACATGGAACATTTCCCACAATGTCCCTTGATGCTATTTGTTGACAAGAGCGAAGCACTGCACGTGGCTCGATATTAGGCTGAAAAACTTTAAAAATCAGTCTCCCGTATACGAAAAAGTAAAGTACGTGGAAAAAGAATATTTCGCCTGCGAAGTGGAGTGGCCGCTGCTATTAGTGAGTCACAGTCACATGTGGACTGGCTATTCTAAACGCACCCGCCTGTGTTGGTGGCTAAGTGGTACATATACCACTGAGCTCCATGAATCAGATCAGCTTCAGAAGAGGGCTGCGACATTTGTAGGCACAGGCAGGCTAATCTTGCTCAGTACGTCAGCTCTCTCCCTCGGTCTGGTGCGGAGCCCGTTTCTTTGAACACTCGCCTGGATATATCGGCAGGGAGTGCTAACGCTAGGCGCATTTCACTTCCACTACATCTTAAAGAGACGTCTACATTTCAATCGAACATTAGCCATACCCTACAGGCCGCTAGTGAAAGAGCACTGTTCCATTGCAAGAAGTCGAACGGTCTTTGTCTTGCGTTTCGAGTCTCAGATGTACGTCATCGTAACTCGAATTCTGCAGCCTTCTTGCCATTGCATTGTTGGTTCTCACTGTAATACCCACACGCTGTCTAAAATACGCAGTATCTCTGTTTTTTTCCTTTTTAGATATTTTTGTTGTATCCTTCAGTCTGAAACTGTTTTCACCCAGCTCTCCACACTAGTCTATCCTGTGCACGCCTCTTCACCTCTGTATAACTACTGCGACCTATATCGTTTGAATCTGCTTGATGTATTCAAGCTTTGTCTCGATCTACAATTTTGTACCCCTGCCCCCTACTTCCTTCTATTATGAATAAAAATAACAACACTCAACGCTCAATAAACATTAAAAGTATCACAAAATAATAAGTTAAAACGTCAAGAATGTAACTGTTATAATTTTATGATAATTTAAATGGTTATTGAGTGTTGAATGTTGTTATTGTTATTCTTAATGTTTCTGAGCTGTAGTTGCCCGTCCCAGAAAGTTGTTTGTGTGATTTTGGTTTCAAACTAACGATTTTTTTATGGTTCAGGATGAGTCCTATCAACTGATTTCTTCATATAGTCCAGGTGTGGATATATTTCTTCTTTCCCCAATTCGATATAGACTTTCCTCTTTAGTTACTCGATCTATCCACCTACTCTTCAGCATTCTTCTGTAGCCAGCTACCTTGCCAAGGAGGGCGGAGGAGCAGAAAGAGGTTTTGGGCACCCTGTTGGCCCTTGGAGTGGGAAACTGCCCGTAGAAGGTGGAAGAATCAGCAATGATCGACGGCATGAGGACACAGAAGGCAATGGAAACCACTGCATTAAAGACACATAATGCATATTCGCAGGACATGTGGCCTGTAATTGAAAAAGCGCCATAATGATCTCTCCATTGGCAAAACATTCAAGACTAGTTTCCCGTTCGGAGCTTCAGGAGCTGATTGCCAAGGGGAAGGTGACCAAGAAAAAAGATTGAATAACCAACGAATGGATAACATTCTACAAGTTGGGGGGTCGAGTGTCAGAGGCTTGAACGTGGTAGGGGAGACATAAAATCTGAAAAGAGAAACGCTAAGGCTCATTCTAGATATATTGGGGGTCACTGAACTGGAATGGAAAGAAAACAAGGATCGCTGGTCAGATGAATACAGGGTCATGTCAACAGCAGCAGAAGATGTGTAATGGGCGCAAGATTAATTATGAATAGGAAGGTAGGATAGAGTGCGAGTTACTGTGACTAGTTCAGTGATAGGGTTATTCTCATCAGAATCAACGGCAAACGAACGCCAGCAACAACAGTTGATGTATATGCACCGATGTCACAATCAGGACATGAAGAGGTAACGAGATTACGTGATGATATTGAACGGGTAAGTCAGTATGTAAATGCAGATCGAATTCTGGTATTTATGTGACTGGAACGCTGTGCTACAGGGAGAATAAGATCTAGGTAGTAGGAATGAGAGAGGAGAAAGGTTCTACAGTAAACTGCAAATGGCAATACTAAATACACTGTCCAAGACTCACATACATCTGAAAAAGAACCGGAGACAAGAGAAGATTCCAGCTGGATTATATTGTGGTCAGACAGGGATTCCGAAGTCAAATATTGTGTCGTAAGGCGTACCCAGAAACAGGTACAGTCTAAGATCACAATGTAGTAAAGATGAGTATATTGAAGGCTGAAAGAGTCACCGGAAAAATCAGTATAGAAAAACGTGAGACACTGAGATACTGAGGTATGATGAGATACGTTTGAGGTCTCTATGGCTGTAGATCCTGCAATAATGAATAGCTCAGTAGGCATTTCGGTTGAGAAAGGTCGTAAGACAGGATCCCTGTAACACGAAACCCAGCCGTAGCTGCGTATGGCACTTCCCCGTCATTTGCTTCATATAAGTAGGTGCCAGCACCGACCCGTTGATTGTTGTGCAAAATTTATGTTTAAGAAACAGAAAAGCGTATAGGTTAATAAGTCTTGGTTTATGCTGGGAGTACCAAAAATACTCATCTGATTAGACATGGATGAAGATAGGAACTTGGGGTAGAGTTTAACTTACGCATCGAAATTAAGAGTTTACCTTGGTGCTAGTTGGAAGTTTCCGATTCACGTGGTTACCGGTAGGTGTCTCCCCTGTGCATCTAATAGCTTGCTCGCTCCTTCATTAGCCAGTGTAGTCGAGTCGTTATGGCGATTAGACAACAACGAAAGGCGTTTCCGCTGTCTTTTGCTACAGGTGTAGTTCAGTTGAAATTGTGCAAGGTGTTATTCCTCGAGAGTACGCCACTGCACCTATTACAGCGTGAGTGGGCGTATAGTACTCGGATTTCACCATTGGCGTCCAAGGTCGCCTGATGTCATTGTGAGTGTGACCCTTTATTTGTGGGGGTTTGAGAAAGTCCTTCTGTGTGTCTTCCTCACTAACAGCCTCGAGTGAACTGTGAAGAAGCAAGAGAAAAGCAGTGACTACATTATGTACAGATATACTTGCGTCAGTATGGCATGAGTCTGACCATTGTCTGGGTGTTTGTTTCTCGTCCGAAGACGGCAAGTTGGACGTTTGTGTAACGTTGTTCCTAAACGTATTTGTACTAAGTACCAAAAAGGTTGTATAAACATGCACGTAAAAGAAATACGCAAGTTCTGATGGTTCTTTTGAAAATAAAAAACTTTGTAGCCATTTGCGAAAGTAAAAATTTACCCTAATTTTGTATCTTCAGTCATGTAGAAGATATAGTCTTGTCAAACTGAACTTTCTTGAATCATCTTCTATTTCAACAAAGGATACATTGCGCTTTAATATCTAAAAACATCACAAAAAACTAATCATGCAATACATGAATAAAATATCGTTTTCAAAAGCAATACAGGGTGATTCAAAAAGAATACCACAACTTTAGGAATTTAAAACTCTGCAACGACAAAAGGCAGAGCTAAGCACTATCTGTCGGCGAATTAAGGGAGCTATAAAGTTTCATTTAGTTGTACATTTGTTCGCATGAGGCGCTGTTGACTAGGCGTCAGCGTCAGTTGATGCTAAGATGGCGACCGCGCAACAGAAAGCTTTTTGTGTTATTGAGTACGGCAGAAGTGAATCGACGACAGTTGTTCAGCGTGCATTTCGAACGAAGTATGGTGTTAAACCTCCTGATAGGTGGTGTATTAAACGTTGGTATAAACAGTTTACAGAGAATGGGTGTTTGTGCAAAGGGAAAAGTTCTGGACGGCCGAGAACGAGTGATGAAAATGTAGCACGCATCCAGCAAGCATTTGTTCGCAGCCCAGGAATATCGACTCGCAGAGAGCTGCAAATTCCACAATCAACTGTACGGAGAGTCCTACGAAAAAGGTTAGTTATGAAACCTTATCGTCCGAAATTGGTTCAAGCACTGTCTGCAGCTGATAAGATTAAAAGAATCGATTTCTGTGATTTTATCCTTGCTCAAATGGAAACAGATGAATCTTTCGTTTCAAAGATTGTGTTTAGTGATGAAGCAACTTTCCTCACTAACGGGAAAGTCAACCGTCACAATGTCTGTATATGGGGCACTGAGAATCCGCAGGAAACAACTCAGTATGAACGTGACTCGCCTAAGGTGAACGTTTTCTGTGCCATTTCAGCCAATAAAGTTTTTCGTCCCTTTTTCTTCGAAGGTGCTACTGTAACTGGACTACAGTATCTGGAGATGTTAGAGAATTGGATGTTCCCTCAGCTCGAACAAGAAGCACAACAATTCATATTTCAGCAGGATGGAGCGCCACCACATTGGCACTTATCTGTCCGTAACTACCTGAACGTCAACTACCCGAGGCGATGGATCGGCCGCCAGGCAGCCCGTGACAGAGCACTTCATCACTGGCCTCCAAGAAGCCCTGATCTTACCCCCTGCGATTTTTTCTTATGGGGGTATCTTAAAGATATGGTGTTTCGGCCACCTCTCCCAACCAGTAATAACAGCAGCTATCCAAACTGTTACGCCTGATATGCTACAGAGAGTGTGGAATGAGTTGGAGTATCGGGTTGATATTGCTCGTGTGTCTGGAGGGGGCCATATTGAACATCTCTGAACTTGTTTTTGAGTGAAAAAAAACCTTTTTAAATACTCTTTGTAATGATGTATAACAGAAGGTTGTATTATGTTTCTTTCATTAAATACACATTTTTAAAGTTGTGGTATTCTTTTTGAATCGCCCTGTATTCTGAAAAAATAGCAAATACTATGTGCTGCAGTTTTTGTAATTGCATGGTAATGAACACGCATGAACAAATTTCTAGTGTTTCAGCGTATCTTACTGCTACGAAAATGTCACAGCCGCACACAGTCTTAACCCAGTTCAGAACGGACCTCACGCCTCTGAAGACAGTAAAACTGTATGTTCCGCCTGGTTGCATTAGCGAGTCTTCAGCTTGCTGCGACAGCGATGTAATTCTTTAATCATTATTGAGTAATGTTCGAGAGAAGAAACTTCATTAAGTTCGTTACAAAGCAATAACGTTAAGTGAGCGCCCCGCGGCCCACTGTCAAAATAATCTAATTACCCTCCTCGATTTATTAAAGAGCGCCATCAGGCGCCTTCCTGCGCTGTCAGTGTCTCCAGCACCCTCCAAGGCTCGCCCTCTGCGGGCGCCTCATCTTCCATAGTCTGCCGTTTATACATTGCTGGGCATTAAGATTACCATACCGCCCATGCGACACGCAACATTTGACACTCACTACCGTGACTGCTGGAGTCTCCACTTCTTGGCATCTGCGAGAGGATGTGGTTTCCACACGACTGTGCACCTTCCAAATCAATATTAATGTCCGAGAACGCCTGAAGAACAGATTTTTGTCGCAAACGGATACATTCACTGAGGTGGGATCCCTCATAATATCGTGTTGGACCTCCTTTTTCCCGGTGTAACGCAACAACTCGACGTGGCGTGTATTCAACAAGTCGCTGGAAGTCCGCTGCAGAACTACTGAGCCATCCTACCTGGGTAGCCGTCCACAATTGTGAAAGTGTTACCAGTGCTGGATTTTGTGCACGAACTGGCTTCTCGATTACGTCCCATAAATGTCTGATGGGATTCACGTCCAGGTGGCCAAATCATTCGCTCAAATTGTCCAGCATGTTCTTCTAACCAATCGCTAACAGTTTGGCCCAGTTACATGACTGGGAACATGAAGTCCATGAATGGCAACAAATTTTCTCCAAGTAACCGAATATAACCATTTCCAGCGAATGATTGCTTCAGTTGCAGCAGAGGACCCAGCCCATTTCATGTGGACACAGCTCATACCGCTGTGAAGCCATCACCAGCTTGCACAGTACCTTGTTGACGTCTTGGGTCCATGGCTTCGTGGGGTCTGGGCCACACTTGAATCCTACAGTCAGCTCTTAGCAACTGAAATCGGGACTCGTGTGACGTTTTTTCCATGCGTCTACGGTCCAACCATTATGGTCACGAGCCCCGGAGAGGCGTGCTATTAGCATAGGCACTCGGGTCGGTCGTTTGCTGCCATCGCCCATCAACGCCAAATTTCGCCGCACTGTCCTAACAGATATGTTTGTCGTACGTCCCTGTGGCTATTTCATGCAATGTTGCTTGTCTATTATCACTAACAACTCTACGCAAACGCCGCTGCTCTCGGTCGTTTAGCGAAGGCAGCCAGCCACTACGTTGTCTGTGGTGAGGGTGAGAGGTAATGTCTGAAATGTGGCATTGTCGGTATTCTGTAAAGATTTCCGATTCTAGCTCCAACTATCGTTCCACGTTCAAAGTCTGTTAATTCCCATCGTGCGGCCATAATCACATCCAACACCTTTTGACATGAATCATCTGAGTACAAATGACAGCTCCGACAATGCACTGCCCATTCATACCTTGTGTATGCGATACTACCGGCCTCTGTATATGTGCATATAACCATCCCATTACTTTTGTCACCTGAATGTAATGTCGTTGGTAGGTGAAACTTTTGTATTATCTGAAGCCTAACTGGTTAGTAAACCTGTAGCTACCTGAATGAGATTTTCACTCTGCAGTGGAGTGTGCGCTGATATGAAACTTCCTGGCAGATTAAAACTGTGTGCCGGACCGAGACTCGAACTCGGGACCTTTGCCTTTCGCGGGCAAAGTGCTGTAACCAACTGAGCTACCCAAGCACGACTCACGCCCCTTCCTCACAGCTTTATTTCTACCAGTACCTCGTCTCCTACCTTGCCCGCGAAAGGCAAAGGTCCCGAGTTCGAGTCTCGGTCCGGCACACAGTTTTAGTGTAGCTACCTGTCTCGTTTTGCAGTAGGCGACAAAAGTATTTGAGAGAGGGTAGCAAAAATTTTATGTACTCTAATACTTGCGATGAGGCTGGTTGTTTGCCACTTCGAACAGTTGCTACAAGCTTAAGATATTTCTGTAAGGTGCGCATTGTTTGTATCAGTAGTGAACTAAGTATACCTCTAGCTAGGATTAGGTTCAAATGGCTCTGAGTACTATGGGACTTAACTTCTGTGGTCATCAGTCCCCTAGAACTTAGAACAACGTAAACCTAACTAACCTAAGAACATCACACACATCCATGCCCGAGGCAGGATTCGAACCTGCGACTGTAGCAGTCGCGCGGTTCCGGACTGAGCGCCTTAACCGCGAGACCACCGCGGCCGGCTAGGATTAGGTTTCTGTGTCAAAGTACTCATCAGAGGTTGAAAATACCGCTTCAGTTGTAAAGTTGTTTTATTATCTAAAGACCGGTTTCAGGCTCTTCTAAGCCCATCTTCTGATATTGTACTGGAAGTAGCAAGAGACGGGAGATAATTTTCACACGCAGCAACACACATAAAAGACAAAAGATTTCATAAAAAAGTTTTTAAAACATTTCGAAACCGCCGGTCGGGCTAGGTGCTGTGAAACCTATGTCAATGCAAAAGTGTCACCAGACAGTCCTACGGAAGACTGCCTGGATTGGGAAATATACACTCCTGGAAATTGAAATAAGAACACCGTGAATTCATTGTCCCAGGAAGGGGAAACTTTATTGACACATTCCTGGGGTCAGATACATCACATGATCACACTGACAGAACCACAGGTACATAGACACAGGCAACAGAGCATGCACAATGTCGGCACTAGTACAGTGTATATCCACCTTTCGCAGCAATGCAGGCTGCTATTCTCCCATGGAGACGATCGTAGAGATGCTGGATGTAGTCCTGTGGAACGGCTTGCCATGCCATTTCCACCTGGCGCCTCAGTTGGACCAGCGTTCGTGCTGGACGTGCAGACCGCGTGAGACGACGCTTCATCCAGTCCCAAACATGCTCAATGGGGGACAGATCCGGAGATCTTGCTGGCCAGGGTAGTTGACTTACACCTTCTAGAGCACGTTGGGTGGCACGGGATACATGCGGACGTGCATCGTCCTGGTGGAACATCAAGTTCCCTTGCCGGTCTAGGAATGGTAGAACGATGGGTTCGATGACGGTTTGGATGTACCGTGCACTATTCAGTGTCCCCTCGACGATCACCAGTGGTGTACGGCCAGTGTAGGAGATCGCTCCCCACACCATGATGCCGCGTGTTGGCCCTGTGTGCCTCGGTCGTATGCAGTCCTGATTGTGGCGCTCACCTGCACGGCGCCAAACACGCATACGACCATCATTGGCACCAAGGCAGAAGCGACTCTCATCGCTGAAGACGACACGTCTCCATTCGTCCCTCCATTCACGCCTGTCGCGAAAACACTGGAGGCGGGCTGCACGATGTTGGGGCGTGAGCGGAAGACGGCCTAACGGTGTGCGGGACCGTAGCCCAGCTTCATGGAGACGGTTGCGAATGGTCCTCGCCGATACCCCAGGAGCAACAGTGTCCCTAATTTGCTGGGAAGTGGCGGTGCGGTCCCCTACGGCACTGCGTAGGATCCTACGGTCTTGGCGTGCATCCGTGCGTCGCTGCGGTCCGGTCCCAGGTCGACGGGCACGTGCACCTTCCGCCGACCACTGGCGACAACATCGATGTACTGTGGAGACCTCACGCCCCACGTGTTGAGCAATTCGGCGGTACGTCCACCCGGCCTCCCGCATGCCCACTATACGCCCACGCTCAAAGTCCGTCAACTGCACATACGGTTCACGTCCACGCTGTCGCGGCATGCTACCAGTGTTAAAGACTGCGATGGAGCTCCGTATGCCACGGCAAACTGGCTGCCACTGACGGCGGCGGTGCACAAATGCTGCGCAGCTAGCGACATTCGACGGCCAACACCGCGGTTCCTGGTGTGTCCGCTGTGTCGTGCGTGTGATCATTGCCTGTACAGCCCTCTCGCAGTGTCCGGAGCAAGTATGGTGGGTCTGACACACCGGTGTCAATGTGTTCTTTTTTCCATTTCCAGGAGTGTAGAAATAATATCAGGCCACTTACACTTGGTGTTGTGGCCCCGAGCACCGCGGTGGACGTGTACAAAGCGCGGTGTGCTAAGTACGAGCGCAGAACAGGGAGTAGCGGACGCAAAGGAGGAAACAAACTGGTAAACCAGAGTGACAAAAGTGATGCCATCTGTTGACGGGGAGAAGAACACGGGAATTATCTTTCAGTTAGTTCCTCAATGGATACCTAAAGACGTTGAATACAGTTCTTTCAAGTGCACACATCAGACTGCCGGATCGGAAATCGAAACCGCATTCCCCACGCATCCATTAGTCATGATGACCCACAGCCACAGAGAGGGATCAGTGTTGACAATGTGCAGTGCCAGCAGACAGGTAGTGTACCTGCGATTACGACCGGCAGTCCGGACGTACTGACCTGTGGATTCTGCCGCTAATCTGCAACAGGGAACACAAGGGGTAGTGCCTCGATGGCTAAACATGCAACACTTGTTACCAGCAGTATCAAAGTTGCAGGACAGCCTCGTTACGGACTTACCATAAGACACTGGGTATTCTGTTAATAGTCTACGTATAAACCAAAGTAACCTGAAGTTAGAGTGCGGCAGTTTCAAAGTAGATGACAATATATTTGTGCGGAGTCAACTGTAGCCTAGAGCAAGGGGTCGACAGATTCAATGGGTATAGCTGTGGACTGAATGTGGCTTGCTTGCAGCATCACTACGTACTGTCGACACACAATAACTAAGCTAGCTACGTTTCGAAAAATATTTTTATTTTGGCTGGAATTGATCGTGTTCACCTGTTGTCTAATAGAATGGACAAGGCTTAGGCTAACATTAGTTGCGCGTAGCACTTGAAATGCCGTCACTGTGTTGTGCTAGTGCGTGCAGACTGCGTAATCTACATAATCCAGCGGACCTAAAACTGTTTTTTTATGCACAAGCACAACTGTGAACAACCTGTAATTATCACCTGTGCATCCCGTCGCCAAATGGATACACCCAACACCTTCAAATACCGTAAGTGCACAACATCAGCAGGAACTAATAAAACGCCAAGGACGCTACAGCGTGTCATCTCGGAAAAAACAAAACGAAGTCAGAATAACATGGAATTTTGCTACAATCAGCACGCTCCATTCACATCACATTCCGGAGAGTGTTATATCTGTACGATAGAGTACCTAGGAACACATGATGTTTCTTGGTCGATGTTTCAGTGCAATAACCGAATTTAGAATCACATGAAGGAACGTGCACTAGAGACTGTCGTATGCAGTCTCCGCCATTTCCCATAGATTTTATGGTTGCGAGAGATGAGGCTATGCTCTGTGCAGCGTTTGTAAATATTACGAGTACTAAAGTATTTTTGCTGTATAATGTATTAAAGCTATTTTCAGGAAACTGTTAATTCTTCAACTACAGGATCTTACCGCGATTAAAATTCTATATATTTTTAAAGCTAGTTACATAACTTACGGATCGTTAAGCCACACTTCGTTAGTCGTGCGTCATCTTGTACCTAGAAACGAAAGGTCTTTCTACCATTTTCAAATTTTGTAGTACTGTCTTTCTCAGTTGTGTGTAATGTTACGGTATATTGATAATTATTGCCTCTCGACCGTCTAACTAGAACTGAATGAAACACAATTTTCGTGCCATACGCGTTTGCCTTTATTCTCTACAAGGCAGCTTCAGTGACCCGCAATATGTACATATTTTACCATGGAACACATGATACTTACAGATGAATTGGGTTTCTTCAACGTTTTAGCAATTTTCTATGGCTACTGTTTACCGGAATGTAGTAACGTAATAATGTAACAAACAAAGTATTAAATAGAGTATCAGCGGTGCCTGGTCTTTCGGACAGACACCATTTTCCAGAATGAGATTTTCACTCTGCAGCGGAGTGTGCGCTGATATGAAACTTCCTGGCAGATTAAAACTGTGTGCCCGACCGAGACTCGAACTCGGGTCCTTTGCCTTTCGCGGGCAAGTGCTCTACCATCTGAGCTACCGATGCACGACTCACGACCGGTACTCACAACTTTACTTCTGCCAGTACCTCGTCTCCTAGCTTTCAAACTTTACAGAAGCTCTCCTGCAAACCTTGGAGAACTAGCACTCCTGAAAGAAAGGATATTGCGGAGACATGGCTTAGCCACAGCCTGGGGGATGTTTCCAGAATGAGATTTTCACTCTGCAGCGGAGTGTGCGCTGATATGAAACTTCCTGGCAGATTAAAACTGTGTGCCCGACCGAGACTCGAACTCGGGATCTTTGCCTTTCGCGTGCAAGTGCTCTACCATCTGAGCTACCGAAGCACGACTCACGACCGGTACTCACAACTTTACTTCTGCCAGTACCTCGTCTCCTACCTTCCAAACTTTACAGAAGCTCTCCTGCGAACCTTGCAAAACTAGCACTCCTGAAAGAAAGGATATTGCGGAGACATGGTTTAGCCACAGCCTTCTGTAAAGTTTGGAAGGTAGGAGACGAGGTACTGGCAGAAGTAAAGTTGTGAATATCGGTCGTGAGTCGTGCTTCGGTAGCTCATATTGTAGAGCACTTGCCCGCGAGAGGCAAAAGTCCCGATTTCGAGTCTCGGTTCGGTACACAGTTTTAATCTGCCAGGAAGTTTCATATCAGCGCACACTCCGCTGCAGAGTGAAAATCTCATTCTGGAAACATCCCCCAGGCTGTGGCTAAGCCATGTCTCCGCAATATCCTTTCTTTCAGGAGTGCTAGTTCTGCAAGGTTCGCAGGAGAGCTTCTGTAAAGTTTGGAAGGTAGGAGACGAGGTACTGGCAGAAGTAAAGCTGTGAGTACCGGCCGTGAGTCGTACTTCGGTAGCTCAGTTGGTAGAGCACGTGCCCGTGAAAGGCAAAGGTCCCGAGTTCGAGTCTCGGTCGGGCACACAGTTTTAATCTGCCAGGAAATTTCAGACACCATTTTGATCCCGTAGCCTCTATGAATTAAAGACAAGAAGTAAATAAAGACATAAGTTGCCAGTGGGTATTAATTTATTTCAATGGGGCAAGTTGAAAATTTGTGCCGGGCCAGGAGTCGAACGCGATGTGGAGGGAGGCATGCTAGGGTAGTCTGTGCTGTTGTAATGACCACTGTGTGCGGATGGCGTAGTGGTCTGAGCTTTTGCCTTTATAAGCGGGAGACCCATGTTCGAATCTCGGTCCAGCACAAATTTTCAACTTGCCCCATTGATATACACTCGTGTCCACTAGCAGCTAATGTCTTTAATTCTTTTCTGTGTTTATTAAATACCGTACTGACAAGAATTTTTTGATTTCAAACTTTTAAATTTAAATATACGAGTAATAATTTTTCGTAGTATATGATCATGTTGTACGTTGAAGCAGTTGTTCACATTTGAAAAAACCTGATTTTTGTCATTTCAGAAGAAGTTTGTAATACGCAAAGTGAAAGATTTCATTCCAAATGGAATACGGAAATATATTAAACCTTTATTACAGATGTCTGAAAAGTAGTTCAAGGGTCAACAGTCTCCCCTGCTTCATTTGTGGCTGTTAGGAAGCACTAATAAAACTCCTGCGATAATTACTTACGAAAGCAACTAGGCTACGAACTTACGAACTGACCCTGGACACGGAAAACCAAAGCTAATAGAGCAAGGTAATTGTAAAACAACTTCTCAGCGATCTTGTTGTGTACTCAAAACAATTACGAGTGTCAACGGCGAAGCCTTGCGCGTTCGTTACTCACGGGGGCCTAGGAACCAGTGTCGTTTTCGAGTGGTGTCGCCTCCAGACTGGCTCGCACTACAAGTGTTTGTACCAGCCGATTAGGGTTCCTCCATGCTACTGCAGCTTACAATATAGTATTACAGTAACTTCCGCTTGGGAAAGTAAATAATCTCTCCAGTGGACTTGGAGGGAGCCAGATCCTCTTCGCATGTACGTCTTGTACACTTTATTATACTTTATAGTAAACAGGACATAAAGCATTTAAATGTAGCACTGTGATTCGTTGCCTTAGCTTCTTGGAGGACTCCAGTATTTTAGGCGAAGAAGTCTGGAAGGACCATTGTCTGTGGCATCATGGGAGCAATTTCGCAGGAATTTCGGTTTGGGGCGTCGCTCATCTTTTTACCTGTCTCCTTGTTTATTTACTCCATTCCATTATGTGCTGCTTTATTGTTGTCACATAAACAAGTAAAAGAGCAGTGCATTAAAATGAGATATATGAAAAATCTAACTGCGTATGATTTATATTAAGCGACGGGAGAGACGTCGCCATTCCGTAAGGACGACACGGTTTTGAACCAATACGTTATCAGCACAAATTTTGTTCTCTTACAAATAGTGGGCAACAGGCAATGTGCAAACAGTACCGATACTTTAGCATTTGTTCGCTACAGTGATATAATTTAGAAGAACGGAAATTTTAGGTTAATTCCGAGTCTTAGGGAAAACGAAATAGAAATAAATCATCGAAAAATTTACGTTGATTGAAGGACATCCGCAACTGAGCTTCACGACAGAAACAGGTAATAATGCTTCAGTTGTAAATACAGTGGTGTCTAGAATTAAAGCAGCAAACGGAAATTTTGCAAGCTTACGTTTATTTTACCACAAAGCAGTACAAACAGGTGATAGTAAAGTAGAAACAATATAAAGAATACAGAACGTAATCAGTTGCAACATGCATAACGATAGACAAACATGTTATTCGTTCTTTTATAACTTAACGGATTTGCACATATGTTATAACAACAGGTTAATGTGCTCAGTATGGAGTGTGACCACCTCTGGCACCAATACAGGCCTGACAACGACGGGACAAGCTGTGAATGATGTCATCAATCTCATGTTGAGGTAATAAAGCCCATTCTTCCTACATAGCTGCTGACAAATCTTGGAGAGTGGTTGGTGGATGCTGACGTGATGCAACCCGTCTCCCTAGTGCATTTCAGATATGCTCTATGGGATTCAAATCGGGAGAGCGAGCACGTCACGTCATGTGTGCAATATCTTCCGTTTCCAATAAACCATCAGCCCCCGTCATCTATGAGGTCGAGCACTATCGTCCATCAATACGAAGCCTGGGCCCACAGCACCTCGCAACAATTGCGCAAGAGTTTCCAAGACTTCCTCACGATACTTGACAGCAGTTAAATCTTGGCCATTCACCCGTACTATTTCAGGAATACGTGGTCGACGTAATCCCTGCCCACACAATTAGGGATTCTCCTCGATATCGGCCTCTTTCCACAATGTTTCGGTGCCGAAATCGTGCTCCACGTGCCCTCCAGATGCGAATCCGTCGAGAATTACTCTCCAGACCAAATCAGGGCTCATCTGTGAAAAGAAAATTTCTACATCTACATCTACATGGATAGTCTGGAAATCACATTTAAGTGCCTGGAAACGAACCACCTTCACGATTCTCCATTATTCCAATCTCGTATAGGGCGCGGAAAGTACGAACACCTATATCTTTCCGTACGAGCTCTGATTTCTATTATTTTATCGTGGTGATCGTTTCTCCCTATGTAGGTCGGTGTCAACAAAATATTTTCGCATTCGAAGGAGAAATTTGGTGATTGGAATTTGGTGACAAGATTCCGTCGCAACACAAAACGCCTTTCTTTTAACGATGTCCACCCCAAATCCTGTATCATTTCTGTGACGCTCTCTCCCATATTTCGCAATAATACAAAACGTGCTGCCATTTTTTTGGATTTTTTCGATATGCTCAGTCGGTCCTATCTGGTAAGGATCCCGCACCGCGCACCAGTATCCTAAAAGATGACGGACAAGCATAGTGTAGGCAGTCTCCTTACTAGATCTGTTACATTTTCTAAGTGTCTTGCCAATGAAAGAGTCTTTGGTTAGCCTTCCCCACAACATTTTCTACGTGTTCCTTCCAATTTAAGTCGTTCGTTATTGTAATGCCTATCCATTAAGTTGAATTTATAGCTTTTAGATTAGACTGATTTATGTGTAACCGAAGTTCAACGAATTCCTTTTAGCACTCATGTGGATGACCTCACACTTTTCGTTATTTAGGGTCAACTGCCAATTTTCGCGCCATTCAGATATATTTTCTGATTCGTTTTGCAATTTGTTTGGATCTTCTGACGACTTTATTAGTTTATAAACGACAGTGTCATGTGCAAACAACCTAAGACGGCTGCTCAGATTGTGTCCCCAATCGTTTATATAGATAAGGAACAGCAAAGGGCCTATAACACTATCATGGGGAACGCCAGAAATCACTTCTGTTTTACTCGATGGCTTTCCGTCAGTTACTACGAACTGTGACCTCTCTGACAGGAAATCACAAATCCAGTCACATAACTGAGACGATATTCCACAAGCACGCAATTTCACTACAAGCCGCTTGTGTGGCACAATGTCAAAAGCCTTCCGGAAATCCAGAAATACGGAATAGATCTGAAATCCCTTGTCAACAGCACTCAACACTTCATGTGCATAAAGAGTTAGTTGTGTTTTCACAGGAACGATGTTTTCTAAACCCATGTTGACTGTGTGTCAATGGACCGTTTCCTTCGAGGTAATTCATAATGTTCGAACACAATATATGTTCCAAAATCCTGCTGCATATCGACGTTAACGATATGGGCCTGTAATTTAGCGGATTACTCCTACTACCTTTTTTGAATATTGGTGTGCTTTGTGCATCTTTCCAATCTTTGAGTACGGGTCTTTCGTCGAGACATTGGGTCATTGTTCAACAGACCACGTGGCATACTGACCGGCTCCACTCTAGACCTTCCCTTCTGTGAAGACACGACAGAGGTAAACAGACAGCAGGTCTCCAACATAAAACGCCACTCTGCTCAAGTCTTCTGTACACCGTTGGTCTCGATACAACACCTACAGTGGATGCTGCCAGGTCAGATGCCAGTTGCAGTGCAGTAGTAAGGCGATACCTTTGCCCTTACAACCAAATAACGGTCCACTCTTTCTGATGTCACACCTGGTCGGCCCTGTCATGGTCTCCGGGATAGAGTTTCTGTCTCTATAATCTGTCGCCTCATACGAGAAATAACAAAACGATTCACGTTAAGCCATCGGGCCACATCAGTTTGCGACTCTCTTGCTTCCATCCTTCCCATGGCCCTCCACAGCAGAGAGTCTGACTGTGTACACAGAGATTGTGGATGTGGGGCTACCCTGCAAACACAACCATGCTAGATATGTGCCCTGACGACATTTCCGGCGTGGTTGTCCGTTGATCGGAATGCCATCTTCCGTGCAGAACACGATCGTAACATCTGTTGACAATTTGTGTGATTATATCGTGAATTAGACACAGAACTGTGAAATAGCAGTTTGTTGCTTTAGTTTTGGACACCAGTGTAGTTTTATTGGTTCAAAATCACGACCTTAATTTATTAGAGGAAACAGAAGAAACTCTTCAGCATTTCTGAACAAGCAAACCACGCTGAAGCACATGTGTCTTCTAAATAATTGTTCCTTTGTGAAACAGCGCTCTAACGTCAACAATATTCCTCTCTAACTTCCCTGTCAAAGGATTTGTATTTTTCTTTTCATCCCTTTAATTTTAGTCGCCAATTGATACTACTTCATTTCGTGGATACTCGATTGTCGCTATAATTATTTTATTTTTATCCAGCTTGCCACAGTTGACTTGTTTGTAGCTTTTTAAAATTTTAACTTTTACATAATTTTAAGAGAATGGAGGGAACTGTCACTATTTATGCTCAAGTACATAATTTTTTGATTATTTTTATATTTTGATGTTGTATATCTATTTATCTTTTATTCAGTTACATTTTATGTATTCACCATTTGTTAACAAACGAGCATGTCAGTCACGTCTTACTCTGTTGCCACTATATGGGTTTACTTTCCCTTCGAATTTGACTGTCGCTAGTTTTTCGTGCACGGCTGTCTTCTACCACCGCATCTCATTCTGCATCTCGACTTCACGTGTGGCTGTCAGCTGCCTGCAGCCTGGTATTCAGTGTGTGGCGGCCACATGCTTCATAGAGTAAAAATAAATAATGCTGATAATAAGATTAAAACTATACACGACGTTGTCAAAGGGAAGACAAGATGGCCAGTCAGTGTACAAGATTCCATAACAATTAAACTAAATGACAATGTTGTGACTGATAATTCACAAGTTGCAATACTTTTAACAGTCATGCTCTAAACGTAACAGCAAATATAGGATTAAATGTTTAAGTTAAAGAAGCAAGAGAAGTAGCGCCAGCATCCTTCACTGAAGTTAATACAATTATACAAATTCTGAAAGACAAATGTTCTTACAGGGTGAGAGTATTTCAAACATAACTCCGAAAATTTGTTCCAACTTAACTGGTAACGTCCTTAGTCGTATATGCAATGGATTACTGGCACAGGACATATTTTCAGACATGCTAAAATATGCAACGATTAAATCACTTTATTAAAAGGTGACAGAACAGACTTAAACAATTATCATCTAATTTCTTTACTGACATTGTTTCCAAAATATTCGACAGAGTATTGTACTCAAGAGTCATTGTACACTTAAATGGAAGCAATTTATTTAGCATACCAGTTCGGAATCCAGAAAGGTTGAGAATGCTATTTATACTATCGGTTGTTGGTATTTTTTGCGATCTCTCCAAGGCCTTCGATTGTGTAGATCATGATACTCTCTTTAAAAAAATTGAAATTTAATGGGACTGATTGCTTGACACACAACTAATTAGAATCACACTTGACAAACAGAATGCAAAAGGTTGTGCTGAATAAATCAGACAATATCGGAAAGGTAGACAATGTTAGTGATGGGAGGAAAAAAAAAAAATCACAAAGTTGGTCCCACAGGGTTCGAGTTTGGGTCCACTCCTATTCCTTATATAAGTGAATGACCTTCCACTTAACTTACAGCCACCAAAATTGGTACTTTTTGCAGATGATACTGGTGTTATAATAAATCCCATTAGAGGGAAAGCATCAGAAGACTTAGTGAATGATATTTTCGAAAGAATTATGTTTTTCTCTGAAAATGGACTCTCCCAACATTTTGGAAAAACACATTACATTGCGTTCTGTACAACAAATAATCTTACTGAAACCTCTTAATATAATTTTACCTAAATTGCAATAACTGAGAAGGTGAAACTTTTAAATTTAATTCTGAAACTGCTGAATGAAATTGAATGCAAGTGAACCTCCTTAAACTGATGAGTGAAACTGAACGTACTGTCATTTTGCTTGTCTTTATCATTTCATACCTGACCTATAGAATTTTCTGTGATAAATTCAGCTTAAAGTTGTTCTATTCATTTATGACCCACAATATACAGTGATACACAATCTGATTGCACAAATAATTAACACAAAACAATGGCCCTGAATTAGAAGAAATCCTAACACTGACCCATAAATTTCATAAGACACTTACCTCTCAGAAAATCTTCATTACACGAGCTACAACGATACAGCAATCACCAATACAGCCAGCTTAATAAAAGATAGACTCTAACCACTAATTGGCACGTGGTTAACAATGGCAATATTTTGTTGCAGAGCAAACAATGTATTTAGCAAATTTTACCTTAACAATATGACATCCAGTTCAAAAAATTATATAATCGTCTGTGACATCCAGTTCCAAAAAAATTATATAATCATCAACAATAATACATTTTCATGATGGGCACACATCCAGACCATCTGACTGCACTAACACTTCAGACCTCTAACTTCCATCACTGCTAACTATAAACTTCCAACTTCTATTACTGCTGGCTGTTAACTTACAACCTCCATCACTGCTGGCTTTTCACTTCCAGATGCCATCATTGCTGGCTGTTCACCTCAAACTGCGAGTCCAACCAGCCACACAGACTCTCTTACAGAGGGCGCACAGCGATGTCAGAGTTATTAATGCAGTCTATAGCGCTGCCAACATACAAACAGACTACTTGTATAACCCCTGTGCTCCTCTCAAAAAAATTTACGAAGTATTGCAGGCAGTGGCCAAGACTAATTTGTTTAAAAATTTTTATATTAACAATATCATAAAGATCATATGCACACAATTAGTAATTTACTGTTGGCCAATAAAGCAAAAATTTGTCCTCACAGTCCCTAAAGAGTCTTAATCATTCATCAGAAGAGTAGTCTATGACAGTTTTATGCACGAAGTCTGAGCAGTAAGAGAAAATGCACACGTAAGTAGTGGACCTCAATGCAGTCTTGAAGAAATAGTGTTCTCCTCCCAATGGAAAAACAGTGCTGACTCTGGACATGAAGACAAGAAGATTGGTAATGGGCCACAACAGGGTAGACCAACAGCAGAGGCAATCAAAGTCTTGAAGAACATTAGGAGAATTGGTAGGTCACCACAGAGCAGACCTACAGTATTCCTCGTATATATTATTGTAGTGATGGGCCACCAAAGGCGCAGAGCCACTGTAGTCCTTGTAGAAATTCTGGTGATAGTAGGCCACCAAAGGTGCAGACCCACTGTAGTCCTTGTAGAGGTTGCCAGCAGCCATCCATTGCGACTGTGTGGATGTACAATCACAATTAAAGTCTTGATGACAATGTAGCAAGTCCATGAACCACCAGTAGTGCACTCATTATTTTTTTTTGCAGTATCCTTAGAACAAGCAATGCTGTTAACCAGTCCATTGCTGAATTATCAACACACATACAAGCTCTAACACAGTCGTATAACCTCTGACATTTTATACCTGTAGTATGACCAACAGACAAAATGTGTGCAGTTAAATGAATTCCTACTATTTACTTAACTTGAAGAACTGGTTTCTCTACAATTTCAATTTTACATCATACAAGTTCAATTACAAATTTAAGAAAACATCATTACAGTAAAGGCCATGATAATACAGGCTTTACAAAAGGAATGGAAATAAACATATACATGAGTAGTACAGGAATTATGACATAAGTAAATAAATGAAAAATGAGATACACTTAGAAACATTAACTTGACACATGAACATTAAAAGAAAACAGTACAGAATAAATAATGTCTCAACATCTTTTCAAAGTAAAAAACAGGTTAGATTTGAGGATAGCAATATTCCTCATCATAGTGAATGTAGATTAGTATTAGAAGGAAAAAAATTCACATAAACACATAACAGAATAACACAAAAGGAAAGCACAGGATCTGTTTTCAGAGTGACATTTAGTACTGCAGTACTTGTGGTACTTCATTTCCAACCAAAAACTTCATTTTATTCTCGGAGATATCTCTTAGTTCAACATTGTTCCCAATAAAAGTCCTGTCTGTCTGTATCTTAGTTCATCATTTGTTTCCAAGAAAATCCTACCTTAACCTGTTGTCACTATACCCTATATATCTCTTCATTTTGTTTTTCAAAATAATTGTTCCTCATTGTACAATACTCTTTGGCCAAACCTTTCTCTTGTAGCTTCTCAATGCATTTCTTCCCAACTCACCACAACTTATTTTCTTATATAGCATACCCCCTCTAAAACTAAGTTAAATCTACTGAGCTCAGATACATAAACTAGAGAACGAGGCAATGCAGCAGCACAAAACATTTAACACAAACCACTGGCTTAGCACAGTAATACAAAGTAAAATTCGGTAGGACAATGCCTGACAAATAGCAGCAGTAAATGCAATAACTTATACCTAAACATGACAAAGCACAAGCAGAAAAAATATTACAGTAAAGACAGCAATGCAGATAAGGGAAATGTCTATTCACATCTTAATGTCTATGTCACATCTTAACACTAGAGTGGTGCACGAAAACAACTTATTCTACCAAAAAATTACCAAGTCCTTGAAAAGAAAATTATTTATGCAATTCTTGTTACTAGTCCTTTCAAGTGCTCTTTCTTATTGATCTTTCCTTTCCAAGTGCTCTTTTTTAAGAATGTGGATCAGAGAATTATTATTTAATACATCTGTTGGCAGAAAGTGTATACATTAGCGTATGTATTAAATTTTATTTTGTAAAATCAATGCTGCAGCGCAGCTAGAAACCAGATATCCAATAAAATCAGCAAATATGTACAAAGCAAAGCATAAAATCATCATTCAATAGCCATGCAGTATTTCAAAAGTCAGTAAAAATTCTCTCAACTTTCATAGAAAGATACTTGTCATAATCAGGTGTGTAGATGTAAGAATATTTCTCATCACTTCATAAGCATTTCAATAAGTAGCACAAAGTGCGAGCTCCAAAGTGTAATCATACGTTTCCAAGTAATAGTGTATCATGTTTGTGGTGGATTCTACAAAGAAATGTCAATAGCTAGGTCAACAGCCTCTCTTTTCCGCAGCTATGCGAGCGCTAACGGGAGTGAGGCGAGCTTCAAAGTGACTAAGTAAAGTTTAAAGTCCACAAGTAAAGTTTAAAGTCCACATAAGAATGGGTATATTTCAAGGCAGCTAGCTCGCAGGTGGGTGCAGCAGAGCATTATGTCAATGCCACAAACACTTTTTTATGAAAATATTTACAACAGCAGTTTTAGCTATAATGACAGTTTTATACCAATAAAAAATTTCACAGGTCGAAAAATTACAGTAGTAGTGTGTAGAAACGAAATCCCATCAATAACAGTGTCCAAAAATTTCTGTCCGCATTGTGGTACTCACATTGACATACACTACTGGTCATTAAAATTGCTACACCAAGAAGAAATGCAGATGATAAACGGGTATTCATTGGACAAATATATTATACTAGAACTGACGTGTGATTACATTTTCACACAATTTGGGTGCATAGATCCTGAGAAATCAGTACCCAGAACAACCACCTCTGGCCGTAATAACGGCCTTGGTATGCCTGGTCATTGAGTCAACCAGAGCTTGGATGGCGTGTGCATGCAGCTTCAACACAACACCACAGTTCATCAAGAGTAGTGACCGACGTATTGTGACAAGCCAGTTGCTCGGCCACCATTGACCAGACGTTTTCAATTGGTAAGAGATCTGGAGAATGTGCTGGCCAGGGCGGCAGTCGAACATTTTCTGTATGCAGAAAGGCCCGTACAGTACCTGCAACATGTGGTCGTGTATTATCATGCTGAAATGTAGGGTTTCGCAGGGATCGAATGAAGGGTAGAGTCACGGGTCGCAACACATCTGAAATATAACATCCACTGTTCAAAGTGCAGTCAATACAAACAAGAGGTGAGCGAGACGTGTAACCAATGGCACCCCATACCATCACTCCAGGTGATACGCCAGTATGGCGATGACGAATACACGTTTCCAATGTGCGTTCACCCCGATGTCTCCAAACACGGGTGCGACTATCATGGTGCAGTAAACAGAACGTGGATTCATCCGAAAAAATGACGTTTTGCCATTCGTGCACCCAGATTCGTCGTTGAGTACACCATCACAGGCGCTCCTGTCTGTGGTGCAGCGTCAAAGGTAACCGCAGCCATGGTCTCCGAGCTGATAGTCCATGCTGCAACAAACGTCGTCGAACTGTTTGTGCAGATGATTGTTGTCTTGCAAACGTCCCCATCTGTTGACTCAGGGATCGAGACGTTGCTGCACGATCCATTACAGCCATGCGGATAAGATGCCTGTCATCTCGACTGCTAGTGATACGAGGCTGTTGGGATCCATGGCGTTCCGTAACATCCTCCTGAACCCACCGATTCCATATTCTGCTAACATTCATTGGATCTCGACCAACGCGAGCAGCAATGTCGCGATAAAATAAACCGCAATTTCGACAGGCTACAATCCGACCTTTATCAAAGTCAGAAATGTGATGGTACGCATTTCTCCTCCTTACACGTGGCATCACAACAACGTTTCACCCGGCAACGCCGGTCAACTGCTGTTTGTGCATAAGAAATCGGTTGGAAACTTTCCTCATGTCAGCACGTTGTAGGTGTCGCCACCGGCGCCAACCTTGTGTGAATGCTCTGAAAAACTAATCATTTGCATATCACAGCATCTTCTTCCTGTCGCTTAAATTTCGCGTCTGTAGCACGTCATCTTCGTAGCGTAGCAATTTTAATGGCAAGTGATGTATATACACACTTTCATAACTTTTAAAGTACAATTCTTGGTTTCCAACATTCTTTTCCACGAACCAGAGTCCCTAACCACTACTCATTGCCTTATTACACATATACATATTTGTCGATACTTCTTCAATATTTCATTATAAGAAACACATAGCATAATCATATTCCTGATGTAGTATCCCCTTACTGATCATAAACATATCTCAACATCATAATACAGATCGTTGCCATAATAATATCTTCATAACTCGTCAATCAAATTTCAAAATCGTTATAGCTTCCTTCAATAACCTCAAAGCCGCTAAAACATTCTCTGCTCGTTTCAGTGGTGTCACCTAACTCAAATTTACTTCAAAAATCATGATCCCATACAAAATACATCTCTCAAAGCTCTCACCGTATCACAATTGTTCCAAAAATATATGAACAGTTCCCAAAATGCAGACAATGTGCAGTTTGATAACCATGAAGCACTACACCTGCATAATTAACTAGATGTGTGTCAGAGACATAGTGAAAAGAATATCAATTTCTTTCTGCTAAATGACTACATAGCTGTGCAATTCTGTGTAAGAAAAATATGGTACCGATGTGTAAATCCGTATAAGCAAATACCACATTAGCTAGGGCTCCTTACGTTTGCCACAAGCATGGTATACAAAGTAAGCTTACCCCCATGACGGATAATGTAATTATACCCTCAGATGTTACAGATTAAAACTGCGGAATGAAATGTATCGTCGAAAACCTTCTCTGTAGTTATTAAATATTTCTTAAAAATGCGTGTCATGTAGTGCTAAACTATAGTTCTTGCTGTAAGATAGTTTTTGTCATTGGCTAACAGTGAAAATGTACCACGTGTCGTAGTTATCGCCGTTTATAAGCAAAGTTCTCCAAAAATCAATGTACTTACCTTTGTCATATACAAAAGTAATGTGCTATGCACATAAATGACGTAGCTATTACGTTCATTGCCGTGATCTTGCAAGTACTGTACTGCAGCGTATTGTTGTGTTACGAAAATAACTGTCTCACTGTAACTATACCACAAAAGTCATTACCAAAACTGTGCAGACATAAAACAGATACAGTGCAAAAGCAATAACGAAGATTGTGTCACTCCTAAGTAGTTATAGGGAAGCAGCCTACTCACGCCTTATAAAATTCTCATCAGTCTTTCCATTGTGTGCCAGCCCAGTCCGCTTAACTAGCTCTGACGTCATAAATATTGCGCAATACTTTAAAATGAAGTAAATAACCTGAAACGTTTCTAGCATGTCAGGAGTAATACAAAATCAATATGTGTTGGATATCAGTTCAATAACTTTAACCATTTTCGAAATTTGGGTGTTTTTCTGTAAAAATCATTGGCGCAACAGAAAAGAGCTAGAAACTTAAAAATTTATATTTAGATTCCTTTTGCATAATAATTTAGTAGATACAGTATTCTGGATCTCACAAATTAAAATTTTAGTTGAGATTCATGATTTTCTGGTTTTTGTCTTAGAAATTAAGGAAGCAAGATAGATTAAGTAGGCGAATAAATAAAGCTAGGATGTTCAAATTTACGTAGAAGGGAGATCCGCTATAATCATAAAAATGTGAAAAGTTTCAACAGAATAACTATAAAACTATAGCTATAGCGTATCTCCAAAGAGCAAGTTCAGAGCTCGTCTACAGCGTGTAGTGTAATTAAATTAATTCTCTCGCCCAAAATATTTGACTTAGCCACGTCAGACTTTTATTATGATTACTTACTTGTGTGCTGATTGCACCATTAAATTGAAAGCTTCATCGGCCATCAGCAAAGGAAGCAATGATTTATTCGATAACTTAAAGTGGTGCATTACTAGCCCAGCGGCTAGTCGGGAGAGCAGATATGATCAGGCGTTCCCTTAGCCGTCCGCACCGCGGCTTTATATGTAAGAACGCTGCGCGAGAAAAGGAAGGCCCTAGTTCTCTCCAGATGCTGATTAGCGCACCACCTGTGTCGGGAGTCGCGTCGCGTCGGTATCGTTGATATAAACAGCCTCGGATGCAGTAATAAGTTACTCGGGATACGCGTAACCATGAAATCGTTTTCGAGTAAAGTGTTAATTTTGGGATGACGTTAATGATCTATCTTTAGTTGGCGTATGTCGTATTTTCACGTTCCGCCGCAGGACAGACATTCTACCATTATTTAGCGTGGCGTTTGATGAACATTATCATCAAATTATGGCGAGCATTCACTTAAACATTTAATTTGAACAGTTATAGTTGCATCAGCGCATTAGACTCTGAACTGCTCTGGTAGTTGGATTGTGTGGATTCTTTTTGGTCTGTGACTTTCAAAATATAGTGAGCATTTTAGAGAGAATGGTTTTTGATTATGAATCCCAGACAATCTCCAAATTCCTCAGAGCTATAAGCTGTAGCTATAAATGTATTTCTCAGATGAAGTGGGCACTAGGAATTCTAATTACAGGCTTCACGCTTTGCTAATCACTTTCTGGTTGCCAATATTGTAGTTAGAGAGCCAGTGTTGAGAATGGCAAACAACAGCATTAAATAAATAAAAGGAACATTAGCAATTATTCCACCCGCTGCCCCACATAGTGTTGTAGTATAATCGTGTAACTGTCAAACAAATCGAATATTCTGTTATCTGTGGCCTCTCATAAAGTAATTTAAATACAAGATGTCTTTTTAAGTAAACTAAAATGTTGTAGTAAAACCTCACTATGAGCATATGCTCCAAGAAGGTGAGCATCTATAGTCATGACATAATTGTGCAACTAACAAGCAAGATGCACACTCAGTGAGACTGTGTCGTCTGTTTCCTATAAAACTGGACTTGTAAAATTACTGTATTAATTGATATTCATGAGAGCTACGTCGTCAGTCTCATAGGTACGTTTTGTGACTGCCTGCAGTGTGAGTCATTGTCTATTATCTCTTTGTTGCCGCGCGTCGTTATTGGGATTTGGAGGTCTAATTTCTACAATTTCAACTTGTCGAGATGGCCCAGCCCTGTTTGAATCACGCCAGTTCTGATTAAATTCAGGTCTGTCGTCATGATTATAGCGTCTGTCGTCTTGTCGGTAATTTCTGTAATTTCTTTCTTGTCAGTTAAGTGATGGAGAATTTCTCCCGGAATCACAATTGTGAGGTGGACCGTTGCGTCTGAAGTTATTTTGTCTCCTTTGATGATAATTTTTCTGGTTCCCGTATTGTCTGTTTCTAAGATTATCACTGTCATATTCATTATCACGAAGAGTACATCTTTCCCTGTAACTATTCTTATTCTGCCAGCGGTTGTCATACGGGTGGCTTCTGTTTTAGTCACGATTTGCGGTATAATAATAGCCTTGTCATGTTCGGTTAGATAGCCACACATAAATTCTAATCTGTGCTCTAATGATCAATTTGGAGGAAAGCAATGAGCAAACTGATGAAGCCAAGCTTGTGGATGAATGTCATTACCGGAATTCTTGAATATTTTAAATTAACGAGTAGTGATGAAGAGCTATGGTCAAAGTCATCGTGACGCCGAGTCGCAAATCGGTCATTGTTACGTCGTGTCGGCGGTTCCATCCCAAGATTTGGTGCACCTTGCCAACTCCTTTCAAAATCTCCAAAATACCCTGAGTTATTACTCTGTGTCTTCTCCGTAGTTCTAAACTCCTCTTCCCGTGTCGGTACGCGAGTATCCTTTGAAATATGTGGTTACTGTATTACATGAGCCAACTGATCTTGTACTTCCTGCATTTCTCTTTGGTGCCGCGTGTTAATTTGATTCCGACTTTGTTTAAATTTCCTTATTTCCTTCTACTCCTCTGTGTCATTAAGTGCTACTGGTCTTGTATTATTCAAATCATCCTCTACCTTCGTAGATAAATTTGTTAACTGATCCAAAAGTTCGGCCACTTATCCTGATAATGTGCTGATTTTCTCTGTGTGAACCAAATTTTAGAGTATCTACCGTGTCCTTTGAGTTCCTGATTTTTTGCAAGTTGTGTAACCGTATCGGTAGATGCAACAGAGTCAGTGTTGGACTGCAAAGTGTCGTAATTTTCATGAACAATCCACTGCAGTTCTCTTATGGTTGCTTCATAATTCTGTAATGTGTTCTCATGTCGCGAAAAAATAGGCTGAAAATGCTCACAATTATTTTAGATCCTTACAAATTTTTTGATATTTCGATTCGATTCTAAGTAACTCGGCGATTAAACCATCATGTGTTTGTTCAAGCGATGTGCCTAACTTTGAAACTGTTGCTGTGCTTGTTTCTGATTTTGTTCCATTAGTTGCAATAACAATTGATTAGTGAATGAAACATGTTGCTTTGTCTTTTTCCGCAGTGCATTTGCACCGGCAACATTCGGATTTTGAAGAGCAAAGAATGAATCTTGACTTAATTGAGAAAAGGGTAATGACGCAAAACCTGAATCTACGGTATCTGCGAGATTTTGTTCTGTTGTTTCGAATTGCTGAGGCGAACAGTTAACGACCGATCAATCGAGAATACTTCTTTTTTCACTGATTGTTTCACTTTCTACACCGTTATTTACTGCCTGGTCTATGTCCCTATGCACAATTATCAAATTATTGCCTTGAAATTTGTCAATTCATTAGAGGGTGGTGTTAACACGCTACTCTTGTCTTCACTCAATCGGCAGTACTTCCTTTTTCACTGGTTGTTTCCCTTTCTACACCATTATTTACTGCCTGGTCTATGTCCCTATGCACAATTATCAAATTATTGCCTTGAACATTTGTCAAATCATTACAGAGTGGTGTTAACACGCTACTCTTGTATTCACTGTAACTACTTGATTTGATTTCAGCCTAGTGTCAAATTATTGCCTTGAACATTTGTCAAATCATTAGAGAGTGGTGTTAACACGCTACTCTTGTATTCACTGTAACTACTTCATTCGATTTCAGCCTAGAATCACGTTATTCACACGCGACTGAAAATGATAAATAGCTAATTAGTTGCAAATGCGACTGCGAGATACTTGGTGCAAATTCACATGCATGCCACAACTGCTTTGCCCATTACAATACAGTACAGCACTAAGAAACAACAACTACAAAGGAAATTCTTTATACACAATTACTCGCTATCAGTAGACAATATCTAATTTCTAATCATGCACTAATTATTCAAACTACCAGAAAATCAGAAGATTCCAGTGAGGTATCCTCGACTAAGGGTCGACAGGTGAAACTTCTTTGCTAAATTTTTACTTCGACTGAAATAACTGGGAGGTGAAACTTCTTAATTTATTTTTACTAAAACTGGAATAACTGGGAAGTTGAAACTTCTTAACTTACTTTTGAAACTGCTGAGTGAAACTGAACGTACTGTCACTTTGCTTGTCTTTATCATTTCATATCTGACCTACAGAATTTTCCCCGACAAATTCAGCTCACAGTTGTTCTATTCATTTATGACCCACAATATAAATGATAGGCAATCTGACTGTACAAATAATTAACACAAAAGAATGGCCCTGAATTAGAAGAAATCCTAACAATAACCTATACATTTCGTAAGACACTTACCTCACTTAAAATCTTCATTACACGAACAACAGCGATACCAATACAGCCAGCTAAATAAAAGATTCTAACTATTGTAGGCTCTAATTACTGATAGGCATATGGTTAGCAAAGGAAAGATTTTTTTGCAGACCAAACAATGTATTTAGCAAATTTTACCTTCATAATTTGGCACCGAAGTCAAAAAAATATATAATCGTCTGACGACCAGTTCCAAAAAAATTACATAATCATCAACAGTAATACATTTCTGTGACGGACACTCGTCCAGACCGTCCGCTTGCGCTAACACTTCAGACCTCTAACTTACATGACTGCTAACCGTAAGCACCCAACTGCCATCGCTGCTGGAATACTTACAGCGTCCATCACTGCTGGCTATTCACTCTCAACTGCCATCACTGCTGGCTGTTATCCTCAAACTGCGAGTCCGATCAGCCACTCAGTCTCTTACAGAGGGCGCACAGTGCTGTCAGAGTTATTAATGCAGTCTATCACGCTGCCAACGTACAAATATATAAACAGGCTTCTTACAATACCAACAACTGATGTAGCTCATGTGCTGGAGTCAGTAAGTAGGATAGAATGCTCCAAATTTTTGGGTGTACACATGAGGAAAACCTGAATTGGAAGAAGCATATTACTGAGCTTCTCAACAATTAACATCAGCTACTTTTGCTCTTCGTATGAATGCTCATCTTGAAAACAAATGTATAAACTACTGACACATACTGCATATTTCCACTCAGTAATGTTGTACAGATTAATTTTCTGGGGTAATTCATTACTTACAAAGAAACTATTGATTTCACAACAGCGAACAGTAAGAATAATATATAATCTTCACTCAAGGACGTCATATAGACACCTGCTCAAGGAGCTAGGCATTTTAACTGCGCCGCCAGAATAGATATCTTTGCTAGTGAAATTCGTCACAAATAATCCATTATAATTTGAGAAGAACAGTGACGCACTTACCTACAACACTAGAGGGAAAAATGACCTTCATTACCTTTTATTAAAGCTGCCTGTGACTCAGAGAGGAGTTCAATATGCAGCAATAAAAATTTTTGATCATTTGTCCAATAACATAAAATATCTGTTAGCTAGTGACACGAGTTTTAAATATAATTTAAATCATTTCTCCTGGGCAACACCTTGTAATCCACTGACGAATTTCTACTTAAAACTGGTAGCCAGAAGAAAACACATAACTTCTTTTTAAGTGTAGTTGCATGAGTAGCAACAAAATGATAATGTGTTCATTAATGTTGACTCTAATCAGATATGCAACTGACTCGTTACACATTATTTCGATAAAAGAATAGTTTAAATGATCTATGAAACATGTAATTAAGTAACTAAGATCTCTTACATTGTTCGTTGATACTCCCTTAATATTTTATCCGTTTTTTTTCTTCGTTTGATCGCTCACTTTTCATAGGTTATTTTGTGCAACACCTGTCTTTCATTCTGACTAATCCGACCCTGTTAACTTAATATCTATAACTGGTACAATTGGAAAATGAATCGCCACTATTACAATAACAAACAAGTGTTAAGTATAACACAATCTCTTATTATAGGTTCTTCCTTTTCTGTATCCAGACTTGTACACCCGAAACCGGTCATGATTCTGAACCAATAATACTACACTGAAGGAAAAAAGCGCAACACCAAATAATAATAAATGTAGAGTAATGAAATTTCGGGAATTTGTCTGTCTAGGTAATATAGTTAAGATCACAGGTTAATGTAGGTTCGAGATAAGCCATTCCAAATGTGAAATGCTAGTACATGAATAATCAGTGTAACTGCTAGAATGTTGAATGCAAACATGCAAAAGTGCATGCACTATATGGCACAGGCTCCGGATATCAGTTTGTGGGATGCAGTTCTATGCCTGTTGCACTTGGTCTGTCAATATAGGGATTGTTAATGCTGTTTGTGGGTGACGCTAGATTTGTCGTCCGATGATGTCCCATACGTACTCGACTGGAGACAGATCCAGTGATCGAGCAGGCAAGGCAACATATCGGTACCATGTAGAGGATATTGGGTTACTACAGCGGTGTGTGGGCGAACGTTATCCTGTTAGAAAACACTTCTCGGAATGCTGTTCATGAATAGTAGCGTAGTAGGTCGAATAACCAGACTGGCGAACAGATTTGCAATCAGGGTGCATGGGATAGCCATGAGAGTGCTACCACAAGAAATCGCACCCCGGACCATAACTCCTGGTATAGGTTGCAGGCCCTCAACTGGCCCCCTATAACTGATACACGGCCATTACTAGCATCGAGGCAGAATCGACTTTCATCAGAAAACACAACAGACCTCCACCTTGCCTTCTACATCTACATCTACATCCATACTCCGCAAGCCACCTGACGATGTGTGGCGGAGGGTACTTTGAGTACCTCTATCGGTTCTCCCTTCTATTCCAGTCTCGTATGGTTCGTGGAAAGAAAGATTGTCGGTTTGCCTCTGTCTGGGCTCTGATCTCTCTGATTTTGTCCTCATGGTCTCTTCGCGAGATATACGTAGGAGGGAGCAATATACTGCTTGACTCCTCGGTGAAGGTACGTTCTCGAAACTTCAACAAAAGCCCGTACCGAGCTACTGAGTGTTTCTCTTGCAGTCTTCCACTTGAGTTGATCTATCATCTCCGTAACGCTTTCGCGATTACTAAATGATCCTGTAACGAAGCGCGCTGCTCTCCGTGGGATCTTCTCTATCTCCTCCCATCAACTCTATCTGGTAGGGATCCCACACCGGTGAGCAGTATTCAAGAAGTGGGCGAACAAGTGTACTGTAACCTACTTTCTTTGTTTTTCGAATTTCATTTCCTTAGGACTCTTCCAATGAATCTCAGTCTGGCATCTGCTTTACCGACGATTATTTTTATATGTTCATTCCATTTTAAATCACTCCTAATGCGTACTCCCAGATAATTTATGGAATTAACTGCTTCCAGTTGCTGACCTGCTATATTGTAGCTAAATGATAAAGGATCTTTCTTTCTATGTATTCGCAGCACATTACACTTTTCTACATTGAGATTCAATTGGCATTCCCTGCACCATGCGTCAATTTGTTGCAGATCCTCCTGCATTTCAGTACAATTATCCGTTGTTACAACCTCTCGATACACTACAGCATCATCTGCAAAAAGCGTCAGTGAACTTCCGATGTTATCCATAAGGTCATTTATATATAATGTGAGTAGCAACGGTCCTACGACACTCCCCTGCGACACACCTGAAATCACTCTTACTTCGGAAGACTTCTCTCCATTGAGAATGACATGCTGCGTTCTGTTGTCTAGGAACTCTTCAATTCAATCACACAATGGTCTGATAGTCCATATGCTCTTACTTTGTTCATTAAACGACTGTGGGGGACTGTATCAAACGCCTTGTGGAAATCAAGAAACACGGAATCTACCTGAGAACCCGTGACTATGGCTCTCTGAGTCTCGTGGACGAACAGCGCGTGCTGGGTTTCACACGATCGTCTTTTACGAAACCCATGCTGATTCCTACAAAGTAGATTTCTAGTGTCCAGAAATTCTGGAACTGATCGACGTTGCAGACATAGGTATATAGTTCTGCACATTTGTTCTACGTTCCTTCTTGAAAACGGGGATGACCTGTGCCCTTTTCCAATGTTTTGGAACGCTACGCTGTTCTAGAGACCTACAGTATACCGCTGCAAGAAGGGGGGTAAGTTGCGTCGCGTATTCTGTGTAAAACCGAACTGGTATCCCATCAGGTCCAGCGGCCTTTCCTATTTGAGCGTTTTTAATTGTTTTTCTATCCGTTCCAATGAGCTCTCGCTTAACGCCACTGAAGCTGCAAATGACGTTGGTGGTGGTTGGTGGTGGTGGTTAGTGTTTAACGTCCCGTCGACAACGAGGTCATTAGAGACGGAGCGCAAGCTCGGGTTAGGGAAGGATTGGGAAGGAAATCGGCCGTGCCCTTTTAAAGGAACCATCCCTGCATTTGCCTGAAACGATTTAGGGAAATCACGGAAAACCTAAATCAGGACGGCCGGAGACGGGATTGAACCGTCGTTCTCCCGAATGCGAGTCCAGTGTGCTAACCAGTGCGCCACCTCGCTCGGTTAATGACGTTGGTATGGGGTCAGTGGAATGCACACTACAGGGCATCTGACTCCGAGATGGCCTTGAAATAAAAGTTCGTTGTGTCACTGTAGTTCCAACTGCTGCTCAGATTGCTGCTGGAGATGCAGTATGGTGTGGCAGAGCAGCAAACCCAACACGAAGGTCTTCCCGCTCTGTAGTCCCACGTGGTCTTCTTGCGATCGTACATTCTCGTGACGACTGTTGGCAGCAATCACTTACAGAGGCTACATTCCTACAAACTCTTTCTGCAGTATCGCAGAAGGAACATTCAGCTTTTCGTAGCCCTTTTACACGACCTCGTTCAAACTCAGTGAGCTGCTGATAGTGGCGCCCTTGGTACCTCTAAGGCGTTACTGGCTAACGGCAACTCACCACGTCCAATATCAGAGGTAACTAACGCTCACGACCGTTACAGCGTGTAATTAAAGCAAACCTGATTTGCATCCTCGTAGTGGCGCTACTAACGACTCTCTTATGCGACTGGCGTGAAATTTGATTTGGCGTCATCTTTAGATGTAGAAGCACGCCTACCGACTTAAGTTTATGTCGCACAACTCCTTCTTGATGATGAGACTTTTTCCCGTCAGTTTATTTACAACTGAAGGGTTAATTATCTGATTATAACGTGGATTAGATTACTTCATATAAAAGCGTACCTCTCTGCACACTTAATTACTATAATTCAGAAACGTGCAAATCTGTGTTATTAATTTTATCTATTCCTGAGGTAAAATAGTCCCCCATTCGGATCTCCGGGCGGGGACTACTCAAGAGGATGTCGTTATCAGGAGAAAGAAAACTGGCGTTCTACGAATCGGAGCGTGGAATGTCAGATCCCATAATCCTGCAGGTAGGTTAGAAAATTTAAAAAGGGAAATGGATAGGTTATAGTTAGATATAGTGGGCATTAGTGAAGTTCGGTGGCAGGAGGAACAAGACTTCTGGTCAGGTGACTACAGGGTTATAAACACAAAATAAAATTGGGGTAATGCAGGAGTAGGTTTAATAATGAATAGGAAAATAGGAATGCGGGTAAGCTACTACAAACAGCATAGTGAACGCATTATTGTGGCCAAGATTGATACGAAGCCCACACCTACTACAGTAGTACAAGTTTATATCCCAACTAGCTCTGCAGATGACGAAGAAATTGAAGAAATGTATGATGAAATAAAAGAAATTATTCAGACAGTGAAGGGAGACGAAAATTTAATAGTCATGGGTGACTGGAATTCGAGTGTAGGAAAAGGGAGAGAAGGAAACGTAGTAGGTGAATATGGATTGGGGCTAAGAAATGAAAGAGGAAGCCGCCTCGTACAATTTTGCACAGAGCATAACTTAATCATAGCTAACACATGGTTTAAGAATCATGAAAGAAGGTTGTATACATGGAAGAACCCTGGAGATACTAAAAGGTATCAGATAGATTATATAATGGTAAGACAGAGATTTAGGAACCAGGTTTTAAATTGTAAGACATTTCCAGGGGCAGATGTGGACTCTGACCACAATCTATTGGTTATTAAAACTGAAGAAACTGCAAAAAGGTGGGAATTTAAGGAGATGGGACCTGGGTAAACTGAAAGAACCAGAGGTTGTACAGAGTTTCAGGGAGAGCATAAGGGAACAATTGACAGGAATGGGGGAAAGAAATACAGTAGAAAAAGAATGGGTAGCTTTGAGGGATGAAGTAGCGAAGGCAGCAGAGGATCTAGTAGCTAAAAAGACGAGGGCTAGTAGAAATACTTGGGTAACAGAAGAAATGTTGAATTTAATTGATGAAAGGAGAAAATATAAAAATGCAGTAAATGAAGCAGGCAAAAAGGAATACAAACGTATCAAAAATGAGATCGACAGGAAGTGCAAAATGGCTAAGCAGGGATGGCTAGAGCACAAATGTAAGGATGTAGAGGCTTATCTCACTAGGGGTAAGATAGATACTGCCTACAGGAAAATTAAAGAGACCTTTGGAGATAAGAGAACCACTTGTATGAACATCAAGAGCTCAGATGGAAACCCAGTTCTAAGCAAAGAAGGGAAAGCAGAAAGGTGGAAGGAGTATATAGAGGATCTATACAAGGGCCATGTACTTGAGGACAATATTATGGAAATGGAAGAGGATGTAGATGAAGATGAAATGGGAGATATGATACTGCGTGAAGAGTTTGACAGAGCACTGAAAGACCTGAATTGAAACAAGGCCCCCGGAGTAGACAACATTCCATAGGAGCTACTGACGGCCTTGGGAGAGCAAGTCCTGACTAAACTCTACCATCTGGTGAGCAAGATGTATGAAACAGGCGAAATACCCTCAGAATTCAAGAAGAATATAATAATTCCAATCCCAAAGAAAGCAGGTGTTGACAGATGTGAAAATTACCGAACAATCAGTTTAATAAGCCACAGCTGCAAAATACTAACACGAAGTCTGTACAGACGAATGGAAAAACTAGTAGAAGCCGACCTCGGGGAAGATCAGTTTGGATTCTGTAGAAATACTGGAACACGTGAGGCAATACTGACCTTACGACCTACCTTAGAAGAAAGATTAAGGAAAGGCAAACGTACGTTTCTAGCATTTGTAGACTTAGAGAAAGCTTTTGACAATGTTGACTGGAATACTCTCTTTCAAATTCTAAAGGTGGCAGGGGTAAAATACAGGGAGCGAAAGCCTATTTACAATTTGTACAGAAACCAGATGGAAGTTATAAGAGTCGAGGCACATGAAAGGGAAGCAGTGGTTGGGAAGGGAGTAAGACAGGGTTGTAGCCTCTCCCCGATGTTATTCAATCTGTATATTGAGCAAGCAGTAAAGGAAACAAAAGAAAAATTCGGAGTAGGTATTAAAATCCATGGAGAAGAAATAAAAACTTTGATGTTCGCCGATGACATTGTAATTCTGTCAGAGACAGCAAAGGACTTGGAAAAGCAGTTGAATGGAATGGACAGTGTCTTGAAAGGAGGACACAAGATGAACATCGACAAAAGCAAAACGAGGATAATGGAATGTATTCGAATTAAGTCGGGTGATGCTGAGGGAATTAGATTAGGAAATGAGACACGTAAAGTAGTAAAGGAGTTTTGCTATTTGGGGAGCAAAATAACTGATGTTGGTCGAAGTAGAGAGGATATAAAATGTAGACTGGCAATGGCAAGGAAAGCGTTTCTGAAGAAGAGAAATTTGTTAACATCGACTATTGATTTAAGTGTCAGGAAGTGGTTTCTGAAAGTATTTGTATGGAGTGTAGCCATGTATGGAAGTGAAACATGGACGATAAATAGTTTGGACAAGAAGAGAACAGAAGCTTTCGAAATGTGGTGCTACAGAAGAATGCTGAAGATTAGATGGGTAGATCACATAACTAATGAGGAAGTATTAAATAGGATTGGGGAGAAGAGAAGTTAGTGGCACAACTTGACCAGAAGAAGAGATCGGTTGGTAGGACATGTGCTGAGGCATCAAGGTATCACCAATTTAGTATTGGAGGGCAGCGTGGAGGGTAAAAATCGTAGAGGGAGACCAAGAGATGAATACACTAAGCAGATTCAGAAGGATGTAGGTTGCAGTAGGTACTGGGAGATGAAGCAGCTTGCACAGGATAGAGTAGCATGGAGAGCTGCATCAAACCAGTCTCAGGACTGAAGACCACAACAACAACAAGTCTTCAGTACAGTACTTTCTCACTTATTAAGGAAACAGACGACTATATGTCAGTAATAAGTCATAGGTAAGAACAAAACTTATATCGCACACCAGAATGTGAGTACTCTGCTGATCCGGATTATTATGAAATCTGCCCAACGCGAGGTAGACCACCGTCTGGTGACGTTGTGGCACATCACATAGCACGGTAAGTAAGCTCAGCAGAGACAACTATGCTATATATGAATATGAAGATGGTTTCTGTTCTTTTGGACATGTCCGAAAGAACAGATACCATCTTCATATAGTTAAGGCTAACCGGCCATTGACCTTCTTCTGTGCGGATGCACACGCATTTCCAGAACTCTTACGGGACTCGGTAAGATTGTCTGCCGCGAGTAATGAGTGTAATGGGCAGGGGCACTACGAATGTAGTGTGTGGATATTAATTTGGGAATGTGGGTCTCACGGGGAGCGTGGAAAAGATAAATCCCTGCAGTCGTCCTATCCTCTGTTCCCTCGATCGCTCAGATGGATAGAGCGTCTGCCATGCAAGCAGGAGATCTCGGGTTCGTGTCCCGGTCGGGGCACGCATTTTGAACTGTTCCCGTTGACGTATATCAAGGCCTGTCGGCAGCGTAGGGTCCTGATTTAATTATCATTTCATTCAATTATGTAATAATTCCAGCAACGATACGGTATGCAAATCCACTGACATAAGTGACGTCAACTAAGGGGAGATTGTTACGACCTACCAACTGGTAAAGAGAATCTTGAGAACAGAAGCACGTGGCTGTTCGCGTGCCGCTGTCATCTCTGATTAACGCGTCGTTGACATTTCGAGACACGTATGCAGGAGGACTGAATTTGTTGCCCGACTTTTCTTCAAAAGTATGCTCTCGGAACGTCCACAGTAAACCTCTGTGCGATGCACATCGCCTCTCTCGTAGCAAATGCCACTGTTGTTTGTTGAGCATCTTCGTAATGGTCTCGCGACAGCTAAACGATCGCCTGACGAAAGGCGCCGCTCTTAGTTGGATCCTATCCCTCTCTTCTATTGTTAAAGATCCCAGACCGGCTAACAATCCTAAATAATCGGTGGAACAGGTGTTTTGTAAGCCACTGCTTTCGTTTTATCTAGCCGAAATATTCGTGCGCCAAACGCGGATCATTTTCATGTGGAACGGTATCTCTATCAAGAACGTTATTGGGATAGTAACATGTTTCTCACACCAAATCAAGACATCTTTGATATCCCTTCAGATATCGCACCGGAAATGATTTGTCGAGAGAACAGTTCGCTGTTAAGCACACAGGTGTGTGATCACCTCGCACATTTATCACTTTCACGCAGCCTTCTGCGAGCAGTTCGCGATTCTGTCACAATGTGGGAGCAGAAAGGGTGCATTGTATTTGGGCTGAGGCATTGCTTGCACCAAACTGCTATCAAACGATAATTATTTTCGATCTGAGAACAGATATTGCCTTTCTAGACACTATCCCTTCAGTTTATGCTCGAGTAGCTATAATTTACGTTGCAACGCCGAACTTCTGCGAAAGTAACCACAAATTCGCAAATTCGCTGATTCATAATAACAAGGCGGCCGGAGTGGCCGTGAAGTTCTGGGCACTACACTCTGGAACCGAGCGACCGCTACGGTCGCGGGTTCGAATCCTGCCTAGGGCATGGATGTGTGTGATGTCCTTAGGTTAGTTAGGTTTAATTAGTTCTAAGTTCTAGGCGACTGATGACCTCAGGAGTTAAGTCGCATAGTGCTCAGAGCCATTTGACCCATAATGACAGTGAAGAATACCAGTCAAAGGTGGCTGGCATCAGGCACTGCAGACGGATGCCATAGGTATCTTACACTGTTCATCCAAAACATTGTGACTACTCACTGCCGACCGCCGCCGGCACGGTAGCTCAGCGTGTTCGGTCAGAGAGCTGGTTGGCCTCTGTAATAAAAAACTGAGTGGAAGGATCAACCACCGAACTTGAACAGGATGTCTTGCGACGTCCGCAACGACCAAACACAACGATTAATAACGAACAAAATGAAAAAAAAAGTGACGTTGGATGCGGCCTGGTGGCGTTGCGGGCACGTGACTCGGTAGTAAAAGTATGTAAACGGAGGAAACACGGAAGGGGATCACTGTAACGAGTATATGGGCTGCAAATGGGGAAATCCATTGAGATGACCGACATTGACAAAGGGTAGATTATTATTATGTAGAGTCTGAACCAGAACGTCGAAAACGACGAAGCTGGTCGAATGTTCACGTGCTACTGTCATGAGCATCTATCGGAAGATGTGTAAGGAAGCGAAACTACCACTAGGAGCTAAATAGGTGGCCGTACACGACTGTTCAGAGAACGTGGGGTTAGGGGGCTTGTCTGCTCTGTAAAGTAAGATGGATGGTGATTTGTGGTATCTGTGATGGAAGAGCACATTGTTGGTGCATCGTCCATCGCACATTGTTGAACATGGAGCTCTGCAGTAGCTAACACTTAACGTGTTCATATGTTGACCCACAGACATCGCCCGTTACGATAGCTGTAGGCGCGGGACCACTGGGAGTCGACAGTGGAGCAATGGAGACGTGTCGACTCTTCGCATGAATCACATTTCTGCTACACTAGGTCGCCAGTCGTCTCCACAAACGCCGTCATCGAGGTGAACGCGGCTCGTAAAGTGCAGCGCGCCACGGACGCAGGTTGCTGGGAACACTACTATGATATGGGAGGCAGTCTCCTGCGCTTGCATGGGATCTGTTATGTTAATCGAAGTCACGCAGACATCTGCGAACCACCTGAATCTTTTCATGATTGATGTATTCCCTAACATCGACGTCATCTTTCAGCAGTATAGCTGTCCGTGTCTCGGAGCCAGAACCGTGCAACAATGGTTTGAGGAGCATTGTAGTTAATTCACGTTGATGTTTCGGTGTCCAAATTCACCTGATGTAAATCCTAAGGAAACCATCTCGGTCCCTGTGGGGCGCCATCACCGCGTACGCAAGTCAGTGGCTCATTATTTAAGAGATTTACATGACCTGTGCAAAGACATCGAATGCAGTATACCTCCACACACCTACCAAAGAACTGTCGGATGGCTGATACGCAGAGTCAGTGATGTATTTCGTTCCAACGACGGACAAACAAGCTATTAAGCAGGTGGTCATAACGTTTTAGAATATCAAACGTATATTGACAGTGTTGATCTTAAATTTGAAAGATACAGATCTGTAACCTTGAATTGATTCCAGGTATTCTTTTTTTGGGGTCGTCAGTATCCTGACAGGTTTGATTCAGGCCACCACGACTTCCTCATCTGTGCCAACTCCTTCATCTCAGAGTAATACTTGCACCCAGCGTCATTAGTTATTTGCTGCACTTGTTCCAATCTCTGTCTTCCCCTCCAGTTTTTACCCTCTACAGATCTCCCAAGTGTCATGGAAGGTATTCCTTTATTTGCGGCCGGCCGGAGTGGCCGATCGGTTCTAGGCGCTACAGTCTCGAACCGCGCGACCTCTACGGTCGCAGGTTCTGCCTCGGCATGGATGTGTGTGATGTCCTTAGTTAGGTTTAAGTAGTTCTAAGTTCTAGGGGACTGATGACCTCAGAAGTAAGTCCCATAGTGCTCAGAGCCATTTGAACCATTTTTGAACCTTGATTTGGGTCTTATTTGGTATTTGCTGCATGATAGTCTCCTCGTCGATTCCTTGTCAGTCCATTTAATTTTCAGCATGTTCAATAGTCTCACATCTCAAACACTTCGATTCTCTTCTTTTCCGGTTTTCCCACAGTCAATGTTTCACTTCCACACAATGCCGTGCTCTAGACGAGTATTCTTCTAAATTAATTTATGAAAGAAGACCAACATTCGATTTTACTAGACTTTTGGCCAGGAATGTCCTCTTCGGCTGCGCTAGTCTACTTTTTATCTCCTCCTTTTGTCCCTCGTGTGCTGTTTTCTTTCTAAGGCAGCAGATTTCCTTCACTTCATATACTTTTTGGTCATCAATTTTTACGTGAAGTTTTTCGCTAATTTCACTTCTGCTACCTCTCATTACTTTTGTCTTTCTCTACCCAATTTCTGTACTTATTAGACTGCTCATTGCAAACCGTCTTGATATTACAAACGTCATTGTTCTATATTTAACTGGTATCACGCATTGTGTTAGTGGCTCAAATGGCTCTGAGCACTATGGGACTTAACATCTTCGATCATCAGTCCCCTAGAACTTAGAACTACTTAAACCTAACTAACCTAAGGACATCACACACATCCATGCCCGAGGCAGGATTCGAACCTGCGACCGTAGTGGTCGCGCAGTTCCAGACAGTAGCGCCTAGAACCGCTCGGCCACTCCGGCCGGCCATTGTGTTAGTGTTGAACATCCAGCAGCCAGTAGTATGAATTTGCAAACTGCAGTAGGCCACAGGCTTTCGATATCATTTATGCTGTGAAAGTAATAATAAGAATTTCTTTGTGTGAAATCTGACACCTTCAGATCTTAATTGTTTATTGCTTGTCATCATACTAATTAACTGAAACACTGATTTTTCTAGATTCAGTTGTTCATAGTAATGATGCGCAAAAGAGATTTGCCTCGTTGGTGGAGCAGGTATAATGTAACTGCTGTTCTGAAGAAAGCCGAAAAGTAAGCAAGAGGTGGATTTTTGGGCGTTTACTTTGCAGTGTTCTGTATACCTGAGAAGATGTGAGTGCTTTCTTTATTGTGACATGGCGAACTATTTACAAGATTCAGAAAAAAAAACTTGTGATCTGTAAAGGAATTATTGAAGTTTTTAGTGAAATGGACATATTAGAATTTCTGAAGCAAGGAGTATTCACAACAGTTTGTTCTATGAAAACTGTTGGGATACACATAATTGTATTTATTTGGGACCTACGGTATCTTAGAATTTTTTGAATGACCTCATTTTTCTTCTTTGATTGTATTATTTATTATAATATCCTTTATTGCAGTTCCGACAACAGTAGTCAACTTTCAAAAAAAAAAAAAAAAAAAAAAAAAAACTGATAAGACGACGTTCATTAACCGTTTTATCAAGTAGTTCGATACATGTGCTTTTAAGCCTTGCCCAACACCACCTATCGAAGGAGGAGGTCATTTGTATCCGACTTGGATCAGTCCGCTTCTGCTAACGAGATATCAATATATCGAGCGCTCTGCCGAGGTAGCACAGCGTTGTAATAAGGGTCAGGTAATTGGGAGCTAAAAATAGCTACCGGCTTTTAAAATGACACTGTAGAAGCAATGAGGATACGTGACACAAAGAACTCTGTATTAAACATTAGATATTTGACAATACATACGCAATTAGTGCTGCACAGCTCTATATTAGCTCTAGCTATAAGAATTAAGTGTATCTCTAACCCAACACGAGTTGTAATTTCTAAAAGTTGTGGTATGGAATCAATGACGGCATGATGTGTCCCTGTCGAATATACTTCCTCAGGGTTTGTCCGCTAGTCTGCAAAGCATCGTAACTGTGACCAGCGAGTTGCCAGCCAATCACATCAGAGACGTGTTCGATGGGTTATATCGCAATCGGACATGTAGGCCTCCGAAATGATTTGGGGGAGGTGATGGGGAGGGAGGGGAGGTGGGTGCCATCGTTTCCTGAAGAAGCGTTCCACATTCTTCAGCACTTGTAATCCGACATTTTCGAAACGTGCTAAGTGTAGATAACGGGACGGGCAACAGTACCCTGAGTATTAAAATTCTCTTTTGCTGCCTTTGCTGTTGCCATATGCGGCTGGACTGGCTTGCTAGAAGATAGAACTCAGCACGTTAACGGGACGAATTCCACAGATATAAAAGACAGTTTCGCGTACACTCCAAAAGAGGGTTATAGGGCCGTAACTGCTTACAGTTTATACGAGGGCGTGCGGAACAGTAGTGCCTCTAAATTTTTTATTTGCGAACTCTTGAAGTTTTTCAAATAAAAGAAACGTTATTAACATTCTGCATCTTTATTCTTCATGTCCACTTATTAGCAGTGCCTCTGCTGCTACAGGGCTTCAAAACGAAGCGTGTGACATGGAGGTGTGTGAGGTAACGATGACGATGCCTGAGGAACGACGTACTGCAATCGAGTTCTGGATTTAAAGACTTCGTCCACACATAGAGCACCCTCTTTTTCAGCATTACAATTATTTTATTTCGAACGCTACCAGTTTCGGCAATTCATTTTGCGTATGGGGCCTCAGACGAATGGAAAATCTAGTAGAAGCCAACCTCGGGGAAGATCAGTTTGGATTCCGTAGAAACACTGGAACACGTGAGGCAATACTGACCTTACGACTTATCGTAGAAGAAAGATTAAGGAAAGGCAAACCTACGTTTCTAGCATTTGTAGACTTAGAGAAAGCTTTTGGCAATGTTGACTGGAATACTCTCCTTCAAATTCTAAAGGTGGCAGGGGTAAAATACAGGGAGCGAAAAGCTATTTACAATTTGTACAGAAACCAGATGGCAGTTATAAGAGTCGAGGGACATGAAAGGGAAGCAGTGGTTGGGAAGGGAGTAAGACAGGGTTGTAGCCTATCCCCGATGTTGTTCAATCTGTATATTGAGCAAGCAGTAAAGGAAACAAAAGAAAAATTCGGAGTAGGTATTAAAATTCATGGAGAAGAAATAAAAACTTTGAGGTTCGCCGATGACATTGTAATTCGGTCAGAGACAGCAAAGGACTTGGAAGAGCAGTTGAATGGAATGGACAGTGTCGTGAAAAGAGGATATAAGATGAACATCAACAAAAGCAAAAGAAGGATAATGGAATGTAGTCTAATTAAATCAGGTGATGCTGAGGGAATTAGATTAGGAAATGAGGCACTTAAAGTAGTAAAGGAGTTTTGCTATTTGGGGAGCAAAATAACTGATGATGGTCGAAGTAGAGAGGATATAAAATGTAGACTGGCAATGGCAAGGAAAGCGTTTCTGAAGAAGAGAAATTTGTTAACATCCAGTATTGATTTAAGTGTCAGGAAGGCATTTCTGAAAGTATTCGTATGGAGTGTAGCCATGTATGGAAGTGAAACATGGACGATAAATAGTTTGGACAAGAAGAGAATATAAGCTTTCGAAATGTGGTGCTACAGAAGAATGCTGAAGATTAGATGGGTAGATCACATAACGAATGAGGAGGTATTGAGTAGGATTGGGGAGAAGAGGAGTTTGTGGCACAACTTGACCAGAAGACGGGATCTGTTTGTAGGACATGTTCTGAGGCATCAAGGGATCACCAATTTAGTATTGGAGGGCAGCGTGGAGGGTAAAAATCGTAGAGGGAGACCAAGAGATGAATACACTAAGCAGATTCAGAAGGATGTAGGTTGCAGTAGGTACTGGGAGATGAAGCAGCTTGCACAGGATGGAGTAGCATGGAGAGCTGCATCAAACCAGTCTCAGGACTGAAGACCACAACAACAACATGGGGCCTCAAGACGGCAAAATGAATTGCCGAAACTGGTAGGCTTCGAAATAAAGTACGAATAAAATAACCTAAAGTATACGGCTGTTGGTGAAGTTTACTGAACTGAGCAGTTCCTACTTTGCCCCATCCGATTTTCATCTATTTTCAAAACTTAAAGAATACCTTCGAGGACTTCACTTTGATAGTAGTGAAGCGGTTCAAAATAGAAGTGACGTTGTGGCTCCAACAACAAAGTGAGCCACTATACAGTGACGGTACCAACAAACTTGTCTCTCGTCGGGAGGAATGTGTTCGTTGCCAAGGTGACTATGTTGGGAAATAAATGTGTAGACAAGAAGAATGAAGACCTAGAATGTTAATAACGTTTGTTTCATTTAAAGAGCTTTAAGAGTTTTCACATAAAAAACGGAGGCATTACTTTTCAGCCCGCCCTCGTACTAACGATCCACCTAACAGCGTCAGAAACTTTCTGAGGCTGTACACGAGGCATGCTGTTGTCTGCAGAAAGATTGAAACGCCCGAAGCCAGCCTCTGTGGTCGAGCGGTGGTAGGCGCTTCAGTCCGGAACCACGCGGCTGCTACGGTCGCAGGTTCGAATCCTGCCTCGGGCATGGATGTGTGTGATGTCCTTAAGTAGTTCTAAGTCAAGGGGTCTGATGACTTCAGATGTTAGGTCCCATAGTGCTTAGAGCCATTTGAACCATTTTTCTGAAACGCCCGAAGACTGTATCGAAATGCAAGAAGACCTATGGAGGATCGACGACTGGTGCCAGGACCGACAGTTAGTTCTGAACGTGATTAAGTGTAACGCATTGAGGGTGAAATAGGCGAAGCGATCCTTTACAGCTCTGTTATGCTATTGACGATAAAACACTGAGAACAATAACAGCCTAAAATACGCGGAAGTAGCTGTCCGGAAAGTTTTATGTGGACAGGCCACATAAAACTAACTGTAGGAAAATCGGATGCCATACTAGGATTCGTTCAAAGAAAAGGAAGTGTGAATCATCCAAGGAAGAGTAGGTTACAGAAAACTCATTCGACTACCTCATCAGTCTGGGACACTTACCAGGTTGGATGAGAAGTAGTATAGAAGATCCGATGAAGAGCGGCGCGTTTTGCCATGAATACCCTCTATAAGCGTGAGAGCGCTATGGAGATACTCAATAAACTTCAGTGGGAAACGTTTCAAGAGAAGCCTTGGTATTATAGACAAATTTACTGTTGAAATTACGAGAGCGTACGTTGTAAGAATTGCAGGACCTATTGAATTGCAACACTCTCTCAACTTTTCACGTTAGTTAAGGCCATGGAGGCATGGTCCTTTCCGAATCTATTGCTGACCAAAAAGCGATTCTGATAGCTGGAGTCCAAGATTTCTGTTGATCGTCGCTTTTGCGTCCTTGTGGTGATATTTCCATAGAAACTTTCACCCCTAACACAGATTTCTTTATATCTAATATAGAAGTGAAATACAAATTTTGATAAATTTAGTTTTAAATTTTTATTATAACAAAATATTTTCTTAAAGGTTTCTCCCCCTATTTAATTCCAGCAGGCGTTGAATTTACAAAAACACTGAAACACGTATTCTTCTGTTTCTGACAGGGAAGCCTGGTACAAATTTTCATAGATTTAGCTTTGAAAATGCTTTCATAATGAACTAATTTCATAAACCTTTACACCCCCTATTTCACTCCCTTAGGGAGCTGATTTTCTAAAAATGCTTCCATAGACGTAACTTTAAAAATGGTTTAGTAGCTCATCAATGATGATTTATTTAAAACAAAAATTTTGGTCCGCTATTTTACTCCCTTTATGGTTGAATTTCCAAAAAGGAGAAACATGTATTTTTTTATTTCGGACTGAGGAATTAGATTCCAATTTCGTAGTTCCAGCTTCAAAATTGCATTAATAGTGACGTAATTTCAAAAAGACTTTCATCCCTTACGAGTGGAATTTCGAACAACTGCTTCTCAAACTATGCCTACGGTGTAAGTTCCACACCGTCTCAAAATTTTAAGTCACTATCATTAGCGCTTTCGGCTGGGCGGTGATGAATCAGTGAATTACTATGTCCCCGTTTTTCTAAAACAGTGAAACGTGTATGTTTTCCTTACTGACAGAGAAGTCGAACATCAATTTTCAAAGTTTTAGTTTTAAAAATGATTTCACAATGAAATATTTTCATAAAACATTTCACTCCATATTTCATTCTCTTAGTGGTCGAATTTCCAAAAATAGCGAAATGCGTATTTTTTATTTCTAACTGAGAAGCCAAGCACAGATTTACATAGATTTAGCTTTAAAAATGTTTTCAAAATGAAATATTTCACAAAACATTTTATCCCCTATTTCATGCCCTTTGGGGCTGAATTTCAAAAACACTGACACAAGACTTTTTTTATTTGAAACCGAGAAGTCAAATAGCAATTTTCATTGATGTAGCTTTAAAAATACTTCATTAGTTTTTTGATATCGATTTATTTAAAAGAGCTCACCCACTTTTTCACCTTTTAGGAGTTGAATTTCCAAAAATGCTGAAAAACGTGTTTCTTTGTTTCTGTCTGAGAAACTATATACAATCGTAGAAAAATTTTTCCGCTATCACTCACAATATAAGGTTATTTATTTGTCACTGGACCGGTTTCGGGCTTGCGCCCATCTTCATGTGTTTATACATTCATGTAATGTTTATATTGCTGGAGATCACTGTATGAGTACAAAAAAAGAAAAAAGAAAAAAAATTGTTGGTGACTAAACAGATATCTCTCCGCTGCTCGTGGTCTCGCGGTAGCGTTCTCGCTTCCCGAGCACGGGGTCCCGGGTTCGATTCCCTGCGGTGTCAGGGATTTTTCCTGCCTCGAGATGATTGGGTGTTGTTGTGTCGTCTTCATCATCATCATTCATCACGGTCGGAGGAAGGCAATAGCCTTCCTTGCCTAGTAAAGCGGTGCAGGTCTCCCGCATCGTTCCCCTACACTCTGTAAAGAAGCATGGGACTTCATTTCCATTTCAAACAGATATCTGTTTAGTCACCAGCAAATAATTTTTTTTCGTATTTATTCAGTGGTCTCCAGCAATATAAGCATGCACATAAATGCAACACCTGAAGATGGGCGCAAGTCCGAAACCGATCGTGCAACAAATGAAGAACCTTTCGTTGTGACTGGTAGCGGAAAAATTTTTCTACACTCTGTAAGGGAACAGTCACTGAGTTCAACAGCATCCACTATCGATAAAATTCATTCCATACACAATTTCCGTAGGTCTAGCTTTAAAATTGCCTTAATAGCGTCATATTTTCAAGAAAATGTATATCCCCTATTTCACCTCCTTAGGGATGGAATATCGCAAAACCTCTTCTTAAACAACGCCTGCAGTATAATATCAACACTCTCTGCTAACGCCGGCCGGTGTGGCCGTGCGGTTCTAGGCGCTACAGTCCGGAACAGCGCGACCGCTACGGTCACAGGTTCGAATCCTGCCTCGGGCATGGATGTGTGTGATGTCCTTAGGTTAGTTAGGTTTAAGTAGTTCTAAGTCCTACGGGACTGATGACCTCAGATTTTAGGTCCCATAGTGCTCAGAGCCATTTGAACCATTTTATCTCTGCTAATTTAAAGTTTCTACCCTTAGTTGTTTGGCCTGGGCGATGATGATGAGTGAGTGAGTGAGTGGGTGAGTCTGTTGGGATATTCCCTTTTTTATGTGGAGATATATTTAGTAGTAGTGGTTATAAGAGTTGGAGCGATTACCGGAACGCTACAACGTGCGGAGAAAATTTCGGTATCTCTATGCTAAATAAAGGACGGTGCGAAATTCGTGGGCGGGATGGCGTTCAGTGCTTGACCTGTGAAGCCCTCCTCCGCGATGAAGGGCCGCAGCGTCGGCGATCGCCGCTCCAGGAGTGTCGTCGGGCAGGCGGGCGGGGTCGTTAGGACACGCCCACCTCGTTACTCCACTCACGTAGCTGCCAGCGTAGGCGTCGGCGTCGGCGTCGTTACCGGACAACCGCTGTCACCAGCAAGGGCCGCTCTGGAAGCTCGAGCACCCGGAAAGCTGGAACGATTCAGGCGTCGCGCCTCTTCGTTACGTGTTGCAGCCTCGCAATACCAAGCAGATCCTCTGCACTATCGGCACTTCCGCGTGCTGCTTCCCTTCTGGTTGCTTAGAGGTCGACTTCTGAACGGTGCCAGAATCTCAAGGGATTCATCTTAGCGAACATTTTGCTGAAAAAAATTGCATATATTTGTATATACCGAAAATAACAGTAACTAACACTTGTCTGTGTTTTATAAATCAGGGGTCTCCAAACTACGGCCCGCGTTAGCTGGCCGGACATCCCCGGTATCCGGCCCGCCAAATATTTGAGGTGGTACCTATACTGACAACAATTGAGTTTCGAGGCCTATCGCGACCAATACACCGCGACATTGTTGGAGCTCTATCTTTACAAAGCGGAAGGTCATGGTTAAACTTGTGGCTATCCACAATGAACAGACAGACCATTTCCCTGCGATAGTGAAAAAAAAGGTTGATAGACTAGTTTGGCGAAAACATTTTAAGTAAAAAAATTCTTTGCATTCTATTCTACTCACGAGTCTGGTGCAAGTCTTTCAAATGGACGCCACTTCGGCGACTAGCCTTATTAATCAATCATTATGGAAGATTCTTCTTAAGCGAGGTTTCACCTTCTTTTGATTACGTTGTAAAATACGTCTTGCAGTAATAGTGTTGCTAACAATGACTTTAAGATTTCGTTAACTTTGTAGGACGCTTTCGTGAAGAATGTGCAGTGACATACTTTTTTGACGGTGAAATTCGCCAGAATAAAATACGCCAGAATTTCGGTCAGGTACGTCCAACAACCAAAATTATGTAATTAAATAAAAATCGTAGTTCATTTCAGTGCTAGCTATTCCCACAACCTTAGATTTTTGCGATTTCATCTTTCCTTTAGCCTTAGTCCGCAGCTCGTGGTCGTGCGGTAGCGTTCTCGCTTCCCACGCCCGGGTTCCCGGGTTGATTCACGGCGGGGTCAAGGATTTTCTCTGCCTCGTGATGACTGGGTGTTGTGTGATGACCTTAGGTTGGTTAGGTTTAAGTAGTTCTAAGCTCTAGGGGGATGATGACCATAGATGTTAAGTCCCATAGTGCTCAGAGCCATTTCAACCATTTGAACCTTTAGCCTTACATTACGGTGATCATGGAGTGCTAGGGTGCTTTAATCCCACTAGGTAGGTCTTGGCCCTTATGACTTCGTGGAGGAGTCAATGTGACCCGCGGACTAAAAAGTTTGGAGACCCCTGCTCTATATCACAGAGAAAATAATCGGCAATAGTTCAACTGCACACATAAGAGAAATCGTATCTACTTCCGCATCTCATCCTCAAGTGCGTTATTGCGCTGGTATCCAAAAGTCTTTTACCAGTATCGACGGATATGAAGACTGTACAGTCCGCAGCACGTGGTCTTGTGCTAGCGTTCTCGCTTCCCGCACACAGGGTCCCGGGTTCGATTCCCAGCGGGATCAGGGGTTTTTCTCTGCCTCCTGATGACTGGGTGTTGTGTGTTCTTCACCATCATTTCATCATACTTGACTCGCAAGTCGCCGAAGTGGCGTCAACTAAAAAGGACTTGCAATACGACGGCCGAACTAACACGCATGGGGCCTCCCGGCCAACAATGCCATACGATCATTTCATTTCAATATTGTACACCATTTTAACTTAATCACAGTCGTGAGGCAGTGGTTAGACATTAATTATCTCTTGCATTACTGCATTAAAACACTTGCTATTTTTCTTCTTCTTGAACTACGAATTTCGAGACAACAAGCCGCCATTTCAGGACGAAGAATGGTAATTACTCCATTAATGGCGACGCTCCATCTTGAAGTGATAAGTTTGATCACGTTGCCGTTGTAAATTTCTAATAAAAGATCAAATCTTTAATTGTAGAGCCTAAATCTACTGCACATCCAATACAACTACGTTCACTGTTTTTCCTCCAATAATTTTTGAGGCATCAGTCTTCAGACTGGTTTCATGCAGCCCGCCACGAATTCCTCTACTGTGCTAACCTCTTCCTCTCAAAGTAGCATTTGCAACCTACGTCCTCAATTATTTGCTGGATGCATCCAAATGGTTCAAATGGCTCTGAGCAGTATGAAACTCAACTTCTGAGGTCATTAGTCCCATAGAACTTAGAACTAGTTAAACGTAACTAACCTAAGGACATCACACACATCCATGCCCGAGGCAGGATTCGAACCTGCGACCGTAGCGGTCTCGCAGTTCCAGACTGCAGCCCCTAGAACCGCACGGCCACTTCGACCGGCTGGGTGTATTCCAATCTCTGTCTTCCTCTACAGCTTTTACCCTCTACTGCTGCCTCTAGTACCGTGGAAGTTATACCTTGTGGTCTTAACCGATATCCTACCATCATTACCTCATCGACGTATAAATTGAACAGTAGGGGCGAAAGGCTACATCCCTGCATACACCCTTTTTAACCCGAGCATTCCGTTCTTGGTCTTCACCTCTTATTACCCCCTTTTGACTCTTGTACATGTTGTACGAGGGCTATTCGGAAAGTAAGTTATGCTCGGCCGCGAAATGGAAACTACTTTGAAAATCCTGTGAAGCTTTGAACAGAGTAATCCCGTCAGTCGCGTCACGTCGCTCTTTCCTGTTCTGAGTGCACAGTGAACGAGAAAATAGTGTCTAACGCAAAGTACGAGGGTCTGTTGAGAAATTATGCCCGAAGCTACGCTGCCAACATAACTGGCAAGCGTTTCTTTCTTCAAGAAATTTCTCATCCGGATTGTGCGGGGGCAATGAAGATACTCATGCAGCGCTTTCGATGGGAATTGTTTGATCACCCATAATACATCCCGTAATTGGCTCCTTGTTTTATCTCTGCTCACATGGCTATAAGGACAACATTTTGGCAGAGACAACGAGCTGTAGACCAGCGTAAATAATTGCCTGAAAGAGCTGGCGGCCGCCTTCTATGACGAAGGTCTTGGAAAGTTGGTAGAACGCTACGACAAATGTCTAAATCAGAATTTGACGGTGATGTACTTCCTGCTCAGTTCTAATGACATTTCATTTACTTCCACCAGCAAATCGTTAGTTGGAGTCGATTTGAATGCTCCAATTCGGATTCTGATAGCTTGATACTGGCACGTTCAGCCTATTTTGCGTTGCTGAGCCGTAACAGATGCATCCGTAATCCATGTAACGTCTTATTAGAGCGTGATATATTTTAATGCAGATTATTGAGTCTGCTCCCCAAAAACGCCTTTCTCATTTCGTTAAGCCTGTGTTTCGTCTACACGTACAGGGCTCATTTATTAGGCGACATGTCACGACAGTTCTCACTTAGCCGTTCATTCTACATCTACATCTACGTCGATACTCTGCAAATCACATTTAAGTGCCTGGCAGAGGGTTCATCGAATCACCTTTACAATTCTCTATTATTCCAATCTCGTACAGCGCGCGGAAAGAATGAACACCTATATCTTTCCGTACGAGGTCTGATTTCCCTTATTGTTTTTTGGTGATCGTTCCTCCTATATAGGTCGGTGTCAACAAAATATTTTCGCATTCGAAGGAGAAATTTGGTGATTGGAATTTCGTGAGAAGATTCTGTCGCAACGAAAAACGCCTTTCTTTTAATGATTCCCAGCCCAAATCCTGTATCGTTTCTGTGACACTCTCCCCCATATTTCGCGATAATACAAAACGTGCTGCCTTTCTTTGAACGTTTTCGATGTACTCCCTCATTCCTATCTGGTAAGGATCCCAACCGCGCAACAGTATTCAAAAAGAGGACGGACAAGCGTAGTGTAGGCAGTCTCCTTAGTAGGTCTGTTACATTTTCTAAGTGTCCTGCCAATAAAACGCAGTCTTTGGATAGCCTTCCCCACAACATTTTCTATGTGTTCCTTCCAATTTAAGTTGTTCGTAATTGTAATACCTAGGTAGTTAGTTAAATTTACGGCTTTTAGATTAGACTGATTTATCGTGTAACCGAAGTTTAACGAGTTCCTTTTAGCACTCATGTGGATGACCTCACACTTTTCGTAATTCAGGGTCAACTGCCACTTTTCGAACCATTCAGATATTTTTTCTATATCGTTTTGTGGTTTGTTTTGATCTTCTGATGGCTTTATTAGTCGATAAACGACAGCGTCATATGCAAACAACCTACGACGGCTGCTCAGATTCTCCCCCAAATCATTTACATAGATAAGGAACAGCTAAGGGCATATAATACTACTTTGGGGAACGCCAGAAATCACTTCTGTTTTACTCGATGACTTCCCGTCAATTACTACGAACTGTGACCTCTCTGACAGGAAATCACAAATACAGTTACATAACTGAGACGATATTCCATAAGCACGCAATTTCATTACGAGCCGCTTGTGTGGTACAGTGTTAAAAGCCTTCCGGAAATCCAGAATACGGAATCCATCTGAAATCCCTTGTAAATAGCACTCAGCACTTCATGTGAATAAAGAGCTACTTGTGTTTCACTGGAACGATGTTTTCTAAACCCATGTTGACTGTGTGTCAATAGACCGTTTTCTTAGAGGTAATTCATAGTGTTCGAACACAATATATGTTCTGAAATCCTGCTGCATATCGACGTTAACGATATGGACCTGTAATTTAGTGGATTAGTCCTACTACCTTTCTTGAATATTGGTGTGACCTGTTCAACTTTCCTGTCTTTGGGTACGCATCTTTCAACGAGCGAACGGTTGTATGTGATTGTTAAGCATGGAGCTATTGCATCAGTATACTCCGAAAGGAGCATAATTGGTATACAGTCTGGACAAGAAGACTTAGTTTTAAACACTATCATAGCGTATCCATCTAAGCTATTTACCGGGCCAGTTTTATTTGTTTGACAATGCTCCTGGGTGCATTCCGCGTTCCTACCTGTCACCACGTGTACGTCCAGTATCGTCAAGCATTATCGTTTTGGTGGTCCAGGTGTTAAGGTGTGGAGGGGCATAACGTTGCATGAGTGTACTTTGAACACGGTACTCTCACTCATCAACGTTGTTGAGACATTGCACCCCGTCATGTGCACCTTTTCAGGGGCGTTTTCGGCCCTGACTTAATTTTTGTGGATGACAATGCGCGATCACAACGAACAGCGCAGGTGTTGGAGCTCTCAGAACGAGAGGATATTAGGCAAATCGACTTAAATCCCATGGAGTACGTGTGAGATGCTTCGTGGGGACGTAGTCGTCAACAGCGTTGGTGGAGGAATGGAATACTTTACCACAAGAACTCCTTACCATCCTTTTAGTCAGCATGAGAGCACCTCGCAGAGCATACCTTGCTGTCACTGCTAATCAGACACCCTATTACGAACCCAAGTCCCGCTATTATTAATGCCCAGTGGACCATCATGAATCGCCATGGTTTCAATGTAATTACTGTCTTGAGCTAGAGTGTCATATATCTTCGTCTCATTGCGTATTTCCTGCTAATAGCTTCTGTACCATACCGTAGTAGTACTTCCTATGAAAGGCCTAGTTTCGTCGAGCTACGCTGCTTTGTGCTCCAGTTTATTTCGTAGCACACGGTTCAGCGCCCATTGCTGAACATGGTGTTCCGCAGTTATGCCCTTACGTGTTCGCATGCTCAACCAACGACATAATCGCTTACGATTGCTATTAGCATGGGATAATCGAACCTGAACCGAGGCTGGTGGGGCGTGTCCTCTGATCGAATGAGTCACATTCCATATTACATCAGCTCCGTGGTCGTGTCTGGATACACCGTCACGCAAGTGAACGGCTGCTCGAAACATGCACTGCGCCGCAGGTACACGCCAGCTGGGGCAGTATTATACACTACTGGCCATTAAAATTGCTACACCAAGAAGAAATGCAGATGATGCACGGGTATTCATTGGACAAACATATTAAACTAGAACTGACATGTTATTACATTTTCACGCAGTTTGGGTGCATAGATCCTGAGAAATCAGTACCCACAACAACCACCTCTGGCCGTAATAACGGCCTTGATACGCCTAGGCATTGAGTCTAACAGAGCTTGGATGGCGTGTACGGGTACAGCTGCCCATGCAGCTTCAACACGATACCACAGTTCATCGAGAGTAGTGACTGGTGTATTGTGACGAACCAGTTGCTCGGCCACCATTGACCAGACGTTTTCAATTGGTGAGAGATCTGGAGAATGTGCTGGCCAGGGCATCAGTCGAACATTTTCTGTATCCAGAAAGGCCCGTACAGGACCTACAACATGCGGTCGTGCATTATCCTGCTGAAATGTAGGGTTTCGCAGGGATCGAATGAAGGGTAGGGCCACGGGTCGTAACACATCTGAAGTGTAACTCCACTGTTCAAAGTGCCATCAATGCGAACCGGAGGTGACCGGGACGTGTAACCAATGGCACCCCGTACCATCACGCCGGGTGATACGCCAGTATGGCGATGACGAATACACGCTTCCAATGTGCGTTCACCGCGATGTCGCCAAACACGGATGCGACCATCATGATGCTGTAAACCGAACCTGGATTCATGCGAAAAATGACGTTTTGCCAGTCGTGCACCCAGGTTCGTCGTTGAGTACACCTTCGCAGCCGCTCCTGTCTGTGATGCAGCGTCAAGGGTAACTGCAGCCATGGTCTCAGAGCTGATAGTCCATGCTCCTGCAAACGTCGTCGAACTGTTCGTGCAGATGGTTGTTGTCTTGCAAACGTCCCCATCTGTTGACTCAGGGATCGAGACGTGGCTGCACGATCCGTTACAGCCATGCGGATAAGATGCCTGTCATCTCGACTGCTAGTGATACGAGGCCGTTGGGATCGAGCACGGCGTTCCGTATTACCCTCCCGAACCCACCGATTCCGTATTCTGCTAACAGTCATTGGATCTCGACCAACGCGAGCAGCAATGTCGCGATACGATAAACCGCAATCGCGATAGGCTACAATCCGACCTTTATCAAAGTCCAAAACGTGATGGTACGCATTTCTCCTCCTTACACGAGGCATCACAACAACGTTTCACCAGGCAACGCCGGTCAGCTGCTGTTTGTGTATGAGAAATGGGTTGGAAACTTTCCTCATGTCAGCACGTTGTAGGTGTCGCCACCGGCGCGAACCTTGTGTGAATGCTCTGAAAAGCTAATGATTTGCATATCACACCATCTTCTTCCTGTCGGTTAAATTTCGTATCTGTAGCACGTTATCTTCATGGTGTAGCAATTTTAATGGCCTGTAGTGTACAATGCGAATATTCACTTAGGATTACTGAGGATTACATAGTTTTGTGATAGCTATGGGCCACGTGAACATTATTGTGAACCACCTCCAGCCCTTCATACTTCATGCCTTCCCTGACAGTAATGGCATGTTTCAGCAAGATTGCTGTCTGCGTCGCAAGGCCAGAATCTGGCTATAGTTGTTTCGGTAGCATGATACTGAATTCATATCGATCTCCCTGCCACGAAATTTCAATGAGCTTACCCAGATGGAACCCTTTCGGGTTGTAACAGGCGCTATCTTCGCGCCCCCAAACCACCAGCCTGTAATTGACGGGAATTGCGTGATCTGCGCCTAGACATCTTGGTGCCAAATATCTTCGGAAGCCTTCGGAGGACTTGTCTAATTCGTTCCTGCAGAACCACTGCTGTACTGCGTTGTAGAGATAGACCAACATGGTGTTAGGTAGGTGGCCGTAATTTTTTGGCTCATTAGTGACGAATAAAATGTATTATGTCGGCCGAGTGCCTCAGGGTTACGGAAAACAAGTATACTGCTATTGCTGACTTCTAGATACATTGTCACGAAACTGTAAGAACTATTAGGATAGAAAGGAAACTCACACCGAATCACTGTTTTGTTTTGGAATCGAATCATTAAAAATAAACAAGAAAAGAGGAACAAATTTCATCAAGCAATGATGGCATATTGCAAGATGATTCCGTGGGCTTTACTATTACTCCATCATCACTAAGCTAATCATGAAAGTCCGTGTCATCTATGGACACAAGAACGTGAGATATGATACTAAGGAGCCTGAAGCCGGAACAAAGAGAGCGCCAGTGATAATTTTTACAATTTTATTTGCTAATTTAGTCTTCGGTTGATCTTAACTTTTTTCTGGGCCACAACTAAACGAGAGTAATTTAGCTGAGGACATAGTTCCGCAATTACCAACATATGAACGCGAAAGTCCGTAGCAGTGTATTGATTAACTAGTCATTCGAATGGATCTTCTAAAGTTTTATTCACTGTACGCCCCAGTATAAACCCCTAGGAGAACTGCATAGAGCTTCAAATTATCAATCCTGTCCTCAAAAATATAGTTTTCTTTGATAGCTTATTATTCGCTGATAGTCATCTAACAGGATGAAAAACAGTCCAATTTTAACGAGATCTTTGCGCTTTTAAGCAGGAAAGATTTGCGATGTTTTCTGTGTCTCTGTCGAAGGACTGGAATCGTTGCGAAGTTATTGAAAACGCAGCAAGAGTCTCCGCCGCATAGGTAATTTTTATTTGTATTTGTCCCAGTCAGTTTTCAATGCAAACATTTGTGAGAATGTAAAGCATTTCCTCACGATTCTGCCCTTAGGTCCTGAGAGTATGCGCTTTTCCAATAATATTTAGCATAAAAGTTGTAGCACCGGACTATTACTTGTCTGTGTAGTTCAGAGTAGGCAGCCAAACTAACACGCTTCATTTGAGTCCGGCAGCTCCAGTCGTGTTCTAAACCTGCCGTAATGAGATGTTGTGGTCGTCGATGAATGGACGTCGTTAGTGGAAAAAGGCACTTCCGCACTTTAATAAGAGTTGAGTTTTACGCGAGGAGGCGGAAAAAGTGACTTCGCCGGGAGTCTGGATCGAAACTTGGCATTAGCTGAAGCGCAGAAACGGGCTACATGCACTTTCATCTAAGTGGAGTTCCTAGACAACGAGGGTAGCTGTGGGCAACTTTTATCATTGTCTCGTGGAGTTCTTGAATGATATTACGACGGAACTTTGAAGTCAGGCTGACGACACAAGTTTACAACACACTTTATGAGTTTGAGAGCGGGAACCATGTAGCTATGATCCTTCAAAAACAAAGGGAGACGGCTGTGTATTTTCCGTGTGAGAAAACTCATTACCCTGAAATGTAAAATAGTCTCACAAAATTCCACAGCATGTGCTGGAAACCATTATTCTCAGTATTAAAGTCATTCAGTGTAAAGGTCACTACGTGACATCACGGTAAAGACCGTGCTGTAAAGTTTCATTTATACTGGGTGTTTCAGTTAAGCTCAACATTTCAGGAACCGTGTAAAAGAGCGTAATTCCTTTTCCATCCACATGAGTTGTAAGAAAGGCCTCACTGAACGACGCACAGTGCCTGACATTAGCTAAATTACAGAGATATAACTACTAACTTGTCTTTTTCTACAAGACACCAATAAATTTAATTAAAAACTTTGCTTTTTGAAATAGAAATATAGTAATTTCTGCTGCTAGTCTCATAGATTTCAAAGAGAACAATTCAAGCACCTTTCAGTCTACGAAATCCGTATGCAGCTGCGGAGTAATTACAGTATTCATAACTTAGAAATTATCTATACTAAATTACAAGCCAATTAATTTTTTTTCGTTACTTGGTGTTATCATTCGGAACTGTCATGTGCAGATTTAGGGGGCGCCCCACCTTGACGTGGCTAAGAGATTCTAATTAAAAATTCGGAACAGTTGTGGAAAGTTTTAAATTAAAACTTGCTACATGTGCTTGGACCTACTTCCATCTGAACGTGCAACGTACCTATTGTATGGCACTTGGGCGACATATATCTCTATTAATAACTGTGGCTCATTTATTATCATAGGTTCGAGCTGTATATGTCTGCTTTCATGCTCAGTAATAGATTTCACTGCAGTATTCTACATCTACATCTATACTCCGCGAGCCACCTTACGGTGTGTGGCGGAGGGTACTTATTGTACCACTATCTGATCCCCCCTTCCCTGTTCCATTCACGAATTGTGCGTGGGAAGAACGACTGCTTGTAAGTCTCCGTATTTGCTCTAATTTCTTGGATCTTTTCGTTGTGATCATTACGCGAGATATATGTGGGCGGTAGTAATATGTTGCCCATCTCTTCCCGGAATGTGCTCTCTCGTAATTTCGATAATAAACCTCTCCGTATTGCGTAACGCCTTTCTTGAAGTGTCCGCCACTGGAGCTTGTTCAGCATCTCCGTAACGCTCTCGCGCTGACTAAATGTCCCCATGACGAATCGCGCTGCTTTTCGCTGGATCATGTCTATCTCTTCTATTAATCCAACCTGGTAAGGGTCCCATACTGATGAGCAATACTCAAGAATCGGACGAACAAGCGTTTTGTAAGCTACTTCTTTCGTCGATGAGTCACATTTTCTTAGAATTCTTCCTATGAATCTCAACCTGGCGCCTGCTTTTCCCACTATTTGTTTTATGTGATCATTCCACTTCAGATCGCTCCGGATAGTAACTCCTAAGTATTTTACGGTCGTTACCGCTTCCAATGATTTACCACCTATGGCATAATCGTACTGGAATGGATTTCTGCCCCTATGTATGCGCATTATATTACATTTATCTACGTTTAGGGAAAGCTGCCAGCTGTCGCACCATGCATTAATCCTCTGCAGGTCCTCCTGGAGTACGTACGAGTCTTCTGATGTTGCTACTTTCTTGTAGACAACCGTGTCATCTGCAAATAGCCTCACGGAGCTACCGATGTTGTCAACTAAGTCATTTATGTATATTGTAAACAATAAAGGTCCTATCACGCTTCCCTGCGGTACTCCCGAAATTACCTCTACATCTGCAGATTTTGAACCGTTAAGAATGACATGTTGTGTTCTTTCTTCTAGGAAATCCTGAATCCAATCACAAACCTGGTCCGATATTCCGTAAGCTCGTATTTTTTTCACTAAACGTAAGTGCGGAACCGTATCAAATGCCTTCCTGAAGTCCAGGAATACGGCATCAATCTGCTCGCCAGTGTCTACGGCACTGTGAATTTCTTGGGCAAATAGGGCGAGCTGAGTTTCACATGATCTCTGTTTGCGGAATCCGTGTTGGTTATGATGAAGGAGATTTGTATTATCTAAGAACGTCATAATACGAGAACACAAAACATGTTCCATTATTCTACAACAGATTGACGTAAGCGAAATAGGCCTATAATTATTCGCATCTGATTTATGACCCTTCTTGAAAATGGGAACGACCTGCGCTTTTTTCCAGTCGCTAGGTACTTTATGTTCTTCCAGCGATCTACGATAAATTGCTGATAGAAAGGGGGCAAGTTCTTTAGCATAATCACCGTAGAATCTTAAGGGTATCTCGTCTGGTCCGGATGCTTTTCCGCTACTAAGTGATAGCAGTTGTTTTTCAATTCCGATATCGTTTATTTCAATATTTTCCATTTTGGCGTCCGTGCGACGGCTGAAGTCAGGGACCGTGTTACGATTTTCCGCAGTGAAACAGTTTCGGAACACTGAATTCAGTATTTCTGCCTTTCTTCGGTCGTCCTCTGTTTCGGTGCCATCGTGGTCAACGAGTGACTGAATAGGGGATTTAGATCCGCTTACCGATTTTACATATGACCAAAACTTTTTAGGGTTCTTGTTTAGATTGTTTGCCAATGCTTTATGTTCGAATTCGTTGAATGCTTCTCTCATTGCTCTCTTTACGCTCTTTTTCGCTTCGTTCAGCTTTTCCTTATCAGCTATGATTCGACTACTCTTAAACCTATGATGAAGCTTTCTTTGTTTCCGTAGTACCCTTCGTACATGATTGTTATACCACGGTGGATCTTTCCCCTCGCTTTGGACCTTAGTCGGTACGAACTTATCTAAGGCGTACTGGACGATGTTTCTGAATTTTTTCCATTTTTGTTCCACATCCTCTTCCTCAGAAATGAACGTTTGATGGTGGTCACTCAGATATTCTGCGATTTGTGCCCTATCACTCTTGTTAAGCAAATATATTTTCCTTCCTTTCTTGGCATTTCTTATTACACTTGTAGTCATTGATGCAACCACTGACTTATGATCACTGATACCCTCTTCTACATTCACGGAGTCGAAAAGTTCCGGTCTATTTGTTGCTATGAGGTCTAAAACGTTAGCTTCACGAGTTGGTTCTCTAACTATCTGCTCGAAGTAATTCTCGGACAAGGCAGTCAGGATAATGTCACAAGAGTCTCTGTCCCTGGCTCCAGTTCTGATTGTGTGACTATCCCATTCTATACCTGGTAGATTGAAGTCTCCCCCTATTACAATAGTATGATCACGAAACTTCTTCACGACGTTCTGCAGGTTCTCTCTGAGGCGCTCAACTACTACGGTTGCTGATGCAGGTGGTCTATAGAAGCATCCGACTATCATATCTGACCCACCTTTGATACTTAACTTAACCCAGATTATTTCACATTCGCATTCGCTAATAACTTCACTGGATATTATTGAATTCTTTACTGCTATAAATACTCCTCCACCATTGGCGTTTATCCTATCCTTGCGGTATATATTCCATTCTGTGTCTAGGATTTCGTTACTGTTCACTTCCGGTTTTAACCAACTTTCCGTTCCTAATACTATATGCGCACTATTTCCTTCAATAAGAGATACTAATTCAGGAACCTTGCCCTGGATACTCCTGCAGTTTACCAATATTACGTTAACTTTTCCTGTTTTTGGTCTCTGAGGACGGACGTTCTTTATCAACGATGATAATGTCCTCTCTGGTAAGCCGTCAGGTATTTTATCGTTTCGCCCAAGGGGGGGTCCCTCTAACCTAAAAAACCCCCGTGTGCACGCCACACGTACTCTGCTACCCTAGTAGCTGCTTCCGGTGTGTAGTGCACGCCTGACCTGTCTAGGGGCGCCCTACAGTTCTCTACCCAATAACGGAGGTCGATGAATTTGCAACCATTATAGTCGCAGAGTCGTCTGAGCCTCTGGTTTAGACCCTCCACACGGCTCCAAACCAGAGGACCGCGATCGACTCTGGGCACTATGCTGCAGATATTAAGCTCAGCTTGCACTCCGCGTGCGATGCTGGTTGTCTTCACCAAATCAGCCAGCCGCCGGAAGGAACCAAGGATGGCCTCAGAACCCAAGCGGCAGGCGTCATTCGTTCCGACATGTGCTACTATCTGCAGCCGGTCACACCCAGTGCGTTCAATAGCTGCCGGAAGGGCCTCCTCCACATTACGGACGAGACCCCCCGGCAAGCACACCGAGTGCACACTGGCTTTCTTCCCCGACCTACCCGCTATTTTCCTGAGGGGCTCCATAACCCGCCTAACGTTGGAGCTCCCTATAACTAATAGGCCCGCCCTCTGTGACTGTCGGGACCTTGCCGGAGAATCGGCCACTGGCCCAACAGGCGAGGCATCCTGTGGTGGCTCGGAAACGATGTCATCACCACTAGGAAGCACCCCGTACCTGTTGGAAAGGGGTAAGGCAGCTGCCACGCGGCCAGATCCCACCTTCGCCTTTCGGCCAGGCACGCGCGAGCCCACCACTGTCCGCCATTCACCCTGGAGTGATGGCTGGCCGGTAAGATGCTCACTGCCGGAAGACGCAGCGACATCAGGGGTTCCATGTGATTCCAAGGCCACCGAAGTAGGCATAGGTCTCACCACAGTTGCCCCAACGCCACTACGAGCCGACGCCTGCGCCTCGAGCTCGATGAGCCTAACAGATAAAGCCTCCACCTGCCCCCGAAGAGTGGCCAATTCTCCTTGCGTCCGCTCACAACAACCACAGTCCCTACACATGACTATGTTTACCCTACTCTATACGGTGACAAATTCCCAAGATAATCTTCTGATCTAATCTTGTAGATTACCTGTGAACCTGCAGTAGAATCACCCAAGTATTGGCATGTAATGCGAACTATCAAGTAATGCGATTTGAAACTTATCACGAATAATAAAAATAAATGAAAAGGGTGAATAACTAATGTAGGTGACAACAAAAGATTGAAGCTGTGTGTATTGATTTATAGAGTCAAACAGAACTGTTATGAATGGTGTTCCTACAGATTAAATATGCAACAAAATTAATAACGATTCTCGAATGCAGTAAGGCTTGCATAAACGCGTAAACTGTTTGGTAGCGGAATCCCCATGGACTAATTAATCGTCATCGTTCTATAAAAGAAAGCCCCACATCTGTCAGAAAATTTGTAAGTATGAGCAAAGGTAAAGAAAGTATTTGGGGCCACTTGCTGTCCAGAACACCACTTTACCCATATCCGGATCGTCCGCCTGGTCGTAACAGAGTCTCATCACAGTGCCTTTTAAACTACTTCATGAATACTTCTCAGTTCCCCAGAACGAGTCAAAACCCTTGAGCGCTAAACCGCTCGCGGCAATGAAGACATGCTTTCCCTCAGCGTAAATTCACAGTTTTACTTAAAATCCAATAAATGGATCACCATTTAATTGTTAACAATGATACAAATTAGATATGTGCTGTAAGTGACAGCTTATTATCCACAATTCTGTCGATACTGAACATTATGTACGATTTATAAAAAATTACATGCAATTAATTTATCAAGTGTCTACTGCATTCATGCTTATAGCAAATGTCCACAACAAAAATTAAGAATATTTGAAATAAATTGTCTTGATCTCCTCTAGTGAAGCGTTGTCTCATGCCCAAACTACTGATTTTAAATTGCATTTTTTTATACTGACCAAACTGACGTTTGTTAAATAAATTATATATTAATATCAGTCTTGACAAATACAATGTGGCAATGTATAGTCCGATTTAAGACTACATTCATTTACTGTGCCACTGTGGCAAATTTACTGATCTGACACATTAGCATAATAAAGATGTAATAAAATAGCTGTAAATGTAAGGTGTTCAGAAATGATAGCTGTAGTATCATCCCATATCGTGTTTATTAAGACATTATGCAGCGTTCAGGAGTTGTTAGTTTTCGTTGATTAGTGTGATAATCTTCATTTGCTGTCGACGTCTAACTCATATAGTTTTTGAAATATATATCGTTCGCCGGATAGTTACGTTATTTAAGGAAACAGGAAGTGTTCAGCCACATGTGAAACGTCAACCACGACCTGCAACAAATGATGATGCCCAAGTAGGTGCTTTAGCTGCTGTCGCGGCTGATCCGCACATCAGTAGCAGACAAACTGCGCGAGAATCGGGAATCTCAAAAACGTCGGTGTTGAGAATGTAACATCAACATCGATTGCACCCATGCAATATTTCTATGCACCAGGATTGCATGGCGACGACTTTGAACGTCGTGTACAGTTCTGCCACTGGGCACAAGAGAAATTGCGGGACGATGACAGATTTTTTGCACGCGTTCTATTTAGCGACGAAGCGTCATTCAACAAGAGCGGTAACGTAAACCGGCAAAATATGCACTATTGGGCAACGGAAAATCCACGATGGTTGCGACAAGTGGAACATCAGCGACCTTGGCGGGTTAATGTATGGTGCGGCATTATGGGAGGAAGGATAATTGGCCCCCATTTTATCGATGGCAGTCTAAATGGTGCAATGTGTGCTGATTTCCTACGTAATGTTCTACCGAAGTTACTACAAGATGTTTCACTGCATGACAGAATGGCGATGTACTTCCATCATGATTGATGTCCGGCACATAGCTCACTTGCAGTTGAAGCGGTATTAAATAGCATATTTCATGACAGGTGGTTTGGTCGACGAAGCACCATACCATGGCCCGCACGTTCACCGGATCTGACGTCCCCGGATTTCTTTCTGTAGGGAAAGTTGGATATTTGCTATCGTGATCCACCGACAACGCCTGACAACATGCGCCAGCGCGTTGTCAATGCATGTCCGAACATTACGGAAGGCGAACTACTCGCTATTGAGAGGAATGTCGTTACACGTATTGCCAAATGCACTGAGGCTGACGGACATCGTTTTGAGCATTTATTGCATTAAAGTGGTATTTGCAGGTAATCGCGCTGTAACAGCATGCGTTCTCAGAAATGATAAGTCCACAAAGGTACATGTATCACATTGGAACAACCGAAATAAAATGTTCAAACGTACCTACTTGCTGTATTTTTATTTAACAAACCTACCTGTTACCAACTGTTCGTCTAAAATTGTGAGCCATATGTTTGTGACTATTACAGCGCCATCTATCACAAAGCGAAGAAAGTGGTCCAACTAAAATATTCATATTTCCTTACGTACTACACGAATATGTAATAAAAATGGTGGAGGTTCCTATTAAAAAAAAACGCAGTTGATATCCGTTTGATCTATGTAAGCGCCATCTAGCGGGCCTACTATAGCGCCATCTGGTTTCCCCCTTCAAGTTAGACGAGTTTCGTTCTTTGTAGTTTTTTCGTTTCACCCTTATTTCGTGAGATATTTGACTCGGTCACGATCAATGGACCACCTTGTGTATCCAATAGATGCATCTCAGTACCATGCGCATACTGGTGTGTTTGCATTTGTGCTACGACAAACCGTCAAATTATTCCTGAAATAAGTATTTTTTAATGGAACCTTCTTTCATACTGTAGCAAAAGCCGCTTTCTGTGCACGCCTCATATATTAGACCACGCTTGCAGCCGGCTAGAAGCTCACCCTGGCCTCCAGCGTCCTTGGGGAAAATCGTCGTTTACCTGCTGCTGGCCTTGCGTACGTCGGCAAGTGCAAGGTCGTCCTTGAAGCCCCAGCTTTCTGTCGCTGTCCGCAAGCCTGAGCAGTATTAAATCTTACCTTCCAAATCTTAAACCTTAATGTGGCCGGATTCTAGGCAGCGTATCGGTAATATTACAAAGGCAAAGAACTGTGGCCATGTCTTTGCCAGAGCGTTGAATGTTAGGCGGTTGTCACAAATTCAATGGAACTGTAAAACTTGAAATGGAAATTTAATGATTGTTAAGTACACAACTGGCCATTAAAACTGAATATCCGGAAGGATAGTAAATAACGAAATTTATGGATATCTGACATCGTCGGCAGGATAGCGATCTCTTATTACGAAAAATAATCTTCTGGTTGGATAATTTTTACTAGGCCAGATCTCGTGAATTACACATGTGGACGACTAATTTCAGTAAACTTTAATGTTAAAGAATTTTTTTTATATTTACAGTAGTATTTTCAACGGTCTTTACTTTCTAATGGTCAACGTATATTTAGAGGAACATTTTTCAAGAAATGTGTGTTACAAACGGTTAATGTACATCAATTTAGTGGCACTGCAATGGTGCACTGTCATATAGTCCTGAATACATAGGAATTTAACTATAATATAAATAAAAATAATTACGGAACATCCAACGTCAGAAGTACAATAAAACGTACCAGATATGCGCATACCTAGCTGGAGCAGGGGATTTAGTGTCACGTCATACGTCAAATGTACTTTCTCGTCCATGCTGGCAGCTAAAGGCACACTGCCCAGCAGTAGTCAACCGAAATATATGGTGCTATGAGTACCACCAGATGGCAAAGGCTCCTACTTAATAACTTAGAAAGCCTAGTACATACATTTTTTCAATGTTTGTTTGACATATACAGTGATGACTGTACTCTACACTTGTAAGATCTTTTTCATGTTTGTATAATATTTCAATGATGATAGTACACTCATATCATTTTTTATAAAAAGGTGTTATGTATAAAGGTGTAGTGAGGATGGCGCCAACGGAAGGTACTGAATCCTGGATACCAACGAAATTCCATGAGAAACAGCTTGAGACAAATTCTTGGGTCAGTGTAAGGAATGGGTGTCTTGAGAAGGTGACTCAATTACGTGTTAAATAACCTACATAATGAACCAGACATTGTCATTTATGCAGAGAACCACTCACTGTCAGCTGGATTAACATTAAAAGGCTGGAATGGGCAAAACATGTACTGAGATAATGAAAGAATAGTTTAGAAGATATTTAGTGCAGTGCCTGAAGCAACTGGGAGGGCTGGAAGACCAAAGATGTGGTGGGGGGAAGGTGTCTGACAGCACATAAAGAAAACTGGAGTTTGGAATAGGGGGACTTTGGTACTAAACAGGAAACAGTGAAATAATGTTCAGCAGAAGGCCAAGGCTCACAAAGGGCTGTGGTCTCACAGATGCCAATGGTATTCAGTCGTCTTCTTCAGGTGCTGCAAGCTGTGTTGTAATGAGTAAGGGGAAGTGTTGTGACTAGAGGTCACCTAGCAACGCATGGTGTTTCTTAGATGATGCTTCATTCTAGTGACTGGTCTTAGAATGACATGAAGGAATGCGTTCTAGAGATCACTATAAGGAGTTTTGGCCACTTCATACAGTTTTTGTTGTTGTCAGACATCAAATTGTATTTTGTGTAGCGTTTGTAAATGTTTCGCTCACTACACATTTAAACTGTGTATAATATATTACAGTTATAAGTTATATTGGTTAATTACAATCTTTCGCAAGTGTAATGAGTGTTTCGCTTTATTCTAAAACATCTTCAGCGGTAAGGTATTTTTTTGTTGTTTACTTTATTGTTTTTGTAATTCTACGTGTATGTTTTGGGTATTCAGCATACAGTAGCTTCACTGCACTAAATATTCACATTTCTGTATTGAGAAGAACTGTTTCATGGCGAGACGACAGTACTTCTTCTCAACACAGAAACGCGAATGTTTAGTATAGTGAAAGTATTGTGTGCTGAATACCCAAAACATACACTTAGAAAAAAAAAAAAAGACCACTGAAGGTGCTGCTTTAGAATAAAGCAAAACACGTCTGGTCTTAGTATGACTATCGTTAAAGTTGCAAACGACGGTACCTACCACAAAGGTGGCCGCTGTGGCCGAGCGGTTCTAGGCTTTTCAGTCCGGAACCACGCTGCTGCTACAGTCGCAGCTGCGAATCCTGCCTCAGGCATGGATGTATGTGATGTCCTTAGGTTAGTTAGGTTTTGGTTGTTCTAAGTCTAGGGGACTGATAGCCTCAGATGTTAAGTCCCATAGTGCTTAGGGCCATTTGAACCATTTTAAGCTAACATAAAAATTGAATTTTTTCATTTTGAGAAGACAGAAGGAGCGATCTGTTTTACTTGCTAAAACATTCAACAGTTTAGATGGCATAAACACTTTTTATTAAAGGCAGTTGCTTTCGATAGACTGCTGCCATCTTCAGGTTTTAAAAAAATATTTTATTATGCAACATGACTTGAGGCCCAACGTAAAATGAACATGTTTCATAACAAAAAGATTTTTTAAGACCTAACGATGACAGGAAAGTCTGTCGAAACCGGTTGACTTAAATGAAGAAATATTTATGCGATCTAGGCTGTTGGTCGCGGGGGGTAGCCGCGTGGTCTAGGGCCCCTTGTCACGGTCCGCGCGGCTTCCCCCGTCGGAGGTTCGAGTCCTCCTTCGAGCATCGGTGTGTGTGTGTGTTGTCCCTAGCGTATGTTAGTTTAAGTTAGATTAAGGAGTGCGTAAGGTTAGGGACCGATGACCTCAGCAGTTTGGTCCCTAAGACCCTACCACAAATTCCCAAAATTCTAGGCTGTTGAATCTTTAGTAAGCTGTGCAACATGTATATCTGCAACTGCAGAAAGAAAAGGAGGTGGAAAAACAAAGAAGACAAACGCAGGTTACAGCTTTTTGGATTGAATTGTTAATTCTTCACTTATAGAATTTCAAGGTAACTTGAATGCTATATATACTTTTAGAAATATGTACATAAAATGTGGACATTTAAACCGTACTTCGCTGGATATGCTCTATCTTGTACCTAGAAGCAGAAGGAGGTCTTTTACCGCGGAACATGTCATACGTACAAGTGAACTGAGTTTCTTTAACGTCTTGAAAATGGAAATGTACGTCACTTTGCAGTAACTTCTAGTTCAAAGTGTATTTAACTTGTAACTGGATTTTGCTAATACTTCTGCTTAGTTTGATTTCACTTACTGACTACTTGTGTGTACTAGAGTAATAAGAAGGTAACTGGTGGACGATTAAAAACAGTATTTACAATATTTTCTCGGCTGCAACGCTTTTAAATTTAATTTCTTGTCCAGCATGTGGAACATCTTGGTTACGACTCGGCAACTGTGGCAGGGGAAGCCGTCGCAGGATGGAAATAGGGGCTTACTGTGGCTGCAATGTGGTGAATTCTGGAATCTGTTTCAGGAACTACTATCCAATTTACAAGGATGGCAAGAAGCCGTTATAAAGGAGATTTTCCTTGCCAGTAATTTTTTATCTGCAAGGTAAGCAAAAACGCTTTATCTATCGGTTTTCTCTTTCTTAATATCTCAAAATGCATGCCAGGTCTTTTATATTAGTGCGTCTAGAGAACGTTTATTTTTAAAAGCGCTTTGTGGGTTTTGAACCGTACCTAACGTCACAGGTTGGGGCGGAACTGAGGTTCCATTGTGTCCAAGGTAGCGTATCGTTCTTTCCTAGTGTTCGTTTTTTAGTATTTATATTTATTCTAACACTTCAAAGATACAGTATTATACTTCCAGGTTTTTCATATTGTTGGTAATGACAGTTCTTCCTTTTCCACACAGGGTTGAAGGCACGGACGGAAAACTAATCGTTCCAAACTTGGTCTGCAGAAAACATGGAAGAAGCAGTGACAGCTTTATGAAAAAGGAATTGGCGTTTAGGAAAGCTAGCATTCAGTTCAACGTTCCTAAACCAACTCTTTATAAAGCTGTTCAGAATGTATTTCAAAATGAGACTTTTCAAGGAGAATAGTTTGTCCGTTTTCTGGAATGAGCAAGAATTAGAGCTTGTTGGTTACTTAATGGACGTGGATGGCAGATTGTCTCGATTGCTAATGAACGAGTTCAGAGCGTTAGCTTTTGAGCTGGCAGAGAAAAATAAACCGAAGCACCAGTTTCATAAAGAAAAGAAAACGATGGGTGAAGAATTGATGACTTAGTTTCTTTATAGTCATCTAGCGTTGTGCTGCGAGGTGCCGGGGCTAGCAGTGTATTTAACACTAAATTCTTCTAGAATCTACATATGTAAATGATGCTCTAAGCCTTCCCCTATTCTAACTCCGACTTTTGCTGTTGCACAAGGATTAAAAAAAATACGCGAACTGACTCTAATCAACCCTGCCAGTGGAGTAGAAGAGAGTTTGGCACCTGCAATAATTTAATTTGATAAATAAGTTAAATAAACGAAGGTTTCATTAACATAGTGAGGAATGATAGGGTTGCTCTACCAATTAACAGAATGAAAGTTCTGTCCAAAATAACAATATGATTTATTAAGACTAAACACAAAATAATAAACAAAAACACATGAAACATTTACAATACATCAAATTGGCTCAAATTGGATACTCAAACAAATGCTGTGAATGTGAAGTTGTCCATAAACTAGATTGTGAGGATTATGACGAAGTGGTATGTGAAGCCAATTCCTTGCAACTCAAATCTTAAGAGAAAACACATAGCCAACCCAACATTAATTGCTGCTACCCACGACAGAACAAAGTTAGAAAAAGACGAACAGGCGCGCTCTGCTGAGCTCTGATTATCACCTAGGAAAATCCCTATCTGCCAGTGCTGCGGACACACATTACCAAACTGTCTTCTTAACTGCCAGAACACGATCTGGCGTACCAGAGGCGATGGCTGGTTGCTTCGACGTCCTTGAACGAAAGGCGAGAGCTGACTCTCCACAAGAGCACCCGTACAGGCCGAACACACAACATTCCCGCCCCCACGACAGTGGCCGTGGTTAAACGTTCCAATCAGCAACCCGAAAACCGGCGGAAAATTCCACTCCATTGCCGGAACACTACCATTCCACCAATGGAGATTCTTGGCGCCAATTTCTGCACTGATTTTGCTACGTCACGGAGCTATGCCCTGAGCAAGCCAATCACAGTTACTATTTTGCAGAAAGCGCGGGAATTTTCCCGCCACAACTGCCTGGGTACACAAGTCATTCCCACGCCTCGCTGGTAGCCCGCCAGAAAGTGTTTTAACTAAGTTTCTGCGAAGTAACGGAACCTCTAGCCCAGCCGCTACTTCAGACCCCTCCGGGCGTGTCTTTTGACAATGTCGGCGTCTGCAAAGCATTCACTCAACTTCCTCACACCCGTCGGCTTAACCCTTTCCAGATCAGCAGAGCCCGCCTGTCACCGGACCACCTGGGTGACGAGAGACGCTGCGTGGGAAGTCCGAGTGTGAAGGAATAGCGACTTTTCACTGCATGCAATTAGAGAGGAAAATCGTAAGATAGAAATATGAGAGGGGGCTCATGCCACCTCTCATAGCCCCTAGGCCATTTTAGATTGTAATTGGTGAGCGGTTGGCTCACTTAGGAGCAAGGTAGTGAGTCAATCACCCAAGAACAATCTCGCAAACTGGCTGCACATGCCGCACTCTATAAAGAAAATCACTGCAACTGAAAAATGCAGCTCATAGAGGGAGGATTATTTATGATGTAGCCAACTTCACCTTCTTAATATGGAACACTAACACTCACATCACACATCCATACCCAGGGAGCCCCTTCCAAACACCGATTCTCACAGACATTCACTCTCTAAATATGGCCCGGGCATGTGAGCCAAATATGGAGCAATTTATTCTTTACAATCAGAGTTGGAGTGCTCCGCAATTAAATGCCCAAGATGTTACAACAATTTTAATCATTAAACTAACCTGAACTCACTCACACATGATACTATTTAAATTAACAATCTCTTTGTGAGCTTTCAGAATCTAATTACAACCTCCGATTCATTCTGTCTCCCTGCAGCAAGAATAACCTTTACAAAATATTCCCTGAACTGATGGTCCATTCACAATGACAGTGGTGGTATCTGCTTCAGTTTATGGGGACCTCAGGCACACTGTTTGCATAGACACAACAATAAAGGTGTGGAGAACAATACAGTAATTTGTAATAAGAATTACAGTGTAAAACACAAACACATACAAGGTATAACACACGTTACAAAAACAACACTAGAGAAAGAAATTTAAGAAAAAAAAAAAAACAAGGTTCATGGGGCATCAAGTTGTGCGTGCACATTGCACAAAGTTCACGACTGTGCTGAGGTGTTTCTGACGTTGCAGTTGAAATTGGAAGCAAGATTAAAGAAAAATCAAGACACGGTAGTAGGATTTGTCGACCTAGAAAAAGCGTTTGACAATGTAAAATGGCGCACGATGTTCGAAATTCTGAGGAAAATAGGGAGAGATGGGTAACATACAATACGTACAAGAGCCTAGAGGAAATAATAAGACATAATAAGAACGAAGTGCTCGGATGAAAAAGGGTGTAAGACAGGGATGTAGTCTTTCGCACCTGCGTTCAGTCTGTTCATCGAAGAAGCAATGATGGAATAAATGAAAGTTTGAAGAGTGGAATTGAAATTCAAGGTGAAAGGATACCAGTGATACAGTTCCCTGATGACATTGCTATGCTGAGTGGAGGTGAAGAACCATTACATGATCTACTGAATGGAATGGACAGTCTGTTGAGTAACAATATGGACTGAGAGTAAATCGAAGAAAAGTCGAAAGAAATGAGAAGTAATAGAAATGAGAACAGCGAGAAACTTATCATCAGGATTGGTGGTCACGAAGTGGATGAAGTTAAGGAATTCTGCTACCTAGGAAGTAAAATAACCAATGATGGACGGAGCAAGGAGAACATCAAAAGCAGATTAGCAATGGCAAAAGGTCATTCCTGGCCAAGAGAAGTCTACTAGTATCAAACGTAGGTCTTAATTTGAGGGAGAAATTTCTGAGAACGTACGTCTGGAGTACAGCATTGTATGAAAGTGAAACATGGACTGTTGGAAGTCCGGAACACAAGAAAACTGAAGCATTTAAGATGTGGTGCTACAGACGAATGCTGAAAATTAGGTGGGCTGATAAAGTAAGAAGTAAGGAGTTTCTGCTCAGAATCGGAGAGGAAAGGAGTACGTGGAAAACACTAAGATTATGATGGGACGTCTCTTAAGATATCAGAGAATCATTTCAATGTTACTAGAAGGAACAGTAGAGAGTAAAAACTGTAGAGGAAAACATAGATTAGAAAACATCCAGTAAGTAAATGTGGACGTAGGTTGCAAATGCTACTTTGAGATGAAGAGGTTGGCACAGGAGATGAATTCGTGGCAGGTCCCACCAAACCAGCCAGAAGACTGATAACTCAAGAAAAAAAGGCGTTGAGGATTGAAAGTGATCATGATTTTAAATAAAAAGAAATGTGCATCGCCGGCCGCGGTGGTCTCGCGGTTCTAGGCCCGCAGTCCGGAACCATGCGACTGCTACGGTCGCCTCGGGCATGGATGTGTGTGATGTCCTTAGGTTAGTTAGGTTTAAGTAGTTCTAAGTTCTAGGGGACTGATGACCACAGCAGTTGAGTCCCATAGTGCTCAGAGCCATTTGAACCATTTTTGAAATGTGCATCTGGAGCGGACATTTTCTTCAAAAGTTTTGAGTTTCATTAGAATATTTGTTCATAGGTACACGACCATATTACATCGCAGGGTTGATTTCACATTTTTTGAAAAACCCTTATTTTTGCAGGCTAATTTTTGTAATTTTATAAGAAGATTGCAGTGGATGAAAAGTGAATGCCATGACTTATAAATGGAAAAAGAAAACATGTTAAACTTCTATTACAGGGCTATTACACGGTTAGAGGTGAAAGTCTGACAAATGTACCAAGACACAGGGGTCTTCCTTACTCGTTTTGGACACGCTGCTGACTGGAGTCCAGGCAGAGAGTGCGCACCTAGCAGCACCTATGTCGGCCATCGAAACATTGTGAAAAAAATGTAATCAAAAACTTGGCTTGACACTCAGAAAACTACACCACTTGTAACGCCGGAAATGCATATCCTCCTATTTCCATCTATTGTACTATTATTTTTTTTCCTTGTTTTGTTACCTCAAGATATGACATTTCTGTCTCTTTATATATTGTAATTGTTTTACTGTTTGTATATATATATTTATGCACTCATGTCGATGTATAATTGGTTTGTTTCGTAAATATTATTTGTATTTTTACGCTGGGTCTTGCCTAGGGAAAACTGCTATCGAACAATTACATCGATAGGTCGTGTGAAGAATCATAGTGTGTAGGATCTTTGGTAGTGTTAACTCTGCCGCGTGGAGCGCGGGCAGAACAGTGAGGGTCTGGCGGGAGTAGCGAGTGGAGCAGGGGTGTTGTGTGACGCTCCCGCGAGTTGCCGCGCTTTCGGGGTTTGGCAGCATGTAATTGCGCTCGACTCGCGATGATAGTTTCTGACATGGTGTCGCGGACGGGAAGCATTAGCTGGCGCACATCAAGAGCCCGTTTCGCCTGGTGACCGTGTCGAGAAGAAGGCGCGCCAACATCCAGCTTCTGCAACAGCGACGGCCGACAATGAGTGACTGTCGCCACCTCCTCGATCGACGGCTTCGAACCTTCAATCAACCAACAAGGAAGACTGGAAGCACGTAAAGTTTTAGAACTGTATGGCAGACCTCAGCTTTTAATCTTGTTCCATTTGCCTCGCAAAATTACAGCAACTTAGCATGAACCTTTGTTGCTCATTGTCCCAATTGCATTACCAAGCAGGGTCCCTTCCTTTTCCGGAATGAACCCGAGTGTCGTTGAAATTCAGACGCCAGCATTAAAGTAACATCATTTCACTGCTTTAATCTCAAAGGTATTCATAGCTGGCTTCAATATTCAGATTACACAAGCACAAATTAAGAGTGCGAGTTTTGTTATCGTATTTTAGCTTACCTGTGACTGCAGCTCAGCTTGGTACGTACTAAATTTTACTACTGTTAATAGTTCAGAATCATTTAATTCAAGTTCAAAGTTAAATCTCTTATTTCTAAATTGCGTAGATTCAAGTAGCTTTTGAAATGATTGTTGAGGTAGTCCAAGACTAACCGTATTTTACTGGATTTCGATGTGCTTCAGAAAGAAAGCTCACTATTAACTTCAGTCACTAAATTAACTTTCGATTTTCCGGTTTTATTAATTCTTTTGCTAAATTAAGTCAGAGTGTAGCGAAATTTATTACTTCTGACAAACTTTCAGTTTTCACACTACACGTGTCAACCTTCAGTTGCCACGCTTCTAGTGTTAATTATATGTGTGATAACCTTTCTTTTTCAGTTACTATAGTAATTGTCCTTAGGACTGGCGACCGTGATTTCCCCAAATCTCAAATACCTAATTACCGCTAGTTAATTGTTAACGTAACGGCTGCACATTTACCTTCTTTATTAACTTTACCCCTTTTCAAAATTAATTTCCACCAGTTTCATTAGCACATTTCCTTTCATTTAGATGTAACCCTTTCCTCCCTCTTTACCGACAGGTTAACTTCGGTGACGATTGCTTTTCCAAAACTCCCATTAGGTACACGCGGTTTCATTTTTCACTGTCATTAAGGTCAGAAAGTGAGGGGGAGGTTACACGTGGCGACCTGGTGACAGGACAATCTTCGGATTTGAGGTTGTTCTGGACACGAATTTGGCATTGTGCAAATCTCGTAACAAAGTACTGGTTACGTACAGGCCGTTACGTCAGCGAGAATAAGTAGTGGGAGTAATCCTAATTACATTTGAGATTTGTCATTTATATATAAAATTATTAAAATGAGTGAAGGCAACAATTACCAAAATTTGGTAGACTTGGATACAGAACAATCGGTCGAACAGTGGGAAACGCGCACCGCGGTACCCATTGTTCAGGGGCAGGCGGCTAGCATGAAAGACGCGACCGCCGAAACGCAACAAAGGGCAGAAATGGAATTCCAAACTTTAGAAAATGTTTCGGAATCGGAAGTGAAAATCAAATCTGTACCCCTTGATGATGAATACGGGGGAACATGTATAGAGGAACCAGCTACGGAAGTAAAACCGGTAGTCTCCGGGAATTTAACTGATTTATTGAATGTTTTGATTAATGAAATCAAGAGTCAATCGGCAGAAATTATAGCTCTGTCTGCCAAGCAAGAAGCTCAGTCTGAAAAGATTGAACGAAAGCTAGACAATCAGAACAAAGCTATTAATGTTGTTAACAACAATGTTGGAGTTGTTAATACAAAAGTTGATAAAATCAAAGAAGATATTGTTGTAATTAATACCGAAATCGGTAATCTTAAACAGGAAATGATAGGCGTTCAGGCGGAAATTGCGAGCATAAATACTCGCTTTGATTCCGAAATTAGCAGAATCGAGAAAAGTGTAGGAGAAGCAGTTGCTCCGATCATCGAGAATAAGGTGACGGAACAAATTCAATTAGTGAAAAAAGAGGATCAACAGAAGGTGGAAACTTTAAAGGCTTTAGTGTCCGAAGTAGACACTAAAGTGAGGGAGCAGGCTAATACCTGCGAAGAGAAAAAGAGGGAAGTGGAAACGCTTGCGACAACCACTTGCCAAGTAATTACGAGAGTGTCGGAATTAGAAAAGAAATTTGATGAAAAACAGAGCTATGTGCCAATCTGTGCACATAGTTCGGAATTGTTGACGAAAGAGGAGCGGTTCGACCCCTTGAAAAAAGGCGGTATACACGCGACGGATTTCATTAAGAATTGTGAAAGAGTTTTACCCATATCATGGACTAATGAGAGAAAAATTAATGCGGTTATTGATGTGCTGGCTGGTGATGCCAAGCGTTGGGGCTTAAACCTCAACATTACGAACCTGACTTTTGACGAGTTTAAAAAATTGTTTCTGGCTGAATACTGGTCAGAGCAAAAACAGCAAAGTGTCTGGCGCGAATTTGTCGTATCGAGGTCTTTCGATGCGAATTCGCGCGGTTCGATGAGGGAGTTTTGTGAGGGCTGGATCCGCAAGTTGGAATATTTGCGTGATCGCCGCACGGAATCCGAAATAGTCTGGGAACTCTACAACAAGCTTCCAGATGATACAAAACGATACGTAGGAAGCAATTACAGGACAATCAATGATTTCCTGGAAAGAGTGGAGGACGAGGACAATTGGCGCAATAATCGCGACAGTGGCAGAGGCCGTGGTAACAACAACGGGTACCACAGCAACCACAACAACGATAACCATGGGAATAATGCATACCGCAACCATAGCAGCAATAACAATAATGGTTCGGACTGTAATAACAATCGGTACAATGCAAATAATAACAGGAGTGACGGAAACCAGTATCGTACTAACGTGATACGGGCCTCACAGAATAGTAATAACGCCAGAGGGTGTGATGAACCGCCTCAGCAGCATCCGGGGAGCGTATCTGCTGGGACGAGACAGGGAAACCATTAGCCGCGCCGGTGAGGGGCCGAGCGGGCGTGGAGAAATTTTGGCGGCCCAATAACAGGAGAAAACCCAGGTATCGTCATTATGAAAATTCCGTGTGGAATAATCAACGGCGGGAGAGTGTGCCAGTGTTAAGAGAAAAGAGTGCGCCCACAAGTAGTAGATCAGCTGTATACACGGCAGTAGAAAATACATTCGCTGTCAGTGAGAACAATTTAAGTAGTGTTCCGGAAATCGATCATAAAGTGGCAGCTGTAATACCCGCAGCGGAACTGGAGATTGAGTTTAAGAATGATTCGCAATTGTTGAGAGAAGATCAGATGTCGGATAACACGTCCGTCATCGAGCGAGGGGATGCAGAGAGGGATGAGGTCTGGTTAAGGCAGTTCGGTCGCTTATACGACGAACTAAGAGATTATAGGGGTCTGTATGGGAGAAGTGTTTATGGGGAGCGCGTGCAGGATTTGCCACGTCTCGTCCCGCAAGAAGATAGTGTTTGTGAAATGATAGAAAGTTCTGGCCCTAATCGGCAGACTTTACTAGAAATAGTTGATGTTAAGGGGGAGCACGAGCAAGATTCGTCGTGTCTCGTCCCACAAGAGTTGGATGTTGAAGTAGTAACGGAAAGTTCTGGCCCTAACCGGCAGACCTTACCGAAAGTTTCAGTGGTAGAAGTAGCCGACCCATCCGACGCAAACCTCCAGTTTAAACATTGCGAAAGTATTAAGGAGAAAGATTGCGAAAATTTTAGTGATAGCCGGACACAATTGGTAGAAAAGCACATAGATTTCAGCGTGTATGAGGTTAGAGCTGACGTTGTGCGGTCAGACGGTAGCAGTGTGGGTTGCGCAGATCCAGAGGAAGTAATTTCAGATGCGACTGGGCACATTCCTCCAGGTAGATTGGCAGATGAGATCAATCTGACCAAAGAGGAATCAACGAAAGTGACAATTAGTGAATCGATAGCAAAGCAACACTCACTAGTTGACGAGTTACAGGAAAAGGTTTCGGTATTGGAGGCGAAGCCACAGCCTCAGGACAAACGTGTTGAAATTAAAACTGTATGTGAACAGAGGCTGAAAAAGCCGCCAGATAAACCGGATTTAGGATCAAAGCCGGATGGTTTTTTCTGGAATGACCTGGATATAGACGAGGATTTACTGTGGGAAAATAAAGAAACAGTCGAGGACAAGTGTAGACAGATAGTAGTGTCCGTTAATATGCACGACCTACAACTAAACGTGTTGATTGACACCGGTGCAGAATTGAGTGCTGTATCTGGGAAAATATTTGAGTTACTGAAAGACAGACCTGGCATCGTAGTTATGCCAGTAACAGGAGTGAAAATTATCGGTGCTACTGGGAAGGCCATTAAACCGGTCACAAAACAGATTTTTGTCAACTTCGAGATATGTGGGGCACGATTTGAACAAGAGTTTGTCGTCGTGCCAGACTTAACTACGGAAGTAATTATCGGGTTAGATTGGCTATTAAAGTACCGTGCAGTGATTAATTGCGAAAGCAAAACTTTGACATGTACGTCCCAAGATAAAACAATAGTAGTTAGTTTTGACGAGGCAGGAGACGGTGTGCATAGGCAATACCAGCCTATACACACTGTTAACTGGCCGGATGGTATTGATGTAGGTATGAATTTGAACTGCCGTAAAGTGAGGAATCTCGGCATTGACAAAAGTGTAGAAAGTTTAGTGGAAGAGATAATCAAATTCCCTCCACGGATTAACATTAGTATTGGTGTGAAAAAAGATCGTTTGCGAGAAGTAATGAAGTTAAAAGCCGATGCTCGCATACGTCGTCATGACACTAAAGCGCGTTTTGATTAATCAATTTAATTTTAATCAATTTAATCATGATCTAATCAACTGAAAAATCCAAGCTGCTAGTTTAAGTTTTCAGCTGAGTCACAGTAGATTAAGCAACGTAAATATGATTTTGTAACTAGCTGTAAGATTTCATGAATATGTGTTTTACTAGTCATTGCCGATGTACTTAGACGCTGTTTTAAGTTTCAGGCTAGTACATGCGTGTGATGATGGTCAGTGTTGAGTTATCCACTGTGATAGTATTAAGGGACTCCTTGAGATTACTCGGGAGTGAGTTTTTCCTAAAGAATTCAGTGAAACGGACGTTCTGGAAACGCCGTCACAAGGGCGAGTGAGATCAAGCGTGCCGCACACGCGGGCGCAACAATACTGGCGAGGCGAGCCGCTGTCGGCTCTTGTGCCGCTGTTGGCTCTTGGGCCGCTGTCGGCATTCTTTGTACTTGCGAGTACGGAAGGGGGAATTGTTTTTCTTCCTGGACAGTGAAAGAATTCTACTGTCAATATTTATGTTTTTTTCGATCTGATGTGTGTTATTTTCTTGTTTAGCGTTTAATGGACTCCCATGACGAGAATATTAATTATGAAAGGGTTATGTAAAAATGTGTATTCTATGTAATTAATTATTAGTTTGCGTATTTTGATCTACCTGTTTTTATGACCATGTACTCTGATTAATTTTGTAAATAGTATTCCATTTCTTGATACTGTTGGGAATTTTGACAATTTTAGAATAGCTAAACCATTTTCTATGTTTTCTATGAATTTTAATATGTTGTCAACCTGTTTTATTTTGTGCTAGATGACAGAGTGGAATAAGATTAGGAGTGTCTCCACTCAATTATTATGGTCTAAAAATTGATTTATGATTAATTAGACGAATGCTAAATTTTGTTGATGTTTTGAGCATATGCATTTCCGCTGTTTCTTTTTTTGGGACATTTTCTGAGTCTGTTTACGTTACACGAACATCCTCAGACAATGTGGGGCACGTGTAACGCCGGAAATGCATATCCTCCTATTTCCATCTATTGTACTATTATTTTTTTTCCTTGTTTTGTTACCTCAAGATATGACATTTCTGTCTCTTTATATATTGTAATTGTTTTACTGTTTGTATATATATATTTATGCACTCATGTCGATGTATAATTGGTTTGTTTCGTAAATATTATTTGTATTTTTACGCTGGGTCTTGCCTAGGGAAAACTGCTATCGAACGATTACATCGATAGGTCGTGTGAAGAATCATAGTGTGTAGGATCTTTGGTAGTGTTAACTCTGCCGCGTGGAGCGCGGGCAGAACAGTGAGGGTCTGGCGGGAGTAGCGAGTGGAGCAGGGGTGTTGTGTGACGCTCCCGCGAGTTGCCGCGCTTTCGGGGTTTGGCAGCATGTAATTGCGCTCGACTCGCGATGATAGTTTCTGACATGGTGTCGCGGACGGGAAGCATTAGCTGGCGCACATCAAGAGCCCGTTTCGCCTGGTGACCGTGTCGAGAAGAAGGCGCGCCAACATCCAGCTTCTGCAACAGCGACGGCCGACAATGAGTGACTGTCGCCACCTCCTCGATCGACGGCTTCGAACCTTCAATCAACCAACAAGGAAGACTGGAAGCACGTAAAGTTTTAGAACTGTATGGCAGACCTCAGCTTTTAATCTTGTTCCATTTGCCTCGCAAAATTACAGCAACTTAGCATGAACCTTTGTTGCTCATTGTCCCAATTGCATTACCAAGCAGGGTCCCTTCCTTTTCCGGAATGAACCCGAGTGTCGTTGAAATTCAGACGCCAGCATTAAAGTAACATCATTTCACTGCTTTAATCTCAAAGGTATTCATAGCTGGCTTCAATATTCAGATTACACAAGCACAAATTAAGAGTGCGAGTTTTGTTATCGTACTTTAGCTTACCTGTGACTGCAGCTCAGCTTGGTACGTACTAAATTTTACTACTGTTAATAGTTCAGAATCATTTAATTCAAGTTCAAAGTTAAATCTCTTATTTCTAAATTGCGTAGATTCAAGTAGCTTTTGAAATGATTGTTGAGGTAGTCCAAGACTAACCGTATTTTACTGGATTTCGATGTGCTTCAGAAAGAAAGCTCACTATTAACTTCAGTCACTAAATTAACTTTCGATTTTCCGGTTTTATTAATTCTTTTGCTAAATTAAGTCAGAGTGTAGCGAAATTTATTACTTCTGACAAACTTTCAGTTTTCACACTACATGTGTCAACCTTCAGTTGCCACGCTTCTAGTGTTAATTATATGTGTAATAACCTTTCTTTTTCAGTTACTATAGTAATTGTCCTTAGGACTGGCGACCGTGATTTCCCCAAATCTCAAATACCTAATTACCGCTAGTTAATTGTTAACGTAACGGCTGCACATTTACCTTCTTTATTAACTTTACCCCTTTTCAAAATTAATTTCCACCAGTTTCATTAGCACATTTCCTTTCATTTAGATGTAACCCTTTCCTCCCTCTTTACCGACAGGTTAACTTCGGTGACGATTGCTTTTCCAAAACTCCCATTAGGTACACGCGGTTTCATTTTTCACTGTCATTAAGGTCGGTAAGTGAGGGGGAGGTTACACACTAACAAGGAAGCCCTGGAACGCAAGGCCGAAAAATGTCAATGATTACGGGATTCGACGCCCCCACATATTGCCTACCATACAACCACAATGTTGGCTGCTTATGGGAACTGGAGGGCGGGACTGGAGGCATCCAATGGTGAGCACAGCGTGAGGTCACGGAGCGGAGTGTAACTGCGTAGTGCACGAGTAACTCACAAGAACGCTATAGTTCTAGTGGTGTTGATACAAAGCAGAGCAGTGGCACCGATAAACAAAGCAAACATTGCATCATACCTACAACAACAGATGCCAAAGCTGACCTTTCATCAGAAATGAATCCAAGGAATTTCGGAGAGTGATAAAGAAGTGGCAGATGAAATATTAGTGTTTCTGCAAGATGAGTCAGTGGAATGTTTTCGTCGTATATACTCGACTGTACGGGCAGTATACATGAGGAGTACAATGACGGTGATAAGTGCTCAACAAGTAAAAGCGATACTGAAACAGCTGTCGAGCCATGAGTTCATCATCATCCTTGTCGGACAGACAGCCTTCAATCCTGTCTCCAGTGAAACATAATAAAGGACAATCGTCGTCCAAGAAACAAGTACTAAATATATTCGTAATTACGTACATGGAAGATCACCTGCGGCTTAGTAGAAACAAATTTACAGATTTCGAATAAATCCGCCGCAATATGACGGTATGGTGCATTAGAAAAACTACAGATACTCAAGGGAGAACAAGGCCCACTTGTTATAAATACTGGAGTATGCGCGTTTCATTGCTGCTCGATACAGCGTACAGGAGGTGCATAATAGTGTCCTACGTTATGCACATCAAATTGCAGGCGACGTAGATTACTGTGATTTCAAGGCATGCGGTGGATACCTGCATAACTTCAAACAGTGCTACACAATTGGAAGACGTAAGATGACTAAATTTCAAAGAATTAGTCAAGTTGAGGATGCACAGCAAACTGCGGAATGGGTCAGAAAATTTGTAGATGAGACACAAAAACATATCCCATCGTTCAATCGTTCAGTAAGGAAGTATTTTCATATCTGAACAGTCGGGGATTACAGGGGATAGACAAAATACAGGGTTATTACAAATGATTGAAGCGATTTCACAGCTCTACAATAACTTTATTATTTGAGATATTTTCACAATGCTTTGCACACACATACAAAAACTCAAAAAGTTTTTTTTAGGCATTCACAAATGTTCGATATGTGCCCCTTTAGTGATTCGGCAGACATCAAGCCGATAATCAAGTTCCTCCCACACTCGGCGCAGCATGTCCCCATCAATGAGTTCGAAAGCATCGTTGATGCGAGCTCGCAGTTCTGGCACGTTTCTTGGTAGAGGAGGTTTAAACACTGAATCTTTCACATAACACCACAGAAAGAAATCGCATCGGGTTAAGTCGGGAGAGCGTGGAGGCCATGACATGAATTGCTGATCATGATCTCCACCACGACCGATCCATCGGTTTTCCAATATCCTGTTTAACAAATGCCGAACGTCATGATGGAAGTGCGGTGGAGCACCATCCTGTTGAAAGATGAAGTCGGCGCTGTCGGCCTCCAGTTGTGGCATGAGCCAATTTTCCAGCATGTCCAGATGCACGTGTCCTGTAACGTTTTTTTCGCAGTAGAAAAAGGGGCCGTAAACTTTAAACCGTGAGATTGCACAAAACACGTTGACTTTTGGTGAATTGCGAATTTGCTGCACGAATGCGTGAGGATTCTCTACCGCCCATATTCGCACATTGTGTCTGTTCACTTCACCATTAAGAAAAAATGTTGCTTCATCACTGAAAACAAGTTTCGCACTGAACGCATTCTCTTCCATGAGCTGTTGCAACCGCGCCGAAAACTCAAAGCGTTTGATTTTGTCATCGGGTGTCAGGGCTTGTAGCAATTGTAAATGGTAAGGCTTCTGCTTTAGCCTTTTCCGTAAGATTTTCCAAACCGTCGGCTGTGGTACGTTTAGCTCCCTGCTTGCTTTATTTGTCGACTTCCGCGGGCTACGCGTGAAACTTGCCCGCACGCGTTCAACCGTTTCTTCGCTCACTGCAGGCCGACCCGTTGATTTCCCCTTACAGAGGCATCCAGAAGCTTTAAACTGCGCATACCATCGCCGAATGGAGTTAGCAGTTGGTGGATCTTTGTTGAACTTCGTCCTGAAGTGTCGTTGCACTGTTATGACTGGCTGATGTGAGTGCATTTCAAGCACGACATACGCTTTCTCGGCTCCTGTCGCCATTTTGTCTCACTGCGCTCTCGAGCACTCTGGAGGCAGAAATCTGAAGTGCGGCTTCAGCCGAACAAAACTTTATGAGTTTTTCTACGTATCTGTGGTGTGTCGTGACCATATGTCAATGAATGGAGCTACAGTGAATTTATGAAATCGCTTCAATCATTTGTAATAGCCCTGTAATATGAACACCTGTACTTAGTTGGGAATGGTTTGTTAATAGGGGGTTAGACCCCCATTTGCCCGCAATACAGCAGCGATCCTGCTTGGAATACTGGCGTATAATGATCGTATAGCCTCCTGTGGAATGTTATGCCACTATTCGATCAGAACTTCTTTTAACTCCTGTAGTGACGAGGGACGCACAAATCTGCTCCGGAGTTTGCGCCTCAATACAGCCCACAAGGGTTCGATAATGTTCAAGTCCGAGGACTGGGAAGACGCTGTAGCTCAGTTGCATGCTCCTCTTGGCTGTGTGAATTAGTGCATTACAGTCCTGAAATATGGCATAATTATCGGGGAACAAGATCTGAATCATGGGGGCACCTGATCACCTACCTTAAGATGTTCACATAATCGTTGGCTGTAACACAGCCTTTGCAAGTAATGATGGGACCAGCAAAATGCCATGATTTGGCTGTCCACACCATCACACTTCCACCTCCACGCTTTACCGTTGGAATCAAGCAGTCAGGATTGTAGGCTTCTTTTAGCGTTCTCTAGACTTAAACCCAGCCCGATGTTGGAAATAACGAAAACGTTGACCCGTCGGACAACATAACGTGTCTCCACTGATCAGCCGTCCAGGATTTATTCTCCTGACACCATGTTTTACGCTGCTTTGTGTTGGTTGTCATCACTAATGGCTTCGATATAGCAGCTCGTCCATGAATATTCGCTTTATGGAGTTCTCGGCGGACAGTGTCGACAGATGCGGAGTCTCGAATATCGCTGTTGAGCTCTGAACTCACTGTAGCCGCCGTAGTTTTGTGTTGCTTTGATACAATTCGTGTTAGCGTACGACTATCTCTGTCATTTTGTTTTGATTTGCGCCCAATATTACGTTTACACGATGATGTCTTCCCATGTTTTGTGTCATGGCTGCTGAAACAGTTGCTCTTGAAACATTCATTAAGTTGGCTGTCTTGGTTACTGATGCTCCAGCTAATCGGACCCCTGTTAGGAACTCTGTTAGGTCTTTCATTACACGTCGACCTCGGCCACTGAATGCAAATACGAAGTGTGCACTACTCGTAAACAACCTGCCCTGATGCCTAGTCCGTACTAAGCACGCACAGTCCAGCGCGACACCTGCCTTGCCTGTGTTGTTGACCGTCAAAACACAACCATCCCATTACTATCACTGTTCACATTATTTTGCCTAACTCCCGTAAATATGAAAGAACCCTGGAAATTACAGGTACCAATGGAATTGTTTCAAGATCAACTAACATCAGTGCAATTATGCTGACTGTTTATCTGGATGGTAAACTGGCTGGAAAGTTATTTATTGTGCCACGAAAGTTGGATGTGATCCGCTCCCTACGATTCTTTCTCTTGTGGGTGATCTTGCAAGGACAGTAGGGAATATTTACGTCACAGGAAGCAAGTGTGGGAAAATGAGCGTAAGACAACTATTACTATGGTATGAGCACTGTTTTTGTCCAAACGCTGGTCAAAATTACTTGCTTTTGCTTGATTCCTGGTCTGTGTAAAAAAAATCACCCTTCTTCAGAGCAAACTATTCCTCCTGAAAAGTGTGCGACATTGCAGGCCATACCGCTTGGAACCACTCTACAAATTCAACCTCTGAATGATAGTTTTTTGCTCTATCTGCAGCTACGCTTTAAGGGGAAGTTTACTATCTTTTGGTTAAAAAAATCGATTTTTTAAAATGGCATTTTTGGATCAATAAAAGTGTTTAGAATCCACCCCTGAAACGGTTTTTCCGAATACGGAATGGATATGTTTGTTATTCGCGGTTGAAAACAAAAATGCACCTGCCTGAAATGGGGCTTTTTCACACACCAGTTTTTTTTTCGGGAATTTCGACGTTGTAGCCGCGAAAAATTATTCTACGTGCTTGCCCATGACTAAAACAGATAAAGTGATCAAGGAGCTTACGGCGTACTACGGCTTGGCAATCCGACGGCATTCTAATTCGGTGGAACAGATGAAGAAGGCAATTGGGGCAATGTATTTCCACAAGTGTTCGACGGATGACCACCCACAACACCAAAATTGTCCGGCTGGGAAAACTAGATGGTGCAAGTGGCGCGTTGCAGAGGTTACCGGACACCTGGAAGAAAATATCAACACGACCAGCCGCTCTCCAAAGAAGTTCAAAAAGTGAGTCATCCGATCTACGAGGCCCTTTTGGAGGACGAGTTATTGTATCGGCGGTGCTTGGGAGGAAACACAAAATTCAAATGAAAGTTTGAACGCGTGTGTTTGGAAGTTGGTCCCCAAGCATTTGCATTCTGGTGCGAAGACTGTGGAGATTGCGACTTTCCTAGCAGTGAGCAGCTTCAACGAAGGGTATTCATCAATTCTGAAGACCAAGACAACGATGGACGTCACCCTGGGACTCTATTAGACGCAGTTTGCCAAGCATTCGGACGACCACCGGATTCAAGCGGCCGAAAACCGCTTGTCACCGGCAGTACGAGCGGCTCTGGAGCAGCGCAGGATGGCGCAGATCGAGCAAAACGCCCTCTATGAGGAAGAGGAAGGAATAGTTAATGGACCCGGATAGCAGATTGAGCGTAAGTTGCCTAATATTGCATTTATATGTAGTCAAAACTTCAAACGCGTTTTTCTCTAAATGACTTTTTATATCGCGCGGTATGGTAACTTCAAACCTACTGAACCGATTCGCATGATTCTTTGTTTCCGAACAAGCTGACTAAATTGTCTAGGTGTTGTACCATTTTTATTCCGTTCCATCAAGTATAAATATTTTTACTTGGCCGACGAAGTCGAACAATCGATGAAAAGACCCTTTTTTTTCAAATGGCCTCCATTTTGTTTCCTATGGTACAAATAACTTAAGCGAGGTACAACTTCTAAAGCATCTTATATACTTCGCTAATGTCAACTCAATTTTGATTTCAGACGAGCCGGCTGACATGTGACATGTCAACATCGAAATTTTGTTTCGTTCCGACGGCACTTGCGCCTTTGATCTTCAACATTTCAGGTCGAAAAAATTCCAGTTTGTAGAGGAAATGTCAATGAACGTTTTGACCAAATGGTTCAAATGGCTCTGAGCACTATGGGACTTAACTTTTAAGGTCAGTCTCCTAGAACTTAGAACTACTTAAACCTAACTAACCTAAGGATATCACACACATCCATGCCCGAGACAGCATTCGAACCTGCGACCGTAGCGGTCGCGCGGTTCCAGACTGAAGCGCCTAGAACCGCTTGGCCACTCCGGCCGGCCATTTTGACCAAATTTGACAGTGATATCTATAACACATCCCGAGAAAAAAATTGTCAAAGAACATGCTTTTTTCGGGCCAAAGGATAGCAGGTCCACGATAAGCTCCACGACAAACTGTTTCGCATTCGGTTGGATACCATCACATTCCATGAGTTCTCATCACTTCCTTAAATCAATATGATTCTATACGTCTTCTTTAAGAGCGGATACCTAGCTGAATGTGCTGCACAGTTAGTCACTCCCAAGGAGTTCACCTTCGATCTTGATGGTGTGAACCTTTGTGATCACTGTGGCACTGCATTTACCACTCAGTGTTCATGGTGCAAGTTAATGTTTTGCTCTGAACATTTCTTGAATGTCCTCGATTTTGTGAAGTGTAATACATACATCCCAAAGAAGGTCGATCTCTGCACCTCCAGGACACTCATTAGCCGCTGATATTTTCGTGTCGCAATTGTTAACACAACACTTTTAAATGAGTCTTACTAAAGACTGAACTTTCGACTTCGCACTCAGAGGGTTCCTCTTGTAAGAAGAATATTCCTCGAGAGAGCACCCTTTATTCACAGGATACAGTAGAGTTCACCTCGGACGTTGACAGGCTGTGCTGTAAGGAAGCCAGTGTGAAGGCGACACACAGCAGCCGAAGACGTGGCGCGTGTCGCCGGTTCATTAGCGGAGCCCACGACAGCTGCAGATTACGGTCGGCGCTTAATGGCGGCCATCAGCGGCCTAGGCCGGCCAGTTAGCTGCCTTATGACGCGCAAATCCCGCGATGGCGCGGATTACGGCGGAGACCGAGACTGTAGAGAGCGAGGGGCGAGCAGAGCGCGGGAGGAACACTTGCTGGCGTCGCGTAGGCCGCGTCTCAGCGGCGCGGTTAATTAAACGGAGGCCCCCGCTGGTTGTCCACGTCTAGGCAGTCGCCGCCGTGGGCGACATCGATAACGCTTGCCGTTATTTATGCCCACCGGGCGCCGCATTCCCGACCAGCGCTGAACGATCGACCCTGGCGAGCTGCTCATCGAGTTTCATTACCACCGCTCGTTACTCACCCATAAATCAGCAGGCCATTTCACGCCAAGAGGGGCCCAAGGAAGCGACTCCTGCGTCTTTGTTAGCTCCTCGGCAGTGACGTATCCCAGTCCGTCGAAGGGGCTGCACCGAAAGGCTTGCAGACTTAGATACAGATTAGGTATCGATTGAAGTACACTGTTGAAAAGAATTAGGGTCTGACATATTCCACTGAGTCATAACTGAGGACTGAGTATGTTACCAAATTATACGCTACTGTCCATTAAAGCTGCTACACCACGAAGATGACGTGCTACAGACGCGAAATTTAACCGACACGAAGAAAATGCTGTGATATGCAAACGATTAGCTTTTCAGAGCATTCACACAAGGTTGGCGCCGGTGGCGGCACCTACAACGTGCTGACATGAGGAAAGTTTCCAACCGATTTCTCATACACAAACAGCAGCTGACCGGCGTTGCTTGGTGAAACGTTTGTGATGCCTCGTGTAAAGAGGAGAAATGCGTACCATCACGTTTTGGACTATGATAAAGGTCGGATCGTGGCGTATGGCGATTGCGGTTTATCGTATCGCGACATTGCTCCTCGCGTTGGTCGAGATCCAATGACTGCTCGCAGAATATGGAAACGGTGGGTTCAGGAGGGTAATACGGAACGCCGTGCTGGATCCCAACGGCCTCGTATCACTAGCAGTCGAGATGACAGGCATCTTATCCGCATGGCTGTAACGGATCGTGCAGCCACGTCTCGATACCTTAGTCAACAGATGGGGACGTTTGCAAGACAATAACCATATGCACGAACTGTTCGACGACGCTTGCAGCAGCATGGACTATCAGCTCGGAGACCATGGCTGCGATTACCCTTGACGCTGCATCACAAACAAGAGCGCCTGCGATGGTGTACTCAACGATGAACCTGGGTGCACTAAAGGCAAAACGTCATTTTTTCGAATGAATCCAGGTTCTGTTTGCAGCATCATGATGGTCGCATCCGTGTTTGGCGACATCACGGTGAACGCACATTGAAAGCGTGTATTCGTCATCGTCATACTGGCGTATCACCACCGGCGTGATGGTATGGGGTGCCATCGGTTACACGTCTCGGTCACCTCTTGTTCGCATTGGCGGCACTTTGAACAGTGGACGTTCCATTTCAGTTGTGTTACGACGCGTAGCTCCACCCTTCATTCGTTCCCTGCGAAACCCTACATTTCAGCAGGACAATGCACGAACGCATGTTGCAGGTCCTGTACGGGCCTTTCTGGATACAGAAAATGTTCGACTGCTCCCCTGGCCAGCACATTCCCCAGATTTCTCACCAACTGAAAACGTCTGGTCAATGGTGGCAGAGGCAACTGGCTCGTCACAATACGCGAGTCACTACTCTTGATGAACTGTGCAATCGTGTTGAAGCTGCATGGGCAGCTGTACCTGTACACGCCATCCAAGCTCTGTTTGATTTGAAACGTCCCCTTAGAACAATTAATGAATGACTGTGCTGATAAACCTCTTACATTATTTGCTTTTCAAACAGCTGAGCAAAACTGAATATACTCAGACATTACTCTCTTTACTTATTCTGATCAACACTAAAATGACACACAATATTTTTAGCGCAACGCAATCTGACTTTCAAAAATGCCTACAAAAGAATGACCCTGACTGACATTAACCTATACATTTCACAAATCACTTACCTCACAAAAATCTTCGTTACTCGAACTACTGCAATACAACGAGCGCCACTACTGGCAGATAAATAAAAGATTCTAACCACTGAAGTCACTATCTATTGGTAGGCATAGCTGGCAAATGAAATATTTTGATAGAGAACAAACAATGTATTTACCTTAATAGTGCTCAAAAGTCATAATATATATATCAGTTGATGACATCCAGTCTTACAAATTTACTGTCTCTTATGGACACACATCCAGATCATCCGCTCTCAAAAATCCGCCATCTCACTTCCCCACATCCACCACTGCTGGCGGCTCACCTCCAACTACGCAACGCTATGCGATGTTAACAGCCAACAGTCCAACACTACAATAGCGAATATTACAACAATGCCACCCAGCCACAGACTGCACACAGCACAGCCAGTGATTTTCATACAGTGTGCTACGTGGCGTTACCAATATATAAACCTAAACAGCCTACTTACATAGCCCCCATGCTCCCCACAAAAAATTTTACAAATTGTTTTGGGCAGTGGCCAATACAGATTTGAAATATTTTTCGTAATCATAATTACAATAACAAAGAAATCAAATGCACACACTTATTGATACAATGTTGGTCAAAAGCTAAAATTTTCTCACTGTCCATAAAGACAGTCCTGGTCATTCATCATAATAGTAATTACAGTTTTTTTCACGAAGTCTCATTAGTAAAAGAAATTGTACACAGAAGTAGTGGATTTCCATGCAGTCTTGAAGAAGTAGTGTTGTCCTTCCAACAGAAAGACAGTGCTGACTCTTGACATGCAGACAGGTTATGGGCCACAACAGAGCAAACCCACAGGAGAGTCAGTCCAAGTTTTGAAGAATACTGGTAGGTAGGTCATCACAGAGCAGACCCACTCTAGTCCTGGTACAGATTATGGCATTGGTGGGCCATCGAAGGTGCAGACCCACTTCAGTCCTTGTAGAGACTGCCAGCAGCCATCTGTTGCGACTGTGCAGGTGCACAATCACCATCGAAGAGTCTTGTACTATATAGCAAGTCCATAAACCACCACTTGTGCACTCACAAAGTTTTTGGAATTGTCCTTAGAACCAGCAGTGCTGTTAACCAGTCCCTTGCTGAATTTTCAACACACGTGCAAACACTAACAGTCCCATCTTCTCACATATTGTGCATATACTATGACCAACAGAAACGTGTGCACTGAAATGAATGCTTACAAGTTACTTAATTTGCTGAACTGGTGTCCATTACAATTTTATAACATGAGAATACAATTACAAAGATACAGAAAACATCATTAAAACATCAGTGTTATAGGAATTATGACATAAGAAAATATATAAAATAATGAGAATAGTTTTTGAAACATTAATTTCACATATGAGCACTGAAACAGAACAGAATAAATAATGTCTAAACATCTCTACAAAGTAAATAACATATTATTAGAAAAATTCTACAACATAACTCTTATTAGCTAAACACATAAAGACAGGAAAAACACAAATACACAAGGGTACATAAACACATAGCGGAATAATACAAAAGCAAAGACAGGGTTCATTTTCAGTGTAACATTTGGTACTGCAGTCCAACCCAAAACTTCATTCCATAGATCTTTCCTCTTATTTCAACATTTGTTTCCACCAGATAAATCCTATCCAAGCATGCTTTCTGTATTTATGTGTTCACATATTTCTTACCTCATTATTTATTTTCCATTATCTTACCTCATCACTTATTTCCAAGAAAATCCTACCTAAACCTGTTGTCCCTAAACCCTACTTTTTTTGTTCATAGCCTCTTTCAAAATACTTTTTTGGCCAAACCATTTTCTTATAGCTTCTCAATGCATTTCTTCTAATTCATCGCAACTCGTTCTCTTATATAATCTACCTCTCTTAAGCTAACTCAAATCTACTGAGTTCAGATGCATAAACTAAGGGACGAGGCAATGCAGCAACACATAACAAATTAACACAAACAGCAATGACAAAAAAATACAAATTGGCGAAGCAAGCAGCAGTATATCTAAATTAGCAAAGCAAATGCAACATTACAACTAATATGAGCCAATGTGCAGCAACAAGAAAAATAAATCAATAGTAAAACTAGCTTAACAGAGTAATACAAAGTGAAATTTAGCAGCGCAATGCCTGGCAAACAGAAGCAGCAAATGCAATAATTAATATCTAAACATGACAAAGCTCAAGCAGAAAAAATAGTACACTAAAGACAACAATGCAGATAAAGGAAATGTCTATTCACATCTTAATGTCTATGTAATTAAATGGTGCACCACAACTTATTCTACAAAATAAATTACCAAGTACTTGAAAAGAAAATTATGTGTGCAGTTCCTGTGAAGGGAAATGTCTTTTTGTGACCCCTCATTTTTTTGGAAGTATATCATAAAATCATTATTTACTGGATTTGTAGGCATAAAATATCTCTATTTGTACATCTATTAAATTTTATTTTAACCAATGCTGCAGTGCAGCTAGAAACTAGATATTAACAAATTGAGCAATCTCTCAACTAGAAAGACAATAGATGTAAAATGTTTCTCATCATTTCTTAGGCAATTTAGTAAATATCATAACTTAAGAGCTCCACAGTGTAATAATATGTTTTCAAGTTTGGGTGTGTCATATTTGCGATGCTTTCTGCAAAGGAATGTCAATAGCGAAGTTAATGGTGTCTCCTTTTTTTTGTTGTGCCTCTGAAAGGCACGGCTTTTTTTTTCCAGGCGACTGTCGCGTAGTTTGGCGTCTACAGCGCATTACGTCAAGGTCACTTACCCTTCTTACCGAAATATTTCCGACAGCAGTTTGCTACAGTGACAATTTGATACAAATAAAATTTCTCAAGTCGAGAAATTACAGTAGAAATGTGTAGAAACAAAATCCAATAAACATAACAGTGTCCAAAAAATTTTCGCCGGCATTGTGATACATTCACGCATTTACACACATTTCATAACTCTTAAAGTACGATTCTCAGCTTATTGATCATAAACATACCTCAACAGCATAATACACATTGTCATTGTAATAATAACATCATAAAAACTCAGCCAAATCTCAAAAACGTCGTAGCTTTCGGCAATAATTTCAAAACCTAAAAAAATTCTCTGCTCATTTCAATAGTGTCATCTACCTCAATCGTACTTTAAAAATCGTGATCCCATACTAAATATATCATTCAAAGCTCTCATAGTATCACAATGGTTCCAAAAAAAATATGAACAGTTCACAAAGTACAGACAAAATACAATTTCATAAGTGTGAAGCTATCCAACTGTGTAATTGCATATACATGTGTCACTGACGTAGTAAAAAAAAATGTTTGTTTCTCTGTTAAATAACCAGATAGCTGTGTAATTCTGTGTTAGAGAAATATGGTACCGATGTGTAAAGTTGTATAAGCAAATACCATATTAGCTAGGGCTCCTTGTGCTGGCCAAACTGTAAGGGGTCCGCAGGCCCTTACTACTAGGTTTGCACTCACACAGGTCGACAGGGCAACTATCGATTAGTGTGTCGGGTCGCGAGAGCGAGAGTCAGTCATTGCGTGTTGTAGGTTCCCGCGAGGCGGGCAGAGCTGATAGAAGCCAGCAATTGATAGAAATTACCGACAAAGGGAGTGGCCATCGCCGCGGTTCAACCCCTTTGTGTTAGTATTATACGGGAAAGTGAGAAAGTATAATTAACAGAGTGTTTCAGTGATATTTATGTGCCGTTATTGAGATTCCGTGTCTACCACGCCGGCATTATTTGGATTACAGTGTTCGATTACAGTGATTGTATGTTGCGTGTGACGATTATGAATAGCGAGGAAGCCTGTGCTGAGATTAGCCGTTATTAACAGTGTATTGACGAAGGCAGTGGCTGTCTCCTTATCTTTTTGGTTTTTGATAAGAATATAGGTTTTGTTTAGTGAAGCTGTGTTTGTTGTTCTTCTTGCCACCAAACAGTACATTATTACAGTATTTGCGAAGGACAAAATGGAATGTAACAACTCCGTAGCAGTCCAATCCGATTGCCAGCCCCATTAGGCACACGGTCACATTAATTAATATCTATTTGGGCTGCTATTCAGATCCCGATCGGGCGGGATAAGTCAGAAGATTAAACCGGAGTGTTACACCTTTGGCGACCGTGACAGGACAAGTGCAATTTTCGGACGAATCGCAAAGAACAATAGGTAATTTTATCTTATTTAACACGAAGAAAAAATTTTCCAATGTTGGATTGGGACAGAGCATAAACTTTATAATCGCAACAAGAAACAGTGCATTGTGAACAGTACGAAGTAATAGCACCTTACGATTGTGAATAAACTTTTTCTTGCCATATCAAATGAATATAATAGTGTCAATAAACTGTGTTATAATGTGCAAATGCGTAAATCCGCACGAAAAACTGTGAAAAGTGAACACCAAAGATAGACACGTGTGAACATTACTATAACAAAACGAACTAAGAATTCATCACGAAAGTTTTTAAAGAAGTGTTTAGCGGTAGTATTTTGACTGAAATTGCTTTTCGAATAGTGAAAATCGGACAGCTTCGTGTGGACCCATAAACTGCTATGTGGACGACAATGTATTGTGGCGACGCAATTATTGAGTGACGTCACACAGACCTGTGTAGCAGTTGCACCAAAGAGCTTCGATCCGCGAGGTGATTTCACACGACATCCCAGCACGGAGCGGCTGGCTGAGCGACGCGACTTCGAGACACGGAGCGCAGTCCCAGCACCTAGCGGCCAAACTACAAACTACGCCCACCTGCAGCGCCACGGAGCGGCCGACGGAGAACTACGACGACTTGCAACAGCAGCGCAACCTCACGCAGCTCCAGCGGCAGTACAGCTCCACGCCCACCTCAAACGTCAAAACATCGCGACTCGCGGTAACGTCAGTTGGTGAGTGAAGACGACTGGTTGACATAACATTAAATTGCAGTGTGCAGTCTTCGCGATAAATAAACAATTTTTAACTGATATTTACATTAGGACAAGTGCCAAATTGTAGTAATTTCCGAAAAATTTGCGAAGCATACTCTGAAATATAGCATACTTATTTATGCACACTGCACTGTCTAAATGGTAATTATACAGATATGCTCATTGTTTTTGGGGATTTTACATTTATAGATTTTATGAGTGTTGTGATTATCTTGTTTAAAACATTTTTACATAAACTGTGTATATGGAAATTGATATTTGAAGTGATTAGGTTTTGAGAGTTGTTGTGTTCGATGCTCTTGCGTATTGTATCAATTTAGGGATTAATTGAAAAATACTTCAGGTACGATTAGTTTCATGGTAATTAGGAGTGTTTTGGGTTACTAGAGGTTATTCTATATTACCTACCTGTGCATTAAAAATAAACAAACATGTCTACTGAAGATAAGCAGGTTTGTGAGGCAGTAGTTAAAAGGAAAGGGATAGGACAGGAAGACAGAGATGATTCGGGAATCAGTGATTATGGAATGTCATTAGATAGCCCATTAGCACACTCAACTAGTTATCCCGAGACAGCGGGACAAACGACGAGAGATAAGCCAATTTCAGAGGATGCAGATATACGGTCGATGTTAGCAGAGTTGCTAAAGGGGACCAAATCATTAGAGAAAGGTTTACAAGGAACTAACGCATCATTAGAGAAGAGTTCACAAGAAACAAGAGAATCACTAAAAAGTTTACAAGAAAATCATGCATCGTTAGAGAAGCGTTTACAAGAAACTAACGCATCGTTAAAGGAAGATTTACAAGAAACTATAGTACAAGAAATCAGAACATCGTACACAAAGATGGAATGTAATCTGAAGAAGGAAATGCAGGAGTTACCAAAACGACTGAAGATGAATGTCGACGAGAGAGAGAGTAAGCTACAGAAAAATATAGACCAGGTCCAGGAAGATGTGGAGAAGATGGAAGGAAAGTTAACAAAGAAGATAGAAGACGATGTTGAAGAAACTAAAACCGAATTGGGAGAAAGGATCACCGAGGTGACGCAGATGCAGAAACAATGCAACGATGCGGTTAAGGAGATAGGAGATAAGCAAAACCCATTGCCTGTCCATCTGAGAAATGCTGTAGCCGTGCAACGAGGAGAAGATAACCAGTGGGTTGCAATAGAAGGTGAGGCCTTCACTTGTGAAATCAAGAAGAAGAAAGGGACTACTAATTATGATCAGTTTGAAGGAGGATTCTTAAAAAACTACTGGTCCAAAGGTCATCAATGTGCAGCACTTGAGGACCTACTACACCGCAAGTCACTACATGGAGAGGATTGTCGAAAGAGTTTGCCGAGCATTTGTGGGAATTGAACGAGACCTTGGAACAGCCCCTGAGTGATGACGTAATGATATCTGCGATAAAAAGAAGATTGAATCAGAAAATGCAAGAAACTGTATCTGGGAGCCTAATTAAAAATAGGGAGGCTTTGATGGAGATACTGGAACAGTTGGAATCTGTTCGATCACAGGGACACAACCAAGCTAATGATCGAAACCGAGAGGGAAGTAATGACCCAAGGATTCATTTTAATCATTCGTCTGATTACAGAGGAAGAGGCGGAGGAACCGAAAAACTGAATGACACTCCAGGTGAGGTCCGGTCAAGAGTGAGGGCTACCAGGACCCGAATAAACCTGCTAAGATATATTTAGGACATTAGCTGTAAAATGGACATTTGAAAAAGGGAAAGGTTTATTTACATTGTGTTTTGTGATGTATTACAATTAGAATTGCAAATTTCATGTCGAAGATTATCTAAGAATGAGAATAAAACCTGTAATAACTAATTTGTAGTATAGTAATTCATATGTCCTGTGTTTAAGTAATAATTTCTGAGTGTATATGTTGTGTGTTTCATTCAATATTGGACTATAGAGGACTATTGCTGGTTGATATAAAAATTGTAATTTGGACAATGCCATGTTTATGAGGTGTATAACCTTTTGTAAAAATTATTGTGGAGGCAGCCCACTACTGGAGTCGAGGGATTATTTGATGAATTGTAATTTCATTAATTATTTACACTGTGAGTTTGTTCAAATGTAGCAATGTTTCATTCCCTTGCCGATTATTTTTCGCCTCCGGCTCTAAAGAAGTTTTCGAGGGCGGGGATGTAAGGGGTCCGCAGGCCCTTACTACTAGGTTTGCACTCACACAGGTCGACAGGGCAACTATCGATTAGTGTGTCGGGTCGCGAGAGCGAGAGTCAGTCATTGCGTGTTGTAGGTTCCCGCGAGGCGGGCAGAGCTGATAGAAGCCAGCAATTGATAGAAATTACCGACAAAGGGAGTGGCCATCGCCGCGGTTCAACCCCTTTGTGTTAGTATTATACGGGAAAGTGAGAAAGTATAATTAACAGAGTGTTTCAGTGATATTTATGTGCCGTTATTGAGATTCCGCGTCTACCGCGCCGGCATTATTTGGATTACAGTGTTGGATTACAGTGATTGTATGTTGCGTGTGACGATTACGAATAGCGAGGAAGCCTGTGCTGAGATTAGCCGTTATTAACAGTGTATTGACGAAGGCAGTGGCTGTCTCCTTATCTTTGTGGTTTTTGATAAGAATATAGGTTTTGTTTAGTGAAGCTGTGTTTGTTGTTCTTCTTGCCACCAAACAGTACATTATTACAGTATTTGCGAAGGACAAAATGGAATGTAACAACTCCGTAGCAGTCCAATCCGATTGCCAGCCCCATTAGGCACACGGTCACATTAATTAATATCTATTTGGGCTGCTATTCAGATCCTGATCGAGCGGGATAAGTCAGAAGATTAAACCGGAGTGTTACAGGGTACACAAAGTAAGCGTGTACCCCCCTGAGGATTAATGTAATTATACCCTCAGGTGTTACAGATTACAGAAATGGAATGAAATGTATCATGGAAAACCTTAGTATCTTTGTAATTCAAAAATCTTTAAAAATAAATGTTTTAAGTACAAAATTAATCACTCAAATGTGTGTCCTGTAGCGCTAAATGTGCGTCTTGCTGTAAGATAATTCTGTGGAAGTGTCGTAGTTATCGTCCTCAGTAAGCAAAGTTCTGCTGAAGTCAATGTACTTACCTCATCATAAACAAAAGTGAAATGCTTTGCTTATAGATATCATAGTTATTACGTACCTTACCGTGATCAAGAAAGTACTATAATGTAACGTATTGTTGTGCTAGGGAAAAGGCTGTCTCATTGTAGCTATACCACAAAAGTTACTACTAAAACATGTTTTACTTTCCAGAATAATACAGAAAAACTGTGCAGATATAAAACAGATACACCGCAAAAGCAACAATATAAATTGTGTCACACATTAGTAGCGTCGTGATATAGTCATGTAGCTGTCAAATAAACTAACCACTGTATTTTCTGGTATCTCTCAGAAAGCAATTTAAATCCATAATGTTTTTCAAGTAAACCAACAGGTTGCGGTAATATCTCATTAGCAGTACTGGTATATGTTCTAAGTATGTAAGCCTTATAGTCGTTACATAATCGTGCAACTAACAAGCAAGAATGTACACACACAATAACACTGTGTCGTCTGTTCACTATAACAATGCATTCGTAATTACTGTCTAAATATGTTCCTTAGGTCCTAGACTGGATAGTTAATTTTAAAACATAGTTGCATGTAAACAGTTCCTAAGTGTGACAAAGCGTATTAGTAGCGTGAAGTGTAAGATTTTATTGCAAAGACTAAGTTAAAAAGCAGATTACCTTTCAATAAACGGTTTTACGTGTGAAATGTGGTGCAATCCTTTACTCTGCCTAGTACACAGAGTTTCAACTTAAACGCAATTATCATGTGGTATACGTCGGTAAAGAATACTGGAATTTTTCTCAAGGTTAGCGTCTATGTTATTTTTCGCTGAGCCAGCCGGCACACGTGGCTGCCTACGATGCGAGTCATTGTCTGTCTCTTTGTTGGCGCGCGTCTTTATTGGAATTAGGAGACCTAACTTCTACAAATTCAGCTTGTCGAGAGGGCCCAACCCTGTTTGAATCTCGCCAGTTCTGATGCAATTCAGGTCTGTCGTTATGATCATATCGACTGTCGTCATGTCGGTAGATTCCATAGTTTCTTTCTTGTCGGTCACGTGGTGGAGAATTTCTCCCTGAATCGTAACTGCGCGCTGGACCGTTGCGTCTAAAGCTATTCTGTCTCCCTTGATAATAATTATTTTGCTTCCCATATTGTCTGTTTCTCTGATTGTCTCTGTGATAGTCACTACCGCAGAGAGGTGATCTTTCCCTGTAATTATTACTACTCTGCCAATGGTTGTCATACGAGTGGTGTCTGTTTTGGTCACGATTTGTGTTGTGAGAATAGCCTTGTCGTGTCCAGTTATCTTTCATCATGGAATTGTGACGGCTGTGACCGGTAATTGTTGTGTTCCTGTTTTCGCGTTCCGCGATTGTCAGTGTCAATTTCTAATTCTTGTAAGAGTCCCTGAAAAGCTTCAATGTCGTCTTTGCAACGTCCTGCCAAAATAATATGTCGTAAATGTTCAGGTAATTTGATTAAGCAAATGCGGATGAGTTCTGAGGGGCTGTTTGGGTTTGACAGGTACTGATTCTTGTGCAACATGTTTTCAAAATATTTCACAAGACTGGAAAATTCAGATTCTTCGAAATGTTTCATCATTATGATGCTATGTTTTACTTGGTCTTGTGTAGCTTGAGACAAATATGCTGAGAGGAAGGTATGATAAAATTCTCCTTCACTGTGACAATCATGAATGACCGATCGCATTCCTACAGCTGGTTCATTCTCTAAGTAGCCACACATAAACTCTAATCTGTGCTCCAATCACCAGTTGGGAGGAAAACAATCAGAGAATTGATGAAGCCATGCTTGTGGATGAATGTCGTTGCCAGAATTCTTAAATATTTTGAATTTACGTATAGTAATGAACGGCTTATAGCGAAAGTCATCGTCTCGGCGAGTCGCATATCGGTCATTGTTACGTCGTGTCGGCGGTTCCATCTCAAAATTCTGTGCACCGTTCCAATTTCTTTCATAATTTTCGAAATGCCCTCTGTTATTATTTTGTGGCTTTTCCGTATTTCTAAGTCCCTCTTCCCGTGTTGGAGTGCGAGTGTCCTCTGAAATATGTAATTCTTGTATTACTTGTGCCAACTGATCTTGTACTTCCCGGATTTCTCTTTTGTGTTGCGTATTAATTTGATTCTGATTTTGTTTCAATTTCCTAATTTGTTCGTACTATTCTGTGTCATTGAAAACTACTGGTCTTGTGTCATTCAGATTATCATCTACCTTCGTAAATAAATTATTTAGCTGATGCGAAAGTTCGACTACTTTCTCTGATAATGAACTAATTTCCTCCATGTGTCTTTCTGAACCAATTTTCAGAGTATCTACTGTGTCCTTTAAGTTTTCCTGAGTTTTTGCAAGTTGCGTAACCGAATCGGTAGATGCAACTGAGTCAATTTTAGCCCGCAAGGTCTCGTGATTTTCATGAACAATAGTCTGCAGTTCTTTTATGGCTGCTTCGTGATTCTGTAATGCATTTTCATGCCGCGAAAAAATAGGTTGAAAATACTCACAAATTTGTGTTTTTACGTCATTACAGACTTTTTGACATTTCGATTCAGTGTTATGTAACTCAGTAGTTAAATCTTCACGTGTTTGTTCAAGCGTGGTGTCTAACTTCCGAAGATGTTGTTCCATTGTGTCTAACTTTTGAAGCTTTTGCTGTGTTTGTCTCTGATTTTGTTCCATTTGTTGCATTAATTGCAATAATAATGTATTAGTGTCTGGAATCTGTTTCTTTATGCTTTTTGGCAGTGCACTTTCAGCGGCAACATTCACATTTTGACAAGCAGAAAATGTGTCTTTACTCATTTGATAAAACGGTGAGGACCCAAAACCTGAGTCTACAGTATTTGCAATATTGTGTTCTGTCATTTCGGATTCCTGAGGCGAGCCGTTGCCGACCGATCGATCGATAATGCTTCCCTGTTCACTACTTGTTTCACTGTCTATACCATTATTTGTCGCCCGCTCCATTTCCCTGTGCACAATTACCAAATTACTACTTTGAATGTCTGTTAATTCATTAACAGTGGTGCTGATAAGCTACGCTTGTCGTCACTATTACTTCTCAGTTTACTTTAGAGCCTAGTGTTACGTTTTTCACACGCCATTATTGTCACAATATTTCTCACGATAACACAGAAAAGCATAATTTGAAGAGCAAAAATAAGAGAACACATTAACATAGCATTGAAAATAATATCTAGTTAACTGCAAGCGCAGCTGCGAAATACTTGGTGCAAATCTACATGCATGCCACAACTGTTTTACTGTACAACAATGAAAAGACTGCAACTACAAAGGAGATTCTCTCTACAATTACGCGCTAGCAATAAACAAAAGCTACACTAATTACACAAACTACAAGAAAAATCAGAAGATTCCAGTGAAGTATCCTCGGCTAAGGGTCGACATATGAATCGCCCCCTTAGAAAAATTAATGAATGACTGTGCTGATAAACCTCTGAGCGCCGCTACTGCCAGCTAAATAAAATATTCTAACTACTGAAGTCACTAACTACTGGTAGGCATAGTTAGCAAATGAAAGATTTTGATAGAGAACAAACAATATATTTACCTTAATAGTGTTCAAAAGTCATAATATATATATCAGTTCATGACATCCAGTCTTACAAACTTACTGTCTCTGATGGACACACATCCAGATCATCCGCTCTCAAAAATCCGCCATCTCACTTCCCTACATCTACCACTGCTGGCGGCTCACTTCCAACTACGCAACGCTACGCGCTGTTAACAGCCAACAGCCCAACACTACAATAGCGAATATTACAACAATGCCACCCAGCCATAGACTGCACACAGCACAGCCAGTGATTTTCATACAGTGCGCTATGTGGCGTTATCAATGTAAAAACCTAAACAGCCCACTAACAGACTCAATGCCCAGGCGTATCAAGGCCGTTATTAGGGCCAGAGGTGATTGTTCTGGGTACTGACTTCTCAGGATCTATGCACCCAAATTGCGTGAAAATGTAATCATATGTCAGTTCTAGTATAATATATATGCCCAATGAATACCCATTTATCATATGCATTTCTTCTTGATATAGCAATTTTAATGGCCAGTAGTGTACCTTTATCTTCAACAAATTAAGTACACAACAAAATATCATTATATCCGCGGTAGTTTACATGAAAAAAACTGAAATGTCTTACAGGTGTCGAAAACAATCATTCATTCCGTCACAGTGTGTGGCGTGCTTTTCATTGGACTCTAAGAGCTTCAATAATGTGTATACCCTCCGTTAGCGTTTATCACTGCCCGACACCTAAATGGGATGCTCTGTATACGGGGGCCACCCTGCAGTATCCAACCCATTCTTCAACAAGGCCGCCGGCCGGGGTGGCCAAGCGGTTCTAGGCGCTGCAGTCTGGAACCGCGCAATCGCTACGGTCGCAGGTTCGAATCCTGCCTCGGGCAGGATGTCAGATTAGTTGGGTTTAAGTAGTTCTAAGTTCTAGGGGACTGATGACCTCAGAAGTTAAGTCCCATAGTGCTCAGAGCCATTTGAACCAAAGTTCAACAAGCCCAAGAGGGCTTTCGAGAGTCTGTGCTGGAACAGGACGACCACGAAAACGTTTGTCAAGCATAACCAATATATACTCAATGTGGTTTAGGTCAAGGCTTCGCAGGACGTCTCTGTTGACGCCCGCCACATATGCCCTGGCATTACAAGGGATTCAAGACCACCACAGTACGTAGCATCCACAAGTCCCGGCGAGATCTGTTTCATGTGCTGTGTGGCAGTAAGGCGACCATGGACAACGACAAGATCCGTATGACGTCCAACACCCCACACATCACAAAACCTGGGACACAAACCACAGAACTTTGGAAATTGTCGATTTCCTGGACAAAGTATGAGAGGTACCACTCACCACAGGTCTGCACAGGTCAACACGGCGATCACCTTGAGTCAGAGGATATCTGGATTCCTCTCTGAATAACACGTTTTGCGAGTGACGAATTTGCCAGTTGACAAGGGAAGGTGGAACTGAAGGCAACCTGCAAGATGTTGTCGTATTAAGAGTGGTACTCTAACAGGACTCTTTCCTCCTATACGCTCCCTCCTCTGCATTTAACAGCGGAATAGCCGTTGCCGACCTTGCTCTTAATTTCACCCATAGTTGTTTCGCGTTTTCTATACGCTGAGTCAGTCCTTCCAACAATTATTTCTTTTTAGACTTTGGTGCATGAATTTCGTCTTAGTTTCCCTGCACTTCCTGTTCATTTAATTCCAAAGTGACCTTTTGGGTATTGCTGAATTTCCTTGAACGTTTTGTGCTTCCTTCTTTCATTGGGTAAATGAAGTATTTCTTCTGTTACCCATAGTTTCTCCGCTGTAGCCCCCTTTGTACTTAAGTTTTTTTCCAACTTCTGTGACTGCTCTTTTCAGAGTTGTCCATTCCTCTTCAACTGATCTACCTACTGAGCTATTCCTTATTACAGTATTTATGGATTGGGAGAACATCAAGCGTATCTGCTCATTCCTTAGTACTTCTGTATCCCACTTCGTTTGTCATTGATTTTTCCTGACTGGTGTCTTTAAACCTCAGCCTATCCTTCATCACTATTAAAATGTGACCTGAGTCTATATCTGCGCCTGGGTACGCTTTACAATTAAGTATCTCATTTTGGAGTCGCTACATGACCATCATACAATCTAACTGAAATCTTCCCTATTTCTCATCCTTTTCCAAGTATACCTCCTCAAGTGATTAGAGTATTATTGGTGCAGAACTCAAATAGTCTTTCTTAGTATCAAGACCATATGCTCCCGTAACACTTTCTTCTACATCTTCCCTCACAACTGCATTACACTTCACCAAGACAATTATATTTTCACCTCCCTTTATGTACTGAATTACCCAATCAACATATTCTCTCTACTCTTCGTCTTCTACTTGCGACGTTGGCATGTATAACTCAACTATCGTCGTCGTTGTTAGTTTACTGTCAATTCTGTCGAGAAAAACCCTGTCACTGAACTGTACCTTGCTATTCATAACTAATTCTACTCCCGTTATACTATTTTCTGCTGCTGTTGATATTACCCTGTAGTCGTCTGACCAGAAAGCCTTGTCTTCTTTCCATTTCACTTCACTGACCCCCACTGTATCTAGACTGGACCCAGCATTTCGCTTTTCAGATTTTCTAGCTTCGCTGCCTAGTTCAAACTTCTGAAATTCCACGCTCCGAATTGTTGAACGTCATCCTTTCGTTGGTTATTCAATCTTTTCCTCGTGATCACTTCCCCCTTGGCAGTCTGCCCTCTGGAAGATATAAACGGGGGACCACTCTGGGATCTTTTACCGATGGAGAGATCATCATGACACTTTTTCGGTTACATGCTTCCTGTCCGGTGGATACACATATGTGTCTTTAATGCAGTAGCTTCCATTGCCTTCTCCATCCTCATGCCGTTGATCATTGCTGATTCTTTGGCTTTAGGGACAGTTTCGCACTCCAAGAGCAAGAGAGTGCCCTGAACCTTTGTCTAGTCCTCCGCTCTCTGTGACAAGGCTATTAGCAAAAAGATGGTGAATCTTAAGCCAAAACTCTTCGTCCGCCATTGCTAATGACTTTTATTCAAATTTAAGTGGTGGCGGGGTTTGAAAGCGGGACCGATGCCATTTTGATTACGTGTTTAACACCGATATAAATCGTATATGTTTGCTGTAATTCTACCTGACGTCCAGCACTCGACGCTTTCGTGATCTACCGTAGCAGAATCAGATAGTACTGCATTGTTTGGCAATGCTAACGCACTATTTAGCTGTCACATTGGATCAGCAGGCGCTGGATAGCGTGTTTGGTGCATTTGAGCCACCACTGAGGCATGGAAGGATATGGTGGTAGGCGCTTCTCACATACCCTCCATTTCTCCGTTAGCAGCTGGCGGCACACTGGTTCCTTGAGGAGCCAACATTCATTACATAAGGCCTGTTCACGCCAAACTGTCTGGTGTGGTAATTGTAACTTCCAGACTTAGTTGGGTTTGGGTTGTTTGGGGAAGGAGACCAGACAGCGAGGTCATCGGTCTCATCGGATTAGGGAAGGATGGGGAAGGAAGTCGGCCGTGCCCTTTCAGAGGAATCATCCCGGCATTTGCCTGGAATGATTTAGGGAAATCACGGAAAACCTAAATCAGGATGGCTGGGCGCGGGATTGAACCGTCGTCCTCCCGAATGCGAGTCCAGTGTCTAACCACTGCGCCACCGCGCTCGGTTTTCCAGACATAGATGACATGGATGGACAATGCCGTCGCCCATAGCTCCGCATCAAGCGTCACTGCCTGAAGTCCTGAAGAAATGTAGACATGGTCATGGCGGCTCACAGAGTGGATGATGACATAAGTGAACTCTTGGCGATCGCCGTGTATGCATCGCCAGGTATCTATAGGGTGCATTTCGTTTACCAGATAGTTCAAATCCGAGATTGTGCTGAAGTGCAGAATTTAGTTCTTCGGGTATAAGGTACAGTTGAAGACGCCTCTGAGGACGATGGCTGTAGCGGACCCTAAATGATAGTCTGCCTCGTCCCTTAAAACGGCGGCCGCCCTCTTCGTTCATCAGCATCAGAGAGAGCACGTAAGTTGATGACCCTGACGCTCTGAAGAGTTACAGGGTGACACTGTTGGGAGGTAGGTCACGTTTTCCACCTTAATACCTTCCTTCATAAGTGCGGCCATCCTGTACCCACCATCCATTCAAGGCAAATAGTAGATATCATGTCTGTAAATAGGTGAGAGCAGACAGAGGTTAACTTCCTGCAGGGGTGCCACATCGAGGTCTACTGCCTGCAACATATCATGGAACATCTGGAACGTGACCCATGTACCGATGGTATTGAGATTAATAGTGTCTGTCCGATAAGCTTGCTGTTGAATGGCGACGTGAGAGGAGTTCATGAGGATAGAAAGAGCCGTAGTTGTCCGAAACGGCTCCGCCGTCGGCAGCACACACCTAAGTCCTTTGGCAGTTAGAATTTGCTGAGCACCGCAGTTGCAGCCGCTGCAGAAGCCCTGTTGTGCGAACTTTTATCGACATCGTCCGATCACAGCAGCGTTCTTGATTGGTGGTTGTTCCATTGAGGCAGTGTAGTCGTGGTGGTCAGTGTTTATCTGCCATGGGGTCATGGGTTGGCCCTGACCCCCGTCGTACATCCATAGACATTTCACTGTGTATGTGTGATCGCTGATGTTGCCCTCGCCAGGGGGTGGACCGAAAGCTCTGTGCCTGATTCATACTGCAGGTAAGGATCTTCTTCCTTAGACAGTGTCCAGCGCTAGTCAGACGGAGCCAGCTAGCTTTTCTTCCGCCAGTTCAGAGATCTTTGTTTGCAAACGTGGGCATCAGTGCCTGAAGACCTGGCAGGGTCCTGATTGTTTGGGACGCAGGTTTCGTTGGCACAGCCAAGGAGGTGACTTCCATCCCCTTTATCAGTGTCATTCCATAGCCTCGCGATAAACGTGTAGCTGGAGGGGGCTTGGTAGACGTCTTCCCCATCGTCCTGCTTCTGTTCCAGAGGTGATGATGGTTTTGGTAAAGACGACGCCGTGATCGGTGGGTGTTCGTCGACTTGAAGAGCCTAGGTATAAGTCAATGGGAGCGCCATTGGTGTAGTCGTTGCCTGCTCCTCCCCAGTTGTAATTGGGTAATTCGATGTTGCAGACAGCTGGAAGGTACATAACCTTCTTGTCTGCACTCAAGCATGTCTTCGGTTGACCATAATAGATTATGGTATGAAAACCACAAATGCAGAAATGTGATGGGACACGTTCAGAAAATTCGATGCAGTGCTGTCACATCCTGTTAAGAAACGGAGATGTGGTGAAGTGCAACCATTTTTCAGATGTATGGCTAATCATTTTCCATTGGCGCACAGTGCAGTGATCACCATCTCTTCGGGAACCTGAAATGGTAGCCTGAATACCTGGATCATCTTCTGTCTGAGCCCCGCGAGTTCCACTGGCACAGTACTTTTATATGTCCATCCGAATGTCGAAATGTAAGACCATCTCGCGTCACATTGAAAATCTTGTCGTAAGCCATGTCATTGGCCAACTTTATGTACTTCACATTGCTCATGATGAATGCCGGAAAGATCATTATAATCAATCAGGACTTCATCTCGTAGGAATTGCTCTATTTCTAATACCTTCAGCCTTCATACTCGATTGGGAAACTGAACTTCAGTGTCGCTTTTTGGCATGATAAACTCACTGTGAATTTAGGCCAGAAGAAGGCGAAGGTACACAACAACACTGCACGTGCACTATTATGCAGTGATGTAAACACGACGTCCGTGTCACGTCATTGCTAAAGGCAGACTGATACAATGTTCCTTTGGATATACATTCATGTCTGAAGGAACGCTGCATCGTAATTCTCGCAAACACAGGTACTACAACAACATATCGTTAATGTAATAATTTAGCATTTCATTGACTAGGATATTGTCACAAACTGTAACGATCTAATGTATTACGCATAAATAAGTATGAAGAGCTATCACTGTAATGTTGCAAGATTTCTGGACACAGTAAAATTCGTAAAATATCTTGGATTATGCCTGCGGAGTGATTAAACTGAAATGAACCATATAAAAATAATTGTAGGAAAGCAAATACCACGCTTAGATTCATTGGAAGAACACTCGTTCAGTTCATCACGGAAGTGATAGCTTATAAAACCATTGTTCGACCGATAGTTGAGACTGGTACCCTTGCCTCAAAGAATTGACAGAGAAAATGAAAGACGAAGCAATAGTACTGTGTTTCGTCACAGATTCGTTTAGTAAACGCAGTAACGTCGTGGAGAAGGTCATCCAAATCCAGTAGCAGATGCTACAATCGAGGTGTTGTGCGTCTCTGAGGTGTTATCTGTTAAAATTCCGAGAGTGTATGGTCCCAGAAGAGTCAACGAATATATTACTCTCGCTTACGGATATCTCACAAGAAGCTCACGAAGGTAAAATAAGAGTGATTCGAGCTCACAAGGATGTTTAAAACAATCGTTCTTCCCATACAATACATTTTGCCGCAGTATGATCGTTAGTACCGGATGTATGGAACACTCAGACTTTGCGGTCTTTGATATCCTGAGTTTTTCTCATGCCTCTGCATAAAGTTTGAAGCTCAGTGCATGCGTTAATTATTTTCGAAAACGTTATTGAGAAATTCTAGATCTTACAATTTCAAATCAAAATGGAAAGCACTGACTTATTTACAGAAAAGCAATATTAACGGATATAGTAATAAACGCCGCTTCATGTCATCCTACTAAATTAAAAAAACTAATTTTTCGAGACAATGAAACAAAGATTTTTAAAACTACCTTTTCAACTTGATGTATTCCAAAAAGAAATTCGTGCTTTAAAACAAATTTCTATTGCCAATAACCTTAGTACTATCAAGTAGACGTTTTATATCACAAATTACAACAAATAAGACTGATACAGACTGCAGTGGGAGGTTTACTAAAATGACTTACATGGGATTTATTTCAGACAAAATAAACACACTATTTGAAAAAAATCTAATTTGACGATAGCCTTCACAACTAACAAGCTACTACACAAAAATAAAATAAAATAAAAAATAAAAAAATTGAAACATACAATTGGCGAATCTCATAAATATAAAAATCCTGGTACCTAAAAAATACAGAGAAACGACTGAGACGAACAGTATGTTGGACAAAGTGGCCATAACTTTTTAACATGTTTTAGATAGCATACTACTGGTACTGCACGTAACAAATCCTTGTTTAGTCAGCATGCTGGTGAACACACTCACACTGAAGTGTGCATTTCCAGCAGTCTTCTTTAGAATACTTATTCTGATGTCCCGATTTTATAATTGTACAAATCTATTTTACAGCCTTCTTCACACTCTTTCTTATTGTGATATTTTTTGTTGTGTTTCTTTGTTATTTTATTTAAATATAATGGCTCACGACATTTTTCTTTAATTTCAAATTATTCTCTTATGTATTTGTGTAATATTTTTACATTTATAAGCAGCTGGCACACTAGGCCATTCATAGTGCTGCATTTTTAATTTATACTTGTTCTTCGTGGAATGATTTTAATTTATTACTTTTCAACATTACTCATTTTCACTAATATATTTTAGAGATACAGGTGCGTATTTTCTTTTGATATTGTTAGCCTGACATAAGACTTTTGTTACTGTTGGCTAGCACATTACGAACTACAGCTGTTACTACAGATTGATAGGTGAATTAACAGAACCTGCTTATTTATATGCTGGAACCGCATCTACCGTGCGTTATATACAACTTTTTTATCGATGTTTGTAGCTGCTTCAATGGAAACCGTCCATGATCAGCGTCTTCCATTTCCATAGACACAGACTGTTTCTTACATCTATGGAAGGTCGTCTACCGGATATCACAGCTAGATATTCACAGCCATCTCTTTGGAAATCGCACTGATGCTACATCTTTGGTACAGCAACATCGCAATTATTTTCCAGCACGCCCCAAGACGGCAGCCTATACACAACGAATGTGATGTTTATTTGTTCCTTTTTAAAGCTCTTCGTATATTTATTTGACAAAAGCTGTGTTAACAAGCTGTTTCTTCATTGTTATACAAAGATTTTATGTGATTTCGAAGTTCTGTTTACGAATAAAAACATCTTTTCGTACGTAATTCTCTCGACTGGTACCTGATTGGCTAAACATAACAGCTGTAAGTGGCACCTCCAGAATTTAAGAAATATCTGTACTGCTCTCTCCAGCAGTTGACTATCGTCTTTCAGCTGTTCCTGCTCCGTGCACAGCCACTATCCATCAGTATGGGTATATCTACCTTCTGTAATATTATAACTAATTTAAGTTCTTTCAATGTATCCTTCTAATACTGCATTAGTTGTAGGTCTGAAAATGACCAAGTGATGTCGAAACCGGCCACCTTTTAATAAACATGCCTTGTGATATAGACTGTTATAATTAACTTCTTAGTGAATGTGGCCCCAGAAGGGTCAACCAGTATTTTACTATCTCGTACGTATATCTCACAAAAATCACATGAAGGTAAAATAAAACAGATTAGAGCTCATAAGGAGGCTTACCAACAATCGTTATTTCGTCGCAGCTTGATCGTTAATGCCGGATGTATGGGATGTCTTCGATATCCTAAGCTTTTCTCATGCCTTGTGTCAAGTGTGAAGCTTAGTGAAACGATTCATATATAACTGCTATAGCTGAAGTGAACTCCTGTGGGCAACTATTGACGACAGGGTCGTCATAAACTGTCGTAAACTGATACAGTGTATACACGACCGGCAATGCAGATATCAATCTCTATTTCAACTATGAGCTCAGTGAGCAAACGTACCATCCACAACCTGTTTCGCTTCGTGGTTTACAGAAGCGTACCTCTGATGACCATGGCCAACATGGCACAGAGAATATCATGGGTGGAGGCTCATCGCATCTGAAAGCTCAGGGGATGATGAAACGTCGTCTGGACTGACATTGGTACACGTTGGTAGTAGGGTAGAAGTACGTCAAAAACGTCTCGCATTCATACAATCTACTTGTCAACACGGCATCGTTAAAGCAGATATTGCAGGTGTTCTAGCGTGGAGTTTGACTTTTTTTGGGCCATCAGTATTCTGACTGGTTCGATGCGGATCACCACGGATTCCTCTCTTGCGCCAACCACTTCATTTCAAAGTAGCACCTGAGGTCTTCATCCTCAGTTAAACGTTCGATGTATTTCAATCTTTGTCTTCTCCTATAGTTTTTATTCTTGACAGCTACCTCTTCTACCATGAATATTATTCCCCAATACCATACACATGTGCTGCCATCTTGTCCCTTCTTACTGTCAGAGTTATTCAAGTGTTCCTTCTTCGCTGATTCTGTGGAGAACCTCTTCATTCACTATATCATTAGTCCCCCTAATTTTCAAAATCCTTCTACAGCACCGCATCTCAAACTCTTCGAATCTCTCCTCTCCCGTCTGTCCCACAATCTCTGATTGGCTACCCTACAATGCTGTGCTACAAACGTACATTCCCAAAAATTTCTTCCTCAAATTAAAACCTATATTTGATATTCACAGACTTCCATTCACCTGTGCTAGTCAACATTTTATGTCTTTCATCCTTCGTCAATCAAGTGTTATGTTGCTTTCAAGGTAGTAGAATGCCTTAACTTCGTCTACGAGTACTTTGTGGTCACCAGTTTTAATGTTAGGTTTATCATTTATTTCTGCTACTCCTACTTCGTCGTTTTTTCTTTTACTCTCAGTCCACAGTCTGTATTCACTTGACTACTCATTCCATTCAGTAGGTCTTGCAATGTGTCTCCATTGTGACCGAGCAATGTCATAGGCAAATCTTATCAGTTAACATTTAATCCTTAATTTTAATCAGCCTTTAGAATTTTTCTTTTTTGCGTCATAGGTTCGTCGATGTACAGACTGAAAATAGGGATGACAGTCTGGACTCCTCTCTCACACCCTTTTTAATCCGAGCCTTGTTTCTTGTACATATTGTGTATTACCCATCGTACTCCTATTTTTCTCAGAATTTCGAACATCTTACACCTTTTCCCATTATCGTTTTTTCTAAGTTGACAAATCCTATGATGGTGACTTATTCTTCTTGAGTCTTGCTTCCACTGTGAAGTGCAGTGTCAGAATCGCCTCCCTTGTGTCTTAACTTTCCTAAAGCAAAACTAATCGTCATTTAACTCATTCTCAATTTTCCTTTTCACTCTTCTGTGCATTATTCTCGTCAACAACTTGGGTGTATGAGCTGCTAAGGTGATTGTTCAGTAGTTCTCGAATATATTGTGTCAATCATATTTTTTTCCATAAGTCGATGGCATATCTCCATCTCATAGATTTGACACATCATCTTGAATAGTCGTTTGCGCACGACTTCCTCGTGTATTTTAGAAATCTTGTTTGATCTGAGGTCTGCCAAAGCTGTGTAAAACTTAGCGCTTACGATATTTAATCCACACACTATAATTCACAAACGCTAGTTATCACACAACTGCCTTTTCCTCCAGGTATCAACAATGTTATGGCTATAGGACTGTACTTAGATCCCATCTTCTAACATCTGCATGTACAAAGCATAAGTTACCGATGACAGCAAAGCATGAATTAAGTAATTTGGTGCTCCCTATTGCTGTTGCGCTGGGCTTTTTAAACTCTGTAACAAAAATTCTCGTTGGTCATCTTTCAGCATGTTTATTTATGTAAATATATGAAATCTTTGCATGTTTTTGAATATTATAATATTAACATCCTTTGTCTAAAATGAAACATTATACTCTTAGTAATAGATATAACAGTGTAGGAATTTATAAACATGAAAGGTCTTTGAATTTGGCACACAGGCTTCCCACCAATGACATTGTTCTCGGCTGATCTTACAGTTAGTACCTCTTACCGCACTATGTCTTTGCTTGCTCATTAAAAGACTCGAAGGCATTCATGTTTGTACCTTTCAACAAAATTGCACTGTATTTGATAATTTTGAGAAGGAAAATGTTTTACCAGTTTGTAACAGAACCATTACAATATCGACCACCATTTCTATCACATCATCAGACAAGTGCCTCTTCCCCTTGTACAACCTCTCAATGTACTCTTTCCACTTACCTATCCTCTCCTATGCTTTTAACAGTGGATTTTCCATTGCACTCGCAATGTTTCTGCCTTTGCTTTCAATTTTACTGAAGATGATCTTGACTTTTCTTTACACTGAATCAGTCCTTCCGACGACCGATTTTTTAAAAATTTTCTTCACATTTTTTCCTGCAGCTTCTCTGCACTGGGTGAAGAAAAATTAATTTTTGCTATTTGTTCTGTCGCTATGGCCAGACTTACTTACATATTCACTTTTAGCAAACTGTTTCGATAAGACTACTATCTGATGGGAAATTAAATGTTATGATGTTTACAGTTTACTTGAGAAGAAAAGCCATAATGAAATTAGCTTGTCCTTTCTAACCTGGTCAAGGCGAATAATTAATGAGATATAGCATAACTGGCTCCTCTGGTAATTCTATCACTAATGTTTTGTATTCTTTATATAGAATATAAACACACATATATTCATTAATTTATTTATTAATATTTTCTGGTAGCACAACCCTGTAAACGTCAGTTACTTATTGGGGGCCGGCCGCGGTGGCCGAGCGGTTGTAGGCGCTTCAGTCCGGAACAGCGCGACTGCTACGGTCGCAAGTTCGAATCCTGCCTCGGGCATGGATGTGTATGCTGTCCTTAGATTAGTTATGTTTAAGTAGTTCTAAGTTCTAGGGGACTAATGACCTCAGATGTTAAGTCCCATAGTGCTCAGAGGGATTTGAACCATTTGAACTTAATGGGGTTGTAACACCACAGCTCTTATGCTGTATGGATTTATTTTATTTTTTTTTTTGCTTTATTTAATGTCACATTGTTGATCTTTGGTAAATGTGTTTGAATCGATAACATAAAATTGTGTACTCTTTTCTTTGTCAAACCTTTGATGTCGTGATTTGATTCTATGCAAAGTAATGTATCTGTAATTTAAATTCTTTGTCCCATTTGGAGGGAACAAAACTTACTGTATATGATTGTAATTTTGTGTGAATAATTTTTGTAGAAGTGTCAATATTGAAACACGTATGTAACGCAGCAGCGATGGCGAGGCATTGCAGCGTCTCTGACCAGAGAGTATGCGCTTGACCGCGCGAGTGTTGCAGAGCATTTCGCTAGTTGTCGCTATGCAGAGCAGTATTCTGTCTGTAGTCGTAGCAGTCTGTAGCTCGGTTTAGTTGCGAGCGGTCGCGGTCGGTCAGTAGTAGCAGCCCAGTGCGGTTGTGTGATGTAGGCGGTCGGCAACACTGGTCAAGATGCTGAATGAGGTATACTGTTAATTAATATAATCATTAGATAATGTAAAAATTTATTTATTGTAATTAATTTCCAACAAATGCCCCAATAATAATTTTTATCTTAAAAGCATTTTTTCAAAAATTTTATTTTTTATTGAACTAAAGATTTCGTTGCACTTCCCATTTCACTCCACTTCTTTTAAAGAAAATTTTCAGTAAAATTACAGAAAAAAGGAATATTATTATTTGCAATGCAGTTCCTCCAAGCTGTGCGCAAAGATAAGAGCAGAAATTTGACATCCAGTTATTCTGAGGTAAGACTTTAATTCTGATTGTTTTGCACAGGGCCAAAGACCGATATTTCGGTTTAATTGAATTTTCTTATCACTGAATGGACTTTAATTTTTTTGTGAAGAATTTATATTTGAGTCATATCGCGATTCTCACTTTTATTGTCATTAAATTTAATTGCAGGGAGGTTACGTTTGGACGTTAGGCTCCCATTTCTATTAAGTATTGTCTCTTTTTTCCTTTTAAATTACGGTGGGGAGGTTACACTTGGCGACACCCAGTCCAGGATCGTATTTCGTTGAGAGTCTTTTGAACAACAGTCAGATATCTGCTCTTATTTGCTTAGATATAATTAGGATTTGGCGCAACGCTTTTACTAATCTTGTGACTTTCTTTCTATAGGTCAACGGCAATTCGTTGCTCTGTTGTATTTGTGTGTTGTTTTTGCATTGTGCTTCTTTGTTTTGTGAATATTTGTGACTATTGTAAAAATGCCGCGAAAGACTGTGAATAGTGTATCGCGAGGTATTATGAACGAAATAAGCGAATTAAATAACTTCACCAATAGTACTAGTGACACGCAGTGTAATCATGACAATCCTGCGTCCACTAACAATCAGTGCATTCCAACCACTAGTGATGACTTTTACCCTGATAATGAACAAACGAACTCAATTGTCTCGTCTGTTAATTTGACGACAATTGATGACGCAGAACGCTCTATTGTAATGAGCGCTGCCCAGCTTAACACACCCGATTTGGAAAACTCAAGTAACGCACAGATAAATTTGTCTAATGAAAATGAACAGGATACTCAAAGTACGACGGATCTATTTAATTCCGAAATAATGAGTGACAGTGTACATCCGACTGATAATCCTTTTTGTAAGTTGCAAAATGACCAAATGGTCACACAAAGCGCGACAACTGCAGGTACACCATTAAACAGTACTGAGAATAGAAATGCTAATTTTGGTTCGGATCAAATTATGACACTATTGCTGCAACGAATTAACCAAATGATGGAAAAACAAGACAACAGTAGTAAAGATTTCAAACAACAATTTAGTGAACATGATAAAAAATTTAATAAAATTGATGAAAATTTCAAACAACTTAGGGAAGATAACAAACACTTAAATGAGAAACTTGACAATAATGACGAAAATCTCAAACAACTTAGTGAACAGGTCAGACAACAGAATGAAAAATTAGACGACAATTCCAGACAGCTTAGTGAACAAATTAGAGCCGTTGCCGCGCAGTGCCATGACACTAAGGAACAGTTGCGCGTGGAAATTGAGGCTTGTTCACAAAAAAATAACGAAGAAATTAAGTCTGTTGCGCAAGAATTAAGGGAAATACAAACAGCCGCAACAGAAACACTCAGAGACGAAATTAGCGGAGTCGCTAAACAATGCTCTGAAAAAGCTACACAATTACGGGACGAGTTTAAAGCAATGACAGCAGAACTTTCGCGCACAATGGATGAAAAGATCGACGCGAAATTCGAACAGCAGAACATTCAGATTAACGAGCGCTTTAATCAACACATACAAAACAGTGATACGCGTTTCCGCAAATTTATTCAAGATCAAAACAAAGTAAAACGACAAGTCATGGAAACAATCACTGCACAAAGACAAGAGGACAAACGTAAAATGTTCGCGAAAGCGAAGACGTATGTAGACAATAATATTACTACAGTGTCCGACAAAATTAATACCATAGAACAGTTGAACGCGGAATTACGGGATGAAATTTCTGATCTTAAATCAAAAACAGATACACACACAGTAAATATTCAAACAGTGACAGACAGATTCGAACAATTAGAACTAACACAGGATTGCGATGTCATCAAAGCTGATGTAAAAAAACTGAGCGAAACTACGCGTAAGTTGCAAAAACAGATTAATGCGTCTGATTCTAAAACCGATGATCAGGTTAAAATACTGACTGAAAAATGTGATGAATTGGCCAGTCGTATTGATGTTATCGAAAATACTAATGACAATAAATCAGACGATACTGCACCGGTTTCATTTAACCAAACACCTGAATTTCAAAATTTACAGCAGACAATTAATGAGATCGATTCATCTAACAACACGTTACGTAGAAAATTGTCGAGTTTACAACAAGAAGTAACAGAGATGAAAAACATTTCAGTTAATAACTCAACACAGCAGACGCCACTTTGCGAACATTTGTCAGACTTACGCAGCGTGTATAATGTGAGCAATTTACAGCAACTACGCGACTTAAAATCCGAAAAGCTACGCGACTTAAAATATGAAAAGCTACGCAACTTGAAGTACGAAACGACACAGACAAACAGATTCACACACAAACCCGAACGTGTTTTCAAATTCAATGACGAGAACGTAGATTACGAGCAATTTTTATCCGCCAGAAAATGTAAGGAATTTAATAATGACAGAACACAGGTACACGCTTTGAGCTGTATACGACAATTTATTTTTGTGCTTTCACCGCTATTGCCTGTAAAGCAGAAGCTAGCTTTGAAACAGATGCGACAATTTATTTTTGTATTTACAACAGCATTGCCTATAATGAAGAAACTAGAATTAGCATGCAGACAGCAACTTATTTCTGAATTTGTACCGCCATTGCCTATAACGCAAAAACTAAAATTTATTCTCAGTGCGTAAATGACCTCAGGGGATTCATTACGCTTTAATGAGTATGTGCCGTAGCGAGCATAGGGCCCCGAGCTGTAGTAGTGCTGTTTCATCTTTAGTTTTCTGCACTGCTGCCTTTTCTTCTACTATCCTTTATATCTATCAAAACTGCTCTTTAACTATTGCTCTATCTAGAATTAAGAAACGTAGTAATGAAAACCCGATGTGACAAATTTTTACTGAAAGTGACATTTTCATTAGGCACTCCAGAACCAGCGTAATTTTAATTACAGATAAAATCGTAATCATCAGTATGTGTAAAATTAACAGCAAACGCATTTTTTTGTAACAATAGACGTTTTTCACCGCAACAGCATGAAAGTCAGCCGCTTAGCATACGTAACCAACAATGCAGTCTACAAGGTCAACCAAACTTTAATGTTTCGCCGCGTGCACGTATAGTCCCAGCTCCAACAAATAGTAACGCATGGCAGCAAAGAAATAACTACGTACAGACAACACACCATTTCAATTCGTATTGCAATGCGCCGTATAGAAATTACTATCAGGACAGACGTAAAGAAAAAAAAAATGATGAGCACAATTTTCAGCGTACATTTAATAACAGTCGATCTTATGAGCAGCAACAACATCAGCAACAACGAATAATCATGAATGAAACAGACAATAGGTGTCATCGATAGCGTAATACGTCAGTAAGAAATAACAGAGCAGTTCAAATAGTCGAAATGCCACAGCATCCTCCCGTAAATAATAGCACGTACGACAGAATTTCACCAGACACAGTACAGGTTTTATATTCCAGTAACGTAAGCAATAATTTTGACACGCAGAATCTTCTTCACGAAAATGTTATTAATTTTGACGCCATCCGACACACGTTTGCATTAAGGACAGAATCACGACGTATGTAGACGATATTCTTATCGCAGAAGCTAACTGGTCTGAACACACTCTGATTCTTGAACGTCTGTTACAAACTTTTCATGCACAAGGACTTACAGTTAATCTTAGTAAATCGCACTTTGGCAAAACTTCTATAAAATTTCTTGGACACGTAATTTCAGCAGAAGGCATTGCACCTGATCCGGAAAAACTTCAAGCTCTACGTGACATTACTGTTCCTACGACAAAACAGCAATTACGCAGTTTTTTGGGCTTAATTAACTTTTTTCGTAAATTTATTCATCATTCTGCTTTAGACACGCCTAGACTATGCCAATTAACAGGTAAAAACACTATTTGGTCTTGGGATAAGCAAGCACACTCTGAATTCATGAACCTGAAACATGCTCTGTTGAATGCACCACTTTTATCGCACCCAGATCTTACCAGAAATTTTTCCATTGCCACTGACAGTTCCAACACCGCTTTAGGCGTACATATTTTCCAGGAAATTGAAGAAGATGGTTCAATAGTAATTAAAAACATCGCATTTGCAAGCCGCATTCTGTCGCCTGCTGAGCGAAATTATTCCGTCACAGAACTTGAAACATTATGTGTTGTATGGGCTTTCACGAGATTTAGGCACTTTCTTTATGGCAGACATACCACTGTTTACACAGATCACAGAGCGATACAATTTTTACTTTCAGCTAAATTTACTCACGATAGATTAAGTAGATGGAAACTATATTTACAGGAATTTAATTTTACAATAGTTCACATTCCCGGCACACAAAATGTTATAGCAGACGCACTATCGCGTTCTCTCGGCAACAATCAGCAAGACGTAGCAACCAACTTATGCAAAACAAATTTCAGTGTCATGTACATTCAGCAAGTTGCATTTGAAAACTTTATTTCATCGTCATTACAGGACATAGCACGAGAACAAAATAAAGACAATGTGTGGAAAGAAATTAAACACCTTTGGGAAGATAGGAATAATGTTACGATTAGAAACCATTACACTGTGCGCAATGACATTCTGTTTCGCCGCTCTCATCCTGACAGCAACAATTGGTTATTATGCATTCCTGACGAACTGGTTAACAAATTAATTTGGTACACTCATTTAAGTTACGCACATTACGGAGCACGAAAATGTTTTCTTATACTGAGACAAAACTGTTATTTTACTAACATGGAGAAACGTATACGACGAGTTTTAGCGTCTTGTAAAATTTGCCAGAAAACTAAATCAGACACCACTTCACATATTCCTCCTTTATATCCCATTATACCTGTTAAATTAAGACATATGGCCGCAGTAGATATTTTTGGTCCGATTCCGAGAACTAACAGAGGTTTTTGCTACATTTTTGTCGCTGTTGAGCTCACTTCAAAATTTGTTACTTTCACTCCGTTACGCAAAGCTACTGCTAAAACTGTTTCAAAAGCATTTGTAAAACATTTTCTATCTCATGTAGGGCATGTAATGAAAGTAATTTCTGACAATGGATCACAATTTCGTAGTAGCGTATGGACACGCATGTTACGAGCCAGAAACATTTCTCCGATCTATATATCCAAGTACCACGCTTCTTCGAACCCCTGTGAAAGATTAATGAAAGAAATTGGTAAGCTGTGCCGAATATGCTGCCACAAATGACATATTGATTGGGATACACACATACTCTCATTCCAAGATGTAATTAATTCCATACCAAATGAATCCACTATGCTATCTCCGTTTGTTATACTGAAAAACGTTGAACCGCCAAACAAAATTAAAGAATTAATAGAATTCCCCAAAAGTCGTCGCCTACGACACCACGAAATAATTAACATTGCGCTGAACAACATCAAACGTGCCGCAGAGCGCCGGAGAAGACAGCAAAAACAGGTTTGTACACGCCGCGACTTTCACGTTGGACAGAAGATATTAATACGTACACACTATTTATCCAGTAAATTAAAAGGTAAGTGCAGTAAATTTGAACTTCTATACGCAGGTCCATATCGGATTCGCAGCATCCCTCACCCCAATGTTGTACACGTCGAAACTTTGAGAACTAGAAAATCGAAAGGCAATCACCACATCTCAAATATTAAACCGTTTATTGAATGAAGACACTTTATGATTCAACACACTATGATGGCATTTACTAATGCAATTACTTCACCTGACTAATTACTAATGATTATCGTATTTTTTCTTGGCAAGTGCCCGACAAGGTAAGGTTAGCAGGTCGCTTTTCTTGTCGTTACACATCAGACCGTGCATACTTTTCCAGACGAACTTACGTATTTTATGACTAATTATGCAATGTTAGCTAATGACATGTTAATTTCATTACATTTTTTTCATTAAAGTCTTTAATTCTCGCCTCTATTAACTACACTACATACAAGCTGAACACAACGAACGTCACATTTGTCTTTTTATGTACGATTGTATTCCAGTTTTGTTTATATGCACTGTGAAATAGTTAAATAGCTAAGATATAACACACACCAGTTGACTTTGACATTATTTTGCCCTATGACATCTCAAGATCGCGACTGTTTTACATTTTTTTGCTGCTGCATTGTGATATTCTGTGTACATTTTTGCATCTGAAGACTGTCAACGTCTTTAACATATTACGTTTTCTGTCATGTTATGCTGTATGGTTAATTGTGTCACCATAAACCAGTCATTATTTAGTGGGTATATGATTTAAATGCAAGACAGTAATCTTTGTTCATCAATTTCAGAAAGAAATGATGTATGTAAGAAATAAATTTAACATAAATGGGAATTTCACCTACGGAATAAACGATAGAAGATGCAATAACTTTATGAGGAAGAGTAAATGGATCAGGATTGGCAGGCATTAACAAGAATATACAATACTCATCATAGAATAGCAGTCTTAACTAATTTTTTCTTTCAGAATACAAGGTGATTGATGCAGGCTGTCAGAGAGAACTACACATCTTAGTTTTAATGATGAAATATGCTAGAGATAAGGAATAGTTATGTAATGAGTAATGAAGTGATTTTTGCAGATGATAATGAATGCTGATGAATAATGATGAAGAATATGCTGTTATGAATAATGAAGTTTTTCTTTACAGGTGATGATGATAATGAAGTTATGATAATATGGATAATGAAGTGATTGATAATGAAGTTTTTTCTTTACAGATGAGGATAATGTTGAAGTTATGTATTTATGCTATGTAGTTATTTAAGTATTTGTTGCAGTTTGCTTTGACAGCAGGTGTTACATTGCATAGTAGGATGACGGAAAGTTTTGGAAAGGACAGCTATGGAACACATTTTATACACATTTCACTACCTGTTAATTCGAAGTTCACTACTTTTCAGCATAGTGTGCGTTTCTTCTTTCAGGTCAATAATCCATTTTGTATTTTTTCCAGGAGAAGCTTTTCATGATACTTACTAAACCTGTTACTTATTATACCTGTTCTAGTACTTGCATTTTTATTTTTTTTTACCCATTTGTGTTTATCATTTATGAATGTGATCACATATACTGCCTTGTTCCATAACCTTGCTACAGCTGACTCATGACGAATGACGTTCCCTATCCTCATTTGCAGAAATAGGTCAAAAGCAAATAGTGTTATGTCTCAGCAATTAATTATCGATCCCAACGCAATGCGTTGCTAACAAAAAAAAAAAAAATGTATTACCAGTCCCACATAATGTCACTAGTTTATGATAATTCTGAGTAATACTGATTAGCTCTGAATAGTATGTCGCTTGAGTAATGACTTCTTAATGAGACAAAAAAAAAAGTGTATATTTAAGATAATGCTTTGTCACTAGCTAATAACTGCCACTGTTTATTGTAATGAGACTACTTATAATGCCCATGATTATTAATGCTATGACTGTAATTAACTGATTTTTAATAATGACTTTGTAATGATCTGAATACTACTGAATGAGGAACACTGTTTATTGTAATGAGTACTTATAATGCCCATGATTATTAATGCTATGACTGTAATTAACTGATTTTTAATAATGACTTCGTAATAATCTGAATAATACTGAATGATGAACTATGTTTTATTCTATTCAATACTTGCTGGCCACTGAGTGCCAATAATTAATGTCACTCGATGAATTGTTATTAATTATGCCATTAATTAGCTCTTGTTTTCAATGTTCATACTTTGTAACCAGAAAAGAATGTGACTGTTTAATAATGCTTTGTAATTAGGAGAAGACTAATGATTCTTACTATTGGAATGACAAATGATTAATTAACGACAAATGATTAATTAACTGTAATTAGGAAAAGGCTAATGATTATCATTGGAATGACAAATGACTAATTAACTGTAATTAGGAAAAGGCTAATGATTATTATTGGAATGACAAATGATTAATTAACTGTAATTAGGAGAAGGTTAATGATTCTTAATTATACTCTGCTCTGTAACTGGAAAAGAATGTGATTGTTTCATAATGCTTTGTAATCAGGAGAAGGCTAATGATTCTTACTATATTGGAATGACAAATGATTAATTAACCATGCTACATTTTGTAACTAGGAAAAGAAGACTACTGATTCCACGTAAAACAATTACTGAACATTTTTCTGTAATACTACATACTTGGTACAGAAATGTTCAATAACTGGGCTATGAATGCCACAAACTACTAATTAAGTCTGTAATTGTCAATATTATGTGACTTGATGTCCTTCACCTCATGAGCTAACTACCCTGAATTACTGCAATGTCCATTTTGTCCTGTTTATCCCAGTGATCATGGAGCACTATCTTTGGTTTTGCACTAATTCTACATTGGTGTGCCTTGTAAGAGCGTGGTGTTGACACGACATGCTGTCCACCACCGTGAGCGATGAAGACGTTATTATGGTCGCACTGTTTGGCGTACCTAATGTACTGCCAAAATGAAAACATGAAATATTACTACGACAATTCAGTGTCTTGGCTACGCTGATAAATTCTGATGGGAAAAGAACTTCAAGTTGTGTCACTTGGTGTTGTACTACTGTGGAAAGATATGGACTTTCAGAACAGCTGTGTGCAATCTAAAGTGCTACAACCATGATGCAATCCTTCCCTTTCCTATCCTAATTCCTGTCACATAATGAAAATCATTTTTTGGTAACATCATTTCTGTTCGTGGGTTATACATTTTTTTTCGATTCGATGAACTCCAGTGCGAGTACACTTATGTCACTGGTCGACATGATGTTTTGCCATTATGTTTATTTGTTGTGAAAATGCTAAACACATTTTTTCAGTGCGTGTGCACTTTGGACATGATTTTTTTTTTTTTGCCATTATGTTTATTTATTGCGAAAATGCTAAAGACATTTTTTTCGATTTGTTCTGAAGTACAGTATATGTACACTCTTGTCTTTTATATTGTATATACATTTTTATTTTTATGATATGTTCTGAACTACAGTACATGTGCACTTATGTTAGGTGTTAATATGTTTTCTATTGAACTTCAGTGCCTGTGCACTTTTCTCATTTTTCAATATGATTTGTACTATACTGTATATTCAATACTTCAATGCGTATGCACTTATGTCATTTGTTACTAATTGTATATACATTTCATCATTTACTGATATGTTCTCAACTCCAGTGCGAGTGCACTCATGTCACTTGTCAACATAATATTTTGCCAGTCTGTTTATTTGTTCTGAATATGCTAAAGAATTTTTTCAGTGCCTGTGCACTTTGTTATCTATCAAATAATTTGTATATACATTTTTCTGATTTGTTACTATGTTTTGTACTCACATTTTGTCTTTGTCTGATATATTTTGTACTTAGTGCGTGTGCACAACATTTACTTTATGTACTACAACTAATTATTCTGTAAATTGTAGAAGTTTATTAGTTAATTAAAAATTTTGCCGCGATTGGCAAGTCCAAATGACTCACCATCGCTGCCAAATTTTTGCCCCCCCAGTGGAGGGTTATGAAACACGTATGTAACGCAGCAGCGATGGCGAGGCATTGCAGCGTCTCTGACCAGAGAGTATGCGCTTGACCGCGCGAGTGTTGCAGAGCATTTCGCTAGTTGTCGCTATGCAGAGCAGTACTCTGTCTGTAGTCGTAGCAGTCTGTAGCTCGGTTTAGTTGCGAGCGGTCGCGGTCGGTCAGTAGTAGCAGCCCAGTGCGGTTGTGTGATGTAGGCGGTCAGCAACACTGGTCAAGATGCTGAATGAGGTATACTGTTAATTAATATAATCATTAGATAATGTTAAAATTTATTTATTGTAATTAATTTCCAGCAAATGCCCCAATAATAATTTTTATTTTAAAAGCATTTTTTCAAAAATTTTATTTTTTATTGAACTAAAGATTTCGTTGCACTTCCCATTTCACTCCACTTCTTTTAAAGAAAATTTTCAGTAAAATTACAGAAAAAAGGAATATTATTATTTGCAATGCAGTTCCTCCAAGCCGTGTGCAAAGATAAGAGCAGAAATTTGACATCCAGTTATTCTGAGGTAAGACTTTAATTCTGATTGTTTTGCACAGGGCCAAAGACCGATATTTCGGTTTAATTGAATTTTCTTATCACTGAATGGACTTTAATTTTTTTGTGAAGAATTTATATTTGAGTCAGATCGCGATTCTCACTTTTATTGTCATTAAATTTAATTGCAGGGAGGTTACGTTTGGACGTTAGGCTCCCATTTCTATTAAGTATTGTCTCTTTTTTCCTTTTAAATTACGGTGGGGAGGTTACAATATGTGAAAATGTTCTGTTTTATTTAATACATTTGGTTGCTATTATGTAAACTGCTGATCCTCACTTAGGGCTCTTAGTTATTCTGTATGTAAGAGGTAGTGTGGTTCCCCTCGGGAATGGAGCTGTGTAACGCGCGCAAATTGTGGTTGGCTTAGGTGGAAAAGGTGGAACTGATAGTCAGTCGGGGACGAGCTAGCAGTCGGGGACGAGCTACGAGTCCGTGCTCTGCTATGTAAAAGATGCACATTGTGTTGATTCCGCTAGAGGCTTTTCCTGCTTCTTTCCAAGGCCTCGGATGGATGGATAAATAGCTGGAATTATTCTGGAGTTTGTATCTATCATCGCCACCAAGAAATGACAGAGTCCAGCAATTCTGCCTACAATTCCACCTACCAACATGCAGTTGCCACCACATTGCGCAATCATTGCAACGTAATACTATAATGATGTACAGTGAAGGATCAGCTTAATGGACGTGCTAATGTGCTGAAATATAAGGTAATTTGTATCTGAATTTATGTACCTACCTTGATTTTTCTCCTCATCATAACACCTCTCAGGTTCCTCTCCGTTTGAGCTAAAGTGATATCCGAGTGTCCTTACTAAAAGAAATTAAAGCCTAGAGTTTTGCTAATTAATGCCTTTTGAACTTAGTAAAAAGAAAGTTAAAGTTAATGTGGCAATAGAGTGAGTTAAAGTAAATGTTGTTCGTTGAAGATATTCCTATTAAAACTGCTTACTAAAGTGCTGTTGCCAAATTCAAAACTTAAAAGTTCTTAAGACTGAGGCTTATAAAGTAAATGATCACATTGTTGCCAGTAGTAAATTCTAAAAGGTGAGTCAGTTTCTTGCAATTTTGTCAACATTGTGTTTCGCTGTAGTAAAAAGTGGGGAACTGCAATAATAGAAAACTATGTTCATGATTGCTAAGTGTTTGTCTCTCTTGTGTATTAGAAGTGCATATTAAGAGTAATGTTATAAAGACCATTCACTTTGTGTAACCCCTGCGTTACGGTATATGTTATAATTTTTGTAAATAGTTTGTGCTGCTCCAGTTGTTAGTTTCAATCTTAAAACATATGTGTGTCAGAGTTCATTGCACTCGCGTGTGGCTAAGACTAGGTTGTGTTAGTCCATTATAGTTACTTATACCTACTTTCATAAACGAGAACGTTAATCTTTCTCTTGCCTAATTAGGCTGGCGACCGTTTCCCTTATTCTGTAAACAATATAGCTAGACAAAATTTTGTATGTTACTATTCATGTAATTACGTAATTCTTTCATTTCCGATAAGCCACCTCCGTTAGGAACAACACGGTCAATTTGACAAAATTCCTCTCAGAGGGTAACACTGTTCTGTTGCTTTATACCATTATTCATCCAATAAAATAATTCTGTTTTACTAACTGCCTCCAGTTTTGAGGTTAAGGTATTGCAGTAGCAGAAGGGAGTGTTATACGTGGCGCCGCGTGACAGGACGTTGTTCAGTCTGCACATACAGACGGAAAAAATTATAAGTAGTTAGCATTTTACAAATATAGAGTGAACATAAAACGTCCAGCGGCACGAACCTGTACATTATTTGACAGAACGGATAGTGAAAGTTCAGTTTAAATCGAAAATAAAATGTATCAGTACTGAATAATAGCTAAAATAGACAGGAAACTAGAAATAAATCTAGACACGCGAGAACAGAATGCAACCGAGAGCAGTTCAGGCAGCACACCAACAGATGGCATTACGCGCGAGTTAAATTACGTACGTTATCATGCAGACGTCAATAAACAGATCGAAGCTATGTGTGTCGCGCGTACTAAGCAAGACAGTATGAGCGATGTTGTGGAAGACAGTGGTTATGTTAATGAATCACGGGATATGTTTGAACCACCAAAAACTGAGAGGGAAGTAGGACTCGAACCTGAAAATGCGGTAGAAACCAAAAGTGAAAAGACACCAGATCTGACTGACTTACTTAGAATACTGTCTGCGCAATTTGCAGCACACAGTGACAATATTAATGCGCAAATCACAGCACAGGGACAACAAAATGCTGCACAAAATGACAATATTAATGCACAAATCGCAGCACTGGGGCAACAAAATGTAGAACAGACAGCTAATTGCAGCACAGGGGCAGTTAATTACCACACAGGATAGTGATATTAGTAAACAGATTGAGAAAGTTGATGTAAAAGTAGACATTGTGAGTAATGAAATTAAAAACCTTAAAAGCGAAATTACTGTCATCAATGGCAATATTGCCAACATACAGGGACAAGTTGATGACATTAACGAAAGATTTGACACGGAAGTAATTAAAATTCAAGATCAAATAGAACCCTTAGTCTGTACTAAAGTGGACGAAAAGGTATTTGGTATTAAATCCGAAATACAAACAGAGTGTAACGCGGAATTTGCACAGATCAAACAGTCTGTAACAGAAACAAGCAAGGCTCTAACCAAACAGATTATTACTTGCGAAAAGAAGTGTGAACATAGCACTTCACAAATCCAAGGCAAAATGTATGACTTGGAAAGAAAAATACAAACCGGACCTACACATATTACTGAAAGAATGCCTCTCAGTAAAATATTAGAGGGCGAAGAGAAATTCGACCCTGCAAAGAGGCATAATGGATTGCACCCCCTAGACTTTATAATGAATTGCGAAAGGAATTTTCCTGAATATTTATCTGACCAGGAAAAAATTAATGTCGTAATTAGTGCACTAACGGGAGAAGCTAAAAGATGGGGGTTGAATCTGGATAATAACCAGATGTCTTTTGAGACCTTCAAACAAAAATGTATTGACGAATACTGGTCAGAACAAAAACAAGACCAGTTGTGGCGTGAATTTCTAATGGCCAGACTGTATGATGTCAGAGGTAGGCAAACCATGAAAGAATTCTGCGAGTCATGGTACAGAAAACTGATACATTTGAAGGCTAGAAGGACTGAAGCTGAGATCGTTTGGGTTCTTTGGCAGAAATTGCCTGAGGATTCTAAACGATATGTTGGGAGTACACACAGAAGTTTTTCTGAGTTCTTGGAAAGGGTAGAGGATGAAGATCACTGGCGAAGAAATCGCGAGTCTCGTCCCCATCATAACAACAATTATTCACGCGAAAACAATGACCAAAACAAACGACCTGAAAACGAAAGATATCGTGTAAACGCGATTCAAAGAGGTTGTGCGAGAGGTAGAGGAAATTATACGACGCGCGGCAAAGGATACATGGCGCGGAATTTCCAAACTAGAGACGAAAGGGAAAACTGAAAACCGCGTGTGTTACGGGCCGGATTCACGCGGAAACCGGTTTTGGGCCCAAAGAAAAGATGTCAAATATTAGATTCGAGAAGGAAAGAGGTAAGCTACTGGGCAGGAAGGTTAAGGGCGCGCCTATAGCAGACGGGCGCGGAGTGATACATAGTAGCATTCCCAGTGCGAAGTCACGTGACCGTTCGTGCTCGGGCCAGCGGTTGCCGGAGCAGCGTACATTGCACTTGGCAGCAGACACAAATGGCAGACGTCAGAACAAGATGGCTGCCGTAGAGAGAAACAGAAGAGGTGGGATCGGACACTTCCGATGGTCGGTTTCAGTAGTAGATGAATGTAGAAATGAAAATAAAGTTAATATGTCATACGACAAAGATAACTCAGTTTCGGAATCGTGCGAAAAGACTTTATTAAAGAATGAAAGGGATACAGAAAAGGCGAATGAAAAGGGAAATATTGGCACTGTTAATGATGTGTATGAGGTAAAAGACGTAGATGTGGGGGAGGTTATGGTGAATAAAGAGGAAAGGGAGGTAGAATATGCCACGCAAAAGACTGTGCACAATTAAAAATAGGTGAAACTGATGTAGAGGAGGACGTTAGCAAGCATGATATTATAAACAGTGCCTACAAAATTGTTGTTGATGGAAAGGTGTTTTATGATTCTAATGCAGAAGGGTCTAGTATGTATTTCGCACGATTACCTGAGAATGATAACAAAGGGGAAAATGAAATGAAAGTTATCGAAGTACATGACGATTATACTAAATATGAAGTTAAGGCCGAAATCGTTCAAAGTGATATAACAGAAGTGTCTGACTGTCCAAACGATGTGCATTGTGTAGAAAATGAGTCAAAAAACGAAGTGGCTGAAACATCTAGTGATAATCTGCCTCACTGTTTAAAAGTTGCCTTACTGCTCGAATCTGATGACGAAAATGAAATCAGTGATAGCTCAGATGATGAAGGGTATACGAATACAGATAAGAATGAATATACTAACTTCCCCTATTGTTCAAAAGTAGAGTACTTAAGTGAATCTGATGGTGAGGAAGAGAGTAGTGATGACTCCAGAGAAGATGAATTTTCAGGTGTAAACGAAAGTGAATATACTTTTACTGAAAGAGGGTATGAGAAAATTAGTAACATCTTTCCAAAGCAAGATACAGAAAGTAGAACTGGGCCAAAACTGAATGAATTATTCAGTAATGTAACACAGGGGCATAATTTGCAGGAACCTCAAGATGATACTATACTGAGGCAGGCATTAATAAATGTTTTAACTGAGTGTGAATTACAGCAACAAAAAGAACCACCTGATAAAATAATAGCAGGACAAGAGATGTTGTATCTTGCTAAAGACTTTGTAATTCCAAAACCTAAAAAGCCACCTGATGAAACAAAACGTTGGCAAGATCTGAATAGCATAGTGAAAGATGTAGAAGATAGGAGGCCTAAAAAGCCACCAGATTTAAGTCACTGTTTGTGAATCATAAAAGACTGCCTTGTTAATAAAGAGACTGGGAGCAGGATGTATGTATATATACTGTTAATTTAATGCATGACTTTATTCTTATTATTATTGTATCTGAGTGTTACCTGAAGGTGGATTATTGTTTTGTTGATCCTGAGACCTGGGGGAGGTTGCTTATTTATTGTACTGTACTGTATGACTCTGCTTAGGAACTGTTTCAATTTTAATTGGATACTTATTGTTGCCAGTCTAATTATGAAGAGAGGGCTATGTAATGTAAGAAACCTGAGTATCTTATGAATAATTATGCTTATAGTAACTTAATGAGAGTGCAAAGAACTCTACAAGATAATGATTAATTTCTAATGTACTTAAAAATCAGAAAGGGCGTATGTTTGCAGTATGTGGTTTACTCAAAGAGACATGTGCTCAGATGAGGGTTCTTAAGCCTCAGGGGACATGCACTCTTTGCATTGTCAAGTGTCTGACGAGCACTCGGTACCCGAGTCGTTGTCAGCACTACTTCCGTTTCTTTTCGTGCTGTCAACCTTCCTCTTCATCATTCAGAACTTTTACTATCTTCTTTCCTTCTTCTCTATTAGAGTAAACTAAAAAGTGTAGAAATAATGTAAGATACTGTGTATTGTTTGTGGACAAGTAAATTAATAATTAAATTGAACACACTAGAAAATGACCAAGATAATGAAAGTATAGTGGATATGGCAAAGAGAAAATGTAATGAAAAAATAATGGGAAAGTATAGATGAGAAAAGAATAGGTTACTGAAAAGAAAAGGCAAATGAATGCCATATTATGACTAAATGTAAATGTTTCTGAAAATAGGGATAATTATGATGATGAAAAATGTTCTGTGTCAAAACTGAGGAGAGAAACCTGATTAATATGTGTAAAGTAGATATGAGATATATGTGTCTAGTGCCACAAAGAGTAGGCAGAAATCACTTGTAGTAGGACGTAAAATTATTGTTCTGATCTTGACATATTTGATAACCTAAATGTGTAATTAAACTGAATATTGACTTTAAAAGAAATATTACTGAGTAACAAATAGGGGAGAAAAACCACAAATCTGGGACTCTTAAATAACTCCTGAATATTGTCACTGTACCAAAAATGTTATTTAAAATTTACTCGGTTAATGATGTGTATATTGCCTGATTTTCTTATGATGTAAAGAAAAAGTTAATATTACCAGTGTCTAATTGCTGTTTCAAAGTTGCAGGTTTTATATTTTGTACCATTAATGCAAATGTTACCAAAGATGTGACGTAATGATGAAAAACACAAAGATGATGACAATAAACTGCTCAAAAATATGTTGTTCGGCAGCAAAACAAGACAAAACAATAAAATTGCTGTAGTCCTGAAGTTGAGGGCTACCAAATATGCTGTGTGAGCAGTAGCCAAAGGACTTGCCATTGTGGGGCAAGAAGTTGATAAGTGGTCACAAACTGCCAAACCTAGAGGATGAGGCAGTGTACTAATTTAAAAATGTGTCTTTTAGTGTTCTTTATCTAAATTGTGTTTTTTGTGTCTAAATGTTTACATACAAAGACTGCCAAATCAATAATGGGCAGAATGTGTAACATGGACTGCTAATGCTGAGGCAAGCAGTGAAGTAAGTTAGGTTTATTGGTCAATGTGTTATGAACTGACTATTCTTATTGAAGTCAGTGAAAAGTTATTATAAAATAAATATGCATTCTTATTCAAATGGATGTAGATGGTTTTGATACTAGGTTTTTTGGAATAAATTAAAGTTTTGGACTGCCTTGTTGTAAAAATACAGCAGTGATGATTAAAGATAGGGTCTGAATAGGTTAATGTGTTTATGTGCAACAAACATTTTGGACTGCTATTAATGAAGAGCAGCTTTAAAGTTAATTGTTTTCAGAAAACCTTGAAAAGTTACTTTGGTATTTAAAGAGTATGTTGGAAAAAGTTCTCATAGTTGTTTTGTGTAAATATTGGTACATATGTGGATGCAGACTGAAATTTTCAATATTTCATGAATTGCTGAATCTTGTAAAATGCACTGTGATTATGAGTATGCTTGTGTGTCTGAATATCTACATTCCTTTAAAAATATTGAAAGACAAATAAATTTCTGCTTTGTTATGTTAAAATGTTCTGTGCTATTGTATATGTGTTTATTATTATTAATTTTAATTTTATTTGAAGGCTATACCTTTTCTACTAATATGAAGCTTATTTTGTGTAATGTTTTGTCTTTTATTTGAACTGTGTGTGTGTATGAAATGAACATGTTTGAAGGTATCCTGTGTATTGATGAAAATTAATTTCCATAAACCAGTCTGTGGATGAAAATTACTGTAAATACTTTACTTTGAGGATGTTTTGGAAGAAATGTATGAATCTTCTTAGTGTATATACTGTATATTTGTAATATGTGTATTTTTTTTTGTCCCAACTGATGTTGGATGGTATAATTTTTTGCAGCTAGCACCACTTAGGTGTTATAGATGTTTGCTTGAAGTATCCCTTACAGGAAACTTCAACGAAACATGGGGCATGTGTAACACCACAGCTCTTATGCTGTATGGATTTATTTTATTTTATTTTTTTTTTGCTTTATTTAATGTCACATTGTTGATCTTTGGTAAATGTGTTTGAATCGATAACATAAAATTGTGTACTCTTTTCTTTGTCAAACCTTTGATGTCGTGATTTGATTCTATGCAAAGTAATGTATCTGTAATTTAAATTCTTTGTCCCATTTGGAGGGAACAAAACTTACTGTATATGATTGTAATTTTGTGTGAATAATTTTTGTAGAAGTGTCAATATGTGAAAAGTTCTGTTTTACGTAATACATTTGGTTGCTATTATGTAAACTGCTGATCCTCACTTAGGGCTCTTAGTTATTCTGTATGTAAGAGGTAGTGTGGTTCCCCTCGGGAACGGAGCTGTGTAACGCGCGCAAATTGTGGTTGGCTTAGGTGGAAAAGGTGGAACTGATAGTCAGTCGGGGACGAGCCAGCAGTCGGGGACGAGCTACGAGTCCGTGCTCTGCTATGTAAAAGATGCACATTGTGTTGATTCCGCTAGAGGCTTTTCCTGCTTCTTTCCAAGGCCTCGGATGGATGGATAAATAGCTGGAATTATTCTGGAGTTTGTATCTATCATCGCCACCAAGAAATGACAGAGTCCAGCAATTCTGCCTACAATTCCACCTACCAACATGCAGTTGCCACCACATTGCGCAATCATTGCAACGTAATACTATAATGATGTACAGTGAAGGATCAGCTTAATGGACGTGCTAATGTGCTGAAATATAAGGTAATTTGTATCTGAATTTATGTACCTACCTTGATTTTTCTCCTCATCATAACACCTCTCAGGTTCCTCTCCGTTTGAGCTAAAGTGATATCCGAGTGTCCTTACTAAAAGAAATTAAAGCCTAGAGTTTTGCTAATTAATGCCTTTTGAACTTAGTAAAAAGAAAGTTAAAGTTAATGTGGCAATAGAGTGAGTTAAAGTAAATGTTGTTCGTTGAAGATATTCCTATTAAAACTGCTTACTAAAGTGCTGTTGCCAAATTCAAAACTTAAAAGTTCTTAAGACTGAGGCTTATAAAGTAAATGATCACATTGTTGCCAGTAGTAAATTCTAAAAGGTGAGTCAGTTTCTTGCAATTTTGTCAACATTGTGTTTCGCTGTAGTAAAAAGTGGGGAACTGCAATAATAGAAAACTATGTTCATGATTGCTAAGTGTTTGTCTCTCTTGTGTATTAGAAGTGCATATTAAGAGTAATGTTATAAAGACCATTCACTTTGTGTAACCCCTGCGTTACGGTATATGTTATAATTTTTGTAAATAGTTTGTGCTGCTCCAGTTGTTAGTTTCAATCTTAAAACATATGTGTGTCAGAGTTCATTGCACTCGCGTGTGGCTAAGACTAGGTTGTGTTAGTCCATTATAGTTACTTATACCTACTTTCATAAACGAGAACGTTAATCTTTCTCTTGCCTAATTAGGCTGGCGACCGTTTCCCTTATTCTGTAAACAATATAGCTAGACAAAATTTTGTATGTTACTATTCATGTAATTACGTAATTCTGACTTTCATTTCCGATAAGCCACCTCCGTTAGGAACAACACGGTCAATTTGACAAAATTCCTCTCAGAGGGTAACACTGTTCTGTTGCTTTATACCATTATTCATCCAATAAAATAATTCTGTTTTACTAACTGCCTCCAGTTTTGAGGTTAAGGTATTGCAGTAGCAGACGGGAGTGTTATAATGTCAATACTAAAACTGCTTAACTAAATCTTTACGCAACTGGAGTATGTTCAACACAAAAAGATAAATGTTTACATTTAAAATCAGAAAAACACAAGCATCACTAAAAAATTACCTACACAAAGAGAACCATTGGCAAACCAATTCATGTTTCACGAACAATGAAGATGAATCCATTAAACAACTAAAAGAAAAGAACATCAAATACACGACGGCCCTGCAACCGACTCGCAAATACTGAGACTCAGGTGTCCCAGTTTACAATTCATTAGGTGTCACTGTACAAACAGGCCGCCGCCCCAAAGAACTGGCGAGTAACAAGAAGAAATTACGCTTTCTAAAACAGAGAAACACCAATCAGTTTTAACGCTGATAACACTCTTAAAAGGTACGAAGGTAAAACACATACATACTGCCCCGAGCTACTTGCCTTTAGGAAAAATGAGTATTGATTACTCCAAAAAACATGATCATTCACGGCACAAAAGATACAGCGTAATTAAAGTGATTACTAGCAAACGATTTGTCTTATGCATGAGGGTATTTCTATCCTTCGTTGCAACTACAAAAGTGTGTGGTGTTTTTTCACCAGTCGCTTTTCGCTTTATTGAGGTAAAGCATCAACAGTGGTGTGTAATTAAGTTTATTTACATTTTGATTTGCTTTTTAGATCGAAAAACCGTTCGTTAAGAATAAATTGGTTTGTTATTACGGTGATTTTCGGCTGATTTCTCGCTTAAATCGGGAAATGCCGTCTGATATCACATTTTTGTAGTTGCAACGACGGATCAAAAGTACCCTCATGAATTATAAAACAACTAAGGACACTATGGGCATACAAATGAAGACGTGCCTTGTAACTACGATTAACCGTCTTTGAGAAAACCAACACAATATCACGTGACCCTGTGACACGCACTTCATCTTAAAAAAATTAAGAAACAACGGCAGTGAATGGACGTCGTGAAAGAACCACCTTCAGAAGTGTAAACCACTAAAATGCAGCGGTAGTTCGTATTCCTGGCCTAGCACACTAACAGCAAGGACGGCATAACGGCAACGTCATTTAGTACGCCGCCACACAACCACACGTCACTGATAATCAGTTACCACTTTTTCAAGAAATTCGGAGTGCAATTTAGCCAGGGTGCTCACCGTTTCCAAAACTGAAGTCCGTATGTGCTACACATGGAGGTGAGCAAGAGGGAATAAACAGGCACAAACACACACTTGCTCGATCGCGTCCAGGTGCACTACCGTCGGCGACAATCCCCGTGTGTTCGTTTAGCATTCCTTCCCCTTTACAGCAAACAGCTAGCTGCTCTTCACACGTTGCTCTGTCTGCCCGCTGACTTCAGATGGCTTTCCCTCCGCTGGCGTCCTGGCCCGTTGCAGCACTCTCGCCGCCCTGCGCATGCGTTGGCTCCTTAATTTCCTCGCTCGCTCGCAAGGCGCCCTCCAGTCACGCAAACCGGAACTCAGCTCTACGTGAAGAGACATTCTGAGAGCGAGTATCGGTACAGTGGTATCAGCATCTTCCTATTACTTGCAGGCTGAACAGTTGATGCGAGTCCGTTACGATCATGTTGCAAATTGAGTTTGTACCGAGTTCCAAGAACGTATCTAGAAGTGTTATACATTAAAGGCCTGCGACGTTTCGACAGTTAATCATTGTCCTTAAATCAAGCATGAGGCACTTAAGCCTAGTTTACACGATGACACTAGGTTGCAGGCAACTGCACTACCGGCCACTGCGCATGTGCGCAGCGCGTTTGCTCAACTCGTCAGTGAAACTAAACCCTTTCGGGGTGTTCCTACTTTGACGACACTATTTGCATAAGTTTTGAGGATATTTGTGTCCATAGAATGTAGACAAACTGAAATATGAAGTGGTGAACGGAGAATAATGTTCGATTTTTGTATATACACTACTGGCCACTAAAACTGCTACACCAAGAAGAAATGCAGATGATAAAAGGGTATTCATTGGACAAATATATTATACTAGAACTGACATGTGATTACAATTTGGGTGCATAGATCCTGAGAAATCAGTACCCAGAACAACCACCTCTGGCCGTAATAACGGCCTTGATACGCCTGGGCATTGAGTCAAACAGAGATTAGATGGCGTGTACAGGTACGGCTGCCAATGCAGCTTCAACACGATACCACAGTTCATCAAGAGTAGTGACTAGCGTATTGTGACGAACCAGTAGCTCGGCCACCATTGACCAGACGTTTTCAGTTGGTGAGAGATCTGGAGAATGTGCTGGCCAGGGCAGCAGGCGAACATTTTCTGTATCCAGAAAGGCCCGTACAGGACCTGCAACAGGCGGACGTGCATTATCCTGCTGAAATGTAGGGTTTCGCAGGGATCGAATGAAGGGTGGAGCCACGGGTCGTAACACATCTGAAATGAAACGTCCACTGTTCAAAGTGCCGTCAATGCGAACAAGAGGTGATCGAGACGTGTAACCAATGACACCCCGTACCATCACGCCGGGTGATACGCCAGTATGGCGACAACGAATACACACTTCCAATGTGCGTTCACCGTGATGTCGCCAAACACGGATGCGACCATTAAAATATGCTACACCACGAAGATGACGTGCTACAGACGCGAAATTTAACCGACAGGAAGACGATGCTGTGATACGCAAATGATACGCTTTTCAGAGCATTCACACAAGGTTGGCGCCGTTGGTGACACCTACAACGTGCTGACATGAGGAAAGTTTCCAACAGATTTCTCATACACAAACAGCAGTTGACCGACGTTGCCTGGTGAAACGTTATTGTGATGCCACGCGTAAGGAGGAGAAATTCGTACCATCACGTTTCCGACTTTGATAAAGGTCAGATTGTGGTCTATCGCGATTGGGGTTTATCGTATCGCAACATTTCTGCTTGCGTTGGTCGAGATCCAATGACTGTTAGCAGAATATGGAATCGGTGGGTTCAGGAGGGAAATACGGAACGCCGTGCTGGATCCCAACGGCCTCGTACCACTAGCAGTTGAGATGACAGGCATCTTGTCCACATGGCTGTAACGGATCGTGCAGCCACGTCTCGATCCCTGAGTCAACAGATGGGGACGTTTGCAAGACAACAACCATTTGCGCGAACAGGTCGACGACGTTTGCAGCAGCATGGACTATCAGATCGGAGACCATGCCTGCGGTTACCCTTGACGCTCCATCACAGGCAGGAGCGCCTGCAATGGTGTACTCAATGACGAACCTGCGTGCACGAATGGCAAAACGTCATTTTTTCGGATGAATCCAGGTCCTGTTTACAGCATCATGAATACCCGTTTATCATCTGCATTTATTCTTGGTGTAGCAATTTTAATGGCCAGTAGTATACATTGCATGCTGTTCCGGGCTCCCCAGAATCCGATGATCCAGTTGGAACCTATGTCGATGGACAATGCGTAGCACACTTGCCTGACTCACGCCACTTCATCGTGTGACTGCGCGGGAGTTAACGTGCGGTGCAACTGCAACAGCAGCAAGAACATTAATTACCTCCTCTTCTGTCACCATTTGTTTCCTTCTGTTACGTTGTCTAGGTATTACACTACTACTTTCACGTAACTGACTGACAAATAGTTGCAGAGATGGTTGAAGTATATTGAGATATCTTGCTACGTACACCGTACAAGAACGTACTATATTCTTCCTTCACTCTCCATACACCATGCGCATGTCGGCTTTTTCTGCATTGGTAAAGCCCATCGTCCACTCACGACCCACTGCTTGGACTCTCACATACTAAATGACTAGCGAGTTACATTGCAATCAAGAAACACACAAGAACACTGTAAGCAAGCATGATAACATCGTACCTAGCAACTATGCAAGTTCAACATCACAAACAACTGCCGGTGTTAAAACTTTTCAAAATACCATATCTCGTTTGCCGGCCGGGATGGCCGAGCGGTTCTAGGCGCTACAGTCTGGAACCGCGCGACAGCTACGGTTGCAGATTCGAATCCTGCCTCGGGCATGGATGTGTGTGATGTCCTTAGGTTAGTTAGGTTTAAGTAGTTCTAAGTTCTAGGGGACTGATGATCTCAGAAGTCAAGTCCCATAGTGCTCAGAGCCATATCTCGTTGACAAGCCACATTATAATCCTGTAACAAACACCGTTGACATTCTGATTTATGTGGCTAACAATACGAGCCCCTGACTACCAATCCATACTGTGGAAACCACACGTTAGTAGCAATTTCCATTCCCGCAATATTTGTGATACAAGTTTTAGGTGATTCACCTTGTATGCAATATGTTACTAAAAATATCCGGACGCCTATCATGTACATTAATATGGCATCTCTCCACCCGTCGCCAATATTGCGACTTCAACTGTGGTGGGGAAACTTTCGGTGAATGAAATTACAATGAAATCCAGACGTTTAGCTGCTTACAGGCGTCGATAAATATCAACGGAACAGTTGGAAAATGTGTGCTCCGACCGGGACTCGAACCCGGAACCTCCTGCTTATTGCATTGCAGACGCTCTATCCGACTTTTTTTTTTTTTTTAAACACTAAGACGGACTCATTCTTAACTTTTATTTATTTTATTTTATTATTTTTATGATTTTTTTTTACCAGGAACAGGGTAAATGAACAAAAGATCTTTATTGGTACAAACTTAAATGCAACAGAAATGCCATCCTGCCGGCGAAAATAATTAATGCAAAGTCAGTGGAAGGAATCACACGTGAATTCCAAAGTGCTGCCAGCAGTCCAGCTAGCACAGTGGCTTGGTTCAAATGGCTCTAAGCACTATGGGACTTAATAGCTATGGTCATCAGTCCCCTAGAACTTAGAACTACTTAAACCTAACTAACCTAAGGACATCACACAACACCCAGTCATCACGAGGCAGAGAAAATCCCTGACCCCGCCGGGAATCGAACCCGGGAACCCGGGCGCGGGAAGCGAGAACGCTACCGCACGACCACGAGCTGCGGACAGACTGAGCCACCGAGGACACAGACTGCAGGGACTTATCTCTGGTACGCTCCCCATGAGGCCCACACTTTCCAAGTTTCTGTCCACACACTACATCTGCAGTGCCCCTGCTCACCATACCCAGGTGTCTGATTGCCGGTGGGCTGGTGGCAGCTCATTCTTCCTCAGAAGCCGAAACCAGGGAAGAGAGTGATGTTAGACGCTGAGGTCTGAAGCGCCGTCCTGGCTCATCCCAAAGGTGCTCCACTGAGTTCAGATCGGGATTGTGCGCAGGCCGTCTATTTCGGGAATGTTATTGACCTCAAAGCATTGCTTTACGGATGCCTCTTTACGGCAGAGTGCACCTTCATGCTGATACTAAACATCATCGTCTCCGAACTGTTCCTCTGCCGTATGCAGTGTACAAAGCTCTAAAGTGTGCTCATATCCTGTCACATTTATCGTTTTGCTCAGCACAATATGGGTTCCACACGCTAACCATGAAAAACATCCCCTTACAGTAACACCAACTCCTTAGTACATTATTGGCACTTTGATGATGGCGGATAACGTTTCCCAGTCATTCACCAAACCCAAACCCTTTCATCGGATTGCCACAGGGTACAGCGCGATTCGTCACTCCAAATAATTCGTTTTCAGCCATCCTCCGTCCTGTGGCCTCGCTCTTGACAGCACCTCAAACCTCGCTCAGCTCTGATTACAGTACGGAGTATATACAGCACTGTGACGTGTTGCACATAAATCACTTCTGACGTGATTAAACACTAAAGAATAGCTCCTGCTTTTTTTCCGTCAACTAGTTGCTTCTTTATTACCGACTCTATGGGCAACACAGTTTACAGACAGTATCCGCATATACTACTGAATGTATCTGCAAAATTATGTCATTGTGCAACTCATAATTCAGGGGCATAGGCATTTCGATGTGTGAAAAACTAGCTTTTGCTTAAAACAGAGCGCAAATTCCTCAGCCTATATTCATCCAGTGTTATATAATAAGAACATTTAGCGACTTCCAACGAACTTTGAACATAATTTCAAATTTTTCAAACTTTTCTCTCATAAGAGTTTAATTCCGTGTAGGTGAGAAGGTGCAATAACACTCCCACACTGTTACAAGGAAATCGTTACACTTTAATTACGTAAAATGAAAGAAACCGAATTACACGTACATGAATTCAAGTACAGTCTAGGACCTACAAAGATAATCTAGGACCTACAAAGATAAAGACATTAAACACACACAAATTGTTCCTTGGTCTCAATTTCAGTCGACGAATCGACCTTTGTGGATCGTTGTCCCCACACATGCACTAACTCATTTGTAGTCAGACATTTGAAGCCGTTTTATACATGTGAGTTCGATTGTTTAATGGATTGTGTGTTTACTGCTGGGTTTACGTTCATTTACAATATCAAAAAATGTACTCATTGGGGAGACATTGAGATAATCGTTTGTGATAAAGGAAAGATATAACCATCTGGCATTCATCACAGATACTCAAGGAAAACATGCCTTTCTATTAATTACTATTCACTACGTAAAATAATTGTAGCAGAGTAAGGAAGCAGCACTGCCTAACATGGTAATGAAAAGCTATAAAACTGTCAGTAAATCAAAAAATCACTCTTAGATGGCATAACAACACAAAACGATTCGTTGTTATAACTGACCTAAAGTAAACGTAATCGAAAACGTTATATGACAAAAAACTGACATATTGTGATACCAGTAGATTGGTTTTTTGGAGGGGGGTCGGCATTGAGAAAAACGCAAACAAATCTATTGGTAAAACATACATTGGCAGAAGAGCTTCAACCTCAAGATTATTATTCTGGTGCTTTCTCCCAAAACGAGACAAAGGCTCTAGCGAGCACTTCTGCTTACTTTCCTGTTCAGTCAAGAGTGTCAAACAACCCCGCTTGCGGAACGATTTCTCTGCTCTTAAGAGAGTGAGGGGGGAGATTCGTTGAGTTTGCAGTGACCAACTAAAATCTCTCACTGCCGTCCTAGCTTATTCATCCCTATTCGACCCTGTCTCCTTCTTTCTCTGTCGTCTCCATCAACACGCTATCCAGAAAACGGCTCGCCTGTCCAAACACTAGAGGGGAGAGAGTCGTTAGGTTTGAAGTGTTCAACCACTCCTTCGCTCCAGGCTTCGTTTTTCTAAAATTTTTATCATAGCCTGTTCCCTTCTTTGTCGTGTCTAAAAACATGTTGACAAGAGAACATTTCCTATGTTTAAAAAAGAAGGGGAAGGGGGAAGATTCGTTGAGCTGGAAACGTCCAACCAACTCTCTCGTTCCATGTCTGTCGTGGCGCAGTCCCTTGTGTCTCCTGTTGCTACAGTAATTTTCAAACAATCACAAAATCATCCAACGATAATCGCTCATGGGTTATGGAATAAGGAAATTGAAATAGCATCCGTAGGAACAAATGAAATAAGACACTTTGCTTGGTCCATCTTCTCCATAGAGGTTTAGCGCAGTCTGGCCCTTTAGCATGGGAAACACAACAAATCCAACCTTGCATGAACTATCGCAGCTAGTAAGCCACTACTGCTCTTACTACCCATCCCACTGTCGCAGAGGTTTTTTTCCCACGGCACGAGCCATGGCACTTTTTTTCCTCTGCTCTTCAAATCGCTACCCTCACTCGCGTTTCGTCCACTATCTATCACCTGATGGACCGTGTTAATGCGTAGCCTTACCCAGACGCACGGACAACGTCACAGCCCAGCATCCTGTGATCCACATACTAGACAACTAACATGTTTACGGAGGTGACAGTAGAACTTTTGGTTTGGTCACCACGTCGGTGCGGGCGTGGAGGGGCCCCATCTCTTATTAAAAGATAACAGCGCAACAAACATGATACACAAGTGACAAATTAAGTCAATAACATGATATAAACTGATGAGTAATTTTCAAAGAGAAGCCTATATTTTGCCGGCCGGAGTGGCCGAGCGGTTCTAGGTGCTACAGTCTGGAACCGCGCGACCGCTCCGGTCGCAGGTTCGAATCCTGCCTCTGGCATGGATGTGTGTGATGTCCTTAGCTTAGTTATGTTTAAGTAATTCTAAGGCCTAGGGGACTGCTGACCTCAGCAGTTAAGTCCCATAGTGCTCAGAGCCATTTTTTAGTCTACATTTTAAGATAGCTACATTTTCTAAACGTTTCTTAAAGATTTATTTTAACTGTGGACTGTGATTTTTTTGATCACAGATTGGCCTGATGATGGTACTTCATTCAGAAATCGGTAGCCAGTGGACAAAATAAAAATGCGACCATAGAATTAAAAAAAATATATTTTTCGAAGAAACTGCTGGAAAAACAGCATGTTGTTTACATCTTCTTCTTTCTTCTGACGGTCACAGGAAAGGTTATCCTTCATACCTAACCGATGTAAGTGGGAAGAAGTTGAACCAGTGCTTGGTATGCATTCATAACAAGGTAGTTAACAGCTTCCTGGTGGCCTGAAATCTTCTTTAAGTAGCGAGAGCTCTTGCTTATTGCAGGGGCTGCCGAGAATTCGGCTCGCGAGCTGTCGCCTGACACGAGTACTATAGCGATCAGTCTCGCTGCACACAGCACGCTGTCTCAGGGGGAAAAAGGGGGGGAAACCGTAACCACGCTACATTTCTATGGCAATGCAGTTGCACTGCATACGATTTGGTTTCACATTTCGCATTTCGCGACAACATACGTAGATCACAAACAGAACAAATTTTCAGTTTATTTTTGATGCTTTTCAGATATAATAATTTAATGGTACAAACTGTCAGCATACAGACAGACGCAGGCAGTCTGACAGACTTTCGCACTCAGGTTGCCATGTAATCGTGACATTTAGTTTCATAATCGAAAAAAGATGTTTCACACAAATATGCCGATCGAAATTATATCACTTTTGAGCCTTGTTATTGAGATGTGGAACCTCTACCTGAGGAAGCTACGCGAATGTACTGGATAGATTTAACGTAAAAGGATTTATCATTCAAACGGGAATTTCCTTGCAGATCAATCAGTTACATCCGCACTTGCGCAGGGGCGCTTTTGACTGAAATGGCAAATGGTCTCGAAAACAACTCGAAAATAGATGAAAGATTAACAGGGTTCTCAAAATAGTTAGGAAACTATCCACGTAATTTTATAACGACAGTGACCTTAGAAAACTGGGCTGTGTTTGTCAGAATGAGTCCTTTCTATAACGCTATTTTCTTTTTAAATGCTTCCCGTCAAACCAAAAATAAACTTCTCATCTTATAATGTCTTACTGTGGGCTGCGTGGAATCAAGTCCACTTAAAGTGTCAATTCTGGATATTCTGATTTTCGTTCCAGCAATCCTTTTTCCTTCATAAATTTTCCAATAGCGAGTTTTAAATAAAAAATATCGTTCGAGACTAGCCTCTTGATTTAATCACTGTACTTTGGAGAAATATGTAAATAATTATCATCGTTCAGTTCCATCGAAAACTGTTGCACCTGACAGTGGAATGATGCGTTCAACATCAGAAAATTTACTATTCGTACTACTAATTTTATCAAATCTCTGTGTCTGCAAATTTAGTACAAAGTGCTTCTTGATGTACAGAACACTGAATCCCGTCAGTCAATCATTTTAATTTTTTGCTCTTTCATCACCTCTAAATTTTTAAATTTTTTTGCATCTCGTCCCATATCAGATTTGTAGTATTCGTCGATTATCTGCTGTATTTCGCTCAATAGTTCAGTCACTCCCATTCCTTTTTAAACCCTTGTGACGTCAGACCTCTAGACTACCTCTTTTTGCACAAACAACCACTGTACCTGTGAACGTCCTCTGTAGCACGTACAAACAGCGAAGGGTAAATAGCGCTGACATCACGATTCTACCCAACTGAATAGAGCTGTGCCAACTGCAAAGTGCAATTCCACAATTCTAAATGAAATGTCACGCTGTACCGGGTACTTCCGGGAAGGAACGAGTAAAGCCGGCAGAGGTCGAGCCTTGCCCACATGCAGCCCAAACGCGGCCCGCAGACCTGGCCGTGTGAAGTTTGGCACGCCATGGCTGTTCCTGGAGTACTGGTTGCATCGCAGCGTACTACAGTGAAGCGCCAAAGAAACTGGTATAAGCATGCATATTCAAATACAGAGGTATGTAAACAGGCAGAATACGGCTCTGCGGTCGACAGTGTCTATATGAGACAACACGAGTCTCGCGCAGTTTTTAATCGGTTACTGCTGCTACAATTGCAGGATATCAAGTTTAAGTGAGTTTGAACGTGGTGTTATAGTCCGCGCCCGGGCGATGGGACACAATGTCTCCGAGGTAGCGATGAATTGGGGATATTCCCCACCGTGACACAAGGGCAACCCTCCGCAACTTGCTGCAGATATCAATGCTGGGCCATCAACAAGTGTAGTCAGCCTGCGAACCTTCCAACGAAACATCGATAAGGGCTTTCGAAGCCGAAGGGCCACTCGTGTAGATGACTGCATGACACAAAGCTTTACGCCTCGCCTTGGCCCGTCAACCCAGACATTGGACTTTCGATGACTGGAAACGTGTTGCCTCGTCGGACGAGTCTCGTTTCAAATTGTAACGAGCGGATGGATGTCTACGGATATGGAGAGAACCTCTGATTCCATGTTCCCCGCATGTCAGCAGGGGATTGTTCAAGCTGGTGGAGGCTCTGTAATGGTGAGGGGCGTGTGCAGTTGGCGTGATATGGAACCCCTGATACGTCTAGATACGACTCTTAGCAGGTGAGACATACTTAAGCATCCTGTCGGATCACCTGCATCTATTCATGTCCATTGTGCATTCCGACGGACTTGGCCAGTTCTAGCAGGACAATGCGACACCCTACACGTCTAGAATTGCTACAGAGTGGCTACAGGAACACTCTTTTGAGTTTAAACACTTTCACTGGCCACCAAATTCTGCAGAATATTATTGAGCATATCTGGAATGCCTTGCAACTCGTTATTCAGAAGAGATCTCCACCCCCTTTTACTCTTACGGATTTATGGACAGTCCTGCAGGATCCTTGATGTCAGTTCCCTCCAACAGTGCGTGAGACGCTAATCGAGACCGTGCCACGTAATTCGAGTATAATTTACAACTGAAGTCTGAAAGTAGTAGGGGCGCTAGAAAATTAGTTTGGATCAGTGGGGGTCAATTAAGTGAAATGCAAAGGAAAGAAGTGTTTGTGGTCAGACGACTGCAGGGCAATATCAACAGCAGCAGAAAATGGTGTAAGGGGAGTAGGATTCGTTATGAATAGGAAGGAAGGGCAGAGAGTGAGCTACTGTGAGCAATTCACTGATAGGGTCATTCTCATCTGAATCGATAGCAAACCAACAACGACAACGATTGTTCACGTACACATGCAGACGTAGCAAGGAGAAAGTGAAGAGAGATGGTGATACTGAACGGGTAATTCAGTATGTAAAGGGAGATGTAAACCTAATAGTCATGAGGGAGGAGGGAGTTGAAATGTAGTTGTCGGGGAAGGAGTGGAGGAAAAGGTTACGAGAGAATAGGGGCTTCGTAATAGGAATGAGAGAGGAAAAGACTGAGTTCTGTAATAAATTTAAGCTAGTAATAGCGAATATTCTGTTCAAGAATCACAAGAGAAGAAGGTATACTTGGAGGTAGGAAGAATGAATGCGCGAAGAAGTGCGACAAGGAATACACACTGCGGTAATGAATAGCTCAGTAGGCAGTTCAGTTGAAAAGGAATGAACATTTCAAAAAAGGGTCATCACAGGAACAGAAAAAAACCATAGGTACAAGGAAGATAACTGAAGAAACCATGGTAACAGAAGCAATACTTCAGTTGATTGACGAAGGAGGAAGTACAAAAGTGTTCAGGGGAATTCACGAATGCAGGAATAACAGCCACTTAGGAATGAAATAAATAGGAAGTGCAGGGAAATTTTTCCTACTCGACCAAACTGATGAGGTCATAGGTCCGTAGGCTTACACACTATTTGATCTAACTTAAAATAACTTCCGCTAAGGTCAACACACACCCATGCCCGAGGGAGGACTCGGACCTCCGACGGTGGGAAAGCTGCGCGAACCGTGACAAGGCACCTTACACTCCACCGGAATTTCTGAAATCATTGGGGGGAAGTGGCAACTGAACGACTATTCTCGTTGGTGTACAGAACGTATGAAACTAGCGACATAGCTTCAGACTTTCGGAAAAACGACATTCACGTAATTCCGAAGATAAGTAGTGGCAGATATGCCCGAGTATAGAACAGTCAGCTTAACAGTTGATGCCTTCAAGATTCTGACAGGAATAATATGGAAGAATGGAAAAAAAGCTCCAGAGAGGCCGTTTGAGGTTGCGGTTGATCATGGAAACAAAACTGAACGAATGCTCTGTGGACCTAGAAAAATCGTTCGGCAAAGTACAATGGTGCAAGGCATTCGAATATCTGAGAAGCGAGTGTAAGACAGGGATGTAGTCTTTTGGCCCTACTGTTCAGTGTACACATAGAAGAGGCAACGACGGAAAGAAAGGAAAAGTGGGATCAAAATTCAGTTTAAAAGGATACCAGTGATAAGATTCGCTGATGACATTGCTTTCCTCAGTGAAAGCGAAGAAGAATTAGGATCTGCTGAGTGGAAGGAACAGTCTAATGAGTACAGAATATGGATTCATAGCAAATCTATGGAAGACGAAAGTAATGAGAAATAGCAGAAATGGGAACAGCGAGAAACATTAGAACTGGGGCTCACGGCGTAGAAAAAGTTAAGAAATTCTGGTACGCGTAATGAATTCTGGTACCTTGGCTGCAAAATAACCCATGATGGACTGAACAAGGATATGAAAAGTAGGCTAGCACTGGCGGAAAGAGCATTACCGGCCAAGAGAAGTCTACTGGTATCGAAAATAGGCCTGAATCTAAGAAATTTCTGTGAATGTACGCCTGGAGCACACCATCGTATCGTAGTGAAACATGAATGGGAAAACAGTAACAGAAGAGAATCGAAGCATTTGAGATGTGGTACAACGGCAGAATGTTGAAAATTAGGGAACTGGTAAGGTAAGGATGAGGAGGTTCTCCGTAGAATCGGCGAGTGAAGACTCGTTTCTATGGAAACACTGACAAGAAGATGTGTTAAGATATCAGGGAATTACTACCATCGCACTAAAGGGAATTGTAGAGGGCAAAACTGTACAGGATGACGGAGATTAGAATACAGCAAATAACTGAGGAGGTAGATTGCAGTTGCTACTCTGGGATCAAAAACTTGGCATAGGAGATGAATATGTGGCGGGCTGCATCAAATCAGTCAGAAGACTGAAGGAAAAACATCCAGTATCTGAATATTCACTTTCCTGTTCCACATTTGAATGTAGTCGAATCGCTGTAGCTTTCACTGTCTAAATTGAACAACATGGGGCTGACGAAATTTCTTGGAGTATTTCTGCTTGGGAACAGCAAAAGAACATGCTACTGCCGAAGTCGCTTGATAATGAGAGCTATCAGTATACAAGTGAACGAAGTGCAACCAATAAAGATTGAGCGTAAGCACTGAAACTTGAACTGACTGCAACAAAGCAGTTTTTCATAAAACTTTAATTGTGAGTATCGAGGTTTTGTAACTTTTTGGAATTCGAATTGGGACTACGTAGCTATCTGTTTGAATCCAATTGTAGACGGTACACACCGAGTCTAAGGCTGGTCGCTTACCAGGTGAGCGTTGCTTCCTCGGCTGTGTGGGGTTTAAGCATTAGAATGTTACTGGTGATCAACCTCTCGATTTGGTGTTGTGATTACCTGACTTGCTGGAATGGCTTGTGGTGATGCTTGCCCTCGAGCTGCTGTGGAGAAAATCACTCTCGCAAAAAGATTCACTTCGGGTGATGTAGAGGTGACCAGTCCTGAAGCTGTTGCGGAGTGCATTATCCTCGCAGCAGGTCCGACCAGCGTGATGTTGGCCTGCGGTGTTGTTGGTGGGCCAGTCCATGATGTTGGCCTGCGGTGTTGTTGGTGGTCCAGTCCATGACGAGCCGATTACGGGTTTGACGCGACATCTTGTAGGAGGCGAGAGCAGTCTGCCGGATTCTGCCCCGCAGCAGCGGAATACCCATTTCTTCGTGCAGTTATCGAGCTGGACTGAGACCAGGGAGGTGCAGCGCGAGCTTTAGAGATCGGTTCTGCACACTCTGCAGCGCCGCGATGCGTGAGTCGCCGGCCTTATCCCACAGCCACGTACTCTAGCACTGGCTTGACCACTATTAGGTAGAACGTAGTGTAGCGCTCTACCAAAACTTCGGCTCGGTAGTTTTAGTACACCACGTAAATAGGATTACCGGTATCTTTTGTAGCACTTTTAGGGAAATAAACATAAATGAATATGTACGAGAGACACTGGAAGCCAAGGGCTTCTTTTTGCTTTTTGTTTGCTTGGTTGTTTGTTCTGCACATAATTAGAACCGCACGTGATTCAGTGTTACTCCACTGTGTATTATAAACAATACAACTTGCAGTTTATAAGTAATAAAAATTAGTTGATGCCTAACTTCTGCGTTTTTGTGTAACAAAAGCTATTACTTGTGAGTTAACGAGCATTGCGCTCTCATTTAAGTATGTGGCCGAAAGAGTCAGCCTTCAGGAATTGTAAAACGAACCCTGTCGTCCAGGACCGGATGCCACGAAGGGTGCAGATTCACCACGAGACGGGGAAACTCACAGGCGTGTATTGTCTATTGAGGCCTAAGCGCTGTAGTGTGCGAGTGAGACAGACGAGAACTTACGTCATAGGGAAACCCAGTAGAAGCCATTTGTGGCCGAGGAGACGTAGTAGTGTAAAATATGGCGGACCTAAGATCGGCCATAAAGAGAAACACTTACGGAAACTATTTAATTCTGTAGTAATGCAGGGAATGAAGCCACAGTATTTTTAATCTGCCATCCTCCATAAATTTTCATGGTGATCCCAATAAAACTTGAATACTGATCATATCTATAATAGTTTAGGATTTACTGTTAAAGTGAAATTAACAAGTTTTGTAACAAGGACCTGAATGCTAAAATTTGAGCGCTTTGGTCGATCTTAACGATCGACATTTCATCTAAAAGTGCATCATTAAAATGACAAACGTTGTAAATATCAACTCTGACACTAGTAAATTTAAATTATCAGTATTTTCAGTTAAGCATCAGATCATCATTTCCTCCACACAAAACACATTGAACGATGACAGCATAACGTCTTATTGAATCATTAGGTAATAGAATATTTTTTGTAAAGTTTAGTGCATAATAGTTATTTATTTATCAGAAAGCACATTGGCGCAAGGCTACTGGCCGTGACATTCAAAGTTAAGAAGGAAATTGTATTGGTTTTATGTAAAAGATTTAACGTTTATTATGTAATGGATACTATTGTTACTTTATTTAGAACGTGAAAGTGTTCAAGCTTTTATTATTTAAATACGTTAAAATGTAAAATACTGTAGAATAAGAAGTAGCCAATCACATGGACAGCTTCAGGAAAAGGAACTGCTCTAGTCAGTTGAGTGACGATGTTCGGCGCGCGGGAAAACGCGACCGGAGACGGGCAGAGAGGGACAGTTCAGGTCGAGACACAAAAGGGGGCAGTGCTGGAGGAGACGCGAAAGCGTACGGTCGGTCTTTAGGTAGCTAGGAAGTGAAACGACTTGGAAAAATTCACCTTTTATGGTAACGCGGGACTTAGTCTCTGAGTGGTGAGCAGCCGCGCGCCTGGTGTGAACTCTAACTTTTCGCATAGTTAACGAGGTGGAGTATCGAACTTGTATTTCGCGATGAGATCGTGAATGATCGAACTGTGTCAAATGGATATGCGCTCGAGTGTAACAGTAACTCTGAATACGACTACGTTCGCTATTAGTTTGCTTTCTGAATAAATATTATTCTAACAAAATCGCAACTGTGTGGCCTACATCATTTGTGGGTTGTTAATTTAGTTCACGATATTATTATTAGTGTTATTATACGTTGTATTAACTTTGAATTTCGCAAAATTACCGTCAACTAGACAATCTAACCAAAGGGTCACAAGTGTCTAATTTAGGGCCTGTAATGCGACACGTGCGGTTGAACTCCTAGACGAGTTTGAGCCAAGACACTTCACGAAGAGGAACCGCATGTGAGCCCGAACATCTTCAGGGATTTTAGCTCGCATACTTTCGGTCCAAGAACAGTTTACACGCACAAACATATAATTATTGTTGTTATGTTGTACTCAATAGAACGTTCTTCATCATGAAAAGAGGCGAGATTTCCCTGTTAGTATTGATAAATGATAAAAGCGAAAATTGTTTATGAATAACAGAAACATGTTTTACACAAGTTCGACTTTTATGTAATTTCGACGAAGTACTGAAGTGATGATCGGTGTATTTTTGTTTAGAGTTATTTTATCTTACCTTGCGTTTTCTAGCTGTATGTATAAACCTGTAATGTTTTCTTTATTGCCGGCCGGAGTGGCCGTGCGGTTCTAGGCGCTACAGTCTGGAGCCGAGCGACCGCTACGGTCGCAGGTTCGAATCTTGCCTCGGGCATGGATGTGTGTGATGACCTTAGGTTAGTTAGCTTTAATTAGTTCGAAGTTCTAGGCGACTGATGACCTCAGAAGTTAAGTCTCATAGTGCTCAGAGCCATTTGAACCATTTTTTTTTCTTTATTTTTACTATAACATCCCAGTGCTTCACAGTACAATCAACAATTTTCGATTAAACCTGAAGTAAACGCTGACCATTTCAATTTTTCTTTAGGTACTGTTTATTTCTAACAAGGGAACCTCCCCATCGCACCCCCCTCAGATTTAGTTATAAGTTGGCACAGTGGATAGGCCTTGAAAAACTGAACACAGATCAATCGAGAAAACAGGAAGAAGTTGTGTGGAACCGTGAAAAAAATTAGTACAATATACAAATTGAGTAGTCCATGCGCAACATAGGCAACATCAAGGACAACGCTAGTTCAGCAGCGCCGTGGTCCCGTGGTTAGCGTGAGTAGCTCCTCGGTTCAAATCTCCTCTCGACTGAAAATTTTACTTTCTTTATTTTCGCAAAATTATGATCTGTCCGTTCGTTCATTGACGTTTCTGTTCACTGCAATAAGTTTAGTGTGTGTGTTTTGCGACCGCACCGCAAAACCGTGCGATTAGTAGACGAAAGGACGTGCCTCTCCAATGGGAACCGAAAACATTTGAGCGCAAGGTCATAGGTCAACCGATTGCTCCACGGGAAAACACGTCTGATATATTCTATACGACACTGGTGACGGCATGTGCGTCACATGACAGGAATATGTTGTCGACCCACCTAACTTGTACACTTAGCGAATGGGTAAAAAGATTCTTCTACCTTGCGTGATTTAGGTTTTCTTGTAGATGTGATAACCACTTCCAAAATAGTGATGAAAACATAAGAGTTTGTCAAATAAAGTGAAAATAAAAAATCAAACTTTTCACTCGAAGGAAGACTTGAACCTAGGACCTCTCGTTCCGTAGCTGCTCTCGCTAACCACGGGACCACGGCGCACCTAGACTCCAAATGTCCTTGATGTTGCCTATCTTCGCATGGACTACTCAGTTTGTATATTTTACTAATTTTTTTCATAGTTCCAGACAACTTCTTCCTGTTTTCTCGATTGATCTGTGTTCAGTTTTTCAAGGTCTATCCACTGTGCCAACTTATAACTAACTCTGAGGGGGGTGCGATGGGGAGGTTCCCTTTTAAGAAACACAGAGGATGATGATTATGTAGAACAAAAGTGTTCCATAGGTTACCCCACCCTTTATATATCCTCACTCAGTTTATAGACCGCTCACCGCTTCCGGTTTTTAGGTGACTCTTGGGTAAGACACTGATCGCGTACATAAAGAAAGCGATCGCTGTGAGGTAACGTCTGACACCTATACGACACACGTATGACACTTGTAGGTAATACGGTTACGACATCAACTGACCAAAGTTACTGGGAAAACTACGACAGTCATTGCTTGCATACGTTAGTCTACTTAGCTTACGTAGTTTTACAGCTCTAGCAGAGCGTAAAGCCGTGGTGCAGAGGCAGCGACGACCGGTCATTGAGCTGAGGCTAGTAGCCCCACTACTCTGCTTCTGACGTCACGTATACTCTGGCCCAGGTGAGCCTCTGGTTGAGGATCACACTGAGGTACTTCGAGGTCTTAGTTCAGCTGATGGGGACGGAGTCTAAGGTTGTGTGTGTAGACTGTGTAAATTGTATATGCGTTAACTGCAGAGTAACGTGAACAGCGCGGGTGGAAACCGTTATCGACAATGTAATTATTCCATCCTTATTACTCGAGAGGATAACTAATTTCGAGAACAGGTGTGCCTGATAAACAGTGTGCCATAGTTATAAAATCGTGTTAAAAGGAAACGGTGGCGTTAATTGCGGGCACTGAGCACGCCATTCAGCTTTTTTGCTCGTCTTTTTTTTTTTTTAGTCGGCAGTAAGCATGACACTGGGCGCTGCACGCGTCCGCCATTGTTCGTGCACGGCGGCACTTGGCAGCGCGAGATTGTGTCACGCCCCCTGCCGGCACACGTCGCGTGCGGAGACAGCCAGAGTAACAGCTTGGCCCGAACAGTAGAGCAGCGCCGGCTGTCGGTCCCTGCTCCGCAGCGATATTAACCCCGAAACCGTAATTACTGCATGTTCATTCACCCTTTACTGAGCACTGCTCCTTACTGCGTTACGTTTTACACTACACTGGCGAGCAACCGAATCAGATACAGCTGACAAGTTTGGCAATTAGCTCTGTTGTTAGTTAAGCGTAACACACGATAATGATGAGTTACGAAGTGGCGAAGACACAGGCGCGGGATAGGCAAGAAGCAGTGCGAAAGGTTCCGCTGTAAACACAATAAATTGCTTTCATTAACTATTTTTCTTGCTGTCAGGTAATGTAGATCCATCTCAACCGGTTTCCGAGCGAAGGTAACTGTGAGAAGTGGATAGCTGGAGTCAGGTACCTGGGAAAGGTCATTGCTCACAGCTACAGGGACCAAACAACATGGCAAACTGGTAGTACTTTTTATGTTGTTTTCCAGTCAAGTGTGACTACTTGCAGCGCTAGCGGTTCTCCATAAATACGAAATAGGAAAGGAAGTAAACTAGTACCGTATTAAATGTAAATTATAACTCGAATTCCGTCAAGGCCCGTTTGTACGAGGGTGAATCAAATGAAAACCTTAAATATTTTTTTAAATATTATTTATTATGCAGAAGTGGTACAGAGCTGTATCACTTTTCAACATAATCTCCCCCACGCTCAATGCAAGTCCTCCAGCGCTTACAAAGTACATAAATTCCTCTAGAAAAAAAATTCTTTTGGTAGTCCGCGCAACCACTCACGCACCGCGTGGCGTACCTCTTCATCATAATAGAACTTCTTTCCTCCCATTGCGTCCAAACACATGTAAATCAGTTGGGGCAAGGACTGGTGAGTATGGCGGATGAGGAAGACACTCAAAATGTAGGTCTGTGACTGTCGCAACAGTTGTACGGTCAGTCTGGGGCCTTGCATTATCATTTTGCAAAAGGACACTTTCTGACAGACATCCACGTCGCTTTGATTTGACTGCAGGCCGCAGATGATTTTTAGGAGATCTGTGTATGATGCGCTGGTGACAGTGGTCCCTCTAGGCATGTAATGCTACAAAATGACGCCTTTTTCGTCCCAAAAGAGAGTCAAAAATGGTTCAAATGGCTCTGAGCACCGAGGGACTTAACTGCTCAAGTCATCTGTTCCCTAGAACTTAGAACTACTTAAACCTAACTAACCTAAGGACATCACACACATCCATGCCCGAGGCAGGATTCGAATCTGCGACCGTAGCGGTAGCGCGGTTCCAGACTGTAGCGCCTAGAACCGCTCGGCCACCCCGGCCGACAAAAGGGAGTCAGCATAACCTTCCCTGCTTATGGTTCTGTTCGAAACTTCTTTGGTTTTGGTGATGAGGAATGGCGCCATTCCTTGCTCGCTCTCTTCGTTTCCGGTTGGTGGAAGTGAACCCAGGTTTTGTCCCCAGTAACGATTCTTGTACGGAAGCCATCACCTTCTCGTTCAAAGCGCCGAAGAATTTCTTCACAAGCATCAACACGTCGTTCTCTCATTTCAGGAGTCAGCTGCAGTGGCACCCACCTTGCAGGCACTTTGTGAAACTGGAGCACATCATCCACAATGTGGTGTGCTGACCGATGACTAACCTGTAAACATGCTGCTTAGTCATTCAGTGTCACTCGGCGGTTTTCCTTCACTATGGCTTCAACTGCTGCTCGTTGTTCCTGACCTGGACGAGGAGCATCTTCCACTGAAGTCACACCATTTGCGAACTTCTTACTCCATTCGTAGACTTGCTGCTGCCACAGACATGCATCACCGTTAATTCGTCGATAAATTTCAATAGGTTTCACACCTTCACTAAGCAAAAACCGAATAACAGAACGCTATTCTTCCCTGGTGCAAATCGCAAGTGGGGCGGCCATCTTTATACTGATACTGCGACGGTATGTGTGCATCTGCACCATAATTCCACCTACAGACCATTCTGCATGCTGATTGTAGCACGCTTACCAACTTACAGGATAACGGCGCGAAATTACGATTTGGTATTACAGATTTAAGGTTTCCATTTGCCTCACCCTCGTAATATCGATATTGCTCGTTTCTAAGTCTGTGCGGATTTAAAACATTCGTGCTGCAGTATCCTATTGCTTCAATACACTTTTAAATTAGGAATTTAACATTTCTGCTTTGTGTCTGCTGTGTTCAATTTCATCATCAAACCGACGGTTGCAAAACGCAGACACGAATTATTCATAATGAGTGGAGAGTCAGATAGGAGCCAAACTTAGGAACGTTCGCCGGCCGCGGTCGCCGAGCGGTTCTAGGCGCTTCAGTCCGGAACCGCGAGACTGCTACGGTCGAAGGTTCGAATCCTGCCTCGGGGATGGATGTGTGTAATGTCCTTAGGTTAATTAGATTTAAGTAATTCTAAGCCTAGGGGACAGATGACCTCAGATGTTAAGTCCCATACCATTTGAACGTTCAAATTTGGTTCTGGATAAATTTAGGAATACTCTAGGCAATACTGACTTGTCATCGTACACAGACTGACGAAAGGCAAAGTTACAGTTATAACATTTGTGGCTTTATAAAAAATACTTTTCACAGTGTTAACTGGAATACACTATAGCGATTTACACTGAAGAACTAAAGAAAGTTGTACACCTGCCTAATATCGTGTAGGGCCCCCGCGAGCACGCAGAAGTGTCGCAACACGACGTGGCATGGAATCGACTAATGTCGACACCATGAATCCTGTAGAGCTGTCTATAAACCGGTAAGAGTACGAGATCTCTTCTGACCAGCACGTTGCAAGGCATCCCACATATGCTCAATAATCTTCATGCTTGGGGAGTTTGGTGGCCAGAGGAGGTGTTTAAACTCAGAACAGTATTCCTGGAGCCACTCTGTAGCAATTATGGACTTGTAGGGTGTCGCATTGTCGAGCTGTAATTTCCCAAATCCCTCGAAATGCACAGTGCGCATGAATGGATGTAGGTGATCATACAGGATGCTTACGTATGTGTCACATGTCAGAGTCGTATCTAGACGTATCAGGGGTCTCATATCACTCCAACTGCACACGCCTCGCACCTCCACCAGCTTGAACAGTTCCCTGCTGACATGTAGGGTCCATGGATTCATGCGGTTGTCTCCATACCCGTACGCGTCCATCCACTCGATATAATTTGAAACGAGACTCGTCCGACCAGGCAAGATGTTTCCAGTCAACAGCCCAATGTCGGAGTTGACAGGCCCAGGTGAGGCGTAAAGCTTTGTGTCGTGCAGTCTTCAAGGATACACGAGTGGGCCTTCGGCTACCGAAGCCCATATTGATGATGTTTCGTTGAATGTTTAGCACGCTGACACTTGCTGATGTAGCATTTAAATCTGCAGCAATTTGAGGAAGGGTTGCTCCTCTGTCACGTTGAACGATTTTCTTCAGTCGTCGTTGGTCCAGTTCTTGCAGGACCTTTTTCCGGCCGCAGCAGCGTCGGAGATTTTATGTTTTACCGTAATCCGATATTCACGCTACACTCTTGAAATGGTCGTACGGGAAAATCCCCACTTCATCGCTACCTCGGAGATGCTGTGTCCCATCGCTCGTGCGCCGACTATAACGTCACGTTCAGCCACACTTAAATCTTGATAACCTACTATTGTAGCAGCAGTAACCGACCTATCAACTACGTTAGACACTTGATATTTTATATAGGCGATGTCAACTGCAGCGCCGTATTCTGCCAGTTTACGTACCTTTGTATGAAGACGAATGCCTATACCAGTTTCTTTGGGGCTCCAGTGTAGAACGTGGCAGAGATAAAATATTGTGAGCAATAACATAGCTACAACTTGAGCAGCAAAGAGACTGCAGTTATAAGAGTAATAAGAGTAGAAGGACACTAAGAAGAGGTAGTAGTTGAGATGTAAATATGACAACGCTGTTGGCTATCCCACATGGTATTCAATATTTACTGTGAGCTAGCAGCAAAAGGAATAACATTGTAATATGGTATGAGAATTAAGGTTCAGAAAAAAGAAATAGAAACTCCTATGACATTGTAACTCTGGCAGAGGCGTTGAGGACTTGAAAGAACAGTTGAACGGTCTTTCAAATAGGCTATAAGCCGAACAAAAAAATAGCAAAAAATTGAGAAGGGAGTGTAGGCGATAGGGAATCAGACTAGGAAATGAGACCTAAATGTAGTAGGCGAGTTTCGTTACTTGGTGTCAGCACGATAACTGTGACCATGTCGAGGCAGGCAAAATAAAAAACGCGGACTAGCAATAGAAGTTATAAGATTTTCTGAGAAAGGGTGACTTTTTTAGATATGGAACGTACCTTAGAAATTAGAAAGTCTTTATTTGGAGTGCTGGGTTGTACGGAATAGAAACTTTGACGAATAGTAGCACAGACAGATAAATAATGAAAGCTCTCTCAGAGAGGTGTTAAAGAAGAATGTTGAAGATGAGATTAGCAGATCAAAAGACTAACGAATCTCTACTAAATCGAACTGCGGAGAAAAGAGCGTTAGGAGTCGCCTAAAATAACTGACTGGTTGAAAGGACACATTCTTAGTCATCAAATAGTCAATTTGACTAGGGAAGGAACCATCGTGGGTAAAAATTATAGTGAAAGATCAAGGCTTCATTATAGTAATCAGTTTCATCCATCTTCATGATTTTGACTGTAAAGTGTTAGGATATCCTCTATAAACAAGAAAGTCATGCTGTCGTTGATAACTGTTTAGAGTATGCCAACCATCTATTTTGCAATTTGTACTTGGATAGAACCCACTTTGAACAAAAATTATCTTTTCTCCTTTGTACGCAGACATGTTTTGCTGAATTTACAGCATTATCAATGGTTTTTCTATAATTATTTTCAGCCATAATAGCTATGTTTGTGCACCGTGAGTGTGCGGGATAATTATTTATTTCTAATTTCTGCCACCAGTCACTTTTTATTTTATGCTTAATCTAACATAATTCAACGCGTTTCGAACATGTTCTGTTCATCTTCAGGCGTTTATACATACATACATACATACATAGAGAGAAATGTTACTTAAAAATAAAAAGTCTTAAACTAGATTAATCTAGAACTCTTTGTCCATTGTTTTTTACTGTAGCTGCTGGTGTGGCATTTGGGAGGAAGGAGGGGGGCAGTGTATGGCTGGAAATCGAAGTCATTGATGTCTTCTGCTGGTTTTCTTCCTTGTGGTTGACTATGTATATCACTGCCTGTATAGGATGCAGACAGATTTGCTCTGTACAGCATTTATCTATGAGCAGCTCTATTGTGGGAGGAGGGATGTGTTGAGGAGTTTGGATAGTGGTGTCAGTGCCAGTAGGTTTTCTGTAAACATTGAAAGCTACATTTTGGATCTGTTTTGATATTTTTATGTCAAGAAAAGGTATGGTGTTGTCTTCTTCCGGTTCAGGGGCGAATTGAATATTTTATTTACGCTATTGAATTTGTTGAAAAGGTTTGTCATTTCATCCTCTGTGCCATCACAACACTATACCTTTTCTTGACATAAAAATATCAAAGCAGAACCAAAAGGTAACTTTCAATGTTTACAGAAAACCTACTGGCACTGACACCACTATACCAAACTCCTCAACGCATCCCTCCTCCCACAAAAGAGCTGCTTATAGATCAGTGCTGTACAGAGCACACAAATATCCACTTCAACATACATAACTCCAACAAGAAATAGAAACCATAACATATACTGCAATAAACAATGGATATGACCCTTCTCTAATTAATACCATGTCACAACAGATAAAAAATAAATTGAACAAACAACATCAAACTACGCTCACAACTGACAGTGCCCCAGCAGTCAAATATGTAAAAATGTCATATCTTGGAATAGTATCTGAGAAATTAGCAAGACTATTCAAAAACACAGAAGTAAAAATCACCTTCAGCACCAACAACAACCTATGTAGGAAGCTTATTCACAATAAAAAAAACACCAGATACAAGTCTTGATGCATCTGGCATTTACAAAATTACCTGCAGCCAATATAATAAATATTATATCGGCGAAACAGGCAGAAATTTCAGAACCCGATTCAAAGAACATATAGACTGCTACAGGCTTGATAAATGTAACAAATCAGCAGTAGCAACTCACATTAAAAACACAGGCCACCCTTTGAAAGTCGAAGACAACCTCTAAATTTTACACATAATAGGAAAAAGTAAAAGAATGGATATCATGGAAGAAATGGAAATTTTCATACACAACATAAAGCATGGAGATAACATTCTTAATGAAATAACCGAATTCAAAAACTCAAAATTCTTCAACAGTCTTACGCCAGTTCTAACTCAATAGATTCAAGATATGTCAATGTAAATAATTGACTACAAATCTGTCAGTGCCAAGAATATCGATACAAAACCTCGATAATCGATACAGACTCAAATGCCACAGTCTGCCATCTTGTGTTGTGTGTATAACATCGAAGCAATTTGTGCAGTGAATTACATTGGCAATCAGTGACAAAAAATATAATGTGCAATAGTTAATGTCAATCAACAGCTCCGTCATTACACCAGTGATGCAAGTGAAGCAGCAAGATGATGAAATTATAAGTGATCAACTGTCATATAAAAGCCTTTCACACTATTTTCGTAACACATAACTGATGCATCTGCCTGCATCCTATACAGACAGTGATATACATAGTCAACCACAAGGAAGAAAACCAGCAGAAGACATCACTGATTCCGATTTCTAGCCATACACCGCCCCCCTCTTTCCCCTCAAATGCCACACCAGCAGCTTCTAACAACCCTACCACAATAAAGGTCAAAAATTATTTATGATCGCAGTGTTGCTCACGCTGCTAAATAATGCATTTTCGGGCAACAACAAAGTTATATTATGTGGCAGGTGTCATTAGAGCACAGTTAATAAAGCCTTTCATGAGATAATGGATAAACTAGGCACACATCGTTTCGTGTTTCCCACACTGGTCTCGTTGTGAACTCATGGCTCAATCGTCGAAAATCTAGGTGGTGATGATTCCAAGCTCGGATGCAAAAAGGCCTAGGTGTTATTCCGCTATATTCAAAAGTTTTGTAGATGTGTTTAATAAACCATTCTTGGGGATTAAACTTTTGCAAGTTAAGACAACGGTGATGTAAAAAATGTAATCAACACTCCGAATTTAAGTTACAATTCTTTTTTATTACTTTTGTTGCAATATCACTTCACAATATAAAACATACTTGAAAATATCTTCCTCATTGTTAAAGTTCACATTTCATAAAGTGACTACAATTTGCGTCTTTTCAACATGACGATCAAGACTTAACTCTCTAATAACCGCTTACGTGCCCAAAAATTCAGAGTTACAAGTACGTCAAAGATCATAGTGACAAAAGAAAGAATACACATAAGAAAAATGTCATTGCAATATAAACATATCGCTGTATCAAAGTACCTCTACATTAACGAAATCAAATCTGAATGTTGTCACAGAAATATGTTAACTATTTTACAGAAACACAGTAGAATATTGCTGGTATCGATAGGTTTAGGTGAGGTACCGTAATGGTTACGTAATTCAAGTACCATTACAAGCTACAGTAAAAAACAATGGACAAAGACTTCTAGATTAATCTAGTTTAAGACTGTTTATTTTTAAGTAACATTTCTCTGTATGTATGTATGTATAAACGCCTGAAAATGAGCAGAACATGTTCGAAACGCGTTGTATTATGTTAGATTAAGCACAAAATAAAAAGTGACTGGTAGCAGAAGTTTGAAATAAATAATGATTTTTTGTTTTCTTTCTAACCGAATAACAGGGTAATTGCTCTTAAAGTCTGTACACACGTACAAAATACTTCAGTTTTAAGATAGACCTCTATTATGCAACTACGTAAAGACAGTGACAGAGTTACAGTGCTCATTCAGAAAATGGTTCTTTTAACGTGAGGACTGACACATCAGACAAATATTACACCGCCATAATTCTGCCACCTAAGCTACCAACTAACATTTACGAGACACGGTTACTGCGAATTACATTGACTTCTGCCGATTTCGATCATAAAAGTGTTTGTGCAGGCATTTTCTTGTCAGCTGCCGAGCGTTGTAAGAAATTGGAGCTTTCTGGGTTACATGGCTGTTGTGTCGTCACGTGTTTTCGTGTCACTGTTTGCTTACCTCCTCTTTGTTTTCGCTGTTTTTGCTAAGCCGTTTGGCTGCTCGTTTCAGCGAAATCAATAACAACTGTACGCCACAAAACTGAGAGACATGCTTCTCGGTTTTCGGTCCGCCCTACTGTTGTCGTTTCTGCACACACACACACACACACACACACACACACACACACACACACACACAGAGCCAGAAGAATAGTGAGAGTGAAGGAGGAAGGGGTTGAAACAGCGAAGAAGGTATGAGATGAGAAGGCGCCTGAGGCGAAGTAATCTCACACAAAACGTAACGCGAACGAATACACTCAAATTTCCATCAGGCTGGCAGTACAATCTAAGGCTGCCGCTCTTTGCTGTCTTGCCTGCAATTCCTGGAACGGTTTTTTATGGCAAGAGCCGCTTCGTAGTATTAGGGAACAGCCTGTCTGAGACACAGAATTACGGACGAAAACGGAATTTGGCTCCATTCAAATGCTTGAAAGCAGTCATGCGGCAAATATGCGCCACTGGCTGAGGTTAAAATAACGGGAGCCTTTGAGAAAGTTCACCAACTTATTCAGCAGAGGAAAACGCTGCAGACGCTCGACAAATGATGTAGGTTATGAGGCAGTATTCGTAAGGGAGGCTGCAGTGCACTGCAACACAGATTACAGGGGTTCATTTGATATCAACAAATGAACAAATCGTGTTTATTTAGAATTATCAGTTATTTTTGATCATTGGGTGGTGTCTTAGCCGGGATGTGGACTGGTTCAGTACGGACGGTAGCATTGTTTGAAGGTTTCACAGTGTCGAAAGTATTTATTCGTTAGCTTTATACATGCTACGACGAAATTTGACTAAAGTAGTTATCGCAGTGCATCTACGACTTTAAACAGCTTTCATGATGCATACCTCATAACAAGATTTCATCACCCAATGTATAACTTAACTGAATGCAGTATACATAATACAGACGATCTGAGTCAAGTACGAATAATTATGCCTTAACCAATGTAATGATGAGCATAGGCGTCCCAAAAGGGGGCAAGATGGGGCACTTGGGGTCATCTTTAAAATGCAGTTCTTACTGCACAATTTGTCTCGAAATTGTTCTACCTATTTATATCAAAAATTGCAGTGTTAGGGAGTTGATACTACAAAAACTTTCTGTGGACACTCACGGAAATGAGCGTCCTGATGATATTGGCATGATTTCTTGGAAGCCGATCATCAAAATAAATTTTGTTATTAGTAATGGGTAGTTTTTCAATCAAATAAATGTTTCACTACAGATCAGGCTGCTATAAAATGGGCTGATTTCTAGTTTTTAGCTGATTACAACATTTTGAAGGTTCCGAAAGACTTAGTAGAACCATTGCTTGGATTTCAACCATTCAGATAATTGCAATAAACACAGAAACTTTTCAGGATTAAAGATTGAAAGCTCTGGGTGCAATGTTATTGGAAATATAATAATTTTCCCGTGTCTCAGCTACACTACGTATGTCATAATGCACACAACAAGTTTGGTCCATCAGAATGAAAGAAAATTTAAGCTCTAATTTTTACTGTATCGTTCTTTTTCTATTATATGCTTGCCAATGAAACATTTCTGTATTTTTCTGTGTTTCCTCATTGTTTTCCCGTTCATGTTTGTAGTGTTACTCTATACAACTAACATAAGGGTAATTTGCACCTGTATTCTCGAAAACCTTCTTGCAGCAATCACAGCTACTTAATTTTCGATGTTCTTCTCCTCTCACCATGTATGGCGGCACCATAGCTCGCAGAAACTATCTTACAAATCCATCAATCTCTTGTTTAGATCTTGCTTACGTGTCTGTTCGTCATCGGGATAATTGTTTCGACAGACATCCGAAGACTGACATCCCTTTCTGTAACTACTTCCACCAGTTCTGTTATCCGCTTACGATCGTTCGTTTAGCAGTCATCTTCGATGCTGTCCATCTGCCTCTCTGTGGCTCTCTTTAAATCATTTCTCGGCCTTCTTAAATTTCAGTTAATTTGCATTTTTTCTGTTGTCTGTCTCTCTTGATCTTGTGATGACTACTTTCACTCTTAATATCTAGGAAATTTATAGACAGGCTTGATTATGATGTCATTATTACTATTTTAAACTTTTGAAAAGCATCAAACAACCAAAATAAACCAAACGTTTGAGGTGGAATTAATTATTGTTAAAATTCATTTTTGAAATTCATTTACTACGCACCATTCGCTACTACTTTCGGTCAGTGACCATTATCAAGCTTAGCATAAACTAATAAACCAAACCATTAGAGACTAAACAGTTTAGAGGGTAATATGAGATTAAATAGCATTTCACTAACTGGCACAAACGGCAGGTAAATTGTACTATAATTTAAACAAAACTAATTTGCTCTTTTAAGCCCACCATAGTATATAAAAAATTTCTCACAATAATAACTGAACGATAATTTTCGTCAAGAAGCAGGTTCACATCGACAGCTAGTAACACACTGACGGACGTAACTAGGACAGACAGTCAAGGGTACAGTCAAAGACAATGCCATGTCAGCGATAAAACTACAGTACATGCTAGTAATTGCAGTATCAATTTACTACGAGGTACATTATAATCTTTGGTTCCAATTATAATGTACCTCACAGTAAATTGATCATGCAATTGCTAGCATGTACTATAGTTTTATCTCTGACATGGCAATGACTCTGAATGTAATTTTTTGCAAATTTGTGGTAAGTTCCCAATGGGACCAAACTGCTGAGGTCATCCGCCCCTAGGCTTACACACTACTTAATCCAACTTAAACTGACTTACAGTAAGGACAACACACAAACCCGTGCCCGAGGGAGGACTCAAACCACCGGCGGAGGTAGCCGCTCGAACCGTGGCAAAGCGCCCGATACCGAGCGGCTACCCGCGCGGCTCTGAATGTACCCTATATTGTCTGGCCTAGTTACATCTGTCAATATGTTACAAAGCTGTCAGTGTGGACTTGCTTCTTGACGAAAGTTATCGTACACAATTATTACTGTGAGAAATTTTTTACATACTATGGTGAGCTTAAAAGAGTAAATTACTTTTGTTTAAATTATGGTATAAGTTTACTGCCGTTTATGACAGTAAGTGAAATACTATTTAACCTCATATTTCCCTGTAAACTGTGTGTAACGACAACTGTACATATAATAATTTTTTCTTTATGAATTTAGATAAATTAATGTAAGCAATGTTTTGAACTTCTTTTTCGGTTCGTATTGTTATGTTAAAGAGACTGTGAGCAACTTTTGAAATGAATATTATTATTTATTTTAGATTTCCAGCAATGTGATAATCAAAAGGGAAGTGTGTCTAATGTTAATATTATTGTAAGATGTGAAAATTGTAATTTATACACTTGGTCCATACGTAGGTAATGCATTAGGATATGTGAAGTAGAAAACCTGTGGTGAATACCCTACCTGTAGGGGAGCGGGAAAAGGTGGAGGCAGGCGAGGCGGGAAAACGCACACTGGGCGCGGTTCGGCACAACGGGCTCAGTATAACAGTCGGAGGCGAGCAACATTCGGAGTTGGGAATCGGTCAGAGGAACACGTTCTGTACCGAGGAGGCTACCCAGAATAAGTGGATTCCATTGAGCCTCGGATGAAACGATTCCGACGACTACTTGGCATGGCTATATTCTGAGGCACAAAATTGGAAAGATTACGACGCTAAGAAGAAGGAATGTGCCGATGCAGTGAGAGCCTTAGCCGTGCTTGTATGTGTGCCGCGCTGCCCGCTATCTCGCTGCCCGCCAACCGCCGCACCGACTTGCACAGGTCAAACATTTATTTCATCTTTAGAAGTGTATCTGTGTGGACCAGTGTCGAAACTGTTTCTAACTGTTCAATAATAACGTGACTTTTACCAGAATTGCCTTAGCCATTACTGATCCTGATCACTGTCCTAGACAGGGTCCTTACCTCGTATTGTGCAACCCGAGTATCCCGAACTGAAAGTTTAATGTTAGTGTTAACGAAAATTATCAGCAGACAAACCTATGCTATAAAGAAGTTTAAAGTCCTGTGTGTTACTGCAAATGTTGAGAAAGAACAAAAGTATGACTAAATTGGAAGAGAGTTTTTTTTGAATTGAGTTAGCGATGTTATTTAATTAATTTGCGACAGAAATAATGACAGTTAAATTATTCAGAAGTAAGACAAAAGAGTAGTTATCCATAGATTGATAATTTTGAGTGTTAATTTGCCTTCAGTACTTAATAGTTTCAGTTTAACGACCATAACAGTTTCAGGGTCCCCCCCCCTTCTCTTGTCCATTCTTTCAAACCTTGAAATGTGCTGATCAGATTTGACCAGTAAAGCTAAGTCTATATTAATCCTAAGTGTATTAGTGTTTTTCCATCATTAATAGTGACATTGTGTGTGTACTTTCAAGATTGTCGATGCTAGGGCAATCTATGCCCGATTTCAGTCTGATCAATATACAAAATGCAGTTCGTAGTAATCATTGCTGTGTGGTGTTGTGTAAATTTAGCTCGTCCAAATTAGTACAAAAAGAAAAAATTTTAGTTCAGTGGATTTTTCTGGTTCCAAAGTTTGCCATATAACGCATCATTACTACGTGTTACTATACTTGTACATGCACCCACTTGTACAAGGAAAAACTCACTCATTGCCTAAGTAGGCTGGCGACCGAATTATTAATTATAGGTAGCATCTACTGTGTGTACTTCTTGTCCATGCGAAAGAGTAATTATACTTTACATTTGCTTGATGCATCACTGTAGTTATTGACTGAGTATAAGTCCGATCTTGCTTCTATTAGGTACACGCGGTCAACTTATGTACTAAAATCCTTGTTTATAAGGTGAAGCCCGTGAACTTATTACAGTACAGGCTTTATACAGCTAAAGTACGTCCGAGCGGGCGGTAGCGTTACATGTGTAATCTCTTATGGTTTGATTTATTCGTTTTAAGCTAAGCTTGATAAAGGTCATTGAGAGAAACTGGTAGCGAATTGTGCATAATAAATGACAGCTGAAGGTTTCATCATGAATTTTAACAATTATTTGGCGGCTAGATATCCCCATCTGCAAACATATGGGAATAAATTATACCTAATAGTAACAAGTGAAAAGCAGCAAACAGTTATAGGCCAGGGAATGGTGAAGTGCATTGCCACTAGCTTATGTGGACATGAACTATTCCCAAGAAAACTTAATAGATCAGCGACGACCCGAGTGCATCTATCTAACTGCGTTTCAACGCATACCCACGGTTGTGAGACGTCGAGAAAATCGCAGCTGTGTAGGTTTTCGACGCACCAGTAACACCGATTCGAGATCTGTTCCGAGAGTGCCACGTGTCTGAACCCAGATGCGTGCTTTCCTTATGGTGCAATATAATGTCTGTGGATTCGTCCACCTCTACATTGGTGGTTTGTTATCCAAAGCCTGTACTCGAATCCAAGAAATTGTGCTTCGGCGGCAGGCTAAAAGGCGCAGAGAATCAGATTCTTGGCTCTCTCTTTGGAGGCTAACGATTATCTTCTAACTGTTGGAGGTGCTATGCCTTCGAGGTAATAAAACATCTCCGCTGAAAGGCCGCCTGTTATCGGCCTGCTGCATTAATAGAGAACTCATTATTCTTGACATGATAATATACAGGGTGTTCAGCTGTCTAAAAAGATAATAACAAAAAGAGTAAAAAAATCCCTAAGTTTTCCAGGTCAACTTCTGTATTTTATCAAAAGCAAAACGAGGATAATGGAATGTAGTCGAGTTAACTCGGGTGATGCTGAGGGAATTAGATTAGGAAATGAGACACAGTAGTAAAGGAGTTCTGCTATTTGGGGAGCAAAATAACTGATGATGGTCGAAGTAGAGAGGATATAAAATGTAGACTGGCAATGGAAAGGGAAGCGTTTCTGAAGAAGAGAAATTTGTTAATATCGAGTATGGATTTAAGCGTCAGGAAGTCGTTTCTGAAAGTATTTGTATGGAGTGTAGCCATGTATGGAAGTGAAACATGGACGATAAATAGTTCGGACAAGAAGAGAATAGAAGCTTTCGAAATGTGGTGCTGCAGAAGAATGCTGAAGATTAGATGGGTAGATCACATAACTAATGAGGAGGTATTGAATAGGATTGGGGAGAAGAGACGTTTGTGGCACAACTTGACTAGAAGAAGGGATCGGTTGGTAGGACATGTTCTGAGGCACCAAGGGATCACCAATTTAGTATTGGAGGGCAACGTGGAGGGTAAAAATCGTAGAGGGAGACCAAGAGATTAATACACTAAACAGATTCAGAAAGATGTAGGCTGCAGTACGTACCGGGAGATAAAGCAGCTTGCACAGGATAGAGTAGCATGGAGAGCTGCATCAAACCAGTCTCAGGACTGAAGACCACAACAACAACAACAGTCTTGTGCTTAGTCCCTAGCCAAATTTGATCAATTTTATGACAAAATCTACAAATTTTGTCGATATTTAAAAATATAATAGGGGTTTCACTTGAAGTTAAAGAAAAAACACAAAAAAAGCAACAAAGCTTATTTTAACCATGAAATAAAAACTCCGGATTCGGACATCGCAATTAGGAGTCAAAGGTAACCTGAACAAAAATTTTTGGGAAAACTGGATTGACCCTAGGGTGCAAACGAAGTAAAATATTTATTAATAGAACATTTCCATTATGAACAATCAGTGGTAGGGGCACACAAACTAACATGAAAACAAAAAGCATTAGCTACTTCAGTAAAAAAAAAAAAAAAAAAAAAAAAAAACTTCACATTTTACGGAAAGACCTAACAATTAAGTTCAAATGCAATTTGAACAGCTCAGTTGTGGAAAGAATAATAGCAAACTGCTCTGTCTAGTGACATTAATGTGACTAGCAGTCAAAAGCCTGAATAACCATATTTTACGTCCGCCCTCAGTAGCTGAGTAGTCAGCACTACAGAATGTCAATCCTAAGGGCCCGGGTTCGATTCCCGGCTGGATCGGAGATTTTCTTCGCTTGTCCTAATCATCATTTCATCCCCATCGACGCGCAAGTCGCCGAAGTGGCGTCAAATCGAAAAGGCCCTAGTCACACGACAACGTTTTGCAGTGCGGACCGCTGGGAGACGTGGAGGAAGAGCGTCAGTGAAGTTCTGCAAGGTACCGACAGGGATGTAGAGCCATGCTGACACCAATGCCGTGGTCAGCTGCGCTAGGTTTCCTTACTGTGGACCCATGGCACGTGCAGTCCGATCGAGGTGGGCCCATAGATTCTCGAATGCGTTAACATACGGGGAATTTGGTGGTCACCGGAATACGGTAAACTCATCCTGCTGCTCTGCGAACCACGCACGTTCACTGTGAGCTGCGTGACACATTACAGTGTCCTGCTGGTAGATGCCATCGAGCTGAAGAAAAACAAATAGCATGTGGTGTGGACATGGTCACCAAGGATATACGCATACTTGTGTTGATCCAGTGTGCGTTCCAGCATGGGTAGATCTCCCAGGAAATGCCATGAATTCATTCCCCAGAGCACAACGGTACCTCCAAAGCCTGGACCCTACGGACGATTGTTGCAGTGTGTTTGCTTTCAACGTTTCACGCCATACACGTCAGAGGCCATCTGTCATCTGAAAAGGCCACCTGTTGTCATTCAGTGAACGTCCAGTTGCGATACTGGGGTGCAAATTCCAATCTTCGTCACCGATGAACAGCAGTCAACATAGGTTGAACCAGGCGCCCGCTGTGGAGGACCATATGCAGCAACATTCACTGTATAGTCTTTGAGGAGACACTATTGGTAGCCCATAGGTTAATTTGGGTGGTCAGTCGTTCAAAAGTGGCGTATCTATCCTCTCGTACACATCACAGGAGTCGTAGTTCACACCTGTCATCTATGACTTTGGTGCACCACAGTTGCTTTAGCGACTGTTTTGGATGGTGCCATTTTGCCATGCAGGGTATATTTAAACCACCTCGGGACACAAACGGTTAACAAACTTAGCTGTTTCCGAAACACTTCCACCCTTGGCCCGAAAGCAAATGATCACGCCGTTTGGGACGTTACGTAACTCGGTCCGTTTCCACTTTACGACGACGACTCCACTTTTTGCGCGTCCTCCATTCACGATTTATATGCTATTCACTGCTATTGCTGACACCTGCCGTCTGTGTGTGGTTATTGCAAAAAAATGTCTCTGAGCACTATGGGATTTAACTTCTACGGTCATCAGTCCCTTAGAACTTAGAACTACTTAAACCTAACCTAAGGACTTCACACACATCCATGCCCGAGGTAGGATTCGAACCTGCGACCGTAGCGGTCTTGCGGTTCCAGACTGCAGCGCCTTTAACCGCACGGCCACTTCGGCCGGCAAAGTAGTCAGTGATGACCGTTAATGTGACTGGACTGTGTAGTTGCAACTGCTGCCAACCGTAGGGAAATCAATTATAACAATCTGTCAATATATTTTCCTGCAAATAAGCTCCGTCAAAGTAACGAGAAGACAGTGATAATGTTTTTGGTGCTTAGCTACAATCTAAATATACTCTGTTTACGCATCCATTGGCACTTACACTACTGGCTATTAAAAATGCTACACCAAGAAGAAATGCAGATGATGAACGGGTATTCATTGGACAGATATACTAGAACTGAAATGTGATTACATTTTAACGAAATTTGGGTGCATGGATCCTGAGAAATCAGTACCCAGAACAACCATCTCTGGAAGTAATAAAGGCCTTGAAACGCCTGGACATTGAGTCAAACAGAGCTTGGATGCCATGTACAGGTACAGCTGCCCATGCAGCTTCAACACGATACCACAGTTCATCAAGAGTAGTGACTGGCGTATTGTGATGAGCCAGTTCCTCGACCACCATTGAGCAGGTGTTTTCAGTTGGTGAGAGATTTGGAGAATGTGCTGGCCAGGGCAGCAGTCCAACATTTTCTGTATCCAGAAAGGCCAGTACAGGATCTGCATCATGCGGTCGTGCATCATCCTACTGAAATGTAGGGTTTCGCAGGGATCGAATGAAGGGTAGAGCCACGGGTGGTAACACATCTGAAATGGAGCGTCCACTGTTCAAAGTACCGTCAACGCGAACAAGAGGTGACCGAGACGTGTAACAAATGGCACCCTATACCATCACGCCGGGTGATAAGCCAGTATGTCGATGTGCGTATGTGCGTTCACCGCGATGTCGCCAAACACGGATGCGACCATCATGATGCTGTAAACAGAGCCTGGATTCATCCGAAAAAATGACGTTTTGCCATTCGTGTACCCAGGTTCGTCGTTGAGCACACCATCGCAGGCGCTCCTGTCTGTGATGCAGCGTCAAGGGTAACCGCAGCCAAGGTCTCTGAGCTGATAGTCCATGCTGCTGCAAACGTCGTAGACTGTTCGTGCAGATGGTTGTTGTATTGCAAACGTCCCCATCTGTTGACTCAGGGATCGAGACGTGGCTGCACGATCCGTTACAGCCATGCGGATAAGATGCCTGTCATCTCGACTGCTAGTGATACGAGGCCGTTAGGATCCAGCGCGGCGTTCCGTATTACCCTTGTGAACCCACCGATTCCATATTCTGCTAACAGTCATTGGATCTCGACCAACGCGAACAGCAATGTCGCGATATGTAAACCGCAATCGCGATAGACTACAGTCCGACCTTTATCAAAGTCGGAAACGTGATGGTACCCATTTCTCCTCCTTACAGGAGGCATCAAAACTATGTTTCACCAGGTAACGCCCGTCAACTGCTGTTTGTGTATGAGAAACCGTTTGGAAACTTTCCTGGTGTCAGCACGTTGTAGGTGTCGCCACCGGCGCCAACCTTCTGTGCAGACAATCAAATTTGTGATACTAAATCCAGAACATAATGTACATAGCTACTACACACAGTGAAGGGAAAACTTTCACAGATTTACAAGTGATATAAAGGCTGCAGTCTGCAGTCCATATACAATCGTAACAACTTTTTACAACAGACTACCATCTGATCTTCAGACAGCCACTTTAAATACCTTACAGAATAACCTGAAGCGCTTATTAATAGAGACATGCTGTTATTCAGTAGAAGATTTCAAGTTAGGTCCCCTTGTGAAACTGATCGATATACAGCCATAAGGATGTTTGTGTAAGAAAAAACAGGTAATTTCTGACGTTCACTTCTCAAGTCAATTTATGCACTTGTCTTTCACCGGTAAGAGAAGTACATTAGTACAACCTCAATGTGTATGTTAACTAAAGCTAACTAAAACAAAACAAAGTAAGGAAACTTACATAAACATTAAATGAAATCAGAAGCAATCAAATTTTAGTGTCAGAACTTCATCTTAGGTCTGAGAAACCACTTTCTCTGCACTTTCCATGAGTTTTGTTTTCTTCCTTTGTCTTTTGTAGCTCTCTTGGCTTTACTCTTATCTCCTTTCTCTTTCTTTCATTTTTCTTTTGAGGTCTTCCCAGGTATCCTTTCTGCTACTGCTTCACTGTACCTTCCATGTGCATTTCAGTAGCTGTGTGATGGGTTTAGACCTAATAACCTCAGCGACCTTGATACCTAGGGCTATAAGAGAGGTCCGAGACAAATTTTCGACAAAAATGAAGGAGTTGTCAGAGAAATATCTTCCAAGGCCGTCATTGCCATGAAAGGGAATGCAAACGAGCGTGATAAACGTCTCCAAATTTCTATGTTCCCTCTTATACACAACTACCATCATCCAGAACTGATCAGCGAAGTCACCATTTCCATCAAATTATTTGAAAAGTTTCCTTACTGACCTGATCTATGGAAGATTTTGGAACTCAACAGAAATGGCATTAGCCTCACGACTACCCAAACGATTTAAGGCAGTGAGACGTATCAGTGCTATCCTTAAAATTCTCTTCGCAAGGTCGGCGGTAATTGCCACTTCTGGGTTTAAACAGTTGATGCCCTTCGTAAAGGAATACCCCAGGGGCGAATTATCCAGCATGTGGAATACTAAACCCTGCATACATGCATGGGACTCATTCCATAACTCCAAGTTATCTTCCTCTGACTCGTCACACTGACCAAGAGCTTTTTTAGTTCCGTATCCGATTTCACTTTCTGATGTCGCAAACGATTTGCCTTGTCATTCCATTACGAAGATATCTATTCTTCCAAAACTATTTGTTTGACAAATTTTATCCTTAATTTTCTGATGTTAGACTGGAGAAATATGTAGGAAAGGAGCCAGGAGGGCCATGCGGTCGAAATTAAGTCAGAAATGGCTGTTCAGTTTTATGACCCTGAGCATCCATAGTCTCAAGAAACAGGAGATGATATAACAATATGTTTACTTTTGTGCGTTAACATACATCTATAATCTGCGGTGGAAATATATTTGCAGAGAAAAGCAGATAATGATATATATTGTATTTTAGGCCAATAGACATAACTAGTTATTGTCGTGGTTTTGAATATTTTTAGTGGCCAGGACTAAATGACTATTGAAAATATAATTGTTTGGATAGCTCAACATGAATTTCCTAAGGGACCGAAGTTTATCGTGCATTTACCAGTAGAATAAGGTGCGGAGAAACTATTTCGCCGTATATAACTTCCGTCCGATTTCGACGAAACAATTTGTGAGTGTGAACCATCAAAATTTGCAGAAACATAAAAGAAAATAAAGTAGATATGATCATGAAGTAGTGAGACATAGGTTCTATACTAAATAATTAGTCCATGCACGAGTTCCATTTAACTTTGAATTTATGGCAGTCGATACATAACGAACTTACATCTTTTAACATTTCCAGATACACGTCGCACAATATAGCTTCTCACATGAATCTACTGCTATACAGTATGGCACTTTCACATGACACTAAAATAATATTTTTTTAAACAATGATAATACAGTGGCAAGACATGCGAGTCCGACACAAATTACGAGAGACAGAGGAATGAGTAACTGTTCATCGAGAATATCTCGTACATCAAAAGAATGTGTAAAAATGTTCTTCTTTTGTCCGCCTTTCGCGCAGCGGCTTTCAAAGTCAGTAGTTCACTATATCTCTGACGGCGCTTCCACAATAAACACGTCACGTCACAGGACGTTATTTGCTAACTGTAGCTGTTGCTGAACGACTGCTCGGTTGAATTATTTAAAATGGTAGGGCAATCACATAATGTTAAAATGAGTTCTCAGCATCTTGTCACTCAGTCGCAGACGCACTACTTGGTAGCCATGACTCTTAGGAATTCCTATAGTAACTTGAGGTTTCGGTTTTACCTCATCCTGATACTAAAACGTAGACTTTCACGGCCGGAAATGTCATGTCCATTATAATTATCCGGGCTGTTATGCCGTGGTCGGTTGATGAATTCTGTGTCAATTCCCACCGTTTCTTCAACACCGACATCCATATACCGTTTAATTTCACGCCTTCCTCCTTTCGATTGAAATTATTAGGGTGTTTGGCGATTTCGATTGCCTCCCTGTAGAGCCTTCCAACCAGGTACCCACCATATTAGTTTTGAGGAGACGCAAACACTAGCGGCCACAAGCGGATATTACGAAATGCTCTACTTCTTATATACCGATAGTGATTATACCCACAGTGCAGCATCAGAAGTTAAAAGCAAATTACAGAAATGCGTTGAGTTTCACTTAACAACTACAGCGTATTATCGTTGCTTCTGACGTTTTAAGGCTTGGGTCTGATGAGAGTCTGAATAAGAATAACCAAAAGCAGCAGATGTATCTGTTTGTACATTTCTGGGATAAAACGCCGGGCCAGGATTCGAGCACTATTTCACTTCAGTGTTTTTGCGAAAAAGTGCGGCAAAAAATTTAGTTGAAGGATTTGAGGAAGGTGCAGCCCACTCTAAGATAAATCGGAAACGGGAAGTTGTCCAGGTGTCCAAGGACGGCCATAATGTTTATAAGTCATTTCTAAGAGAAATGAAAAGTAAGCTTAAAGCCGAAGGTAATCCAGAGGATCCCTAGCCTTTGGAATTTGGGACATCTACCTTACATAAAGTGCACGGTGCCTTTGCCTTTAAGACAGTTAGTACTACCACTGGTTGGAACCCTGCTCGGATTCTGAGAACTTTATTTAAAATCGTTCCCTCCTGCCGAGCTGATTTCACCAATACGTTTTTCGCCTTCTTTGGTTGGAATATAAAATTATGGCAGTCAGACATCAGCAATCATTAATGATGGTTGAAAATGTACGTGAAAGAAGTAGAGGGTGACGCAGGAACAGGATGAAGTAAATGTCCATTATAATTATCCGGGCTGTTATGCCGTGGTCGGTTGATTAATTGTGTGTCAATTCCCAACGTTTCGTCCCCGTCTGCGGGGAACATCTTCAAGGAGGTCTGTAGCTCGATGGAAGTTCCAATACACCCACTGGCTCGCTACTGACTGCCGCTAAATTCCGTGTCCGCCCGCTCCCGCGCCGAGGCGTGACGTCACTTGTTTTGAAAACGTTAGTGCAATTGGCCGCTGTCCGCTGCCGTCGATCGCCTTTGCCATCACCCAGTGGTGGACGGGTGGTACACATCTTCTTCAACACCGGCATCCATATACCGTTTAATTTCACGCCCTCCTCCTTTCGATTGAAATTATTAGGGTGTTTGGCGATCTGTGTCTCACACAGTCAGCAGACACAAATGGATCTCGGCCTAAACACATTATCTAGCACTGTCGGCCGTCGCCCAGAACTTCCAACAATGGCGGGTGGAACACACGCATTAAGACTGCATGATGCACTCCCTACCTGCGTCACGGCAGACTTAAAATACACAGAGACTAATAAGAAATACCATTTTCGTTCGTTGAATTTGAGAGTTGTAAAAAAATCACTCAGCAGCCAAGATCACACAAAATATTTATTTATGTAAGAGAACACGTTTCAACGGACATTTTTTGTCATCTTCAGGTCTTGAAACTCTTTTTGTTGTAAAACATGTTGATTTTACGCTTCGCCTCACGCACTAGATGTCAAGTAGATAAAAACTAGCACATTATCCACATTTTAATCCATTTGATATCTTGTGCGTGACGTTAAGTGTAAAACAAAAAGAGCTTTAAGACCTGAATATGACAGCAAATGTCTGTTGAAGTCGATTGTCTTAAACAAAGAAATATTTTATGCGATCTTGGCTGTTGAACGGTATTTTATAATTTAAACACATCGCCCTTCAGGATTCTCAAAATGAGAAATTTCAACGAAATTGAAAATTTTATTTTCCAACGCATTCAACGAATCGAGGGCACTGTCAGGATTGTTCGAGCTGAAGATCATTTGTATTTGTCCAGCAGTGGCTGTCGGGACCGCGAGATCTACGTTTAATGCAGTAGCATTGAGGCCGCGGCTGTTGGCAGGGATTTAGGCATTGTCCTCTTTCTAATAGCCTCGAGCCCAGCGTGCTTTTTATTCCTTGCTTGGATGGACAATGGCTGCTTGTCCACGTTGCTGACGGAGTAGTTCGTTTTACAGATCGTGTACTGAACACTGAATTTTTTTGAGATATGCTCTGCTATACACATGATTTGATTGCACCCGTGGTCTAGGGGTAGCGTTTTTGGTCCCGGGTTAGAATCCCACAGCATCTTAAATTTTGATTAATAATCAGCATTGGAGACCGAAGACTTCCGGCATAAGAAGTCAACCTCATTCTGCCAACGGCCTGGTGAAAGAGGCCGGAGGAGCGGACAGAAGTTCAGGGCACTCTCTTGTCCTAGGGGTGGGAGACTGCCCCTAAAGGCGGAAGAATCGGCAATGATCAACGGAATGAGGACGCAGAAGGCAATGGACACCACTGCATTAAAAACACGTAACGTGTATCCACAGGACATGTGGCCTGTAATTGAAGAAGTGTCATGATGGTCGCTCCATTGGCAAAAGATTCCGGAATAGCCCCCATTCGGATCTCCGGGAGGGGACTGCCAAGGGGGACGTTACAATGAGAAAAAGTTTGAATAATCAACGAAAGGATAACATTCTACGAGTCGGGGCGTGGAATGTCAGAAGCTTAACGTGGTGCGGAAACTAGAAAACCTGAAAAGGGAAATGCAAAGGCTCAATATAGATATAGTAGGGGTCAGTGAAGTGAGGTGGAAAAAAGACAAGGATTTATGGTCAGATGAGTATAGGGTAATATCAACAGCAGCAGAAAATGGTATAACGGAAGTAGGATTAGTTATGAATAGGAAGGTAGGATAGAGAGTGTGTTACTGTGACCAGTTCAGTGACAGAGTTGTTCCTGTCTGAATCGACAGCGGACCAACACCGACAACGATAGTTCAGGTATACATGCCGACGTCGCAAACTGAAGATGAAGAGACAGAGAAAGTGTATGAGGATATTGAAAGGATAATGCAGTATGTAAAGGGGGATGAAAATCTAATAGCCATGGGGGTCTGGAATGCAGTTGTAGGGGAAGGAGTAGAAGAAAAGGTTACAGGAGAATATGGGCTTGGGACAAGGAATGAAAAAGGAGAAAGACTAATTGAGTTCTGTAACAAATTTCAGCTAGTAATAGCGAAAACTCTGTTCAAGAATCACAAGAGGAGGAGATAAATTTGGACAAGGCCGCGTGATATGGAAAGATTTCATCTTGGTCAGACAGAGATTCCGAAATCAGATACGGGATTGTAAGGCGCACCCAGGAGCAGATATAGACTCAGATCACAAGATAGTAGTGACGAAGAGTAGGCTGAAGTTTAAGACATTACTCAGGAAGAATCAAAACGCAAAGAAGTGGGATACGGAAGTACTAAGGAATGACGAGTTACGGTTGAAGTACTCTAAGGCTATAGATACAACAATAAGGGATAGGTCAGTAGGCAGTACAGTTGAAGAGGAATGGACATCTTTAAAAAAGGGCCATCACAGAATTCGGGAAAGAAAACATAGATACAAAGAGGGTAACTGCAAAGAAACCGTGGGTAACAGAAGAAACACTTCAATTGATCGATGAAAGGAGAAAGCACAAAACTTTTCCAGGAAACTCAGAAATATAGAAATAAAAGTTACTGAGAAATGAAATAAATAGGAAGTGCAGGGAAGCTAAGACAAAATGGCCGCAGGAATACTGTGAAGACACCGAAAAAGAAATGATTGTCGGAAGGACAGACTAAAAATACAGGAAAGTCAAGGGTGATAACATTAAGAATGCCACGGGAATTCCACTGCTAAATGCAGAGGAGACAGCGGATAGGTGGAAACAATAGATTGAAAGCCTCTATGAGGAGGAAGACTTGTCTGATGTGATAGAGGAAGAAACAGGAGTCGATATAGAAGATAGAGGGGATCCAGTATTAGAATCAGAATTTAAAAGAGCTTTGGAGAATTTTAAGATCAAATAAGGCAGAAGGGATATATAAAATTCCATCAGAATTTCTAAAATCATTGGGGGGAGTGACAACAAAACGACTATTTACGTTGGTGTGTAGAATGTATGAGTCTGGCGTCATATATCATCTGATTTTCGGAAAAGCGTCATCCACACAATTCCGAAGATGGCAAGTGCTGACAATTGCGAGGATGCGCTAGATGACGATCAGTTTGGCTTTAGGAAAGGTAAAGACACGAAAGAGGCAATTCTGACGTTACGGTTAATAATGGAAGCAAGACTAAAGAAAACTCAAGACGCGTTCATAGGATCTGTCGACCTGGAAAAAGCGTTCGACAACTTAAAATGATGCAATATGTTCGAAATTCTGAAAAAAGTAGGGGTAAGCTATATGGGGAGACGGGTCATATAGAATATGTTCAACAGCCAAGAGGGAATAAAAGAGTGGACGACCAAGAACGAAGTGCTCGCATTAAAAAGAGTGTAAGACAAGGCTGTAGCCTTTCACCTCTACAGTTCAATCTGTACATAGAGGAAGCGATGACGGAAATAAAAGAAAGGTTCAGGAGTGGAATTAAAATTCAAAGTGAAAGTATATCTATAATACGATTCTCTGATGACATTGCTATCCTGAGTGAAAGTGAAGACGATACATGATCTGCTGAACAGAATGAACAGTCTAGTGAGTACAGAGTATGGGCTGAGAATAAATCGAAGAAAGGTAGTAGAAATGAGAACAGCGAGAAACTTGACATCAAGATTGCTGGCCACGAAGAAGATGAAGTAAAGGAATTCTACTACCTAGGCAGTAAAATAACCAATGACGGTCGGAGCAAGGAGGACATCAAAAGCAGACTAGCACTAGCAAAAAGGGCATTCCTGGCCAAGAGAAGTCTACCAATATCAAATATCTGCCTTAATTTGAGGAAGAAATTTCTGAGAATGTACGTCTGGAATGCAGCATGGTATGGTAGTGAAACACGGACTGTGGGAAAGCTGAAACAGCAGAGAATCAAACCATTTGAGATGTGGTGCTACAGGCGAATGTTGAAAATTAGGTGGACTGATAAGGTAAGGAATGAGGAGGTTCTGCACGGAGTTGGAGAGGAAAGTAATATGTGGAAAACACTGATAAGGAGGAGGGACAGGATGATAGGACATCTGTTAAGACAAGGGGGAATGACTTCCACGGTACTAGAGGGAGCAGCTGTAGAGGACAAAAACTGTAGAGGAAGACAGAGATTGGAATACATCCAGCAAATAATTGAGGTCGTAGGTTGCAAGTGCTACTCTGAGATGAGGAGGTTAGCACAGGAGAGGAATTCGTGGCGGTCCGCATCAGCGCAGTCAGAATACTGATGACTAAAAAGAAAAAAAAAAAAACAAAAAACCCACCGGAATTCTGGATCCTCAGTTCGGTGAGTCAAACGAACCCTACCATTCCTTCGAGTGAGCCCTGTGTCAGCATATGCATTAGGGAAGATAACACCTAAATACACTGAGTAACGAAGTTAAAGTATCAGTTTTTCGAATTACCGTAATTTTCTCCCATTCTGATGCTTAAGTTTGAAATTTGGCTCAAAGGTGCCTACAACTTTCCTCTGTAATGGTACAAAAGCGTGATGCCCTGCGGCGTCAGCCTCTGGGTCGGCGACGCGTCAAACAGCAAGGTGTCGACACATGCGGAGAAAAGGCCAAAGCTCAGAAGTTGGTATGAGGTGTATGGTGGGCTAATGATGTCACAGTGGCACCAGATTTCACCACAGTTCTGCCCAAAGCCACCGTGGAAGTGTCACGCCATGAGAAGTTCGTCACGGTCCCCTCACCCTTTCTTTTGATGTCTCTGCGATGCAAGTCAGGACCGCGACACTCAGCATTGAAATAACGCAGTTCTCGTATGGGTGGTCGAGGAAAACATTTCAGAAACAGCGCCTCTAGAAACGTCACGAAAAGGCCGCAGCGAGTGGCATAAAGGGCGTCAGTCAAACCATCCCTTTCCCTGGTGTGTTGATTCCAATACATTTCACAGTCGAAAACGGCAGATCACAGTGCGATAAACAGCAGGAAGATGTTCCTGACGACCTTCGACACTGATGGCGCCCTCGGACGTTTCCGTCTTTCTCTAAGGACACTGAGGTCGCAAGCTAACTAAACGTGGTCACACTCTCTTGAATGGAGTGCGACCGGAATTTTTACTGTACAGGATGGAACCACTAGGGACCGTTCAAAACCGTTCGATGAAATCTTAATGTAATCGGAAGAGGTAAGGGTACTTGCTTTTTCGACCCTTCTGCTTTCCACCCTCCTGTGGCTTGATCACGCGGGAATGCAATGAATACATGTGCGAGAATAAAACGGCGAAGGGTACCTCTAAGACTGTCCAGGTCGGCAGCATCCTCTGTGCCACCCACACATATATTTCATTTTATACATCTACAAAGTGTTACATCCAGGTATTTGTATATGACAGCTTCCAACTTTGATTCATTGATATTCTGTTCATAGGATTCTACGTTTTCTCAATTTGTGAAGTACGCAGTTTCACATTTCCAAATATTTAAAGTGTGTTGGGACCCTTGCTGTTCATACTATGTATTTTTTCGCAGATGATGCAGTTATATTTAAAGAAGTAGTATCTGAAAGAAACTGTACAAATATTCAGTCATATCTCCTTAAATTTAAAAGTGGTGCAAAGATTGGCACCTTGCTTTAAATGTTTGGAAATGTAAAACTATGCACTTCAAAAAATGAGAAAACGTAGTATCCTATGAATAGAATATCAACGACTCGAAGTTGGAAGCCATCAAATCATACGAATACTTGGATGTAAGACTTTGTAGATGTATAAAATGGAACACTGACATAGGATAAGTCGCAGGGAAAGCAGCTGGCAGATTTTGGTTTATTGTTAGAAAACTAGGAAAATGCAGTTATTCTACAAAGAAGATTGTTTATGCATCAGACATGTGAGCCATCCTAGAATACTGCTCAAGTATGTCGGATCCATACTAAATAGGACTTACGGCTGATGTTGAACGTGTCCAGAGAAGGGCAGCAAAATGATCAGTTTTTTTGACCTGTGGGAGAGTGTCTCTGGAATGCTGAAGAAAGTGAACAGGCAGACTCACGAGGAAGATGAAAAATATCCCAAGAAAACATACTTGCAAAATTTCAAAAACCGGCTTTAAATCATGATTCTAGGAATATACTACAACCCCATACGTATCGCTCCAGTAGGGATCGTGAGGACAACATTAGGTTAGATACGGCACGAACAGAGGCATTTAAACAGCCATTCTTCCCGCGCTCCGTACGTGAATGGAACGAGAGAAAGCCCTAATAACTGGTACAATGGGACATTCCCTCTGCTACGCACTTCACAGTGGTTTTCAGAATGTAAATCTAAGTAGATGTGATTATTATCACTACGGATTTTATAAAAAATGTAGCACAGTTTTCCTCATGAGACTTAACAGCAAATTAATGAAACCTTTAAAAAAATTCAAGTAAATTGGAGTAAATCTATGCTTAGATTCTATAACCAACTTCTAACTTTGGCCTGGCACGTTTAAAAAATTTAGCATCACGCCTGGAACCCTGTGGAAACAGACCCTGATCAGGCTTGGTATCCTTTGGTAAAGAAACTCACAAATCCGCTATTGCATAGATATCAGGCGCAGCCGTATGACGATGGGGATGTTGGTTTTCTGACTTTAAAAGACACAAGGAGAGGGTGCGCCCGTGGTCTTGGGCTAGTGTCTTTGATGAGTAATCAATAACGTATTTAGTCCCCGGTTCGATACCCGCCACCGCTTAATCTTTGACTATTAATCAGCATTGGTGGCCGACGACTTCTGGCATAAGAAGTCACCCTCATTCTGCCAACGGACTTGTCAAAAGAGGACGGTGGAGTGGAAGAGGTACAGGGCGTTCTCTTGTCCATGGGGTGGGAAACTGTCCCTAAAGGCGGAAGAATCGGCAATGATCAATGGCATGAGGATGCAGAAGGCAATGGAACCACTGGATTAAAGACACATAACGTGTATCCATAGGACATGTGATCTGTAATTGAAAAAATGTCGTGATGATCTCTCCTTTGGCAAAAGATTCCGGAATAGTCCCCCCTTCGGATCTCCGGGAGGGGACTGCCAAGCAAAGGATAACGTTCTACTAGTCTAAGTGTGGAATGTCAGAGGCTTGAACATGATAGGGAAGCTAGAAATTCTGAAAAGGGGAATGGAAAGGCTCAATTAGATATACTGAGAATCAGTGAAGTGAAATGGAAAGAAGACAAGGATTTCTGGTCAGATGAGTATAGGGAAATATCAATACCAGCTGAAAATGGTATAGCAGAAGTAGGATTCGTTATGAATAGGAAGGTAAGCAGAGAGTGTGTTACTGTGAACAGTTCAGTGACACGGTTGTTCATATCAGAATCGACATCAAATCAACAGTGACAACGATAGTTCAGGTATACATGCCGACGTCACAAGCTGAAGATGAAGCGATAGAGAAAGTATATGAGGATACTAAACGGATAATAAAAAGGTGAAAATCTAATTCATCGGGGGACTGGAATGAAGTTGTAGGGGAAGAAGTAGAAGAAACGGTTATAGGAGAATATGGCCTTGGGACAATGAATGAGAGAACAGAAAGACTGAGATCTCTAATAAATTTCAGCTTGTAATAGCGAAAGTAGGAAGTACAAAAATATACAGGGAAATTCAGGAATACAGAAATACAAGTCGCTCAGGAATGAAGTAAATAGAAAGTGCAGGGAAGTTAAGACGAAATGACTGCAGGAAAAATGTGAAGAAAACAAAAAAGAAATGATTGCCGGAAGGGCTGATTCAGCATATAGGAAAGTGAATTCAGCCTTCGGTGAAATTAAAAGCAAGGTGGTAATATTAAGAGTGCAACGGGAATTCCACTGTTAAATGGAGAAGAGAGAAAGAGAGAGAGAGAGAGTATATGGGGGGAAAGAGGACACTGCAGACCTCTATGAGATTGAACACTTGTCTTATGTGATAGAAGAAGAAACGGGAGTAGATTTAGAAGAGATGGGGCATCCAATATTAGAATTCTAGAGAGCTTTTGAGGACTTAGGATCAAAGAAGGCAGAACGGATAGATAACATTCAAATACAATTTCTAAAATCACTAGGGAAGTGGCAACAAAACGACTACTGATATTGGTGTGTAGAATGCATGAGTCTGCCGACATACCATCCAGCTGACTTTCGGAAAAATATCATCCAAACAATTCCGAAGACTGTAAGAGCTGACAAGTGAGAGCATTATTGCACAATCAATTCGTGCATCCAAGTCGCTGTCAAGAATAACATACAGAAGAATGGGAAAGAAAACTGAGAATGCGTTTTAGGTGACGATGAGTTTGGATGTAGGAAATCGCCTGCTAGAGAAGCAATTCTGTCTTTGAGGCTGATAATGGAAGCAAGACTAAAGAAAAATCAAGACACGTTCACAGGATCTGTCGACCTGGAAAAAGCGTTCGATAGTGTAAAATGGTGCAAGATGTTCGAAATTCGAGAAAAATGGGGGGTAAGCTATAGCGAGAGAGGTGTAATATACAATATGTACAAGAGCCAAGAGGGAGTAACAAGAATGGAAAGCGTTCGGATTAAAAATAATGTAAGACAGGGATGCAGTCTTTCGCCCTTACAGTTCAGTCTATTTTTCGAAGAAGCCGTGATGGAAATAAAACTCAAGTTCAGGAATGGAATTAAAATTCAAGGTTAAAGAACATCAGTGATATGATTCGCTGATGACATTGCTGTCCTGAGTGAAAACGAAGAAGAATTACATGGTCTGCTGAGTGAAATGAAGAGTCTAATGAGTACAGAATATGGATTGAGGGTAAATTGGAAAAAGGAGAAAGTAATGAGAAGTAGCAGAAATGAGGACAGCAGGAAACTTACCATCAGAATTAGTGGTCGCGAAGTAGTGGAAGTTAGGGGATTCTACTACGTAAGCAGCAAAATACCCAATGACGGGCGGAGCAAGGAGGACACGAAAAGCAGACTAGCACTGGCAAAAAGAGCATTCCTGGCCAAGAGCCTTAATTTGAGGAAGAATTCACTGAGAGTGTATGTTTGCAACACAGCATTGTATGGCAGTGAAACAAGGACTGTGGGTAAACCGGAACAGAAGAGAATCGAAGCATTTGAGATGTGGTGCTATAGAAGAACGTTGAAAATTAGATTGACTGGTAAGGTAAGGAATGACGAAGTTCTCCGCAGAATAAGCGAGGAAAGGAACGTAATGGAATCATTGGCAAGAACAAGGGGTAGGATGATGGGACAGATGTTAAGAAGTGATGGAATAACCTCCATGGTACTGGAGGGAACTGTAGAGGGCAAAAACTGTAGAGGAAGACAGAGATTGGAGTATAGCCAGCTAATAATTGAGGACGTAGATAGCAAATTCTACTCCAAGATGAAGAGGTTGGCACAGGAAAGGAATTCGTGGCGGGCGATGATTCAAAAAGAAAAAAAAATAGCAGTGGTTTAGCCACCATGGGCCATAGCAAAACATTTATACGTTTCATGAGTTCGCTTTTGTTCCGTAGAAACTGCGAACTATGCGCTCACGATATTGCCTTACTTTAAACCAGAATGAAACTATTAGATTAATAGCATTGCAGATCTTCGAAATTTACACAAAGCTGGTGAAATGTAGCAGTTAACATCGCAGCAGTTTATTAGCTCTTTGGGATCAAGGAGTGGTCATCAAGGATTGGTCATTAAGGAATAGTTATCGGGGAGTGGTCATCAAGGAGCGGTCATCAAGAGGTGATCATCAAGAGTTGGTGATCACGAGGTGGTCATCAAGAGGTGGTGATCAAGAGGTGGTCATCAAGAGGTGGTCATCAAGAGGTGGACATCAAGAGGTGGTCATCAAGAGGTGGTCATCAAGAGGTGGTCATCAAGAGGTGGTCATCAAGAGGTGGTCATCAAAAATGGCTCTGAGCACTATGGGACTTAACTTCTGAGGTCATCAGTCCCCTAGAACTTAGAACTACTTAAACCTAACTAACCTAAGGCCATAACACACATCCATGCCCGAGGCAGGATTCGAACCTGCGACTCTAGCAGTCGCGTGGTTCCAGACTGAAGCGCCTACAACCGCTCGGCCACTCCGGCCGGCGGTGGTCATCAAGAGGTGGTCATCAAGAGTTGGTCATCAAGAGTTGGTCATCAAGAGGTGGTCAGCAAGAGGTGGTCAGCACGAGGTGGTCATCAAGGAGTGGTCATCAAGGCGGTGGTCATCAAGAGGTGGTCATCAAGAGTTGGTCATCAAGAGGTGGTCAGCAAGAGGTGATCATCAAGGAGTGGTCATCAAGGCGGTGGTCATCAAGAGGTGGTCATCAAGAGGTGGTCATCAAGGAGTGGTCATCAAGAGGTGGTCATCAAGAGGTGGTCATCAAGAGGTGGTCATCAAGAGGTGGTCATCAAGAGGTGGTCATCAAGAGGTGGCCAGCAAGAGGCGGTCATCAAGGAGTGGTCATCAAGGAGTGGTCATCAATGAGTTAGCTGGATAAGGCATACTTAAGAAAACGTTACTTAGTCTCTTCCGTGACGAAACTGAGGCAATTATTCAGGTAGAGGCGGTGTTAGCGCTACAGTATTAGCGTCATGTCTGCTTGGGATGACTGTTTGTCTGGTGTTCTTACTATTATGTTATCATGTTGTGCGACACAGTCTTCGTCTCCTTAACCTGCGAGGCGGCGCTGTGGGACTTAGGTGGCTACAACTACAGCAACCTAGGCGGTGGTGTGATGCGTGACATGTACGAGATGGATGAACGGTGGACCGCTACACAACAAGGAGACTACCCACAAAGCCGCACTGTTAGCGTGTTGGTGTTACATCAGGGGACGAACCCGTGATGGTCCACTGCGTCTGCTATGCGGGATCTGCAAACTGAGATCCAATGAGCTGGTGTTGCTTGCTGTAGGAATGTGCCAGAATGTTTCATCTATGCAGAAAGGTACACAGGTATACTGCAGGTACACACGTTGCCTCTTGTTATTGGCCGTGCTGGTTGTTCTGCTCTGCTCTCACCGGCGACAAATTGGTTTAGTGATAGAACACATTACTGTTGCATTCTTAATCTGATCGAAAGGATTTTACAGCGTGTCTTTGTATTGTCTCTTATCTTATTCTGTAACATTTCTTTTATTTTCGTTGCTGTTGTTTTTCCCGAAAACAAAGTAATGTGTCTTCCTTTATTAAAGTTTTTTTTGTGTCACATATTCCTTAAGGAGGTAGTATTGATCAATACTAGAACAAAAGTTGCTATAATTATATGTGCAGAGCCCTGTTGCGATATGGCCCGTTTAAACTGCGACGAGCGATGTGTAGTACTTACATATGAGATATGGCTCACAAGAGACGGCGTAGTCAATTACCATACTAGAGCGTATGGGAAGATGCGGAACCTCGAGCAGTCATGGAGATGAGACATCAGGAACTCTTAAGTAAGAAGTGGTTCAAATGGCTCTGAGCACTATGGGACTTAACATCGATGGTCATCAGTCCCCTAGAAGTTAGAACTACTTAAACCTAACTAACCTAAGGACAGCACACAACAGCCAGTCATCTCAAGGCAGAGAAAATCCCTGACCCCGCCGGGAATCCAACCCGGGAACCCGTGCGCGGGAAGCGAGAACGCTACCGCACGATAAGTAAGAAGGGTTGAGTAGGATTTGTCAGTAACAGACTCATAAGGCCATACACTTTACCAAACAGATTATCAGTTTGCTTTGGATCATCGATTTCCGCTCGATGAATTAACAGCGCTATTGGAGGACGTTACACTTACAGACAGACAACGACAGTAGTTTATGCTCAGCAGAGCACCATCTCCTTTTTACGGAGTAATGCGGCAGTACCTCACCGCAACGTTTCATAGGCGGTGGTTTGGTCGAAGAGATGCAGTGGTAGGGCGTTCCCGTTCACTGGACCCGCATCAGTTGCATTTTGGCTATATGGGGACATTTCGGGGCATTGTTGAATGCACAACCCGTCGAAAATGTGCAGATGTTACAGGAATGCGTGACGAATGCATGTGACTCAATCAGAACAGAGCGAAGTGTAATTGAAGGAGTGTGTGATTCATTGTGTAGAATGGCTGGAGCATGTGAAAGGATGATTGCTAACCACAGATAACACTGCGTATAGTGTATGCTTCTGCGTAACAGACACGTGGGACTGAGAGGACAGATTGGCCCATATCTCAGCAGATATTGGTCCACTGGCATACGACCGTGGGAACTTCGCTTCTAGTTTGGCAAAAAATACCTCTTGCAGGAATATGTCACTTTTTTCTAAACACCCTATATAAATATAGATTGGTTTTAATTACTTCTTTCAATTAGAAATGAAGCTGACTTTTCTTCAACTGAAAGCTGTACTCTGCGCTGCACCGTTAATGCTGTTACCCATTGTTCTAGTAAACGCAGCTTGCTTGTGTTAATTATAAGTATTAGTAAACGACCGTCGACCCACCCCCATACGTTGCACTACACAGTGAGACCGTTGGTATACCAATACACTGTGTGTACTAAACGGAAATATGAGGACGGCCAGGTGACGCAGCAAATAGACACTTGTGATATTTCTGTCGTAATACCCTGTCGATTTTTACACACTGACAAGCAAATGGTCCAATCCGACATGTCGAAACCTACACAGAATTTTTGTACGCTGAAAGAATACGCCGAAAGAAATGCAATGTTAAATTTTAATTGCTAAGGCGCGCTGCCAGTACTTAAAAAATATGTTAAAGTTGCTCATTATAACAGCGGTTTGTATAGCCCTTCCTGCCTTGCACCGAATCGGCGAATAAGCAGAGGCAGCCATAAAAAAAGAAAGTAGCACTAAGTTCAAAGAACACACACTCGTATTTTAAGTAATTAACCACACCAAAAATGTCTCAGATCATAAATTTTTTTAATAACTTGCTGTTCATATCGACGCTAAACTGTTGCAGAGTTAATTGTTACACAAGTGACTAGCAGAGGAAAGAAAATCAAGATAGTGTATGATGTAACGTTACAGACGACATCCGTCAATCGGGACTTCCATTTGTTGTCATTAAATATTTTATAACCGTTCTTGTAGCACAGTTCTAATGATAATTTCTTAATAACGTACATTTTGCTAGCAATGAAACAGTTCTTCGTTTATTCCCTGTGGTTGTCGCAAAAAGAGAAGCGTCTATTGGATGACGAAAAGAAACATTTTCCTTGCACCAGCCACAGCTGATGAAAGAGAAATTAATGCATTCAAGAACTTCACAGTAATTACTGTTTTTATTTGGACGGAACTGGAATGGAGCAGGAAGTGATCATGTACATTGTTCTGCATATTGTGCTACAGATCAAGCATACTTGATCACATTCATAAAATGTAGTGATGCAAACTGACAATGCAGAAATGACTGATGTTTAACAATACTGTTCCGCTGATAGATTTGAAATGACAAAGAGGTAACTGAAATTATATTGCCAGAAAATTTTCTGAAGAACGCTTTAGACTTTCGAAAAATTTTCTTATCGAGAGGCTGAATCGAAGTATTAGTTCCAGAAGGAATCCGAATTACACTCCTGGAAATTGAAATAAGAACACCTTGAATTCATTGTCCCAGGAAGGGGAAACTTTATTGACACATTCCTGGGGTCAGATACATCACATGATCACACTGACAGAACCACAGGCACATAGACACAGGCAACAGAGCATGCACAATGTCGGCACTAGTACAGTGTATATCCACCTTTCGCAGCAATGCAGGCTGCTATTCTCCCATGGAGACGATCGTAGAGATGCTGGATGTAGTCCTGTGGAACGGCTTGCCATGCCATTTCCACCTGGCACCTCAGTTGGACCAGCGTTCGTGCTGGACGTGCAGACCGCGTGAGACGACGCTTCATCCAGTCCCAAACATGCTCAATGGGGGACAGATCCGGAGATCTTGCTGGCCAGGGTAGTTGACTTACACCTTCTAGAACACGTTGGGTGGCACGGGATACATGCGGACGTGCATTGTCCTGTTGGAACAGCAAGTTCCCTTGCCGGTCTAGGAATGGTAAAACGATGGGTTCGATGACGGTTTGGATGTACCGTGCACTATTCAGTGTCCCCTCGACGATCACCAGTGGTGTACGGCCAGTGTAGGAGATCGCTCCCCACACCATGATGCCGGGTGTTGGCCCTGTGTGCCTCGGTCGTATGCAGTCCTGATTGTGGCGCTCACCTGCACGGCGCCAAACACGCATACGACCATCATTGGCACCAAGGCAGAAGCGACTCTCATCGCTGAAGACGACACGTCTCCATTCGTCCCTCCATTCACGCCTGTCGCGACACCACTGGAGGCGGGCTGCACGATGTTGGGGCGTGAGCGGAAGACGGCCTAACGGTGTAGCCCAGCTTCATGGAGACGGTTGCGAATGGTCCTCGCCGATACCCCAGGAGCAACAGTGTCCCTAATTTGCTGGGAAGTGGCGGTGCGGTCCCCTACGGCACTGCGTAGGATCCTACGGTCTTGGCGTGCATCCGTGCGTCGCTGCGGTCCGGTCCCAGGTCGACGGGCACGTGGACCTTCCGCCGACCACTGGCGACAACATCGATGTACTGTGGAGACCTCACGCCCCACGTGTTGAGCAATTCGGCGGTACGTCCACCCGGCCTCCCGCATGCCCACTATACGCCCTCGCTCAAAGTCCGTCAACTGCACATACGGTTCACGTCCACGCTGTCGCGGCATGCTACCAGTGTTAAAGACTGCGATGGAGCTCCGTATGCCACGGCAAACTGGCTGACACTGACGGGGGCGGTGCACAAATGCTGCGCAGCTAGCGCCATTCGACGGCCAACACCGCGGTTCCTGGTGTGTCCGCTGTGCCGTGCGTGTGATCATTGCTTGTACAGCCCTCTCGCAGTGTCCGGAGCAAGTATGGTGGGTCTGACACACCGGTGTCAATGTGTTCTTTTTTCCATTTCCAGGAGTGTATATTAACAGTCTTCTCGTCGTTCACCTAAAGATAGAGGTGTCACTATGTCCACACCAAGGGTCCAAGAATAATAATGAATTATTTTCTCCAAAAGATAAGAAGGCAATTCGGATTCAACACTGAAAATTCTGTTTTTCCATTTTTCCATGTCGATTACAAGATTTTTGCAAAGTAAACAGTCATTTTTTAAAAAATTGTCGTGCTAACTGGTCTTGATGTCCCTGAAGACAGATATAAAGCTGCGGGAATAGTAACCCACTGATAATTTTCGCTGGAATTGTTGTATACGAAAGTATCACAGCGTTTAGTGATTGCAGAAGCGACTTATTTTTTTGCTCAAAATGATAAATTGGGGTTTTCACGAAACCTCGCTGAGTGACTTCACGCGCAGCATTTTAGGGGGTAACAAGAAGTTTCATTTTCACGTCAGCCACGAATTTCTCCATGGTATTACCTATTCACGACAGCTCCCCTACACGTTACTTTAAGTCGTAATTTTGCGACTTCCTTTTCCGTATAATTCCCTGAGTCTGTTTAACCAGGTCGATGGAGCTCGTGAATCAGTAATGTTCATCTCATATGCAGTTCAGAGCAGCCACTCTCGTAGATCATCTTCGGTAATGTTACATTGACTCTCCAGAGCAGCTCTAGATCTTTCAAATAATTTTTCTTTTACACTTTTCTGAGCTTCATTTTGGCTCATATAATGTACTTTGTGTAAATCTTTGCTTCGTTTAAACAATTCATGTTCAAATTTTACGTTACGAAACTAGCTTTGCACACTGCTTAAGTATAAGCGTTTCCTTCTGTCCTTCGTGTAACTAAAACATTTATAGCCTTTTCTTTCTCATTGACAGCTATTACTCTAGATGATTTCTTAGGACTTGGTAAGTACTCAATTTTTGTTCTAAACTTTAATTAGTACAACAATCATCATTCAAATTACAATTAACGGAACAGTCAGATTCAATTCCTGTTCCCTTTTAATTTTTCCACAGTTGCTAACGAAATGTCGACTTCATTCGAGTGAATGTCCAAGAAATTAACTAACAAATAACAGATCATATGCAGACGTTCAGAGGAAGCAGGTGATTTGGATTGCATACCACGTTCTTCATATTTCATCTTTTCAAGGCTGAAAACATTAACTGTATTTCAAATTACTGAGAAACTATAGAACTCTCGCAAAGGCAGATGCTATTAGCCAGCATCTCCATTGTTAACTTTTAGCGAAACGCAAAGGCAACTCTTAATTAGTGTGGATATTAAACGAGTTGCAAATTCGAATCAATAGGAACTATGAACGATTGTGTCAGAGAAACTATCAACGGAACTGAAGTTCGCTTTGCAAATTACGATCGCGTCGTGCCGTGTTCTCTATTTACCGACGTGCCGTCAATCGAAGGTATGCACCCGCCGTCTTGCGCACGTGTCATTTGCTACAGCTACGGCAGGGGTATGTACACTACTGGCCATTAAAATTGTTACACCACGAAAATGACGTTCTACAGACGCGAAATTTAACCGACGGGAAGAAGATGCTGTGTTATGAAAATGATTACCTTTTCAGAGCATTCACACAAAGTTGGCGCCGGTGACGACACCTACAATGTGCTGACAAGAGGAAAGTTTCCAACCCATTTCTCATACACAAACAGCAGTTGACCGGCGTTGCTTGGTGAAACGTTGTTGTGATGCCTCATGTAAGGAGGAGAAATGCGTACCATCACGTTTCCGACTTTGATAAAAGTCGGATTGTGGCCTATCGCGATTGCGGTTTATAGTATTGCAACATTGCTGCTCGCGTTGGTCAAGATCCAATGACTGTTAGCGAATATGGAATCGGTGGGTTCAGGAATGCCGTGCTGGATCCCAACGGTCTCGTATCACTATCAGTCGAGATAACAGTCATCTTATTCGCAGGACTGTAACGGATCGTGCAGCCACGTCTCGGTCCTTGAGTCAACAGATGGGGACGTTTGCAAGACAACAACTATCTGCACGAACAGTTCGACGACGTTTGCAGCAGCATGGACTATCAGCTCGGAGACCATGGCTGCGGTTACCCTTGACGCTGCATCACATACAGGAGCGCCTGTGATGGTGTGCTCAACGACGAACCAGGGTGCACGAATGGCAAAACGTCCTTTTTTCGGATGAATCCAGGTTCTGTGTAGAGCATCATGATGGTCGCATCCATGTTTGGCGACATCGTGGTGAACGCACATTGGAAGCGTGTATTCGTCATCGCCATACTGGTGTATCACCCGGCGTGAAGGTATGGGGTGCCATTGTTTATACGTCTGGTCACCTCTTGTTCACATTGACGGCACTTTGAACAATGGACGTTACATTTCAGATGTGTTACGACCCGTGGCTCTACCCTTCATTCGATCCCTGCGAAACCCTATATTTCAGCAGGATAAAGCACGATCGTATGTTGCAGGTCCTGTACGGGTCTTTCTGTTGAAAACGTCTGGTCAATGGTGGCCAAGCAACTGGCTCGTCACAATACGCCAGTCACTACTCTTGATGAACTGTGGTATCGTGTTGAAGTTGCATGGGCGGCTGTATCTGTACACGCCATCCAAGCTCTGTTTGACTCAATGCCCAGACGTATCAAGGTCGTTATTACGGCCAGAGATGGTTGTTCTCAGGATCTATGCACCCAAATTGAGTAAAAATGTAATCACATGTCAGTTCTAGTATAATATATTTGTCCAATGAATACCCGTTTATCATCTGCATTTCTTCTTGGTGTAGCAATTTTAATGGCCAGTAGTGTATTTCTCCAGCCACCTGGCGAGGTACGAATTTGGCAAATTTCAATATTTTTTAAAGAATACTTGAATATGTCTTTGCATCTAAAGTTTGACATTGTATTTCTTTAGATGAATTCTTCCCGTACAAAAAATTTCAGGGCAAGTTGTGACATGTAAGACTGGGCAGTTGCGCTGTGAGAAGAAGGAACCGACAGTACAGAAAAAACACAACAGCTCGAAAGCTCATGCACTTTACTGTACGTAAGCGTTTTAATGTACACAAGACACAAACAGTGAAGAGTGTGCTTACATCTGACGACCAGTGAGGATTCAGAAGCATTCGTTTAGTGAATATAATCTCTTAAGAACAAGGGGGCTTTAGACGAAATTTCGACGCACGCAGGGAGACTCCTTAAGACGCCAAGAAACCTTCAGTGAATTTTAAAGCGTTGACACGTAATCACTGTTTGAAAGTTATGGACCGGCCGGCCGGCCTGATGCCGGCATAAAAGAAAAGCTGCCAGGAAGCGCCCGCCACCTCGCGGGAGAATAATTTATTCAGGCCGCTAACAAATTTATCTTCCTTCTTCGAAGGCGAATCACGGCGCGAGGCCCAGGAATCAGTCCCGCCTCCGCGCCGTAAAACTCGGTAATCTCCTTACCAAGTTCTAATTGAGCCAGCATTTTAAACATTTTATTACATCTGCGGGGCCTTCCTTGGAAGCGAATTCTTGCTATGAGCTCTTGGCAGTTAAGAAATACTTTTCTCTCCCTCGAAGGTGCACCATTTCATTCTGTGAAAAAGAGGTTTCGTTATATTACGTTCCCTGTCGGCGACAATTCATCACTGAATAGTATTTAACACAGCGGAAAGGAATGCGGAAGTGGAATTTCTTTTTAACTACGCCACGCCTCAGACGTTCAGGTAAATCCATGATTTGTGTCAAAAAACGGTATTTGTGGTTAGGTTGTATCATAAATATTCTACTAAGCAAGCATTCTGTTAATTTACAGTAACGCAAAAATTGTAAAGCAAGTAGTTCTTCTAATCACTGAAATGTTCCACATTTAATTCAATGCTTGCTTTTATTCCGAAATTTCCTGTTATTGATGCTTTGCTCCTGTATCCGCATGTAGACTAGTGTGGAAAAGGTAAGGATGAAAGTAACTTTCGCATGATATGTGACATTTCCAAGGAAGATAGCCCCATGAAACTTGAACCATACGTAGAAAAAGCTACTTTAGTTTAGTACAGAATGTTCGGCAGAGTTCTTGGGTGCAGTACGAGTTCTCATATCTCACCGTATGAGTGTATGAGGTGTGTGGGAAAAGTAATGAGACCGATTATTTTTCATTTTTATCAAACAACTGTATCATCCAGTTCAAAGTAGTTCTCTTCGCCAGCCAAATAACGGTGGAGTCGTTGTTGCCAGTATTGGTAGCAGTGCTGAACGGCTTCAACTGGTAGGGCCTTTAAAATGTCAGTCACACTCCTCTGAATGTTCTCCAGACTCGCAAAATGACGCACAATTAAGGATTTTTCAATTTTGGGAAAGGGAAGAAGCCACAAGGACTCAGTTCAGGCAAATAGGAGAGGGGTGGTGGTGGGGGGGGGCGGGGGGGGGGGGGGGAGGGACTGTGGAACAACAGGAATGCCTTTTGAGGACAAAAATTCCGTGATGGAAGTGGCCATGTAACAAGGAGCGTTCTCATGATGCAGCGTCCATTTGTTTCCCACGTCAGATTGTAATGCATACGCCGGCCGATGTGGCCAAGCGGTTCTGGGCGCTTCAGTCCGGAACCGCGCGACCGCGACGGTGGCAGGTTCGAATCCTGCCTCGGGCATGGATGTATGTGATGTCCTTAGGTTAGTTAGGTTTAAGTAGTTCTAAGTTCTAGGGACTGATGACCTCAGATGTTAAGTCCCATAGTGCTCAGAGCCATTTGAACCATTTTTTTAATAATGCATAAGTGCATTCACTTCACGTGTTTATGCTAATTATTACGCACATTTATGAACCTTTGCGAGATCTAAACGCTCGGGAATGCTATGTAGCAGCCAGGATACATGTCCATCTGACAATTATGCGTCAGCAAAGAGCATTAACGATAACATCATAAGAGGCAGTGTTGAACAACCTTAGTAGGAACAAGATCCGACTATTCGGGAGCAGGATCTTACAATCTGAGAAAGTGTTCCGAGACAAACTTCCGTCACCCTGTCCGCAAACGTGACGTCAGGTCCGCCTGGGAACAGTGATCTGAAAGCCCATTGGCTGAGAGTTTTGCTATCTATATGCGAAGGAGACGAGTGGAGCATCCCTATTGGCTGAGGGAGAAAGGTGGGGTATCTCTTGTGCGTCGGGAAGACGGCGCGAAGCTAGTAGCAAGGCGCCACTCAAGACGCGCGGTCGAGTAACCGGAGGCGACTCCAAAAGGACGGTCGCGAGTAGACAGTGGCAGTAGCAGAGTGCACCACTGACCACAAATATAGAAGTGATAAACAAGATATAAAGTTAAAGTGAACGGTATTAATTATCAGTGAACACCACGTGTCGTGGGCAGTATCTATAACGAGTATTGAAAGTGATAATGGTTTTGTAAAGTGTTGAGTGTAACGACGCAGCCAAGAGCTGCCATATTGGAAAGTCTGTGACGCGTGTTTTAAAGTCTTCGTAATTAAAAAGATTATATTACAAAATGCAGTTAACCTTTAACAACTGCCATCCCGACACACGCCATTTTAGCAGGAGCACAAACCTATATTGAACCTGGCGCCTGAGCGCTACTATTGCGACGAGGGACAACCGAAGCAGCAAGATACTAGGTTAGTAATAAAGAAACCAGAGAAGGAAGGCAGAGTCGCTTCCTTCTCGCTACAATGCCACACGTAAGAAGGAGCGCATCGTATGGTCTCACTCGATTCACTCTTTTCCTGAGTCTTTCAAGGACACCCTTGTAAAACACTTGCTTGTCAGTTTGTCCTCACCTCACAAGAGCACTCACACGTTCGGCGGTTGTGAAGTTCTCCCTGAGCGAGGTTCACCTTTGACATGTTCTCGGCCTTCCCGAAATAATTCGTGCGAGCGTGAAAGTAGTGCTCTTGAAAAGGAATGTTCCGTGCAGGCCTGTTTTAACATTTCACAGGTCATACTTGCCGATTACCTAAGTTTAACACAAAACGTGATGGTATAATGTTGGTCTACATTCCGTTGTTGCCTTTTCGTAACACACAACAAAAATACAACTTCACTGGTGGCTCTTACAAAATCACGTGATGCCTGTATAGAGCTGAAACTCTGACTTTTGTGTTAGCAAAGAGCCAACACCGTGTTACGAGTGAAGGCTGAAATGCACGCGTTTTAGTTCACGCAGGCTGGCGTGAGGAGGGAAGAACTATACTGACGTGAGGTCTGGAACATACAAAGCAATGAGAATTCAGAAAGCGGACGTAATTAGTTTGATACTTAACTTTAATCCATTAATGATGAACGTCGCTCTTGACGGTACATGATTCACAATATTATCGGTTCAGAATACATTCTGGAAGATAGTACTTATAGTAACTGAATATGGCGCCTTTCTAGGTCGTAGCAAATGACGTAGCTGAAGGCTATGCTAAACTGTCGTCTCTGCAAATGAGAGCGTATGTAGACAGTGAACCATCGCTAGCAAAGTTGGCTGTACAACTGGGGCGAGTGCTAGGAGTCTCTCTAGACTAGGCCTGCCATGTGGCGGCGCTCGGTCTGCAATCACTGATAGTGGCGACGCGCGGGTCCGACGTATACTAACGGACCGCGGCCGATTTAAAGGCTACCTTCTAGGAAGTGTGGTGTCTGGCGGTGACACCACACTGACTGAGCCTATGGAAGGGATAAACACACCGGCTTACGCAAGTAGAACAACACAGCGTTGCCAGATGGTTCGCAGTGTTGTCAGTGTCATTACTTTTCTCACACTCTTCGTACATCCAGCATAATCGAACATCATCGCTTTGGTGATCCAGGTATTATGGTGTGGAGAGGCATAATGTTGCATGGGCGGACTGTCCTCTAAATCTCTGAACACGATACACTTAAAAGTTATTGAAACACTGTACTCCTCCCCACTGTGCGTCTTTTCTGTGGCGCATACGGTCCTAACTTCTTTTTTGTGGATAGCAGTGAGCGACAGCATCGCACAGCCCAAGGGGAGGAGGTCTTTGAACGAGACGATGTAGGGTGAATGAAATGGCCCGTCCGTTCCCCCAACTTAAATGCCACCGAGAACGTGGGGGATACGCTGGGGAGACGTACTGCCGTATGTCCACATGCACCAACGGCCATTCACCACTGTCAGCCACGCTGTTTGGGGAAGGTAACGCCGTGCCACTACTACCTTGTGGCTAGTACGCAAGCAGGTAGCAGAGCACACATTTCCGCCTCCGTAGTCACATATCTTATTAAGAACAATACCCAGCCGTTTGATTTCCACAGTGGATAACCAACAACCGCAGTGATTTCACTGTATCGTCTTTGAGTAAAGGAGTCATTTCTGTTCGTTTCACTGCGCATTTTTTTCAGTTGCGTTCTGTACTGTACTGTACTGTAACAGTTCTTTCTATGTACACTACTGGCCATTAAAATAGCTACACCACGAATATGACGTGCTACGGACGCGAAATTTAACCGACGGGAAGAAGATGCTCTGATATGCAAATGATTAGCTTTTCAGAGCATTCACACAAGGTTGGCGCCTGTGGCGACACGAACAACGTGCTGACATGAGGAAAGTTTCCAACAGATTTCTCATACACAAACAGCAGTTGTCCGGCGTTTCCTGGTCAAACATTGTTGTGATGCTCCTCGTGTAAGGAGGAGAAATGCGTACCATCACGTTTCCGACTTTGATAAAGGTCGGATTGTAGCTTATCGCGATTGCGGTTTATCGTATCGCGACATTGCTGCGTTGGTCGACATCCAATGACTGTTAGCAGAATATGGTATCGGTGGATGCAGGTGCGTAATACGCCGTGCTGGTTCCCAACGGCCTCGTATCACCCTAGCAGTCGAGATGACAGGCATCTTCTCCGCATGGCTGTAACGGATCGTGCAGCCACGTCTCGATCCCTGGGTCAACAGATGGGGTCGTATGCAAGACAACAACCATTTGCGCGAACAGGTCGACGACGTTTGCAGCAGCATGGACTATCAGCTCGGAGACCATGGCTGCGGTTACCCTTGACGCTGCATGACAGAGAGGAGTGCCTGCGATGGTGTACTCAACGACGAACCTGGGTGCACGAATGGCAAAACGTCGTTTTTCCGGATGAATCCAGGTTCTGTTTACAGCATCACGAAAAGTCGCATCCGTGTTTGGCGATATCGCGGTGAACGCACATTGGAAGCGTGTATTCGTCATCGCCATACTGGCGTATCACTCGGCGTGATGGTATGGGGTGCCATTGGTTACACGTCTCGGTCACCTCTTGTTCGCATTGACGGTACTTTGAACAGTGGACGCTACATTTCAGATGTGTTACGACCCGTGGCTCTACCCTTCATTCGATCCCTGCGAAACCCTAAATTTCAGCAGGATAATGCACGACCGCATGTTGCAGGTCCTATACGGGCCTTCCTGGATACAGAAAATGTTGGACTGCTGCCCTGGTCAGCACATTCTCCATATCTCTTACCAATTGAAAACGTCTGGTCAATGGTGGCCGAGCAACTGGCTCGTAACAATACGCCAGTCACTACTCTTGATGAATTGTGGTATCGTGATGAAGCTGCATAGGCAGCTGTAGCTGTACACGCCATCCAAGCTCTGTTTGACTCAATGCCCTGGCGTATCAAGGCCGTTATTACGGCCAGAGGTGGTTGTTCTGGGTACTGATTTCTTAGGATCTATGCACCCAAATTGCGTGAAAATTTAATCACATGTCAGTTGTAATATAATATATTTGTCCAATGATTACCCGTTTATCATCTGCATTTCTTCTTGGTGTAGCAATTTTAACGGCCAGTAGTGTATGTTCCAAGTTTCATAGAGCTATATTATACAGAGTGTTTCAAAAATGACCGGTATATTTGAAACGGCAATAAAAACTAAACGAGCAGCGATAGAAATACACCGTTTGTTGCAATATGCTTGGGACAACAGTACATTTTCAGGCAGACAAACTTTCGAAATTACAGTAGTTACAATTTTCAACAACAGATGGCGCTGCAAGTGATGTGAAAGATATAGAAGACAACGCAGTCTGTGGGTGCGCCATTCTGTACGTCGTCTTTCTGCTGTAAGCGTGTGCTGTTCACAACGTGCAAGTGTGCTGTAGACAACATGGTTTATTCCTTAGAACAGAGGATTTTTCTGGTGTTGGAATTCCACCGCCTAGAACACAGTGTTGTTGCAACAAGACGAAGTTTTCAACGGAGGTTTAATGTAACCAAAGGACCGAAAAGCGATACAATACAGGATCTGTTTGAAAAATTTCAACGGACTGGGAACGTGACGGATGAACGTGCTGGAAAGGTAGGGCGACCGCGTACGGCAACCACAGAGGGCAACGCGCAGCTAGTGCAGCAGGTGATCCAACAGCGGCCTCGAGTTTCCGTTCGCCGTGTTGCAGCTGCGGTCCAAATGACGCCAACGTCCACGTATCGTCTCATGCGCCAGAGTTTACACCTCTATCCATACAAAATTCAAACGCTGCAACCCCTCAGCGCCGCTACCATTGCTGCACGAGAGACATTCGCTAACGATATAGTGCACAGAACTGGCGCATATGGGGAAACGAAAAGCCCCATGTTGCAGTCCCATCGTCCCTGCATCCTCAAAAAGTACTGGTCTGGGCCGCCATTTCTTCCAAAGGAATCATTGGCCCATTTTTCAGATCCGAAACGATTACTGCATCACGCTATCTGGACATTCTTCGTGAATTAGTGGCGGTACAAACTGCCTTAGACGACACTGCGAACACCTCGTGGTTTATGCAAGATGGTGCCCGGCCACATCGCACGGCCGACGTCTTTAATTTCCTGAATGAATATTTCGATGATCGTGTGATTGGTTTGGGCTACATACAGGAGGCAGCGTGGATTGGCCTCCCTATTCGCCAGACATGAACCCCTGTGACTTCTTTCTGTGGGGACACTTGAAAGACCAGGTGTACCGCCAGAATCCAGGAACAATTGAACAGCTGAAGCAGTACATCTCATCTGCATGTGAAGCCATTCCGCCAGACACGTTGTCAAAGGTTTCGGGTAATTTCATTCAGAGACTACGCCATATTATTGCTACGCATGGTGGATATGTGGAAAATATCGTACTATAGAGTTTCCCAGACCGCAGCGCCATCTGTTGTTGAAAATTGTAACTACTGTGATTTCGAAAGTTTGTCTGCCTGAAAATGTACTGTTGTCCCAAGCATATTGCAACAAACGGTGTATTTCTATCGCTGTTCGTTTAGTTTTTATTGCCGTTTCAAATATACCGGTCATTTTTGAAACACCCTGTATGACGAAGATACATCATGCGAAAGTTACTTTAGTCCTTAATTTTTGCACACCACTATATTTAGAATGATCATTTCCTTAATTTGAGGTAGAAAAAAGAATGGGATGATCCTTAACATTGGCTGCTGTCGTTAAACACACAAGCAAAGTAGTACAAATCTGAACGTTTGTGCTTGCTCCACAAGAACGAATTGAGTTGCTTCAGTATGCTAGGCAGATGCTTTTTACCGAAGCAGCAGATAATATAACGCATCATTTTCCAAATTTGGTATTATTGTCTTAAACGTTATCTACTCCTAACGTCTCAATGGTATTGACTACCTCCGAGAGTTTCGTGTTTCAGTGTCTTCTACCAAACGTGATTAGTCACTGGGTCTAATCAGCATTTTAGAGATGGCATGCATTGATGACAAGTCGCGGCTTCGGCCTATTGCGCCATTCTCAAGTGACAGCGCACTATGAAGTGCGTTAACACATGATCGTTCCTTTGTCGAGCATTCGGTGCTCGTGTCAGCCATGTTTACATATTCAACATCTATGTGAACACCGCACAAGCCATCCTACGATAAGTGGCAGAGGGTGTCCTGTACCACTACTACTCATTTCCTATCCTGTTCAACTCGCAAATACAGCGAGGGAAAACCGACTGTCTACATGCCTCCGTATGAACCCTATTTTCTCGAATCTCATCTTCGAAGTCCTTATGCGAAATGTATGGTGGCGGCAGTAGAATCATACTGCAGTCTACTTCAAGTGTCGATTCTCTAAATTTCTTTCAGCAGTATTTATCAAAAAAAACTTCGCCTTCCCTCCAGGGATTTCCATTTAAATTCCCAAAGAATCTCCGTAACACTTCTGTGTTGTTCGAACCTACAAGTACCAGTAGCGAAGCTAACAGCCTGCCTTTGAATTGCTTCGATGTCTCCCTTTAATCTGACCTGGTAAGGATCCTAAACATTCAAACAGTACTCAAGAATAGGTCACACTAGCAACCTACGGTCTTCTTTACACATGGACCACACTTTATCAAAATTCTCCCATCAAACAGAAATCGACCATTCGCGTTTCCTATCACATTACTTGCATGCGCGTTTCATTTAATACCTCTATACAACGTTACTCCATATAGTTAAACGACGCCGCTATGTCAAACAGGAGACTGCTGATTCTGTATCCCAACATCAAGGGTTTGTTTTTTCCTAATCACCTGCATTAACTTTGAGTTCTATCTGCTGGGAAGTTCTGATTACAGTCACTGCCGACGCTTACGTTCTGAAAACTAAACGATGGCGCGGAGCTGGATCGAACGAATTGCTGCACTCAGAGAACATGGAATGAACCCGTTCACCGTTGTTTATGCTACTCTAGGCATCATGGACGAACACACGGATCTGAGTTTCGCAATATCCATGTTTGTGCAATCCTTGTTGACTTTTATAGAGGAGTTTCTCCTTCTCCATAACAGCCATAATTGAGAACACAAGATGTTCCATATTTTTACAGCAATACAACAGGTTAAGGTTCGCAATGGGTTTAGAGTAAGGTTTACTCTACCTGTCAACAGCGCACGTCGTTCTACATTCAGAGCAGACACCAACTAGAAATTTTGTTTAATCATCTTGTATCTTCCTACAACCACTCAACATCGACACCTTGCCGTGCAGCACAGCATCATCAGCAAACAGCGGCAGGTCTACGCATAGCCTATGCGCCCGATAATTTATGTATAGCGTATCACACTTCCATGCGGCACTCCTGACGATACCCCTGTCTGAGATGAACAGTTGCCGCCGATTACAATATACTGGCTTCTATTATTTAAGAAGTTTTCGAGCCACTCGTCTATCTAGGAGCCTATTCCATATGCTCGTACCTTACTTAACCGTCTGCAGCAGGGCACCGTGTCAAATGCTTTTCGGAAATCTAGAAATATAGGATCTGTTTGTTGTCTTACATCCATAATTCGCAGTACACCACTCGAAAAAAGGGCAAGCTGAGTTTCGTAGGAACGACCCTTCTTAAAACCGAGCTGATTCGTGGACTTCAGCTTTTCAGTCTCAAAAAAATTCATTATATTCGAATTGAGAATGTGTTCAAAGATTCTACAGAAAACAGATGTTAGGGGTACTGGTCTGTAATCCTGCGGATTCGTTCTTTTGCCCTTCTTATACATATGAGTCACGTACTCTTTTCTCCAGTCGCTTGGGACTTTGCGCTGGGCGAAATACACGCGATACATGCAAGACTTATATAAAAGAACGTAACACTTCACTCATGTTCTTTGCTCACTTAGTTTTCATTGTGCAGTGTGCGTCTACGAGGTTGACTCAAGGATAGTGTCCTCTTAAAAGCAACGGCCACGCATTAACGAACTTCATAGTGAGCTGTCAGTTGAGAATGACACAACGGGTTCGATCGTCAATAAACACATTTAGTAACGGTCAGTTCTTAAAATATTGCAACGCTGTGGACGCAAGTAAATAGAAAATAATACGATCGGAATTACTGGCTCGACGAAAAAGATATCCATCAATTGCCTTATAGATTCCGTGCTGGAGCCACAGACGTGTCGTACCACGTCATATGCGCTTCTCAGTATTTGTTTCAAATCAAAATCGGTTCTTCATTCCTTTTTCTCATCACTTTGTCAATGAGAATCTCACAATTAGTTTTCGTTTGCTGAGAGACAGGAAATAAACATCGTTTCTTCATTTCCGTGTTAGAGGTTTCGGCACATGAGCTCAACTGTATTCAGATATCATCTGCAGGTGAAACGTAATACGTAATAGAGTGTCAGTGTCGTCCATGTATTTCAATGGTTTATATGTGAAGTCACTAGACAGATGAAACATAAAAATCTCTAAAAAGTAAAAAATATTATATGGATTGACCCTTTAAATTCAGTGTAAGTAGTCATTGCGTCGGAGAACCAATAAGTAAATAATAGTAATAAAAAAAAGAAGTTAACAGCAGCTATGCCTCCTAGAATACCATACTTCCATTACGCTGGGTGTAAGCCTCATCTGTTTGGTGTCATCTGTTCCAGTCCTGCGCGTCCCGCATCCACAACTCAAAATGTGTAATGAAGTTATAATTACTATGATAATAAGTATGAAAACTAATCCGTCTTTAATTAGCCTAATATTGTTAAAAAGGGAGTTACTTATTTATTTTGTATCATGTTTTTGGATAATTAATTACAAACTTAGTCTGTCTTTCGAGGCCTATGTCCTACAGTGGTGTGATGTTAGAGCGTTATGCGGTGCGAGGGGCGTGACCAAGTGCGACGACTGCAGGCGTCGTTATAGAGTGCGTATATATTGCGAATTTTTCGGATTAACTCATGATTTAGACTCAACGATATGATATTGCTGTTTTGATATTTAAGTGTGTTGTCTAGGTGGCTTATATGTATTTAAATTTCATACTTTATCATTTTTAGATTTATTCTGTTTACTTGGTGGTCCTCCGACGCGACGACACTTGGTTCAAAATATCGCTATTTACATTAAACTTAAAGAGGCAATACGTACTATTTTCTATTTTTAGAGGTTTTTGTGTTTTTTTAAAATTCACAATATAAGTTTTATTTCATGCTTTTTAAACATTATACTTCTCTAGTAGAAACGGTACGATCGACACTCTATCCCCACAATCACACAAATATTTTCCGGGAAGAAATACGAAACTGAGACACGAGATCTTTTTCACTTATGCCATTTACGTGGCTCTCTTTTTAATTCACACATACATCCGTTGACTGTGTTTTAATATATTTATCTAATTTAGATAACATAATCAATAAGCAGTGACGCTAATTCTAAATCAAGTCGGAGGAAAATGGGCTGCCATTGCACTCTCTTGAAATAGACTGCCTAAACTGTTAGCGCAAAATCATTTGAGTCAGTATTGAAGAACTAAAAAAAAAAAATTCTGCTAGAGCATATGTTTATCTTTTACAATTGAATCATACCCACCCTTTTTCTGATTCGTAGGTGCTGAAAAGGGCGACTTCAAAGGACAAAAATCCTCGTAGTTGATCAACCGTAAAAGATAAACATATGTTTTCTCGGACTTTATTTTGAACTTTTTGAGCTCTACGTTCTGATGCTGCGTAACTTGGTGCAGCTATTATGTATTTCGTTGCGTATATCAAGAGAGTGCGCCGACGGAAAGTATTTTTACTTGATTTAGCTGATGAAATTGAAACGGCTGAACAGACTTTCCTGGGATAAGGCTAAGAACCATCCCGATTATACCAGCTTTCAAGTAAAAGACCTACATTAGAAGCAGATCTTTAGTTTGGAAGGAGGACAGACACAAAGATACATGGATACATGCATTAAACTTATAGCACCCATTTGTATGTGGCGTAGCTTAAAAATAAATGTACCGGGTACCTCTTTAAGTTTAGACGAATCGTTTGATTCACTGCAGCGTGACTGAACAATGTTCTCGATGTTCTCGTCACCTATGTCAACCCAAACGCGCCAAAACAGTTGGCGCGCGTTGATTGTAGCGAGTGAATACCGATCCCGACGAGCAACAGGTAGTTCAAGATAAAGTTTCAGGGTAATCTATTTGAAATCCACTGTTGAGTAAAGCCACTAGCACCTCTTCTCGTCTCATGGACCACCTTCTACGGGGTTGTCGCCTCGGTATTTTCAGAAGAGTACTTCATTGGTCCATCGTGCTTTTGCGCGATCACATGACCTGCTCACCATAAGATCGTTTTTATCAGTCATAGTTAAGTCTATCTATCCAGTTTGTACCAGGATAATTTTTTATTGACCTTCCTAACGCTAGTGCCACTCACCCTAGAATATTGTTCATGTGTATGCGATCCGAACCATATGGGGTCAGATGGGCATATTCAACATATACTTAGATTACAGGTTTTTTTATCCATAGGAGAGCGCCATGGAGATGCTGAAAAACTATTGCCAGAATCTCGAAGAAAGAGGCAAACTACCCTGTGAATGCCTGTTTACAGAGCTGTAAGAACTAGCTTTAAGGTATAAATATAATTATGCTGCAACCCCCTACGTTGCTCTCCGGTGCGGATCGAACTGACGATATTAATTACAGCATGCACACACGATTAAAGTAGTTATTGTATTGTATTGTGTGTTAACCAGTGGCCTAGAAACGACCAGAGGCTCCCTCCTCGCCGCAGCCGCAGTGGTCCACAACCCCACGACGACTACCGCAGTCCACTTCACCCCTCCGCCGCCCCACACCGAACCGAGGGTTATTGTGCGGTTCGGCCCCTGGTGGACCCCCCAGGGAACGTCCCACACCAGACGAGTGTAACCCCTATGTTTGCGTGGTAGAGTAATGGTGGTGTAAGGGCACGTGGAGAACTTGTTTGCGGAGTAATAGCCGACATAGTGTAGCTGAGGCGGAATAAGGGGAACCAGCCCGCATTCGCCGAGGCAGGTGGAAAACCTCCTAAAAACCATCCACAGACAGGCCGACTCATCGGACCTCGACACAAGTCCGCCGGGTGGATTCGTGCCGGGGACCAGGCGCTACTTCCCGCCTGGAAAGCCGTGTGTTAGACCGCACGGCTAACCGGACGGGCAAAGTAATCATACATCCGCTTCCCATACGTGAATGAAACGTGAGAAGCCCATATAACTGGTGCAATGGGTAGTACCGTCTGACATTCCCTTCACAGAGATTTGCAGAGATTAGATATAGATGTAGGTATACGGGTAATTCCGATCACGTAATTACATATCTATTGCTCTCTAAGCAACTCTCAGTTTTCAGTGGCTTTGGCATTGAAACTTGCTTGCATACTTTCGGTTTTAGATGATCGGAAGCATAGTTTTGAAAAAAAATGTATTTATTTTACCGAAAACTTTCAAAGTCATTTCTATCCTCCTGCTTATTTCGCTATCTTCAGCTACGGCAGTTAAAATGAAAGAACATAGGAACTGGTTTTGAGGCTTCATTATTAACTTTGACGATTTTCTTTCCGAAGTATTTACGTTGGGGTTACATTACTGAAGTTTTATTCCGACAGATTTTCAGGCTTGTTTCCAAACTGGCTTGATTCTATTAGTAGTCGAATTCTATTTGCACTATAAACAAAGCGAAGAAGGTTCAGGAAAGTTCCATTAACAAATATTCCTCCTTCGTTTTCCCTGTGTAGTAGTTGAAATTCTCTTCCAGAACAACCGATGATAGACCTTTTATCTTCAAAACTACTCATGATTTCTCTTCCTCTTTGCCATGCTCCTCTTTTAATTCCGAATTTGTTACTGCCTTGATGAAATCTAATGGAAGATGTAGGAAGATTAACGTGAAGCCTTTAATTGCATCTCAGTAGGATTAAGTGGACCGTTGTTCCCAAGGTCCAGTCCAGACTTCTACGTCATGCTGCTGCTGTAATCGTCTTGATGAAAGACGGGGAAAACTTCAAATGAGAGGTAGAATAGTAATCAAAAGTTTGATGAAAAAAAGAGAAGAGCTTGTAGAATTAATATTGCCACAACCTTTGCACAGAATCAGACCAGCTATTTAGCAAATAAGAAATTTAAAAACTACATTGCGGATACAGACTGAATCTCAGACGCAATAAAGATCTGTTCAAAAATAAAATCATTCAGGTTTATGCATAGATGTGTTCACACTCTGATGAAGCGATGGAAGACTTGTACAAAGACTTTCATAAAATTGTAAATGATAGCAAATCCCACTACAAGATTAAAAGTCGTGTATTTTAATAAAAAATAGGGCAAACTGCAAAACTAAAGATCTATTCTTCATTTTCAGATGACGGGGACGACGTACAACAAGCGCAAGCAGACGAAGATAGCTGTATCGCTATTTCATGAAACCTCATGAACCTTCAGTCATACGAAAGGCATTCAATAAGTAATGCAACACATTTTTTTCTGAAACCAGGCTAGTTTCATTCAGGATTCCAATACACCAAATTACTTCTCACTCTTTTGGCTACAAAACCCTATTTTTCAACCTAATCCTCATTCAATGCGACGGACTTAGGCCACGTTACTGGAAGGACACCTGTATGGACTCGTGGTACCACTCTAATGGTCGATGTCGGAGCCAGCGTCTTGTTGCGTCAATAACTCCCCCTTCTTCCATACCCCCCCCCCCCCCCCCAATTATCCATGTACAGCTTCTCGCAGAGAGCATCCTCCGTTGGGCCAAACAGATGGAGGTCGGAAAATGAGAGATCCGGGCTGTAGTGTGGATGAGGAAGAACAGTCCAACGAAGTTTCGTGAGCTCCTAACGTGTGCGCAGACAGGCATGAGGCCTTGCGCTGTCGTGGAGAAGGAGAAGATCATTCACATTTTTGTAGCTACCAACATGCTGAAGTCGTTTCTTCAGTTTCCTAGATAATACAGCTGTGTGCGGCCCGTATGATGTATCATGCAATACGAGAGAAAGAGCGAGACTTGACTTGACAGTGCTAGAGAGAGAGACAAAGATATTCTTTATTACTTTGTGGCGGTTACCTCACAGATAATTATTCTTAGTGTAGGAAGTCTTTGTTCTTGTTAAGAAGTAATTCATTAAGAGTTTTTTTCCATTCTTGTGAAGTAGAAATCGACTCCATTGCGAGATTCTGAAGAAAATTGTATTATATATCTGAATATAAACCAGTGAACAGATAAATCATGTTAAGGGAAGAATTTCATTGACACAAAAGTCAATAAAAGATTGTTCGTTTCAAGAAGGTTGCATGGGGACTTAATTAAAAGATTAAGTGCAATAACTTTAGTAGCTGTGTGACCAGTTACGAAGTCTCGTAACCAGTTGGCCCTGACTATTATTAGCACGCAATCTGACTGTTTAAAATAAAAATAAAGAATGACAAGGAATTTCCCTTAACACAATTGATTAATTAACTCCCCTGCAATTATAAAAGCTACGAAACAACAAAGCACAAGTGTAACTGTTTTGTGTGTGGTAGTGTGACTCAACGTACATGTATCTGGCTCGGTTCTTTCTCAATACGACAAAATATTTTAAACACCATTCACAATGACCTAATTGAAAAACCAGAAATACTATAATTGCACATAGAAACCAGAATTACAAGTCTAATAAATGAACATGAGCCAGATGCTTTGTTGACTGTACCTGTGAGCAAGAGGGATTGTCATTAAAGAAAACTGTAATACCTTTTTACCTCATTATATATTGACGAAAATTTTCCATTACACCAGCACCATAAAATCAAAAGCCTCCCTCCTTTCTCAAATACACTGTGATAATTGCAACATCTTCCATCTATACATTACACCAACCGAACAGCATCTACTCTCTCGCCCAACAGAACAGAACAACAACTGCCCTCGACATCCTCCCAACTACTACTGAACCAGTGGAGGCGGCGGAATAATAATCTTTGGCGCAGTCTCTGGCGCTGTGACTCAGTGTAGCTACCTTTCAAGGTACTTGTTTATTCCACAATTGACGTATACTTCAATTATGATCTTTTAATGAATACCAGCTCGAGAACATTTTCGACGGGAGTGTTCAGTTGTAATTAAATAGTTTGATGTATTCTTCGGAAAAGGAGTAATTCCACAGATCATTTAAATTCACCATTGTTGGACATTTCTAAGAACTGAAAGCAAATCTGACTGCTATGCAACAGAGCCCACAACTTTGATTAACACTTTCAGCTTCAATACAGCATCTGCAGCAGCTGGAGCAGATCGCTACAACAACGGAAGCGTGTAGTGTGAAAGCAGTTTTAGACATCGCCCTGTATAAAACCAACGGTGTAGGTATTTAACACAACAGAGCACACACAGTCACTCATACATATAAAGGCAAACACAAAGTGGTGCGGGAAACATAGAGGGAGACACTCACTCAATATAAGTGCTCATCAAAAAAATGGTTCAAATGGCTCTGAGCACTATGCGACTTAACTTCTGAGGTCATCAGTCGCCTAGAACTTAGAACTAATTAAGCCTAACTAACCTAAGGACATCACACACATCCATGCCCGAGGCAGGATTCGAACCTGCGACCGTAGCGGTCGCTCGGTTCCAGACTGTAGCGCCTAGAACCGCAAAGCCACTACGGCCGGCTAAGTGCTCATCAGAGAGACTTTATACCGGCCGGCATGTGGGAGATTTGACACCTTGAAATCATAGGGGCTGAAGCGGGAATATTCCACGATGTCCCACTACAAATTCTGCATTTTTTTTCAACCGAAGTGGCCCATAAAAACGTGTTGTATTGCTTATTGGACGTCTCGTGTAAATTGAACGAAGTGACGCAATGCTAATATATATCGCCGACGTTTCGTCTATTGTTCTTGTGTATCAGAATGGTTACCAGTTCAGGCATTTCATATGTCAATTTGACTGAATTATTGTTTTCAGAATTATCCAACTTACACTTTATTCAGAGGCTTGGAGGTGTTGTGGAAATAATAATGTCGGTGACGTTTTTAACATTTTGTACTTCGGAGGAAAATTCTGTATCTCCTGTGACTCGTTCTGACCCTGCCTCCGATCAGACCTTCAGTTGATGTAATTCCACCCCAACCACAGACTTTGGTAACTGTAAATTCATAGCTGTGAGATTCATTATGTATCCGCAATGTAGTTTTTAAATTTCTTCTTTGCTAGATAGCTGGTCTGCTTCTGTGGAAAGGATGTGGCAATATCAATTCTTCAAGCTCTTCCTTTTTTTCATCAACCTTTTGATTACTATTCTATACCTCATTTGAAGTTTTTCTCCTCTTTCATCATGACGATTACAGCGTGAGCATGGCGTGGACGTCTGGACTGGACCTTGAGAACAACGGTCCACTTAATCCCACCGAGGTGCAATTAAAGGCCCCACGTTAATGTATTGAAGAATAGGAACGTCAGTGCTACATCTTTCATTAGATTTCATCAAGGTAGAGACCAATTCACAATTAAAAGAGGAGCACGGCAAGGAGGAAGAGAAATCAGTAGTAGTTTTGAAGATAAAAGGTCTGTCATCGGTTATCCTAGAGGAAAATTTCAACTACTACACAGGGAAAACGATGGAGGAATATTTGTTAATGGAACATTCCTGAACCTCCTTCGCTTTGTTTATAGTGCAAATAGAATTCGACTACGAATAGAATCAAGCCAGTTTGGAAACAATCTGTCAGAATAAAATTTCAGTAATGTAACCCAACCTAAATACTTCGAAAAGAAAATCGTCAAAGTTAATAATGAAGCCTCAGAACCAGTTTACATGATCTTTCTTTTTAAGTGCCGTAGCTGAATTTAACTAAACAATCAAGATGATAAAAATGACTTCGAAAGTTTTAGAAATGAAAGAGACGGAACATCAATTTTTCACACGTCTGATACATTCAGAGCGTAACCATGGGCAGTTATTATTTCCATGTCGGCTAATTCTTTGTCTTCTGTCACTTTACATACAGTTCTTTCCAGTCACTGTTCACACTTTTCGTAAGTCGAATCAGTTGCACCAATTACAGTTTTATTTTATGTTTATTTGCATAAACCGTGGTGATGTTCTACTTATTTTCGTACTTTCTTGATGTCTTTTCCAGCAGAACTGGAACGGCTGTTAACGAAATCCCCTGTGTAGCAAAGTTTCCATCCCTTTGTCTACAACTGTTTTCATGCTAAACTTGAGCTTCTCCCGGCGTACCGAATGTTCAGATGATTTGTGGGAGTGCAACAGCTGATATTTCTACAGGTGGACGGCCCGTCATTTTAAAGGTACGATAGACCCAAGAGCTCACAGTGCACGGCAAAGTAAACACTCGGTGTCCGGTGTTACGTCAAACAGAAATAAAGCAAGGTGCATGCAGAAAGAAAACACATACTATAAACAAATAGTGCCAACACACAAACAATGATAACTAACGCCAGACGTTATCCACAGCAAAATACTGTCAAAGGGTGGCGCTAAATCAGTCTCGTTGCTTGTTTGACTAGGAAGAGAGTAGGATTCCAGGAAAAATTTAAGCCAAAAAATTTCTCTATTTGCAGAGTCACCTGCTAGTTTAATCTCAAAAGATTCCTTAGTAGCACTATCTTATTAGCCCGAAGGTCACCCCAAAATCTGTGTTGTTACATTCCACAGGACGGTATTTAATAAGGCAATATTCTGCAGTCGCAGATTTGCTCGGCTGTTGTACGTTTGTGTAACGCTTATGCTCTACACACCAGTCCTCCACGGTCCTGATATTTCCACCGATGTCTGACATGTCACAACAGTACGGGATATTGCAGATACCAACCTTATGCTGTGGATGTCTTTCTACATACGGTTTTTGCTTCTGGCTGAAGTAGACTCACCCACTGAGGAATTAATTTCCAACAGTGATATCTCGTTTCATTTGTGCCTTGCTCGTCTGTCGAAACATCGGGGGTTGTCGAGGATGTTAGCCGGTTATACTGCAGTAGGTCATTTGAACGTTTCTTTTCCCAAGATGCAATTATCCTGCAATTGGAGAAATGTCTTACCTTTGACAACTGCTACACGAAGTTATTTCCTCCCAGTACTAACAACATATCAGGTGATTTAATCATAAATAAATTACATACGCTCCGGATTACTATTTCGATCGCTCATTCAAAATTATATCACTCACTCTTGATAGAACGCTATTTAAGATGTGTTATGAAAAGGATGTGTAAGGGCTTTTGTAGTACGCAAATTCTAATTATTACACTGTCAACTGACGATAGCCGAAGTTAATATCTTGCGCCATCATTTTCAGTTACGATTTGTCCTCGTCGCCACAACCTCAAAGCTAAAGTTGAGATTTATCCGATCTGATCGCAGTGAAATCATTGGCTGGTACAGCGATGGTGTTGAATCATTCAGCAGTTCTGCCACACAGCGTACATAAATAATGAGCTTCGCCCGTTACTCATTTTGTCTGGGTATTCCGTGCGTTATTATTGAGCGAGCGGCGTGTATTTTCGGTGGCTGAAAATCTCGGTACTGTAGAAGCCTACACCCGCATCCTCTTTTCGGAGGCACGACAATGTCCTTCACAAACCTGTGTTTTATTCGTACTCCAGCAAACCTTTCTCCGCAACAACGTCTGATAATAACATGCCTAACAGGGTATATGCACCAAGTTAACGGAACACAGAACTTTCAAAAAAATTCGTGCTTCTTTTTCATATCCCGTATTTTTTATTTATTTTACGATTAACGACACTTTGGCTGGCTCCGTGAAGACTCTATCATTTGAAATTCACCTCGCTAGCCATAAATGTATCCATGCAACAGTTTTTTGTATTAGTTTTGACATATTCATTCGGACCTCGCTCGGCACCTCATCGGTAGTCATTGAATTCGAAATACCCTCTCAAATATTGCCTGCTGTAAACCCTTTCATCTCACTCTAACCTGACTGATATTTGATTGAAAAGAAATGAGTTACACACCTTGCCTTGCCCTCTTGATAGTGAATGGAAGATGGGGAGTACATTATGAATATTTAAGAGGGAATTTCCATTTCCGGCTTTACCGGATTACCAAGAGAACCATGTATGCCTGTATGTGTTTTCTTTCATTATTTACCAAACTTTGCGAAGTACTTTTACTTTACTTTTCATTTTTAGAGGCCGGATGAAAGAATAGACTGTTGTGTTCCGGTCTTTCCAGGAAAATTCTAACGAGCTAAGTGTAGGTCGATGGATTCCCTGTAAGAAATATCTGGTAGGATTTCCAATTCCGGACTCAGCCTGATGATCAAAGGAAACCTTTCGAAAAACTTGAATAGAATTTGATGCGCACAAACGCGCGTGCCCTTGTGTGAATGTGTGAGTAGTGTGGGAGGTGAATTTCATGTAGTACTACTTATAAGTCAATGCCTTCGATTGCGAAATAAGATATGTCGTCGGAATAGTTCGACGATGTGAATGCCTTACGAAGAATCCATACCAATCTTATAAAAGCGAAAGTAACTCTGTCTGCTATTTTCTCACGACTAAATCAATTTTGGTGAAATTGATATGGGGATAGCTCGAAGCCTGAGGAAGAATGTAAACTACCATAGAAAGTAAAAAAAAAAATCAGGATGAAGTAAGACTGGAACTACTCTTTTTAAATCAGATTGACGGCTCCGGAGATTATATATACCAGGTGTAGAAGAATGAAACCGGAATTTCCCTATAGATGTGGTTAGCAGTCAGTTTAGGGCCAGTGAGACCGCGTCTGCAGCGCCATCTGCTTCCTGTAACAGCTGACGATGAATGTCAACACACAGTGACCCAAGTTCCATATTTCGATATCTATTTCAAACCAGTAAACATATCGAGTTTTGTACATACGACCTCCGATTTGCGGACAGCATTGGTTTTCTGTTATCATTTGAAGAAATCTGCTGCAGAATCGCATCGAATGCTTGTCAAAACTTTCGGCGAACTTGCTCCTGGAAAGACACAGTGGTTCGAGTGGTTCAAAAAATTCAAAATTGGTGATTTTGACGTAATAACCGAGGTCGGGAAACCACGGCCAAAGTTCGAAGACAATGAATTGCAGGTCTTATTGGATGAAGATGTTACTCAAACTCAACAGGAACTCGCGGAACAATTGAATGTGACGCAGAAAGCCGGTTCTCTTCGGTTGAAAGCTGCGGGAAAGGTGCGGAAAATGGGAAAATGGGTTCCGCATGAACTGAATGAAAGGCAGCAAGCAAATCGAAAGACCACTTGTGAAATGCTGCTCACCAGGTATAAAAGTAAGTTGTTTCTCCATCGAGTAGTGACAGCTGATGAAAATGGGTATATTTTGATAATCCTCTGCGTCGTAAATAAAGGGTGAATCTACGCAAACCATCGACATCCACTGCAAGACCAAATCGCTTTGAAAAGAAGACAATCATCTGTGTTTGGTGGGATCAGAACGGTGTCATCTATTATGAGCTGCTAAAACCTGGTGAAATCACTAATACTGATCGCTACCAACAGCAAAAGATCGATTTAAATCGAGCATTACGTGAAAAACAACCAGAATACGGAAAAAGGCAACACAGTCGTATTACTCCGTGATAACGCCCAATCACACGCAGCAAAACGGGTGAGGGAAACGATCGAGAAGTTCAGTTGGAAAATACTAGGCATGCGGCTTATTCTCCAGACTTGAATCCGTCCGATTATAGTCTATTTGCATCACTGGGACGCGCTCTCGCTGAACAACGCTTCAATTCGCATGAAAATCTACGAAAATGGCTCGCTGACTGGTTCGCTTCAAAAGAAGAACTTTTTTTTGCGTGCCATTCATAACCTGCCGGAGAGATGACAGAAATGTATAAATAGCAATGGTGATTATGTTGAATAAAATATTGTTTATCAGTTTCAAACAATAGACGTGTAACTATTGCAAGCAAATTACGGTTTCATACTTCTGCACCTGATATAGCTGTATATACACTCCTGGAAATTGAAATAAGAACACCGTGAATTCATTGTCCCAGGAAGGAGAAACTTTATTGACACATTCCTGGGGTCAGATACATCACATGATCACACTGACAGAACCACAGGCACATAGACACAGGCAACAGAGCATGCACAATGTCGGCACTAGTACAGTGTATATCCACCTTTCGCAGCAATGCAGGCTGCTATTCTCCCATGGAGACGATCGTAGAGATGCTGGATGTAGTCCTGTGGAACGGCTTGCCATGCCATTTCCACCTGGCGCCTCAGTTGGACCAGCGTTCATGCTGGACGTGCAGACCGCGTGAGACGACGCTTCATCCAGTCCCAAACATGCTCAATGGGGGACAGATCCGGAGATCTTGCTGGCCAGGGTAGTTGACTTACACCTTCTAGAGCACGTTGGGTGGCACGGGATACATGCGGACGTGCATTGTCCTGTTGGAACAGCAAGTTCCCTTGCCGGTCTAGGAATGGTAGAACGATGGGTTCGATGACGGTTTGGATGTACCGTGCACTATTCAGTGTCCCCTCGACGATCACCAGTGGTGTACGGCCAGTGTAGGAGATCGCTCCCCACACCATGATGCCGGGTGTTGGCCCTGTGTGCCTCGGTCGTATGCAGTCCTGATTGTGGCGCTCACCTGCACGGCGCCAAACACGCATACGACCATCATTGGCACCAAGGCAGAAGCGACTCTCATCGCTGAAGACGACACGTCTCCATTCGTCCCTCCATTCACGCCTGTCGCGACACCACTGGAGGCGGGCTGCACGATGTTGGGGCGTGAGTGGAAGACGGCCTAACGGTGTGCGGGACCGTAGCCCAGCTTCATGGAGACGGTTGCGAATGGTCCTCGCCGATACCCCAGGAGCAACAGTGTCCCTAATTTGCTGGGAAGTGGCGGTTCGGTCCCCTACGGCACTGCGTAGGATCCTACGGTCTTGGCGTGCATCCGTGCGTCGCTGCGGTCCGGTCCCAGGTCGACGGGCACGTGCACCTTCCGCCGACCACTGGCGACAACATCGATGTACTGTGGAGACCTCACGCCCCACGTGTTGAGCAATTCGGCGGTACGTCCACCCGGCCTCCCGCATGCCCACTATACGTCCTCGCTCAAAGTCCGTCAACTGCACATACGGTTCACGTCCACGCTGTCGCGGCATGCTACCAGTGTTAAAGACTGCGATGGAGCTCCGTATGCCACGGCAAACTGGCTGACACTGACGGCGGCGGTGCACAAATGCTGCGCAGCTAGCGCCATTCGACGGCCAACACCGCGGTTCCTGGTGTGTCCGCTGTGTCGTGCGTGTGATCATTGCTTGTACAGCCCTCTCGCAGTGTCCGGAGCAAGTATGGTGGGTCTGACACACCGGTGTCAATGTGTTCTTTTTTCCATTTCCAGGAGTGTATATATAAATATATGCGCGACAGTGTGAATCCAATATTCACTTTTGAGCGCGGTTTTAAGGAAAAATGCTACAAAAATGGTTCAAATGGCTCTGAGCACTATGGGACTTAACTTCTGAGTCATCAGTCCCCTAGAATTTAGAACTACTTAAACCTAACTAACCTAAGGACATCACACACATCCATGCCCGAGGCAGGATTCGAACCTGCGACCGTAGCGGTCGAGCGAGAAAAATGCTACCCTACTTGGCGAAGTTACACAGTTTTTACGGCGAAATATCGTGGAGATACAATAATAAAATCGGACGGTAAGCCAAACAACCCTTTCTAAATTCATCACTTCTGGAAAGCCTTACAAAACATATTACTAACATTATTTATTTCACGATACGCCTCGCAAAAGTATCTGATTTACTGCATGGTTTAAAGACAGCTCCAGCTACGTAAGTTAATCGAACCCAACGAACCTCCGAACAGTCTCAGATCCACCGGAACTCTGATGCATATCGTTATGCGGCCTTAGAGCTAGAGAGACACTGAAACAGAAGCTCGCCGCACCTTAGGCACTGAGCATCCACGAGTCTTATAGCTTCTGATACGCTAGAAGGCTCACAACGATGTCGTCATTTAAACGCTGCATTACAAAAGGAGAGAGACGTCGTGCCTTTTCGGTTTGGAAGACGGCAATTCCCACTAAAAATTGCTTTTGGAATGGCTATAAATAATGCCCAGGAGGGAACAGAGTTGCCGGTGTGCACTTGGTAGAACTTTTTTTTCCGTGGGCAGCTGTATGTGGCGTACTCAGGCGTATCCAACCCATCTTTGCGTCCTTGCAAAACAAGGCAATACCAAAACCGTTGTTTATAGAACTGTGCGGTACATAACTGATAAGAAAGAAATATTTTTTTTGTTTCAATATCTGATATTAGACATACGGCAAAATAGTAGACACGCTTTCATTAACTATCTACCAGTACTAAATAAAGTTACACATAGGCCTACATCCACACATATCCATAGCAGTGTATGGGCAGATATTTATAAATTACTAGTCTGTTTACTTGTCATCACTCATCGTATTAAAACTAGTGACACGTGAGGTTAGCCGCATGTGACAGCTAGTCCATTATAAATCAATTACATATACCTGAGGACAAAGTTTGTCTGCATAAATTATGTTTCCGGTGGACTACATTTAAGTCCTCCACTAGATCAGAGACTCGGCCACAGTCTTTTTGCAAAGACTATCCTGGCGTTTGCCAGAAGAATTTTAGACAAGTTGTAAGAAATCTTATTGAAGGTTGCCAGACTGAGATGGCTGTGTCATGTAGAGAGAATGCCGGAGTATAGATCTGTGGGGTCTACAGAGGAAATCTAGGTGCAGAAGGTGCAGGGGGAGACCCCAAAACGATGGCTGGAAGACGCGGAAAACGGTCTAAGGAAGATGGAAGTAAGAAGATGGAGGAAACGAGCAGAAGATCGTCGAGATTGGGCTGTGACCGTCGAGAGGCCAAGGTCCTACATGGTCTGTGGCTCCGAGTAAGTAAGTGCGTAATGTGTAGCAAAAAAAGGACAACTACAGTTGTACTACAAGTATGCAGAAAATCCCATTCCGATGGATCCGGATCGATACATGCAGGAAGTCAGCGTCCCGAAAGTACATCAGACACTTCTTTTATAAGGTCATCTCACCGGCTGAAAGAGCACGTTGGTCCTTTTGGAGAGCTTTAGATAATCCACAACTGTTATCCTCCTCCGCCGACCGTAACTCGCGCTAGCGAAATGGTGCATATTTGTTAATCGGTTCTACGGGATCAGCATAGTAAAATGAGGCTACGTGGAGACGTTGCAGAACGGTGGAAAAGAGCTATCGTGTTAGGACGTGCTCATGTCCATACCGGGTATGAGGTTTCTTGATATATTGGTGGGTTAGTGCAAACAACCTTTGGTGACATAGAAAGAAACGGCGGTAACATTAAGAGTGCAACGGGAATTCCACTGTTAAATGCAGAGGAGAGAGCAGATAGGTGGAAAGAATACATTGAAAGCCTCTATGAGGGTGAAGATTTGTCTGATGTGATAGAAGAAGAAACAGGAGTCGATTTAGAAGAGATAGGGGATCCAGTATTAGAATCGGAATTTAAAAGAGCTATGGAGGACTTACGGTCAAATAAGGCAGAAGGCATAGATAACATTCCATCAGAATTTCTAAAATCATTGGGGGAAGTGGCAACAATACGACTATTCACGTTGCTGTGTAGAATATATGAGTCTGGCGACATACCATCTGACTTTCGGAAAAGCATCATCCACACAATTCCGAAGACGGCAAGAGCTGACAAGTGCGAGAATTATCGCACAATCAGCTTAACAGCTCATGCATAGAAGCTGCTTACAAGAATAATATACAGAAGAATGGAAAAGAAAATTGAGAATGCGCTAGGTGACGATCAGTTTGGCTTTAGGAAAAGTAAAGGGACGAGAGAGGCAATTCTGACGTTACGGCTAATAATGGAAGCAAGGCTAAAGAAAAATCAAGACACTTTCATAGGATTTGTCGACCTGGAAAAAGCGTTCGACAATATAAAATGGTGCAAGCTGTTCGAGATTCTGAAAAAAGTAGGGGTAAGCTATAGGGAGAGACGGGTCATATACAATATGTACAATAACCAAGAGGGAATAATAAGAGTAGACGATCAAGAACGAAGTGCTCGTATTAAGAAGGGTGTAAGACAAGGCTGTAGCCTTTCGCCCCTACTCTTCAATCTGTACATCGAGAAAGCAATGATGGAAATAAAAGAAAGGTTCAGGAGTGGAATTAAAATAGAAGGTGAAAGGATATCAATGATACGATTCGCTGATGACATTGCTATCCTGAGTGAAAGTGAAGAAGAATTAAATGATCTGCTGAACGGAATGAACAGTCTAATCAGTACACAGTATGTTTTGAGAGTAAATCGGAGAAAGACGAAGGTAATGAGAAGTAGTAGAAATGAGAACAGCGAGAAACTTAACATCAGGATTGATGGTCACGAAGTCAATGAAGTTAAGGAATTCTGCTACCTAGGCAGTAAAATAACCAATGACGGACGGAGCAAGGAGGACATCAAAAGCAGACTCGCTATGGCAAAAAAGGCATTTCTGGCCAAGAGAAGTCTACTAATATCAAATACCGGCCTTAATTTGAGGAAGAAATTTCTGAGGATGTACGTCTGGAGTACAGCATTGTATGGTAGCGAAACATGGACTGTTGGAAAACCGGAACAGAAGAGAATCGAAGCATTTGAGATGTGGTGCTATAGACGAATGTTGAAAATTAGGTGAACTGATAAGGTAAGGAATGAGGAGATTCTACGCAGAATCGGAGAGGAAAGGAATATGTGGAAAACACTGATACGGAGAAGGGAGAGGATGATAGGAGATCTGCTAAGACATGACGGAATGACTTCCATGGTACTAGAGGGAGCTGTAGAGGGCAAAAACTGTAGAGGAAGACAGAGATTGGAATACGTCAAGCAAATAATTGAGGACGTAGGATGCAAGTGCTACTCTGAGATGAAGAGGTTAGCACAGGAAAGAATTTCGTGGCAGGCCGCATCAAACCAGTCAGTAGACTGATAACCAGAAAAAAAAAAAAAAAATTAGTGCAAACTGTCGAATGTGTCTACTCGCAGCCATGAAACACGCCTTAAGAACTGCGTTCGTTAAAGATGCTAACTGGCAGTGGCCGGAGTTGTGTGTCACGCCTTGTCAATGGCAATCGGTTCAAACCCTAGAGGAATCGCTACCCTCAGTGAATGAAGTTTTCGAGCCTACAAAGGGAACTGTATCCAATGGACGTCTGCAGCCATGTCCTTCGCAGAAGGCCATTGTTAAAAGCAGCACATAAAAATGCACTTCTTCAGTGGGTGTAACAACACGGAACACGACGTAAGCCGGCTGGAAGCCTGTAGCGTGGTCTGACGAGTCGCGGTTTTGCATCTTTCCGAACGGCACAAGGTCTCGAGTGCTTATATGCCCCAGTGAGGTGTTCAACCAGCAGTGTGCTGAGTTAGTTAGCTAGTTCTATGTCCCATAGAGCATTTGAATAACTCTTCTATCGAAATTATGTGGGATGCGTCAGTTTACAGGATATGTATACATCACATCACGAACACATTACACAGAAGGAAAAAAACACGCAACACAGTTGTGCGACATAAACGAAAACTGGCAGGCGTGTTTCTAAATCTGAAAGTTGATGTCTACCGAGCGAGGTGGCGCAGTGGTTAGCACTGGTCTCGAATTCGGGAGGACGACGGTTCAACCCTCGTCTGGCCATCCTGAATTAAGTTTTCTGTGATTTCCCTAAATCGCTTCGGGAAAATGCCGGGATGGTTCCTTTAAAAGGGCAAGGTCGACTTCCTTCCCCATCCTTCCCTTATTCAATGGGACCGATGACCTCGCTTTTTGGTCCCCTCCCCCAAATCAACCAACCAGTCAACCAAAGATGAAGTCTATTCAAGTCTCGCACCAATCTCGTTTGAGCAGCAGTTTGCACCACAGTGACACAACACACTGTTACAAATCGGTTACTTCGAGGACAGCTCCGAGCTGGACACCCTGTAACGTGCATTCCACTTACTCGAAACCACCGTCATTTCCAATTTCAGTGGTTTCGAGTTAGAGATCATTAGAGGACAAGGTGGAGGACTGTTGTCTAATGAAAGACGGTTCTGCCCCGATGCTAGTCACAGCAATATGTTGGTTAGAATGCGACCAGTTGAGGGATTGCAACCATCTTGTCTGTGTGCTAGACAAACTGGACCCACACCTGGAATTATGGTCTGCACTCCTTCTTCAGGCCACGAGTGGCCTACCGGGACCATCCGACCGCCGTGTCATCCTCGGTGGAGGATGCGGATGGGAGGGGCGTGGGGTCAGCACACCGCTCTCCTGGTCGTAAGATGGTATTCTTGACCGAAGCCGCTACTATTCGGTCAAGTAGCTCCTCAATTGGCATCACGAAGCTGAGTGCACCCCGAAAAATGGCAACAGCGCATGGGGGCCTGGATGGTCACCCATCCAAGTGCCGACCACGCCCGACAGCACTTAACTTCGGTGATCTCACGGGAACCGGTGTATCCACTGCGGCAAGGACATTGCCTGGAATTATGGTCTGGGGTGTAATTTTTTATGACAACAGGAGGACTCTCACGGCTAGCCCACGCACCCTGACTGAAAATTTGTACGTCTTGTGAGTTGACCTGTTGTGTCGCAGGGGACTGATGACCACAGATGCTGAGTCCCATAGTGCTCAGAGCCAACCTGTTGTGTCGCCATTCATGAATAGCATTCCTAGGGGTGCTTTCACAGGAAGACGCTCTCCCACGTAGAGTTATTGTAACCTAACATGCTCTACAGTGTGTCGACATGTTGCCATGGCCTGCTCAATCAGCAGATTTGTCTCCAGTCGAGCACATATGGGGCATCATTGAACGACAACTCCGCCGTCATCCACAAATAGTGTTAACCGTCCCTGTATTCGCCGACCACATGCAACAGGCATGGATGTCCATCCCACAGACTGACATGCGGTGCCTGTACAACACAATAAATTCACGTCTGCATGCTTGCATTCAACATTCTGGCAGTTACACCAGTTTTTAGTATACCGGGATTCCACATTTTCTACGGCATATCTAGCGCTTACATTAACCTGGGATCTTTTCATGTCAATTACTCAAATACACTACTGGCCATTAAAATTGCTACACAACGAAGATGAAGTGCTACAGACGCGAAATTTAACCGATAGCAAGAAGATGCTGTGATATGCAAATGATTAGCTTTTCAGAGCATTCACACAAGATTCGCGCCGGTGGCGACACCTACAACTTGCTGACATGAGAAAAGTTTCCAACCGATTTCTCATACACAAACAGCAGTTGACCGGCGTTGCCTAGTGAAACGTTGTTCAAAAATGGCTCCGAGCACTATGCGACTTAACTGCTGAGGTCATCAGTCGCCTAGAACTTAGAACTAATTAAACCTAACTAACCTAAGAACATCACACACATCCATGCCCGAGGCAGGATTCGAACCTGCGACCGTAGCGGTCGCTCGGTTCCAGACTGCAGCGCCTAGAACCGCACGGCCACTCCGGCCGGCTGAAACGTTGTTGTGATGCCTCGTGCAAGGAGGAGAAATGCGTACCATCACATTGCCGACTTTGATAAAGGTCGCATTGTAGCCTATCGCGATTGCGGTTTATCGTATCGCGACATTGCTGCTCTCGTTGGTCGAGATCCAATGACTGTTAGCAGAATATGGAATCGGTGGGTTCAGGTGCGTAATACGGAACGTCGCGTTGGATACCAACGGCCTCGTATCACTAGCAGTCGAGAAGACAGGCTGGTTGGTTGGTTGGTTGTTTTGGGGAAGGAGACCAGACAGCGAGGTCATCGGTCTCATCGGATTAGGGAAGGACGGGGAAGGAAGTCGACCGTGCCCTTTGAAAGGAACCATCCCGGCATTTGCCTGGAGCGGTTTAGGGAAATCACGGAAAACCTAAATCAGGATGGCCGGACGCGGGATTGAACCGTCGTCCTCCCGAATGCGAGTCCAGTGTCTAACCACTGCGCCACCTCGCTCGGTCGAGAAGACAGGCATCTTATCCACATGGCTGTAACGGATAGTGCAGCCACGTCTCGATCCCTGAGTAAACAGATGGGGACGTTTGCAAGACAACAATCATCTGCACGAACAGTTAGACGACGTTTGCAGCAGCATGGACTATCAGCTCGGAGACCATGGCTGCGGTTACCCTTGACGCTGCATCACAGACAGGAGCGCCTGAGATGGTGCACGAATAGCAAAACGTCATTTTTTTGGATGAATCCAGTTTCTATTTACAGCATCATGATGGTCGCATCAGTGTTTTGCGACATCGCGGTGAACGCACATTGGAAGCGTGTATTCGTCATCGCCATACTAGCGTATTGGTTCAAATGACTCTGAGCACTATGGGACTTAACATCTGAGGTCATCAGTCCCCTAGAACTTAGAACTACTTAAACCTAACTAACCGAAGGACAGCACACACAACCATTCCCGAGGCAGGATTCGAACCTGCGACCGCGTGATTCCAGACTGAAGCGCCTAGAACCGCCGGCTACGCAGGCCGGCTACTGGCGTATCACCCGGCGTGATAGTATGCTGTGCCATTGGTTACACGTCTCGGTCACCTCTTGTTCGCATTGACGGCACTTTGAACAGTGGACGTTACATTTCAGATGTGTTACGACCCTTGGCTCTACCCTTCATGCGATCCCTGCGAAACCCCACATTTCTGCACGATAATGCACGAGCGCATGTTACAAGTCCTGTACGAGCCTTTCTGGATACAGAAAATATTCGACTGCTGCCCTGACCAGCACATTCTCCAGATCTTTCACCTATTGAAGACGTCTGGACAATGGTGGCCGAGCAACTGGCTCGTCACAATACGCCAGTCACTACTCTTGATGAACTGTGGTATCATGTCGAAGCTGCATGGGCAACTGTACCTGTACACGCCATCCAAGCTCTGTTTGACTCAATGCCCAGGCGTATCAAGGCCGTTATTACGGCCAAAGGTGGTTGTTCTGGGTACTGATTTCTCAGGATCTATGCATCCAAATTGCGTGAAAATGTAATCACATGTCAGTTCTAGTATAATATATTTGTCCAATGAATACCCGTTTATCTTACGCATTTCTTCTTGGTGTAGCAATTTTAATGGCCAGTAGTGTATGTTACCTAGACAAATGGGTTCCCGCTTTTTTCTTACTCTGTATTAATGCTTTTTTGATTTTGCGACTTTTTCCATCAGTGTGATTTTAGTCCTTTTTCGATGGTTTAGTTCTGTTCGTAGACGGTTCTGTGGTTTCTGTGATGTTTTGGGGGTGTTTTCGTACTCATTTACATTACCGAGAACATAAACCAAGAGATTTATTCCAACACACTCGGTGACCAAGTGTTGTTCTTTCTTCTACATATTCATGATACGTATGCCATGTACACTCATGTCTTCCAAGATGACGACGAACATGTTTACAGGGCTACCGCATACGCGTCAGGTCGTCGAACACTTAGGCACCCTACTGCATCTCGATTGGCCCTTAAAGAAAACTTTGGGTCTTTTTGGAACAGCAGACGAAATTTGGTAACTTTACGCAGGGTCGGTATGAGAACATTTTTCCCCCGTTTACTGTTAATTTCCTTCGATTAAGTATATTGAACATTTTTAAGGAATTTAAAAATTTTATTTTAAAAAAGTAATATATGCACCATTTTCTCAGAAATTATTCAAGAGCTTCGTACAAAATTTTCTCTGTTTAATCTCTCGGCATATAACAAGTCCCTCTCACGAGGTTTTTTGAACAGAACAATTTTAATAATTTTTAATTATAATTCAGTGCGTATAATACAAAATTCAAGCAAAATTCCAAGCGCTTGGGCTCATATCCCAGCTTACACTCAGAATTTTAAGATCGTATTTATTGAGGTTATAGAAATAAATGTACAACATTTCATAATTCTAGCCCTCATAGATTCTCAGAGAAAGTTACATAGACTCTAAAACACATAAATTTCGGGAAATGCAATTTAAAGTTCAACCTAACATTTTTTCTTACATCATCTCTTCAGAAGACCCCAGATTTATACTCAGACTGCTCTTTCACTTCAAGTCTTGGCTGAAATTTCCTACCTTAAAGCCCATTATCTCTAATACTTTCATCCTCCCTACTTTCCCATCATTAAATACTTGGACTGCAACACAAGTTGCAATTCTCGATAAAATTCATCAGTAGCACATGGTAAAACAAGAATTGCTTTCTCATAGGCCAAACAGCTAGTTTGTTATTGTTTTTAAGATACGGTGGAACCACAGATGATCTAAAAGACCGTGGAGTATCACAGCCTTCTAGATGCATCTCGTTCAAGTTTACTTGAAAATAACCCATGGAATCGTCGTTCACCGAGCTAATATTGAAGCATTGCTTCAAAATGTATGCACGCCAGGAAAGTCTCTGAATCCGCCCTTGGACACCTGAATACTATAGATGGAGCATGGATTCTAGCAATGGGCGTTGATAGCCCATTAGGAACTTAGCTACTATTTTAGTAATCTCTAGGAACAATAAATTTATGTAGTTGTTTCATCCAGAAAATGCGGGAAAGTGAAACACAATATTTTACATGTTTGCTCCAGACGCGATTCGACTTTTATATTAAGGTGTCTTCAGTGGATTTTATCGTGAATAATCTAGTTTTGTTCTTATATGCGATATCTGCAGATTACAAAACTGTCCACGTCCTAATTTTTACGTAAATAAATTATTACTTACAGTTATTCCTGGCCGACATCTGCATTTCGTTCCATCAGGGCATAGGTCAGATGTTAGAGACCGAATTGTCAATCCACTTATGACACATCGACACATTTTCACATCACGCTCTTTTGTTTTATAGTTTTCATATTTCGTAAGCTAACTACTGTGAAACGCCACTACTAGTATGGCACTAAATTGCAGAATTTCTTACTAGAAGCGTGAGTAATTTCTGGCTTAACTGTGTGCTCATCTCACAACTCTTTTCTTATTTGTTTACGCAAGTGCAGCCCACCTTCTGAAGTATGTGACACGAACCTAACGACTGCTCACTTCTGTTCTCCCTCTCTCTCTCTCACCCTTTGTGTGTGTGTGTGTGTGTGTGTGTGTGTGTGTGTAAACGGCGAAACACGCTTGAAGCAAATAAAATAGATTACAACAATAAAAGGGTGAATTTACGGAACTAACTTCCTTTCCATGTCAGAGAATTTTTTATTCGGAATTTAGAGGCACATTATACAGAATATGAGTACAGTCTTTACCAATAAACTCTCAACTTCTGCAACGCTTTTCAGTAAGGAACGTTTAGTTGCCAGTTTACCATTGCCGAGCAGTTCGTTCGCATGTGCTCCAGTTACCTTTACGACTGCTCTGCGCTGAGGATACTACCGCACCTACTCGATTTCGCACAAGATTAACTGAGCGTCAATTTTTTGAATAAAATATTGTTAAAATTTCTTGACGCTGTGTGCCGGCCCCTTTCTCGAAACATGTAACCGGGTTTTTAGCTGGAAGTATTCTTAACGACACACAAGCGAATCATGCCTATTCGTCATCACTGATTTTGTGCAAAGTTATGGTATATGAAGGGCTTGACTAGAAGTGAAAGTGATAGAAGCGTTAAGAAAAAGCAGGGCGAGGCACGAACCGTTTATGTTACACTAGTCTCTCCAGGCAGTGTTTGGCGCAGCGGAAAGAGCGCGGAATGGTAATCGGAGCATAAGCTAATCAGAAAGGACACTAACCAGCCAAGTAAAACACCGTGGTAACTCTAGAGGGATTAAAGATTCTTGTAAAAGGAAAAGGATTAAAGTACGTTGCAAAAGGAAAAGGAAAATGTGTCTTTTGCAAGAACAAGTAGATGTGGTACAGTAGCTGCACACATCAAAAACTACTCCAAATTACTAAGAAAGGTTATTAAAAAATCAAGGAACATGCACATAATGTCAGAAATCTAATTCCGACGTCAGACGTAAGGCTATATGTACACTCCTGGAAATGGAAAAAAGAACACATTGACACCGGTGTGTCAGACCCACCATACTTGCTCCGGACACTGCGAGACGGCTGTACAAGCAATGATCACACGCACGGCACAGCGGACACACCAGGAACCGCGGTGTTGGCCGTCGAATGGCGCTAGCTGCGCAGCATTTGTGCACCGCCGCCGTCAGTGTCAGCCAGTTTGCCGTGGCATACGGAGCTCCATCGCAGTCTTTAACACTGGTAGCATGCCGCGACAGCGTGGACGTGAACCGTATGTGCAGTTGACGGACTTTGAGCAGGGCGTATAGTGGGCATGCGGGAGGCCGGGTGGACGTACCGCCGAATTGCTCAACACGTGGGGCGTGAGGTCTCCACAGTACATCGATGTTGTCGCCAGTGGTCGGCGGAAGGTGCACGTGCCCGTCGACCTGGGACCGGACCGCAGCGCACGGATGCACGCCAAGACCGTAGGATCCTACGCAGTGCCGTAGGGGACCGAACCGCCACTTCCCAGCAAATTAGGGACACTGTTGATCCTGGGGTATCGGCGAGGACCATTCGCAACCATCTCCATGAAGCTGGGCTACGGTCCCGCACACCGTTAGGCCGTCTTTCGCTCACGCCCCAACATCGTGCAGCCCGCCTCCAGTGGTGTCGCGACAGGCGTGAATGGAGGGACGAATGGAGACGTGTCGTCTTCAGCGATGAGAGTCGCTTCTGCCTTGGTGCCAATGATGGTCGTATGCGTGTTTGGCGCCGTGCAGGTGAGCGCCACAATCAGGACTGCATATGACCGAAGCACACAGGGCCAACACCCGGCATCATGGTGTGGGGAGCGATCTCCTACACTGGCCGTACACCACTGGTGATCGTCGAGGGGACACTGAATAGTGCACGGTACATCCAAACCGTCATCGAACCCATCGTTCTACCATTCCTAGACCGGCAAGGGAACTTGCTGTTCCAACAGGACAATGCACGTCCGCATGTATCCCGTGCCACCCAACGTGCTCTAGAAGGTGTAAGTCAACTACCCTGGCCAGCAAGATCTCCGGATCTGTCCCCCATTGAGCATGTTTGGGACTGGATGAAGCGTCGTCTCACGCGGTCTGCACGTCCAGCACGAACGCTGGTCCAACTGAGGCGCCAGGTGGAAATGGCATGGCAAGCCGTTCCACAGGACTACATCCAGCATCTCTACGATCGTCTCCATGGGAGAATAGCAGCCTGCATTGCTGCGAAAGGTGGATATACACTGTACTAGTGCCGACATTGTGCATGCTCTGTTGCCTGTGTCTATGTGCCTGTGGTTCTGTCAGTGTGATCATGTGATGTATCTGACCCCAGGAATGTGTCAATAAAGTTTCCCCTTCCTGGGACAATGAATTCACGGTGTTCTTATTTCAATTTCCAGGAGTGTATATGGAATGTAGTGAAGCGACAGGACAACCAGCCACAGAACAGGATAATATCAGTATTGAACTGACTGTTAGAGCTATAAATGATGAGTCACAAGTAACAAATGTATCTAAAAATCGTTTCGTAAAAACAGCAGAAAGATTAGGGACAATCAGTTCATGGTAAAATCACAGTAGTATGTTGAAAAAGTACTTCTAACAAAATTCAGTCATATGAATGTATCACTAACTTCTCCTTCTGAAATTAAGAAAACTATACTTTCTCTCAAAAATAAAAGCTCGCCTGGTTTTGATGGTGTTTCCAATAGAGCACTAAAGATTTGTTCCCAAATTATAAGCCCGGTCGTATCTGAAATTTGTAATGCATCACTAACTCAAGGCGTTTTTCCAGAGAGACTAAAATACGTCATTGGGAAAGTCTCCTTTAAAAAAGTGATAAGAGAATGTAATAATTAGCGACTTGTTTCACAGGTGACATCATTTTCGAAAATTTTCGAGAAGGTGATGTATTCTACAGTAGTATCTCACCTTAGCAACAATAGTATCCTCAGCAAATTGCAGAGAATTTCCTCACATTTAACTTTACCCCTCTAATTCAGCCCAGTGGTTGATACCAGTAGACATTTTCTGGTGAGCAGTATTCCGTTTCCTCTGCTAGTCTGCTTCTTATATCCTTCTTGCTTCATCCACATCGTCTACAGCTCGACCCTCAATTTTGATTTTAACTTTATCGGTAACATAATTTTGCCACTCCTCATTACTTCCTCCTCTCTTAGATTCTTTCTCAGTTGAAATTCTCTGCTTGGTAGAATATTTATTCAGTTCAACACGTTCTGTAATTCTTCCTCACTTTCACAGCTGATAGGAACGTCATTATCGAATTCTTTCACTGCTGTCTTTTCATCTATGTACAGGTTGATTTATAGGAGAGGACAAATTCATATCTCTTTTAGGAGCTTTTTAGGCGACAATTTCTCTCGTGCTCTTCTGTTCTTATTGCTCCCCCTTCGTTCTTGCGCATTTTGTTTATTACCCATCTTATACACTACTGGCCATTAAAATTGCTACACCAAGATGAAATGAAGATGATAAACGGGTATTCATTGGACAAATATATTATTCTAGAACTGACAAGCGATTGCGTTTTCACGCAATTTGGGTGCATAGATCCTGCGAAATCAGTACCCAGAACAACCACCTCTGGCCGTAATAACGGCCTTGATACGCCTGGGTCAAACAGAGATTGGATGGCGTGCACAGGTACAGCTGCCCATGCAGCTTCAACACGATACCACAGTTCATCAAGAGTAGTGACTGGCGTATTTTGACGAGCCAGTTGCTCAGATACCATTGACCAGGCGTTTTCAATTGGTGGGAGATCTGGAGAATGTGCTGGCCAAGGCAGCAGTCGAACATTTCCTGCATCCAGAAAGGCCCGTACAGGACCTGCATTACCCTGCTGAAGTGTAGGGTTTCGCAGGGATCGAATGAAGGGTAGAGCCACGGGTCGTAACACATCTGAAATGTAACGTCCACTGTTCAAAGTGCCGTCAATGCGAACAAGAGGTGACCGAGACGTGTAACCAATGGCACCCCATACCATCACGCCAGATGATACGCCAGTATGGCTATGACGAATATACGCTTCCAATGTGCGTTCACGGCGAAGTCGCCAAACACGGATTCGACCATCATGATGCTGTAAACAGAACCTGGATTCATCCGAAAAAATGTCGTTTTACCATTCGTGCACCGAGGTTCGTCGCTTAGTACACCATCGCAGGCGCTCTTGTCTGTGATGCAGCGTCAAGGGTAACCGCAGCCATTGTCTCCGAGCTGAATAGTCCATGCTGCTGCAAACGTCGTCGAACTGTTCGTGCAGATGGTTGTTGTCTTGCAAACGTCCCCATCTGTTGACTCAGGGATCGAGACGTGGCTGCACGATCCGTTACAGCCATGCGGATAAGGTGCCTGTCATCTCGACTGCTAATGATACGAGGCCGTTGGGATCCAGCACGGAGTTCCGTATTACCCTCCTGAACCCACCGATTCCATTTTCTGCTAGCAGTAATTGGATCTCGACCAACGCGAGCAGCAATGTCGCGATACGATAAACCACAAAACTTTATCAAAGAGGGAAACGTGATGGTACGCATTTCTCCTCCTTACACGAGGCATCACAACAACTTTTCACCAGGCAACGCCGGTCAACTGCTGTTTGTGTATGAGACATCGGTTGGAAATGTTTTAGGTGTCGCCACCGGCGCCATCCATGTGTGAATGCTCTGAAAAGCTAATCATTTGCATATCACAGCATCTTCTTCCTGTCGGTTAAATTTCGCGTCTGTAGCACGTCAACTTCGTGGTGTAGCAGTTTTAATGGCCAATAGGGTAGTTAGATCTTTCAGCTGTTTTCTAAGAATTTCAGGCATTCTGCACCATTATTCTAGAGAGCTAGACAGACAAATCTTATGAAAGCGTTTTGGTTCTCTTAAAGTCTGAACGGCCTCTTATACCTTTCCTAAATTCGAACTGATTATCACCTCCACGAAATAAAATGGCATCGCACACCATCAGTCCTGGTCGTCAGGTAGTAAGACGGACGACAGTCAGGTTGGTATTCCACCGTTGTCCGGGGCGTCTTCAGATACGTCTTCTGCCTGGAATCTCATTGACTGGAATAGAACTGTCTTCAGCGATGAGTTCCACTGCGGACTGAGCCCCGAAGTCCAGCGGAGACATGTCTGGAAACTACACGGACAGCGGTGGAATATCAACCTCACTCTCGCCCATCTTACGACCCGACATCCAGGAGTGATGGTCTGGGGTGCCATTTGTTTTCATAGCAGGACCCTTTTGGTTGTCATCCGCGGCACCCTTACAGCACAGCGACACGTCGACGATATTCTACGCCCCGTATAGTTGCCTTTCATGATAAGCCATTATAGATTTACGTATCAGCAAGATAATGCCCGCCTGCACACGAAGAGAGTTTCTACTGTTTCTCTCCGTACTTGCCAAACCCTACCTCGGCTATGTTTGTTGCCGGATCTCTCCAGAGTTGAAAACATTTGGAGCATTATGGACAGGCCCCTCCAACCATCTCGAGATTTTGACGATATAATACTCAAATTACGTAATTTGGCACGGTATCCCTAAGGAGGACATGCAAGGAGTCTGTCAATCAATGCCAAGCCGAATAACTGCTTGTTTAAGGGCCAGTAGTTGTCCAACGCGTTATTGACTTGCTCAGTTTGTGAAGCTCTTTCTGTTGAATAAATCATACAATTTTCATGAAATTGTTTTTGTCTTAGTGTGTACAATTTTAATGTAATAGCGTATTTCTGTCATCATATACATTTTTATACTTAGTCTTGTGACATGACACCCCGAAAAAACTCGTAGGGAGAGTCTTGTAATTGAGTACTTTTTGTGTAGATGCCACAGGTCACTTGAGACTATGTTGACGTGGTAGGTCACATACATCTACAGTACTATTAATTTTTGTCCAATCCAAAAAAATGTATGCTTGTTTTGTAAGTAAAACTGTCTTTTCCTACTGCTAGTTACTTTATTTATCCCATACGCGTTTCTCCTTTTCCTTTTCTAAGGCAATATCACTGTGATCTACAACAATACAGTTTTGTTAGTTTTAAACAGCTCACGTCACGATTTTTTGTAAAAAAGCAATTACTTACGATTTGCTGGCCTGCGTTTCCTCACGTCTGGTCTGGAGGTCGCACTATCACTTTTATTATTGCCATATAATCACAACTTTGTGTTCTGGCCTTCCTCATACTGTTCACCATGTTTCTCACTCTTTTTTTGTGGAGTAGTATTGTTTTTTTGTCACTCGATACAACTAATTCGCTTGACACTCCTTTTCACAACGTAGATATTGCGACTCCATTACGTGTTTCCTCCTCTTTGGTATGTTTACCTGTTTGTTGCCAACCTAACGAATTGTATGTTCGAGACTAACTTCTATTCAAGATGTTTATACCGTGTGTGTATGAGCGAGAGCGAGAGAGAGAGAGAGAAAGCTTTGGTGACAGCTGATTTGACTTTTCGGTTCAAAATTCTGTGAAGAGTTCATGGATGAGTGAGGGTGAAGATGTTGGATGCTATTATTATTATCATTATATTGAACTATTATCAAATTAATCCTTTTTGGGAGCGTTATTCTATTATTTTATCTATTAGTGTAAATAATGTATTGCTTGGCATGTGTACTTGGTCATTCAACAGAGTTTTCCCTTCTGCTTTGGTTTTCTGTGTGTGGTAATTTTCTTGCATGGTTAGGAGGTGCTTTTTATCGTTGATTGTGATTATTTTTATGTCATCTTCTCTAGTGGTTGGTTTGTGGTCACTATCTCTTAGGTGTTCTGCAAATGTGGAGTGGTTTGTCCCATATTTACAGGCTCTCATGTGTTCCTTGTATCTGACATCATATGTTCTACCTGCAGATCAGCAAATCGTAAGCAATCACTTTTTTACAAAAAATCACGACGTAAAATGTTTAATAATCTAAAACTAACAAAACTGTTTCGTTATACATCCCACTGATAATGCCTTACAAAAGAAAAAGGCGAAACGCGTATGGGATAAATAAAGTAACTAGCAGCAGGAAAAGGCAGTTTTATTTACAAAACAAGTATTGATATGCTTGCTGCGGAGGATGGCCACACAAACAAACTTGTCCAACAAATGTAGTTTGGCAACGGTGTATAAACACGTCCGATGACAGTTACGTGAAACTTCAGTCAGTTGCTAGAAAACAAATACCGAACTTAGGACACATGTTTTATGCATTAAAATGGACTTTGCATGTAGCTATAAACCCTGACAGCACAAGTGAACTTCGGGTCCTGAGACCTGGTATTTACTATGACGATCAAATTCATCATATTACACTGATATCATGCACAAGTTGGATTTGTGAAGTACTGGTGCTATTATGTTGGTGTATAACTCTCGGAACGTTTTTGTTTTGGATGTTGGTATTTAGGTTGCTGTGGGTTTATTTATTGATTGTCGTTTTTTATTTTTAGTTCCAAAAAAATGGTTCAAATGGCTCTGAGCACTATGGGACTTAACATCTGTGGTCATCAGTCCCCTAGAACTACTTAAACCTAACTAACCTAAGGACATCACACACATCCATGCCCGAGGCAGGATTCGAACCTGCGACCGTAGCAGTCGCGCGGTTCCGGACTGAGCGCCTAGAACTGCATGGCCACCGCGGCCGGCTTATTTTTAGTTCTCCTGCTATCTGAGTTTACATACATACAGTCAGTTTCTCATTCGGAGATAGTGAGTGGAGTTGTGGAAAGTAGAAAATGGAGTGTCATATGGAAACTCGGAACATTTCCGAAATATTCTTCTGTTTAAGTTGATTAGAGGGGTGACAGCAGAGGAGGCAGCAACAAACATTTGTGCCGTGAGTGGGGATAATGCCACTGCACAGGGCATGAAAAGAAAACTGTTTTCTCGTTTGAAGGAGGATCGGATTGACATTAATGACTCTCCATGAATCTCCGGGGTTCGATGAAGATCGTTTAAACGCATTAATCCACGCTCATACTCGACAGTATACTCGAGCATTGGCAAATGTGATGAACTGTGACCAATCCACTATCGTGCAACATTTGCATGCAATGAGGAAGGTTCAAAAAACGTGGCTGCACGATCCGTTACAGCCATGCGGGTAAGATGCCTGTCATCTCGACTGCTGGTGATACGAGCCCGTTTGGATCCAGACGGCGTTCTGTATTACCCTCCTGAACCCACCGATTCCATATTCTGCTAACAGTCATTGGATCTCGACCAATGCGAGCAGCAATGTCGCGATACGATAAACCACAAAACTTTATCAAAGAGGGAAACGTGATGGTACGCATTTCTCCTCCTTACATGAGGCATCACAACAACTTTTCACCAGGCAACGCCGGTCAACTGCTGTTTGTGTATGAGAAATCGGTTGGAAACTTTCCTCATGTCAGCACGTTGTTGGTGTCGCCACCGCGCCAACCTTGTATGAATGCTCTGAAAAGCTAATCATTTGCATATCACAGCATCTTCTTTCTGTTGGTTAATTTTCGCGTCTGTAGCACTTCATCTCCGTGGTGTAGCAATTTTAATGACCAGTGGTGTTTTATTGTTGACTAGAGTCTCTGTTATGTGTATGTGTGTTTTATTAAAATTATGGAAAAACGGTACGAACTTATGCACCAGTCCAACATATTGAACGGAGTCTTACACTATAGTGATGTCACACTGCATTGTTTCATCGCAAGTCATCCAAAGAGAGGGATATGCAGAGAAACAGCCTGTTCACAACCTAGGAACTGTTTCCAGAAAATTTGTCGACAGAAGGCGGGCTCACCATGTGCAGGTTGTTGATATTTGCCGGAAATTTGTATGTCTAGGCAAGAGATGTGTGCGCCACAGTAGTGGCTGTGGGTTGCTGAGAGTATGCAGCGGATGGGGAGAAAGAGAAGGAATGTAGGAAAGAGAAGGAATGTAGGAAAGAGAATGCAGCCCGAGGCAGAGTTTGTGTACTCCGCAGAGGTTTGCGTTATCCGGCTGCCGCCTCTGTGCTGGAGGGATCTGGAGGCGGCCTCCACCCTCGCCTCGGCCTCCAGCCTCGCCTCCAGTGCTCCAGTGACCCCTTTTTCCAGGATCAGCGCCCAGCCGCCTCGCTGCACACAGCCGCATCCCGCTGACGTCTCTCTCTCTGGCTGCTGCTCCACTTCGCCGTCAACTGCTGAGGCGGGCAGCTCTGCGAATGTAATATTGTGTTCCGCGCCGGATAAGGGCGCCTCGTGCACTGCGGCGGGACGCCGAGACATCAAACGCCGACCCTGCGCGGGCAGACAGCTAAACCGCTCCCTATCCTGTCACGACTAATGCCCACTGTTCCCTCAGCTGGAAAGGCCTGATTCTGAAACCAATGTACGACCAATGACGTAAAAACGAAGAAAGCGAACCACATCTTCACCCTCATTTTTAGTTTACCTTGTCCTTTTCTTAAAAATGGATGTTGCACGAAAAAAGGACAAAGACCGTTAGTTACATGTTTCGTAAGTCGTTTCAATGATCCTTTTATCGAAATGATGAGGAACGAGTTAGTTTATATCTACATGATTAGTGTTAACATTAATCAGTCTTACTCGCGCAACTGAAGTTAACAATGGTTTTAATAGTTATTTATGGGCTCCCAATTTTTAAACAGAAATTCGTCCGTGGAATGTACGAAGTTGTCCAGGAGAAATTGTGGTATCAACGATGCCACGACAGTTTCAAAGGTTGGCACTACCACGGGACACCGACAACAGCGCCCTCTAGCTGGTGCTGTGCAGTTCCACGAGCAGATTCAGCCCATTTCATCAGGTGCAGACAGCCAGGACACTTCGCTTCAACTTCGCACCACCTTGCAAGTTATGTAATATGTTTGCATATGTTTATCCACTAGTAAAGGCGCTTAAACCGTATTTGCAGTACCGAGAGATTAGTATCTGTTCCTGCTCCTGTTCCTACCCACGCGCCGCCTCTCAGGCGGGATACAAAAGAAATGATATTAGAATACATTTAAAACTTTTAAAATTTTCCCGGCGGATTGAGTATTCAAACAAATTTCGGGATTGCAGCCGATCGTCGTCTAATTCCTCGCACGATATTTCGACTGGGCACCTGCCAGTCACCTTCAGGTGAGCCAGTGGCTGGCTCTGAGCACTATGGGACGTAAGTTCTAAGGTCATCAGTCCCCTAGAACTTAGAACCACTTAAACCTAACTAACCTAAGGACATCACACACATCCATGCCCGAGGCAGGATTCGAACCTGAGACCGTAGCCGTCGCGCGGTTCCAGACTGTAGCGCCTAGAACCGCTCGGCCACCCCGGCCGGTGGTGAGCCAGTCTTCGATGGTTCACATGAAGATCAATGACAGGTGCCCAGTTGAATTATCATGCCATGAGCTAGACGACAACCAGATACAAGCCCGAAATTCGTTTGAACATTTAAAACTTGGTGTGCTACCTGTGAGACATTTTACAATATTAGGAAAATGATCGATAATTTTGTTGCTGCACTCTGAACTCCTTTCTGATCCATTGACAACTTTCAATGGCCAATGAAGGCTTTTTTCCCTCTGGTGTTGTAGGTATGGACATCACTGCTCTTCTTACATTGCGATGGATTATTCATGACGAATTTCACTGGATAAAATATGTAGTGTGACTGTGCAGTTAAAAGCCCTCACTCCTTGAAGAGAGACCTGCACTCACCGCGGATGAACACTACATATTACTCTTACTGCTCGCTTTTGTGCATTCAGTACTTTCTAAGTGATGAGATACCTCAGAAAATTATTCCATAGTACAAAATTTGGTAAAATATGCTACTGTTGGTATGACTCCAATTATTGCAAAGAACTCTATACAGTGTTGTTTTATCAAAAAGTAGAGAGAGTCCATTTTACAGAACCACTTAATAATTCTTTGAAAAAAAATCATTAACGCTCTCTCTTCTGTTGCTTTCTCTTTAATGGGATTTATTACAACACTAATATAGTCTGCAAAAAGCACCATTGTTGCTTGTTGAATGTCATCCACATATATAAGGTAAAGGAATGGATACAAAGTTGAATCATTTGGGACTTTCTTTCAACGTTGTATGAATTATTCAGCACAAATTTATGCATTCTGTTTGTTAAATATGATTCGAGCTAATTTTGTGAAAAAAGAAAAACATACCTTTAAGTCGGTAACCTAACGTAAGGTCGTAAAGCTCTCCGCTCTATACTGCATGGATATTTGCGGTCGCAAATTTTACTGAAGGAGATCATATTTCAATTTCCCGGCTGGCCATTAATACTGCAACAGCAGAACGGACAGAAAAATAACGATCTTTTACTTACTGTGAATATACAGTACAGCAGGAATAAAGCTTGATTAAATTTGTTTATGATTTAGGGGTACATGGGGTACAAAATTTGGAACACAAAGTTGACGATCTCCAGTGTTTACAGCGACTCTAACCCAGCTAGAAAACAGAGTTGAACTGATCTTGGAGACAGATACGGGTACGTCATTGAATGTTGCTTAAACTCTACACAGGGTTCGTCAATATTAGTGGGTTGCTTGCCGGTCTGTCAGTAACCTACGATCAGATGCTTTCTGAGCGTGAGGGATCTGGAGAACGAGCTGGCCAGGGCAACGTTCGCACGTTCCTCGTGTCGAAGTACGTCAGAGCAACACAGGTAACATGTGGTCTTGCATTATCTTGTCGATAGGTGAGGTCACAGACACTTGGAAGATATGTAACAACCACCGTTTAACACGTTTGCCAACCAGAGATGATCGTGTAGTGTGCCAAGTGGCACACCGTACCAAAAGGCCAGCTGCTGAACCTCGTTTAACGGTGACGAATACATTCCGGAAATATGCGTCGTCCTCGTAGCTTCAACACACGGATGTGTCCATTGCAGAGTTGCACTCTACCAAAGATACTGTCCGGTAGTTTTGGTACACTACATAAATGACGCAGTGAATGTTAGGATTACCGGTAGTACTGGTAAAATTGATAGGGAAAGGAACAAAAACGAATGTATGATAGAGAAACTGGGAGCCGACGACTTCTCTTTGGTTTTTTTGAGTGTTTGTTTTGCTCGTAATTAGAACGGCATACCAGTCAGTGTTAGTCCAGTGTGTACGTTATATCCTTGCAGAATAAATTCCATTATATAAGTAATAAGGAAATAGTTGATTGCCTAACGTGTGCGCATTTATGTAAACAAAGCAATTAATTTCGATGCACATGCACAAACATAAAATTATATATGTATAATGATTGTTTATATGTTGTACGTAATAGAATGTTCATCATCTACATCTACATCTACGTACATACTCCGCAATCCACCATACGGTGCTTGGCGGAGGGTACCTCGTACCACAACTAGCATCTTCTCTCCCTGTTCCATTCCCAAACAGAACGAGGGAAAAATGATTGCCTTTATGCCTCTGTACGAGCCCTAATCTATCTTATCTTTTCTTTGTGGTCTTTCCGCGAAATATAAGTTGGCGGCAGTAAAATTATACTGTTGTCAGCCTCAAATGCTAGTTCTCTAAATTTCCTCAGTAGCGATTGACGAAAAGAGCGCCTCCTTTCCTCTAGAGACCCCCACCCGAGTTCCTGAAGCATTTCCGTAACACTCGCGTGATGATCAAACCTACCAGTAACAAATCTAGCAGCCCGCCTCTGAATTGCTTCTATGTCCTCCCTCAATCCGACCTGATAGGGATCCCAAACGCTCGAGCAGTACTCAAGAATAGGTCCTATTAGTGTTTTATAAGCGGTCTCCTTTTCAGATGAACCACATCTTCCCAAAATTCTACCAATGAACCGAAGACGACTATCCGTCTTCCCCACAAGTGCCATTACATGCTTGTCCCACTTCATATCGCTCTGCAATGTTACGCCCAAATATTTAATCGACGTGACTGTGTCAAACGCTACACTGCTAATGGAGTATTCAAACATTACGGGATTCTTTCTCCTATTCATCTGCATTAATTTACATTGATCTATATTTAGAGTTAGCTACCATTCTTTACACCAATCACAAATCCTGTCCAAGTAATTTTGTATCCTCCTACTGTCACTCAACGACGACACCTTCTCATACACCACAGCATCATCAGCAAACAGCCGCACATTGCTATCCACCCTATCCAAAAGATCATTTATGTAGATAGAAAACAATAGCGGACGTACCACACTTCCCTGGGGCACTCAAGATGATACCCTCACCTCCGCTGAACACTCACCATCGAGGACAACTTACTTAAGAAGTCTTCGAGCCACTCACATATTTGGGAACCAATCCCATATGCTCGTACCTTACTTAGGAGTCTGCAGTGGGGTGCCGGCCGCGGTGGTCTCGCGGTTCTAGGCGCGCAGTCCAGAACCGCGCGACTGCTACGGTCGCAGGTTCGAATCCTGCCTCGGGCATGGATGTGTGTGATGTCCTTAGGTTAGTTAGGTTTAAGTAGTTCTAAGTTCTAGGGGACTGATGACCACAGCTGTTAAGTCCCATAGTGCTCAGATCCATTTGAACCATTTTTCTGCAGTGGGGCACCGAGTCAAATGCTTTCCGGAACTCAAGGAATATGGCATCCGTCTGATACCCTTCATCCATGGTCCGCAAGATATCATGTGACAAAAGGGCGAGTTGCGTTTCGCAGGAACGATGCTTTCTAAAGCCGTGCTGATGCTTGGACAGCAACTTCTCTGTCTCAAGGAAATTCATTATATTCGAACTGAGAATATGTTCGAGAATCCTGCAACAAATCGATGTTAAGGATGTTGGTCTGTAATTTTGAGGATCTGTCCTTCTACCCTTCTTATATACAGGCGTCACCTGCGCTTTCTTCCAGTCGCTCGGGATTTTACGTTGGGCGAGAGATTCGCGATAAATGCGAGCTAAGTAAGGAGCCAATGCAGTAGAGTACTCTCTGTAAAACCGAATTGGAATTCCATCAGGACCTGGAGATTTATTTATGTTCAATCCATTCAGCTGCTTCACAACCCAGGGAAGTCTATCACTATGTCCTCCATACGGAAATATATACGACACTCAAACGGCGGTGTGTTTGTACGATCCTTCTGCGTGAAAGATTTCTCAAACGCTAAATGTAAAATTTCAACTTTCGTTTTGCTGTCTTCCGTTGCCAGGCCAGACTGATCAGTGAGTGACTCGATGGAAGCCTTCGACCCGCTTACCGATTTTACGTAAGACCAGAATTTCCTTGGGTCTTCAGCAAGATCTTATGCTAAGGTATGACGGTGGTAGTGGTTGTATGCTACGCGCAGCGCTCTTTTTACAGCAGCACGAATCTCTACTAACTTTTGCCTATCCTCATTCTCCCGATCTTTCTTGTACTGCGAGTGCAACTGTCTTTGCTTCCTGAGCATTCTCCGAATTGCGCTGTTAAGCCACGGTGGGTCTTTTCCGTCCGTAACCCACTGTTTCGGTACATACTTGTCCAATGCGTGATTTACAACGTGTTTGAAATTTGCCCATAATTCTTCCACGTCCATCGTACCGGAAGTAAATGAAGTCGATTCATTTACTAAGTAGGATGCTAACAACTGCTTATCTGCTCTTTCTAGTAAGAATACTCTCCTAGCCTTCTTGACCGACTTTTTAACTTTCGTAACCATAGTCATAATGACTACATGATGGTCACTAATCCCTGACTCAACACTGACACCGTCGATGAGGTCTGGTCTGTTCGTGGCTACCAGATCTAAAATATTTCCATTACGCGTTGACCGTCGATTTAGCTACTCAAGACAGTTTTCGGATAATGTGTTCAAAAGTAATTCACACGACGGCTTGACTGTACCACCTGTAATGAATCCATAGACATCCCAGTCTATACTAGGTAGGTTGAAGTCGCCTCCGACTAATATAACATGATCCGGGGACTTCTGCGATACAGAGTGATAACAGCCAACAATTAATTTTATTTCCCCTATCCGTGTTAAACGTGTCCAAATAACTTCACAATCACACTCTACTTTGACCTCAGTAGACACTGTATTTTTATCAACTGCAGTGAAGACACCACCTCCTACGGTGTCTAATCTGTCTTTCCGATACACATTCCAACCCTCACTAAATATTTCAGAACTTCCTATCTCAGGGTTCAGCCAGGTCTCAGTCCCGAGAATAATTTGCGCTCCACACTCTTCCTGGAGGGCAGTAAATTCAGGAACTTTATTCCGAACACTCTGAAAATTTACTGCTAATATCTTGGTAACTGAAGTGTCTAAACTGAGCGCGTCCTGATTTCTCTGCCTGCACGTCGACTGGTGAGTGTTCATCAGGACACCTCGCACTGCTGCCTAGCCTAAAAGCCCCCCATGTGCACGCCATCATCATGATCAACGGCACGAGTTTCCTGTTATTGCTGATAACTTCGAAAGTTGTTTATGCATAACACAAACCTGCTTTACATAAAGTTCGGCGAAGTACTGAAGCCATGTTTGATACATTTTTGGTTCAAATGGCTCTGAGCACTATGGGACTTAACATCTATGGTCATCAGTCCCCTAGAACTTAGAACTACTTAAACCTAACTAACCTAAGGACATCACACAACACCCAGTCATCACGAGGCAGAGAAAATCCCTGACCCCGCCGGGAATGGAACCCGGGAAACCGGGCGTGGGAAGCGAGAACGTTACCGCACGACCACGAGCTGCGGACTGCTACATTTTTGTTTTGCGTTTTTTATTTTATCTTTTTCTCGAGAAAATTACGAATATATGGTAGATCTGTATTGTTTTCTTTATGTTTACTACAACATCCCTCTTTTTCACATTAAAAATCAACAATTTGCGAATAAAATCTGAATGAAAGATAGACAGTTTCAATTTTGCTATAAATACTGTTTGCTTTTAAGCAACAGGCAGGAGGGTAACTAAGTAGAAAAAAATGTTCCTTAGGTTGCCAAGCCCTTGATATATCCTCACTCTGTTTCTAGGCGGTTACCACTTACTTACGGTTTTAACGGCTTCTAGTAAAACACAAATCACATATTCGAAGAAAGTGATCCTTAGGATGTAACGTCCGATGCATGGGTAATGCAGGTACGGCCTTAACTGAACAAAGCTACTAGGAAAACTACCACAGTCTACCCTGGCTTACGATCGTCTACTGCAGCCTTTGGCAGTTTTACTAGTCCACTGAGATTCTGTACACGGTACACGAAGTTGTCTGAAAGGCCGACGTGCTGCCACAACTGTGACCAGACTTTCGTTGTTGCCACCACTGCCGGCGGCGCGCATCTCTCTATTGCTGCGACAATGGTGGCTCCAGACATCGTTAGACTGTCTACGTGGACACGTTTTGCTGCAAAGAAACCCATTTTCTGCCTCAAGTCACGTGACGTATCTGTAAGATCCTGTACGGCCGACCGAACAATGTGTTGTTCCTTCGAACGCTACTCGCATGGGGCCGATTGGATGCAGCATGGCGTTGAATATATCCGCCTCCTGAAACATGGATTGCATATTCGCAGGTCAGTCGTGGGATCCTGAGCAACAATATATCACTCAACGATAAACTGTAGTCTCATTTGGCAACGAGTCTACTGCGTTCGAATTCCGACACGGTCTTCTCAGAAACGATCAACAATTAGATGTGATTTCTGAACGAGAAACCTGCTACGTAAGCTGTCCTTGTGTATAGAATGCAGACGGTGTTAATCCTACCTGTTTTGCAGGGTTGTGCTGAAATGTTAGTTTCATATCCAAACATTTCCATGTTGTACACTTCATGTCGCTCTGTAGATTTTTCCGTGACATCTTTATGATGTTGCAATTTTAGTGGCCGACAGTATAATTGAAGAGTATAGTTCAGATATAGGAAACACGGGAAGTTAAGACTGTGACTGCGTGCCTAGTACCCATCGGATGGCCATGTTCGATCTAAATACAGTTTGGTTACTATCCACTTGAGTTAAACAGATAAAAGTATGCAAACGGTTTACACTCAGTCATTCAGATTGAACGAAATACACAAATATTGTTACTGACTCTTTGCCAAGTATTTCAGTCATAACAGATTCAGTTCATACTGTTATGTCTTCTGCACCACTTGTTAGCAGCAGACACAGTGGCTGCGCCAAAGACTGAGACAGCATGGAGTTTTACAATTATTTATTGAGCTTTCTTTACAATTTCTCCCTCGTCGTCGCTGCCCAGCCCTGCAGATACCTCCACCTGGCTGCTGCTGTGTAGATTCTCCGTCAATGCGCGCAACGCGCACCGCTGATCGCACTTCGGAGCCTCAGGCCACCAGTGCTCCGCTGAAGCCAGGATGCCCTGTGGTTGAGATGAACTCGTCGCCGCTCGGCGCCCCAGTACGGCACGCCCACGGAGCAGCGTCGCCATGTGGTCAGCTGCCGACGCCTGCTGCACCGGTGGCTGGGAATCCATCAGTCGTGATGTCCACGTGGTCCCGTCATGGATGGACGACGCGCCGTGGGGCCGGGTTGCCGTAAAGTCCGGGCGTCAGTCCCTGGCGGCGCCTGCGACCAACACCGCACTGCGTCCCATTCTGCTGGAAGTTCTCGCTGTAGTTAGTCAGCCATGGTGCCGACCGAACTCGGGCTGACCTCCAGAGCTGAAGTTGACATCTGGCAGCGAACAGATGACTCCTGAGAGCTGGAACAGACTTCCGGAATCGTCACCTACGAAGATTGAACATTCGGACACGGACCACGTCCGTCCTCAGATCCGAACTGCTTCCTAATGGCTTCTGTCTGTTGCTGCCTGCACTCCACTATTTATATCTGGCAGGAGGACGTTTTTTACCCTCGGTGGTAGCTTTTTGTTATTATTCCCGCAGTATATTGCAGCGTAACTTAGCGTGATGGCCTCACTTCCCTTACTCAGCACTCTCCAGGCTTTGCGCGGCGCTCAGTCTGTGTGCGTCCTTGCATCACCCTGTTGGTAGACTGCTGCTGTCAGCAAGACTATCTCTGCATGCTTCCTTCGCAACGCCTCGGTCGCCCGTGTGCCTCTGTTTTGCCATTCTTCACTGCGTGAAGCAACGCTTACTACAAGTGGCCGCAACGTCATGCTCGTCACTGTAGTTGACGTTTCCACTGCGATCGGGGCTATTTTTAATTTTCCCCATGAACACCATTAAAGTTTACTTGAAATATCATATTGCAACAACAACTGTTATTCATAATGAGATTTTCACTCTGCAGCGGAGTGTGCGCTGATATGAAACTTCCTGGCAGATTAAAACTGTGTGCCCGACCGAGACTCGAACTCGGGACCTTTGCCTTTCGCGGGCAAGTGCTCTACCAACTGAGCTACCGAAGCACGACTCACGCCCGGTACTCACAGCTTTACTTCTGCCAGTACCTCGTCTCCTACCCTCCAAACTTTACAGAAGCTCAGTTGGTAGAGCACTTGCCCGCGAAAGGCAAAGGTCCCGAGTTCGAGTCTCGGTCGGGCACACAGTTTTAATCTGCCAGGAAGTTTCACAACTGTTATTTATTATGCACATGTGGTTATTGTATTTAACCACTTCAGCCTCGTACATCAGAGTGCTAAACCTTTGATAAATCCTTAATCACTAAGTTTTCATTCATATTGTTAATAAATTTTCTTCTTCTCATCAGATTTCCCCTACTTCCCTCGTCTATGTTAATCTGTCAGTTTACTCTGCCTGAAAAAAAGTTCAAATGGTTCAAATGGCTTTGAGCACTATGCGACTTAACTTGTGAGGTCATCAGTCGCCTAGAACTTAGAACTAATTAAACCTAACTAACCTAAGGACATCACACACATCCATGCCCGAGGCAAGATTCGAACCTGCGACCGTAGCGGTCACTCGGTTCCAGACTGTAGCGCCTAGAACCGCACGGCCACTCCAGCCGGCTGAAAAAAAGTAAAATAAACAGAAGAGGAGAAAGAAACGAAATGAAACTTCACTTACTGAGAGGGATGTGATGTTTTTTACAGCCAAATTTACATAGAACCTGACAATACGAGCCCAGTTAGCCGTATGCCATTGCACCCTGCCGGCCTCTGTGGCTGGGTGGTTCTAGGCGCTTCAGTCTGGAACCGCGCTGCTGCTACGGTCGCAGGTTCGAATCCTGCCTCGGGCATGGATGTGTGTAATGTCCTTAGGTTAGTTAGGTTTAAGTAGTTCAAAGTCTAGGGGACTGATACCCCAGATGTTAAGTCCCTTAGTGCTCAGAGCCATTTGAATTTCGTTGCGCCCTGTCTGACTTAGATGCATGCACTGATTCGGTTGAGGTGTCTGTCATGCCGTTTTATCCTCTCCTGAGGCAATCCGGCCCACGACTCTTGTAACTGTTTCTTGATACTCTGCACAGTGGCACTGAGACTGGGTTGAAGTCCGAGATGGGCCCACACATGTTCTACTGCGGACACACATAGATATCTCACACACAAGAATCTTGTAGCTCACGGGAATACATCAGTACCATGCAGACAATTCATAGAGACATTTGACATGTGTGGACGAGCTATATATTGTTGATAAATGGCATCACGATACTGTCGCATGGCGGGTAATACATGAGACGTCTTTCGTGTCTGTTTTATCTATATATCGAGAACACAGATAGGGTTTCTTCGACAATCTAGTCACACACGACAAAGCAAAGCTATAGCAGTATGATACAAAGAAAGGCGCCCGTGCAAATGGACCTGCTACACACCAGTGCTTTCTCCCGTCATTAAGGAATGTAAGATCTGAGAATGATCTCTTGGGAGGACGAAATCCGTTATCTAAAAATAAAAATATACAACTGAAATGCGATCATGACAGTGTTTATTAAATCAGTTATAATATTAATACAGGGTGTCCATAAAGTCCATTTACAACTTAAAAATTTTATTACGCAACTTTTCATGTTTCTGGGACATTAAACACACACAATGTGAGAATCTGGGGATCTGAACACCCGCATGTGATTAGGGAACCTCACTGGGATAGTCCCAAAGTGAATGTGTGGTGTGAAATCATGTGCAACAGAATAATTTGTCCATTTTTCTTCATCGACTCAACAATTTCTGCAGATGTTTACCTCGACCTTCTGACCGAATATGTAGCACCATAACTGATTGACTTACAACCAACTATCGTTTTCCAGCAAGATGGTGCACCACCACATTGGGGACTGCATGTCCGTCGGTTCCTCAATGAAACATTTCCAGGCAGATGGATTGGGAGAGATGGGCCGATTCCTTGGCCACCGCGTTCGCCAGATATCACTCCCTTGTATTGTTTTTTATGGGGGTATGTAAAAGATATCGTGTATCAAACACAGATACGGAACATTGCTGACTTGAAGCAAGGGATTCGTAATGCCATTGCCACCACTGATGACGCTATGCTACAGCGAACATGGCAAGAATCGAGTACCGTCTTGATGTGCTTCGTGCAACTAAAGGCGCCCATATACAGATCTATCAAACACTGTCCAAAAAACTTTTGTAAACACTGATTACAATAAAAGAAATTTTGTTAAAATATTTCAACAACTGCCATTGTAATAAAATTTTGAAGTTGTAAAGGAACCTTACGGACACCTTGTAGATCGCTGTGTGAGGAATGTTCCAAAAACTTTCATTCGGCATGTAAAGCCACGCTTTCGAATTTTGCGGTCACCAATAGTTAGCATTTATTAATTTGCAGATGTGTTGTAGGTGTTGACGTACTTTGCGCTCTAAAAATGTTCTATTAGTGCCATTCTGGTAACGCACTCACGTCCAAGCAGTATTCAAGCTCATTCCATACCTTACGTAGCAACATTCTGGCAAAAGTCATCTCCTGCAATGTAACATGTCACAACTACTACCTGGACGGAAACCCACTTGGTTTTAAGACGCCATGTGATTTCCGTATTACTGGCCTCTTGAATTTTTTAGCGGAGCTTATGCACTTAAGGGACAAGACTAGTGCATCGGCATAAGGCTTCTCAAATACACTGATGAACCAAAAAAAAAAAGACCACTGCCGACCGCGACGCTGTATGCCGACTGGTGGCATTGCGGGCACGTGATGCGTTAACAAAACACATGGATGGTGTATCACCCTGGCAGAGATATGGCCGGAAAATGGGGAAATTCATTGAGATATGCTCCAGTTCACGTACTACTGTCGGGAGCAGGATAGTGAAACTACCACAAGGTGCTAAGTGGTTGGGTGTCCACGTCTCTTCACATAACTTGGGGTTCAGAGGCTTGTCTGCTCTATAGTAGGATAGATGGTGATCTGTGGCATCTCTGCCGAAAGAGCACAATGCTGGTGCAAACGCCAAACACCGATGCTACAGATTTCCGGATTCGTCGCCTTAAACGAAACGTCATTCTCCCGTTTTAGAAGAGCAATGCTGATTGGCAGACGATATTCCTGACGCCTTGAGCTGGAGGAGTAATGGTAGAGACTGAAAGATATACCCCTTCATGTCTGGCACGGAGAGTGGCCGCTCTGTTGTCGCTCTTGGAGCGAGAACACGTAACGAGAGCGTGTGCGCTCATACGTGTACTCAAAGAATGAGGAACAAGTCTCTCCTCAGTACTTCACTGGGAGAACACCTCTGTCGAGAGTGAATCGGAGTGCGACTCTATATTGAGTCCTTGCGATTAAGCATTGTTCACTGTGTTGGCCGCCACACTTATTGTGCGGTATGAACGGACAGAGTTATAGTTAAACGCCTGCAAGCGAATTTTTGAGTGGCATCGCGGTGGACTGGTTATCTGACCGGTGTACCACGCCAATAGTTAGACTAGGGGCAAATAGGAGTCCTTGACTTCATCAAGGCGTAGGGAGAGTTTGATTGGCGAAGGTCAATCCAGATAGAACGAGAGTTATCTTATTTGTCAGCAGCGAGCGGCGCAGACAGCGGTCATCGCAGCTTACAGTATTGTGCGCTCCAGCTCTTGCGAGCCCCATATTTCCTCCACAATAGTACACTTCACTGCATTTCACACGTGACAGCCTTGACCGTACCTAGCAACATTCTAACAGATAATTATTCAAGTTGAGTAGGCGCGGCTCTCAGCCATTCTGCCAAGTCAATAACAATCTTAAACTTTGTATAGAAATATCATTAGCGAATCCTGTCCTTAAGAGGTAACTTGACATTCCGAAAAGAACCCAGAAATAACTTGTTCAGTTCATAACTAAAAGTGCCATTGTGATTTCTCAGAATTTTTACAAAAAAAAAATTTCGTTAGTTTCATGTTTTTCTTACACTAACTAGCACTGCTCCAGTACCCAGGTATCCCACTAGTTACGTAAGAAATTTTGTGAATTTTGTGTCATTTCCATACAGTGGACGACTCCGGAAGATATTTATTGCTGAAAGTTTTTCAGGCATTTCTCTTTAGAACGTTAGGAGCGTCTGTCTGACTTCTGTAATAGTGTGGGGGTAGAAATTGCATCTCGCAGGAGCCACAGGGTAAAGGTTACATCTCAGATTAATCCGTTGCGCAGAATGGCAGAATAGCACCCACACGTCGCTCACAGTGTCTCGAGGCAGAAGCATTCTACAGTGGTTTGAGGAACATTATAGCGAACTCACTTTGACGTCTTGGCGACCAAATTCGCGTGGTGTATATATTATATATCCCATCTGGGTCGATATCGGGTACCGTCACCACGTACGCAAATCAGCGGCCCGTTATTTACGCGAATTGCGTAGACATCTAATGCCACATACCTTTACAAACCTACGAACAAACTGTCGAATCCCTGATGCGCAGAGTGAGTAATTTATTTCGTTCCAAAGACTGACAAACAAGCTATTAAACAGTTGCTCATAATGTTTTGGCTCATCAGTGTACATCTTAGGCATCTGTAAACGAGATCTTCATCAAGGCATCAAATTGTAAGAGGTCTGTATGGCTTTGGCTGAGAACGTGTGGGAACCGTGCCAAGTTTACTTCCTCTCCGACCGTGAGTAATGAGTCAGGAGAAAGCATTTAGGTTAAAATTTTAATGAACAGCCCTCGTATATCACTGATATTTGGAACAGTCTTAAGAGGTCGAAGGTTTTCCCTTGCGTAAATCAAACTACTGTGTGTTTTCTTCTTGTGCTGTTGAGGCAAAACTGATTTACTGTGCGGACGTCTCGTAGCCAAGTGCGTGGAGTTAAAACCGTCAGTAATTGGAAAGTTTTCGTGTGTAGTTGGTACGCTAAAATGTGGACTATTGCTCTATTCTGAAGAATCTTAAAGAACGTAGTCTTCTTGGGCTAACATCTCACGTTATATATACTGTACTCGGTTTACATGGAGACGTAAAAGTGCGTGCACGACCAACCGTAGCCAAGTGAGAAGAATGTCACGTGCAAGGTGGCAGCTGGTAGATGATACGAAATGTAAATGTTACTAACGTCAGTACAAAACCTTTCTTCTTGTTTCCAGGCTCACATCGCTACGAAGGGCACACAGAAATGGTTGATAGGTAAAGCGTTTCTGTTGTCAACCTCACTGTCTTCAGATTTATGTTACCCACGTACATCTACAAGACAAGACAGGAAAAATACTCTCCGTTCAGAAAGGAATTGGCATTGGTAAAACCAAGTACAAATGACCATAAAATTATGAGCCTTTTTTCTAATCGTTACAGTAATTTTCTCTCATTAATATGAAACAGGCACCAGAAATGTTACAGGCATCACATTGACAATGAAATTAGACACATACAATATAACGGACAAATGGGTTTGAATGTAAAATGGATCATTAAGGAAGTAATACAGAAAAAAATGTGAGGGGCGCCCGAATTGTGCTATTGAGATGTAACATAACTGTGGTTTCAAAATACAGGGTACTATAAATGACTCATTCGTTTTAAAGCTTTATATTTTCCAAAGTATTACATGTATTCGTACAAATATGACTTGCGGGAATAGAACAATAAACTCATCATCTTTGTATTTTGCACTTTTTTTTTATTTTTTTTTCATCAGTCTTCAGACTGCTTTGATGCGGCCCGCCACTAATTCCTCTCCTGTGCCAACCTTTTCATCTCAGCATAGACCTTGCAACATACATCCTTAATTATTTGTTGAATATAATCCAATTTAGCATGTAGCTGATGTTCTGCGTCTGCGTCTGCGTCTGCGTCTTTCATAGGACTAATTTCATTTTAGTATTTTGCAGATCCACTACCTGATAACCCAGCCAAGGTGGTATTTGCTGCCCAGTGATTGGATTGGACTGATTTGGGGGAAGAGATCAAACAGCGAGGTCATCGGTCTCATCGGATTGGGGAAGGATGGAGAAGGTAGTCGGCGTGCCCTGTTTGAGAAACGATCCCGGCATTTTCCTGAAGCGATTTAGGGAAATCACGGAAAATCTAAATCAAGATGGCCGGACGTGGGATTGAACCGTCGTCCTCTGAATGCGAGTCCAGTATGCTAGCCCCTGCACCACCTCGCTCGGTGGTGCCTATTGAGGTGGAGGTGGAGGAGGAGGAGGAGAAGGAGGAGGAAAGCGATGTTGAATTTTTATGGTAAGTCATAAAACAGATTAAAATAAATATGGCTTTATTTTTTTATAGAAAAAACTGTTTTTGTGTTACCCTCTCTCTTACGTACGTAGTATGTTCTACAAGACCACTCCCTTACAACAAAGTCCTCCACTGCAGCAATATACATACCACTTCCTGCAGACCATGTCTGTTCGTGGCACTTGGTTCCTTTATAAATACGTCCTGTGATGTCTCTCGAACGGTTAATTTTGACGTAGCAACACCAAGCACGGAGAGTGTTGCTGCACTAACACTGCTGCTGTCGAAGGAGGGAATATCAAGACAGAATGTGTCGCACTTAGCCATCAACTATCCTCAATATATAGGTGAGTTTGCCACACAGCTTCCCCCCCGCCCCCGCCCCCCCCCTCTCACTATGTGAACGAGACCCACCTTCGTACCTCATTATAGATTCTCAGTTTGCACTATAACTCTGAGGTCATTGTCAGATGCTATCTCGACATTAACCCGCATAGACCGATTTGTGGTTAAATAATATTAAGTGGTGAACAGTAACACAGATATGACAGCTCGACACTGCATAGCCGCACCCTACCAAACCTGTGAGCCAAGATCTGTTTGTGTTTTGCGACTGATTTGTGAAGCAAACCATCATACGGATGGTGCTAGGATCATATTTATTGGCGTACTCCATTCGAATATATGACAGAAAAATAATCTCTGGGAAATACGACGTATTTTACGCCGAAACATGAGAGTCGATTAGGGTATGAATGGACATATATAGGCAATTTTTTACTCGATCAGCATGTGAGGTTTGATTGGAATAGTAATCCATAATACTGGTTTGATGTACCATTCACGATGCACTGTACAGCCACTTGTTCTGTATTTGTTTTGGATGTTGCAAGTTCGTAGGTGATGGAGTTGTCTGCAAGTAGGCGCGAAGGTCTGTGGTAGAGTTGTTGACCTGAAGGTATCTAAATCCGTTGCACATTAATAGGACTAGAAATCCCGTACACTCTCGTCGGAAGCATTAACTGCCGTAAAATAAATAGCAGTAAGCGTCTGGAGTGAGCTGATCCAGAATGCATCTGTCGGGTTCAGATTCATTTTCTGGAATCTGAAAGGAAGCCACCTATGCACTAAAAATTGACAAGTCGGTGACCTAAAGCGGAAGAATGTGTCAGGCTCAAATTCATTTGCATGGATTTTTAAGGGGAGTATTCTAACATTCTGCGTGGTGTCTGTCTGTTATAAGTCGTGTCTCCCTACCACTTTCGCGCAACGACGCTCTGAGCGTGTTTTTAAGGGAATTGACTAGTTTGAACCGGGGACCTGTTGCTGGCAAGGAGACGCCAGACCACACATGACATGTAGAGTTCAGAAGAGTTCAGTGAGACTAGCGATGATATAATCAAATACTTAATGATTTCAGCGTCAGCTCCACTGCACTACTTGTAAAATAATCTTAATACTAACTAAATTTAGTGGAAGGGGTTCAAGGCTTTCTTATTTTTAGTTAACTGGTAAAATAACGTCGAAAAAGCAGTTAAGTTTACCATTGGAATTTTTATTCTACTCACAAAACATTGTTTATAAATTGCACTATTGAGAAAAGAAAATATTTTAATACAGGATGATAAAAACCAACTGCATTCAACAAAAATGTGAACAAGTATTCCCAGAATGGGTTTCCAAGTTCTATAATGAATCGAAGGATGACGTATGCCGTATCACATCTATAATCTAGGATTAAATTAAGTTTCATAAAAGAGAAAACTGTCAAAAATGGTCTACAGTGACCCTCAATTATCTTTAATTACTTATTTAACTTGTCGTAAATTACAGTGGCTGATGTGGCTTCTCAACAATTATATGACAGGAAAATCATCGTGTTTCAGATTTTAACTTCCAGTAGCAAATGTGAATACCATGAGCTTTAATTGACGATCGACACTAGTATTACGTAAAAAGGGGATGTAACAGATGAGACTTGTGCAGTTCTGAGTGAAGCCTTATGTGCTCTTATGCGGCATCGCGTGCATTCATTACCTTGTCGGTGGTTAGTCAGCGTCAGGGGCGGCGGGCGGCGCAGCTCCACACACCTCGCCGTCTCGGTAGCAACTCTCTAACTGAGCAGTCAGGGTCTCAATGTTAACCTTAAGCTCCGCCTACAAAAATTCTGTATATCCAATGAGAAACGTTATACTTTTCGTGGTGGGGCAATGTTTTTAATGTTTGCAACGTAACAGAGACGCGTATAGTCTCACGCTAAAACTTGCAGCTGGTCTGGCCCTTTTAGTGTTATCGTAAGATCTATACTGTTATTTTGGAGGGCTCTATCTTTTAACTTGGGCTAGGGGCTGTTCTTGACGATGTGGGTGTCCGTCCCTTATCGTAGGGCCTTCTAGCTTACACGACTCTGCTCTCGGCTTCTGTTCTCGTTTCTCCCCTCGGAACTGCGTCTGTTTCACGGTGGGAAGGTATGAAATGCATTTAGGCGTTCTTGTATTAGTCTGTAGTATTCCATTTGCTCACTCGTTGATCGTATTACTTTGGTTAATTTAATGTCGGGATTTATTCGGAGCTATGTGACATACTGCCAGATTTGCTATCGTATCAGGGTTTTCATGGAAGGTGTTGGATTTGCTTGACACCTTACAGTATGGTCCACTCACTAAGGAGCGTCTGTCTAGGAAGTGAGTGACCACAAATCTGTCCATACGTCACCTGGAGACTGTGCTGCTACAATTCGGATTGAAGTGTAAGAGGCAGTAACATGAGTGTTGGTGCAGGAGAAAACACTGACACTGGTTTTTTTCCAGCTTGTACTTGTTTGTTAATCGGCTCTCGTTGTACTATAGTAGGACAAGCGTGTAAGTACTGGGTTTGCTTCTAAATGAATAATTACCGCTACGCATGTGCGTACTACCCATCTGGATACACTTTTCTCTAGACTGAATACAGTATCAAAGTCGGTTCACTGTCAAACAGGACATGGGGATAAAAAACAAGCAACGCTTTGATAAGCACCGAATTACCATCTACTCTTGCAGTATCTCCGAATTATGAGTGGAGGTGTGAAGTTGTTGCACATATGTAAATGATCCAATCGGTAGTGTACAGAAACTCTGTGATACTGTTAGATACTTGACCAGGCGCTACGAATTGGAGACGGTGAATGTGTTTGGAAAGGGCTGGTCAGTAGACAGGCATTTTGCTATGGTCCACAAGACCAACATGTTTCGATTTGCAGAACGTATTTCCCCTCAGCGCTCAGGAATGTCTTGGAAGCCAGAACGCTTAATGTTTAATGGGACATTCTGGACGGGGGTTTTGTCTAGAAATAACGGTTTGGTTCCATTGGCTGCATACCACACACATAGGTAGAAATACGCTGTTGTTCCAGATGAGCGCCAGCTTGTGCTACTTTCCTCCATCTACACACATGAGGTTAAGTACATATTCGGGTCGTGCAGAATGGACACCGAAGAAACCAGCGCAAGGTTTAGGGGAGGGGAGAGAAGGGAGGGAGGGCAGTATCCTTCTAAGATATTTCAAATGTTTCAAATGGCTCTGAGCTCTATGGGACTCAACTTCTGCGGTCATCAGTCCCCTAGAACTTAGAACTACTTAAACCTAACTAACCTAAGGACATCACACACATTCATGCCCGATGCAGGATTCGAACCTGCGACCGTAGCGGTCGCGCGGTGCCAGACTGAAGCGCCTAGAACCGCTCGGCCACACCGGCCGGCTCTAAGTTACTCTTTCTACATTAAGTGTGTTGGTTCTTCCTGCTCTGGGGTACGCCGACTATCGTGCAAGTACGTACGTAACTTAAATAAAAGATATGAGGCTTTTTTAATTGGAATTGCACCCTTTATTCCTCGCCAGATATCTGATGACGACGATGTGGCGGTAGGGTTTTGTTACTGCGAAGCTATGTTATGCCGTGCGAAACGACGCCTAGCTGGTGAGAGTGTGGACGTACCATAATTTTTCGGACGCTGTACACTTTTAAATGATAACCACGCAATTTGTCCGTAATGTTATGCTGTTGGAACGTAAAGTTACTGTAGTTAGTGTTGCAACATATCACCAGATGTGTGGGAAGCAATCAGGCTACTATTCGTGTAAAAAATTACATTTGTCTAGCCATAAGGGAAGGACAGACTTGACGTGGAGAACTGGGATTTCAGTTCACTGAGGTGTATACCTGACCGTAATGGGTGAGATATTCAATCTCTGAACTGGATCTGCTGTAATATACAAACAGGGCAGACATCATCATGAATACACAGAACTTCCCTTCATCCATTCTCCTAAGCAGATACTCACATGGTCTTTGTCGAACTATCGACTGCGATGAAACTTCCTGGCAGATTAAAACTGTGTGCCCGACCGAGACTCGAACTCGGGACCTTTGCCTTTCGCGGGCAAGTGCTCTACCATCTGAGCTACCGAAGCACGACTCACGCCCGGTACTCACAGCTTTACTTCTGCCAGTACCTCGTCTCCTACCTTCCAAACTTTACAGAAGCTCTCCTGCGAACCTTGCAGAACTAGCACTGCTGAAAGAAAGGATATAGCGGAGACATGGCTAAGCCACAGCCTGGGGGATGTTTCTAGAATTCATTTTTTCATGTCCATCGCTGTAGTGTGGCCGTTTGTCTTCCAGTGCTCGGCTCAAACACAACAATTGCTTTCGGTAAAGATCTCCTGTGATCGTTCCCGTCGGTTGCAGTAGTATCGAAAGCTTTCTCTCTTTCACAACCATGCCGGTCATCAACGTCAAAATCACCATTCGTGAAGCATGGAAACCATTTTCTGCGAAGTTCTGTCACTAACAGGCGTCTCATCATAGGTCTTACCCATCTTTTTATGAGCCTCACCCGCAGATTTCTTCACATCAAAGCAGAAAATTAAACCCTCTCGCAGATGGCGAGAATTGGGCTCATAAGTTGATGTATTCAGTCGAGAATAACTTAATGATGCAATCAAAAATCGACTGATATTTTGATGGCGCCATGTTCTCAGATGCCTAAGTTTACTGTATGACATGACGAACGACTTGCATCACTACTTTCCAATACTGCCGTCTATTGCAAAACGGCGGAAGCAAAGTTGTAGGCCTAGTATTATTTTTCCTCTGCCATACTACCGTCGATGGTACCGTCTGTTCAGCTTCTTTCTTTTTTTTTTACTTTGTCCTTATTGACCCCTGTTTCAGAAGCCAAAGCCAAACGATATCTTCAAAATTTGTCCCTACTAAATCACTGTGCAAGCAGCATCGCAACATCTTGCGGCCAGAAAATTATTTACAGCGGAATCCAAACTTTTACACCATTCGTAACAAGGACTATATACCATCCTGAAATAGGTCCGCTGCAACAAATGTAGCATGAAGCCTTTTTTTGAGTGTCGGCTACTCCTCCCTTGAATAATATGCTTATATCTGACAACGAAGCGCATCTTCCTGAATAGAGTCGAAATTTGTGACCCTATTCTAGAGACGCCTCTTCTTCCCAGGTGTCTCCAGTTTAGATGACTCGCCTGATTCTTCTTTCGCGAATTTCTCCTTGCAGATCCTTATTACATTACACCGGCCAGTATTGGTATTTTTAAGACCCTTTCGACCGCAAGAGAGCTGTTGATTATCTCATACTGCCAGGCGCGTGTGCTTTACAACACTTGTTTGAGAACGTCTTGGGAGGATGCAGCACCTTCCGCAAGCGCTGAGTGAAAATACCTGCAGTCTGTTCTCGAATCTGATTAACTGGAAGATCAGAATGTCAAATAATTTCCTAGAACAGAAGAGAACCGAGGCACCTAGCTGGTGTGAGTGTGGGCATACCGTAATTTTTTTTCGGATGCAATACACATTGGTTGCCTGAAAAGCGTATGTGTTAGAGTGTAAGATTACTGTGTTCTTGTTCCGATATGTGCAATGGAATTGTGTGGCTGGGAAGTGAACAACGTCTGATCGTAAGGTAGGTGTAGATTCGCCGATTTTGGTGTGGAAAAACTGCGAATTCAAAACCTGCCCACACGTAGGGGTATGAAAGATTTTACGTGTAAAATTATTTCCAGTCATAAGGAGGATACAGGTTTATACACTAAACTGACATTGTCACAACCACAATCGTTCTAACGCTCGCACAGCTTACACTGGCTACCAGGTCGGGCGAGCGGTGTACTTTAGTAATGCTGCGTGCAGTACGTTGCACTTACTCTCTGTGTATCTCAAGAAGTACTATTGAATATTAATCTATCTTTTTCATACTTTGTGTACCGAATTCTATGGATAACAGAACCATACTGTTAAAATTGCAAATCAATAGCTTCAATACTTTCGGCGATATAAATTTTTACCTAAAGCACATAACTGTGCTGGCACTGTGAATCCTAGTTAGGGACTATAATGTATTCATTTGTAGTATCAACCAAGATGGTAGGCTCGCATAATCTTTCTGGAATTTTGTTTAGTTCCATTGCCACACAGTTCTGACGTAATTAACAGTACATTGGAAAATTATTAATTCCATATGTTTTGGTTGTGTAACTTTTTGGAGGGACAGATAGTGAATGGACGACATACGTAAAGTGATAATGTGATATCTTATTAAAACTATGTAAATGTTAGCGTGAGAAAGTTGTTGTGTCATATGGGAATTTGTGACGTACGTCCGAGGGAGCTTGAATTTGTAAAAGACAGCCAGAAGGGTCATTGAATATTAAACATAGTAGTAATTTATTATATCTGAAGAAATCGTATTTTACTTTCATTAAATTTTATCTAGTTCCGGAATTACGAAATTTCTGGTATAAATTACTTGTGGTAATTTGATTGGACGACATTAGAAATACCACGAGAATAGAGGGGCTCGAGATTATCTGATTGGCTGCTGAACACACAAGCCGATAAATTCAGCGTTTCCTGCGCGATTGAGTAGGGCTTTGTGCCTCAGATCTATGAGTCGATATGGTCGCTCGGGAGCCGTGTTCTGGTAAACACACATGTTAAATCGCGCTGATCAAATTTGTACGAAAGTGAAGAAATCCGCGTATTTGATCGGTTTTAGAGTAGTTAACGAAAAGCGACTACAGTGTTGAGTATTTTGAGAAAGTTTGAGCTTTGTAAGTGATTTATTTTAGGGACTTTGGCGTGTGAACATTTCAAGTCGTTCACAAACAAAAATGGTTCAAATGGCTCTGAGCACTATGGGACTCAACATCTGAGGTCATTAGTCCCCTAGAGCTTAGAACTACTTAAACCTAAGTAACCTAAGGACATCACACACATCGATACCCAAGGCAGGATTTGAACCTGCGACCGTAGCAGTCGCGCGGTTCCCGACTGAAGCGCCTAGAACCGCTCGACCACACTGGCCGGCCGTTCACAAACACCGCATGGCGTGTTTCGTGCAGATTACGAGACATCAAGGCGAGTGCTTCTGTACAAGAAGAGTACCGACCGATTGACTGTGTTAACTCGCTAGTAATCGTGGGTCAGTGACTGTTCAGGCCGTTTAAAATATCGGGTCGGACTTAACATCCTGTGGTTGGTTTTATGTGTGAACTTATTACAGATACAGTCAGCAACATTACGTAGTTAATTTCGGGATATTGAATAAGGACTTCATAACCATTTTCTGTATTTTAAAGACAATAGACCAGCTTACATGAAATTTTAAATATTTTTCAAACGAGCCATGCAAGAATGCCGAACGCCCGATACATGCCAGTTATGTTATGTGGCCTTTGCGTGGTGACTTTTCGTCAACGCTGCTTTCGTCGGACAAACCAGTATACAAGGTGCTCCTCGTGAGCGGGCCAAATATCTGACGAAATAAGCGTCAAGGGAAAAAACGGCAAAGAACGAAACTTGTCTAGCTTGAATGGAGAAACCAGATGGCGCTATGGTTGGCCCGCTAGATGGCGCTGCCATAGGTGAAACGGATATCAACTGCGTTTTTTAAAATAGGAACCCTTGTTTTTTATTACATATTCGCGTAGTACGTAAAGAAATATGAATGTTTTAGTTGGACCACTTTTTTCGCTTTGTGATAGACGGCGCTGTAATAGTCACAAACATATGGATCACAATTTTAGACGAACAGTTGGTAACAGGTAGGTTTTTTAAATTAAAATACAGAACGTAGGTACGTTTGAACATTATATTTCGGTTGTTCCAATGTGATACATGTACCTTTGTGAACTTCTCATTTCTGAGAACGCATGCTGTTATAGCGTGATTACCTGTAAATACCACATTAATGCAATAAATGCTCAAAATGATGTCCGTCAACCTCAATGCATTTGCCAATACGTGTAACGACATTCCTCTCAACAGCGAGCAGTTAGCCTTCCGTAATGTTCGTACATGCATTGACAATGCGCTGACGCATGTTGTCGGGCGTTGTCGGTGGATCACGATAGCAAATATCCTTCAACTTTCCCCACAGAAAGAAATCCGGGGACGTCAGATCCGGTGAACGTGCGGGCCATGGTGCTTCGACGACCAATTCACCTGTCATGAAATATGCTATTCAATACCACTTCAACGGCACGCGAGCTATGTGCCGGACATCCATCATGTTGGAAGTACATCGCCATTCTGTCATGCAGTGAAACATCTTGTTGTAACATCGATAGAACATTACGTAGGGCCAGCCGGTGTGGCCGTGCGGTTCTAAGCGCTTCAGTCTGGAACCGCGTGACCGCTACGGTCGCAGGTTCGAATCCTGCCTCGGGCATGGATGTGTGTGATGTCCTTAGGTTAGTTAGGTTTAAGTAGTTCTAAGTTCTGGGGGACTGATGACCACAGATGTTGAGTCCCATAGTGGTCAGAGCCCATTACGTAGGAAATCAGCATACATTGCACCACTTAGATTGCAATCGATCAAATGAGGGCCAATTACCCTTTCTCCCATAATGCCGCACCATACATTAACCCGCCAAGGTCGCTGATGTTCCACTTGTCGCAGCCATCGTGGATTTTCCGTTGCCCAATAGTGCATATTATGCCGGTTTACGTTACGGCTGTGAATGACGCTTCGTCGCTAAATAGAACGCGTGCAAAAAATCTGTTATCGTCCCGTAATTTCTCTTGTGCCCAGTGGCAGAACTGAACACGACGTTCAAAGTCGTCACCATGCAATTCCTGGTGCGAAGAAATATGGTACGGGTGCAATCGGTATTGATATAGCATACTCAACACCGACGTTTTTGAGATTCCCGATTCTCGCGCAATTTGTCTGCTACTGATGTGCGGATTAGCCGCGACAGCAGCTAAAACACCTACTTCGGCATCATCATTTGTTGCAGGTCGTGATTGACGTTTCACATGTGGCTGAACACTTCCTGTTTCCTTAAATAACGTAACTATCCGGCGAACGGTCCGGACACTTGGATGATGTCGTCCAGGATACCGAGCAGCATACATAGCACACGCCCGTTAGGCATTTTGATCACAATAGCCATACATCAACACGATATCGACCTCTTCCGCAATTGGTAAACGGTCCATTTTAACGCGGCTAATGTATAACGAAGCAAATACCGTCCGCACTGGCGGAATGTTACGTGATACCACGTACTTATACGTTTGTGACTATTACAGCGCCATATATCACAAAGCGAAAAAAGCGGGCCAACTAAAACATTCATGTTTCTTTACGTACTACTCGAATATGTAATAGAAATGGGGGTTTATATTTAAAAAAAAAAACGCAGTTGATATCCGTTTGACCTATGGCAGCACCATCTAGCGGGCAAACCATAGCGCTATCTGGTTTCCCCCTTCAAGCTAGACAAGTTTCGTTCATTGTAGTTTTTTCGTTTGACGCTTATTTCGTGAGATATTTGACCCGGTCACTATCAATGGACCACCCAGTATACCATTCGCAGAGTGAAGGGGCAGACAATCTGAAACCTATCCAGGTAGGTGGACAGATTGTTTAAAGGCTAGGGAGAGAACGACCCGCCCCTCCGCAGGATTTATAGTAAAATCACCGCTATTGCTGGCGGCGTCTGGAGCATTACATCTTAAGCACTGCTGTGACGTCGTAAGCAAAATGTAGAGGTCAGCGCAGGGAGCGCGTTAACAAGGGGGTAATGAAACGACGCCAGCGCCGCCGCCGCCTCGTGCTGAGACTGACAACAGAGGGGGCTGCCAAGAGAACCACATCACGGCTAGCCGCGGGCCTTTATGCGGCGGATGTTTACCTCAGGCTCAAAGGGACACCCAGTCCAGCGCGCGCGAGCGTGAAAATGTTTGGCAATGCTCGCCGCCAGCTGCCAGCCGCTTCATGCGGATTTCTCAGTCCCATCAACAATCCACGATACATAGTTTGTGGACTCGGCACTCTAGACGGAACATGAGCACTCTCAGACTTGTCGCTTTAGGCTCACCATCTGACATGTTTTACCACCGTGTGGGCAAGTAGACACGAATACTTTTTCCAAACCTCAAAAGTCATGGGAAAATAAAAAATAATACTACTGGGTCTGCAACACTGCTTCCGCCGTTTTTTCTCTAAGATAGAGACATTATTGTGGAAAACTTACAAAAATTTTACGATTCACGGTATTGGACATCTTTGGCCACTGCTTTCTCCTAGCTTGAGGGCAGCATACGAATACCGCAGTGTATAAACTGGGCATCTTTTGAGGGGAGCCATGAATCGATCCAGTTTTGCACGTGTTCATACGACCGCAAGTGGTAGTTAGCTAGGTGGCAGTCAGAGGGAAGAATATCTGGAGAATACAGCGGGTGGGGTAGAACTTCCCATTTCAACGTCCCCAACTATGTTTTGACGGGATTTTCGACATGGGGTCGTGAACTATCATGCTGCAAAATCATTTTTTCATGTCCATCGCTGTAGTGTGGCCGTTTGTCTATCAGTGCTCGGCTCAAACACAACAATTGCTTTCGATAGCGATCTCCTGTGATTGTTCCCGTCGGTTGCAGTAGCATCGAAAGCTTTCTCTCTTTCACAACCATGCCGGTCATCAACGTCAAAATCACCATTCGTGAAGCATGGAAACCATTTTCTGCGAAGTTCTGTCACTAACAGGCGTCTCATCATAGGTCTTACCTAGCTTTTTATGAACCTCAGCCGCAGATTTCTTCACATCAAAGCAGAAAATTAAAACCACCCGCAGATGGCGAGAATTGGGCTCATAAGTTGACGTATTCAGTCGAGAATAACTTAATGATGCAATCAAAAATCGACTGATATTTTGATGGCGCCATGTTCTCAGATGCCTAAGTTTACTGTATGACATGACGAACGACTTGCATCACTACTTTCCAATACTGCCGTCTATTGCAAAACGGAGGAAGCAAAGTTGTAGACCTAGTATTATTTTTCCTCTGCCATACTACCGTCGATGGTATCGTCCGTTGAGCTTCATTTTTTTTACTTTGTCCTTATTGATCCCTGTTTCAGAAGCCAAAGCCAAACGATATCTTCAAAATTTGTCCCTACTAAATCACTGTGAAAGCAGCATCGCAACATCTTGCGGCCAGAAAATTATTTACAGCGGAATCCAAACTTTTACACCATTCGTAACAAGGACTATATACCATCCTGAAATAGGTCCGCTGCAACAAACGTAGCATGAAGCCTTTTTTTGAGTGTCGGCTACTTCTCCCTTAATAATATGCTTATATCTGACGACGAAGCGCATCTTCCTGAATAGAGTCGAAATTTGTGACCCTATTCTAGAGACGCCTCTTCTTCCCAGGTGTCTCCAGTTTAGATGACTCGCCTGATTCTTCTTTCGCGAATTTCTCCTTGCAGATCCTTATCACTGACCGTTCGCTGATTTGTAGAGGGGCTGCAGTTCGCTCCACCACTTTATTCAAAGAAGTAGCGGCGCTTCTGCATCCCTCTCGAACTACTCTCTCAACAGACATACAAATTCTCCCGATTGGTTGCATATAATCACGCCATGTCCGACATCTTTTCAAAGTTTCCTAGGAGCTTATAGCCTCTGTCTGCCCCTCTTTTGACTTTTTTTATCACAAAAGCAGACGAAGCTAAATGTCACCCAAATCTCTCAGTACAAGGCGTCACTGAGGACTGCCTAGCACAGTACTTCAGGTAACACATCGAGTTGCCACGCTCACATTGTAGTGGCGGGAGTCTTGCAGCTCGCTGTCGAGCGACAACTAGTTTCAGTCAGTCCATAGAATATCGAGCACCACCCGCACAAGCAGACTACAGGTATTACCAGTGCGTGCTTCAACATCCATCATTATCTTAAATCATAATCACCATCAGTCACCTGCCATTCCCGAAGAGTGAACGGTTCTACACTTTTCCATCTTTCCATCCTAACGTCAAGATGTCATGACATGGTGCTTACCCAACACACTTACATCGTATGAACGTCTGTCAGAGCCACTAATGCACATATGCGGAAATTGTCTGCCCTGAACGTGTAATACTGCATACACTGAGCCTCGCTCACATAGGTAAGGCGACAAGAGATGATGTACGAGAAGATATACAAGTCCCTTGTGAATCTAGACCAATGGGCAAACGGGTAGTATTTCAAGAATGTTGCAAGAAGAATAGGCAAAAGACATGTCGTATTGTCGTATAGATGTGGCCCAGACTGAACTTAATTAGGATATTAAATGACAGCAGTAGTGATATAGGAAATGAGACATCATATAATGGTGCAGAAACAGAAAGTAACACACAAAGGCGAGGTAACTCATTACAAAAATGTAGATGCCGAACTTATAACTACGTAGAATGATATTAGAGATAGAAATACATACAATCAATGCTTCATAGCAATTTACAGACAAAGAGTATGCAGGTCATAAATGTATAACTCGGTGACCTCATTCCAAAATCTGACAAGCCCTGTATACAACTGGCAGTAAGAACTACTATATAACAGTTAGTTTTGGAAATGCGTATGGTAATAGTCTGCAAACAGTTACGGGATATTGTTGCTTAAAAGGTCACTTTAAAATTGTAGCTAATTAAAAGCATTCATCACACTTTATGTATAATTTTTAAAAAGTGACCGGCTATCTTTCCTAAGGTTTTGCTGAAAAGTGTAGCTAATTAACAATTCAATCAATCAACACAATTTTTGCTTGTAATAATATATATGAAAATCGCCACTTCAGTTGTTCGACTTTTATTTTTTAAATCGCGACCGGTTTCGGGCTAACTAATGCCCATCATTAGGTGCAATTATTCGTGTGCTGATTGCGGTGGTCGCCTACGAACTCTTTCACATCGACCAGTCTCGCGGCAGGCGGTGTCGCAGCACCCGACTCATTGTAGCTGATGATGGACATTTGTTGGCCCAAAACCCGTTGTGATTTAAAAAATAAAAGCCAAACAACTCGAGCGGTGATTTTCACGTCTATTACGATGCTGAGTTGCGAACATTCCCCCATCAGGATAGTCTGAACGTATCTATAATGCACTAACGCAAAAAAATAAATAAAAAGAATTGCGCATCCTTTTAGAGGTTTCCAATTCAATCAAGATTTATTCTTGCATCAATGCATATGGACTATATGAATTGATTACATTTACCGATGAATAGCAGCAATAGCAGAGGCGGTTGTGAAGTACCATGTATCGACCCAAGCTGAAACACCCATATTAGAATGTGGTGTAGCATCCACGGGCTGCAATGCGGTTGCTGACTCTGCCGTCCAGTCGCTTGTCTGAAGGACTGATGCAGCATATAATAAAGTTAAAACAACATTCGGTGAAAAGGGTGGTAACATTAAGAGTGGAACGGGAATTCCACTGTTAAACGCAGAGGAGAGAGCGGATAGGTGAAAAGAATACATTGAAGGACTCTATGAGGAGGAAGATTTGTCTGATGTGATAGAAGAAGAAACAGGAGTCGATTTAGAAGAGATGGGAGATCCAGTATTACAATCAGAATTTAAGAGAGCTCTGAAGGACTTAAGATGAAATAAGGCAGAAGGGATCAATAACATTCCATCAGAATTTCTAAAATTATAGAGACAAGTGGCAACAAAACGACTATTCACGTTGCTGTTTAGAATGTATGAGTCAGGTGACATACCATCTGACTCTCGGAAAAGCATCATCCACAGAGTTCCGAAGACTGCAAGATCTGTGACGTGCGAGAACTATCGCACAATCGGCTTAAGAACTCACGCACTCAAGTTGCTGACAAGACTAATATACAGAAGAATGGAGGAGAAAATTGAGGTTGTGTTAGATGCCGAACAGTTTCGCTTTAGGAAAGGTAAAGGTGCCAGAGAGGGAATTCCGACGTTGTGGTTGATAATGGAAGCAAGATTAAAGAAAAATCAAGACAGGTGCATAGGATCTGTCGACCTGGAAAAAGTTTTCTATAATGTAAAACGGTGCAAGATGTTTGAAATTCTGGGAAAAATAGGAGTAAGCTATAGAGAGACGGGTAGTATACAATATGTACAAGAGCCAAGAGAGAATAACAAGAGTAGATGAACAAGAACGAAGTGCACGCGTTTAAAAAGGGTGTAAGACAGGGATGTAGTCTTTCGCCCCTGCTGTTCAATGTGTACACCGAAGAAGCAATGATGGAAACAAACGAAAGGTTCAGGACTGGAATTAAAATTCAAGGTGAAAGGATATCAATGACACGATTCGCAGATGACGTTACTATCCTGAGTGAAAGTGAAGAAGAATTACATGATCTGCTGAACGAAATGAACGGTCTAATGAGCATAGAATATGGGCTGAGAGTTAATCAAAGAAAGACGAAAGAAGTAGCAGAAATGATAACAGCGAGAAACTAAACTAACGGAACGCTAAAAAGCAGCAGAGAGAATTATTATTCATAACACATCTGAAGCCGGCTGGTGTGGCCCAGCGGTTCTAGGCGCTTCGGCCTGGAACCTCGCGACCACTACGGTCGCATGTTCGAATCTTGCCTCGGGCCTGGATGTGTGTGATGTCCTTGGGTTGGTTAGGTTTAAGTAGTTCTAAGTTGTAGGGGACTGATGACCTCAGATGTTAAGTCCGATAGTGCTCAGAGCCAACAAATCTGAAACAGTGGTAGACTGGACCAACCTGCGTGAAGACAGTGAGCTTGATGAGAGAGACGCGCACTCCAAACAACAAGTTTGTTAGGAGTGTGGATCCATGTCACCTAGTTCACTGTCGTCGCTCAAGTTTGTCCAGTATACCACTGTTTCAGATTCAGATGATGAAAAGTCAAGTTTTCTTTTATAACTTTTAGGTGTTGTCTTAGCAGGACCTGCATTTTCTTCTTTTTAATTTTTTCCGAATCTTAGCATTTCCTCTGTTTCTCTTTCATTCATTTTCATTAGCTCTTTGCGTCATTGTTGTTGTTGTGGTCTTCAGTCCTGAGACTGTTTTGATGCAGCTCTCCATGCTACTCCATCCTGTGCAAGCTTCTTCATCTCCCAGTACTTACTGCAACGTATATCCTTCTGAATCTGCTTAGTGTATTCATCTCTTGGTCTCCCTCATCTCTTGGTTACCATCCACGCAGCCCTCCAATGCTAAAATTGTGATCCCTTGAAATCTCAGAACATGTCCTACCAACCGGTCCCTTCTTCTTGTCAAGTTGTGCCACAAACTCCTCTTCTCCCCTAATCTATTCAATACCTCCTCATTAGATACGTGATCTACCCATCTAATCTTCAGCATTCTTCTGTAGCACCACAATTCGAAAGCTTCTATTCTCTTCTTGTACAAACTATTTATCGTCCATGTTTCACTTCCATACATGGCTACATTCCAAACAAATACTTTCAGAAACGACTTCCTGACACTTAAATCTATACTCGATGTTAACAAATTTCTCTTCTACACAAACACTTTCCTTACCATTGCCAGTCTACATTTTATATCCTCTCTACTTCGACCATCATCAGTTATTTTGCTCCCTAAATAGCAAAACTCCTTTACCACTTTAAGCGTCTCATTGCCTTATCTAATTCACTCAGCATCACTCGGCTTAATTCGACTACATTCCATTATCCTCATTTTACTTTTGTTGATGATCATCTTATATCCTCCTTTCAAGACACTGTCCATGCCATTCAACTGCTCTTCCAAGTCCTTTGCTGTCTCTGACAGAATTACAATGTCATCGACGAACCTCAAAGTTTTTATTTTTTCTCCACGGATTTTAATACCTACTCCGAACTTTTCTTTCGTTTCCTTTACTGCTTGCTCAGTATACAGATTCAATAACATCGGGGGGAGGCTACAACCCTGTCCCAGTCTCTTCCCAACCACTGCTTCCCTTTCATGCCCCTCGGCTCTTATAGCTGCCATCTGGTTCCTGCACAAATTGTAAATAGCCTTTCGCTCCCTGTATTTTACCCCTGCCGCCTTTAGAATTTCTGAGAGGGTATTCCAGCCAACATTGTTAAAAGCTTTCTCCAAGTCTACAAATGCTAGAAACGTAGGTTTGCCTATTCCTAATCTTTCTTCTAAGTTAAGGCATAAGGTCAGTTTTGCCTCACGTGTTCCAACATTTCTATGGAATCCAAACTGATCTTCCCCGAGGTCGACTTCTACCAGTTTCGCGTCATATAACTCTCGAAATTGTGCACTGTTGCCTTCTCTGAAGCCGGTCGATCCCGCTGCCGTCTGTCGGACAGTTCATCCTGTGTCGCGAGCATTCGGCGGCGAGCACTGGCTATCCGCGCCTCCGTAGCGCTCCGTCTGCGACTGCCGCTACGTCCCGACTGCACTTCTGCTGCGTTCCAACTCCAACCGCTCCAGACCCAATCTCACCCCATGACACACCACGACCGGGAAGTAATAGCCGTGCAGCAAAGATAATACGGCAGGCCAAATATCGATACGCGCTGCTGCTGCTGCCACTCACGGGCAGGCAAAAAAGTAATTCAGTGACACCAATATTTGAAATTGAAAATGACGAGACGGTCGTACGGTACAACAAGATGTTACATAATAGATGGCACGAACATGAGCCACGCACGGCTCAATTATGTTATGCTATGAGTGCATCCGCGCCTTGGTTTTACACCACAAAACTATCGAGAAAGAAAAAACCTTCCCACCAGAGCAGTACATGTATCTTCACCTCGATGCGTCTTACCTCCTCTCCGATCTCTATCTCGTCTCCCTGTGGGTAGGGATGCTGGTTTTCCAGTCCTGTTCTATACTGCTGTCGCACAAAGAGCTCCATCCACTGCAGGGGCTCTGCTGTGGTCAGTGGTGGTTTGATAATGATATAATATTTCCGATCTGCAGCAGGACCTTCCCGTAGATAGTGGTTCTGCTTTCCGAGGTCTGTTCTATCCTCTCGCTGATGGTACACGAAGAGATCCATCTGCTGACGATGCCCTGCGTTCGTTGGGATGACAATGATATAATGTTTCAGATCTACAGAAATCAAACGTGTTTCTAGGAAATGCCGACCCGCTGGAAGAACAGCGAAACACCTTGCTATTCGTCACGGAATTTTTTTAATTTCTTGCCAAATTATAGACCTGTTACCTGATGTTTAAAACAGGTCGTACATCTTACAATTTTCGTTTTTCATTTTCTTACAGTTTTCTTTCCTTTTGTTTTATCTACAACATTTACAAAGAATGATACTTTTCAAAATAACAATAATTCGTCACGAATGCTCAACAGCATGATACTGCCCTCGGCTACGTTTTGCAGCGGCAAGAGGCAGCTCTAGGTGCTGCACTCGCCGGGGAGGCAGGCGCCGTCACCAGCGGCCGCTGTGCTCGCTGCGGGCGATCGCTATTAAAAAAAATGGTTCAAATGGCTCTGAGCACTATGGGACTCAACATCTGAGGTCATCAGTCCCCTAGAACTTAGAACTACTTGAACCTAACTAACCTAAGGACATCACACACATCCATGCCCGAGGCAGGATTTGAACCTGCGGCCGTAGCGGTCGCGCGGTTCCAGACAGAAGCACCTAGATCCGCTCGGCCGCACTAGCCGGCGATCGCTATTCAATTCTCTGGCGCTGGCCACTCCTCAGCTGCCGCCGGCTGCTTCCATCAGCAGACTCCAATAGCCCACAAAGTCAGAACAAGTGTCTACGGAAGTCCTGTAAATAAACTGTCGTGTGTGCAGGCATTACATACATTTCAGACCAACAAATATCAAAACAGTACAGCGGCTTTCACGCTATCCATTCACGTGTCGGAAAAAAAGGCACGATCAATTTTACACCCGACGGCAAGCTACGTTTCGCATTCTCTGCTTCCTCATTATTCCGTAACATCCAACTGAGTAGAACTACGAACTCAGTCAACGATACTGTTGTCGATAACGGATGGGAAAACCGCCGAGGTGTCGAATTTTCCACAATTTTACGTATTTTCCATCAGTTTTCACAATTATAGCAGGTTTTTAGTTCAGTGACCGGGTTGTTCTAATCAGAATCGACAGGAGACCAACACCGACAACGATAGTTCTGGTATACATGCCGACGTCGCAAGCTGAAGATGAACAGATAGAGAAAGTGTATGAGGATATTGAAAGGGTAATGCAGTTTGTAAAGGGGGACGAAAATCTAATAGTCATGGGCGACTGGAATGCAGCTGTAGGGGAAGGAGTAGAAGAAAAGGTTACAGGAGAATATGGGCTTGGGACAAGGAATGAAAGAGGAGAAAGACTAATTGAGTTCTGTAACAAGTTTCAGCTAGTAATAGCGAATACCCTGTTCAAAAATCACAAGAGGAGGAGGTATACTTGGAAAAGGCCGAGAGATACGGGAAGATTTCAATTAGATTACATCATGGTCAGACAGAGATTCCGAAATCAGATATTGGATTGTAAGGCGTACCCAGGAGCAGATATATACTCAGATCACAATATAGTTGTGATGAAGAGTAGGCTGAAGTTCAAGACATTAGTCAGGAAGAATCAATACGCAAAGAAGTGGGATACGGAAGTACTAAGGAATGACGAGATACGTTTCAAGTTCTCTAACGCTATAGATACAGCAATAAGGAATAGCGCAGTAGGCAGTACAGTTGAAGAGGAATGGACATCTCTAAAAAGGGCCATCACAGAAGTTGGGAAGGAAAACATAGGTACAAAGAAGGTAGCTGCGAAGAAACCATGGGTAACAGAAGAAATACTTCAGTTGATTGATGAAAGGAGAAGTACAAACATGTTCCGGGAAAATCAGGAATACAGAAATACAAGTCGCTGAGGAATGAAATAAATAGGAAGTGTATGGAAGCTAAGACGAAATGGCTGCTGAAAAATGTGAAGACATCGAAAAAGATATGATTGTCGGAAGGACAGACTCAGCATACAGGATAGTCAAAACAACCTTTGGTGACATTAAAAGCAACGGTGGTAACATTAAGAGTGCTGTGGGAATTCCACTGTTAAATGCAGAGGAGAGAGCAGATAGGTAGAAAGAATACATTGAAAGCCTCTATGATGGTGAAGATTTGTCTGATGTGATAGAAGAAGAAACAGGAGTTGATTTAGAAGAGGTAGGGGATCCAGTATTAGAATCGGAATTTAAGAGAGCTTTGGAGGACTTACGGTCAAATAAGGCAGAAGGGATAGATAACATTCCATCAGAATTTCTAAAATCATTGGGGGAAGTGACAACAAAACGACTATTCACGTTGGTGTGTAGAATATATGAGTCTGGTGATATACGATCTGACTTTCGAAAAAGCATCGTCCACACAATTCCGAAGACGGCAAGAGCTGACAAGTGCGAGAATTATCGCACAATCAGCTTAACAGCTCATGCATCGAAGCTGCTTACAAAAATAATATACAGAAGAATGGAGAAGAAAATTGAGAATGCGCTAGGTGACGATCAGTTTGGCTTTAGGAAAAGTAAAGGGACGAGAGAGGCAATTCTGACGTTACGGCTAATAATGGAAGCAAGACTAAAGAAAAATCAAGACACTTTCATAGGATTTGTTGACCTGGAAAAAGCGTTCGACAATATAAAATGGTGCAAGCTGTTCGAGATTTTGAAAAAAGTAGGGGTAAGCTATAGGGAGAGACGGGTCATATACAATATGTACAACAACTAAGAGGGAATAATAAGAGTGGACGATCAATAACGAAGTGCTCGTATTAAGAAGGGTGTAAGACAAGGCTGAAGCCTTTCGCCCCTACTCTTCAGTCTGTACATCGAGGAAGCAATGATGGAAATAAAAGAAAGGTTCAGGAGTGGAATTAAAATACAAGATGAAAGGATATCAATGATACGATTCGCTGATGACATTGCTATCCTGAGTGAAAATGAAGAAGAATTAAATGATCTGCTGAATGGAATGAACACAGTATGGTTTGAGAGTAAATCGGAGAAAGACGAAGGTAATAAGTTGTAGTAGAAATGAGAACAGCGAGAAACTTAACATCAGGATTGGTGGTCACGAAGTCAATGAAGTTAAGGAATTCTGCTACCTAGGCAGTAAAATAACCAATGACGGACGGAGCTAGGAGGACATCAAAAGCAGACTCGCTATGGCAAAAAAGGCATTTCTGGCCAAGAGAAGTCTACTAATATCAAATACCGGTCTTAATTTGAGGAAGAAATTTCTGAGGATGTACTTCTGGAGTACAGCATTGTATGGTAGTGAAACATGGACTGTGGGAAAACCGGAACAGAAGAGAATCGAAGCATTTGAGATGTGGTGCTATAGACGAATGTTGAAAATTAGGTGGACTGATAAGGTAAGGAATGAAGAGATTCTACGCAGAGTCGGAGAGGAAAGGAATATGTCGAAAACACTGATAAGGAGAAGGGACAGGATGATAGGACATCTGCTAAGACATGAGGGAATGACTTCCATGGTACTAGAGGGAGCTGTAGAGGGCAAAAACTGTAGAGGAAGACAGAGATTGGAATACGTCAAGCAAATAATTGAGGACGTAGGTTGCAAGTGATACTCTGAGATGAAGAGGTTAGCACAGGAAAGGAATTCGTGGCGGGCCGCATCAAACCAGTCAGTAGACTGATGACCAAAAAATCACTCGCGTTCCAAACCACTATTCTCCCCGCCGGCCGGTGTGGCCGAGCGGTTCTAGGTGCTTCAGACTAGAATCGCGCGACCGCTACGGTCGCAGGATCGATGTTAAGTCCCATAGTGCTCACAGCCATTTTTGTGTGTGTATGTGTGTTACTCCATATTGAGGAACCCTTGGGGGCATAGGTATACATTTTAACCGGCCATCTACACTACTGGCCATTAAAATTGCTACACCACGAAGATGACGTGCTACAGACGCGAAATTTAACCGACAGGAAGAAGATGCTGTGATATGCAAATGATTAGCTTTTCAGAGCATTCACACAAGGTTGGCGCCGTTGGCGACACCTACAACGTTCTGACATCAGGAAAGTTTCCAACCGACTTCTCATACACAAACAGCAGTTGACCGGAGTTACCTGGTGAAACGTTGTGATGCATCGTGTAAGGAGGAGAAATGCGTACCATCACGTTTCCGACTTTGATAAAGGTCGGATTGTAGCCTGTCGCGATTTCGATTTATTGTTCGCGACATTGCAGCTCGCGTTGGTCGAGATCCAATGACTGTTAGCAGAATATGGAATCGGTGGGATCCGGAGGGTAATACGGAACGCCGTGCTGGATCCCAACGGCCTTGTATCACTAGCAGTCGAGATGACAGGCATCTTATCCGCATGGCTGTAACGGATCGTGCAGCCACGTCTCGATCCCTGAGTCAACAGATGGGGACGTTCGCAAGACAACTATCTGCACGAACAGTTCGAAGACGTTTGCAGCAGCATGGACTATCAGCTCGGAGACCATGGCTGCGGTTACCCTTGACGCTGCATCACAGAAAGAGCGCCTGCGATGGTGTACTCAACGACAAACCTGGGTGCACGAATGGCAAAACGTCATCTTTTTCGGATGAATCCAGTTTCTGTTTACAGCATCATGATGGTCGCATCAGTGTTTGGTGACATCGCGGTGAACGCAAATTGGAAGCGTGTATTCGTCATCGACATACTGGCGTATCACCCGGAGTGATGGTATGGGGTGCCGTTGGTTACACGTCTCGGTCACCTCTTGTTCGCATTGACGGCACTTTGAACCGTGGACGTTACATTTCAAATGTGTTACGACCCTTGGCTCTACCCTTCATTCGATCCCTGCGAAACCCTACATTTGCAGCAGGATAATGCACGACCACATGTTGCAGGTCCTGCTCGGGCCTTTCTGGATACAGAAAATGTTCGACTTCTGCCTTGGCCAGCACATTCTCCAGATCTCTCACCAGCTGAAAACGTCTGGTCAACGGTGGCCGAGCAACTGGCTGGTCACAATACGCCAATCACTACTCTTGATGAACTGTGGTATCGTGTTTAAGCTGCATGGGCAGCTGTACCTGTACGCGCCGTCCAAGCTCTGTTTGACTCAATGCCCAGGCGTATCAATGCCATCATTACGGCCAGAGGTGGTTGTTCTGGGTACTGATTTCTCAGGATCTATGAGCCCAAATTGCGCGAAAATGTAATCACATGTCAGTTCTAGTATAGTATATTTGTCCAATGAAAACCCGTTTATCATCTGCATTTCTTCTTGGTGTAGCAATTATAATGGCCAGTAGTGTACTATTTGGCACGTATCCAAATTGCAGTGTCTATTAGTCCCTAAGAGGCCCCAGTAAAGGTATACCTTGACTTATTTAATCTTGTTTGAGTTATTGTGAAATCGTTCTTTTAGACGACTTTGTAAACTGTTTATTGTTGTTGCTAGGAAGGTTAACTTGCAATGTTTATGAATGGGCCGCTCCTACACTGCAGTTTTAATAGTAGGTTTCCTTGAAAATTATAAGTATTGCCGTGTATGTCAATTTCTATTAAACTTGTTTGCTATTTGTCGTTTGGTATATGTTGACAGCCTTGTATCGGCAGCGCCTAACGCGTTGCTGTTCTGCTGATCTGGCAGCTTTCCCGTCATCGCTCGAGGAATAGATGTTTGCAGCTCACACGCGCTTCAGCGGATCTCCCATTCCAGCCTTGAGTAGTGTGTTGTCATCATGTTGACATCACGTCGCGGCGGAGGCGTCGCTGGATTAGTACATGGCTTTGTGATTTTGGGGAAATAACTGATCCAGTGTTTCTATTATTATAAGGTCCCTGTGAAATCAGACTTGACAACGTAGACAAAATGATCAGCATAAGAGTGCCTATGTGGGAACAAAGAAATGCATTTTATAAGCTTCTGCGCGCGAACATGCTGCAACAGACATAAGCGTTACTGAGGGTAAAGAACAAAGCTGGAAGTTGCTATTACTTATTCATAGTGACTGGCGGGGCTGATAAACTTTCAACTTCGTTAACCAATCTTCACGGGACAAATGCAGTGCGAGAGAAAAAAGAAATGGATATGAGTTACAGTAATTGAAGCAAGATAACGATCATAGTGCTCAACCTAAAACAGAGCGGTGTAAAGAATTTAACTAACTACACGAATGGCAAAGATTTTAGAAATTCGGGAAGATATTAGTACAAAGAACTACGACTACGAACAAGCTCTGATCGCGACCAAACTAGCAGTATGCCAGCAACCAATTGCATTTGTCTCACCGCCAGTGCCTCGTCGTACACCTGCACAACGCGTCACCACCAGTCCACAGGATCTCCAACACGTCCAGACTGTAGCTTGCCACGTCTTCATCTGCCCACTGTTCGCTCCTCAAAACCGCTGAGGGGACGTACTTTTTGGCGGGCATAACACAACGGCCCAATTTGCTCGCTTCAAAAAGCGATCCCTACGGATCCCTGTTTGTTCGTTTTAACTGAGAGAGATCCTGGAAAGAACTCTAAGCTTCTACCGCGAACTTCCAGTAATCAATGGAAACACACGCCCACGAGCTCGGCGGGAAAGATAGTTCCACCCAAGCGCTCCGTATCACGCACGGAGGGGAAAGAGGTCGTCTGCCACCGTTTCTCTCCTTGTTCTTTGATTTCCCCAACCACTGACATTGTCCTGTGCATTCCAGCGGTTCAGCCTTCCGTTTCTAAACTCGGAGAGAGCATAAAATTCACCATAGCTCACAGACAAACTAACATCATGGATTCCATGAAAGAGAGTGAGTGTTCACGAAATAGAGGCTGTGATCATAAGGGGAAAGTTGTCTTTGTTTTCTTTTGTAGTCTTCAGTCCAGAGACTGGTCTGATGCAGCTCTCCATGCTACTCCATCCTCTACAAGCCTTATCATCTCCGAATAACTACCGCAACTTACATCCTTCTGACTCTGCTTAGTTATTCATCTCGAGGTCTACGATTGTTATCCACCACGCTTCCCGCCAATACTAAATTGGTGATCCCTTGGTGCCTCAGAACGTGTCCTACCAACCGATCTCTCCTAGTCAAGTTGTGCCACAAATTTCTCTTCTCCTCATTTCTATTCAGTACCTCCTCAGTAGTTAAGTGATCTACTCATCTAATCTTCAGCATTCTTCTGTAGCACCACATTTCGAAAGCTGCTATTCTCTTCTTGTCTACACTGTTTATCGTTCATATTTCACTTCCATACCTGGCTACACTCCATAAAATACTTCCAGAAAAGACTTCCTGACACATCTATACTCGATGTTAACAACAAATTGCTCTTCTTCAGAAACGCTTTCCTTGATTCTTCCGATAACGACGTTCTCCTGAATAGTCCCCGCCCTGAGATCCGAATGAGAGACTATTTTACTTCCGGGTGGCCGAGCGGTTCTAGGCACTTCAGTCTGGAATCGCGCGACCGCTACGGTTGCAGGTTCGAATCCTACCTCAGGCATGGATGTGTGTGATATCCTTAGGTTAGTTAGGTTTAAGTAGTTCTAAGTTCTAGGGGACTGATGACCTCAGATGTTAAGTCCCATAGTGCTCAGAGCCATTTGAACCAATTCAATTTTACAATAGAAAAACAGCGTAAGATTTCAACACTCAATATTTCATAAGAAAAATATTAGTTAAATTATTTAAAACCTTTGTTTAATAGAAAAAACACATCGTAACTGAAAAACTGAAAGGAAAAATCTAGTAATCCTCAGAGTTGTGTTACAAAACTACTGACTGAGCTAAAATGGCTGTGCATCTTTGCGTACCTGTCTATTGGAATGAAGTAGGACACTCTTTCAGAGCTAGAGAAAACCATTTGTGGGATATATGAACATGAGCAATTATGCACCCATTTGATTAGTTGCATTGGGCAGTGATGACGTACTATACATACAGGGTACAGAGTCACAACACAAAAAACTTTTAGTGAAAACATCCTCCGAAATGTTGTCATTAGTGAGCTGTGTTAGGACACATGACATACTGCCGAAAAATTCGTACATGTACTCCAGCAAACTGATATGGACATTCACTGGATACTCGTAGAACTGGCACACGTCAAGTTTCTGAATAGTAATTGCTGGAAATGAGTGTACTTTATAGTGTCACGATTGTTGTGAATTTTTATTGTTTTCGCGTAGCCCACAACACATATGTATTGTATGACAGTCCAGAAGCAAGCGGGAGGCTGTTTGATCATTGAACAAGGAAGTAACATTTGAGAATTTCTCACATAACCACTCATGCGATGAAAGCACAACATTCCTGTGCCAAAATGAGGATTTTCAAACACGACCACAGTGTTGAACTCTTCACTAAAGAACATGCCTAGAACCCTCCACCGAGCGAGGTGGCGCAGTGGTTAGACGCTGGACTCGCATTCGGGAGGACGACGGTTCAATCCCGCGTCCGGCCATCCTGATTTAGGTTTTCCGTGATTTCCCTAAATCATTCCAGGCAAATGCCGGGATGGTTCCTCTGAAAGGGCACGGCCGACTTCCTTCCCCATCCTTCCCTAATCTGATGAGACCGATGACCACGCTGTCTGGTCTCCTTCCCCAACCAACCAACCAACTAGAACCCTCCCCCCCCCCCCCCCCCCCAATTCCACTCACATTTACATTTTCCATAACTGCGAATAGAAACACTTTAATGGTTGAGGTATGCTATCGTAACTGCCTGACGGGTGGTGCTGACTTAAGTGACAATGGGAATTCACAATCCTGTAAGAAGAATTCCTTTATGTCCCACTGTGATGCACTGTTAGTGCACTGTCGATGTTGCTGCCCTGTAAGCTCAAAGAAGGATAAATCAGGTGGTGGAAATCTGCAGTCTGGGAAGATGAAGTGTTCTTTTATGTTCTTCTGCTGCTGTTGTACTGGAGGCTTGAAGCTGAACGAACCATGTGGTCGAAACCTGAACTCTGATGAAACAAGTAGGTGCTGTGGAAAATCGAATGACTCCCATAAATCCCACTGATCAATTGTGTTGTCATTAGGGGCCCACTGCACTGTGGAAGAAAAATACTAAACGAGAAAACTTTTTAATAATAATAAGAAAGATAATGATTTCCATGCTTCTTTAAAGAGCATAGGGGACCGACGCGGGAGACCCGCGCCGCCTTACTAGGCAAGGTCCTAGTGGAGGTGGTTTGCCATTGCCTTCCTCCGACCGTAATGGGATGATGAAGACGACCCGTGCTCGGGAAGCGAGAACGCTACCGCGAGACCACGAGCTGCGGACAATAACAAGAATAAGAATGCGAATAACGAGAAATATGGAGGAATTAATAGTTAGAGTACATTTGAATGGAACAGTCTTTTTCATTTTGTTCTCCGTGGATGTGGTGACTAAACCCTTGAATTTGCAGACGCTTGATGGTTGTGTTGCTTGAGTGAGTTACAGACTACGAATGCCACGTGTCATCTCAGGATGCAGGGTGCTCTAAGATGATTAGTGGTGTGTTGCTGGACCAGCAGGGGTCCACTGCACTAGTGGGAGAGGGGAGACCAATATTTCTGGGTAATAAGTTACTGACCCTACGACTTATCTTAGATTAAGAAAAGGCAAACCTACGTTTCTAGCATTTGTAGACTAACAGAAAGCTTTTTACGATATTGACTGGAATACTCTATTTCAAATTCTGAAGGTGGCAGGGGTAAAATACAGGGAGCGAAAGGTTATTTACAATTTGTACAGAAACCAGATGGCAGTTGTAACAGTCGAGGGACATGAAAGGGAAGCAGTGATTGGAAAGGGAGTGAGACCGGGTTGTAGCCTATCACCGATGTAATTAAATCTGTATATTGAGCAAGCAATAAAGGAAACAAAAGAAAAATTCGAAGTAGGTATTAAAATCCATGGAGAAGAAATAAAAACTTTGAGGTTCTCCGATGACATTGTAATTCTGTCAGAGACAGCAAAGGACTTGGAAGAGCAGTTGAACGGAATGGACAGTGTCCTGAAAGGAGGATATAAGATGAACATCAACAAATGCAAATCAAGGATAATGGAATGTAGTCGAATTAGGTCGGGTGATGCTGAGGGATTTAGATTAGGAAATGAGACGCTTAAAGTAGTAAAGGAGTTTTGCTATTTGGGAAGCAAAATAACTGACGATGGTCGAAGTAGAGAGGATATGAAATGTAGACTGGCAATCGCAAGGAAAGCGTTTCTGAAAAACAGAAATTTGTTAACATCGAGTATAGATTTAAGTGTTGTATGGAGTGTAGCCATGTATGGAAGTGAAACATGGACGATAAATAGTTTGTACAAGAAGAGAATAGAAGCTTTCGAAATGTGGTGCTACAGAAGAATGCTGAAGATTAGATGGGCAGATCACATAACTAATGAGGAGGTATTGAATAGTATTGGGTAGAAGAGGAGTTTGTGGCACTACTTGATTAGAAGAAGAGATCGGTTGGTAGGACATGTTCTGAGGCATCAAGGGATCACCAATTTAGTGCTGGAGGGCAGCGTGGAGGTTAATAATCGTAGAGGGAGACCAAGAGATGAATGCACTAAGCAGATTCAGAAGGATGTAGGTTGCAGTAGGTACTGGGAGATGAAGCAGCTCGCACAGGATAGAGTAGCATGGAGAGCTGCATCAAACCAGTCTCAGGACTAAAGACCACAACAACAACAACAAGTTAGGTCATCACGATTAGGCTAACACAGTTGAGTGCAGACAGAAAACTCGGTGGTCATCATGGCCTAAATTATGGTAATTATAATGACAATCGTAGCCTATTAATTATACCCTAAATAGACGAAATAAGATCCCAAGAGAGTAGTTTGTTTATAAAAGGGAAGCTTTAGCTACTAGTCGGTTTGTTTACACAAGGAGAACAACAGTCCCTTTGTTCTAAAACTATCATAGCTCCACTGCTCAAGATGTACACGGATGTTGAAAATTAGGTATACTGATAAGACAAGGAATGAGTTTCTCCATTTAACTGCAGATGTTGAGAAGATGGATATCTTAATAAGACTTGTTTTAAGACATTGGGGAATACCTTTCATGGTACTAGAGAGTACTGTAGAGGGTAAAATTTGTAGGAGAAGACAGAAATTGACTTACATCTAATAAGCGTTTCTCTGAGATGAACAGTGTGGCATAAGAGAGTAATTCGTGGCAGGCTGAATTGAACCAAACAGAAGAATGATGACTCTTAACGTTTCAGGGCTACAGATATATGTTGATACGTCACTGTATCTAACTTTGCACCGTCACTCCTCCCATTAACCCTAGGGGATTGTCACCATAGAGCGTAGCGACTCTGACAGCTATTAATCGGATGCTGATATTGGTCGAAACTGAATATTTTTAAATGTTACAGCTTCTCGCCTGCATATTCAACGCTAGGGATGGTAGTGGTGTATAACCCCACAGTATTTTTACAAAAATAATTTTGTAAATAATGGGAGGGTGGATGTACGATATTTGGTTATAATTGCTATAGACGTTAGGAGTTATGCTTGTACGTCAACACCTCTCCAGACCCTTTTGCGGGAGATATGTGAGTGTTAGCCCCCACACTGTTTCTTTCCACACAGTGGGAAATTTGTGAACCAAATCTGATTGAAATCCATCGAGTATTTCATGAGAAGATGAAAAAAGAAACGGTTCAAATGGCTCCAAGCACTATGGGACTTAACATCTGAGGTCATTAGTCCCCTAGACTTAGAACTACTTAAACCTAACTAACTTAGGGACATCACACACAGCCATGCCCGAGGCAGGATTAGAGCCTGGGACCGTAGCAGCAGCGCGGTTCCGGACTAAAAAGTCTAGAACCGCTCGGCCACAGCGGCCGGCTGAGGAGATGAAGAATGTACATTAAAGCATAAAATGATTTTTATAAATACATAGACAGATTAGCCTAGGTCACTTATAATGAAAAATGTACAGTTGCATAGATGAATAGAATAATTATGTGTATAGTGTGTAATGATATTAGGGCAGGTACTTTTGTATGTGCTACTGTAACATGTACGCGCTTCAGTTTGTCGGTTGTTTTTACTCTGTGTCGAGAAGTCTACGCACAAACACGTCTCAAACTCTACAACCTTGTGTTAACCGCACGGCCCTGCCGTACCAAAAGTGGACTGCGCCTGTAAGTATGGACTAACCGTTTTGTCTCCGTGTGTACAGATTTGAACGTCTGACCTGCTGACCAGAAAAAATAATCATTAATGGCTTCTTCTTGCAACATGTACATGGATGCACTAACCAATCTAAAAACACATTATTCCTAATAGCTATAATTATTAGTCTGCAAATGACGTAAATACCGATGTTGTTCAGTACACCATCCCCAGTCGGCAACAGAAATATCTTCACTCCCACCCACCACACCCCGCATATATAGTATATGTGTGTGTGTGTGTGTGTGTGTGTGTGTGTGTGTGTGTGTGTGTGTGTGTGTGTGTGGCCGGACGGGGTGGCCGAGCGGTTCTAGGCGCTACAGTCTGGAACCGAGCGATCGCTACGGTCGCAGGTTCGAATCCTGCCTCGGGCATGAATGGGTGTGATGTCCTTAGGTTAGTTAGGTTTAAGTAGTTCTAAGTTCTAGGGGACTGATGACCTTAGAAGTTAAGTCCCATAGTACTCAGAGCCATTTGAACCATTTTGTGTGTGTGTGTGTGTGTTCGTGTGTGTGTTTGGGTGGGTGGGAGGGTGTGTGAGTGGGTGAGTAGCGATAACTGTGTTAAAGCTTGACAAACGTTTAATGAATCTTTCAGAAAACTGTATTTCCATTTCACGGTTTTATATTCATGAATTTTATTCGAAGAAGGTGACATACGTGACACTTTACACTGTGTATAGAGGCATCGTACTGTCCTTATCCCTTCCGCTGTGTTCCAACTCAGGCCTTGTATACCGTTCTGGAATATCTGCAGTAACGGATTTGTCCCTGTATCGGATGGAGCCGCGCATTCTGCCTGAGTGCAGAGTTTGGAGCCGCGATCAGCTCTTTCGGGCCGCATGAATTTCAAGTAACTGGCGCGCAAATGGCGAAGCCAGCGGTTGTTGGAGCTCACAGCTCGTGCGCTCAGCTGCCGTGTTGGCTCCTGCCGCTTAGTTTTTACGATCAGTGGTTATCTGAACGGCCAGATTCGCCCTTATCACCTAACGATCAATAAGGCTTATCTCGAAACGGTAGCAGGCGCGGTACAAGAGGCTTGCTGTCAGGGACCTGTGTAACTGGATTAAAAGTTTCACTACAGACAGCGCGTCCTCGGCGTGCGCTCCAGTGCTGTTACTGCTACGTATAGCTCACTCGCAGAACCGGGACACTTAATGAGCCCATGTTGTCCGATCCTAACAAAGTCATGACGCTCAGTTGTTTGGGTACCCCTCTGTGATTTCTTTAATCTGTAGTTCGTTAACATGAGTGAGCGAAGTTGGGAAATTGTCTTAACTTTTTGATATGTGCGCTTTCCGCATGGTCACATCTACATCTACATCTGCATCTACATGGATGCTCTGCAGACAACACTTACGTGCCAGGCAGAAGGTTCATCGAACCACCTTCACAATAATTTTCTACTATTACACCCCCGAAAAGCGCGGAAGAAGCGAACACCTACATCTTTCCGTGGGAGCTCTGGTTTCCCTTATTTTATTGTGACGTTCGTTTCTCCCTATGTATGTCGGCATCAACAAAATATTCTCGCATTCGGAGGAAAAAGGTGGTAATTGAAATTTCGTGAGAAGGTCCCATCGCAATGAGAAATGCCTATGTTTTAACGATGCCCACCCCAAATCCTGCATATGTCCGTGACACTCTCTCCCCTATTTCTCGATAATACAAATCGTGTTGCTCTCTCATGAACTTTCTCCTTGTATTCCGTTAACTCTATCTGTTAAGGTTCCCACACCGCGCAGCGATACTGCAAAAGAGGACGGACGAGCGTAGTGTAGGCAGTCGCTTTAGTAGATCTGTTTCATCTTATACGTGTTCTGGCAATAAATCGCAGTCTTTGGTTCGCCTTCCGAACAAATTTTCTATGTGCTTTTTACACCTGAAGTTCTTCTTAATCGTAACTCCTAACTATCTAGTTGAATTTACGGCCTTTAGATTTGATCGATTCATCATGTAACCTCTTAGCACTCATGTAAATGACCTCAAGCTTTTCATTATTTAGAGTCAATTGTCAATTTTCGCACTATATGGGTATCTTATCTAAGTCATTTTGCAATTGGCGTTGATCTTCTGATGACTTTAATAGACGCTAAACGAAAGCATTATCTGTAAAAGACCTAGACGGCTGCTCAGATTGTCTCCTAAATCGTTTATAGATAAGGAACAGCAGAGGGTTTATAACACTACCTTGGGTAATGCCAGAAATCACTTCTGTCTTACTCAGTGACTTTACGTCAGTTACTAAGAAATGTGACCTTTCGGACAGGAAATAACGAATCCAGTCGCATAGCTGAGACGGTATTCCCTAAGCACGCAATTTCATTACAAGCCGCTTGTGAGGTACAGTGCCTAAGTCTTCTGGAGATCTGGAAATACGGAATCGATGGGAAATCCCTTGCCAATAGCATTCATCACTTCGTGTGAGTAAAGAGCTAGTTGTGTTTCACGAGAACAATGTCTTGTAAATCCGTGTTGACTGTGTGTCAATAAACCGTTCTCTTCGAGGCAATTCATAATGTACGAACGCAATATATGCTCCAAATTCCTGCTGCATATCGACGTTATTGATATGGGCCTGTAATTTAGTGGATTACTCCTACTGCCTTTCTTGAATAATGGTGTGACCTGTGCAACTTTCCAGTCTTTGGGTACGGATCTTTCATCGAGCGAACGGTTGTATATGATTAAGTACGGAGCTAAGGCATCAGCATATTCAGAAGGGAACCTAATTGGTATACAGTCTGGACCAGAAGACTTGCTTTTAATAAGTGATTTAAGTTGCTTCACTACTCCGAGGATATCTACTTTTAAATTATTCATCAGTAGCTCTTTTTTAGCAGCACTGTCATCAATGGTATTTCCATTGCTATCGAGGAAAGAAGGCATAACTGCAGAAGTCATAACTGCAGAAGTCGTAATTTTGTCTTTTAATATATGAGATACGAGTTACGGAAATATGAGACGGTTTCTATTAAAGACACACAATACCCTAAACCACTTCCTTTTAGTTTGTAGTTCCAGTTGATACAGTGTTTAACAAAACGATGTGTCCAAACTTTCAGGAGACATTCCTCACACATAGAGGAATAAAATGTGTAGTGTACATTAGTTAGGCAACGCTTTATTTCCATGTTAGAACTCATTTTCTCTTCTCTTCATAATCACATTAATCTTGGGAAACACGCAGAAACAGAACATACCAGCGTTACAGGAAACATTTCTTTATATGGAATGTTCAAAGCACCCTCTTGGTTACTTTTGGCCAGTATGTACAGTAAGTTGTAATTTGTAGGTTCACCGACAACTTTGTTGTTCCAGTGGAACGAGGGTAATGTTGAGATGTATATTGATAAACCAGGCAGTCGAGAGCAATAAACGAGGAAACGGGAATATCAAAGACCCATGTGGGGGATAAAAAGGACAACAGGGCTCAAGTGGACTGCCTAGCCTTTGCAGACGACATAGCAATAATAAGTGAGACGAAAGAAGACGCAAAGATACAGCTCGACAATTTAAGTAAGGCAGCCAGAGAGATGGGACTGAGGATCGCCTATGACAAGACTAAGACATTAAATACCACTCTAGACTGGGAAACACCGGGAGGCACTGTGCAAATGGTGGACAAATTTATATACCTGGGAGAATTTATAAGAGGAAGGAATAGTAGCAAGGAGGGAATAGCAGAGAGGATAAAGAAGATGAGGTCAGCCTTCTGTATGACGAGAGAGATATACAATAAAAAGAATATATCCACAGAGGCAAAGATAAGCCACTACAAGGCAACAGTGAGGAATACAGTATTATACGCTGCTGAGACGATGGCACTAGGAAGAAATGGGGCAGAACAACTAGAGAAAGAAGAGAGAAAAATACTAAGAAAAATACTAGGTCCCAAAAGAGGTGGAGAGAGATGGATGCGAAGACCTAGGGAAGAATTGTACCGGAACATGAGAACAATATCCGGGGTAATCAGACACAAAAGGGCAAGGTATACTGGACATGGCTGGCTCTGAGCACTATGGGACTCAACTTCTGAGGTCATCAGTCCCCTAGAACTTAGAAATAGTTAAACCTAACTAACCTAAGGACATCGCACACATCCATGCCCGAAGCAGGATTCGAACCTGCGACCGTAGCGGTCCCGCTGTTCCAGACTACAGCACCTAGAACCGCACGGCCACTTCGGCCGGCCTACTGGACATGTAATTAGGATGAGTATGGACAGAATGACGAAGAGAGTGTGGGAAACAACAGGGAGGACAAGGGGAAATACAGGATCGAAGTGGGGTATTGAACTTCGGAAGGACTGGTTGGAATTGGGGATCAAGGTCGAAGGAAAGGAAAATTGGGGGAACAAATATACATCGACCAATATGCCAGAGATCAACGACACAGAAGAATACAGTCAACAGTGGAGCCGACAGGAGAAAAGGACACTCGGAAGAAGAGCGGGAGAGAAGAAGAGAAAGAATGAAGAGGTTCTGGGAGAAGAAGAGGAAAATGCAGTCCACGAAGGGGCTACCCGTGGTCCTACAGGGGCCGTAACGCAAGAAGAAGAAGAAGCAGAAGAAGAAGATAACCAAAATGTTGTGACCACTGCCCACTGCAAGGCTGGATGCGTCCTTGTGGCGTTACGGGCAAGTGGCGAGCTAACAAAAGTATTTAAGCCGGGAAGAGACGGATGGGGGATTACCACAGTGAAGATATGCGCTGCAAATAAGCGACATTGCTAAAGGGCAGATTCTTAGTACGCAGAGCCTGTGAACAAGTATCTCGAAAACTGCGAAGCTGGTCGAATATTCACGTGCTACTGTCGTGAGCATCTAGAGAAAGGCGGTAGAAGTGCGGTGGAACTACCACTAGGCGCTAAGTTGTTGGACATTCACGACTCTCCACAGAATATGGGGTTTGGAGGCTTGTCTGCTCTGTGAATTAGAATAGATGGCGATAAATGCCGGTGGACACACACGTGTTTCGCAGCATGCCATTCACGCTGCGGTTCTGCAGCATACGACACCTGCAGTTCACGACATCGTCAGTTGTGATTGTTTTGGCTCGGGATCATCGAGATTGGACAGTGTATCAGTGGAAACCTGTCAGGTGGTCGTGTTTTTGCTACACCAGGTCGATGGTCACACCCACAAATGCCGTCATCTAGGCTAAAGGCTGCTCCAAACGTGCGCTGCGCCACGGACGCAGGGTGGTGGGTGCAGTATTTTGCTACGCTAGACATTCTCCTGCGCTTGCATGGGACCTGGGTTAGTAATCAAAGACACCAGGCCGCCTACGGACCACCTTCATCCACTCACGCTTGATGTCTTTCCTGGCGATGATTGTCCGTGTCTCGAGGCCAGAATCGTGTTACAATAGTTCGAGGAGCAAGATAGTGAAGTCACGTTAATGTCTTGGTCACCTGATGTGAGTCTGATGGTTCTCATCTGAGTCGTTATCGAGGGCCATCACCACGTACACAAAGCAGCGGCCAGTTATTTACGGAAACTGCATGACTTGCGCGTAGACACTTGCAACTTGGTGGCACATAGCTCCACAAATCTACCAACGAATTGTAGAATCGATTATACGCAGAACAGGTGACATACTGTGTTACAAAGGTGGCCCAACAGGCTATTAAGGAGGTGGTCACAATGTTTTGGCTCGTCAGTGTAACTCCTTTTATTGCTTGTGTTGGCCTGCGACTAACCTCATTGCTCTACTAGCATCAAGTAACTGGCGAAAACTATTTAATATTCATCACGAACTTTATTTCTGGTACACTGCAAAGGAAGTGTACTGAAATGTAGATTTGGTAGATTTTCTGTACGGATTAACAGATTTCTTCTCTTGAACGCAGAGTTGTTTCGATCATTTGTCGACTAGTCGTTACCGTTGGTGCAAGAAAGGAAGAATAAACAATTAAAAGCCATATTTATCAACTGTATACTTAGAAGTAGAGAACAGAGCCACTTTTCCCTTTAGGAGGAATCACGCTTGTTAACAATTTCAGTTATTTATTCATTCCACATTATGTTTAGAGTGCGCGAACGTAAAGTGAATGAAGAGAAGCAATTTTGAATAGAACTGTATTCCGTGCATATAATTAACAAGGCATTTCGTGCATAAATGAATTAGGTTTTTAAGCAAGTCACTAAATTTTTTCTTTTTAGAGGCGTATAATTCTTCGCTTGTCCTTCAGCCGCAGGCTGTAATAGTAGTATCGTTAAGGAGTGTAAAACAATTTGTCTCGTGTGTATAAATTTTGTTTAAAAATGTGGGAAGGCTTTTAATTCTTTCTTGAAGGCAATTAATTCTGCGCACTAAAGTAATGCAGATAAAAGCCCTTATTTAAATACCTCAGTTACCAAGAATAAATGACACAGCGACATCAAAGAACTTCGTCCAAAATTGCTTTGCAAGCGAGTTCGCACATTTACTGTGTAAGAGACTGTTAAGTACTAGGGATAGTAATAACATTACGAAATGTTTCCCTTGATGACTGAAGATAAAATCAGCAGTAAATAACTGCAAACTTTCATTTTCTGTGCATTTAATACTAACACGTGTGTCGTAATTCCTTTTTCATTACAGGTTCAGTGGTATGGCCTCCGAATCCATTTCGTATGCACTATGTTTGTCTTAGCGTTCCTACAAACTATCAAACTCAGTTCTCCCGAAAAATCAACAAAATCTCTACCTTCGCTTACAATTTCGATTCTGTCTCACTTGTGTGTTTTTTCCATCTGTAGTGCTTGGAGCTGTAATTTAATCCCTCTTCCACTGCACACAATTTTAGAATTTCACTGTCTGCAAAAGTACCCATGAATGTAAGCGAAACGGACATTATCTGTGCTATGGTCTGTATTGTAGTTCAACGCCCAATGTCAAGCGCTCCTCATGGAGATACGACACGCTCGGAAGATGTGAAAAGATGTTCGTTATCTCTCTGCAGTTTCCAGAAATTTTCCATCAGTTGCAACGTATTATTGGTTTAACTTGTACACCAGCCTCATGTGTGTGTACTCCTTCGTAGTGCCCCCAGTTTTATTTTTTGATAGCTCGTTAGTACAGATGGTATTTCTGCTGTGAAAGGCTGATAAGCGAACAGTACAAAAAATGCCTCCCAGCCCCCCCCCCCTCTCTCCACCCCCCCAAAAAAGATAAATAAGGCATTTTCGGTTCAGTTGACCAGGGCCTCAGTTCGTGATGGGTAAATCTGTTAAAGAAAACTAATTAATTGTACTGCAACTTAAATTGTTTCTTGAACTCACTTTACAAATATACCATTGAGAAACACTGACTTGCATAAATAATGGAAAAAAATTATCAGTGTCTCGGGGAACGATGAAGCGACTGCCATGAGAGTTGTTGGTACAGCACTAATGCTGCACAAAAATACCAAATGCTAAACAACGATCCTGTAATCCAAAAGCTTTATTTAGACGCCGCAGATACTGTGTTTGATGCTGGGACGGCAGTTTTCTCTGTGGCAGTGGGAAGACAGTCCCTCGGATAGCCGACAGTACGGCACTACAGTGAGGAAATATTTACCAGCAATTATTCAGGGCTGGGCTGCTCGCAGATTGTTCGTACGTCAGACTAAGGCAGAGTCAGCCAGCTGATTGTATGGTCATTGTTATGGAATTCACAAGCGATAACTATTTCTAACCGCAGGCTGGGCACTGATGAGGTAATTCAAGGTCGGTAAGTCATGCGATGACTCCTCCCCGATACGGACTACACTTGCTCCAGTCACGGAGTATCGTGTGCAGAAGGCATCATATAACTTGTATGCATGTAAGGCGACGAGCGAACATGTTTTGATCTGACAACAAGCCATTACACATCATCGTTCGCCGAACATTCATGTGTGGAAATGAAGATACAGATGACCGAGAAAGGTGGCGGAGTGTTTAGCACTCTGGACTCGCATTCGGGAGAACAACGGTTCAGAACCACGTCTGGTTATCCAGAATTAGGTTTTCCGTGATTTCCCTAATCGCTCCCGGCAAAGGCCGGGTTGGTTCCTTTGAAAGTGCACGGTCGATTTCATTCCCCATCCTTGACACAATCCGAGTTTATGCTCGTCTCTAATGAACTCGATGTCGATGAGATGTTAAACCCAATCTTCCTTGAAGATATACATGTAGGTTGGTTACACTTCCGAGTAACGCCGAATCCATTCTCTTGTCATTGCTCCGCTTCTTTTGCAATCTGTGTGTGTGTGTGTGTGTGTGTGTGTGTGTGTGTCTGCGTACTTGTATCTTCCATTCCCCACACCTCCTTCTACTAGCACCGAAGGAAAACTTTACGGACAATACTCATTCAGAGGCGTAGATAAAATTTGTCATACACGAGTATAGCAAAATTGTAAGACTGATATTTCTTACTGCACCATATCCCTTCCTTTACCTAGTCAAAGAGAGAAACTAGCACTCCCATCTCTTTTGTTTTTCATATCTTTATGTGAATGTAGTATTTAAGTAATGTGCGCAACACATATTTTAAATTCTCATCGATATATTGTCTTACAACTTTTACAAGGGCTTTGTTATTTTCCAGAGTGAGATCATTGTCCTGCGTAGGTTGTTTCTATTCTCGAAATAAACACTTTGTTTCATGGTTTTGCTATTAGCCAATTTCGTCTCCTTGAGCATTTCAAGCTATCTCAGTTTTTGTGTCACAGTGAAAAACTGTAGTCATGTTTGTGTGAGGGAAACTCCGTCTGATGATGTGCTTTATCGCGTAATGGTGTCCATAATAAAGGATTCTTGTGATCATTGTGGTAACATGAAACACCATGATCATAAAAAAACCTTTTCTAAAAAGTCAGTAGATGATTAAGGACATGATTATCTGGAGCTTCCTCTACACAAATGCGTGGAAGGTAAGATAATTACATTATGAGACTGCAGGTCATGACCGTAACACAAATAATGGAGGTAGCTTGAAAATGCCGAAGGGGGCGAAATTAGCTAGTAGCAAAAGCATGAAACAAAGTGTTTATTTCGAAAATAGAAGTAGCCTACATAGAGCAAATACTTCCCTCAAGAAATTGGCAGCGGCGAAATATAACAGAATGTGTGGGACTGAATGCAGTACTCCATGAACAGTACGGTAAAGAACTATTTTCGGATTGAGGCCTAATTCCGAGTAGGTGGATATTTGCTCCCTGGACGGTACTGTCGATGCAGAAACTATCTGAAATGCTTGTGCTTCCGCATCTGAAATGCTTCTGCTACCTGACAAGCGCATCAGTCGCGTTCCGTGTTAGCAGTTGATTTTTTTCTTAATATCTTACATATGAATGTAATATTTTGTGGACACAACGTAAGCATCACAGCTACACGGTAGGTAGATTGATATTTTATTCTTATTAGTGACATACCATAGTTAACGAAACTTGGGAGTATCTTTTAAATGCAATAATTGATTACATGTTTCGGTAGTTCAGCCATGTTTGTGAAGTGGTACAGATGGTAATTTCAGATATGCTAGGGTGCATAATTTCAACCGTCTGACAAATATGCCCCTTTATAGATTTCACTTTTTATTCCTTTTCAGGAGACGACTGGGAAGAAAAGAAAGTATTGGGCAGAGTAAAATACGGGGAAGGCAATGGAAGCGATTACAAATAAAAAAAAGGGCATTCTCAAAGGCGTCCGAAGTGTTTCAGTTGCAATAAATCTACACTTTTAGATTAAGTAAAGGCAGAAAATTTGGAAGAAAAAAAAATGGTTCAAATGGCTCTGAGCACTATGGAACTCAACTGCTGTGGTCATCAGTCCCCTAGAACTTAGAACTACTTAAACCTAACTAACCTAAGGACATCACACACCTCCATGCCCGAGGCAGGATTCGAACCTGCGACCGCAGCAGTCGCACGGTTCCGGACTGCGCGCCTAGAACCGCGAGACCACCGCGGCCGGCATTTGAAAGAGAATCTGGGCTCCAAGATAGGCAGAAGATGTGCTTTAGGAAGAGCCTTCAGCTCAAGACATGCTAAAATGTAAGAAGAACACAAAGGTGGCTAAAATGAGTAGGCGACAAAGAAAATCGTTATGTGAGTTATAATCTTCTGCTGAGGATTCCGAAAGTTCTGTTTCCCTTGTCTCGACAGATGATGATGAGAGCACAGATGAAGATTGCATCCGTCACAAACCGGAAATTAAACTGGAGAAGGTCGGATAAGGTGTTTAGGACGTTTACATTGGCTACATGAGCTATGTGCTGGGACTGAGGAACATGACTGGAGGACGTACAAATATGAAAACTGCGAATGATAGCCTCATTGCAGTCTAAGTGTATCACTATTGTAATCAAATTGGAATATCTCAACATTACTTTTTGTGTAAACCACTATTCCCATAGGTATGCAGTCTTGAATTTTCCTTGTGAAATAACCCTATCCGAAATTAAGAAACAGATATATGAAATCACGCACACTTTTAGTACATTTTCCAAAATGCACAAGTTTCTTTGAGATAAATTATGAAATGTAATCTGTTGACTTTCGCTATAAAAGGTTATACATAACCAAATTTCCTTAGCTATCCGAAAATAGAGCACATTACCCTACTTCCAATGGAAGTGGACGACTCGCTCGGTCGCCAAGAATCCAGGAGAATATTCTTTGTGAGTCACTTAAGAAGTGGTGAAAACTGAAGAGCGCTTACCAACGATTTCTGAATTCGAGTACTGTCAACGATTAGAGCGCTGAACTATCATGCCCCTAACATACCGCAATCAAGTATTACGAGGTTGTCATTAAGTGGAGAGTAAAAGCTATGATTTGAAGAATTTTACAGAAATGGAGAGAAATAATTCAATGGAGAATCCTTTTATCTATTGGTAGAAGGGAGTAGGTGATGAACAATTTGCTCGGACATCGTCGACTATGTATGATTGGTCGAAGAATGACTTAGGAGAATAATTTGCTTAAGATATTGGATAAGGATGCAATGAAGAGATTGTTAGGACTGGAATCGGAAGAAAAGAAAGGGTGAACACTAAGCCGTGCTGTCCCCGGCTTATGTGTTGGTTTAAACCTTGACTGTTAGTCTGCGTTTGGTTTCCCGCGGTTATTGCAGTTATACTGTGGTTCTGTAGTTCTTCCTCTTTCTACGTGTGGCAGCAGTGTTGTGTATCGATATTCGCACCTTGTACTATCTTTGGTCTGGTGCTTATAGTTTCGCCGGCCGGGGTGTGCGAGCGGTTCTAGGCGCTACAGTCTGGCACCGCGCGACCGCTACGGTCGCAGGTTCGAATCCTGCCTCGGGCATGGATGTGTGTGATGTCCTTAGGTTAACTAGGTTTAAGTAGTTCTAAGTTCTAGGGGACTGATGACCTTAGAAGTTAAGTGCCATAGTGCTCGGAGCCATTTGAACCATCTGCTTACAGTTTCCGGCTAGCCGGTGTACGGCAGTCGGTCGGTTGGTGTGGATCAGCCAGGAAATCTCCGCACGGCGCAGTGGGCCGGGCCCGCTGGTGGTGGAGCTGTTCCGATTGCTACAGGGTTCGTGGCTCACCGGCCTAGGACATCAAAGTTGAGTGGTGATTTAATTACCGAAGCCAGACTGTTCACATCGTGCCGTTGGTTTTCGTGGTTGGTTGTTGGGGGTATTCCCGTGAGCAACAGCGCGTGTTCGAGTTGGCGAAAATTTTGCCACCATCCGGTGCCGTTTAACTGTATTTTGGTTATTTGAAGTCCAAGTGCACCAGCGGAATTTTCTGCCTTGTGGCCATTAGCGTTCCGGTTACCTGCCCTGGCCGCTGACGTAAAATTCAGGCAGTGTCCTTCCCTCACCGTATTGTCGCTGTCCAACACGCGTGTGTAGTTTTGACAGCTTATGCATACTTGGTTGTGGGCGGCTAAGCCTTTTACGTTTTGGCTTTGGAGTTCTTTGTGCACTGGTAGGGTGGAAAGCAAGTCGTCTTGTCGATGGGTTCGTTGACTGTCTCTTGGTTGGGCTGCCGGCGGATCGGATATAGTTGGGCTGACTACCTGTCTCCCGTAAGCGAACGTTAATATTTCAAGTGCAGATCGACCCCGGAAACTTCTGAGCGCCGCTGGCTGTACTTCCTTTTCTTATTGGTGTTTGATTGTGCGTTTTAATGGCTTATAGCCGATGGTCTGAATTTGTATGCCTTTAGTTGGGTTTTAAAGAATTTTCCTTCAGCCGCTTTAAAAAAAAAGTTCCTTACTTGACAAGTCTTGCATTGTTTGCGCATTAAAAATTTTTTTGGGATAAAGCTTTGGGCCCTCTGCCTTTTGAAAATTTATTGTAGTTGTGTTTTTCAATAATGGGCCTTCAGCCGCTTTAAAATTTAAATGCCTTACTTGTTAAATCTTAGTTTGCTTGGGCCTTCAGCCTGTGTAAATTATTGTTAAAGAAAATGCTTTGGGCCTTCTGCCTACTAAAAATTATTTTAGTTTTTCTATGTCATCGGCCTTCAGCCGTTTTTAAATTAAAGTTCTTGTCTTTCAAGTATCAGACTCTGTGGGCCCTTCAGCCTAATTGAAGATAAAGGTCTTCTGCCTTTTGTTTTTTTCTTAAATTAATTTTACCGGCAGTCTTAAATCATGGGCCTGCAGCAGTCTAAATTAAATTTGTTTGCATTTTAAGTGTTAGATTTGTTGGGCCTTCAGCCAGGTTATAGAACTTACTTACGTGAGGCCTTCTGCCTTCTAAATATTCTGTTTTGAGTCTGAATTTTAAGTTAATGGCTTTCAGTCCTTTTTAAATTTAAGTGGTTGTACCCTTAAGGCAGAAGATAGTGTGGCCTATTCAGCCGATAACTATGTTCAAAAACTTTTGCTGTATTGTTTGGACGACTAAATAAAGTTATACGTGTTTAAGTGTAACTGACAGTAGCCTTTTGGCCCCTTTCCACAATTCCAATTACCTGTTCTGTCCCGCGGATTTAAGCAAGGCATTTCAAACGCTTTCACAGTTTATGAGTCTGAAGTCATCCTTAACTGTGGACGGTTTTGAGCAGATTGAGCCAGTGGATTTTACTTTAGCCTCAACGTTCTAATGATCCGTGTATTTTTTGAGTCTCAGTTACGTGAAAGTAAAATTAAAATATATGGTGACGTCGTACTGTGGACACGCGACGGATGGCAAATTTTCAGAGTTGAATAGTTCACAACACCGGCACTACAGAACAAAACACCAACATCAGTTCAGTGATTTTTTTTATTACCTTGAGAAGTGCGAAGTTCTTGCACTTCATTCCAGCCTGCACGTGCTACTATATTAATCTCGGAGAAGTATTGCGTCCGTTTCACATGCAAGCGCTGGGCAATTGTTTCCTTGCTGTATCGACTGGAAGCAAGCGCGAGCAAGTGCCGCTGCTTTCATATTGTAGCAGTCACGCGATCTGGCAATTAAGTGGAGCGAAGGGAGGAGTGCAGAGCACTCAAGTCACGCCAGAGTGGCTCATTAACTGTCCAGACTTATACGCAACGGTAGCCACGCGCTGCCAGAGGTGAGAGCGTTGCGATATGTTTCAGTAAGTGCAGTTGCTCTGCTATAAACAAACCGTATTCCTTAGATGGAAAATCCTACTTTGTCCTTTTGGAAAACTTCGCATTATACGAGTAATGCAGTTGATGTTTATATAGCTGAAACAAAAAAGCACAAAAGAAAAGCATCATACTTCTATTTTTCTAATATGAGTAATATCAAGAGGTGAAAAACACCATTATCATTTTTTTGGTTTTTTAACATTTCAGTGTACGGTGATTTCTTTAGACATTAGGTATAGTATCAGCAGAATACAGGCACACAAATCTGAACAAAGGAAATTCTTAAACTATCATACAGTCAGCTAAACAGCTCATGCTCCCATTTTGTTCATATGAATAATACACGAAAGAATGGAAAAGAAAGTTGTGGAGCTCTTAGATAACTATGAGTTTGGCGATAGGAAAGATAGAGGCGCCTGGTAATGTAGGCACGACTTAATAAATTAAGGAACGCTCCTAGGAACTGTGTGTCTAGAGATTGCATTTGACAGCGTAAAATGGTGCTCTATGTTTGAAATCCTCAGAAAAGTGGGTATACAGCGTAGAGAAAGACGACTGATGTACGATATACAAGAAGCAACAGAGAACAATGTGAATAGAAGAGCAAGACAGAAACGCTAGGATTGAAAAATGGGCGAAACAAGTATCGCTCACCTACCGTTTAAGCTATAAATCGACGAAGCAATGACGTCAGCTCTCCAGGTATCGTTCGCTGTCGAGTTTTCTGGAACCCTTACGCGTCGTGCATGTTTTGGCAAGAAGATGACCTTAGTACCGACAGACCTTTCAGTTCTAACTCTCCCTCAGTACAAAGAGGAGACACTCATGAGATAAAACGATGCGATAAACTGAAGGTCGTGTCTGTAGACCGTGTCGTAAGAAATTTTGTGACACATTCGTGTCAGTGCATGAGGTGGAGCACATGTCCGCATTGGACAAGGTCGGAGGTAGAAATCAGCCGTTGGCTTGACTAAGAAAACATCTCAGTATTCGTCTCCAACGATCTACGGAAACTGTAGCAAAAATAAATTACAATGAGTGTATGGGGATGCAAGGTTCGCAGTTATTCATTGTTCTCCTGCACCTCCACCCCCCCTCCCCCTCCTGAACCAAAATATAATTTGCCACCACCACCATATTTAAGCGTTCCAGAGTTGCCTAGGGTGTTAATAATAATAAAAAAACACACAAAATATTTTAATACTGTGGTAATAACTTGTTTACGTCAGTGGTTAGTACAAAGATTTAGCTTTTTTGGGGGGAGGAGGGGGACATGACCCCTATGACTGCCGTTCCTTGAATACACGTCTGTTCCAGACTCCTTGCTGCTGATAACGCTCGCGAGCTCCAGTGTTAAATCTATTAAACATGATACTACAGCTTAACCCAAGTTGTTGTTGTTCTTGTTGTTGTGGTCTTCAGTCCTGAGACTGGTTTGATGCAGCTCTCCATGCTACTCTATCCTGTGCAAACTTCTTCATCTCCCAGTACCTACTGCAACCTACATCCTTCTGAATCTGCTTAGTGTATTCATCTCTTGGTCTCCCTCTACGATTTTTACCCTCCACGCTGCCCTCCAATACTAAATTGGTGATCCCTTGATGCCTCAACACATGTCCTACCAACTGATCCCTTCTTCTAGTCAATTTGTGCCATAAACTTCTCTTCTCCCCAATTCTATTCAATACTTCCTCATTAGTCATGTGATCTACCCACCTTATCTTCAGCATTCTTCTGTAGCACCACATTTCAAAAGCTTCTATTCTCTTCTTGTCCATACTAGTTATCGTCCATGTTTCACTTCCATACGTGGCTACACTCCATACAAATACTTTCAGAAACGACTTCCTGACACTTAAATCTATACTCGATGTTAACAAATTTCTCTTCTTCAGAAACGATTTCCTTGCCATTGCCAGTCTACATTTTATATCCTCTCTACTACGACCATCATCAGTTATTTTACTCCCTAAATAGCAAAACTCCTTTACTACTTTAAGTGTCTCATTTCCTAATCTAATTCCCTCAGCATCACCCGATTTAATTTGACTACATTCCATTATCCTCGTTTTGCTTTTGTTGATGTTCATCTTATAACCTCCTTTCAAGACACTGTCAATTCCGTTCAACTGCTCTTCCAAGTCCTTTGCTGTCTCTGGCAGAATTACAACGTCATCGGCGAACCTCAAAGTTTTTGCTTCTTCTCCATGAATTTTAATACCTACTCCGAATTTTTCTTTTGTTTCCTTTACTGCTTGCTCAATATACAGATTGAATAACATCGGGGAGAGGCTACAACCCTGTCTCACTCCCTTCCCAACCACTGCTTCCCTTTCATGCCCCTCCACTCTTATAACCGCCATCTGGTTTCTGTATAAATTGTAAATAGCCTTTCGCTCCCTGTATTTTACCCCTGCCACCTTTAGAATGTGAAAGAGAGTATTTCAGTCAACATTGTCAAAAGCTTTCTCCAAGTCTACAAATGCTAGAAACGTAGGTTTGCCTTTTCTTAATCTTTCTTCTAAGATAAGTCGTAAGGTCAGTATTGCCTCACGTGTTCCAACATTTCTACGGAATCCAAACTGATCATCTCCGAGGTCCGCTTCTATCAGTTTTTGCATTCGTCTGTAAAGAATTCGCGTTAGTATTTTGCAGCTGTGACTTATTAAACTGATAGTTCGGTAATTTTCACATCTGTCAAAACCTGCTTTCTTTGGGATTGGAATTATTATATTCTTCTTGAAGTCTGTGGGTATTTCGCCTGTGTCATACGTCTTGCTCACTAGATGGTAGAGTTTTGTCATGACTGGCTCTCCCAACGCCATCAGTAATTCTAATGGAATGTTGTCTACTCCCGGGGCCTTGTTTCGACTCAGGTCTTTCAGTGCTCTGTCAAACTCTTCACGCAGTATCTTATCTCCCATTTCATCTTCATCTACATCCTCTTCCATTTCCATAATATTGTCCTCAAGTACATCGCCCTTGTATAAACCCTCTATATACTCCTTCCACCTTTCTGCTTTCCCTTCTTTGCTTAGAACTGGGTTTCCATCTGAGCTCTTGATGTTCATACAAGTGGTTCTCTTATCTCCAAAGGTCTCTTTAATTTTCCTGTAGGCAGTATCTATCTTACCCCTAGTGAGACAAGCCTCTACATCCTTACATTTGTCCTCTAGCCATCCCTGCTTAGCCATTTTGCACTTCCTGTCGATCTCATTTTTGAGACGTTTGTATTCCTTTTTGCCTGCTTCATTTACTGCATTTTTACATTTTCTCCTTTCATCAATTAAATTCAATATTTCTTCTGTTACCCAAGGATTTCTATTAGCCCTCGTCTTTTTACCTACTTGATCGTCTGCTGCTTTCACTACTTCATCCCTCAGAGCTACCCATTCTTCTTCTACTGTATTTCTTTCCCCCATTCCTGTCAATTGTTCCCTTATGCTCTCCCTGAAACTCTCTACAACCTCTGGTTCTTTCAGTTTATCCAGGTCCCATCTCCTTAAATTCCCTCCTTTTTGGAGTTTCTTCACTTTCAATCTGCAGTTCATAACAAAGAGATTGTGGTCAGAATCCATATCTGCCCCTGGAAATGTCTTACAATTTAAAACCTGGTTCCTAAATCTCTGTCTTACCATTATATAATCTATCTGATACCTTTTAGTATCTCCAGGATTCTTCCAGGTATACAACCTTCTTTTATGATTCTTGAACCAAGTGTTAGCTATGATTAAGTTATGCTCTGTGCAAAATTCTACAAGGCGGCTTCCTCTTTCATTTCTTCCCCCCAATCCATATTCACCTACTATGTTTCCTTCTCTCCTTTTCCTACTGACGAATTCCAGTCACCCGTGACTATTAAATTTTCGTCTCCCTTCACTACCTGAATAATTTCTTTTATCTCGTCGTACATTTCATCAATTTCTTCATCATCTGCAGAGATTTCTAAAATGTACAGTCTCACAAGATCCTTCGTCTCTCGAATTGGAGGGTTTGGGATTGTCGGGGAGAGGGGGGAGCCGGGTGATATGGATGAAGGTGGGGAGGGAACTGTACACTCGCCGCACTGGCATCCTGCCCTGGTGAGCTCCTGTGTTCAAAACATACGTAGTCTATACTGTTTGGCTAGTAACAGTCTTGATCGCATAAATATTTTATTTGAACTTAGATCATCTTCAGATCTTTTACTCCATGGTGGTAAGGCTCACTGAACAGACCACGCCAATTCGACGTTGCGTATTGCGAGTCATAATCCTGTAAAAGGTTCTAAGAGACAGCCCGCGAACAAGCTCTATCATCCTTTCACCTCTCTCAAACTCGCCGTCGACTAGAGACAACAACAGCATCTACTGCATGAACCCGAAGACTCCCGCCCACAGAGCTTCTTGCGGAAAATGCTTGTTGCAAAATGCTGCCCAACCCTGAGGGCAGCTCTCTGCTCCTGTGCTTCCTTACCCCTTCCACCGTCTTGTCGCACAACTGCTGCTAAAACTATGTAAGTGTGCATGTTATATGATGAACTGAATATTCAAAGTAAGCGCGCTTGTTGTGTCGCAAGTTATTACGCGATAACATTCAGTGCAACACAGCCCGCTGTATTGGAGCTTAGGAAGCTGCAAACTTGTGTCTTAGCCATGACTCATAAGCATAGATGTCGCTGCTAGGCAGCGTGAGAACGGCTCCTGTGACACTTCGAGCGACTGTATATTCATACCTCTTACGAATCTGAATAAAACACATTAAATATGGACAGATTATTTTCAAATTTGATATACTAGTTTTTGTTATTCAGAAGAAGGTCTACACAAAATTTCAAAGTTGTACATATTATAGTTTCGGAGATTCAGAAAATTACCTAAAACACTCCAAACCGACACTTAGACTACAAAACTCATTTAGGAATAATAACAGATTGTCTTTTAGTATCATTTGAAACCATTACTACAGTTCTCAAGGTGTAGAATGATTTAACTGAGATTCTATTATCGAAACAATTATTTTGCATTTTCGTAGTATAAAATTCAGAAAAAATTATTATCTGTGTATTAGGTTGTTGTGTCAATAAATGAGAATGAGCGAGAGTGTGTATGTGTGATACGTTAAAATTCAATATTACATTGACACACAGAGTGGTTACGGTTACTACAAGCCACAAAATGGCTCTGAGCACAATGGGACTTAACATCTGTGGTCATCAGTCCCATAGAACTTAGAACTACTTAAACCTAACTAACCTAAGGACATCACACACATCCATGCTCGAGGCAGGATTCCCGAGGCAGGATTCGAACCTGCGACTGTAGCGGTCACGCGGTTCCAGACAGAAGCGCCTAGAACCGCACGGCCACACCGGCCGGCACTACAAGCCACACGACAAGTTGCGAAACGGGACCAAATTTCTAGTAGTTTACTGTCGAGTTGAGATTTTCACAAATGTTTTATTCGTATCTTACAGAAACTAGCAGTACGGCAATAAACAGCCTTTTAAACACGCCGCTAACGGCAATCAAGTAATTTATAGCAATATAACAATTTTAAAAAAATTTATAGAACATTAGTAAACAGGCTACTAAAATAAATACAGAACTTTGTTAGTAAGGTACGGGTGGTAGTGAAGCTACCAACACCGCTATTAAAAAAATTATACTGGTCTCAGCAAACAAACGATTAATGGCAATAAAAGGAATTTATAAACTTGGAGGAATTTAAAAAAAATTTAAACAAAAGTGTCCTGGAATATCATTAGAACATAACAGATACGACGGATCCGTGTAAGGCGGCCACAAATCACCCATTCAGGGTGCTCAGACTAGACAGAATACTTGTAAGTAGGCTGTTTAGGTTCTTATATTGGTAACGCCACCGCCACGTAGCGCTCTGTATTAAAATCACTGGCTGTGCTGTGTGCAGTCTGTGGCTGGGTGACATTGTTGGAATTTGCTATTGTAGTGTTGGGCAGCTGGATGTGAACAGCGCGTAGCGTTGCGCAGTTCGAGGTGAGCCGCCAGCAGTGGTGGATGTGGGGAGAGAAATGGTGGAGTTTTGAGAGCGGATGATCTGGACGTGTGTCCATCAGAGACAGTAAATCTGTAAGACTGGATGTCATGAACTGCTATATATATTACGAGTTTTGAACACTATTGAGGTAAATACATTGTTCTCTATCAAAATATTTCATTTGCTAACTATGCCTATCAGTAGTTAGTGCCTTCAGTAGTTAGAATCTTTTATTTTGCTTGCAGTATTGGCGCTCGCTGTATTGCAGTAGATCGAGTAACGAAGATTTTTGTGAGGTAAGAATTCATGAAAGGTATAGGTTATTATTAGTCAGGGCCATTCTTTTGTAGGGATTACTGAAAGTCAGATTGCGTTGCGCTAAAAATATTGTGTGCCACTTTAGTGAATGTCTGCGTACGTTTAATTTTGCTCAGCTGTTTGAAAATCAAACAACATAAAATGTTTATCAGGACAGTAATTCATTAATTTTTCTAAGGGGACGTTTCATACTGACCAATTTAAATACGCCCATAAACACAATTGCCACTCTCAGGCTGGTCTAACCACGTGCAAGGAAACATTACACCACACAGTCCTGAATGAGCGACCACACGATCAACCAACAAGAAGCGTGAATTTACTCATAACCCACGACAAAATAGCGAAACAATTAAATTGCCAAAACTACACCTCCCATCGGACTGTAACGAGAGGAGGAGGAAAGATCACTGCCTTCAATTACACCAGTGCCAGGGACAGGAAACCCGGTCGCCGGAGGCCATAAGGCAGAAGAGACGCTGGTTACACAAAATTATTACTTACTTACAATTATGCTCGAACAGGCAGTACACGAGCTCCGATGGCAAGGATCGCCACATCCGACCGCGCACGCGTCGCAGCGTACCCAACACACCACGGTCACGTGACAACACGCTCTGTCACCGGAGTTCACGTCTTCTCTGCAACGTTGACGGGTGGTGACCGCTCCTTCGTGTTAGGTGTCTCCTTTTAAACTCCAGTGTTGAAAAGGAGGATTTAAAGAAGCTTGTTAACGCCCCACCAAGGAGAAATGAACAGCAACTACTCGTGGGGCTATTCTGTATACAACCAACACGCGGGGAGCTCTTCCGTCAACTCGACCCGCTCGTTACACACAACTGACGTACATCACGTGGCGACTCGGTACAACCGACCACGCTTGCTTCGCGCTGGTGAGTCACACTGCCCTCCTGTGTCCACCACACTCTCTGCGCGCAACGCCCCTGCTTCCGCGCCACCACACGAGGTTACAACCGGTCAAAGATCTCACTTCCTCCATAGCAGTTTCCCGTAAGCAAAAACTCAGATATCGATAGCAGAGGGAAAAGACAACCAAGCAGCCACTTAATGACAGACAACATATCAAACAAACATGTCAGGGGAAGAAAAGGAAAAACCAATGCAATCTAAACACAAGGTGTAGCACGAGTCGATACACGGCTCAATTATGTACAACATTACGTAACTAGAACGTGGGAAAGTTGTTTTTTACCCACATTGCCGATGACGTATGTATAGGTGTGATTGATTTTGTAAGAAGGCAGCCAGAATAACCGTTTGCAGAGTAATCGTTTGCTAAATTAGTTTCAAGATTAATTTTAATTTCGTTTTGTTTTGTTAAACATTGTGTTAGTATTTGCATTTTGGAAGACGCAAATGCTTTTCTGAATAGTGATTGGCTTAGGCGAGTTTTTCCTCGAGAATGATCTCGAAGAATCATTTTGATTGGTCCATCAGACTGATCAGCCAATCAGAATTAAGTACTTCCCACGCACAACTAGTTAGATATACTGAGAGAGAGGTAGTCAGAACAAGAGTCGCTCGTCAGCTTCCGTCGCGGAAGGACATGTTAAATGTGCTGTTTCTAATTATGCGTAAGATCAAGAAATATTGTGCTCCGCTCGTTTAAAACTAGTTGCAAGGAAAGCCGTTGCAATTATGACCAGTTTGATAAAAGTTGGAAGTTTTGGAATTGCTTTGTTGGAAAGTTACGAGCTTGTGAACTTTCGGGCTTTGTGAACATTTCCGCGTGGCATGTTCCGTATTCTTAGTATTTTGGCGAGCAGTTTCTCTTGAAGAAAATCACTGAGAAGGGCTAAATGTGAAACTCACTATTAGGAGCGGAACTGTGACTGTGTGATCGCGTAGTCAATCTGGTCGGTCTTATTTGTATTTCTGGCTGCTTTGCGCGTGAAGCTGTTGAATGAACTGAGAACTGAGAGTTGTAGATTCGTTAGTTAAGTAAATGTGGACTTGATGGCCGGATTAAACGTGTGCTTAAGGAAATAGAAAAGACTGACTTTCGAATTTTGAACCATTTCTAATGACGGAAGCACCAACATTACCACCCGATATGTGTTATGAGATAATTGCAGGACAGCAAGCTACTGGAGTTTACGCAGACTATGCAAACGTAAGTGTAGGCGTCGTTTTTATCAACGCTGCTTTTCCGGCGTCTAAACAGTACGTACGTTTGCAGAGAAAAGGGATGGTGAGCGGACGCCGTACTGAGGTAGGTGGATTTTTGCAGTTGAACAGTGCACCCAGTACGACGAACGAACGAATATTTAATTCGCCCCGCCGCACGCTGATCATTTCGATACTTCGTATTAAATGCTTTTTGTATTAGGTTTAAATGGTTCAAATGGCTCTGAGCACTATGGGACTTAACATCTGAGGTCATCAGTCCCCTAGAACTTAGAACTACTTAAACCTAACCAACCTAAGGACATCACACCCATCCATGCCTGAGGCAGGATTCGAACCTGGGACCGTAGCGGTCGCGCGGTTCCAGACTGAAGCGCCTAGAACCGCTCGGCCACAGCGGCCGGCTTTGTATTAGGAACAAAGAGCGTTCAAAGATAGTATGATGTAAGTAAGACACAATTCACTTAACATATAAATTACACTACTTAGGACTTATTTTGCGATTACTACACATATAAGTGACTATTACGAATTGTGCTTGATGTACCAAGTCTTTACTTGTAATATTTGCCTCTCTACTTTGACAACGGTGTAATTTAAATATGAAATTGATATTTACGCTAATTATTGCTATATATAAATACTAATCATTTCCGTAATGCCCTACTTATCCTGATGTTGCAGTGATACTCTTTTTTGAAATAGGGTAGTGTGTGTTGATGACGTGATCATCGGCGTATTTGGATATCAAAAGTCATATGTTCAAGTATGCTTACATCTATGTCGTTTATTTCTAAGTACATTACGTGACAAAAAAAGTGAAGCACCAAGAAAGGGAGGGTGGAACGAAATGAAACTTCAGGGGTTGAAAGGATACGTGATGTTATTACACAGATTGTTATTGCATGGATTACAAAATCGAGTCGTATTTACAAAGAACTTGGTAGCATGGGCTCACTTATAAATATGACGTTGCACCTTCTCTGGCCTGGATGCACCACTGATTCTGTTAGGAAGGGTGTTCCTGCTACAGGCCAAATGAGTAAAAGGACTAGGGGGACTGATGACCCTGTAGTGTGGTCCATTTATGTCCAAACCAACTAATCAACCAAAGGACTAGGTCGAGATTGGTGTGACACATTGCATTTCATCAAAGGCACATCGCTAACTCAATTTTATTATGGCAAAGGACTCACACAAATAACATAGCGCAAACGAGAAAATTCTCATCTAATCAAAACGGTATCACAGTTTAAGCGCAAATGTAATTTTAAGCAGTTACGTAGATACATCTGTAAAAATCGCTCTGCAGATACAAGAACAGAAGCTAAAACAATCATAATCTTTTTAATGAAACAGTATGCTTAAAACTCACAGTCTAGAAATTCCCTAGTTGCTACGCGTGGAAAATACTAACGGAGAAATCAGTAACATTAAAATCTGCAACACATTTGCATTCGTGAAACAACCATCAGAACTTATCGACACAGTTACCTCTTACCAAAAGCTCAAGACAAATAAAACTTATGCAACATAGCTCATCAACTGTCATATAATTGAGCCTTGATTAAACTGCAAACCAGCGAAGCTGGAGCCACCGTGCTCACAAATTGTTGAGACAATTAACCTACTAAACGTATCTGGGTTTTCCCTTTTGATGCTAGTCAATTGTCAGGATGAGCATTACTGCAAGGGGCATTTGATTCTAAAGCATTATGTCAGGGTGAAAATACTAAATAAATTAATTTTTCTCTCTTACCAACATGTGGGCAGGGTGGGTTCCTCCTTGGCTCGGGTATAAGGTAGCATGAAACAGCATTTTTACATAAGATAACCTTTATTGAAAGTTTTGTACAACTTTTCCTTACTGTATGTTCTGGCTCGGAGAGCGCCAGCTGTGTCGTTTGCGAAGCCTTCTGCTGCGGCAGCGGCGGCGTCTGATTACGCGTGGCGGTGTGTATCTCGTGTCGCCGTGTCGCCCAGTCGGCTAGAGACGCGCATCGTGCTGTGGCCCATTTAATTATTGAGGATGAAGTCGTGAATCGGATGGTGATACCTTGGATGTGGCGTCCCAGTGTTTCTCTTCTCTAGCGGCCGCGTGTGTCAGTGTTGTGCGTCCAGCGGAGTGGCGCGGCGGGGGAAGGCCAGTGTCCCGAACAACGGACTCCCGCTTGCCAGTCTTCGGCTGTCAGATCTTCATCCCAGCTCAGAGGTGACTGCTGACGTGAGGCCATCTCCTTCCCGTCCTCACGAGTCACTCGGGTACATAAAAATCAAATACCTTTTAACTTCTGTCTTCTGGCGCCGAGGCTGCTGCTTGCTATTCTATTACAGTGGCGGACTTGGTGCTTCTTTGTACGATGTAGTCTCTTCCTGCATGACGGTCTTCAGCACCGAAAGTGAACTGAAAACTACTCCTACTCTTCTTGTCGGGTCCACTGCATCTCGCGTATTTATTCACTTCAGTTCACTGGAGGTGAACGACTTCACGGTCATTACCTCTTCTGTCACGTTGAAAAGGTTCTCGAAGAATCTTCTTAACGTCGGTCATTGGCTCTTGGAATGTAGGCGAGAGCCTTTGATCACATGTGACAACTGAGAAACACGCGAGCCGGTCATTGCCTCTTCTGTCACGTTGAAAAGCTTCTTGAAGAATCTTATTAACGTCGGTCATTGGCTCTTGGAATGTAGGCGAGGGCCTGTGATCACATGTGACAATTGAGAAACACGTGAGCCGGTCGGGCGATGCCCTGACGGCTGAATCGACAGCGGCCGCTTATGTGGGGAGGGCTATGGCTTCTCTGGAACGTGCTGACTTCACGGTCATTGGCTCTTCTGTCACTGCTGCTCTGCCCGCTGTTTGCCAGTGTGTAATTCTTCTAAACTAAACTAAGTTGTCCATTTATTTCCTAATTTCTACTTCGCTTCTCATTGGTTTCACTAATTTATTTACCTATCTTAAGTACCACTCAACACTTCGTTTGGATAAAGGCACTATCTGTTTTCTGAACAGTAACCAAGGCCCTTCTGAATAATAAGGCCACCCAGCACTTCTACGCAGCTAGTGACGTACACTTGTGTGTACTATACTGGACAGATAACCTGTCCAGTCGCCTTAAGTAATCGCCAACCTTAAAGACGCCAGGCGACGCAAGTGAAACAAACGATCTTGACACAGTAGATCATTCGGTGGTGACCGCAGCTGTTGAAGTTACGGACCAAGGAGGAAAGAACGCCACGGCATGGAAATAGTGTCAGACTGCGAGCAGGCCCCGTCGCTTGTTCTTATAGGTCGAAGCTCGATGCACAAGGCCGCTGCTGTTGCCACTTGCTGTCACGCACCTTCTTTTAGGAGGCTCCCATCACTCTGTCCACAGCGCCGCTCTGCACCGCACGCTCACATTGGATTACCACAGTTCTCTGCGCGGCTAGCCGTCACGATTTCCCACTCATCCTCTCCCTGTCCTTCCCCTTCTACATTTTATTTTTACACGTATGTACCAGCCTCGTCGTCACGAGTGATGTCTGTTGCGTCGGACATTTCAGATGTGTACAAATCTGGATACGACACTATTAGTGCAGCTGGCCACATGGAGACTCACAGTCATTAGATGCAGATAACACTGCTTCACACCTTTACGCGGTATCTCCGAGTCCTCGACAGTCATCGCTCCACATCTCACGTTGTTGTTCGCGTCTCTGATATAGGGTGTTTCAAAAAGGATGGCCTGATTTCAAAACCCCATACTTATTGATAAAAACACACTACAAACATGGAATGAACTATAAAATACTCCAAAAATCCTAAGTATGTCCACCAGCAGCTCCCTCCGTCATTGGTTATTTTACTGAATAGGTAGCAGAATTCCTTAACTTCATTGACTTCGTGACCATCAATCCTGATGTTAAGTTTCTCGCTTTTCTCATTTCTACTACTTCTCATTACCTTCGTCTTTCTCCGAATTACTCTCAAAACATACTGTGTACTCATTAGACTTTTCATTCTGTTCAGCAGATCATTTAATTCTTCTTCACTTTCACTCAGGATAGCAATGTCATCAGCGAATCGTATCATTGATATCCTTTCACCTTGTATTTTAATTCCACTCCTGAACCTTTCTTTTATTTCCATCATTGCTTCCCGATGTACAGATTGAAGAGTAGGGGCCTTGTCTTACACCCTTCTTAATACGAGCACTTCGTTCTTGATCGTCCACTCTTATTATTCCCTCTTGGTTGTTGTACATATTGTATATGACCCGTCTCTCCCTATAGCTTACCCTACTTTTATCAGAGTCTCGAACAGCCTGCACATTTTATATTGTCGAACGCTTTTTCCAGGTCGACAAATCCTATGAAAGTGTCTTGATTTTTCTTTAGCCTTGCTTCCATTATTAGCCGTAACGTCAGAATTGCCTCTCTCGTCCCTTTACTTTTCCTAAAGCCAAACTGATCGTCACCTAGCGCATTCTCAATTTTCTTTTCCATTCTTCTGTATATTATTCTAGTAAGTAGCTTCGATGCATGAGCTGTTAAGCTGATTGTGCGATGATTCTCGCACTTGTCAGCTCTTGCCGTCGTCGGAATTGTGTGGATGGTGCTTTTCCGGAAGTCAGATGGTATATCGCCAGACTCATATATTCTACACAACAACGTGAATAGTCGTTTTGTTGCCACTTCCCCCAATGATTTTAGAAATTCTGATGGAATGTTATCGATCCCTTCTGCCTTATTTGACCGTAAGTCCTCCAAAGCTCTTTTAAATTCCGATTCTAATACTGGATCCCTATCTCTTCTAAATCGACTCCTGTTTCTTCTCCTATCACATCAGACAAATATTCACCCTCATAGAGGCTTTCAATGTATTCTTTCCACCTATCTGCTCTCTCCTCTGCATTTAATAGTGGAATTCCCGTTGCTCTCTTAATGTTACCACCATTGCTTTTAATGTCACCAAAGGTTGTTTTGACTTTCCTGTATGCTGAGTCTGTCCTTCCGACAATCATGTCTTTTTCGATGTCTTCACATTTTTCCTGCAGCCATTTCGTCTTAGCTTCCCTGCACTTCCTATTTATTTCATTCCTCAGCACTTGTATTTCTGTATTCCTGATTTTCCCGGAACATGCTTGTACTTCCTCCTTTCATCAATCAACTGAAGTATTTCTTCTGTTACCCATGGTTCCTTCGCAGCTACCTTCTTTTTACCTACGTTTTCCTTCCCAACTTCTGTGATGGCCCTTTTTAGAGATGTCCATTCCTCTTCAACTGTACTGCCTACTGCGCTATTCCTTATTGCTGTATCTATAGCGTTAGAGAACTTCAAACGTATCTCGTCATTCCTTAGTACTTCCATATTCCACTTCTTTGCGTATTTGTTCTTCCTGACTAATGTCTTGAACTTCTGCCTACTCTTCATCACTACTATATTGTGATCTGAGTCTATATCTGCTCCTGGGTACGCCTTACAATCCAGTATCTGATTTTGGAATCTGTGTCTGACCATGATGTAATCTAATTGAAATCTTCCCGTTCCTCCCGGCCTTTTCCAAGTATACCTCCTCCTCTTGTGATTCTTGAACAGGGTATTCGCTATTACTAGCTGAAACTTGTTACAGAACTCAATTAGTATTTCTCCTCTTTCATTCCTTGTCCCAAGCCCATATTCTCCTGTAACCTTTTCTTCTACTCCTTCCCCTACAACTGCATTCCAGTCGCCCATGACTATTAGATTTTCGTCCCCCTTTACATACTGCATTACCCTTTCAATATCCTCATACACTTTCTCTATCTGTTCATCTTCAGCTTGCAACGTCGGCATGTATACATGAACTATCGTTGTCCGTGTTGGTCTGCTGTCGATTCTAATTAGAACAACCCGGTCACTGAACTGTTCACAGTAACACACCCACTGCCCTACCTTCCTATTCATAACGAATCCTACATCTGTTATACCATTTTCTGCTGCTGTTGATATTACCCAATACTCATCCGACCAGAAATCCTTGTCTTCCTTCCACTTCACTTCACTGACCCCTACTATATCTGGATTGAGCTTTTGCATTTCCCTTTTCAGATTTTCTAGTTTCCCTACCACGTTCAAGCTTCTGACATTCCATGCCCCGACTCGTAGAACGTTATCCTTTCGTTGATTATTCAATCTTTTTCTCATGGTAACCTCCCCTTGGCAGTCCCCTCCCGGAGATCCGAATGGGGGACTATTCCGGAATCTTTTGCCAATGGAGAGATCATCATGACACTTCTTCAATTACAGGCCACATGTCCTGTGGATACACGTTACGTGCCTTTAATGCAGTGGTTTCCATTGCCTTCTGCATCCTCATGTCGTTGATCATTGCTGATTCTTCCGCTTTTAGGGGCAATTTCCCACCCCTAGGACAAAAGGGGCAATTTCCCACCCCTAGGACAAGAGAGTGCCCTGAACCTCTATCCGCTCCTCCGCCCTCTTTGACAAGACCGTTGGCAGAATGAGGCTGACTTCGTATGCCGGAAGTCTTCGGCCACCAATGCTGATTATTTATCAAAATCTAGGCAGTGGCGGGGATCGAACCCCGGACCGAAGACGTTTTGATTATGAATCAAAGATGCTACCCTTTTTTTTAATCTCATTTTGTTCGCTTTTTGATCGTTGCATCTGCTCAGGGCGGACGTCGTAAAACATCCATTGAAGTTCGTTGTTAATCGAGTAACTCAGTTATTTTTATTACAGAGAGCACGTAACCCTCTGACCGAACACGCGGAGCTACCGTGCCGGCTAACCCCTAGACCACGGCTGTTTTTAATAGTGTGTAATATTGAATAATTACACTATAAATCATAACATGTAATTTTCTTGTTAACTGAAAGTAATTATATTACAAATTACAACAAATATGAATATGAAAACACTAAATATCAATCGCTCTGCATTTCCACTTCCCCGTCTTCGTCGACAGAAATCGCAAACTACTTGCCGTGTTGATTGATTTTTACATGCAAAATATTTGCTTGTCTAGCACCGTACAGTAGTCTCGTTATTCTTGTGTGGGGTCTCATTGCTGGCACGGACCTACTCTTTTTTCAATCTATTTTCTCGGCAACTGGTTATTAATTGGTTCTCAGTAGTCTGATAGATAACCTTTGGCAAATTCTTAAGTTTTGCACGGTCTTTGTAGTGTTCTTCAAGAAGCCCGAAAGCCATGTTTTCCACGAAGTCCTATCTATTAGGTTTTACGTCTACGTTATTCCGCATCCACAATATGTGTGCATTTAATCCTGCCATTTCCAAAAATTTGAAGAATATTGCGAGCGTTGGCTACCTTTCCGTCTTTCTTGAAGTCGAGTAAAAGTAACACAGCCGGGAGATACGGGAAGATTTCAATTAGATTACATCACGGTCAGACAGAGATTCCGAAATCAGATACTGGGTTGTAAGGCATACCCAGGAGCAGATATAGACTCAGATCAGAATATAGTAGTGATGAAGAGTAGGCTAAAGTTCAAGACATTGGTCAGGAAGAATCAATACGCAAAGAAGTGGGATACGGAAGTGCTAAGGAATGACGAGATACGTTTGAAGTTCTCTAACGCTATACATACAGCAATAAGGAATAGCGCAGTAGCCAGTACAGTTGAAAAGGAATGGACATCTCTAAAAAGGGCCACCAAAGAAGTTGAGAAGGAAAACATAGGTACAAAGAAGGTAGCTGCGAAGAAACCATGGGTAACAGAAGAAATACTTCAGTTGATTGATGAAAGGAGGAAGTACAAACATGTTCCCGGAAAATCAGGAATACAGAAATACAAGTCGCTGAGGAATGAAATAAATAGGAAGTGCAGGGAAGCTAAGACGAAATGGCTGCAGGAAAAATGTGAAGACATCGAAAAAGATATGATTGTCGGAAGGACAGACTCAGCATACAGGAAAGTCAAAACAACCTTTGGTGACATTAAAAGCAACGGTGGTAACATTAAGAGTGCAACGGGAATTCCACTGTTAAATGCAGAGGAGAGAGCAGATAGGGGGAAAGAATACATTGAAAGCCTCTATGAGGGTGAATATTTGTCTGATGTGATAGAAGAAGAAACAGTAGTCGATTTAGAAGAGATAGGGGATCCAGTATTAGAATCGGAATTTAAAAGAGCTTTGGAGGACTTACGGTCAAATAAGGCAGAAGGGATAGATAACATTCCATCAGAATTTCTAAAATCATTGGGGGAAGTGGCAACAAAACGACTATTCACGTTGTTGTGTAGAATATATGAGTCTGGCGATATACCATCTGACTTTCGGAAAAGCATCATCCACACAATTCCGAAGACGGCAAGAGCTGACAAGTGCGAGAATCATCGCACAATCAGCTTAACAGCTCATGCATCGAAGCTACTTACTTGATTAATATACAGAACAATGGAAAAGAAAATTGAGAATGCGCTAGGTGACGATCAGTTTGGCTTTAGGAAAAGTAAAGGGACGAGAGAGGCAATTCTGACGTTACGGCTAATAATGGAAGCAAGGCTAAAGAAAAATCAAGACACTTTCATAGGATTTGTCGACCTGGAACAAGCGTTCGACAATATAAAATGGTGCAGGCTGTTCGAGATTCTGAAAAAAGTAGGGGTAAGCTATAGGGAGAGACGGGTCATATACAATATGTACAACAACCAAGAGGGAATAATAAGAGTGGACGATCAAGAACGAAGTGCTCGTATTAAGAAGGGTGTAAGACAAGGCTGTAGCCTTTCGCCCCTACTCTTCAATCTGTACATCGAGGAAGCAATGATGGAATTAAAAGAAAGGTTCAGGAGTGGAATTAAAATACAAGGTGAAAGGATATCAATGATACGATTCGCTGATGACATTGCTATCCTGAGTGAAAGTGAAGAAGAATTAAATGATCTGCTGAACAGAATGAAAAGTCTAATGAGTACACAGTATGTTTTGAGAGTAATTCGGAGAAAGACGAAGGTAATGAGAAGTAGTAGAAATGAGAAAAGCGAGAAACTTAACATCAGGATTGATGGTCACGAAGTCAATGAAGTTAAGGAATTCTGCTACCTAGGCAGTAAAATAACCAATGACGGACGGAGCAAGGAGGACATCAAAAGCAGACTCGCTATGGCAAAAAAAAAAGGCATTTCTGGCCAAGAGAAGTCTACTAATATCAAATACCGGCCTTAATTTGAGGAAGAAATTTCTGAGGATTTACGTCTGGAGTACAGCATTGTGCGGTAGTGAAACATGGACTGTGGGAAAACCGGAACAGAAGAGAATCGAAGCATTTGAGATGTGGTGCTATAGACGAATGTTCAAAATTAGGTGGACTGATAAGGTAAGGAATGAGGAGGTTCTACGCAGAATCGGAGAGGAAAGGAATGTGTGGAAAACACTGATAAGGAGAAGGACAGGATGATAGGACATCTGCTAAGACATGAGGGAATGACTTCCATGGTACTAGAGGGAGCTGTAGAGGGCAAAAACTGTAGACTAAGACAGAGATTGGAATACGTCAAGCAAATAATTGAGGACGTAGGTTGAAAGTGCTACTCTCTGAGATGAAGAGGTTAGCACAGGAAAGGAATTCGTGGCGGGTCGCTTCAAACCAGTCATTAGACTGATGACAAAAAAAAAAGTACTGCTATTATAACATAAAGTCTATTTATGTATTCATTTATCTTTATTCCCTAAATTGGTACCGAAGTTAAAATAAATATTATTTTGGGTTGTTTGGAGGAGGACACCAGACAGCGAGGTCATCGGTCTCATAGGATTAGGGAAGGACGGGTAAGGAAGTCGGTCATATCCTTTTAAAGGAACCATCCCGGAATTTGCCTGGAGCGATTTAGGAAAATCACGGAAAACCTAAATCAGGATGGCCGTACGCGGGTTTGAACCGACGTCCTCCCGAATTCGAGTCCAGTGTACTAGCCACTGTGCCACTTCACTCGGTAAATATTATTTTTCCGTAACGTTTAATGTCCTTATATTACACTGACATTATAGAAGTAATAATACTTACAAAACTGTATGGATGGTACCATTTTGGAACCGCGGCACCCAAGTCCGTCCACGGTATCTCATAAGACTGTGGCGCACGCAGTATTTAGAGGGTTAATGTTTGATGAACTGGACTTAATTAGATTTAAAAAGGTCGGCCAAGTAGACCTCGAAAATAAATACCAAAAAATTCTTTAATTGCTTTACTCTCTACCATTCGTAAAGGATGCCGCACAAGTTAGGAACAGTTGCAGAGCACAGTTTCATGAAGCGGGACACAACATGTGGGACGCGGCACCACTGACATACGCAGAAAATGGAAAAGGTACGTACTCGGACCTCGAGTGCTAGTACTGCATTTGAGTCAAACAGGCGTCGGCTATTCATACACAGAACGTGAAACTGCCTTATACATCAAAATATGCAAAATGTTTTAAATGGTAGCCCTAAAAATAAGAGGATATATCCGATAAGATAATTATATCTTATGAGAAGGTCGTCATAAACATAAAAGAACAAGAATTAAGTTATGCCTTAAAGACAATGGAGTCAAACAAATATCAAAAGAGATTCCAGCATACTTCAGAAGGAACGAGGCTAAACTTTTTTGCAAAGGAACATCATTATATCAAAAAATGATTGATTTTTGTTGAGCAGCTGATCATTGAGGAGGCAATAACACGGAAGAATGTGCGTTTGGCGATCAAAAATTCTTCGAATGAATTGAGTTTCCGTTCCTTAGGGGCAAAATGCAAAATTTGCCTATTACTGATTGTGGTGTCACCGCCAGACACCACACTTGCTAGGTGGTAACCTTTAAATCGGCCGCGGTCCGTTAGTATGCGTCGGACCCGCGTGTCGCCACTATCAGTGATTGAAGACCGAGCGCCACCACACGGCAGGTCTAGTCTAGAGACTCCCTAGCACTCGCCCCAGTTATACAGGCGACTTTGCTAGCGATGGTTCACTGTCTACTTACGCTCTCATTTGCCGAGACGACAATTTAGCGTAGCTTTCAGCTACGTCATTTGCTATGACCTAGCAAGGCACCATATTCTTCAAGAATGTATTCTGAACTGATAATATTGTGAATCATGTACCGTCAAGAGGACGTTCATCATTAATGGAGTAAAGTTAGGTATCAAACTAATTACGTCCGCCTTCTGAATTCTAATTCCTTGTCATGTTCCAGACCTCACGTCAGTATAGTTCTTCCCTCCTCACGCCGGCCTGCGTGAACTAAAATGCGTGCATTTCGGCCTCCTCTAGAAACATGGTGTTGGCTCTTCTGCCAACACAACACTGATAGTAGGCGGGCAATGGTTCAAATGGCTCTGAGCACTATGGGTCTTAACTTCTGAGGTCATCAGTCCCCTAGAACTTACGACTACTTAAACCTAACTAACCAAAGGACATCACAAACACCCATCCCCGAGGCAGGATTCGAATCTGCGACCGTAGCGGTCGCACGGTTCCAGAGTGTAGCGCCTAGAACCGCTCGGCCACCCCGGCCGGTGGCGGGCAATGTCCAGATGCCTATAGATGTTCTGCAAATGGTGACTGTTCTTTTATCTTTCCTCTTTTTGTGAGCAGGTCTTCCTGAAACATCCCTTTTGTTCAACATATTCAGCGCTGCATTCGGTACGTTCTAATCTGTAAACCCCTGACGTATCATAAATACTTTTTCTGTTCCTGTTTATTACGAAGAAGTTGTTGTCGTACATTGATACCACCAGCGAAAGCTATACGTACGTTTGTATGCCGAAGAAGCTTGGCTAGGTCATAAGACATGTTACCTAGGAAAGGGAAGGGGATCCACTTAATTTGTATTTTAGGGTGTTCGATTGTAGAGGAAGCATTTAGTTTCAATATCTTTTCTTTATACAACTTCTGGACTACAGAAATACTGTAGCCGTTTCTACTTACTATAAATTCTAAGTCATTCAGTTCTTTACTGATGGCATATTTATGTTCTGTGTATGAATACCGTCCCGTGCAATGTACAACGTATAAACTAGCCAACGCAATCCGGCTAATTCTACTGCGCTCCCGCTCTATGAAGCTCTGCTGTACATCTGCTTCTAACTTGTGCAGCGTCATTTATGCATGGCAGTGAGTGAAGTAATTGAAAGATTCTCGTATTTTTACGGTCTACCCAGCCGCCTCTTTCAAATTAAAATTTTTTCGCTGGCTCTTTCGTCATTCCAGTTCTGTTCAGGAAGCCATTCTACAAGCAAGGGGGATTTTGAACTTTTTGATGTCCTAATTGCATTTCGCCGATGTATACGCTTCGTGTAATCATTTTTACGGACGGCGTGCACTATGACCAGTTTCTGTAAGTTTCCATAGAAAACTTTTCCAGTAGAGTACCTTCATGTACAAGACGGAATCAGGACGTTCCTCTGTACCTATTTTTGTAACTTTCTGCATTGTAGACAATCTGAAGATATCTACAACAGGTGAAACGCGTTATTGAAATCTGAAAATAAAAACCTCCGCATCTAAGACTGTATTTTCATCTCAAATCTGACACTGGTTGCCGATTAGCCGCAACGCTGGAATGAAAGAATTTAACGTTCTATGTTATTGTAGCGTAAAAACGGAACACTACATTTATATCTCTGACCTGGTCGTTGACGTGAGAAAGACAACAAAGGGGCACTGACACTTTTATATAACTATCTTGTTTTGTCAGGATATTTTATGACAGTAGAGCAAAAGTTTACTGTTTAGGGACATAGCTTTCTTCCCTGGGACAATACTTTTGCATTAAAAAAAAAAAAAAGAATAGTAACGGATGTTGCGATTACCAATGAAGGATGTATGTTGTATCTGAAGCTTGTTGAAGTACATCTTTCATCATAAAGCAAATTAGCCACAGTGCCTTTTTGTTGGCAATGTCTTCGAAGAAATTAGGGAGAAAACATGAAAACTGCTAGTTACAAGGCTGAATATCAAAGTGGATGATCTAAATTCAGTCTATGTTTGTCTTCGTCATAGTGTCATTCAGAATTGGGTAATTCATTTTCTGTCAAAAACAAAAGAGAAAATCAGCTTCAAGTTAACATTCCTATACCTGTTCTGAGATGTCCTACATCTGCATGACTACCTTGCAGTTCACAATTGAGTGCCTGGGAGACGGTTTTTCGAAACCCTTTCATACTATTTCTCCACTCTGTAACAGCGCACGGGGAAAATGAGCACCTAAATTTACCCATTTGAGCTCTGATTTATTTCATCACATTTGTCATTTCTTACTATGCAGTTGGATGTCAATAAAATATTTTCGAACTCGGAGGAGAAAGCTGGAGACTGAAATTTCGCGAAAAGATCTGGCCGCAATGAAAAAGCCTTTGTTTTAATGATTGCCATCCCAACTCACGTATCATATCCATGACACTCTTCCCCATTGCGCTATAATATAAAATGAGCTGCCCTTCTTTAAACTTTTTCGATATCCTCCGTCAATCCCAAATTCCTTGTTGTATAAAGAGCTTCTTCCTCTATCGGAAGAGACACTTCTTGGATATATGAAAATACTTTGATGTGCAATAGAGGGAATTTTACGTGAACCTAACTTATAAGTTTATTTTCTATTTGTTTAATTTTTTCTTTGCGATTGTTTCCTGCCGTATAGATCTAGTTCTTTTTTTTAATTTGGAAGTTATTTAAGAAAATACATTGTATTATGTAAGTATGTCAGATAACGTACTCTGTTAATACATTCTGTACAGTGGGGGCCGATACTGAATAGATTTATAAGTTTGATTTTTATTTTTTCACTTGATGTTCGTCAGTGCCTTCTGCCTGGCATTAAGCTGCAGCGTCTGTCAGGTTGCCCAGAACAGGAGAGAACCACCCTGAAACTCACGTGTTGAACCATCAGCAGGTAAACTCTGTTGTTGCTGATGAGGTAACGCTACTGAACTGCACGTCTTACGACCTGACCGACCAATAGGGAGGCTTGGAGGTGGTCAAGTGCGGATGGAACCGCGGCCAGCTGCCGGGAGCGGACACACCGTTCGCTCTCTTCTGCTGGCAGATTCCAAACCGATCAGAGTCCCTCCTCACCTGTTCTGTTGGGCGGCTGCCCATTCAGTCCCAGCGGCTTCTCCAGGCCTGCCTTTCTTTGCGGCATTAAAACTTCACACACTAAAAAATGGGTTCAAATGGCTCTGAGCACTATGGGACTTAACTGCTGAGGTCATCAGTCCCCTAGAACTTAAAACCACGTAAACCTAACTAACCTAAGGACATCACACACGTCCATGCCCGATGCAGGATTCGAACCTGCGACCGCAGCGGCCGCGCGGTTCCAGACTGTAGCGCCTAAAACCGCTCGGCCACCCCGGCCGGCAAACTTCACACAGGTTAAACTATGTTTTATTCTTCACCTCAACGGGTGCCTACTGCTTTCCCCTCCTGGCCAATCCTGGCGCATTATGTTTGCCGTTTTAAGAGAAACGTATATTTTTTATCTACAACTCTATTGCATTATTTATTTTTACAGGATATGCAACGTTCTTACAAGGAAAGCTACGCGAAACTTCATTTAACTTTCTGAATATTGCAAAATATGCTAAATACGAGGGTAATCCCAAAAGTAAGGTCTCCTATTTTCTTGTAAGTCCATAGACCTGTTTATTTCTACAGTAGTTTACATCAGTTTACAGCTTGAACATTTAGCTATTTTTCGACATAATCACCATTTCTGTCGATGCATTTTTGTGGACGCTGTGGTAGTTTTTGTATGCCCGTGTCATACCATACTGTTCAGAACGTTATAAACTGCGTGATTGTTGCTTGGTCTCAGGTGTAAAGTGGTATGCCCAGGTTTCGTCACTCGTGACAGTTGAGTCCAGAAAGTTGTTCTGTTCGGCTGCAAGGTGGTGAAGAAATGCGCGGAAAGCATCAACTCGTTGCCGCATGTGGTCCTCAGTCAGCATGCGTGGCACCCATCTTGCGCACACCTTCCGGTAGTCCAATGTTTCCGTTAAAATTCTGTGAGCGGTGATTCGGGAAACCTCAGGAACCAACGTGCAGAGATCATCCAGGGTGATCCGCCGATTTTCACGCATTCTTTGCTGAACCTTCAACACTGTCTCCTCAGAAACTGACGGTCTCCCGCTCCTTTGTTCGTAGTGAATTCCGGCCCGACCAGCTGCAAACTCTCTACACCACTTACGAACTTTTTTGACATCCATACGCGACTCACCATACACTTCCGTCAATTGGTGATGGATTTCAATCGGAGCAGTGCCCTTTACTTTCAAAAATCGAATACCGCACTTGGCGGTAACATCCAACGGGAGCTCCATTCTCAACGACTGCCAAGCCAAGATTGAGCGTCTCAGCGCGGCGTGCGCATGTTTACACGCAGTGCTTGAAGCACTCTTCATAACAGTCTGACCAACTGCCACACAAACAGAGTTCTGTACTTATAAAAAAATAGGAGACCTTACTTTTGGGATTATCCTCGTACATGTAGCTGTTCTTGTCACTTGATTATACTTAATAAAATGTATAAATAAATAGCACCAACAGAAAGAAACAATATTTTGGCATCTTGAAAAATTATGAAATTGTAATACACAACTTTCTTAGAGAGAGGTCTTCAAATACAAAACGTAATTGGATTAAACTGCCCATAGCGCGCAGTATTCTTGGAATATAGACGAGATCTTAGCCTCACAGCATTCGTCACACTGATTCACTGAAATCGGTGTGCTTGTTTCATGTGAATACCACAGTGCATGTTTTTTTGAATCTAAGAGTTAGGTTTCAGTTCTTGACCCGCGCCATTTGCTACATTAATAATACGCCGGACTCTGTACCTGCGTTACTGATGACATTACATAAAACGGGGAGTCTCGTAAATACGGACCTCCTGCTTTCTTGAGGAATGTAAAGGGATCAGTAGATCAGATGTTGTACTATCAGCTGAGGAACGAATCACATTGTCCAGCACTCTCTGAACCTAATTCTAGAAAATTAAATTACGATGCTGCTGTTTGTATCGGACGCATAAGCAAGAGATTGTGTTTTTAATTGCACGCACCCACCTCCCCCACTACCCAATCAAATTGACGCTTGTTCCGCTGCAGAAACAGCATTAAGCGAGTCGCACGGGCGGCGCCTACACTGACAAGTGCAATCAGCGCCTGTCCGGCCAATACTGTAGCGGAAGCAATTCTGTCGCAGCGGTGCGTCGGCGACGCCGTCTTGTTTGGCGGGTAGCAGCCACACACGGCGCGCCAGAGCACAGCAGGTAGCAGCCCGGGGCACGCCCGCACTGCACGGCGGCCGTTCGATCAGCGGCCGAGGCGAGGCGAGGCTGCAGCATCAGTTAATAACGTCATCTGGCGGCGACCGGAAATTTCGCAGAAGGCTTATCAGCGGGGCCGCGCGAGCCATCAGCCTACCAGGTTGGCGTGTTAGGTGTGGGGGCGAGGTAGAGCAGCACGAGTGGGGGAGGGTGGAGGGAGGGGCAGAGGGAAGAAGCGAGACCAGCAGTGCCAACTCTGACCTGGCGTGTCCACTCTCACTGATTCAGAGAACTGTGCTACCTGGAACTTCCAGAAGACACGTTCACTTGCATGTACGAACAGCTGTTCAGACCTGCGTCCAAAGTGGAGTCGTTTGATACAAATAACATAGACTATGAAAAAAGTGTTTTTGATTTGTGTTTTGTAAGTTAATACCTGAATTCAATGGTTTGTTGGGCATTTTGGGTCGTTACAGTCAAACGTGAGGTAATCAGGTAATATTAGACGTTTATATCTTGGAATGCAACGGTAGAGAAAGAATTAATTAGGAAGTGGAGCGTGCTGGTGGATTTGCCCACCAAAAAATAAAATTATTTCCTTTCACAACATATTTTTATTTTCCCAGAGACTCTAAATGGGTGTTCAAAGCTTCCACAGTGGTGCGCTTAGGGAGCTGGTTGGTAGTAGAAAGGTACTGGTGCCGAAATATAAAGCATACTTCAACAGCAGTTTGTTATTAAAAACAATCACACTTTTTACAATGAGAAAATACACAGTTTGATAGTGGGAGCACTGAAGACTAGCGAATAAGGCAGTTAAAATCAAGGCTCACCACATCAATAAATTCAATACTTGAAACATCCTTGAGCAAGATGAAAAAGAAAAAAAAAAAATCAACAAAGTTCGGCCTACGTAGGAATGCTAAAATGAAACTATCAAAATAAGTTCAGCTGCTGTAAAATTATTAACTGCCTTACGGTAGTACTCGTTAACAGAGAATCACGTCAAAAACATGAATTGATCAAGTAAATAATTACACCTAATAATTTCACAAATTATTTAAGGGCCAATGATAAATGCCTAATACGACGAAACAAAATAATTTAAAGTACTAAAATTTTCCGTAAAGAGTTCAGTAAGGATCTCGATGCCTCAGCCATAAAAACCGGTTTACGACAACACTGGCCAAACTTAACTGAACAGAATTTCACTACTCGGAACATAAATAGGATTTAAGACAGATACAGAATAAGAAAAAGAACGGATGGCGACCATTCAAACAAGCTTCACAATTGGTGGAAGTGCCTACACGAAATTTGTTTAAAATACAAGAAGTCCATTGATAACTATTTTGAGGCAATTTAAGTTTATGTCTGAACACGCCTTGCAGGTAGGCGGGTTATCAGGCTTATAAACACAGTGTACTGCACAGTGCAATGGCCGATCGAAACACTGGGATGAACCTACACTAGAGGCCGTCTCTAGAGGCTTTTGCTTAGATTTACTTATGCGGGATTTAGAGGAAATCGGTTGCAGTAAATCATATTAATTATAACTCATACCAATTATAAATATAAAGATTCCCTTTTTGGTACCATACATAATTAAAGCATAGAAAGGCAAGGCAAGCACTTAATCTCGGGAGCTGCAAGTAAGTGTTGTTTAGATTTACTTAAGCGGGATTCAGAGGAGATCGGTTGCAATAAATTATAAGAGAAATTAAATATAAATATAAAGATTCCCTTTTCGGTACCATACATAATTAAGATACAAAACACCAAAGAAAGGCAAACATTTAATCTCGGGGACTACAAGTAAGGAAACAACAGCTGTAGCAGATCAAATATACAGAAGTAATCAGCAAAATCCAGCGGGCACAAACAACGGCAAAGAAACAAATCACAAGACAGTTATTACACAGACGGCTAGTTGGGAAAACATCTAATGATAAGTAATGCGTATTATTAGAATCAGTTGGCCAGCTGTCTCATCGAAATATATACCTTTACTAAAGATGTATAAGCAGTTTATTTTAAAAAAATGATTTGCTGAATGCTAAAAGCTCGACTAAAGCATGCAGTAAGGCCCCTTTCCAGTTTTGTCCCTGGATTCCATAAATAAGGCATTAAATATTGGCTAATTTGTTCATTAACGCACACGTATAAGGAGAATTAAACACTGTTCTAGTAAAACACAAAAGGCCAATGAATAAAATAAGTTCGACAAGCTTTGAAAGCGTTAAACAGTATTCTAATGAAATTCAGAACGCCAATGAATTACACCAGTCTGGCAAGCACTAAAAGCATTAAACACTATTCTAATAAAATACCAAATCACCAATGAATTAAAGATGGCTGGTACGCACTGAATGATAAAATGCCAGACAGCTAGCTTACAGTTAAAATTAATAGTAAGTGCATTAAACACTATTTTAATAACATACAAGACACCAATGAACTGAAGAAGGCTCACGAGGAACTTACAGAAAGATCTGACAGAAAGTGCAGGTATGTATACAGAAACAATCCAACATTCCTACTCAGTAAAGTGGGGAGAAGGCAACAAAATCAGATTATAATCCAAGTTTGCCACAAATTGCGAATACATATCCATAAAATAGGATAACACAACGTGACACAAAAATACAAACGAGAGCCTATGTTTCACAGCAACAAATCGGAGGAACGATCACGAAAAACCAGCTGAAAGAAATCAGGATTGAGTGGGCCACGTCTCAGTTAAGAACAAAATTGCTTCCCGTTACTAACAGTTCCACCTGATAGTCCACTATATTAAAGACGTACAACGATTCCCCAAGAGCGCTGCCTTCCTCCAATGGTAGAATAGCTGACCGTTAAACTCCAACAGGTGTCAGTTACACTCCAAAGCTGGGCCACTGTCTTCTAGCAACGTTTGAACCAACAGAGCGCTCACACGTCCCAGGTAAAAAGAATCTCCAACAGTCTACAGTGATACCAGCAAGTCCTCTTCCTGCTTCCTGCTTGCTGAATACGCCCCTGTATCGTTGTCCGCTGCTGCTTGCGCGTCCTCTCACGGGCTGGCGTCGTACCGCATCCCAGCAACGGCACAGAGTCATACACAGTGAGACGACCTGCTAAACCCGCAAGACAGGACAGGTAGCTCAATTGTGGAAAGGGGTCAAAATCAGCGATGTCAGTTACACTCGAACATACAACTTTATTTATTTGACCAAACATTACAAGAACAAAAAAAAAAAAAAAAACAGCATTAATTTACCGGCTGTATGCGTCATACAATCGCATGCCTTAAGGGCAAGATCAGTTTAATTTAAAATCAGCTGAAAGCCAATAACTTAAGACTCAAAATCAGAAATTTAAAAGACAGAAGGCCATATCTTAAATTAGTTCTTTCAATTAGGCTGAAGTCCCAAACAATCTCACACCTTAAGAAAATGATTCAATGGCTCTGAACACTATGGGACTTGACATCTGAGGTCATCGGTCCACTAGACTTACAAATACTTAAACCTAACTTACCTAAGGACATCACTTACATCCATGAACAAGGCAGGATTCGAGCCTACGACTGTAGCAGCAGCGTGGTTCCGGACTGAAGCGCCTAGAACCGCTCGGCCACAACGGCCGGCTCACACCTTAAGAGCAAAACAAATTTAATTTAAAAAAAAATCGGTTGAAGGCCCATCTCTTAAGACTCAAACCAAAATTGAATTTTTAAAATGCAAAAGGCCTTATCTTAAAACAGTTCTTTAATTAGGCTGAAGGCCCAAACAATCTGACTCCTTAAGAGCAAAACAACTTTAATTTAAAAATCGGTTGAAGGCCCATCACTTAAGACTCAAACCAAAATAAATTTTCAAAAGGCCAAGGCCTCACCTTAAAACAGTTCTATAAATTAGGCTAAAGGCCCAAACAATCTTACGCCTTAAGGGCAAAACAACCTTAATTAAAAAATCGGCTATAAGCCATACAAATACAAACAAGAACAAGTAAGAAAAGGCAGTACACCCAACGGCGCTCAGAAGTTTCCGAGGGTCGGCCTGGAATTCAAACATTAACGCTTGCTTAGGTGAGACAGGCAGTAGGCCCAACCATTCTCGATCCGGCGACAACCCAACCGACAGACAGTCAACGGACTCAGGGGCAAAATAACTTCCGCTGCACCAGACCAGCACACAACATGGAGTTCAATGGAACAACGCAGAAGGTATTGGCGCCCACAACCAATTATACATTGAACTGTCAAACTACACACCATGCTGGACAGCGACAACACGATGAGGAAAATACACTGCCTAAATTTACGTCAACGGCCAGGGCAGGTAACCAGAACGTTAACGGCCACAAGGCAGAAGATTCTGCTGGTGCACTTCAATTCATAATAACCAAGCACAGTTAAACTCCACTGGAGGGTGGCTAAAATTTGCCAACTTGAAATCACACGTTGTTGCTCGACAACGAAATCCAAACGACACAATGTGAACAGTCGTGAGTTGCTGGTAGATGAAGTCAAAACTCAAATTTCGTGTCCAGGATTAGTGAGCCACGGACCTCGTAGCAATGGGAACAGCACCACACACTCCGACCGTGACTAGACGCCGCCAGCGGTCCTGGCCAAACCACGCACCGCGGAGATTTCCTCACTGCTCCACGCCAGCCGACCAACTGGTCGCACACAGCATAGCCAGAAACTATAAGTGCCAGGCCAAAGATGGTACAAGGTGCGAATATCAATACACACCACTGCTGCCACTCGTGGAGAGCATAATCGCGATAACTGGGGGAGACTAAACTCAGAATAGCAATCAAGGTTTAATCCAACGCATAGCATGAGCGAGCCACGGCTCACACAGGAGAGAGATGATCGATTACTGATGGCCAAGGAAGTCGTAAACACATGGTACCACAGTTACAGGCAATGTTGCTCACAACCTCAGTTACCTTAAGAAAACACAAAATTTTGAAAATCAAATGGATTGAGTGCCAAATAGGAGGAACAAAGTTAGAACAGGTGGACGGTTTCAAGTACTTAGGATGCATATTCTCACAGGATGGCAACATAGTGAAAGAACTGGAAGCGAGGTGTAGCAAGGCTAATGCAGTGAGCGCTCAGCTACGATCTACTCTCTTCTGCAAGAAGGAAGTCAGTACCAAGACTAAGTTATCTGTGCACCGTTCAATCTTTCGACCAACTTTGTTGTATGGGAGCGAAAGCTGGGTGGATTCAGGTTACCTTATCAATAAGGTTGAGGTTGCGGATATGAAAGTAGCTAGGATGATTGCAGGTACTAGTAGATGGGAACAATGGCAGGAGGGTGTCCACAATGAGGAAATCAAAGAAAAACTGGGAATGAACTCTATAGATGTAGCAGTCAGGGCGAACAGGCTTAGATGGTGGGGTCATGTTACACGCATGGGAGAAGCAAGGTTACCCAAGAGACTCATGGGTTCAGCAGTAGAGGGTAGGAGGAGTCGGGGCAGACCAAGGAGAAGGTACCTGGATTCGGTTAAGAATGATTTTGAAGTAATAGGTTTAACATCAGAAGAGGCACCAATGTTAGCACTGAATAGGGGATCATGGAGGAATTTTATAAGGGGGGCTATGCTCCAGACTGAACGCTGAAAGGTGTAATCAGTCTTAAATGATGATGATGATGATGATGATGTGATTTCGTTACTTGCTTAATTCATAGTAACACCAACTGAATGCTTTAGCACTTAAACCCAATACAAACATTTAGGTGTTAATATTATAAACAAATAGACTACAGTACAATTCGTCTGAACAGAGTTTAACAATTTGAATTCATCTGGGCCTGCTGCGTCATATATGTCATACAAAGACATTACATATTATACCATGAGGCCAAGACGCTGGTGCGTTGGATTATATTTTATTAGAATCGGCCTATTTCGGCGTGATTGCCATCTTCAGGTTATATCAGGTGGTCTTGATACCCATAAGATATCGCATGGACGGACATGGAAGCTCTAACCTTTTAAGTAGGACTTCAGGAGGACATATAAGAGGCAGAGGCACTTCTAAGTCAGGAGTCTGTAAAGGAACTCGACGTGCCATATGGAATCGAATGTCAAGGATCACTGCCACAAAGTACTCACGATGTTCGAGGGCATCCATCGTTTGTTCAACGAGACGGAGAATTGGTGCATCATGGCGTGTTCCTTGCGGAATACGCGTTGTTCATCTGGGAGCAAGTATTCAGCCAGGGCATGTTGTAGAAGACGACGTAGGAAAATCCGTTCAAAGACCTTGTTTAATGCTTGGAGCAAGCTGATCGGTTGATAAAACCTGTTTGTAGGGATGATCTTCTCGTGCTTCCATTCACTTGGGTGCCTTCCAGAAATGAGGATAATAAAGGTCCCCGAAGAGATGGTCCTTGACTGCAGGTAGCATTTGACACCGTAGTTCGTTTGTGAGCAAATGCTGGGCACCGAAGTTGTCAGTCGTATTCCTCAGCATCCAGTTCTTGGATATGGTCGTCACTCTCATCAGCGTCCGAGCATGACGGCAGGCTTTGCTCTACTAGGAGCACGTGCTCCGGGTCCATGTGATCTGCAATCAGCGTGAAATTGCTCTTGTAAACGTCAGGTATAGCATTCACTTTGTCCTGAGGGTCATTGACTGTGAATTGGCTGTCCTGGAGACGTGGAATTCTATGTCGCCATTTAAGGAAAGACTGCGTCCACTTATAGGGCAGATAGATGTTTGACCCGCTCGTGATGACAATCTGCATCAGTGGCGGCTTTGGTGTCCCTCCACATATTGCTGAGCATCCTCTTCGGGCGACGTTTTTCATCTTCCATGTCCAGAAAAGGCGAGTTTTTGCGGTGATGGGCTCCAGAGAAAGCAGCCTAGATCGATCAGGCGACCAGAGTTGTATTGGTTGGAGGGCACTCGGTGATGTAGCACACACTATCGTCGCTGCCTACGTCGTCTGCTTCTGGGGCGTGGTGAAGTGCTTCCTCCAACTGCGTACTATAGCGCTTTCAATTCGTGTTGCGGGTCAGCTGTCCACGCCGTTTTGCAGGCGTTCAATCGAAGTTGGTATCATAGACGACGGAAAGATGGTCGGACGACAAAACTGTGCGCGTATTTGACGTGATGGTATGCAACACACCTTTGACCAGACTGACGTCAAGAACATGTGGCTGTCTTACATTCCTCAGACACAGAATGTTATCGTGTGGGTCAATGACGACGCCACTGCCAGAAAACGTCTTCGTCAGCTGTTATTTGCCAGACAACAGTGTCTACATCTTCATCTACATTTATACTCCGCAAGCCACCCAACGGTGTGTGGCGGAGGGCACTTTACGTGCCACTGTCATTACCTCCCTTTCCTGTTCCAGTCGCGTATGGTTCGCGGGAAGAACGACTGTCTGAAAGCCTCCGTGCGCGCTCTAATCTCTCTAATTTAACATTCGTGATCTCCTCGGGAGGTATAAGTAGGGGGAAGCAATATATTCGATACCTCATCCAGAAACGCACCCTCTCGAAACCTGGACAGCAAGCTACACCGCGATGCAGAGCGCCTCTCTTGCAGAGTCTGCCACTTGAGCTTGCTAAACATCTCCGTAACGCTATCACGCTTACCAAATAACCCTGTGACGAAACGCGCTATTCTTCTTTGGATCTTCTCTTTCTCCTCTGTCAACCCGACCTGGTACGGATCTCACACTGATGAGCAATACTCAAGTATAGGTCAAACGAGTATTTTGTAAGTCACCCCCTCTGTTGATCGACTACATTTTCTAAGGACTCTCCCAATGAATCTCAACCTGGCACCCACCTTACCAACAATTAATTTTATATGATCATTCTACCTCAGACCGTTCCGTACACATACTCCCAGATATTTTACAGAAGTAACTGCTATCAGTGTTTGTTCCGCTATCATATAATCATACAATAAAGGATCCTCCTTTCTATGTATTCGCAGTAGATTACACTTGTCTATGTTAAGGGTCAATTGCCACTCCCTGCACCAATTGCCTATCCGCTGCAGATCTTCCTGCATTTCGCTGCAATTTTCTAATGCTGCAATTTCTCTGTATACTACAGCATCATCCGCGAAAAGCCGCATAGAACTTCCGACACTATCTACATGCTACAAGGTTAGTATTAAAGTTACCCCCGACCTGGAGGTGACAGAAGTGCCATAATATCAGTAGGACTGAGGACTGACTGTAGTTGGTATACAACCCAAGTATAATGTGCCAATGGAAGTCTAAATGCCGACGGCGGTGGCCTCCATTTCTTCCAGTGATGGCAACCGAGTCAGATGGTGCCTACAGAGATTGCGGTGCCCCGCCAGCCGTGGGCCAGTCCGTCCTGTAGAAGGCATAAAAGACGGCACACACGTTGGGTTTTAACTGAATCTCCAACACTAGACAGACATCGAAGCTTAATCTCGAAGGAACTGTCGGAATTTCTCATCTTGTATGCTTCCCTGCTGACTGCATGGCATGACCGGGCGCCTCGACTGCAGCTGCAGTTTGCCGCGTCATAAGCCTGATTAGCTCCCGAGCCATTTGTAGGAGTTCCTTCAACATGTCCAGTCTCTTGTGACGGTCCTGGAGCAGCCTGCGGCCTCTGGCCTGCAATTTTGTCCTCCTGCCGGCCGCTGACAGAGTGGGGGTGGCATCACTCCGCTTGTCCACTTCGCCTGGTACTCTGACCCTCCGCTGCGGCGTCTCTTTTCTCGGTCGATCGACCCCTCGTTGCCCTGTGGTGGAAGTGGTGATGGGAGGCTGCTCGGCGGAGGGCGGTGTGGTTCCGTAGGCAGTCGTAGCGCTAGCGGCATTAGCAAAGCTCAGCATAGGGTTGACGTGTGCAGGCGTCCGTCTTCTGCCTGGTGCAGTCGCGACTGGCATGTGGATTTGTTGTTCAATGCGAAAGTCAAAATTTATCAGAATTTTCTGTCTTCATTCACCTACAGTCTTGCGAAACTGTGCTACTCTCCCATATTCACAAGTGGTTAATGTGATATTTTATCGCCGCGCGGGGTAGCCGCGCGGTTCGAGGTGCCTTGTCGGGGTCCGCGCGGCTCCCTCCGTCGGAGATTCGAGTCCTCCCTCGGGCATGGGTGTGTGTGTTGTCCTTAGTGTTATTAGTTTAAGTTAGAATAAATAGTGTGTAAGCTTAGGGACCGATGACCTCAGCAGTTTGGTCCCATAAAATCTTACCACAAATTTTGATAGTATATCAGTCATCATATAACCCTTTTGCCAATGATGAGAACGCTGCAGCTTGTCACTTAGATACTGACATTCAGTTTGCACAACTACAGTTGACGTATATTCAAAAAAATTATTGCTAAATGACTGATGTTTGAAGTATTATCGCTTTAGCTTGCTGGTTCTTCTACGATACGTGTCACTATTTGCTGGTGTAGATAGATGAAGGTTGAGTTTTATCCACTGTTAGTCCATTGTGACAGTATTTTACTACAAGTTAATTCCTTACAGAATGCTGCTTTCGATGCACCTAGCACACAGAGGATATTCGAACAACCTGGATTCGATTGACCGTGCTTAATTATCTGCGAACTCGTAAAAAGTCAGCTCTACCGTTTCGCATGATTTGAGTTCTACTAACTTCCCGCAATGCACAGCGTAGTTCTCTGCAGCCGCTTCTTTCCCGGCAAAAAAAAAAGAAAAAAAAGCACTGTCTGCTCTGAACAATCATTGTACATCTTGTTCAGCAACGTAGGAATCTCCAGCATACTGACGTCTGTAATATGTTCCTTGCCAAAGGAAGAACATGTGATTAACCGATAAAACATGTCACATCGTCTTATTTGTAAAACTCAGAACACAACCATCTTCGATAACAATACATCAATATTTTAGATTCTTGCAGAAATTTTTTTAGCAATTTGATAAACGTTTGTTTTATCAGAGACAGTGGTTGTAAATTAAATCTGGATTTTTGTGCAGGTTGTCAGCCCGCTTGTAAATGGAAAAATTAGAACATTTACAGGGTGTTTCAAAAATGACCGGTATATTTGAAACGGCAATAAAAACTAAACGAGCAGCGATAGAAATACACCGTTTGTTGCAATATGCTTGGGACAACAGTACATTTTCAGGCAGAAAAACTTTCGAAATTACAGTAGTTACAATTTTCAACGACAGATGGCGCTGCAAGTGATGTGAAAGATATAGAAGACAACGCAGTCTGTGGGTGCGCCATTCTGTACGTCGTCTTTCTGCTGTAAGCGTGTGCTGTTCACAACGTGCAAGTGTGCTGTAGACAACATGGTTTATTCCTTAGAACAGAGGATTTTTCTGGTGTTGGAATTCCACCGCCTAGAACACAGTGTTGTTGCAACAAGACGAAGTTTTCAACGGAGGTTTAATGTAACCAAAGGACCGAAAAGCGATACAATAAAGGATCTGTTTGAAAAATTTCAACGGACTAGGAACGTGACGGATGAACGTGCTGGAAAGGTAGGACGACCGCGTACGGCAACCACAGAGGGCAACGCACAGCTAGTGCAGCAGGTGATCCAACAGCAGCCTCGGGTTTCCGTTCGCCGTGTTGCAGCTGCGGTCCAAATGACGCCAACGTCCACGTATCGTCTCATGCGCCAGAGTTTACACCTCTATCCATACAAAATTCAAATGCGGCAACCCCTCAGCGCCGCTACCATTGCTGCACGAGAGACATTCACTAACGATATAGTGCACAGGATTGATGATGGCGATATGCATGTGGGCAGCATTTGGTTTACTGACGAAGCTTATTTTTACGTGGACGGCTTCGTCAATAAACAGAACTGGCGCATATGGGGAACTGAAAAGCCCCATGTTGCAGTCCCATCGTCCCTGCATCCTCAAAAAGTACTGGTCTGGGCCGCCATTTCTTCCAAAGGAATCATTGGCCCATTTTTCAGATCCGAAACGATTACTGCATCACGCTATCTGGACATTCTTCGTGAATTTGTGGCGGTACAAACTGCCTTAGACGACACTGCGAACACCTCGTGGTTTATGCAAGATGGTGCCGGCCACATCGCACGGCCGACGTCTTTAATTTCCTGAATGAATATTTCGATGATCGTGTGATTGCTTTGGGCTATCCGAAACATACAGGAGGCGGCGTGGATTGGCCTCCCTATTCGCCAGACATGAACCCCTGTGACTTCTTTCTGTGGGGACACTTGCAAGACCAGGTGTACCACCAGAATCCAGAAACAATTGAACAGCTGAAGCAGTACATCTCATCTGCATGTGAAGCCATTCCGCCAGACACGTTGTCAAAGGTTTCGGGTAATTTCATTCAGAGACTACGCCATATTATTGCTACGCATGGTGGATATGTGGAAAATATCGTACTATAGAGTTTCCCAGACCGCAGCGCCATCTGTTGTTGAAAATTGTAACTACTGTAATTTCGAAAGTTTTTCTGCCTGAAAATGTACTGTTGTCCCAAGCATATTGCAACAAACGGTGTATTTCTATCGCTGCTCGTTTCGTTTTTATTGCCGTATCAAATATACCGGTCATTTTTGAAACACCCTGCAATTATATCATTTGCCCACTTTTTCAGTCACATGAGGGTGACCAGCACATGTCATCACTGCCGCAAGACGCTAGGAGTTGCCAGATGTTCTTCACTTTTCGATGGATGACAGTGTTACTTCATCTTAGACCCACCCAAACAAGTAGAAACTTCTGGGTAGCCTTCGAGCAAGACAGAATCCCTTCGGTTATGGTTGGGTCTGAGAAAGTACAGGGATTGGACAAAAATAGAGAAACCATGTTTGAGCATAAATGCAGATCCTGGCAAAGACTGCAGGTTGCGCTGCTATGTTTGACCACGAACGACACATGTGCAATTCCGTCAATACGTTGCATGTGTCGGTCGCGGTGAGAACAGTGTTATGTGTACTTATGTGTTTGTTATGTTGGAGCTAAGTGGCTTCGAAAGTGGGCAAATTATTGATGCTCGTATAGCAAGTGGGTCCGTAACCAAGGTAGGCGAAGTGTTTGGTATTTCAAGAGGCACCATATAAAATTTTATACTGCATACAGGGAAAGAGGAGAAACATCACCCGATAAGTCACAGCGCGTACCAAAATATGTGTTGAGAGAGTGTGACGGATGGTCATTGAAGAGGATTGTGACGAAAAATAAGAACGACAGCTGGACTGAAAGTCGCTCTCGCGAACCTTGGCAGCACCGAAACAACACTCCATACGTAGGGAATTGCAAGGCGGGGTGGAATTTCAAAACCATTCACCTATGATGCAAGTACCCGTAACAGCAAAAATTGATGCTGAAGCACCTGCGCTGTGGAGCAACGGAAGATGTTATTTCGTCGGATGAGTCTTGATTCACATTGTTTCCAACTTTTGGTCGAGTTTACGTCCCAAGAGCGAATATGGCAGGGATTTGACGATTTGGGCAGCCATAGCGTGGTATTCAGTATGCTCCACGGTTGCTCTGCAAGGATGCATTACTGCCAAGGGCTAGGTGACCATTTCGGCTGTTCACGTCCACACCACACTAAAGTATTTGTTCCCCAATGGCGATGTTGTTGGCATCTTCGCTCGCTCGCATCTTGGATGAGGATGAATTGTGACATATTCCCCGGCAACCGCAGTCGACAGATCTCAATATTATTGAGCATTTGTGGTCTACCTTGGAGAGAAGGGTACGTGATCGGTAGCCACCTTCAGTTTCGTTACCTGAACTTTCCATTATTTTGCATACAGTATGGTATAAGATTCAATTGAAAACATACGGGACTATTTATCCATTCCCAGAGGACTGGAAGCTGTTTTGAATGCCAGCGATTTGCCTATACTGTATTAGCCATGTTAATGAGTTGTGGTATTTCAATATTTTTATTTCCCCCCCCATCGCTCCCCACTCGTGTGCACTGGCGTTCCTTTAGTTGAATTAAAAACGAGATTTTATTTCCACATTCTTTTGAAGAAAGGAAAAGTAATTTATAGCTTAGAGGAAATGAGAACCATGACAGAACAACAATGTGTGCAGTGTTGTTTAAGAAATGCGTGAAAAAATAATTATCATCACCAGCCGGTAGTAAGAAAGCGAAAAGCAAGGCGTACTTCTTAAGAAACGTTTCAGAGCAACTTCTGAGAAGTAGTTTTAGAGACAGACTATTAACACATTTTGTCTACCTCCGTCCTACATCTTACAGGGGAGGAAAGGAAGGACAATCAGTGTATAGCGTCCAGTCGACGACGAATAGTCAAAGATGGCGAAGGAAATCGGCTGGTCATTTTCAGAATAAAAGAGGATTAAGTGATTTAGGGAAACCCATAAAAACCTACATATAATTGACCGGGCCAACATCTGAACCACGATCCTACACTAAGATTATTTTTCTCTTTTTCCTGTGCTTTGGTTTTCATAATTCTCTACTTTATTTTCTTGCTACATTAGAAGATTTGTTTTAGCACGAGTTTTGTAACTTTGTTTCTTTGTGCAATTTTCTTTCTGTATCCGTCGTGGAATACCAATTAATGGAACGGCTATTTTTATTTTTTCTCATGTTCCGTGTTCACGCTTAGTAAGATGTTATTCAAAGTCATTTTCCATGAAGAGAAGAAAAAAAAAAGCACTCCGTCTTCAGGCCACGAATGGCCTACCGGGACCATCCGACCGCCGCGTCATCCTCAGAGGAAGACGCGGGTAGGAGGGGCGTGGGGTCAGCACACCGCTCTCCCGGTCGTTATGATGGTATTGTTGACCGAAGCCGCTACTGTTTGGTCGTGTAGCTCCTCAATTGGCATCACTAGGCTAAGTGCACCCCGAAAAATGGCAACAGCGCATGGCGGCCTGGACGGTCACCCAACAGCGCCTAACTTCGGTGATCCCACGGGAACCGGTGTATCCACTGCGGCAAGGCCTATGAGCAGAAAAATGTGATGTAATTTTGTATAAAACCTAAATTGTTCTATTCGGTATAATATTAAGCGAGATGTGTAGAGTTGTAGAAACACATCGATATGTCGACAGAGATAAACGCCGACAGATATTCTGGAGCGAAGAGGTGACTGTCGTTGCAGGTGTGTGCTGCTGTATTGTATCCGCCGCCGACGTAAAATAGCTGTTTGATTGCTTTTGTGATCTCCGTGCGTACCGTGGACAAGGAACTAATAACCATACGTCTCGATCGAAACTGCCACTCGATAGATTGATCTGAAAGCTATGATGTGCAGTTCGCGAAGCCGAGTGAATGCTATACATCTGAAAGCTATGATGTGCAGTTCGCGGAGCCGAGTGAATGCTGTACATGTGCGAATTTCGCAATCGGAGGAGAAAAATGGTGATCGACATTTCATGTGAAGTTCCCGTCGCAATGAAAAACACCGTTGTTTTAATCATTGCCACTCCAATTCACGTATCATGTCTGTGGCACTATTTCCCCTATTCCTCGTTAATACAAAACGAGCTGGCGTTCTTTCAACTTTTTCGATGTCATCTGTCAGTCTCACCTCTCCACCTATTCCAAAAGAGGACGGAAAAGCGTAGTGTAAGCAGTCTCTTTAGTAGACCTGTTGCACCTTCTAAGTGTTCTGCCAAATGATTCACAGTCTTTGGTTTGCTCTACCCACAACACTGTCTATGTGATCGTTCCAATTTAGGTTATTTGTAGTTGTAATCCCTAAGTATGTAGTTGAATTAACAGCATATAGGTTCGCGAGACTTATCGTGTAATCGAAATTTAGCAGATTTCTTTTAGTATTCATGTGAATAACTTCACACTTTTCTTTATTCAGGGTCAGTTAACACTTTCGCACCATACAGATATCGTATCTAAATCATTTTGCAATTCGTTTTGGCCATCTGATGACTTTGCAAGACGGTAAATGACAGCCTCATCTGCAAACAAACTAAGAGATCTACTCAGATTGTATCCTATGTCGTTAATATAGATCAGGAAGAACAGAGAGCCTATAGCGCTTCCTTGGGTAACGCCGGATATTACTTCTGTTTTACTCGGTGACTTTCCATCTGTTACTATGAACTTTCACCTTTCTGACAGGAAATTACGAATCCAGTCACACAAGTGAGGCAATATTCCAGGCACGCAGTTTGGTTAGAAGATACTTGTGAGGAACTGTGTCGAAAGCCTTCTGGAAATCTAAATATATGGAATCAATTTGACATCCTCTGTCGATAGCACTCATTACTTCGTGAGTATAAAGAGCTAGTTGTGTTCCGCAAGAACGATATTTTCTGAATCCTTGCTGACTATGTGTCAATAAATCGTTTTCTTCGAGGTACGTCATAATGTTCGAATACAGTATATGTTCCAAAACCCTACTGCAAATCTAAGTTAGTGATATGGGCCTGTAATTCAGCGGATTACTCCTATTTCCCTTTTTGGGTACTTGAACAATTTTCCAGTCTTTAGGTGCGGTTCTTTCTGTGAGCGAGCGGTTGTATACAGTTGCTAAATATGGAGCTAATGTATCAACATATTCTGAAAGGAACCTGACTGGTAAACAATCTGGACCGGAGGTCTTGCATTTATTAAGTTATTTAAGCTGCTTTGTACACCGAGCATATTTGCTTCTATGTTTCTCATCTTGCCAGTTGTTCTTGATTGGAATTCAGGAATATTTACTTCGTCTTCTTTGGTGAAGGAGTTTCACCGTCCGCTGTAGCCGAGTGGTTCCAGGCGCTTCAGTCTGGAACAACGAGGCTGCTACGGTCTCTGGTTCGAATCCTGCCTCGGGTTTGGATGTGTGTGATGTCATTAGGTTAGTTAGGTTTAAGTAATTCTAAGTCTAGGGGACTAATGACCTCAGATGTTAAGTCACATAGTGCTTAGAGCCATTTGAACCATTTTTTAAGGAGTTTCGGAAAACCGTGTTTCATAACTCTGCTTTTGTGGCACTGTCATCAGTGACATTTGATTGTAGACAGCACGTGCTGTTTAGTGCATACCACGGACTGTAGAATTAAACTGGAAAAACAGTTACGCATCTTCCCGTCGTGGACTGATAAAAAAACACATTGATCTTGAATGTACGGTGCGCCGATCGCAGCATAATTGGTATGACTGTCTTTTTTATTGTGGACTGCGATAATGTCAAATGTTGCGCGATGCGGTCGAATGGGAAACCGCAAATTAAGGACTGTGCCAAAAACTGCTAACAAATGTTATGACATCGGAATATGTCATGTGTAAAATGAATGAAGAGTGTCTCACCTGTGTCGCTGCATGTAGATACGGTAATTGAGAGGATTTTACAAGCATTACGCGTTCCTGATGCATCTACAGTGGGCGACCACGGTGACCAGTATCGGCAAGACGATGATAATTACTGGACTGCACCCTCAAAGGTTATGGACCCGTAAAAGGGGCATCGACGACTCGCCAACAGCATCAACCAAGTAGAGACTGACTTTATACCTGAAAAGCTCAACCCTCGCAAATCATTACTGGAACAGCTTAGCTTTAAAGTTTTGTGTTAACGCGACGGTAATTTTTAACTGTCATTGTCCTTTGAATAACTTAATAGTGTCTTTTCGGTATCTTTCAGAACCAAATAGTAGAATCAGTTTTGTTCATTAAATAAATTCCTACCGTATTACAGATGTTATCTTTTTGCTGGCGTATTATCTTCTTATAGTATTCTGACTGGTAGCTGAAGAAAACTTCGCAAACCAAGATAACTAAAAAAGCATTTTATTTGATTACCGGTGTCGACAGAGCTGTGCTGTCGTCCTCGGATCTTATGCTTATGAATTTTTACAACTTGTTATCTAGCAGTGTTACAGGTCGCTTCGCGTTTCATATGCACACCCCACTACCATGTAGATCACTGCGCAAGATGGTTAATATGTCATAAAAACTCCAAAGGCTTGGCTTCCAGTGCCGCCAGCATAGCTTTGTCGAAACTGGCAATCCAATGGAACGCTATTTTAGTTACATTGGGTTGTGAAGTTTTCTTCACCTACCCTAATAAATTGCAGCAGATCGCCCCCAGACTGATCATGACAGGAATATAGTGCCCTCACTACTGCAATTACTAGAAGAGATAGTTAAGTTCTCATTCTTTATTTCTCGTTCATTTTGATAGCAAACTTCTCATTCTCTGTTTCTCGTTCACTTTGTTACAACACATACATGCGCGATAACGAGAGAAGCCGAAGTAACTAATTAATGGTTTAGCCAAGACCAGCACTTGACCCCGGGTCTGCTGCTTACTAGATACAGGGTGACAATCATTGAACTACATGAAATAAAATGGTTATATCTTCTGAACGGTTTGCGTTAGGACGTTCAAACTGCGCGGTTGGATGCGGGGCATGATGGGAATTAGTATGCGCATTGTTCTTTGGTTTAGCGACGAAGCCCACTTTCATCTGAATTGGTTCGTCAATAAGCAAAACTGGCGCATCTGGGGGACTGAGAATCCGCATTTTACGATCGAGGAGTCTCTTCAACCTCAGCGGGTGAATGTGTGGTGTACAATGTTCAGTCATGAAATAATCGGTGCGATATTTCTTGATGGCACGGTGACTACCGAACGCTACGTGGAAGATGATTTGATCGCCATTATCGTAAGTGACCCTGATTTCGACAAGATGTAGTTCATGAAAGACGGATCTCGACTCCATCGAAGCAAGCGAGTGTGTCAGTATACTGTTTATATGTGTTGGTATGTTGGCAGCGCTATGCAGCGCTATAGACTGCGTTAATATCTCTGACAGCGCTGTGTGCCCTCTGTAAGAGACTCTGTGGCTGGAAGGATTCGCAGTTAGAAGTTGACAGTTAGCAGTGATGGAGGTTAGAAGCAGTGTAAGCGAGAGCGGACGGTCTGGACTTGTGTCCGTCATGGAGATTTAATATTGGTTGGACAAGGATGGTAAAATGTGGGTAATGGAATTATTGACGATTATTCAATTTTTGGAACTGGATGTCATGGACGATTATACAATATTTGGAACTGGATGTCACATGATTAAGGTAAAAATCTGCTAAATACATTGTTTACTCTGCAACAAAATCTATCCTTTGCTAACCACATGCCTATTAGTACTCAAAGCCTACAGTAGTTAGAATCTTTTTATTTAGCAGGCTGTATACCTGCTGTATGTGCTGTAGGTCGTGTCATGAAGACTTTCTGTGAGGTAAGTAATTTGTGAAATGTACGGGCGTACGTGGAGAACTTGTCTGCGCAACAATCGTCGACATAGTGTAGCTGAGGCGGAATAAGGGGAACCAGCCTGCATTTGCCGAGCAGACGGAAAACCGCCTAAAGACCATCCACAGACTGGCCGGCTCACCGGACCTCGACACAAATCCGCCGGGCGGATTCATGCCGGGGACCGGCGCTCCATCCCGACCGGAATGTCCTTTCGTTAGTTAGGTTTAAGTCGTTCTAAGTTCTAAGGGACTGATGACCTCAGATGATAAGTCCCATAGTGCTCAGAGCCATTCGAACCATTTACCACGACAGTAGTTTTAGTGCATGAGACATCTAAATCTGCAGGGCAAATGGTAACGGAAATTCAGAAAACAGTAGCAGAAAGGGAACAAATCACACGATCCTCAATATAAAGCCCATCAGTGGCTGCAAATCTTACAGAAACTCAGTCCAAAGCCGAAGAGATACATCCAATGAAACAAAATTCAAAAGTTGAAAAGGAAAATGGAAAAACTGATGAAACTAGGACATGTGACGAGCCGATACCTCAGACGCAAAGTGGCGTTAGCTCCGAAACATGAGTCCGTGACGACAAATTCAATCGAAAAAACAAAAAGCAAACCGCTTAGAAAAAAGCAAAAACGGACGGTCAGAAACCTCTGAAGTTAAAGAAGATACCTCCGAACATCCTGTTACAAAATCGTGCCAGAGTAAAGATGTCACCCATGAACAGCCTGATAAAGAATAAAGTAAAATTATATCAAGCAAACGAAAGAAACAAGATCCCCATCAGGTAAAAGGGAAAAAAAATCTGAAGGCCGATATGCTAATAAATGTGTACAGACATCTGATTTCAACGATAGTCACTCATACAGTTCTAGAGATGAAACGGTAAAACCAATGGAATGGGCAGACGATATAGACGATGAGGTGTCCTCATATCCTGACAATAAATGACGCACGGTCATACCCTGTGGAGTCATCAGTCTTCTGACTGGCTTGATGCGACCCACCACGAATTCCTCTCCTGTGCCAGCCTCTTCATCTCAGAGTAGCACTTGCAATGTACGACCTCAATTATTTGCTGGATATATTCCCAACTCTGTTTTCCTGTACAATTTTACCCTCTATAGCTCTCTCTAGTACTATGGAAGTTATTCCGTGATGTCTTAACAGATGTCCTACCCAGAAGCAGCTCATGAGTATACATTCTGGGTGTTCACAAATTTTTAGATTCAGATAAATTAGAGAGTGTGAGCTTAATAGCATCTGCTGTGTAACAGTTACGCTTCTCAACAACTTTATACTATAGCCGCTGCCGATAATAATAACCACAATAATAATAACAACAAGATGCATAACTTATCTGACAAAAGAAAGAATTGTTTTTGTGGAATTTTGTTGTTTTGTACATAATTAAGTACAGTTTAGGGAAATAATGAAGTGATGTCTAAGCTTTCGCAACTCTCCATTTCGCGTTTCTGTGTAAGTAGGAGTTTTCGTGCTTTTCCATTTTTTCGGACAAATATACAAGTTTCCTAACAGATGTATTAGTTCACAAATCTACTTCCGGGTTGAAAATCAGATATTCTTACTCTGTACCCACACAACTTCTGGACGAATGCACAAGATTCCTAACATATGTACTAGTTCACAAATTTACTTCCGCGCTGAAAATCTGATATTCTTACGCTGCTCCTTCACAACTTATGCTAACTCTGTACTTCTTTGTTAAATGTTCGCTTGTAGTCGCACTTACTTGATTTCGTCACTCTCTCAATCAAAGGATATGTTCTCGGAGGCCCTACTTTCTTTGTGGCTAACTTCTCGTGGTAATTTACTTTTCTGTTCTCAGAATGAGATTTTCACTTTGCAGCGGAGTGTGCGCTGATATGAAACTTCCAGCAGATTAAAGCTGCGTGCCGTCCGAGACTCGAACTTGCCTTTGCCTTTCGTGGGCAAGTGCTCTACTGACTGAGCTACCAAAGCAAGACTCACGACCCGTCCTCACAGCTTTATTTTTCTTTTTTATTGGCGTTTAAAATAGAGTCAACATAGTTCATTTTTACACTGCATACGAAAGCGGGTTCCCGCACAGTAAACAACCAACACCGAACGCAAAGGCCGTTTGCGGAAATGAATTAAATTCAAGTAGTAATGTCTAGCAACATGGTCACTGACTAGAATACAAATGAGGCGCTGAGATCCATAAGGGCCTAAGCACATTACCATTGAATCCACCTTCAAGTTAATATGAGAGTAACCAGTGATACAGCTTCTCTTGAATTTTCATATTTACAGTTTGGGCCTACAGTACAGATAAAACCGATTCACCGTAAGATTAACAGATTTCTGACGCGTGAATAAATGCTACAATCTCACAATCCACAGTGATGTGCTTTAGGCTCATATGATTCTCAGCACCTCAAATGGATTACAGTATGATAAAATTAAAAACTTAATATACAATAACTCATTCAGAAAGCCACAAAGTAGGTTTACTGTCAATAGAATGTTAACATATATTGGCTTTATCTGAGGAGTGTGCTATTATCTAGCTGGATTTATGCCGAGTGAATGGGAATAGATGTCTGCTGTAGTATGCTACCACCTGATGGCACTGAAGTAAACATCTAGTTGAGTGGCAACGGCTAGCTGTGCACATCGTGAACTGTGCATGTTGTTTATCAAATCTATATATATTTGCCTGTAAGGCAATTACGTCACGCGGGTTGCGCATGCGCAACAGCTTCTTAAAATGTGCTCAACTGAAGGTGTGTCCACGACCTTGATGCCAAGTTTCACAGTCTAGAGGAGCAGTAGCATGGTAACTTTAAGTGCTGTACCTTTAAGATCCTAGCATCTATGTCAAGTTTAACACCACTCAAAGAAAAATCAAGAATAAAGCCCCAAGGTGCCAAAAGTTATGGTGTTCACAGACTCTTGTGCTCTCATACAGCAGCTGCCGCTGGTCCTACCACACTGTCTCCTCTTCTTGTCAGTTTTTCATGTATTCCTTTTCTCGCAGATTCTGTGGAGAACCTCCTCATTGCTTACCTTATCAGTCCACCAAATTTTCAACATTATTCTGTAACACAACATCTCAAATGCTTCATTTCTCTTCTTTTCCGGCTTTCCCACAGTACATGCCTCACTACGATACAATGCTGTGCTTCAAACGTACATTCTCAGAAATGAGAATGCCAGGAGACTGCACACGCTTTTGCATCGTGAGAGTGAGTCAGTGAGAGACTCGTGCCAAGATAGCTGGCTGCGCTGAGACCCACAGGCCCGAGTAAAAGTTTAATCCTAAAATATATTATGTCTAAAAGTGAAAAGAGAATATATAAGAGTTGTGTTCATGATCAAATATTCGAAGCAGCAATTTGTGACCTAAAAGTGAGCTAGTAGGAAGGTAACCGACCTCTGAATCTATGTGACCTGAATGTTGTTCGATTGTGAGATTCTGATGCGGAACTATAAATCGTCAGCGAGTGATTTAATGAAACAGTATTTTATTGAGAGACTCTTATCATTTCAAGAAAATAATTAATTATAATTCCACATGTACAGAGCATGCAGTGAACGGGTTGGTCTAGGCACTGGGCTGAAACAATTATTGCATAATTGCGGGGTCTAACCACTTTAAATACGTCCTACAGCCATAAAACTGAGTGAAAGTAATTGTATAAACCAATGTAGAGGGATGTTACAACTTGCAGTTTCGTTTTCGTGCATGCTAACCAGAGACGACACTAACCCATCACTCGCTGTAGTCTTAGAACTACCTTGGCGCTTCCGGCTGATGCTGAAATTAGGATGACTATCTAATCTAGCCATAATATTCCAAAACACTGTTGGGGTATTAATTTTGTTTTAGGATTTACACAAAAATATATTTAGTAGAATCTACATTAATTATCATACATGCCTACAGCACAGCAACATGCAGGATGTTAAAAAAGTATTCCATATTTTGAGAGATGACAGTAGGGACCAAAATTAGAAAGAAATGTAAAGTATGGGTGGGCTCCAAAATACATACCTTAGAAGCTATGAGCTTTTGTTCAGTAGAAGAATTGTGTTTCCCAGTAGCGAAGATAAACAAGTGCTTATTGCTCTTAAGGTATGCGTTGTAGAGCCTATGTTTCCCGTAATTTTTCTCTTGTTTTAGTCCATACTGTAACCTCTCACGATAGGGTGTACTTTTTATAACAACTCTATATATGTAATCATTCATTTTTAGAAATAAAAATATCTACAGAAAAATGCTCCCTGAATTTCAGTATTCGAAAAATCCTTGACAATATCACTAATTACATTTAATTTTAAAGAAGGATCCAATTAAACGCCTGCATTGCAATTGCTGGTTTTGTAGAGGGTTTCGGAAGTGGCAGTGTTAATGCCGTGTCTGCTGTTAATTTTTTTCTTATGGCGCAGGCTATACAATAACATTTTTTTTGATAAACTAAAAGTTACACATATAATGAAGTTCCTGTTGTTTTAAGCATTTCATGTGGTGCTATTGTGGGGTTGCTGAACTACTTATTTGGTCGTGTTGTCGTAGTCATAACTCATGTAGAGGAAGGTGGATGAATGTATGGATACAGGTGTAGTGGATGCTCAGAGGAATTAGACTGAGAAATGCTACAGAAGAAAATTTATTACTAGTATATTAACTCCCAGTTAAACATGAGATCCACGTAGTAGCAATCATGCGCACACTGTAGGTAATAAAGAATGGCTTTCCCTGCCTCATTGTCTGACACTGCTGAAGGGTTTTGGTTAGTTTTTATCCTGCGCACTCGTCTAATATAAGGTGCCTAGGAAGCTATTTTCTCAGATCGCTAGACAACAATTCAAGCAAATCGTATTAATGGAGTTTGTTACAGTAAATTAAATTGACAATACTTAACTTTGCCAGCCGGAGTGGCCGTGTGGTTCTAGGCGCTACAGTCTGGAGCCGAGCGACTGCTCCGGCGCAGGTTCGAATCTTGCCTCGGGCATGGATGTGTGTGATGTCCTTAGGTTAGTTAGGTTTAATTAGTTCTAAGTTCTAGGCGACTGATGTCCTCAGAAGTTGGGTCGCATAGTGCTCAGTGCCATTTGAACCATTTGAACTTAACTTTACGTATTCATAAATGTGTGTCGCAAGCAAATGCCGGCATGCAGATAATCAATGTCCTGCGGTATATACAATTTCATTGCAAGCAAAACTATATGTTTCATGTCACTGCCGTAGCGTTTGTATGACGCCTCGTCGTCGTCGGCTAGGCGGCGTGGCATTGATATTCTCTTCGTGCAGATGCCGCTCCTATTTTGGTGTCGTCCTAGTCAGCTGACGTCGTCTCACAGCCCTCTCTGCTCTTCCATTCTTTAACGTCATGCAGGCGCTTTGACGTTACGCTGGAACAATTACGAGAGCAGGCGTTCCGCAACGTCGTTCGCGCCTGGAACAACAGCGTTCTTGTGCAATCATTCGAAACTAGTATTAACTACACTCCTGGAAATTGAAATAAGAACACCGTGAATTCATTGTCCCAGGAAGGGGAAACTTTATTGACACATTCCTGGGGTCAGATACATCACATGATCACACTGACAGAACCACAGGCACATAGACACAGGCAACAGAGCATGCACAATGTCGGCACTAGTACAGTGTATATCCACCTTTCGCAGTAATGCAGGCTGCTATTCTCCCATGGAGACGATCGTAGAGATGCTGGATGTAGTCCTGTGGAACGGCTTGCCATGCCATTTCCACCTGGCGCCTCAGTTGGACCAGCGTTCGTGCTGGACGCGCAGACCGCGTGAGACGACGCTTCATCCAGTCCCAAACATGCTCAATGGGGGACAGATCCGGAGATCTTGCTGGCCAGGGTAGTTGACTTACACCTTCTAGAGCACGTTGGGTGGCACGGGATACATGCGGACGTGCATTGTCCTGTTGGAACAGCAAGTTCCCTTGCCGATCTAGGAATGGTAGAACGATGGGTTCGATGACGGTTTGGATGTACCGTACACTATTCAGTGTCCCCTCGACGATCACCAGTGGTGTACGGCCAGTGTAGGAGATCGCTCCCCACACCATGATGCCGGGTGTTGGCCCTGTGTGCCTCGGTCGTATGCAGTCCTGATTGTGGCGCTCACCTGCACGGCACCAAACACGCATACGACCATCATTGGCACCAAGGCAGAAGCGACTCTCATCGCTGAAGACGACACGTCTCCATTCGTCCCTCCATTCACGCCTGTCGCGACACCACTGGAGGCGGGCTGCACGATATTGGGGCGTGAGCGGAAGACGGCCTAACGGTGTGCGGGACCGTAGCCCAGCTTCATGGAGACGGTTGCGAATGGTCCTCGCCGATACCCCAGGAGCAACAGTGTCCCTAATTTGCTGGGAAGTGGCGGTGCGGTCCCCTACGGCACTGCGTAGGATCCTACGGTCTTGGCGTGCATCCGTGCGTCGCTGCGGTCCGGTCCCAGGTCGACGGGCACGTGCACCTTCCGCCGACCACTGGCGACAACATCGATGTACTGTGGAGACCTCACGCCCCACGTGTTGAGCAATTCGGCGGTACGTCCATCCGGCTTCCCGCATGCCCACTATACGCCCTCGCTCAAAGTCCGTCAACCGCACATACGGTTCACGTCCACGCTGTCGCGGCATGCTACCAGTGTTAAAGACTGCGATGGAGCTCCGTATGCCACGGCAAACTGGCTGACACTGACGGCGGCGGTGCACAAATGCTGCGCAGGTAGCGCCATTCGACGGCCAACACCGCGGTTCCTGGTGTGTCCGCTGTGCCGTGCGTGTGATCATTGCTTGTACAGCCCTCTCGCAGTGTCCGGAGCAAGTATGGTGGGTCTGACACACCGGTGTCAATGTGTTCTTTTTTCCATTTCCAGGAGTGTATTTTTATTAAAGCTCTTCTATAATTTTGTTGTGGTAGATGAAGAAAAATAACGTTTGATCGTTGAATTAATTATTTAAAAGTTATTACATATTTTCATTGTTTTTATAACCAGCAAGAAACTGCAATAGAAAATGCAGAGCAGCATAACTATGCCGACCACAGTGTACTTACTTTACAGTTGTAAAGGCAGATACACGGCTCAGTAAGGTACCCGTGCGCGTGTACCTAAATGCAGGGGCAGGTCGACGATGTCACAATACAACATGGGGGAATCCATGACGTGGCGGAAAATTTTACAACGCAAGGTAATTTAAATTGGCAACATGTTCAAAAATATTCAAACGGACTGAATTATTTATCGAAACTACATACAGACATTGACACTACTGGTATAAGTTATAGTATTTCCATGGATATTATTTATCAAAAGTACTTGTTGTTGTTGTTGTTGTTATGGTCTTCAGTCCGAAGACTTGTTTGATGCAGCTCTCTACATGCTACTGTGTCTTGTGCGAGTCTCTTCATCTCTGAATAACTACTGCAACCTACATCTTTCTGAATCTGCTTACTGTATTCATCTCTTGGTCCCCCTCTACGATTTTTATCATCCACAATTTCCTCCAATACTAAATTGGTGATCCCTTGATGTCTCAGAAAGTGTTTTATCAACCGACCCGTTTTTCTGGTCAAGTTTTGCCTCAAATTCCTTGTCTTCCAGTTTCTGTTCAGTACCTTCTCATTAGTTACGTGATCGACCCACCTAATCATCAGCATTCTTCTGTAGGTCCATATTTCGAAATCTTCTATTCTCTTTTTATCTAAAATGTTTATCGTCCATGTTTCACTGTCGTTCATGTTTCAGTTCCATATATGGCTACAATCCAGACGAAGACCTTCGGAAAAGGCTTCGTAAAGCTTAATTATACATTCGATGTTAACAAATTTCTCTTCTTCAGAAATGCTCTTCTTGCCATTGCCAGTCTACTACCCATAATCGGTTATTTTTTTGCCCAAATAACAAAACGCATCTACTATTTTAAGTGTCTCGACCCTAACCTAATTACCTTAGAATCACCCGATTTAATTCCATCATCCACGTGTGTCCAGGAGAGGCGCTGCAGGCGATAACGTGCTGTTAGCAAAGGCACTCGCGTCGGTCATCTGCTGCCACAGCCCGTTAACGCCAAATTTCGTCGCACTCTCCTAACAGATACGTTCGTCGTAAGTTCCACACTGATTTCCGCGATTATTTCACGCAGTGTCGCTTGCCTGTTAACACCGACGACGCCACGCAAACGCTGCTGCTCTCGGTCGTTAAACCCATGTGATGTCTGCAGTGAGAGGTAATGTCTGAAATTTTATATTCACAGCACACTCTTTACACTGTAGATGTAGATCTTGTAATACTGAATTCGCTAACGAATTTCGAAATGGAATGTCCCATGTGTCCACTTTCAACTAGCATTCCGCGTTCAAAGTCTGCTAATTCCCGTCGTGCAGCCATAATCACGTCGGAAACCATTTCACGTGAACTATCTCAGTACAATTGACAGCTCCGCCAACAATACACTACTCTTTTATACCTTTTGTACGCAATGCTACCATCAACTGTATACGTTCGTATGCTATCCCGTTACTTTCGTTACTACAGTGTAAACTGAGGTGTATTAGGAAACCTAATAAGTAATATATGTGTCTTTAAATTTGAAAACACTATGAGGCCATAGCGAGAGAGCTGTTTCAACGATAAGTTCTTGTAATCTTATTGCTTGTTTTTGTATCTTTCTTACGGATTCTGTAGTAGACAGAACATCTGTGTAGATTGTGCTGCCGTATCTCTTGTCTGTTTGGGATATTGTTAACTTGTTCGTGACAGTTGGCTGCAGATTCTTCAAGTAAGAGATTATACTTGTTGCTGTTTTGAAAAGTTATTCATGGGCAGGAGCAACTGCCTCCGGAGCTAACGCCTGTGCAGTGGCGCTCCCCTCGGAGGCGTGCCTGCTCGAATAATTGTGGTGGATGAGAATTTCACTGCCAGTATTTCGCTAGCGTAGCGAGTAGAGACGGTGCCGTGAAGCGGCTCATCACGTCGTTGCACCAATGCCCCGGGTTGAATTCCAAACCTCTCTGCAACGGCTCATGAAGTGAGAACATATGAATTGTTGACGGTGACCCTTCCGTCGGACGGGGACGTTAAGCTCGGCGGCACCCTTGGTGCTTTTCGAGAGGAGTTCAAATGGTTCAAATGGCTCCGAGCACTATGGGACTTAGCATTTGAGGTCATCAGTCCCCTAGACTTAGAACTACTTAAACCTAACTAACCTAAGGACATCACACACATCCATACCCGAGGCAGGATTCGAACCTGCGACCGTAGCAGTAGCGCGGTTCCGGACTGAAGCGCCTAGAACCGTTCGGCAGTGCGTAGGGAAGTGGGACCTCTTGCCTCTGCTGTAGGGAACAATGCTGTGTCTGTGGAGATCTGCTTTTCCGTACTTGGTGTGTACGTCCCTCCAACGTCAATTTTCCTAAGGAAACTGATGAGGCTGTAGTTTAAAACAGGTCTCCCACCTGACGCAATACCAGAAGTTCACGAAAGAGGCTGACGACTAAAGAGCTCTTTGTAGACTGACTCATCCGAACACTGATATCCATCTCAGGGGTGAGAAAACAATATCCAGCTTCCATCAAGACGGACATTTGATTCACACAAAAATTTCAGAACTAATCTATCTAGTAAGGGGTAACGGCGTTATATAGGGTGACAATTATTGAAATATGTGAAACAAAATCGTCATAACTTCTGAACGTTAAAACTGCACAGTGGCCGCGGGGCATGATGGGAATTAGTATGCGCATTACTGTTTGGTTTAGCGACGGAGCGTACTTTCAATTGGATGGTTTCGTCATTAAGCAAAACTGGCGCATTTGGGGAACTGAGAATCCGCATTTCGCCATCCAGAAATCTCTTCACCCACAACGGGTGACTGTGTGGTGTGCAGTGTCCAGTCACGAGATAATCATTGCGGTATTCCTTGAAGGCACGGAGACCATCGAACGGTACGTGAAGGTTACGGAAGATGATTTCATCCCCACTATCCAAAGTGACCCTGATTTCGACAATGTGTGGTTCATGCAAGACGGAGCTCGACCTCATCGAAGGGGGAGAATGTTTGACGTCCTGGAGAAGCACTTTGGGGACCACATTCTGGCTCTGGGGTACCCTTAGGCCATTGGCATTGGCCTCGATTGGCCGCCATATTCTTCAGATCTGAACAGATGTGACGCCTTTTTGCGGAGCTCTATTAAAGACATGGTGTACAGCAATAACACCAAAATCAGTGCTGCGTAGAAAACAGTCATTCACGAAGTCATCGACAGCATCGATGTTCCGACTCTTCCACGGGTCATGCAGAGTTTCATTAGTCGCCTACGCCACATCATCACCAATGGTGGCAGACCTATCGAACATATCATAACCTAAATCCGAATATCTGTAGTGACGTTGAAATGTTGAATAAAGTGAGTGCACACCGTAGTTTGTTACTAATTCACGTTTTTTTTCAAATAGTTCTATAATTATGTTGGCTCCACACACCTGCCGGCCGCTGTGGCCGAGCGGTTCTAGGCGCTTCAGTCCGGAACCACGTGCCTGCTACGGTCGCATGTTCGAATCCTGCCTCGGATGTCGTTAGGTTAGTCTAGGGGACTGATGACCTCAGATGTTAAGTCCCATAGTGCCTAGAGCCATTTGAACCATTTCTACACATCTCTCAAAGGCTACAACAGTTGTAAGTAGCCTACATGAAACCGTTAGAAAGTGTTACGAGGATCAAATTCGTGAATGGGTTAGATCAAATCCGGGAAAAGCGATCACACTCCACAAAGACATTTTCACACTGCAGTGGAGTGTGCGCTGACATGAAATTTCTTGGCCGATTATGTTGGAAATTTGTGATAAGGACAATGGGACCAAACTCCTGAGGTCATCGGTCCCTAAGCTTACGCACTACTTAATCTAACTTACGCTACACACCAATTCCCGAGGGAGGACTCGAACATCCGACGGGGGAGTCGCGCGAACCGTGGCAAGGCGCCCCAAACCGCACGGCTAACCCGCGCGGCGGCCGATTAAAACTGAGATATCAACTCAAGATCTTTGCCTTCCGCAAGAGAGTGCTTTTCCGAATGAGCTACCCAAGCACAACTCTTGAGCCGTTCTCACACCTTCACTTACGGTAGTAACTCATCTTCTGCCTTCCCAGCTCCCGAGTTCGAATCTCAGTCCGTCACACACTTCTGCCAGGAAGTTTCAGTGATCACATGTTTGAAATTGCGACCTTACTGGCAGTGTATATTTGCAGTCCCACACGATGTTCCAGCTGTTAATGAAAATCTGGAATTTTCTCTGTTGACTAGAATGTCTTCTGAACTGAAGATTTAAGGCAACTACTGATATTGCGGTGCAAACTTCGAAGAAAACTTGAACCGTGCCATCACAATAGTCTAGCATAGCAGGACTCGAAAGCCATCACAGGTGACAACTCCTGCACCACACTCATCGAACATGCCTCCTTATGGAGAAGCGATATCTCCAGAATGAAACGTCCAGGTTTCCAGTTCTGACAGCAGTTACGAGTTCCAAAAGTGGCACAGGAAAACAAATGCTTGCCACGCAGAAGAGAGAAAACAAGAAGTTTGACATCTTCTCCTTATAAGTCAGAGTTAATTAACGCAGAGGAAGAAAAAACAAAAAAAACCATATGTGCCTACGTTTGCAAAAAACGGCACCTTCAGTTAGTCCAGGATGTCCAGGAAGAGTCTGAAATAAGCAAAACAAAAAAAAAAAAGACAAAAAACATAAAGCTACAAATGAATCGAAAATAGCTACGAAGAGTGATCAAAAATCCAAAACATCAGACATCCGTAAAACTAAAGAAGCCGATGGATGCGGTTACTCTCTTGATTACTCTGAAGAGGGTTTGATCAGACGTAGCGTGTGCCTCAAGTGGGCTCACAAGTCGTGTTTGGGAGTCGACAGCGAGCACGGGGTTACCCACGCACGTGTAGCACAAACATTTATAACTAAATTTTATATCCGAGTTATATGTAAGCTATTCGGGTTTTCATTTACGGTCAGTTCTTGTATGTGAAATATTTCTCACCATTTTTCTCACCAATGGGGCAAAACGGGAAAAGTTAACATTTCTTAAATTTTTCAATGAAACGCTAAGTTAGGTAATGAAATAGTGAAATGGCCTAATATTTTGAAAGTTAATGTTATTTCAAAGAGATTGGAATGAATTTAACGGCTTATCAGAATTTTCTTGTACCCAAAATGATTGTTGAACATTAGGTACCCCGTTCCGTCACAGGTTCCCCTACTTGCGTCGTTCGAAGAGCGCCAGGAGGGGTTTACCGTACTCCCCAAGCCACCAAACTCGCCGGATTTTGAGGAAATCAAGAATCTGTGAGACTCCCTCGATCAGTCTGTTCGTGCCATGGATCCTCAACCGAGAAACCTGGCACTGGAGTCCGCATAGCTCCACAGCTCCCGTCAGTTCCTCGACTTTCTACCTGCACATCTCGCAGCGGTTCGCGTTGCAAAAGGTGGTTATTCAGGCTTTTGACAAGTGGTCATATTAATGTGAGTGGACAGTGTAACTAAGCGCGGACAAATAGTACCGCCGCCATTCTCCGAACCCGTCTCCTTATCGCAGGAGTGGCGCAATGTTTGGTCCTGCGTTTAGTTTTGTGGATATTATTTGCGGAAGATAAAAAAATGAGTTAGAGGCGGTGTAATGACTGTTAGAGGTGTACGTAATCCAGTGTCGTGTTCGGACAGTGAAATGCAGTTAGATTTCTACTTGACATTTTGGTATTGATGCTAGAATAGTGACATTTTTAGCACTGTCGTGCGTATAAAAACAAGACTGTCAACCACTGTTACGACTATTTTATTGGTGCAGCAGTGATGATAATCGATCCGGGTCACTGATAAACCTTTCCTTGCGAATCGACGATAAATATAGAACATAATTTATTTAGCTCACCACACATCGCTGAGAGCGCATCAATTATGGTTGAAACCACGATCAGGACTGCGGAAGCACCGAGGACGAGATAAAAGAGGATTTCAGAAGTCTTACAAGAAGATGGTCTGCTTCAACGGTAGTTGGTCACATCAGTAATATTCCTCAACTACGGTATTCATTTAAACACACTGGAAACGTGTCAACAAAAATATAACCATTTGATAATTATAATTATAAATTTTAATATCAAGGTATTTCATGTACAAGGGTAGAATATATCAATTTATGGTCTCCTGCAGCATATAAATAAAATATCTGTTGCTTTTCTGTACTGTACAGGGCTTACTACATACATTTAAAATATGTCTTTTTCGCATCAGCTGTGCTTCGGGCCAGAAGCAGATAATACACATTTTGTACATCACGCCATCTTAAATAATGGTAACTGGCGAAATGTTCTAACTTTTTTATAGTACATTAATATTAGTTACAATTTTATGAAATATCAGCTTCAGAAACATATTTTTAAGAAGTTATAGCTTAAGCCAAGCCATAAAGTATGTTGAGCGTGCCAGGAAAGGGCTGGAGGGATAGATGTTGTTTTTCAGGAATCTAGGTACACATAGGAGTCCATGGTGCACTCGGAGACCGTGGTGGCAGTAGATTCCATCTTGCGTTGACGTTCCACTTGCTGGGGAGTCGAGCGTGTGTAATAGAGTCATATAAGTGTCTTTGATGAAGTAAGATGCAGTAAACAGAGACGTAAAAAAAAGTGACACATCTTTTGATTGTGTCTTTCCACTAGATGAATTTTCAATGAGTGTTAACTAGGTCTATACCTCTAAGATGGGTTAGTCGTAAATAGTGGAGAGCTACAAATATAATTTTTTGTAAAAGATAAAAATAATTTTACAAGCTTCATGTGAAGTTTGTAACAAGACTTCTCATCAAGAATAACTGCGAAGAGTTTTGGGGTTACGCTGGATGTCAGCCCACCGTTTGGAGATCATCCATTGTACCTTTTCTCTAGTGAAAATTTCTGGAACTGCAGGATTTGGACTACCTTTTGCTCAAGTCCTAGTGCTTTAGTGATTCAGTTAAGAAGGTGGCTCGTAAATATATAGACAGGGTGAACGGTGACTGCTCTTAGTAGAGTGTGGATAGTAACTTACAAGGGGATGAAATTCCATAGCCCTTGTTGAAATCTGTGCTACATAATACAAATACATGTTGCAGTACAGTTTAGTTTTAACTTCTCCCCCACGATGTAGCTATATATTTCTGTTTAAAAGCTTAACTGGGAGTGTTATGTTTCGTTTACATAGCTTTCATCATTCAGGCGTTTTTGACACGATAGTGTTTCACTAAAGGTGGTATAATTAAGAGGTGTCACGAAGCTGGTCATACAACCAATCACGTGCGTTGATTACAAATTAAGTTACAAAACAAGTTCTAGTTCCAACATTTTGGCTAGCAAATGCAATAGCTGATAATCTGCAGTCTAATTTCTGTGAATGTTATTGCTAGTGGGAGTGAATGTTGTTTTAAGGGTTAGCTGGAAGAAATAGTTGTACACAATTCTGGAAACGTCTTGTTAGAGCATCCTAAGTTATAAGCACAAAATAGCAGCTTTGTATCGCGTTTTCTCATTCTAGCGTTCACAGTAACATTGATTAAGGAGAACATTCTGATAACATGTAATACTTTTAAATACAGAAAACAGATTGTTACAACACAGTTACCAAGGATTTTTATGAGATGTATGCTAGCATTAAATATCGTTAACCATTCCCTTGATACTTAGTGTCGTTCTGTTCTTAATCTCTTACTTCGCACTTAAATGAACTTTTGTTCTACTGTTGCCTCTTCATTTTTCAGAAGCGTATGGGAACAGCGAGTTCAACAGTGATTGGAGATCGATGATTTTTGAAATACTCATAAAAACATCGCAAAACGTAATAGTTATAGAGCGTGCTATTCCAGGTACTGGTCGTTCTTGGAACTTCACTAGAAATAACAACAGACTACAGCGGAAAGACTCAAAGAAGAGGGGTTCTTATCACGAGTTCGGTTAGAAAGCCTGAAGGTATTGCAGAGATACTAAACTCCATAGATAGTCACTACAAAAGAGGTTGTTAAAACTATGGTAGCGCAGGTTGCAAGAAGTATCATGTACCATACTACTCCTGTGACGGCAAAATCGGCTAAATGCAATCTGATTTGAACGGATGTAAGCAATCCTTTCTTGTGTGCATCACTTGCTGTTCGAAAAAATAGTAGCTACACACGAAGTACATGCAGGCAAATCATTATTTCACTTCAGGAACAAAGATTTGAATGTAGAAGACAAGAAACGATAGTTTGATGGAGAGATAGCAGCAGGACATTAAAATGAAGTCGTCTGCTTCATTTGTGAGGGGATGTTTCGCTGCTAATTCCTATTATAAGGCCTTCTCTGGCTGTGAGTGCTCTGCAGTCGCATCCTCACTGGGACTACGGTGTCTTCTGTGCAGACTGGCTGCTGCTGGGTGGATGAAGCCCAAGCCGCCGTGCAGGGCAGTGTCTGTCTATATGCAGTACAGTTAACGAGAGCGCGAGCAAACAGTGCGGTTGCCATAGCAACGGCAGGTACACTGACAACGCGGGCTTACACACACACAGCCAATTACTGCGTCACTCTGCTCACCGTTACCTACACGAATTTCAACTTGCTCGCTGGTAGTTCTAGTCCTGTAATGTACGACGGGAAGATTAACGTTAGTAATGAGAAAAATGTTTTGCAAGGAGAAACCGTCTACAGATCTAATTGTATATCTGGATAGGGCTGTAAGTTACAATTAGTTGTCCCAAAAAGAAATTAAAATAGTTTCAATCTACCCAACCGACCTATGTTTCGGGACGTTTCCCTTGGTCAATAGGCGGATTCTGGGAATGGAAGCCCTTCTCTCTAAGATTCCATATTGGGAGCTGCTTTGTCAGCCTACTGGGATATTTCGCTGAAAAGAACAAAGTTTTTAGTAAAAACAGCCCTCCGATCACTATGGAGTGAAAGATGTGAAAGAAAACTTTGGTCAAGGATTTTTCAGGGTTTTCCAGTGTTCATACTTCAAGAAATGTCCTAATGGAATTCACAAAGTGGCCTCCATTTTTAACCATTGTTGTGAATATGCAACGATGCTTTCGAATGAGCTACCACAGGTAAGATATTTTGCCGGCTTTCTCAAAAATATTTGAAAAGATTTTGTTCAACCACCTCCTTAAGCGTCCTACTGCAAATAACAAATAATATGTTGTCCAATTCACAGTTTGGATTTCTTAAGGGTTCTGACATACAGAAAGCTATTTGCACTTACAGTGAGAATGTAAGTGATACTAAAGTAGAGGCTACTGGAATTTTCTGTGACCTGTTAAAAGTCTTTGACCATGTGAACCACACCATTCTCTTGAGTAAATTACAATATTACAGTGTTAGTGGCAATGCTGCCAAATGGTTTGAGTCTTATTTAACTAAGAGGAAACAAAGGGTGTCGTTGCAAAATACCTATGCAGTAAGCAGTTAGTCTTCACCTGATGGGAATTAATTACATGTGGTGTTCCGCAAGGTTCTATCTTGGGTCCTTTGCTTTTAGTACATTAATGACTTCTCCTCTGTTACATTGCCAGATGCTAAGTTTCTTTTGTTTGCAGCTGATGCAAACATTACAATAAGTAGCAGGTCAAGTACAGACTTAGAAATTGCTGCAAATAAAATGTTCACTGATATTAATAAATGGTTTAAAGATAATTCACTGTTATTAAACTTTGAAAAGACCTACTGTATGCAGTTCAGAGCCTGTACAAGATTTTATTCCACAATGTGTGTGACACATGAAGACATGCAGATCGAAGAGGCTGACTGTGTTAAATTTCTGGGATTACAAATCGATAATAAATTCAGTTGGGAAGGATATACCACAGAATTGCTTAAGTTCCTAAGCAAGTCTGTGTTGGCAGTGAGAATAACATCAAATGTAGGAGGTATAAACATAAAAATCTTGCATACTTTGCTTACTTTTATTCTATTGTGTCATACGGGATCATATTCTGGGTTAACTCATCAAACTGAGCAAAATGTTTTAGTGTGCAAAAACGTGTAATAAGAATCATTTGTGGTGTAAATTCAAGAACGTCATGTAGAAACCTGTTCAAGGAGCTTTGTGTTCTAACCACTGCTCCTCAGTACATTTATTCCTTAATGAAATTTGTTGCTAGTAATATATCTCTGTTCCCAACCAATAGCTCGATACAGTGTATCAATACTAGGAATAAGAAAAATCTACATAAAGACCTAAAATCACTTACCTTGGTCCAAAAACGGGGCCAATAAATTGCCAGCAACCATTAAAAATTTCGTTTCAGACAAAGTATGGTTTAAACAGAGTTTGAAAGATTTTTTGATAGGCAACACCTTCTACTCTATAGATGAATATCATAACAGAGACTGTTAGGCCAGCTTAAGTAAAAATGTCTGTTTTGACAGCACTTGGTTACAACAGTCCAGATTAGGTATTTTGTATATGATAAATCTGTTAATAGTGCATAACAATGTTTCATTCTGACAGCGTATTAATTCTGTGAATATTAGCTGTTCTAGTTTACTGTATTGTTTTCACGTAGTTTGACAATCTCCTGACAAATGATCAGGGTAATAAGAATTATATTCAAATGTTTTATGTTTTTTATGTTATACTTTCTGACATGTTCCACACCCACGAGAATCATCTCATTTCTTGGGTCTATGGAACGAAAACTGAATCTAATCTAATCTTTAAGTTAGACATGACTGTGATTATTATTAATATCACTTTCAAAATACGAACTACTCTAATCTGTGGCTTTTATTGTTCTCCTCGCTATACATTCTGAGCGATTATATGGCTATTTCTGGTAAGAATGTAACGTAACATCAACAGCGCCAGAAAATGGTTCAAATGGTTTAAATGGCCCTGAGCACTATGGGACTTAATTTCTGAGGTCATCAGTCCCCTAAACTTAGAACTGCTTACACCTAACTAACCTAAGGACATCACACACATCCATGCCTGAGGCAGGATTCGAACCTGCGATCGTAGCGGTCGTGCGGTTCCAGACTGTAGCGCCTAGAACCGCTCGGCCACACCGGCTGGCCCAGAAAATGGTATAACGGGAGTAAGATTAGTTATGAATAAGAAAGTAGGGCACATAGCAAGGACCTGTGAATAGTTCAGTGATAGGTTTGTCCTCATCTGATTCGACAGTAAACCAACGCCGACAACGATAGTTCAGCTATAAGTGCCAACGTCGGAAGAACAAAACGAGGAGAGAGAAAGTATATGACTATTACAGATAATTTAGCATGTAAAGGGAATGAAAGTCTAATAATCATCGGTGACTGAAACATGGTTATAGGGGAAGGAATAGAAACATGCTTATCGGAGAATATTGTTTTTACAATAGGAACGAGAGAGGAGAAAGAATAAATTTCAGGTTGTAATAGCGAGCGCTCTTTTCAAGTATCACAAGAGAAGGAGGTATGCTTGCAAAGATCCTGAAGCGTGGGATGATTCAATCTGAATTACTTCGTGGTCAGTCAAAGATTCCGAAATCAAATATTGGATGATGAGGCGTACCCAGGTGCAGATACAGACTCATACCACAATTTAGTAATGATGGTGAGGAGTAGGGAGAACTTGAAGTGTATCGTCCAGGAGAATCAGCGAGGAAGGAAGTGGGATACTGGAGTGCTGAGGAATGGTGAGATGCATTTGACGTTTGCTAACGATTTAGATAATGCGATAAAGAATATCACAGGCCGTTCAGTCGAAGAAGAGTGTACATCTCAAAGCACAGTCACAGATATTGGACAGAAAAAAAACGTACAAGGAAGGTAACTCAGAAGATACCTTGGGTAACAGAAGAAACACTTCAACTGATCGACGAAAGAAGGAAGCATAAATATGTTCAGGGAGAGATACGAGTAAAGCAGTATCAATCTCTTGCGAATGAAATAAATGTGAACTGCAGGGCAGCCAACATGAAACGGATGCGGGAAGGACGTGAAAAAATCGAAAAAGAAATGGTCGTGGGGAGGACTGACTGAGCATGTAGAAAAGTCGAAACGACCTTCACTGAAATTAAAAGCATGGGTGGTGCAACAAGAAGTCCATTGTTAAACGCAGAGGAGAGAGCGGACGGATGGAAAGAGTGCACTGAAGGACTGTGAGAGTGGGAGACTTGTTCGATGATGTGACGGAAGAAGAAATTGGAGTCGATATGGAAGACAAAAAGAATCGAGTATTAGAGTCAAAATTTAAAAGGTCTCTGAACGACTTTAGATGAAATAAGGCAGAACGAATAGACAACATTCTATCTGAATTTCTAAAATGATTGGGCGAAATATCAACAAAATGACTATTCAGTTGGAGTGTGGTACCAATGAGACTGAGTTCTGGAAAAATATCATTCACACAAATCCGATGATAACAAGGGTACATACACTCCTGGAAATTGAAATAAGAACACCATGAATTCATTGTCCCAGGAAGGGGAAACTTTATTGACACATTCCTGGGGTCAGATATATCACATGATCACACTGACAGAACCACAGGCACATAGACACAGGCAACAGAGCATGCACAATGTCGGCACTAGTACAGTGTATATCCACCTTTCGCAGCAATGCAGGCTGCTATTCTCCCATTGAGACGATCGTAGATGTGCTGGATGTAGTCCTGTGGAACGACTTGCCATGCCATTTCCACCTGGCGCCTCAGTTGGACCAGCGTTCGTGCTGGACGTGCAGACCGCGTGAGACGACGCTTCATCCAGTCTCAAACATGCTCAATGGGGGACAGATCCGGAGATCTTGCTGGCCAGGATAGTTGACTTACACCTTCTAGAGCACGTTGGATGGCACGGGATACATGCGGACGTGCATTGTCCTTTTGGAACAGCAAGTTCCCTTGCCGGTCTAGGAATGGTAGAACGATGGGTTCAATGACGGTTTGGATGTACCGTGCACTATTCAGTGTCCCCTCGACGATCACCAGTGGTGTGCGGTCAGTGTAGGAGATCGCTCCCCACACCATGATGCCGGGTGTTGGCCCTGAGTGCCTCGGTCGTATGCAGTCCTGATTGTGGCGCTCACCTGCACGGTGCCAAACACGCATACGACCATCATTGGCACCGGGGCAGAAGCGACTCTCATCGCTGAAGACGACACGTCTCCATTCGTCCCTCCATTCACGCCTGTCGCGACACCACTGGAGGCGGGCTGCACGATGTTGGGGCGTGAGCGGAAGACGGCCTAACGGTGTGCGGGACCGTAGCCCAGCTTCATGGAGACGGTTGCGAATGGTCCTCGCCGATACCCCAGGAGCAACAGTGTCCCTAATTTGCTGGGAAGTGGCGGTGCGGTCCCCTACGGCACTGCGTAGGATCCTACGGTCTTGGCGTGCATCCGTGCGTCGCTGCGGTCCGGTCCCAGGTCGACGGGCACGTGCACCTTCCGCCGACCACTGGCGACAACATCGATGTACTGTGGAGACCTCACGCCCCACGTGTTGAGCAATTCGGCGGTTACGTCCACCCGGCCTCCCGCATGCCCACTATACGCCCTCGCGCAAAGTCCGTCAACTGCACATACGGTTCACGTCCACGCTGTCGCGGCATGCTACCAGTGTTAAAGACTGCGATGGAGCTCCGTATGCCACGGCAAACTGGCTGACACTGACGGCGGCGGTGCACAAATGCTGCGCAGCTAGCGCCATTCGACGGCCAACACCGCGGTTCCTGGTGTGCCCGCTGTGCCGTGCGTGTGATCATTGCTTGTACAGCCCTCTCGCAGTGTCCGGAGTAAGTATGGTGGGTCTGACACACCGGTGTCAATGTGTTCTTTTTTCAATTTCCAGGAGTGTATGTGCGAGAACTATTACACCATAGGCACAAGATCAAGTATCTAAGCTGCTGACAAGGATAATACGGAGAAATGAAATAGAAAATTGAAGATATGTTAGAAGATGATCAGTTTGACTTTAGGAAAGGTATCGACACTAGCGACAGTTCTGACGTTGCTCCTGATAATGGAAGCAAGACTAAAGAAAAATCATGACAAGTTAGTTGGCTATGTCGACCTAGAAACAGCGTTCGTCAATGTAAAGTAGAGCAAGACGTTCGAAATTCTGAGAAAAGTAGGAGTAGGCTATAGGGGAAAACCAGAAGACCAGTAGTATTCAACATGAACAAGAATCAAGAGGGAACACTACGACTTGGATTAAAATGATGTAAGACAGGGTTGTGGTATTTAGATCCTACTATTCAGTCGAAATACAATGAGGTAGATAAAAGAATGGTTCAAGAGTGCAATTAAAGTAATAAAATTCGCTGATTAAGTTCCTTTCTTCAGTGAAAGTGAAGACGAATTGCAGGATCTTTTGGATGGAATTAATAGTCGAATGAGTGCAGAATATGACCTGTGAATACATCGGAGAAAGACAAAAAAGTAGCGGAAATGAGAATTGCGAGAAAATTAACATAAAAACAGGTAATCACGAAGTAGTCGACGTTAAGGAATTCTATTACCTTGGAAGCAAAATAGGCTATGATGAACGGAGCAAGGGTTATATAGAAAGCAGACCAGCACAACTAAAGACAACATTCCTGACCAAGAAATGTTTACTGGTATCAAATATAGGCCGGCCGCTGTGACCGAGCGGTTCTAGGCGCTTCAGTCTGGAATCGAGCTGCTGCTACGATCGCAGGTTCGAATCCTGCCTGGTGCATGTATGTGTGTGATGTCCTTGGGTTAGTTAGGTTTAAGTAGTTCTAAGCCTAGGGGACCTCAGATATTAAGTCCATAGTGCTTACAGCCATTTGAACCAACAAATATAGGCATTACTTTCAGGAATAAATTTCAGAGAATGTACGTTTAGAATACAGCATTGTATGGTAGTGAATCACAAATAGTGGGGAAACCGCAACGTGTGAGAATAAAAGCATCTAATACGTGCTGCAACAGAAGGATGTTGAAAATTAAGCCGACTGATAAGGTAACGAGTGAGGTGGTTCTCCGCAGAATAGACGTGGAAAAGAAGATATGAAAAACATTAACAAGAAGAAAAGACTGGATGATGGTACATGTGTTAAGACATCAGGAAATAGCCTCCGCGCTACTAGAGGGAGCTGTAAAGGGTAAAAACTGCAGTGGAAGGCAAAGACCGTGATACGTCCAACAAATAATTGAGGATACGTGATACTCTGAGAGAGGTTGGTGCAGCAGAGGAATTAGTGGCGAGCAGCTCAGGAGTGAAAAGAAATAATGGGATGGATTTATTTCAGTCAACGAGACGTAGACGATTTGTATTATTGCATATGTACGACTTTTTATGAGATCAACTTTGATACTGTCCTTCAGTTGTGACAGGCTCCTTTTCCAATCGTATTTACAACACACATAAATAAACTGTTTACAAAGTGCTGTACACGACGGCAAGTCAAAAAAAAAAAAGGGACATTTGCAAGTTCTCATCGCAGGGCTTGATGGCAATGCTAGTATCCAGCGCTGAAGTATTGTCGTCTGTAACAATTCTATACAACCTGTCACTCCTATTCCCGCGTTAGTCGTTGTATTGTAGCAGACCGTGAATCGTGGCAGCTCCATTGTCGCTCTGCACCAAGGAGGAAATGAGGGTAGTGATTCGCTTTTTGTTTGCAGAAGTTGTTGAACCTACCGAAATTATTCGTTGAACGGAAGCGCAGCATGGCGACAGCTGTTTACCACGAAGCAAAATCTACGAATGGGTAGAGTGCTTCAAACAGGGAAGAACTTCCCTCTGTGACGAGGAAACATCAGGCAGCTCAACGACGTCAACAGGGGAGCACAATTTAGAAGTCGATGAGGGTATGGTGATGGAAAATAACGAATCGCTGTGGACGAAATCGCCAATACTGTACATATCATAGTCCAGAATGTTTCATCTTACACGACAGGCTAAGTTTTCGGTAATTGCGTGCAAGGGGGGTACCGAAAGTATTGTCAGCGCAGCATAAGGCGAAAAGTATGGACATCTCTGCTAAACATTTGACCCGTTATCATCTCGAGGGAGATGGATTTTTACAGCAAATCGTTACCGTAGAAGAAACGTGGGGCATCATCACGAACCGGAAAGTAAGGCTGTGAGTATGGTTTGAAAACGTCCATCGTCACGAGAACTTAAGACATTTAAACGTCAACCACCATCTGCTAAGATTATACTAACATCAATCTTGCATCAATCTTGGAGATCGAAGATTTGGTAGCCATTCATTTCACTCCGAGAGGTGGAACTGAACAGTGAGAACTGTTGTGATGTGTAGCGAACTAAACTGAGGTATGAAATCAGATCCAAACGTTGCGGAAAACTGCGAAAATGTGTCATCCTGCAGCAAGATAACGCTCGGCCACGTTCTGCCCAACATACGGCCGAAACAATAAAGGAGTTGGGATTCGAACTGCTAGAACATCCAACACATGCCATACGGTCCAGACCTGGCTCCAAGCGATTTCCATATGTTTGGACCATTGAAGGAAGAAGATTTGCAACCAATGCAGAAGTCGTCGATGCAGTGCAAAACTGGTTACAGGTACAACCAAAAAATACTTTTTCCGATGGACTCAAAAACTCGTCATACGTTGGACAAAGTGCGATTGAGTGCAAGGAGGTTATGTAGAAAAATTATGTATGCTTTATTTTTCCATCATTAGGTTGTTGACGTTCATAAGCAGCTGGAAATCGCCCTTACTAATGTCAAACGATTGGCAGATACTGAGAATCACTGTATTGGAAAAGCTCCCAAGAGTTTTGTACCTATGACACCTGTGCGAGAGATACCTCAAGTACTAGAATAAATATTCTTTTTCTAAAAAAAATAATCAGTGTGCTTAATTTAAATTTATTTTTTTCTGCCTTGTAATACATTGCAACAGCCAAAATGAAGCCCCACTGTGAATGCTGTTTCGACCAAGGAATGAGCTGGTTGACGCTCATAAGCAGCTGGAAACCTCCCTGACTACTGTAAAACGAATGGCAGCTGCTGAGAATCAATGTGCTGGAAGAGGTCCCAAGACTCATTTACCTCTGATAACTGTGCCAGAGGTACCACAAGTACTATCCTGTCCCGTGGATCCTATATCCTCTGCAGAACGTACACGATAAGTCAATACTCGTCCACTTGACTGCGAGTGGCGTGTCAATGGTAGATCTAGGCCTCCCGTACGGAGTGGACCGGGACCAAGGAGCACTCAGGGTGTTGTACCGATCCCCCTATCCAACAAGTTCGAGCTGCTGTCTTTCACTGAAACTGATGCTACACCAGTGGGACTCACTTCACCTCTTTTGGGGAAACCTGTTTTGTCCAGTATCAGGAGGAGGCAAACGCAAAAGGGTGGAAGTGTATTAATCGTCGGCAGTTCGAACGTACGGCCAATGGTGGTACCCCTTAGGGAAGTGGCAACAAGGGACGGGAAATGACACCAGATGCACTTAGGGTGGGTGCCTGGAGGTCTCATTCAACATGTTGAAGAGGCTATTCCACCAGCCATTGAGGGAACAGAGTGCAACCAGCTGCAGACTGTGGCGCACGTTGGAACAAATGATGCCTTTCCTCTGGGCTGCGAGGTCATTCTTGGGTCATTCTAGCGACTGGCAGAGAAGGTTGAGAACACCAACCTTGCGTAAGGAGTTTCAACGAAGCTCACAATTTGCAGCATTGTCCCCAGAACTGATCGTGGTTCTTTGGTTCCGAGTCGACTGGAAGGACTGAACCAGAGACTTCGAAGGTTCTAAGACAAGCTAGGCGGAGACTTCCAGGACTTGCGCCATAGGTTTAGGAACAATAAGGTACCTCTCAATGGGTCTGATGTGCACTACACATCAGAGGTTGCTACTCAGATTGCTGATTGCTTGTGGAGTGTACACAAGGGTCTTTTTTTAGATTAGGTAACTCCCTATCCAAGCCAGATAACGATACTTGTAGGAAACCCAGAAGTATCAATGTAAGTTCGAAAGAAATGCCTCCCACAGGTGAGAGTGTTAAAATACCATTGCTAAGCGGCCGAAGCATTTGCAAGAAAGTGCCAGAGTATGAAGAGCTCATTAAAAGCAGTGAAGCTCACATAATACTAGGTACAGAAAGCTGGTTGAAACCTGGAATTGATAGCCGTCAGATTTTTTGGGAAAATTTAAGCATACCTAAAGAATAGGCAAATGGGAAATGGAGGTGGTGTATTTGTCGCAGTAGACAAGAAACTCGAATCCACTGAGGTTGAAACTGAAGCTACATGTGACATCGTTATGGCAAGATTCAGTAACAGTGGTGGCCATAAAATAATTGGATCCTTCTATCGCCCGCCAGACTCATCTCCTGATGTAACAGAAAAGTTAAGAGAAAACCTCAGTTCATTTGTGCGTAAGTTCCCCGATCATACTATAATTATCGGTGGAGACTTTAATCATTCAACAGTTAATTGAGAAAATTACAGTTTTGTTAGTGGAGGGTGTGATAAGACATCCTGTGAAACTTTACTAAATGCCTTCTCTGAAAACTACCTACAACTGATGGTTAGAAACCCCACTCATGATGGAAATACATTGGATCTAGTGACTACAAATAGGTCTGACCTCTTTGAGGATGTACATATCGAAACTGGTATCAATGATCATGATGTGGTTGTGGCAACAATGATTACCAAAGTACAAAGGACAACTAAAACAAGCAAAAAAATATGTATGCACATTAAACTAGATAAAAAATCATTAGCATCGTATCCCAGTGAGGAACTTGAAACTTCAGCACAGGGTAAGAGTATGCAGATGATGTCGAGGTCAAGTTTAAAAGAATAGTTGACCATGCACTGGATAGATCTGTACCCAGTAGAACAGTTCATAATGGGAGGGAACCTCCATGGTATACGGTCACTGTAAAGAACCTTCTTAGGAAACAGAGATTACTGCGTAAAAGGCGTAAAACAAAGCTTAGAGAGGTGCTGAATGAAACACGTTTGGCTGTCAAAAAAGCAATGCGTGATGCTTTCGGTGACCACCGTAACAGAATATAGTCAAGTGACCTTTCACAGAACCCAAAGAAATTCTGGTCGTATGTAAAGGCTGTTAGTGGCACCAAAGTTAGTGTTCGGTTCCTAGTGAATGAGACAGGTACTGAAACTGAGGGCCGCAAAGCAAAAGCTGAACTACTTAACATCGTTTTCAAATGTTCCTTAACAAAGCAAAATCCAGGAGAACTGACTCAATTTAATCCTTGTATCACTAAAAAGATGAATGAAATAAGTATTAGTATCAGTGATGTTGAGAAACAGCAGAAATCGTTAAAATTGAAGAAAATTCCAGGGGAGGAATCCCTGTCAGATTCTATACTGAATTTGCGGCTGAATTAGCCGCTCTTCTAAGTATTGTAGGTCCCTCGATAAAAACTGTCCCCATTCTTGGAAAAAGGCACGCGTCACACCCGTTTACAAGAAGCGTAGTAGAAGTGATCCACAAAACTACCATCCAATATTCTTAACATCGATTTGTCTTAGAATCTTAGAACATATTCTGAGCTCAAAGATAATGAGTTATCTTGAACAGAACGACCTCCTCAACACCAGCCAGCATGGATTTGGAAAACATCGTTCATGTAAAACCCAACTCACACTTTTCTCACATAACATATTGAAGGTTTTGGATTAAGGCAATCAGGTAAACGCTGTATTTCTTGATTTCCGAAAAGCATTTGACTCAGTACCACACCTACCCCTACTCTCGATAGTACGATCATATGGGGTATTAAGCGAATTTTGTTACTGGATTGAGGACTTTTTAGTAGTGAGGATGCAGCATGTTGTCTTGGATGTAGTGTCATCGTCAGATGTGGAAGTAACTTCGACTGTGTTCCAGGGAAGTGTGTTAGGAGCTTTGCTGTTCATATTGTATATTCATGATCTTATAGACAATATTAATAGTAAAATCAGGCTTTTTGCACATGATGTAATTATCTATTATGAAGTCCTATCTTAAAGAAGCTGCATAAATATTCAGTCAAATATTGATAAGATTTCAAAGTGGTGGAAAGATTGGCTATTCATAAATGTAAAACTGTGCACTTGAACTAACGAAAAGACATGGTATCCTATTGCACATGGTGGCAGCCAGTCAAGAAATATTTTAGGGAATTGGTTTAAAAAAATTATTTCAAAGGCCCAGTCAGATCTTTACAAGTTTACTGCTAGAGTAACTTACGATGTGCCTACGTGACACAAGTTGCCTGTCTTTCAAAAGCGAGGCAGTTCTGTCCAGTTACAGCTGCTGAGAAGAGACGCCCTGAGACCTCTGCTCAAACTGCTAGCGAATTCACGCCATTGGTTTTAGCTAATATCGTGCGGAACACAGTTGCCTCTCTCTCTTGTAATCCAGACCTCAAGCAGAACGGACGTCTTTTCGGAAGACAGAGCCTCACGACCAGCCACCAACATAAGTTAACATCAACCGCTTCCCCTTCCGTTGCCCATTTCAATTAGTTGTTCGACCTCCTAGAGTGGCCTAAACCCCTTGTATGCCATACACCGACATATACTCTCTTTATTGTACCTAATTTCCTGTGCTGTCATTTAACGGCAGCCCCGGATGCCCACTCTCATGTCCTGACCGCTCGACCTCCTGCACACTGTCGTCACGAGGCATATGTAACAGCCGCCTCCCCCCTTCCCTGACCATATACAGTACACTATGATTATAATATCAATGAGTCACTGTTGTAATCGGCCAACTTATACAAATACCTGGTTGCAACACTTTATAGGCATATGAAATGGAGTGATCAAACAGGCTCAGCCGTGGGTAATGCAGGTGGTAGATCGGCAGAATATTGGGGAAGTGCAATCAGTCTAGAAAGAGGTTGCTTACAAATCAAGCGCTTAGTTAGTTCTAAAATATTGCTCAAGACTAACAAGGAATATTGAATGTATAGGGAGACGGGCAGCACGAATGGTCAGATGTTTGTTTGATCCGTGGGAGAGTGTCACAGAGATACTGGAGGAACTAAACTGGAAGGCTCCTGAAGGTATATATAAACTATTCCGAGAAATTCTATTAACGAAGTTTCAAGAATCGGCTTTAAATTATTTTTCTAGGAAAATACTACAACCTCCTTCTTATCTCTCCCACAGAAATCGTGGGGATGAGATTAGAATAACTGTTGCACGCACACAGAGGCATTCAGACAATCCCGCGCTCCATACGAGAGTGGAACAGGATGAAACCCCAATAACTTGTACAATGGAACGTATCCTCTGCCATGCACCTCATGCTGGTTTGCCGAGTATATATGTAGATGGATAACGATCTCTTGCATTTCGTACACACATTGAGGAATGTCCAACCATTCGGTTACGTGTAGATGTTTAAAGCGTCCGTGACTGAATTTTAGGCGTAGTCATACGAGTGGTGATCTGTAACTAATGCAACACTTTTTTTTCTGAAATCAGGTTCTTTTTATTCAGGATTCCAATACGCCATGCTATTCCTCACAATTTTGGCTACAAAACACTAATTTTCAACGGAGCAACCCTAACACTAGTTTTGAACGCAATCTCGCGCCGGTCTTACGGCCTCCTATGGGCTGAGGAGGAGGGGGGGGGGGGAGGGGGGCTGTATGCCCGCATGGTACCACTCTACTGGTCGACGTCAGAGCCAATTTCTTGCTGCAGCAAAAAATCTCCCCCTTGAAAGTTAGCTCTATAAAAATTTTTAATGCCTATACCGCAATTTTTTCCTTAAACAATTAAAGCGTGGTAACTAGTGTCGGTTGCTTTCTATAATCATCTTCAGATTTGTAAACAAATAGAGGAAAAGTAGCCTAAGAAAAGTTTGTACAATGAAGTAGGATATAAGACAATGTGTAATGTCTGAACAAATACTGAAGGACAGCTAACTGCAATAGTAAAAGTGAAAATTTAGCAGATCCACTTACGGGGAGGTTTAATATCTTTGGCCCGAAAAATGCATGTTCTTTGAAAATTTTTTCTTGGGATCTGTTATAGATATCAAAGTCAAATTTGGTTAAAATGTTTATTGATATTTCCTCTACAACCTGGATTTTTTTAGACGGGAAATATCGAAGAGCAAAGGCGGAAGTGCCGTCGGAACGAAACAAAATTTCGATGTAGACCTACACGCGCGGTATGTCATAGGTCAGCCGGCTGGTCTGAAATAAAAATTGAGTTGACGTTAGCGAAGTATATAAGATTCTTTAGGAGTTGTACCTCGCTTAAGTTATTTGGATCATAGGAAACAAAATTGCGGCCATTTGAAAAATATAGGGTTTTTTCATCGATTTTTCGAATTCGTCGGCCAAGTAAAAATATTTATAGTTGATGGATCGGAATAAAGGTGGTACAAGTCCTAGACAAATTAATTAGCTTCGTAGGAATCAAAGAATCATGCCAATCGGTTCAGTAGATTTGAAGTTACCATACCGCGCGATTAAAAAAAAAAGTCAGTTCGAGAAAAACGCGTTTGAAGTTTTGACTACATATAAATGCAATATTATGCAACTTACGTTCAGTCTGCTATTTCGGGTCCATAAACTAGTCCTTCCACTTCCTCATAGAGGGCGTTCTGCTCGAGCTGGACCATCCTGCGCTGCTCCAGAGCCACTCGTGCGGCCGGTGACAAGCGGTTTTCGGCCGCTCGAATCCGGTGGTCGTCCGAATGCTTGGCAAACTGCGTCGAATAGAGTTTCAGGGTGACGTCCATCGTTGTCTTGGTCTTCAGAATTGCTGAATACCCTTCGTTGAAGCTGCTCACTGCCAGGAAAGTCGCAATCTCCATAGTCTTCGACCAGAATGCAAATGCTTGGGGACTAACTTCCAAACACACGCGTTCAAACTTTCATTTGAAATTAGTGTGTATCCTCATAAGCACCGGTACAATAACTCGTCCTCCGAAAGGGCCTCGTAGATCGGATGAATCACTTTTTGAACTTCTTTGGAGAGCGGCTGGTCGTGTTGATATTCGTCCAGATGTCCGGTAGCCTCTGCAATGAGCCACTTGCACCAACTAGTTTCCCCAGCCGGCCAATTTTGGTGTTGTGGGTGGCCATCCGTCGAACACTTGTGGAAATACGTTGGCCAAATTGCCTTCTTCATCTGTTCCACCGAATTGGAATGCCGTCGGGTTGCCAAGCCGTAGTACGTCGTAAGCTCCTTGATCACTTTATCAGTTTCAGTCATGGGCAAGCACATAGAATAATTTTTCGCGGCTACAAAGTGGAAATTCCCGAAACAAAACTGGTGCCTGAAAAAGGCCGATTTCAGGCAGGTGCATTTCTTTGTTCAACTGCAAATAACAAACATTTCCGTTTCTTTCTCGGGAAAACCGTTTCAGGGGTGGATTCTAAACACTTTTATGGATCCAAAAATGCAATTTAAAAGAAATTGATTTTTCGAACCAAAAGATAGTATTGTGTAAGTAATATGCTACTGGTTTTGAGATGACATACCACTCCAACAGTAAAAAGCTATTAATGTGCAGTAAAAATTATCATCATTAACTGTAATGCATATAATGCTACTAAATGGATTTGTTACATGTTCACTTTTACTATTGGAGTTAGCTCCTCATATATATTTTTTCAGCTATTATACATTGTCTTATATCCTACTTTCCCTGTATTTGTTTTCATATCTGAAGATGGCTGTGGAAAGCAACTGAAACTAATTATCGTGGTTTAGTTGTTTAAGAAAAAATCGCGATCTAGGCGTTAAAAATTGTAAATAAAGAAAAAAGTTATTTCATAAAATACGTTAACTTGAAAAAGTGACTAGTTGCAGTTTTTTCAGCCTTTCAACTTCTATTGAAACACATTTTTGGTAAAACATTTAGTAAACTACAGCACACTATGCTACGCTGCTAGACAGGAAACAAATTTTTATTGTGCTTTTACCTGTGAAAAGCCAGCAGCAGGAGCCCTCAGGAGATCGAAGAAGAAGTGAGCGAAATTTGTGACAGCAAAACGGGCATGAAGTGAAGAAGCAGAAGACCAACTATAGTCCGATTAAAATTACTTGACAGTTGACACTTGGAGCTGGTTTTCTCCAACAGAGCGTTCAACGTCACGCTAGAACCGTTCGCCTTTGCCACACTACCACAACTGTTGGTCATTTCCTTGTCTGGCTTTCTTTCTTGATGTGTTTGGATCCCGAATAATGGGTCTGCCATTTTTATTTTGTATTTCATCACACATGCCAGCCGATGTAGCCGAGCGGTTCTAGGTGCTTGAGTCCGGAATCGCGCTGCTGCTGCGGTCGCAGGTTCGAATCCTGCCTCGGGCATGGATGTGTGTGATGTCCTTCGGTTAGTTAGGTTTAAACAGTTCTAAGTCTAGAGAACTGATGACCTCAGAAGTTAAGTCCCATAGTGCTTAGAGCCATTTGAACCATTTTCATCACACATGATAACCACTATCGTAACAACAAACACACATAACAGTGCTAATGAAACACACTCGTGTCATACACAGCAGTAACCAAACGCTACTGGATATTTCCTTCCAAGATGCGATCTAGCGTCACATATGCAGTTCTCACAATCACGGACATCAACTAACAAAAGATAAGCTTGAAACAACACTGCGTGAAGCCGAGTTTTTGAAGGCTGCGATTCATCCCGGCGACTGGATTATCACAATCTTAAATACTGTAAAACTACTTAGAGTAGTGTTGTGGCGTAGCGCAATTGCTAGTTCATAAACTTGATCTATAGAAGGTCTGGGTACGAATCTCTTCAAATGTAATAATTCTTTTTTCTCTCTAAATGTAACCAAAACAGTTTGATTACTATTTTCATTTTATTGTTGTTGTTGTTGTTGTGGTCTTCAGTCCTGAGACTGGTTTGATGCAGCTCTCCATGCTATTCTATCTTGTGCAAGCTTCTTCATCTCCCAGTACCTACTGCAACCTACATCCTTCTGAATCTGCTTAGTGTATTCATCTCTTGGTCTCCCCCTACGATTTTTACCCTCCACGCTGCCCTCCAATACTAAATTGGTGATCCCTTGATGCCTCAGAACATGTCCTACCAACCGATCCCTTCTTCTGGTCAAGTTGTGCCACAAACTCCTCTTCTCCCCAATCCTATTCAGTACCTCCTCATTAGTTATGTGATCTACCCATCTAATCTTCAGCATTCTTCTGTAGCACCACATTTCGAAAGCTTCTATTCTCTTCTTGTCCAAACTATTTACCGTCCATGTTTCACTTCCGTACATGGCTACACTCCATACAAATACTTTCAGAAATGACTTCCTCACACTTAAATCTATACTCGATGTTAACAAATTTTTCTTCTTCAGAAACGCTTTCCTTGCCATTGCCAGTCTACATTTTATATCCTCTCTACTTCGACCATCATCAGTTATTTTGCTCCCCAAATAGCAAAACTCCTTTACTACTTTAAGTGTCTCATTTCCTAATCTAATACCCTCAACATCACCCGACTTAATTCGACTACATTCCATTATCCTCGTTTTGCCTTTGTTGATGTTCATCTTATATCCTCCCTTCAAGACATCATCCATTCCGTTCAACTGCTCTTCCAAGTCCTTTGCTGTCTCTGACAGAATTACAATGTCATCGGCGAACCTCAAAGTTTTTATTTCTTCTCCATGGATTTTAAGACCTACTCCGAATTTTGCTTTTGTTTCCTTTACTGCTTGCTCAATATACAGATTGAATAACATCGGGGAGAGGCTACAACCCTGTCTTACTCCCTTCCCAACCACTGCTTCCCTTTCATGTCCCTCGACTCTTATAACTGCCATCTGGTTCCTGTACAAATTGTAAATAGCCTTTCGCTCCCTGTATTTTACCCCTGCCACCTTTAGAATTTGAAAGAGAGTATTCCAGTCATCATTGTCAAAAGCTTTCTCTAAGTCTAAAAATGCTAGAAACGTAGGTTTGCCTTTCCTTAATCTTTCTTCTAAGATAAGTCGTAAGGTCAGTATTGCCTCACGTGTTCCAGTATTTCTACGGAATCCAAACTGATCTTCCCCGAGGTCGGCTTCTACTAGTTTTTCCATTCGTCTGTAAAGAATTCGTGTTAGTATTTTGCAGCTGTGGCTTATTAAACTGCTTGTTCGGTAATTCTTACATCTGTCAACACCTGCTTTCATTTTATTAACTAATTTAAATATAGTTTAATTTCTAATGCTTTTCCGCGTCAGTTTCATCATCGTACTGACTTTTTATTTGATCTTCTTTTTCTTCCCGTCATTCTTTTCTTGTTTGGAAGTTGCCTGTTTCGCCTCCAGCCTGCAAGCAAGTGTCAACGAGGACTTGTTATCGATTGGTAACGCACTAGATCATGTAGCGAGTGTGAGGATAGTTTCAGATAAACAAAGATAGCGAGAAATTACAGTTTGCTTTCAGCGCTAAAACTGAATTTTTCCTGTCTTGAGTTTGCTCTTAGAGGTTAAGTTTAATCGCCGTGAATAAAGTGATCGTAATTTTACTTCTGCTACAGTTGGTTGACTTCCGCTTTCTCGGATGCACTGCACTCCATGAGGTTGTGGTTAGCTTAGAAGACGTTTAAATACAGGGGTGCATAACGATTTTATGCTGCAGTTCAGTCATTGGTCAGTGTCGCCAGAGCACCAAGCATATCCGACATACCTCGCGGCGACTACTTCCAACATTACTCCGCGTTACGCGTTAACAACATTTCTGAAGCGGCCCGCCGTATTTGTGTTTCATTTATAACAGAGCGATAACGGCAGCCGATTTCACAACGCTGTAGCGGCAAGCGACAGACGTCACCTGTCAACCGCACTCTCCTGAGGAACTGACATGTATGCAGGTTTACGTATTACCTAAGAGGCTTTACACGGAAGACGTTTGAATGGAAATCTTGGGCAGACAGTTCACACTGGTTGTGACATGGATCAGACTTGTAACCTCCCCTCACATATCGACCTTAATGACAGTGAAAAATTAAACCGCGTGTACCTAATGGAAATTTGGGAAAAGTAATCGTCACCGAAGTTAATCTGTCGGTAAAGACGGAGGAAGGGTTACATCTAAACGAAAGGAAAATGCAAATGAAAATGGTGGAAATTAATTTTGGAAAAGGGTAAAGTTAGTAAAGAAAGTAAATGTGCGGTCGTTACGTTAACAATTAACTGGCGTTAAATAGATACTTAAGATTTGGGGAAAATTACGGTCGCCAGGCCTATGGACAACTACTATAATAACTGAAAAAGAAAGGTTAATGCACATATAATTAGCACTAAAAGCGTGGCAACTGAAGGTTGACACGTGTTGTGTGAAAACTGAATGTTTGTCAGAAGTAATTAATTTCGCTACACTCTGACTTAATTTAGCAAAAGAATTAATAAAACCGGAAAATTGAAAGTTAATTTAGTGACTGAAATTAATAGTGAAGTTTATTTCTGAAGCACTACGAAATTAAATAAAATAAGGTTAGTCTTGGGCTACCTCAACAATCATCTCAAAAACAACTTGAATCTACGCAATTTGGAAATAATACATTTAACTTTGAACTTGAATTAAATAATTTTGAACAATTAACAATAGTAAAATTTAGTACGTACCAAGCTGAGCTGCAGCCACAGGTAAGCTAACCTCGCACCCTTAATTTGTACTTGTGTAATCTAAATATAGTTCTGTTTGTTTATTGTAGCCAGCTATGAATACTTTAACTGAACTTTGAAATTAAAGCAGTCAAATGGAATGATATTACTTTAATGCTGGCGTTTGAATTTCAACGACAGTCGGGTTCATTTCGGAAAAGGAAGGGACCCTGCTTGGTAATGCAATTGGGGCAATGAGCAACAAAGGTTCATGCTAAGTTGATGTATTTTAGTGATTCAAATGGAACAGTTTGAAAAGCTGAGGTCTGCCATACAGTTCTAACACTTTACGTGCTTTCAGTCTTCCTTGTTGGTTAATTGAAGGTTTGAAGTCGTCGATCGAAGAGGTGGCGACAATCACTTATTGTCGGCCGTCGCTGCTGCAGAAGCTGGATGTTGGCGCGCCTTCTTCTCGACACGGTCACCAGGCGAAACGGGCTCTTGATGCGTGCCAGCTAATGTTTCCCGTCCGCGACACCATGCCAGAAACGATCATAGTAAGTCGAGAGCTATTACATGCTGCCAAACTCCGAAAGCGCGGCAACTCGCAGGAGCGTCACTGAACACACCTGCTCCACCGCCCTACCCCAGCCGGATCCTGCCCTGCCAGCGCTCCACGCCGCAGAGTTAACACTACCAAAGATCCTAAACACTTTGGTTCTCCACACGACTTATCGATGTAATCGTTCGATAGCATAGTTTTCCCTAGGCCAGACCCAGCGTAAAAATTCAAACAATATTTACAAAACATAAATGAATATATTTATATATATATATATATATATATATATATATATATATATACAAATTGTAAAACAATTACATTATATAAAGACCCAGAAATGTCATATCTTCATGTAACAAAATAAGGAAAAAATTTATAGTACAATAGATGGAAATAGTAGGATATGCATTTCCGGCGTTGCAGACTTGCAACTGGGCTCTTAGTCCCATGGGAAGGCTGCCACATTGGACATGACTACATCGGCTACCGAGGTAAATTTCGGCGCGTACGAGGAGAAGGTGGGGGAGGGGGGGGTGTAACTGTAGGTCTGGCTTTGCCGTCGCCGTCACTACCCATTACCGCCCGGAAGCGGGACTGATCGGGCGCCGAATAGACTAGTAATCGGGCGAACGCCGTCCCGAGGAGCGGCGGCGCGCTACACATTGATGCACTTCCGACGTCCTGCGACATAACGATTTGATGGGCCGCGCTGATTGTGTTTGTGTGTCATTAACTTGGCCGTCCGTTCGATAGGCGAGCGCCGCGTGCGGAGGCGCGAGTTAATAACGCCGTTTCGCGGACACCGGAAATTTCGCCGACGCCTGTCGACGCGCGCGCCGCCTCCGTCCAGCTCCTTCTGGTACGTGGCGGGGGATTCCAGGCCGGAAACGTGACCTTTTCCAGCAGAGGCCGCCAGCGCCAGGCGAGCAGAACGCGGGCTCCAGGGCGCAGGAACAGGTGTCGGTGGGTAATGCTATGGTTAATCCACTAATACAACGAAGACTTTCACGGCAGGTGTTTACCACTATTAAATCGTTAAGGCAGTTCTGACATTAAGATTGCTAATCGAAGCTAAACAAAAGGCTGTCTGTTTGATCTTACCTTCTACTAAATGCCATGTGCAGGGACTTACGTTTCTCGACTCCTAAACGTACTGAGACTTCAACTGCAATTGCAGTTTCTGCCGACATAGCATGGTTGTAGCCATGTTTTAAAGATTATTTGATAACAGGAAGTGCAACACAATTCTTACACTACTGGCCATTAAAACTGCTGCACCAAGAAGAAATGCAGATGATAAACGAGTATTCATTGGACGAATATATTATACTAGAACTGACATGTGATTACATTTTCACGCAATTTGGGTGCATAGATCCTGAGAAAGTAGTACCCAGAACAACCACCTCTGGCCGCAATAACGGCCTTGATAGCCTGGGCATTGAGTGAAACAGAGCTTGGATGGCATGTACAGGTACAGCTGCCCGTGCAGCTTCAAAACGATACCACAGTTCATCAAGAGTAGTGACTGGCGTATTGTGACGAGCCAGTTACTCGGCCACCATTGACCAGACGTTTTAAATTGGTGAGAGATCTGGAGAATGTGCTGGCCAGGGCAGCATTCGAACATTTTCTGTAACCAGAAAGCACCTGCAACATGCGGTCGTGCATTATCCTACTGAAATGTAGGGATTCGCAGGGATCGAATGAAGGGTAGAGCCACGGGTCGTAACACATCTGAAATGTAACGTCCACTGTTCAAAGTGCCGTCAATGAGGACAAGAGGTGACCGAGATGTATAACCAATCGCACCCCATACCATCACGCCGGGTGAAACGCCAGTATGGCGATGACGAATACACGTTTCCAATGTGCGTTCACCGCGACGTCGCCAAACACGGATGCGACCATCATGATCCTGTAAACAGAACCTGGATTCATCCGAAAAAATGACGTTTTGTCATATGTGCACCCAGGCTCTCGTTGAGTACACCATCGCAGGCGCTCCTGTCTGTGATGCAGCGTCAAGGGTAACCGCAGCCATGGTCTCCGAGCTGATAGTCGATGCTGCTGCAAACGTCGTCGAACTGTTCGTGCAGAAGGTTGTTGTCTTGCAAACGTCCCCATCTGTTGACTCAGGGATCGAGGCGTGGCTGCACTATCCGCTTCAGCCATGCGGATAAGATGCCTGTCATCTCGACTGCTAGTGATACGAGGCCGTTGGGATCCCGTACGGCGTTCCGTATTACCCTTCTGACCCACCGATTCCATATTCTGCTAACAGTCACTGGATCTCGACCAACGCGAGCAGCAATGTCGCGATACGATAAACGGCAAACGCGATAGGCTACAATCCGACCTTTATCAAAGTAGGAAACGTGATGGTACGCATTTCTCCCGCTCACAACAACCTGATGTAGCAATTTTAATGGCCAGTAGTGTACTTACCTTTTGTACAGAAAGTCTTGTTGGAAGTTCATTTTAGACATTGCGTTACGAGTATAGCCCTGGATTCTTGATTTTTGTACGCTGGAAATGATACTAGTAATTGTGGTATTCTTCTAAGTTGACTAATAAGTTCGCATCCTTTTTTTTTGCATGTTGGCATTCTGGATTCATTTATCGATTGTCCTTTTTTATATGTATTGCTATTTGAGCTTATATCTCGTCAGTTTGTCATTTGGAGATAGTGAGTGGAGCTGTGGACGATGGCAAAGAGCCACGCGGCGTAGCCGTGCGGGTTTGGGCACCTTGCCACGGTTCGCACAGCTGCCCCCGTCTTAGGTTGAGTCCTCCCGTGGGCATGTGTGTGTGCGTGCTTGTGTGTGTGTGTGTGTGTGTGTGTGTGCGTGTTGTCCTCAGTGTAGGTTCGTTTAAGTTACCTTAAATAGTGTGTAAGCCTAGCGACCGATGATCTCAGCAGTTTGGTCCCATAGAACTTACCACAAATATCCAAATTCTCCGATGGAAAAGAAAGTGCTTAATGTAGAAATAGGAACACTTTCGATACCCGCTGCTGTTTGAGTTCAATAGAGGAGTGACAGCAGCGGGCGCCGTCAGAAACATTTGCACCCTGTATGGGGATAATGCCATTTGACGGAGCAGGACAGGAAGATGGTTTTCTCGTTCAAGATGATCGTTTTGACGTTAGTGACCCTCCAGGTTTGATGATGATCGTTTAAGCGCATTAATCCACAACGATCGACGTCAGTGTGCCATAGAACTGGAGAATGTGATGAACTGTGATCATACCACTATCGTACGATATTTGCACCCAATGGGGAAGGTTCAAAATTCGATGATATGGGTACCACACGCTCTAAACAAAAAATCACATAAACCAGTGAGGGGCATATGTGCATCTGTGCGTGCTCATCATCTATTGGCTCATGAAAAACACCGACAATTCCCATCCTTCATCGTTACTGGTGACGAGAAATACTGTCTTTATGATAACATAAGAAAAAGAAAGGAATGGTTGAGCCTACAAGAAGCACCAACTTCCTGTGCAAATCCTGTGCGGATCCACAGAAGATAATGTTATGCATCTGGCGGAACAGCAACGGTGTGGGGTACTGGTAATTGCTTCTCCGAGGTGTAACCATCACTGTTGACATTTATTGTCAACAACTGAGACGTCTTGCAGACGCAATCTGAGAACAACAACCAGGAAGTCTGCGGGAAGTAATGCTATTCCAAGACAACACCCGTCCACATTCTGCTAGACTAACAAAAAACACTACACCAGATTTGCGTTGGAAACTCATTCCGCACTCGCCTTATTCACCCGATCTTGCGCCATCAGATGTCCAGTTTTTCTACTCTCTATCGAACAACTTTCGAGGAACTTCCTTTCCGGATGAAAATGCGCTCTTAGTATGGCTCGACAAGTTCTTCGTGTCAGAACCACTTGATTTCTACAGTCGCGGTACCGAACTTTACCCCAGCGTTGGTAGACCGTTGCAAATAGTGAAGGACAATATATTATCGATGACTGAATTCTCGTTGTTGCTCAAATAACATCTGCACCCATACATCTCCATTCTAGAACATTTACTCGACTGCTTCCACTCCAAGAAACACCGGAAAAAGTAATGACACAATGCGATTCAAAGATGTATCTAACATACAAAGATAGCAAATTACAAAGATTTACACCAGCTAACATAAAAGAATGATTTTCATTTTAAATTTTTGTGTGCTTGTCGCAATAATTTGAATTTACGGACCTTGTTTTTTTAAAAATAAGATATTTTTTTAAGAATGCAAGAAAAATAAATTTTAAAATATAGTACGTCATTGATAAGGATGAGACAAAAACGTACGCCTAAGCTTTATTTTCAACTGTTACTTCAGAAAGGAAGCTAAGATGAATAATCTAATGAACTGACTGATACAACGTCAAAATCACAAATTAAATACCGATACCCAACATGTATACTGCCAATCCTCAGAAAACATTACAAGGTGCAGGTATGCATTTAGACCTGAGCTCTCATGTGTAACTTTCATGCATGCACTTATTCATAAACTCTTGTTCAGCAAGACCAATGTACTTCAGTCCAATTCACTTCAATCCAAGTAAGTACACATAAATAACTTAAGGGTGAAGGCCATACTGAATTGCTCCAAGTCAAACATATATGTGTTAGACTAAAACAGACTCACATGAAACAAATATTGCTTCGATTAATTCAAATGGAATAATAGTGCAACATTCAAATTGTTAGCACTGTATTCTATGACACTTGGAGCGTATTGCTGCAATGTGCTTACCTGTTGTCTTAAATACAATCATGCTCATTAATTAAGGATAATTGCACTAGACGAAACTGGCGCTAATAGCTTGCAATTAACTAGATATTTTTTTCAGTGCTATGTTAATGTGTTCTCTTATTTTTGCTCTTCAAATTGTGCTTTTCTGTGTTATCGTGTGAAATATTGTGACAATAATGGCGTGTGAGAAACGTAACACTAGGCTCCAAAGTAAACTGAGAAATAATAGTGACGACGAGCGTAGCTTATCAGCACCACTGTGTAATGAATTAACAGACATTCAAAGTAGTAATTTTGTAATTGTGCATAGGGAAATGGAGCGGGCGGCAAATAATGGTGTAGACAGTGAAACAATTAGTGAACAGGGAAGCATTATCGATCGATCGGTCGGCAACAGCTCGCCTCAGGATTCTGAAATGACAGGACACAATATTGCAAATACTGTAGACTCAGGTTTTGGGTTCTCACCGTTTTCTCAAATGAGTCAAGACACATTTTCCGCTTGTCAAAATGTGAATGTTGCCGGTGCAAATTCACTGCCGAAAAGCACTGAAGAACATGTTTCAGACACCAGTGCATTGTTATTACAGTTAATGCAACAAATGGGACAAAGGCTACAAAAGTTAGACACAATGGAACAAAATCTTCAAAAGTTAGACACAATGGAACAAAATCTTCAAAAGTTAGACACAACGCTTGAACAAAATCAGAAACAAATGGGACAAAATCTTCAAAAGTTAGACGCAATGGAACAAAATCTTCACACCACGCTTGAACAAACACGTGAAGATTTAACTACTGAGTTACATAAAATCGAATCGAAATGTCAAAAAGTCTGTAACGACGTAAATACACAAATTTGTGAGCATTTCCAACCTATTTTTTCGTGTCATGAAAATGCATTACAGAATCACGAAGCAGCCATAAAGGAACTGCAAACTATTGTTCATGAAAATCACGACATCTTGCAAGCTAAAATTGACTCAGCTGCATCTACCGTTTCGGTTATGCAGCTTGCAAAAACTCAGGAAAACTTAAAAGATACAGCAGATACGATTTCAACACAAATGGACACTCTGAAACTTGGTTCAGAAAAACACACAGAGGAAATAATTTCACTAATGGATAAAGTAGCCGAACTCTCAGATCAGTTCACTAAATTATCTACAAAGGTAGATGATGAGCTGAATGACACAAGACCTGTAGCCTTCACAGACACTGAAGAGTATGAACAAATTACAAAATTCAAACAAAATCAAAATCAAATCAATACACAGTATAAAAGAGAAATCTGGGAAGTACAAGATCAGTTGGCACAAGTAATACAAGAATTACATATTTCAGAGGACACTCGCGCTCCAGTACGGGAAGAGTGACATAGAAATACGGAACAACCACAAAATAATAACACAGGACACTTCGGAAATTATGAAAGAAATTGGCAAAGCACATTGGATTTTGAGATGGAACCGCCGAAACGAAGTAACAATGAGCGATGTGCGACTCACCGACACCATGATTTTGACTATAAGCTGTTCATTACTACACGTAAATTCAAAACATTTAAGAATTCTGACAACGACATTCATCCACAATCATGGCTTCATCAATTCTCTAATTGTTTTCCTCCCAACTGGTCATTGGAGCACAGGTTAGAATTTATGTGTGGCTACTTAGAGAATGAACCAGCTGTAAGAATGCGATCGGTCATTCACGATTGCCACAGCGAAGGAGAATTTTACCATGCCTTTCTCTCAGCATATTGGTCTCAAGCCACACAAGACCGAGTAAAACATGGCATCATAATGATGAAACATTTCGAACAATCTGAATTTTCCAGTCTTGTGAAATATTTTGAAGACATGTTGCACAATAATCAGTGCCTGTCAAACCAATACAGCCCCTCAGAACTCATCCACATTTGCTTAATCAAATTACCTGAACATTTACAACATATTATTTTGGCAGGACGTTGCAAAGACGACATTGAAGCTTTTCAGGGACTCTTACAAGAATTAGAAATTGACACTGACAATCAAGGAACGCGAAAACAGGAACACAACAATTACAGGTCACATCCGTCGTAATTCCGCAATGAAAGAAATAATAACTGGACACAACAAGGCTATTCTCACAACACAAATCGTGACCAAAACAGACACCACCCATATGACAACCACTGGCAGAGTAATAGTTACAAAGAAAGATCGCATTTCCGTAGTAATGAATATAACAGAGACAATCATAGAAACAGACAATATGGAAACCATAACTATTATTATCACGGGAGACAGAATAACTTCTGATGCAACAGTCTACAGTGCAGTGATAATTCAGGGAGAAATTCTCCACCACTTAACCGACAAGAAAGAAACTACAGGAACTACCGACATGACGACAGACGATATAATCGTAACGACAGACTTGAATTGCATCAGAACTGGCGAGATTCAAACAGAGCAGGGCACTCTCGACAAGGTGAATTTGTAGAAGTTAGGTGTCCTAATCCTAATAACGACGCGCGCCAACAAAGAGACAGACAATGACTCGCACCGCAGGCAGCCACCTGCGCCGGCTGGCTCAGAGAAAAATAACATAGACGCTAACCTTGAGAAAAATTGTAGCGTTCTTTACCAACGTATACCGTATGATAATTGCGTTGAAGTTGAAACTCTGCATACTAGGAAGAATAAAGGTTTACACCACATTTCACATGTAAAACCGTTTATTGAAAGATAATCTGCTTTTAACTTTGTCTTTGCCATATAACTTTTCACTTTACATTACTAGTATGCTTTGTCAGACTTAGAATCTGTTAATATGCAACAATGTTTGAAGTTAAATATCCAGTCAAGAACCAAGAGAACTTATTTAAACAGAAATTACGAATGCATTGTTATTGTGAACAGACGACACAGTGTTATTGTGTGTGTACATTCTTGCTTGTTAGTTACACGATTATGTAACGACTATAAGGCTCACATACTTAGAACATTTACCAGTACTGCTAATGAGATTTTAATGCAACATTTTGGTTTACTTGAAAATATATTCTGGATTTAAAGTACTTTCTGTGAGATACCAGATGACACAGTGGTTAGTTTATTTGACAGCTAAACGATTATATCAGGACGCTACTACTGAGTGACACAATTTATATTATTGCTTTTGCGCTGTATCTGTTTTATATCTGCACAGTTTTTCTGAATTATTCTGGAAAGTAAAACATGTTTTAGTAGTAACTTTTGTGGTATAACTACAATGAGACAGCCTTTTTCATAGCACAACAATATGTTACATTATAGTACTTTTTTCATCACGGCAATAAGCATAATAACTACGATATCTATACGCAAAGCATCTCACTTTTGTTTATGATGAGGTGAGTACATTGACTTCAGCAGAACTTTGCTTACAGAGGACGATAACTACGACACATCAACAGAATTATCTTACAGCAAGACGCACATTTAGCGCTACAGGACACGCATTTCAGTGATTAATTTTGTACTTAAAACATTTATTTTTAAAGATTTTTGAATTACAAAGAAAGTTTTCCGTGATACATTTCATTCCATTGCTGTAATCTGTAACACCTGAGGGTATAATTACATTAATCCTCAGGGGGGTACACGCCTACTTTGTGTACCATGTGTCTGGCAAGCACAAGGAGCCCTAGCTAATATGGTATTTGCTTTTACAACTTTACGCATCGGTACCATATTTCTCTAACACATAAATTACACAGCTATCTGATCATTTAACTGAGAGACAAACATTTTTTTTATTACATCAGTGACAGATGTTTACGTAATTACACGGTTGGATAACTTCACACTTATGAAATTGTATTTTGTCTGTACTTTGTGAAATGTTCTTATTTTTTCGGAACCATTGTGATACTATGAGAGCTTTGAATGATGTATTTGGTATGGGATCATGATTTTTAAAGTACGTTTGAGGCAGATGACACTTTTGACATGAGCAGAGAATTTTTTTTAGGTTTTGAAATTATTAGAGGAAGCTATGACGATTTTGAGAGTTGACTGAGGTGTTATGATGTTATTATTACATTGACTATGTGTGTTATGCTGTTGCGGTATGTTTATGATCAATATGCTGATGCTATATGAGTTATTTGATGATGCTACGTATCTGTTATGGTGAAATATTGAAGAAGTGTTGACGAATATGTATATGTGTAATAAGGTAAGGAATAATGAGTAGTGGTTAGGGACTCTGACTTGTGAAAAAGGATGTTGGAAACCAAGAATCGTACTTTAAGAGTTATGAAATGTGTGTAAATGCGTGAATGTACCACAATGCCGAAGAGAATTTTTTGAACACTGTTATATTTGCAGGATTTTGTTTCTACAGATTTGTAACACAAATTCTAGACCTGTGAAATTTTTTATATGAGACTGTCACTGTAGTGCAAACTGGTGTCGTAAATATTTCTGTAAGAAAGCCAAGTGACCTTGACGTAATGTGTCTTGAGCGGCCAGCTGTGTCAGATGCCTGGAGGAAAAGCCATTAGTGTGTGCCTTTTCAGAGGCACAGGTAAAAAAAAGGGGGGGGGCATTATCCTCGCTATTGACATTTCTTTGTAGAAAGCATCGTAAATACGACACCCTCAAACTTGAAAACATGATTACACTGTAGAGTTCTTAATTTATGATATTTACTGAAATGAAATGATGAGAAACATTTCATGTCTATTGTCTTGCTAGTTGAAAGATTGTTTACTGCATTATGAAATGCCATATGGCTAGTGAATCACGTTTCACGCCTTACTTTGCCTATTTTGTTTAATATCTAGTTCCTAGCTGCACTGCAGCATTGGTTAAAATAAAATTTTATAGATGTACAAATATAAATATTTTATGCCTACAGATCCAGTAAAAAATAACTTTATGATGGATGTACTCTAAAAAAATGAGGGAGCACAAAAAGACATTTCCACTTCACAGGAATTGCATACATAATTTTTGTCAGTGACTTGGTAACTTGTCTGCTAGAGCAAGTTACAGTGATGCATCACTCTAGTGTTAAGATGTGACATAGGTATTAGACATGGCCATCTTTACTGTAATATTTTTTCTGCTTGAGCTTTTTCATGTTTAGATATAAGTTATTACATTTGCTGCTGCTGTTTGCCAGGCATAGTGCTACTAAATTTCACTTTACATTACTCTGTTAAGCTAGTTTTACTACTGATTTATTTTTCTTGTTTGCTGCACATTGCCTTCTTTAGTTGCAATATTGCATTTGCTTTGCTAATTTATGCTGCATGCTTTGCCATTTGTATTTTTTGTCATTGCTGTTTGTGTTAACTGTTTTCTGTTGCTGCATTGCCTCGTCCCTTAGTTTAGCATCCGAGCTCAGTAGATTTAACTTAGCTTAAGAGGGGGTAGGCTGTATAAGAGAACGAGTGGTGATGAATTGAAAGAAATGCATTGAGAAGCTATAAGAAAATGGTTTGGCCAAAAAAGTACTTTGAAAGAGGATATGAACAAAAAAGTAGGGTTTAGAAACAACAGGTTAAGGTAGGATTTTCTTGGAAATAAATAATGAGGTAAGAAATATGTGAACATATAAATACAGAAACCATGCTTGGATAGGATTTTTTTGGTGGAAACAAATGTTGAAATATGAGGAAAGATGTATGGAATGAAGTTTTCGGTTGGACTGCAGTACCAAATGTCACACTGAAAACAAACCCTGTCCTGTATTTTTGTGTTATTACGCTATGTGTATTTGTGTTTTTCCTGTCTTTATGTGTTTAGCTGATATGAGTTACATTGTAGAATTTTTCTAATACTATGTAATTTACTTTGTAAAGATGTTTAGACATTATTTATCTGTTCTGTTTTGTTGCTCATATGAGAAGTTGATGTTTCAAAAGTTATTCTGATCTTTATGTATGTACTTATGTCATAATTCTTGTAACACTGATGTGCATGTTTATTTCTATTCTTTTATAAAGCCTGTTTTACTACAAATGTTATCTATACTATTATGTTCTTTAATGATGTATTTTGTACCTTTGTTATTGTATTCTTATGTTATAAAATTGTAATTAACACCAGTTCATCAAATTAAGTAACTTGTAAGTTACATTTCACTGCACACGTTTCTGTTGGTCATAGTATATGGACAATATGTGAGAAGTAGGGACTGTTAGTGTTCGCACATGTGTTAATAATTCAGCAAGGGACTGGATAACAGCATTGTTGGTTCTAAGGACAATTCCAAAAACTGTGTGAGTGCACAAGTGGTGGTTTATGGACTTGCTATATTCTCCGCAAGACTCTTCGATGGTGATTGTGCACCTGCACAGTCGCAGCAGATGGCTGCTGGCCATCTCTACAAGGACTACAGTGGGTCTACACCTTTGATGATCCGTCAATCCATTATTTCTACAAGGACTGCAGTGGGTCTGCACCTCTGGTGGCCCACCAATACCGTAATCTCTAACAAGACTACAGTGGTCTGTTCTGTGATGACCTACCTACCAATATTCTTCAAAACTTCGACTGACTCTGCAGTAGGTTTGCTCTGTTGTGGCCCATTACCTGTCTGCATGTCGAGAGTCAGCACTGTCTTTCCATTGGAAGGACAACACTACTTCTTCAAGACTGCATGGAAATCCACTACTTCCGTGTGCATTTTCTTTTACTGCTCAGACTTTAAGAAAAACACTGCAATTTTACTGTGATGAACGATCAGGACTGTCTTTATGGACTGTGAGAAAATTTTAGCTTTTGACCAATATTGTATCAATAAGCGTGTGCATTTGATTTCTTTGTTATTGTAATTATGAAAATTTTTTTCAAATCTGTATTGGCCACTGCCCAAAACAATTTGTAAAATTTTTTTTGGGGAGCATGGGGGCTATGTAAGTAGGCCGTCTATGTTTTCTTATTGGCAACGTTACGTAGCGCTCTGTATGAAAATCACTGGCTGTGCTGCGTGCAGTCTGTGGCTAGTTTGCATTGTTGTCTGCCATTGTAGTGTTGGGCAGCTGGATGTTAACAGCGCGTAGCGTTGCGCAGTTGCAGGTGAGCCGCCAGCAGTGGGGATGTGGGGAGAGAAAAGGCGGAGTTTCGAAATTTGTAAGACTGGATGTCATGAACTGCTATATATATTATGACTTTTGAACATTATTAAGGTAAATACATTGCTTGTCCTCTATCAAAATCTTTCATTTGCTAACTATGCCTATCAGTAGTTAGTGCCTTCAGTAGTTTGAATCTTTTATTTAGCTGGCAGTAGTGGCGCTCGCTGTATTGCAGTAGTTCGAGTAACGAAGATTTTTGTGAGGTAAGTGATTTGTGAAAGGTATAGGTTAATGCTAGTCAGGGCCATTCTTTTGTAGGGATTTTTGAAAGTCAGATTGCGTTGCGCTAAAAATATTGTGTGTCAGTTTAAACACAGTCATGTATAATTTTTCTAAGTGGACGTTTCAGTTGTAACAATGGAAAATTGTACTGAAATGCAGGAGGATCTGCTTCGAATTGACGCATGATGCAGGGAATGGCAATTCAATCTCAATGTAGACAAGTGTAATGTGCTGCGAATACATAGAAAGATAGATCCCTTATCATTTAGCTACAAAATAGCAGGTCAGCAACTGGAAGCAGTTAATTCCATAAATTATCTGGGAGTACGCATTAGGAGTGATTTAAAATTGAATGATCATATAAAGTTGATCGTCTGTAAAGCAGATGCCAGACTGAGATTCATTGGAAGAATCCTAAGGAAATGCAATCCGAAAACAAAGGAAGTAGTTTACACTACACTTGTTCGCCTACTGCTTGAATACTGCTCAGCAGTGTGGGATCCGTACCAGATAGGGTTGATAGAAGAGATAGAGAAGATCCAACGGAGAGCAGCGCACTTCATTACAGGATCATTCAGTAATCGCGAAAGCGTTACGGAGATGATAGATAAACTCGAGTGAAAGGCTGTGCAGGAGAGATGCTCAGTAGCTCGCTACGGGCTTTTGTTAAGGTTTCGAGAACATACCTTCACCGACGAGTCAAGCAGTATATTGCTCCCTCCTACGTATTTCTCGTGAAGAGACCATGAGGATAAAATCAGAGAGATTAGATCCCACACAGAAGCATACCGACAATCCTTCTTTCCACGAACAATACGAGACTGGAATAGAAGGGAGAACCGATAGAGGTACTCAGGGTACCCTCCGCCACACACCGTCAAGTGGCTTGCGAAGTATGGATGTAGATGTAGATGTAAATGTAGATTCGCCTGATATCTTCTGTTTCAAGGTACTCCTCCACGATGGCAGCTCGGTGGGGCCGCGCATTATCATCCATCAGGAGGAAGATGGGACGCACTGCACCCCTGAAATGGCGGATATACTGGTGCAAAATGACGTCCTGATACACCTGACCTGTTACAGTTCCTCTGTCAAAGACATGCAGCGGTGTAAGTGCACCAATCATAATCCCACCCCACACCATCAAACCACGTCCTCCATTCAGGTCTCTTCCGAGGACATTAAGTGGTTGGTATCTGGTTCACGCCAGGTGAAAACCCGGCGAGAATCACTGTTCAGACTATAGCTGGAGTCGTCCATGAACATAACCTGGGACCACTGTTCCACTGACCCATGTACCGTGTTCTTGACACCAGGTTTTACGGGCTCTCCTGTGATCAGGGGTCAGTGGAAAGCACCTTGCAGGTCTCCAGGCGAATAAATCATGTCTGTTCAGTCGTCTGTAGACTGTGTGTCTGGAGACAACTGTTCGAGTGGGTGCGGTAAGGCCCGCAGCAAGGCTACCTGCCGTACTCTGTGGCCGTCTGCGGGCATTGATGGTCAGATATCGGTCTTCTTGTGCTGTTGTACACTGTGGACGTCCCGTACTGTAGCGCCTGGACACGTTTGCTCTCTGCTGGTATCGTTGCCATAATCTTGAGATCACACTTTGTGGCACACAGAGGGCCTGTGCTACGACCTGCTGTGTTTGACCAGCCTCCAGTCGCCCTAGTATTCTACCCCTCATAACGTCATCAATATGTGTTCTTTGAGCCATTTTCAACACACAGTGACCATTAGCACGTCTGAAAACATCTGCACACCTACTCGCTGCACTGTACTCTGACATGCACCAACACACCTCTGCATATATCGACTGCTGCCAGTGCCACCGTGCGATGACCGCAGGTCGAATGCACCGCATGGTCGTACCCCGAGGCGATTTAAACCCGCAAACCGTCCACCAGAGGGTTGTTTCACCATGTATGAGTATTATCCTTAATTTATGGGTATGAGTGGACATACATACATACATAGCGACATACATGCATACTTATAACTGTAACGTCCCCTTAGAAAAATTAATGAATTACTGTGCTGATAAACCTCTTACATTATTTGCTTTTCAAACAGCTGAGCAAAACTGAAAGTACTCAAACATTCACTAAAGTGACACACAATATTTTTAGCGCAACGCAATCTGACTTTTAAAAATCCCTACAAAAAAATGGCCCTGACTAACATTAACCTATGCGTTTCACAAATCGCTTACCTCACAAAAATCTTCGTTACTCGAACTACTGCAATACAGCGAGCGCCACTACTCCCAGCTAAATAAAAGATTCAAACTACGGAAGGCACTAACTACTGATAGGCATAGTTAGCAAATGAAAGATTTTGATAGAGGACAAGCAATGTATTTACCTTAATAGTGTTGAAAAATCATAATATACATAGCAGTTCATGATATCCAGTCTTACAAATTTCAAAACTCCGCCATCTCTCTCCCCACATCCACCACTGCTGGCGGCTCACCTCCAACTGCGCAACGCTACGCGCTGTTCACATCCAGCTGCCCAACACTACAATGGCAGACAACAATGCAAACTAGCCACAGACTGCACACAGCACAGCCAGTGATTTTCATACAGAGCGCTACGTAACGTTGCCAATAAGAAAACATAAACAGCCTACTTACATAGCCCCCATGCTCCCCAAAAAACATTTTACAAATTGTTTTGGGCAGTGGCCAATACAGATTTGAAAAAATTTTTCATAGTTACAATAACAAAGATATCAAATGCACACGCTTATTGATACAATGTTGGTCATAAGCTAAAATTTTCTCACAGTCCGTAAAGACAGTCCTGATCATTCATCACAGTAAAATTGCAGTGTTTTACTCAAAGTCTGAGCAGTAGAAGAAAATGCACACGGAAGTAGTGGATTTCCATGCAGTCTTGAAGAAGTAGTGTTGTCCTTCCAACGGAAAGTGCTGACTCTCGACATGCAGACAGGTAATGGGCCACAACAGAGCAAACCCACCGCAGAGTCAGTCGAAGTTTTGAAGAATACTGGCAGGTAGGTCATCGCAGAGTAGACCCACTGTAGTCCTGGTAGAGATTACGGTATTGGTGGGCCATCAAACGTGCAGAGCCACTGTAGTCCTTGTAGAAATAATGGTACTGGTGGGCCATCAAAGATGCAGACCCACTGTAGTCCTTGTACAGACGGCCAGCAGCCATCAGTTGCAACTCTGCAGGTGCACAATCACCATTGAAGAGTCTTGCGGACAATATAGCAAGTCCATAAACCACCACTTGTGCACTCACCAAGTTTTTGAAATTGTCCTTAGAACCAGCAATGCTGTTATCCAGTCCCTCGCTGAATTATTAACACACGTGCAAACACTAACAGTCCCTACGTCTGACACATTGTCCATATACTATGACCAACAGAAATGTGTGCAGTGAAATGTAACTTACAAGTTACTTAATTTGATGAACTGGTGTCAATTACAATTTTATAACATAAGAATACAATAACAAAGGTACAAAATACATCATTAAAGAACATAACAATACAGATAACATTTGTAGTAAAACAGGCTTTACAAAAGAATAGCAATAAACATGTACATCAGTGTTACAAGAATTATGACATAAGTACATACATGAAAGATCAGAATAACTTTTGAAACATCAACTTCACACATGAGCAACAAAACATAACAGATAAATAATGTATAAACGTCTTTACAAAGTAAATAACATAGTATTGGAAAAATTCTACAACATAGCTCTCATCAGCTAAACACATAAAGACAGAAAAAACACAAATACACAAGCGTACACAAACACATAGAGGGATGACACAAGAGGAAAGGGCAGGGTTTGTTTTACTGCAGTATTTTGCATGGAGATCTCCCTTCGTTCATCATTATTCCCAAAAGTCCTATCTAAGCCTGCTTTCTGTATTCTGTTCACGTCCTCTTTCAAAAATGGTTTTTCTCCACTGTACACTACTTTTTTTTTTGGTCAAACCATTTTCTTATAGCTTCTCAATGCATTTCTTCCAATTCATCACAACTCGTTCTCACATATAGCCTACCCCATCTTAAGTTAACTTAAATCTACTGAGGTCAGATGCTAAACTAAGGGACGAGGCAATGCAGCAGCACAAAACAATTAACACAAACAGGAATGATAAAAAAATGCAGAGTGCAAAGCAAGCAGCAGTAAATCTAAATTAACAGATAAAATGCAAAATTACAACTAATATGAGCCAATGTGCAGCAACAAGAAAAATAAATCAGTAGTAAAACTGGCTTAACAGAGTAATGTAAAGTGAAATTTAGTAGCACTATGCCTGGCAAACAGCAGCAGCAAATGCAATAACTTATATCTAAACATGAGAAAGCACAAGCAGAAAAAATATTACAGTAAAAATGGCCATGTTTAATACCTATGTCACATCTTAACACTAGAGTGCTGCATCACTGTAACTTGCTCTAGCAGACAAGTTACCAAGTCGCTGACAAAAATTATGTATGCAATTATTGTGAAGTGGAAATGTCTTTTTGTGCTCCCTCATTTTTTGGACTACACCCATCATAAAGTTATTTTTTTACTGGATCTGTAGGCATAGAATATTTATATTTGTACATCTATAAAATTTTATTTTAACCAATGCTGCAGTTCAGCTAGGAACTAGATATTAAACAAAATAGGCAAAGCAAGGCGTGAAACGTGATTCACTAGCCATATGGAATTTCATAATGCAGTAAACAATCTTTCAACTAGCAAGACAATAGACATGAAACGTTTCTCATCATTGCATTTCAGTAAATATCATAAATTAAGAACTCTACAGTGTAATCATATTTTCAAGTTTGAGGGTGTCGTATTTACGATGCTTTCTACAAAGGAATGTCAATAGCGAGGATAATGGCCTCCCCTTTTTTTTTCTCCACCTGTGCCTCTGAAAGGCACACACTAATGGCTTTTTTCCAGGCGACTGTCGTGCAGCTGGGTGACCACGACGCATTACATGAAGGTGGTCACTTAACTTTCTTACCGAAATATTTACGACAGCAGTTTCCGCTACAGTGACAGTCTCATATAAAAATATTTCACAGGTCAAGAATTTGCATTACAAATCTGTAGAAACAAAATCGTATTGATATAACACTGTCCAAAAAATTTTCATCGGCATTGCAATACATTCACGCATTTACATACATTTCATAACTCTTAAAGTACGATTCGTGGTTTCCAACAACCTTTTTTACAAACCAGAGTCCCTAACCACTACTTATTATTCCTTACCTTATTCGTCGACACTTCTTCAATATTTCATCATAACAGATACGTGGCATAATCAAATAACTCATATAGTATCAGCTTATTGATCATAAACATACCGCAACAGCATAATACACATAGTCATCGTAATAATAACATCATAACACCTCAGTCAAATCTCAAAAACGTTGTAGCTTTCTGCAATAATGTCAAAACCTAAATAAAAAACCTCTGCTCATTTCAACAGTGTCATCTACCTCCAACATACTTTAAAAATCATGATTCCATACCATATACATTATTCAGAGCTCTCATAGTATCACAATGGTTCCAAAAAAATACGAACAGTTCACAAAGTACAGACAAAATACAATTTCGTAAGTATGAAATTATCCAACTGTGTAATTGCGTAAACATGTGTCACTGATGTAGTAAAAAAAATGTTTATCTCTCAGTTAAATGATCAAATAGCTGTGTAATTTGTGTGTTAGAGAAATATGGTACCGATGTGTAAAGTTGTATAAGCAAATATCATATTAGCTACGGCTCCTTGTGTTTGCCAAACACATGGCACACAAAGTAAGCGTGTACCCCCCTGAGGATTAATTTAATTATACCCTCAGGTGATACATATTACAGCAATGGGATGAAATGTATCATGGAAAACCTTTGTATCATTGTACTTCAAATATGTTTAAAAATAAATGTTTTAAGTTCAAAATTAATCACTCATACGTGTACTGTAGCGCTAAACTGTGCGTCTTGTTGTAAGATAATCTCTGTGGAAGTGTCGTAGTTATCGTCCTCCGAAAGCTAAGTTCTACAGAAGTCAATGTACTTACCTCATGATAAACAAAAGTGAAATGCTTTGCGTATAGATATTTTAGTTATTACGCTTATTGCTGTGATGAAGAAAGTACTGTGCTGTAACGTATTGTCATGCTACAGAAAAGGCTGTCTCCTTGTAGCTATACCACAAAGTTACTATTAAACATGTTTTACTTTCCAGAAGAATTCAGAAAAACTGTGCAGATATAAAGGAGATACAGCGCAAAAGCAACAATGTAAATTGTGTCACACATTAGAAGTGTCGTGATATAATTATGTAGCTGTCACATAAACAAACCACTGTGTCATCTGGTATCTCACAGAAAGTACTTTAAATCCAGAATGTATTTTCAAGTAATCCAAAATGTTGCATTAAAGTCTCATTAGCAGTACCGGTATATTTCGTAAGTATGTAAGCCTGATAGTCGTTACATAATCGTGCAACTAACAAGCAAGAATGTACAAATAACAACACTGTGTCGTCTGTTCACAATAACAACGCATTCGTAATTTCTGTTTAAAAATGTTCCCCAGGTTCTAGACTGGATAGTTAACTTTAAACATTGTTGCATGTTAACAGATTCTAAGTCTGACAAAGCATACTAGAAATGTGAAGTGAAAAGTTTTATGGCAAAGACAAAGTTAAAAATCAGATTATCTTTCAATGAACAGTTTTCACGCCTACTTACATAACAAATACACACACACATACTATAAAACGGATGGCTGTATATATGTGTAAGTGTATGTTTCACGTCTCCTCCTAAACCACTCGAGCGATTTAAACCAAACGTGGTACACATATCCTTTCCTCTCAGGTAACAGTAGCCGCGTGAATAAATACCACCTACCTAACATAGTGCGGGAGCTATCACGCCATAGACACTGAGACGCGTAATAAACTGCTGGATTGTGCATGACGTTTAAATTTATTACTTCTTTTTTGCCAATTCTGTTCTCAAAGCATTTTGCACACAGTATCCACATATGCTCCAAAATGTACCTAAAAAATTATGTCATTGTGTGGCACATAGATCAGGAGATATGACGTCATGAACACTAAAAAGCGTGGAAAGCTGCTGCGTCATGCTCGAAGTTTAAATTTATCACTAACTCTATTCGCATCATATTTCTCAGACAGTACCCTCATACACTGCTGAATGTACCTATGCAAATATATCATTGTACGACAAATAGTTCAACAGATATTTCATTAACACTGAGATGCGTGAAAAATTGTCGCATCAGTTTTAATACATTTATTCTTTACTACTAAGACACTCTTATAGGACATTGCAGACATCTGGAAGCACTTTTGACAATTTTCAACTGTGGAACGCAAGCAGCTGCAGGCGGAGGCAGTAGACTTATATAAGAGCTATGAAGAGGCGTTGCCTTAGAGGCGTTTACAAAACCGCGTTGTAGAGACACGAAGCAGCTGCGCCCAGCGCACCGAACCTGATTCGTATCATGTTTCTTAATATAGACACTGTCCTTATACATTTGTACATTATGCATATGTCTTTGTAAGACTGTTCATAATTTAAAAAGTATTTTCATGAAGACATGGAAGTTGAATTTTTTCGAGAGTGCACTACGAACGCAGTTCATTTTTTTGTTTTCGTTCCTAATAGAAATCTGGAAAAATGAATACCCGGCCAAAGCCGAGTTTGTCAGTTAGTATTTCAATAAAAGCAAGGCGATGAGATAATGTAAGTAGAAACGGAAGTAGTCTGGAGAGAAGGCAGTGGTCTGTGACAGAAGTTAGCCTGTCAGTCTACAAAGATTCGAGACTGAATTAATAAAAAATGGACAAAAGCTGAGACGCAATTTAATGCTTAAGGTGTTGTAATAATCTCCCGCCGCCTAAGTACAAAGTACAGAACGTTTCTCGTATAACTACGTTAAACTTTTGAAAAGTCCCTATTTGGGGTGTTGTTCAACACACGTATTACAATTGCTTCAATGTAGGTTATATCGTCAAAACGTTGACCTTTCGTATGAAATTCTACACTTCGACGTTTTGCTGTAGCTTCGTATTAACACGAAGTCTGGTCACATACGATAATTTTCTTACATGAAAAAATTATCCATGTTTTACATTTCAATTAAGTTGCCGCAGGCAAGAGTCAAGTTGTGTGGGACAAATTGTCCACACCTACTGGAGAATTTCTTGAACATGTGATTTAGAGCTTTTATTCCTTTTAGCTTTATGATATAACAAGGTTGCCATAATATGGCTCCAGGTCCACTACTTAACACTGCCTGCTCACATCTTACTGATCGATTCCACATCTGTTTTTTACAATTGTTAGTTCAAGCTGCCTCCACAGTTACTGAACTGACGTCATTTATATTCTTGGAATAAGATCAGTTATTTTTGGACTGTCGAAAATAGTATATATATATGTGCATACTAGATTTGTTGCTTGTTAAATTACCTTGAAAACTCTTAAGTATGTGGGGTTGCCTGTATACAAGGTAGGGACAATAAAATAGCTCCATGCTCTACGCTACTGACTTCAGTTTGAACTAATATGAATTTACAGTTTTAAGTCAAGTCTTTAAATTTATCAGTTATTCAGAGGTCTAAGTTGATACCAAGCACTGAATTAAGCGATCAATTGAACAGAAAATAAGTGGCTAGAACTGGCTGCACTCTGTGCTGTGCACGCCACATATAGGAGGTGGACGATATTTCTGCGAGTGTGTGAAATATTTTTGACCAACTGCAGGTTCACTCGCAACCTTCCAAGGCCCCGATCATTTCCATACCGATGAGTATCTAAAATTCTGATAAATGGATTACTTAAACAAATAGACGTAATTAATCCAAATTAAACCTCATCATCGATCTAATGATGCAACATTTATTCCTCTTTTTGCATCAGAACTCCACAATCAGTTATTACAACGTATAATGGCGTTGATTTTGGTTTGTTCAGCTGTACATCCATTTATTATGTCTTCATGAAGCTGCTACTGTTATGTAATGATACTAACTGTGGTCGGTAAAGTGACACAGCTTGGAAAAAAATAGTAAAAAGTGATATTATACAATGACTTCAAACACATACCATCATCAAAATGGTGTTAAACGGAAATTTAAGGAAGTAAGTGTGTGGTGGTGGTAAATTCAAATTTGCAAAACGGCAAGATGACGGGAAACAAAATTTAAAAAAAAAACTTACAATGTGGTGGAACTAGCTCAGTGAATGTTTGTAAGCCCTTCCTCTCCTTCTCCTTCTCCTTCTCCTTCTCCTTCTCCTTCTCCTTCTCCTTCTCCTCCCCTCCCCTCCCCCCCCCTCCCCTCCCCCCCTCGCTCGCCACCCTTCCCCACCGTCTCTGCCAACTTAATCCTCTTACTATAAAGTCCATTAAAATGAAAAAGTCAAATACAATATAGCCCCACAGCAGAGCAGACAATTTTCGAAGGTATCTGAATTTTTTCACCATTTTCAGAAATATTTATTCAGAAAATTACACGAAGCATCTGACTTGCAATAATTTCACATCCAAGATATATCAGTGAAACACACACACACACACACACACACACACACACACACACACACACATACATATTTGCAGAAATATGTAACCTTCACCTAAACTGCGTAAAACGGCCCAAGTCAAAAAAATATTTCCGACTACGTTTTCGTTCCTCACTACAATAATTTGTTTATGTCTAATACTGTATAGTCTCATCAGTAAATTTCCTTACCACGTCTGCCGGCCGCGGTGGTCTCGCGGTTAAGGCGCTCAGTCCGGAACTGCGCGACTGCTACGGTCGCAGGTTCGAATCCTGCCTCGGGCATGGATGTGTGTGATGTCCTTAGGTTAGTTAGGTTTAAGTAGTTCTAAGTTCTAGGGGACTGATGACCACAGAAGTTAAGTCCCATAGCGCTCAGAGCCATTTGAACCTTACGACGTCTGTAAATTTCATTGAAACTATATATCAATCGCTATTGAACGGGAGAACGAGAATAAAACATACTCTCGATAAACATTTAGTAATCAACATTCACTTATGCATTGTAATTAATGAATTGCAAAATGCCGTTGCCAAAGAAGACTTTTACTTCAGCTACTATTGTGGAAAATTTGAAAATGCGCAGTAAAGACAACTACTGCTTTATGATACTGTTGCCGGTTATCGTCGACACATGGCAGCATTCATAGCTCGATTATTGTACCATAAACACATCGTCAAATTAATTATTTCGCACATCTAAACTGTTCTATGACGACTGTCAAGTATCATGATGTTCTATCCATATCTAAAGTGCCTGCTGCTGCAAAAATATGCCAAGTTTACGTCAACTATCACAAAGTCACTTCCTACATACACACGCATACCACTTGAACTGATGTCTAAAATGTGACTGATATCTCTAAAGCAAGTCCCCTACTGTTATTTTCGCACTCAAATACTGGTTGGGTGCATAAGTTCGTAGCGTTTTTCCATAACATAATTACAACAGATACGCATGACAGAGACTTTCGTCATCAATAATATATTCTGCTTCACTATTTACAACAATCTACCAACGTAGGGTAACTTTTCAATCCTGCTACTGTACAGATCACGTGGTTTTGAGGCGAATAACTCGTGGAGCCATTGTAGGAGCACATTTATATCCAGGAAGGAGGTTGTTCGACAGAGAGCGGAAGAAATGAAAATTTGAGGGTTCAAGATTAATTGAACAAAGTGGGTGCGGAATGACTTCCCAACTCAACTCCTGCAGTGTGTTTTGTGTATATAGACCGGAGCGAGGAGTGGAAATTAGGACCAAGGCCGGGAATCGAACCTGGGTCTCCTGCTTACTACGCAGGTACGTCAGCCATTAAGCCATACAATGCAGAGATTACTTTGTCGGTGCCTCCCTCCTCGCCCACTCCAGTCTATTTTAAATTAGCCCTTTCCACGCGAACAGATTTTCCGAGCTTCTCCATGTTCTAGAACAGCTGCTCAGCATCGAACGTAAATGATGGACCCAGTCTGAAATCCAGGTGCAGGTACTAATACAAATGAAATGACAGAATTTCAGAGACAGATGTGATTTTGTAAATGTAGACTGAAGCGGCGAGTGGAAACTTATTCCAAGGCCGGGAAGGTAGTGGGAATCTGGACAGAGGAGGGAGGCGTGCCAGGGTAATCCGTGAAGCTCTGTGACCCGTTGTGACACGATAGCTTAGTCGCTAGTGAAACTGTGTAGTAAAAGGAGACCCTGGTGCGATTCCCGGAATTGGTACAAATTTTCACTCGCCGCTTTGTATACATAAAATCATATCTACGAGGTGCGACAGTAAAGTAATTAGACCGATGTGAAAAAAAATGTTGCGTACCGTTTTAGCCAAGTTTAGTGTTGTCTCTTTCAAATTAGTTCCCTTCTGATTGCACACACTTTTTCCAGCGCTTCTGCCATTGACGGTAACATTTCTGGAACACATCTTTTGTAATATCCTCCAAGACCCTCGTCACAGCGTTTTGAACATCTTGTGTTGTTTGAAAATGGTGTCCCTTGACCGCCGTTTTGACTCTTGTAAATAGAAAAAAGTAGCACGGAGCGATATCTGGTGAATAAGGTGGCTGTGGTAGTAGTGAGATTTGTTTTGAGGTTAAAAATTTCTGTGCTGACAGAGCAGTATGGGATGGCGCATTATCGTGATGCAGAATCCAATTATCAGCAATGTTGGCACGGACACGAAGAACTCTTTTACGAAGTCTTTCTAAAATTTCTTTGTAGTAATGTTGGTTAACTGTTTGTCCAGAAGGCACCGACTCTTTATGAACAATTCCCTTGAAATCAAAGAAGCAGACAAGCATACATTTCACTTTTGACTTTGACATGCAAGCTTTTTATGGTCTGGGTGATCCCTTTGAGCAACATTGCAAACTTTGGCGCTTTGTCTATGGATCGTACTGAAAAAACCAACTTTCATCATCACTGGTAACACGGCTCAACAATTCTAGATTGATTTCCGGTTGCTCTAACAGATCGGCTGACACATTTTTCCGTGTTTCTCGCTTTTGCAGTGTGAGATTTTTGGGAACCATTTTTGCACAAATCTTTCTCATACTAAGATATTCAGTTATTACTAGACGAACCATTTCTCGATTGATGATCAGTTCATCTGCAATATTTTTCACGGATAATCTTCGATCAGATCGTACGAGTTCATGAACCCAGGGCAAATTGACATCCATCCATGAGGTTGACGGTCGTCCACTGTGGTCTTCATCTTCAACATTCGTCCTGCCTTCACTAAACATTTTATGCCTACGAAAAACTTGAGATCTTGACATAACTTCCCCTCCATAGGCATTCTGAAGCTTACCATAAGTTGTCAACGCATTTTCGCCCAATTTAACGCAAAAAGAAATGGAATAATGTTGCGCAATATTATGCGGTTCCATTTCCGTGACGAGGGACACAAACATATGTTAACTTCTTACAGCACAACTCACGACTGAGCAGTTGCATCGATGTGTCGCTTGGACTAGAAGCAGCTTGTAGACCAAGGTCAAAGATATTGTGCCTACACAAGCCTGCAGGGTTGCCACATCTTGCAAAGAAAATCAGTCTCATTACTTTATTGTCGCATCTCGTATATGAGAGCAATAAAGTCTCTGGAATTCTGTCGTTTCCTGTTTCTTTGTTTTTCAATCTAGAAGAATGCGAGCGGGCGTTATTGCTGGAGTAGCATCACTACAGCAGTCTGCTGTCTGTTTTACAGATGAACCACACCTGTCACAAAAGCTGTGACTCATCATTGGTATGAAGCTGTTTGCTACCATAATACAAATGGATCCTGTTGTGACTTGATTCCATTCTGGCTCCGATCAGAGATACTTGATATCATTGCTGCCCGTATGTTTCCCCAGTCGCCGTGTGGACACCAGGGGCGTGGCAGTAAGTATGTACTTAGCGCCAGCTGCACCTGTGTGGTGGGAGAGTCAGCCGCTACCCGTTTATGACACCGGGGCGGCAGATGGTGGATGGAAACACAGCTGATCAGCAAAGTGCGGCTAACAGCGTCACATCCTTGATGTGGGACGAACTGTTGCTTGGCTCTGTGTAATGTGTCTGCTTACCCATGGACAGGATTTGTGATTGGTGTAAAGAATGTCAACTAACTCTAAATATAGATAAATGTAAATTAATGCAGATGAATAGGAAAAAGAATCCCGTAATGTTTGAATACTCCATTAGGAGGGTAGCGCTTGAGACAGTCACGTCGATTAAATATTTGGGCGTAACATTGCAGAGCGATATGAAGTGGAACAAGCATGTTACGACAGTTGTGGGGAAGGCGGGTAGTCGTCTTCGGTTCATTGGTAGAATTTTGGGAAGATGTGGTTCATCTGTAAAACAGACCGCTTATAAAACACTAATACGACCTATTCTTGAGTACTGCTCGAGCGTTTTGGATCCCTATCAGGTCGGATTGAGGAAGGACATCGAAGAAATTCAGAGGCTGGATGCTAGAATTGTTACTGGTAGGTTTGATCATTACGCGAGTGTTACGGAAATGCTTCAGGAACTCTGGTAAGAGTCTCTGGAGGAAAGGAGGCGTTCTTTTCGTGAATCGCTACTAAGGAAATTTAGAGAACCAGTATTTGAGGCTGACTGCAGTACAATTTTACTGCCACCAACTTATATTTCGCAGAAAGACCACAAAGATAAGATAAGAGAGATTAGGGCTCGTACAGAGGCATATAGGCAGTCATTTTTCCCTCGTTCTGTTTGGGAGGTTTGGGAGTGGAACAGGGAGAGAAAATGCTTATTGTGGTACAACGTACACTCCGCCACGCACCGTACGGTGGATTGCGGAGTATGGATGTAGATGTAGATCATTGGCAAGAGGGTGCTTTCGACTACTACATGCTGGACTTGTGCCACTCTAGTTGAAACTGTTGAGCACTTGTCTCTGGGAAAATCTTGTGACTGTATTCAGAGCCACATGTTGTTGTAATGCCCCTGGCTGCAATCTAACTTTTATTTCCTCCATGCCAGTCTGCTTCCATAGAGCAGCTTGAAGGTTGGCAAACAATTACTTGTTATTTGACTAGCATACGGCGATGCCTCCAGCAGTCAGTTACTGAATTCGTTTTCCGCATCAGCTACCTTTTAATGTCAGTTGTACAGAATATTGGTAGTATTTTGCTGTCTGTCTTCTTACGCAATTCTGCAGTATCTATTCTGAGCTGTGGCTGCCATTCTGGTAACTTTTGTGATTTTATTATGTTGTAGTAAGCCGAGTTTTCTTGTCTGTATTAGGCTGGCTGATGTTAATGGTTGCTATTTCGCCTCAGGAAGCACTGCTTATATAAAATTTTATTAGTATAGCCAATATACAAGCCATGTGTATTTTTAAAAAATTTATAGAGTAATCAAATTACGACACTAGTGCCAAGTGTGTTTTGTGCTCAATATCTTGCATATTTTGAATAAGGATACAATTTTACTGAAGTAGCTGGAGTAGAAAATGAAGCTTATTTTTTTGTTAATTATTATAAAAAAGCCTCAGATGGATGTACTATCTGCACATTGCAATGTGACATAATGTGGAATGCTCTATATTGTTTGACGTCAACAATAAGAAATGTAATACAGTAAACTGTATGAACAGTGATGATTATGTAATATTCTCTGATACCTACAGCCAATGTAAGGAATTCGAGGACTGTGTTAGTGCATGAGTCAGTTGTTTCATTGCAATGGATCAATATATTTGTGAATTTTAATGCACATTTTTGGAAGACAATTATTGACCTAAGCTACATCGTCTGTGTTATGGTTCTGTTCCTGATCCGATAAACTTCCGAGTGTCCTTAAAAGTGAAAGTCATTATTTGAAATTCCGAATATATCAACACGAGTAAAATCAGTCAATTAGTGTCAAAGATACTGCCCTACTTAAATTGTTTACGTAATCTTAAAGTCAACTAACTGCAGAAAACAGATGGTTTACATTTTCTTAATTCTGTTTAAATTATTATTTCGTTCCTTAGCACAGGAGGCTGTTTTATAGGCTATACGTTTACATGTTTGACACGTTACAGTATGACAAATTTTAGCACTTTTATCATGCATAATGGAAGAGCTCTTGATTTCTGAATTTTGAAAGTTGTTGATGACTACTCTGAAATTAATTGTCCGATTTCGACTAGCTGCAGTTTTTGTATATCTGGCCACATACATTTACTATCCATACACCTTAATGAACCTCGTTTCGAATGCCGTTAGCTGTTTAATTCTCTCTTTTTAATCAAATGCTATGTCAGGAAACGAAGCTCACAGTCCGATTTCTTCAATCCTTTATACTCGCGATCATAGCATTTAATCCCGTAAGAGGGGTAACACTTATTAATGTTATATTGTAGTATAACAATAGTAGAGAGTGACGTACTGTGACCACACTGTTGTTAAGTGTTCGCTAGACTTTCTCATTCACTAACCGCGGTTTTTACACAGGTCAGTCCTGTACTCTCACTCTCTGGTACATTTTGCGTTAAATGGAAACTACTGGAGATCCTACAGACATCTTAAGGACGAATTCTAATTCACACTATGATGTCGGCTGATCTATCTTTCTTCTAGTCTTCCAATTTTACGTCAGTGTAGGTCATATGTCAAAAATGTTTGTTGCTAGTTGCTTGGAGAAAGGCTTGTTATTAGACAGTACATCTTGTTAGATTTTAATCTGATTCACGTTACCACATTCACACCTACAGCGTATACCCAGTGCATGGATGTGTATCGAAGTTGACATCCATTGGTATGCAACTGATATTCACCGTGTGGGTCGATAACTGCATAACCTGTACCTACGCAGCAGACATCGGTGCACCGGGACAAATGAAGTCATTTAAATGCGCTGTCAAAGAGCGCTGTGGATTTGCCTGCGATGCGAAAGTATTTTCAGACGGTAATTTACGGATACTTTATAAACAAATTTATCTGACGACCATTATGCAAGATGAATACAAAATACAGGGGGATAACTATTTGCTAATTATTCACAGTTAAGTCGCAGCCGTGGCTGCAGAACTAGATAACTGAGTCGTGAAAAGCTAATGAACCACATCGATACGGCATCCAATACTTAAAGAAAAGACCCAAAAACGCGCACACAGAGCGTCTTCAAGGACTCCGTATTCCTCGAAGATCAGCAGCTGAATGATTACAGTAACTGTTTCTACCATATCTCAAGAACTTTGTTACAACCCACCTTGTACCTTCTGAAGAATAAGCCAGTTTCGAATTAATGAAGATGAAATTTCGTTTCTGGAATATTAATGTTATGACGTTTCGCAGCATCAATAATAATGAAAAAAAAATAAAGAATGGTTAAAGAATCAACAGATCTCCTCTGATTAGTGTCAGTCTTTTTAACAAGCACTTTAAAACTAGAAGATTCCACATTTGGTGGAAAGGCTAAATCAAAGAGACAATTGAAAGCGTGGCGGACCACACAAAGGTACTAGCACCTTTCTCAGCCCATCTACTAAAGGAATGAGAAACTATAAATTACATCAACATCCACCTAAGATCAAGAACAAGGTCTGAGAATGATGCTATGATATAGCTATTGTGTTAGTTAAAACATCTCTGATCTTCTGACGTGATCAACTTACTCGAACCTTTATAGTTAAATTTGGTTCTTTATTTACTGTCCATGAAAAAGGAAGAAATAATGAATAAATATTGTTAAAATCTGTATATCCTTTCCTTATCAACTCATATTTCGATTACATTTATCACTTAGAGAAGAATAAATACCATTTATCCTTTGAAAATGAATGTTTGTTATTGTTTTAACCTAGCATCTTTCACCTATTTTTATTAGGCATCGTAAGTGGTCCGTAAAAAGGAAAAAGCTCATTGTTTATGTATACTAGTAGGTACATATTTTGTTATGAGCTAATGTAATGTTTCTTTTCAGCAACAGACGCAGTTTTGACGTAGCACGCGGTAAAGGGTAGACACACGTATGCTGCATGACAATCAGAGATACGTCGGGCCTTTACGTGTATAGAACGTGGAAGACATTTAGTGAGGGTGCATGTAATTATGATACGCGAGCGCAGCCACGGGTAATAGGCAGAAACGTAAGGGCAACTGACATTAATGTATGTACAAGTGTTTCAAAATGTGCGCTGCACCGAACTACAAATTATTTACTTTCTTTTTTCGTCAGTTTAAGGCTGTTTAATAATTTTAGGAAGTCCACATTTTATTTTAGAGCCTTCATCATGACAAAAGTAGTGTTAAGCTTTAACAGCTAGTGTTAAGTGCCGGCTGCAGTGGCCAAGCGGTTCTAGGCGCTTCAGTTTGGAACCCCGCGACCGCTACGGTCGCAGGTTCGAATCCTGCCTCCGGCATGAATGTGTGTCATGTCTTCAGGTTAGTTAGGTTTAAGTAGTTCTAACTTCTAGGGGACTGATGACCACATTTGTTAACTCCCATAGTGCTCAGAGCCATTTGAACCATTTAGTGTTAAGCTTCAACAGTTAGCGGTGTTTCGGTTAGCATAAAATTAATGAAAAACAGTCAACATCGCAATCGTTATTTTATTTAAAATGACCGACTTCGGCCTTGTATTACGAGTATGACTAGCTTTTTGCTGGTAACTTGCAGAAAAAATTGTTTTGGCGCCGCTTCAGAAGACACCATTCTGATTATCTTTCACAACTGGGATCGACCTCAGTCACTGTGGTAGCACATGGCGTCCATAATATACATCTTTGATATTTGCTGACTATCTTACTAAGATGTCCGGAGATAGGAAGATCAGGCCAGAACAGTGCGCAAATTTTCTATTAAATTTAGTATTTTTCAGACGGCAGTGTAGTTAACCTATATCATAGAGGATAATTATTTTACATAAATCCATTCCTTTATTCTAGATAAACATTTTATTGATTTAATTGCCGATGCTATGGATATGTTATATTGGTTAAGTAAATTATTTCCGCCTGATGATACTACAAGAAATAAGAGAAGTAATTTTTAAATAATCTTATTACATCTTATTACTGTTACTCACTATTTTTAGCAATCTGTACTGTCCTATAGGCACTACTTTTTTATAATTATTCACTTTTAGATAAACTACATCTTCAAATGCTATGCAGTTTAAGTATATCGTTCCTCATTGGCTGAAGTTGAGGTCATACAGCACAAACACGCCCTCACTAAGTCAGTATAAAGCAATGCTGCGTAGCCAACAGCAGCAGTTTCAGCGACTGACGTTTACTGACTGTTCTGGACATCGTCAGCTTGAACTGATGCCTAAGGACTCTTCGATTTTAATAAGGGTGAATTACCGTACTTTATTTTAAGGCAGTGACTTCTTTATGTACCTAGCATGATTTCTATCCTTCACAGTGCTATTCTCAAGATGATTTACGATTAGTCCGAAACCGGTCATTTTAAATAAAACAACCATTGCCAACTAGACTGTTTTTCACTAGTTTTATATAGCTTACAAGATCGCTGGTGTCCGAAAATGTTACCAAAAATTTTCTTTTTGTTAGCGTAGCTGATTCTTGATCACGGAGTCCCGCGCTCTACTCGCAGCTGGGTCTCATTTCCTCCACTCGGGAGTGAGTGCAAGTGTTGTCCTTATCCTCGTTTTCTCATCATCGAATTGCAAGTCACCGAAATTGTGTCAAATAAAAAGACTTGCACCAAGCAGATGAACATCCAGAACGAGACCTCCTGGCCAGTACTGCCTGTAGCATATTTAATATCATTTCATTTTGCTGATATGCGAGGGCATCCACGAGTAACAGCTAATAAGATAATAGCTAAGAGGGGAACACGTGGAAAACACTGACAAGAAGAAGGGACACGATACAGGACATTTGTTAAGACAGCAGGAGGTCTCCTGTATGGTACTAGAGGGAGCTATAGGGGGTGAATACTCTTGGGGAAGACAGAGTGTGGAATACATCCAACAAATAATAGAGGACGTGGGATGCTGATACTGCTCTGAGATGAAGGTGATGGCAAAGGGGAAAAATTCGTGGCGAAACGCATCAGACTAGTCAGAAGATTGATGAAGAGATAGGATTTTGCAGTAGCATTTACTTTCTGTCTCTGACCCTTTTTGGTGCCCCTTGGCCCAAGGAATTTTGTGTAAGCACTAGATGAACACAATGTAAGTTTTCATTTAAGTATATGCCACAATTGTGTACAAAAAATGGAACAGAATGTAAGTGCCCAAACTAAAATTTTCAATATTCAAATAAATGTGTCTTAAATATTGGATGATTATATTAATTTTATGTAAAAAATACATCTACGAAAGCTAAAAACAGTTTTGTTTATGAATTTGTATAAAGGGAACAAAACTTATATGGAAAAAGAAGTAAGTGCCATCCTTTCGTTTTCTGGAAAAAGCTGTAAGTGCCTTACTAAGTTTGTGAAAATGATGTAAGTCAAGGGTTTATGTTAAAAAAAAGATGGTAAGTCCATTGCAGCTTTGAGAACGTTTAACAACTTTACATATAATTTTACTCTTTCACTGCTAGGCTAATATAAAAAAGGTATAAAATAAAATTTTGGATGGTTTTTTGAAGCTAAGTTGTTTGTTTTCAGTTTTTTCCGCTTGTTATTTCATCGGTAAGTATAAGCCACCTGAAAACCAAAAACTGAATCAGATGTCTCAATTTATTTTGGGTGTCTCAGCTATATACATAATATTTTGACTTTTTATTCACATTCGAAATTCGTTCTGATACAGTCGATCGTTTTTGACTAAATCAATTTTATTTTAAAAACATGTATATATACAAGAAATTAAATGCAAAGTTATCTGCATTTAGTAATCGAAATAAACTTACAGTACTGTACTTCTTTCCTCCAAGCAGTCCTATTCCTCATCTCCTTACTACACCTTCATGTTGAAGGCCTCTTCATCTTTGTTCTCCAGCAGGGCTCTGTAGGAGTCTTTGTCTTCTTCTTTCTCTATATAATCTATCATTCCCATCTATCATTATTCTTTTCTTGTGAGATTTTGGATTTAAAGTGTTTTTTTGGCAAGTCATGAATATCCGGTACATTGTCAAGATTAGCATGTTTCTTTAAAACATCAACTTTTTTCCAAGTTACCATAACATCACCTTCAAGACCCAAAACTGATGCCACTTTCACTGTGCTAGGATTCTCGTGGGAAATGCGGAAGTGGGAAATTTTACTTACAGCCAGATCTTTGGTATTTAGCTAGTCTTTAGCAAGGCCTTTAAAATCTATGAAGTCATCAGTATTCATAGGGGCTGCAGTAAAAGGTGTTGTCAATTTTGCACTTACAACTAACGCTTCAAGATCTTTAGGTGTCATCGCTTTCTCAGCTTTGCGTTTTTTCTCAATCACCCCAAAATCACGGTCACTGCTCACGTAGCTGTGTCCACTTACAAGATGTTTCACATCTATTGAACAATAAATTCCTTTGTGGACTAAATAAATAATAGACATCAACATCATCTGGTTTTTGTTTTGCGTTCCGCAGTTATCGCACCATAACACAGACCTTTTACTAGGAAATTGGTCTCCAGCAGAAGCAACTTTGAACAAACAAGAAGCTATTACGTTAGCGCTACGGCCTCCAATCCCTCCACGCCACATACACATGTATTCAGAGCCATTGTCTCCAACATGTATTCCTAGATTGTAGCAGGATAGCTGTCTACAGTAAAACATAGTGCTATATGTAAGCATTGGACCAAACATAACTTGTTGTGGGTCCATGCATAAGGTTGTATAAGTAGCCGTTGGAAGCTGTGAAGACGTAATATCTTGTTTCATACACTTATGAGCCTTTCCCATTTTCGGTAATGGAACTCTTGCTGGGCTTTTACTTCCTGTTTTGCCTTTTCGCTGGTCGTAGATTCCAGCTATGCCTTCAAAAAGTCACGCTTTTTACAGGCATCAGCTGCAAGAGCTTTAAATTTTAGGTTTGAAAAGTCTTGATTCAACACTTTAGCTTAAAAACTGTATGTAACATCACTTGTAGGACTTCTTTTCTTAAAAGCTACGTATATTCGGTTTTTATTTAGATCAGGTGACTCATTACTTGATTTTTTTCGGCTGTAGCGACTTTCTTATCTGGGGAGTGAGTTTATATGATATCTTACAAGATTTCGATCATCTTCTGTAAATTCAATCTAATGTGCAATTGATGCAGGTGTTTTCCCTCTTTTGTCCTCAAAAACCAAGCAACCTGATTTCTTGTTTTTTTGTAAAACAATCAGTTTCCTTTCACATATAGAAAAAATTCCTTTGAAGGCTTTTTGCACACTTGTACATTTTTCCCTGTACCATCGGGGATGTTGTAAGCAAAAGTACAAGTCCGCCTACTCTCTGCTGCACTTTCGTACGTCCCATGACGTCTGCGACCAATAGTTAACATTTGAATATGATCTTCATTGGCTTTCTTCATCAACTTCATAAAACTCCAAAAACAATAGCTGGTTTTGTTCACTGCTTATGTTTTTACACTTGTGTTTACAGGAGCAGCTTGTCTGTTCTGCTGGTGGTTGTTTTTGCAGGTATTTCAATGTTAAGTTTCTAAGCAATTCTAATAGGAAAAGTGAACTAGAAGTGTCGTTAACAACATATAATTTAGTATCAGTGATCAATTTCCCTACACATATAGCTCAGGACAGTAGTACTCTAATAGATAATGTATTTGTACAGCAAGAGGATGTAGATCAAACACATGCTTTCCCTGTGGTAAATGGATTATCTGACCATGATGCACAACTGATTAACTTACAAAACCTAACAGGGCGTACACTTCAGAAACCATTAAGTAAAAGTGTGAGGGTGCTCAACCTGGTATCTATAGATCACTTCAGAGAAAGTTTAGGAAATGTAAGCTGGGAAGATGTATACAATGAGCAAAATGCTAATGATAAATACAGCATATTTCTTGATAAATTTATATCATTTTTTGTACATTGTTTTCCAAAGAAAATTACTAAATGTATCATCACAAACTTTTCAAAGAAACCTTGGATTACTACAGATGTTAAAGTATCTTCAGAAAGAAAACGAAAACTTTATGAGACAGCAAGAACTAGTAACGATAAAGAAGTAGTTTTACACTATAAAAATTATTGTAACATACTGAGAAATGTTGTAAGGAAATCAAGAAATATGCATGTTAGAGAAGAAATTAACAACTCCAGCAATAAAATCAAATCAATATGGAATGTTGTTAGAAGGGAGACAGGAAAAGTAAGCACTGGGGTAAGTAGTATTACTGGTAAAGAGAATGAGACCGTCTTAATCAACAGTACACAGGTAGCCAATGTATTTAATAATCACTTCTTAAGTGTAGGAGAAGAAATAGGTGAGAATAGTTCAAAAGAAAAAGCCAGGCAGTACATGGAAGAGTCAGTTTTGAAAAATTTTGGTCAGATTAAGTTTCATCTAACAACCTCTTGTGAAATAAGGAAAATTATTAAATATTTTAAAAATAAATGTTCTTTTGTGGTAGATGACATGTATAACAACTTATTAAAACAATGTGGAGCAATTACAGCTGATATATTGAGTCACATATGTAATGCATCACTGATGCAGGGTATTTTTCCAGACAGGTTAAAATATGCCATTGTCAGGCCTCTCTATGAAAAGGGGGAAACCACAGATGTCAATAATTACCGGCCAGTATCCTTGCTTACAGCATTCTCAAAAATCTTTGAGAAGGTAATGTACTCAAGAGTGGCTACCCATCTCAACAGTAATGGGATACTTAGTAAATCACAGTTCAGATTTCAGAAATGCTGTTCCACTGAGACAGCAATATACAATGTCACTGTCCACGTAATAGAGCCTTTAAATAGTAAAATGTCACCAGTAGGAATATTCTGTGACTTACCCAAAGCATTTGACTGTGTGAACCATGACATTTTGTTAGAGAAATTACAATTCTATGGTATAAATGGAACTGCATATGAGTGGTTTAAGTCATATCTGCAGAACAGTAAGCAAAAAGTCTCTTAATATGCTTCAAGTGATTCAAAGGAGTTTGCCACTTCATCTAACTGGGGTGAAATTACATTAGGTGTTCCACAAGGTTCGATCATGGGTCCCCTCCTGTTCTTGAAATATGTGAACGACCTCCCTTTCTCCCTGAAACAAGAAGCTGAACTGACACTGTTTTCTGATGATACAAGCATCATTATTAACCCAGGAAAAGGAAGTCCAATTGAAAATGACACAAATAAGGTCTTTGGAAAAGTCAATAATCGGTTTTCTGCGAATGGGCGTGCTTTAAACTTTGAAAAAACACAGTACATCCCATTTTCTGCTGGAAAAAGTACAGTTCCTTCTATAAATATAGCACATCAACAGAATTCAGTAGACAAGGTAGAGCATACTAAGTTTTTGGGTGTACATATAGATGAGAATTTTAACTGGAAAAGTCATATTTTGGATCTCCTAAAGCGACTAGGTTCAGCAACTTTTGCAATCAGAATAATTGCCAATTTTGAGGATGTAGAAATAACCTAACATACTTTGGATACTTCCACTCTCTGATATCATACAGAATGACATTCTGGGGCAACTCAACACTTATGCAAAAGGTATTCACTGATCAAAAGAAAGAAGTTAGAATAATGTGTGGGGTTTATAGTCGCTCGTCTTGTAGGCATCTGTTCAAAAGGTTAGGAATTCTTAACAACTGCTTCACAGTACATTTACTCAGTAGTGAAATATTTTCTCAACAACGACATTCATGATTACAATACCAGAAAAAAGAAAGACCTACACTATCCTTTACTTAATCTATCTTTGGCACAGAAAGGGGTAAAATATGCTGCTATAAAATTTTTTGATAAATTACCAGGTGAAATAAAATGTCTGACAGACAGCAGTAATAGTTTCAAAAACAAATTGAAATTATACTCCTTGACAACTCCTTCTATACCAAAGATGAATTCTTGGATATGAGTAAATAAATCTGAACATATAATATATGCATTTTGCGCCATTTAAGGGAATGGGATAGACAATAGAAATATTTAGGTATAACACTATAATGCAAAAAAAACCCTTGTTTCCTGTGCACATTTCTTGTGCATTTGACACGTTCCACATCATAAAGGTTTTTCCGTGCTATTGATCAATGTAAGACGTAACTAACTAACTAACTAACTAAATCTCTTGATGATGTGAAAGACACCGTTTCACTCTTTGATGACGCTATATCAGATTTTCCTGCAGATGAAATTTTTTCCATGATTGACGTGGGAAAAATCGAATTTGGGTGACATTTCGAAACTATTTGTTCAGATAAGCCTGTTATATTTTCGCGTATTTCACGAAAAACATAATTACTCAACTTCTAACACCTAAATGTGAAATACACCAACGAAGAAATTGACTGTAAAGCAGAGAAGTACAAGTCAACACAATGGTGCATCGGTAGAACTGATTCAACAGATATTAGAGCTGTTATGGACTTGTTATACATAACTGGGGTTCTAAAACATTCTGGAATAACCGTAAGGGACATGTTTTTTCAAATTTATCATCCAATTTTGTTTCAATGCAAGATGACAAAAATTTTATTTCAGTTTCTTCCTAGTGCAGCAGGTTTTTATACAAAATTCACAGGTGATCTTAGAAAGCAAAGAGATAAATCCGCCACATTCCGGAACTTGTGGGATCTGTTAAATCAGAACTGTTCAGAAGACTTCAGCCCATCAGAACATATCACTGTTCATGAGAACCTTTTGACTGTTGCAGCCATATGCCCTTTTCGTATGTAGATACGCCAAAAACCGGATAAATATGGTCTCAAGATCATTGCGAAGTGTGATGCGAGAACGATTCATTTTTGTGGTGGGATTCCTTATGTTGTTAGAGAGACTACTCCTGCCAATACAGTATGTTCTAAATCTTACTGAGCCACTGAAAGGCATCAATAAAAATGGGAGGACCGATAACTGGTTGTCCTCTTGTGAATTAGTTGAAGAATTAAATAAAAGAAAACTCATTTTATTTGGTATGCACCAGAAGAAAAAAAGAAGAAAGAAAAAAAAAACAGCTTTCTCCATCCATAATAAATCCCAAAAGCCGTAACAAGAATTTTTCATAATTTCTGTGTAATAATCTGAAGGATTTGTTTCTTTCTGTCCAGAGTAAAATAAACTGTAGTCCTCAGAGAATTCACGCAGCCCACTGGCGGAATTGATCAAATCAGGCAAAAGCCTGCCGTAGTTGAATTCTATAATTTGACTAAAGGGATATGGATGTTTCTGCTAATTATATCATGCAAAATCCGTCAAAAGAATGACAAATCGTTGGCCTATGCGATCCGTCTATGGCAGATACAGCAGCAGTAAATGACTACGTATTCGAAAAGCTAAATACACTCCTGGAAATGGAAAAAAGAACACATTGACACCGGTGTGTCAGACCCACCATACTTGCTCCGGACACTGCGAGAGGGCTGTACAAGCAATGATCACACGCACGGCACAGCGGACACACCAGGAACCGCGGTGTTGGCCGTCGAATGGCGCTAGCTGCGCAGCATTTGTGCACCGCCGCCGTCAGTGTCAGCCAGTTTGCCGTGGCATACGGAGCTCCATCGCAGTCTTTAACACTGGTAGCATGCCGCGACAGCGTGGACGTGAACCGTATGTGCAGTTGACGGACTTTGAGCGAGGGCGTATAGTGGACATGTGGGAGGCCGGGTGGACGTACCGCCGAATTGCTCAACACGTGGGGCGTGAGGTCTCCACAGTATATCGATGTTGTCGCCAGTGGTCGGCGGAAGGTGCACGTGCCCGTCGACCTGGGACCGGACCGCAGCGACGCACGGATGCACGCCAAGACCGTAGGATCCTACACAGTGCCGTAGGGGACCGCACCGCCACTTCCCAGCAAATTAGGGACACTGTTGCTCCTGGGGTATCGGCGAGGACCATTCGCAACCGACTCCATGAAGCTGGGCTACGGTCCCGCACACCGTTAGGCCGTCTTCCGCTCACGCCCCAACATCGTGCAGCCCGCCTCCAGTGGTGTCGCGACAGGCGTGAATGGAGGGACGAATGGAGACGTGTCGTCTTCAGCGATGAGAGTCGCTTCTGCCTTGGTGCCAATGATGGTCGTATGCGTGTTTGGCGCCGTGCAGGTGAGCGCCACAATCAGGACTGCATACGACCGAGGCACACAGGGCCAACACCCGGCATCATGGTGTGGGGAGCGATCTCCTACACTGGCCGTACACCACTGGTGATCGTCGAGGGGACACTGAATAGTGCACGGTACATCCAAACCGTCATCGAACCTATCGTTCTACCATTCCTAGACCGGCAAGGGAACTTGCTGTTCGAACAGGACAATGCACGTCCGCATGTATCCCGTGCCACCCAACGTGCTCTAGAAGGTGTAAGTCAACTACCCTGGCCAGCAAGATCTCCGGATCTGTCCCCCATTGAGCATGTTTGGGACTGGATGAAGCGTCGTCTCACGTGGTCTGCACGTCGAGCACGAACGCTGGTCCAACTGAGGCGCCAGGTGGAAATGGCATGGCAAGCCGTTCCACAGGACTACATCCAGCATCTCTACGATCGTCTCCATGGGAGAATAGCAGCCTGCATTGCTGCGAAAGGTGGATATACACTGTACTAGTGCCGACATTGTGCATGCTCTGTTGCCTGTGTCTATGTGCCTGTGGTTCTGTCAGTGTGATCATGTGATGTATCTGACCCCAGGAATGTGTCAATAAAATTTCCCCTTCCTGGGACAATGAAATCACGGTGTTCTTATTTCAATTTCCAGGAGTGTATGTCTAAGAACCTAAAAGCAACACCTGTCAGACAAAGATTTGAAGGAACTTACCTTTGCGCTATTACATCACACATGAAGAATCGGATGACAAGTCCCCACTCACGAACGTGAGATATGCAACATGCTAGGAATAGAAATGCCCGGAAATGCAGTATCACTTACCCCTTCAACGTCGTCAAGGTCCGGTAAGTGTTCGTTTTGTGGATGGAAAAAGAATCGAAGAGCGAACCAAGCGCAAGAAGGTGTTTGTGGGGAACACAAGAAAGTGATCTGTCCGTCACGCATATGATTAAATAAACGCAAAAAAAATCTTTCTAAAAGAATGGGAAGTTTGTTCCGAATTAACTAAATTGTATTTTGTAAATAAAACAAACAGTTTGTTCCTAATGAAACAAAATTTTGTACGTTTTGTAAATATACATTTTTCCTTTAAAGTGTATTTAAATATGTAAACCAAATGAACCTAATTTGTACGTGGAAAAGCACTTTTTTAGCCAAGTGTCGTATGCGACACGGCCTTGTGACATGTGCCCTGAAATTCCGCCTTGTGGCAGGAAGGATTATTTTTATTCCACATCCATTACGACCATTTAATTTTGCATCTGCAGAAGATACATTAACATATTTGTTTACTTTGTAAATAATTATTGTGTATTCTTGTTTTTATGACATTTTTGCATACTTAAGGTCTACGCCCAATTTGTCTGCTCTTGCAGAAGAACGGTACAGTACTAGGCGATCTTCACGAAAAAAAAAAAATTATACCAAAACGACTTACAGCGAAAATGCGATCATGAGTGGACATTAATTTTCCTTTCTCTTTCCCTTTCGAGCCACAACACTTTCACTTAGTTTCTCACAGAGTATGTCATGTGTTGCCGCCCATTGACGTGATGACTCAAAACGTAATCAATACGCGTAAAAATATAGCCAAACAATCCACTGTCTTTGTCTCAGTAGCAGTCAAGTGATCCCATCTGCCAGTCCAGTTTCACGTCCTGTGAACGTGAATGGTACATACCGATTTGAATCAACTGAACGTGGCTGTCAATGAATCAGTGTGTTCCATTGATGTTCATAGGAGCTGAAAGGCCAGCGGCAGGCGAGATCGCCAGGCCGATAGTGAGGGGAACATGCGATTACGGTGCACTGGTTAGCTGTATTCTTAGGCATAATGATCACGTTTCTAAAGGAGTCATTAAGTTAATGGAGGCCAACGCATGACATGCTGTATGAGAAACTACGATTACGTGTAACAATGCTGTGATATCTAAGGAAAAGAAAGAAAAAGCATATAAAACTACTGGTGATGAAATTGTCGGCGAACCTACTTCCGATATTGACAAACAAGGGGTTTGCATCTAGGCGTACGCCCAAGAAGTACAAAATTCTGCATTTAAGCCGGGATAGATATAAGCCGAAAGCACTGAAAGATTAAGCATGGAACTGTTCTAGCTAAATCAGATACAGGGTAAAAAGTTCAACACGAAAATGCTTAACGCGAAGAAAACGGTTAAAAAGATACTACGTTTGAACGAAATACAACGTAATTTTTCATATTTGATGTGTTAAAACGAAACAATAATTGCTTAATATGGATAACTACACTGTGCCGGCCGGAGTGGCCGAGCGGTTCTAGGCGCTACAGTCTGGAACCGCGCGACCGCTACGGTCGCAGGTTCGAATCCTGGCTCGGGTATGGATGTGTGTGATGTCCTTAGGTTAGTTAGGTTTAAGTAGTTCTAAGTTCTAGGGGAATGATGACCTCAGAAGTTAAGTCCCATAGTGCTCAGATCCATTTGAACCATTTAACTACACTGTGCTTGTATTCTGCTTTCGCGACGTCATCCAGGTTCATTAAATTAATAAATTTATTTATTTTCTTTTTGATAGTCATAAGGAAGTACACAGTTGTTTCTAAGTAAACATTTGCCATTAGATACTGCCGTTCTCAAAACACTTCAGTCAGTTTTCCAATACGATAATGGTTGTTTCGAAGTCGTGAACTGGGTGTTGATATCTTTTCGTGATTCTTTTGAAACAAAAAAATTGCAAATTTATCTTTTTGCGAGTGAAAACGAACAACTATTTCGCTTAAAATGAATACTGAACTGCTTAAGACAGGTCATAAAAAATTAATGCCGCAAATGGAATACTGTGAATAAATTCGCACTGCCGGTTAAAAACTGTCGACGACCGATAAAAATAGAGGTCAAACTGTGGCAGTGTTTGAGCACAGTATTTTCGAGCCAGATATAAAAGTATGAGATTGGCTTATGGAGTAGGTCTGGCGATTGCACTACTTATTTAGTTCATATGGGCTATTTCTCAAGGTGCTCTTGTATCATGGCCGTAACTATTGCAGAAAGCTGAACTTGCAAAACAAATGAGCACAAAATTTTCTGCAGATCCAAACTGTTTGGAACGTTTCAAGAAAAGGAAAGGCATAACGTTAAAAATGTTTGCATTGAAGAAAGCAAGTTTTAGCGCCTATGACTACTGATTAGTTGCAGTCAATATGACATGGGGGGAAAATCTTCAACGAGAGCATTACGTACTGGTAGAATGCAATTTCGATGGATCTGAAAAATTACCCTTATAATTGGGAAATATTTAAAAACTGCGGTGTTTTAAAAATGTGATAACGTTCCTACTCGAATATATGGTGAACAAAGAAAAAGCGGGGGGGGGGGGGGGGGGGTTCGTTGTAGTGACACAAAGTAATCGATAGCATCATTACTGATCTTTTCAGAGGCAACTATGTATGGGTAGTTGAATTTATAATTTTATGACATTATGACATAGTTTTTATGTTACTCAGGTCGCGGCATTCGCATGTTACCAAAAGATATTTTATTTTGATTCTCGGGCGGCAGCATTTCTTCACATCGGAGAAAGCATCAACGCCACCGGACACTTTTTTTGCCATCGAGCCGGTGGGCATAATCAAGGAGAAGAAGCAAGCGCTACAAATTTTTGCCACACCTATTTATTGTAACAATGTGAAAGAATGAAAGACACAGTCTGCACAGAAAACTTTGTGAGTCGATCTGGTGATCAATGAATATCAAGACTTGTACTCTGATCTTGTTACTGTGTGACACGACGCTGTAAGTGTTGTGTGAGGTTGTTGAAATTAATCGGAAGATATCAGTGTTCTGAAATTTGACGAGTAGAACTTTGTAGAGAAGTGGTACTAAGAAAAAATATCTTCACTTTTATAAAAGATCATATTTAAATACGAGATTTATATTGACGCTAACGAAGCAATAAAAGATATCTTCGGATTCTAAAAGTTAGCGCTGTTTAACAAACTACCTTGGTTAATCTGTTCTGTGATGATAAAAAAGTTTGAAGTGATCATTAATATTGAAAGACCCGTTAATTAGAACGAACTTAACTATTCAGTGAAGTGATCATTGGAATTTAATTACAATTTTCATTTCATGTGAAGGAACGATATTTTGTACCAGACAGTTTTCACTTCAGCTTCGCGAAAAACAAAGTACGTCAGTTATATCTAAAAAGTGCAAAGATATGAGATTACATGAGGTTGTAAGCCCTGTCTGTGAAGAGTAGTTAACTTTGAAGAGACTATGTCTACTAAGAAATGTACTGTGCCCTAATTACGTGTTAGCAGAAAACAAAGATACTTCGATGGTCAGAACTGATAAATCGCAAAGAACACTGCAGTGAAACGATATCTTTGGGACGGTATAGCACCGTGAAAAATCAACTGATCTGGTTGCAACTGATTTATTTGCTTTGGATGAAGAACCGATTTTAACTGGTACATTACAGATTGATTCCCACATTAGGTGCTCTAAAGCGTACAAGAAACTAATAAAATAAATAATCTTCGGACGTAGACCAGATATGATCTTCGTGGGGTTTAGCTTTAAGCTGGCGAAGAGTTGATACATCACCTAAGTCACATGTAGGTGGGTAGGTTGCGAGGTTCTCTCACACTGAGAAGATCGTACTACAAGAACGTAGCATCCGTGGCAGGACTAGTAGTGTGGTGCGTGAAGTGCCAAAAATAAATCATATGAGAGAGAAATTTCATCTGGGAGAATGAAAACGACCGGAAAAGGTAAGAAGCAAGTGAGAAGCAGAAGAACAAGATTTATACGAAGACTCAAGGGTAGAAAGAAGGGCTTTTTTTTTGGAGGGGGGGGGGGAGGCGGACAAGGGAAATTTATTTGCGCAAGTGGAGATTCAACCACGGCTGTGGGAGTGTTTCGAGTCCTCTATCAGCGATCAACACTTCGAATAGGCGCTGTAGCAGTTCACATGCAGAATTCATGGGCGGCAGTCACATGCATCCAGGCAAAAGTCTCAAATAGCCAGCGCGTTCCTGCCACCTTCAATGTCGTCTGGAGGTAGAGGTCATAATTCGGTTTACTTAGTCCGGGAGAGTCAAATCGATTGATGGAACTTGTGTTTAGACAATAAAATTCTATGATCCTGAAAGTGACTAGTGTCGATGAGACTGAAGTGTACTTGACAGCCGGCCGCGGTGGTCTCGCGGTTCTAGGCGCGCAGTCCGGAACCGTGCGACTGCTACGGTCGTAGGTTCGAATCCTGCCTCGGGCATGGATGTGTGTGATGTCCTTAGGTTAGTTAGGTTTAAGTAGTTCTAAGTTCTAGGGGATTGATGACCACAGCAGTTGAGTCCCATAGTGCTCAGAGCCATTTGAACCATTTTTTTGTATTTGACAATCAATAACAACAACAATTGGTTACCTGTTATGCTATCATTTGTTGATTTCAAGAAAACAGTAGTTTCGTTAGACAGAGAAACATAAAGTCGGTAAGAGAATACAGTGTTAAAGCAAAATTAGCAAACATAAATCATGAAACTTTAACAAATACGATATCTAAAGATAAATTTGAATTAAATTAAATTATATTTGGCACAAATACATTATATTTATAACCATCACTACTTAACTGTGTTCTAGAAAAAATTGTAAAGATTTGGAAGTCGGAGCTAAAAATCATGAAACTGAAACAATAATTCTTGGAAGGATAACAAATGTAATTAATTTAAATTGCCTGACTTTTGTAATACTTTCAAGAAATCTGACAAACGCTGTTATTCAAATGAATCTTTTGGAAGGAACAGCAAATAGAACTGGTCTCAAGATTTCAGCTGAAAAAAACAAAATTCAAGACAAATATAAACAATGCACCAAAATTTTGTAGATACACAAATAGATGTAAAAAGCGAGTTATTAAAGCGATATTTGAAATGCTATACTACAGAACACACTAGGAAAATTTGCAGTATATGTAGGAGTTAACAAAATAGAGAAAGCATATCGTTTGACAAAGAATATTTACGACAAGAAATGCATATCTAAAGAAACAAAACTAAAACGCTATACCACAGCGATACGACCAGAGTGTTTATATGGATGAGAATGCCTACCGACGAACTACTCGTATAAGCTGGACAGAATAGATGTGCTTGAAAAGCGGACCCTTAGAAAAATAATGGGTGCAGTAAGAACTACAGATGACCGGGAAAATGAGAAGTGACCAGAAGATCTACAAAAAAAGTACAGAAAATATCAGAATAAATGCCTAAAAGAAGATTAATGTTCCTTGGACACCGCTGCCGAATGATTCAAAACAGGCTCACGAAACAAATATTCCCGTTTTTCTGGAAGAAGAAGTCGTCAATAGCATCGATTACAGAAATAAGGGAAGAACTACAAAAAAACAACATCAAAGAAGCGGAAATAATAGACAGAAACCTTTTTTAAGAATGAAATAGCAAATTTAGAAAGTCATTATTTTCATCATGGCAGCGACAACAGCAACCGTTACGAAATTATCTCGAATTAAAAACAGCCCACAGTTGCACTATATTATGTTTATATTAAACCTTGACCATGGTTTCTGCTATAATAACATAGCCTTCTTCAGAAGTCATACACACTAATATAAGACGTAGTGGCGGAGGACATAAGACGCCATGTGTAATTTTATTTATGTTCGAAACAGGCTTACGTCTGTTGAAGTTATTTTATTGGTCTTGACACAGCTGCTGGGCTAAGACATTTTTCGTTTATTGGTGTGTATGACTTCTGGAGAAGGCTATATTATTATAGCAGAAACCATGGTCAAGGTTTAAAAGATAATTTAGTGCAGCTGTGGGCTGTTTTTCATTCGAGGGAAAATTTAGAAAGCTTTCAGTACAGGAGAAATAAGAAACCGGGAAAAATATGGACAGAAGAAAGGAAGAGAACATGGGAAGAAGATGAAGGAAAACTGGAAAATAGGAAACAACAAGGAAATAGGAAGAACTGAAGTTGTTACGTAATCCCACTCGGTCAATAGTCAATAAAAATAACAAAAATGGTGACAGCTAAAAAGAGGTTATCCACAGCGGCATTCTTGAGCTTTGTATTTACAAGTAACAACGGTAGAGTAATGATAGAACCCATATTTATGATAGGTATACGTTTGTCATAGAAACTAGAAAGTCGATGTATGAGTATAGACGTATTATAAAAGACATGAAGGAATTATTGCCTATTAGTCAAGCGACAATGAGTAAAAGTATAAAGCCGATTAATGGTAGCATAGCAAGTAATGTTAAAAGGATCGTAGTTTGAAAGAAATGAATGATAATGTAGCTGCAGGTAATGCTAATATGGATCCTAGTTTAAACAGTTTTTCCTTAAATAATGCTGTTGTTGTTGTTGTTGTGGTCTTCAGTCCAGAGACTGGTTTGATGCAGCTCTCCATGCTACTCTATCCTGTGTAAGCTTCTTCATCTCCCAGTACCTACTGCAACCTACATCCTTCTGAATCTGCTTAGTGTATTCATCTCTTGCTCTCCCTCTACGATTTTTACCCTCGACAGTGCCCTCCAATACTAAACTGGTGATCCCTTGATGCCTCAGAACATGTCCTACCAACCGATCCCTTCTTCTAGTCAAGTTGTGCCACAAACTCCTCTTCTCCCCAATTATATTCAATACCTCCTCATTAGTTATGTGATCTACCCATCTAATCTTCAGCATTCTTTTGTAGAACCACATTTCGAAAGCTTCTATTCTCTTCTTGTCCAAACTACTTATCGTCCACGTTTCACTTCCATACATGGCCACACACCATACAAATACTTTCAGAAACGACTTCCTGACACTCAAATCTGTACTCGATGTTAAGAAATTTCTCTTCTTCAGTCACACTTTCCTTGCCATTGCCAGTCTACATTTTATATCCTCTGTACTTCGACCATCATCAGTTATTTTGCTCCCCAAATAGCAAAACTCATTTACCACTTTAAGCGTCTCATTTCCTAATCTAATAGCCTCAGCATCACCCGATTTAATTTGACTACATTCCATTATTCTCGTTTTGCTTTTGTTGATGTTCATCTTATATCCTCCTTTCAAGACTCTGTCCATCCCGGTCAGCTGCTCTTCCAGGTCCTTTGCTGTCTCTGACAGAATTACAATGTCATAGGCGAAACTCAAAGTTTTTGTTTCTTCTCCATGGGGTATAATTCCTACTCCGAATTTTTCTTTTGTTTCCTTTACTGCTTGCTTAATATACGGATTGAATAACATCGGGGATAGGCTACAACCCGGTCTCACTCCCTTCCCAACCACTGCTTCCCTTTCATGCCCCTCGACTCTTATAACCGACATCTGCTTTCTGTACAAATTGTAAATAGCCTTTCGATCCCTGTATTTTACCCCTGCTGCCTTCAGAATTTGAAAGAGAGTATTCCAGTCAACGTTGTCAAAAGCTTTCTCTAAGTCTACAAATGCTAGAAACGTAGGTTTGCCTTTCTTTAATCTGTTTTCTAAGATAAGTCGTAAGGTCATTATTGCCTCACGTGTTCCAACATTTCTACGGAATCCAAACTGATCTTCCCCGAGGTCGGCTTCTACCAGTTTTTCCATTCCAATAATGCTGATATGGACTTTAATTTTAAAAGAAGTGAAGGACAGCGTATCGGCTGTAGGCGAACAGTTGAGTGATGATATTAATGAACTTGAATATGAAAATGAAGTAATGAATAATGAAATAGGTAAATTAGAAGAAGCGTTCAATAAGTAATCTCGGTCCGCAGCTCGTGGTCGTGCGGTAGCGTTCTCGCTTCTCCTGCCCGGATACCCGGGTTCGATTCCCGGCGGGGGCAGGGATTTTCTCTGCCTCGTGATGACTGGGTGTTGTGTGATGTCCTTAGATTAGTTAGGTTTAAGTGGTCCTAAGTTCTTGGGGACTGATGATCTCAGATGTTAAGTCCCATAGTGCTCAGAGCCATTTGAACCATTTGAAATGTGCAAAATGATGCCGCAGAACTACGCAAAATTTTGGTTAAGGAAGAAGCACTGTTTACGAACCGTTGGCAAGTCAATACTAACAATATGTACTAATCGTCCAATGAAAATCCACGCTGACTCAGAGATGCGGATAAAAACAGCGCTCTATCAAAGTCTGGTGGGTGTTTTTCTGGATCGGCATCATTGGTCCCTGTCTTATTTATGGGAATCTGAATACTCTCAAGTATCTCAAGTTCCTAAGATGTGCTGCTGCCGCACATTTTGGAAGAGCTCACGGTGGACATATGGCAATCAGTGTGTTACCAACATCAGGGATGTCCCTCTCATTTCGCATGCAAAGTGACTGACATTTTTACGAGAACACATGGGGAGAATTGGTATGGCCGTTCTGAGATAGCAGAATAGTCTGTACACTCACCAAACTTAACACATCCTTACTTTTATCTGTGGTGAAAATTAAAAAAAAAAAAACTGTTAGGAAACACAGATGAATTTCCTAGGAATTAAATGGCTTATAACACGGTCCTCTGCTGCTGTTAACTCCAAATGAAATTAAAGGTGCAGTATTGTTCCTGCGGAATCACTTTAGAGCGTGTACCAGTGCTCAAGGTCAACATTTGGGGTACTTAGTATGACATCCGTGACAATCAACACACCAACAGTACCAGAGCTTGGTGGCGTAGTGATTAGCACACTGTACTCGCATTCGGGAGAACGACGGTTCAAACCCTCGTCCGGTCATTCTGGTCTAGATTTTTCCGTGATTTCACTAAATCACTTCAGGAAAATGCCAGGATGGTTCCTTTTAAAGGTCACGGCCGACTTCCTTCCCCAGCCTTCCCTAATCCGGTGGGACGGATGACCTCTCTCTTTTGTCCTCTCCCCCAAATCAAACAACCATGTTTGGTATAATATAACAGACGTTTGTGGAATCTTTTCCTCTTAAGGCGGGACAGAGGTCTGCGGTGCAATTATCTTCACACTATCTAATCAAGTCCCATGCATGTTACGTCGCTAAAGTTCTCTTACAAGCTTTCTTTCAAGTGCCACAGATAAAAGTATTTAGGTACCTTTGGAGAAAAACGAAGTCGGTTTTGTAATTCGTCGGCTACAAAAGATAAAAAGTACTTGCGAATATCAGGGAATTTGCTATATTGTTCGCTATAACTTGGTGACAACATCATCTCGATATATTTACTTATTCAGGATATATTTCGGGCGGCCTGTCTTAGCTGCCACGCCCTACATGTACAGGGGTCTCTTCTAAAATTCGCCAGGCGCATTTTCTCTTGATTTTCAGCAGAAATTTGCGGTTTAGTTTCTGCTGGAGTCAGCCGAAACGAATAGTGTTCACCACGTCTTCATATGTGACGCCCACTGTCGACGGAAATCGTCGATTTGTTTCCTGTTACAAGCAAAATGATTTTTAAATCGGAATTTTAGTGGCCAGTCGATAGGGCGCTCCAAATTAAGTTAGTTTGTTATTCGTTTTTTCGATATGTATTAACAGGGACAAGCATGCAACGTTGCTGACAAGGGTAACACCTCATCGTACTCCCTTCAGATTTAGTGGTAAGGGGACCCAGTGGACAGCCTACCAACAACTGAACACAGATCAAACATGAAGAAGGTGTACTGAACTATGAAAAAAAGGAAAATAGAAAGTCAGCGCGCTCCAAGAACAAGAAGTGCAATATAGAGCAGCTTAGATTAGCAACGGCGTAGTGGTTGAAAGAAAGAAGGTTTCTGCCGCCACGGTAGCTCAGCGTGATCGAAAAAAAAAAAAAAGAGAGAAAAGGCGAACTCAACGGTTTCAAGGGACATCCGCCTCGAACAAATGCAACGAACGATATCTACATATATACTCCGCTAGCCACGAAGCGGTGTGTGGCGGAGGGCACTATTCGCGCCAAAGTCATATATCCCCCCACCCCACCCCCCGTCCCCCTCTGTTCCACTCGCGGATCGCGCGAGGGAAAAACGACTGTCTGACCCCCTCAGTACGAGCTCTAATTTCCCTTATCTTTGAATGGTGATCACTGCGCGATTTGAAAGTTGGTGGTAATAATATATGCTCAACATTCTCGGCGAAGATCGTACTTCGAAATTTAGTGAGCAGCCCCTCCCTTTAGCGCGTCGTCTATCTGTAAGTGTGTCCCACTTCAGACTTTCAATGAGATTTGTAACTCTCTCGCTATGGCTAAATGCACCAGTCACGAATCTTTGCGCTCTTCTTTGGACCTTCTCTATCTGTTGAACCAGACCCAACTGGAAAGGGTCCCATACAGACGAACAATACTCTAAGACTGGACTAACGTATTGTAAGCAATGCCCTTTGTTGAACGACTGCATCGCTTCAGGATTCTTCCAATAAACCGCAATCTAGAGCTCGCCGTACTCATTACTTGTGTAATCTGATCGTTCCATTTGAGATCATTTCGAACAGTCACACCCAGATGCTTGACGGATGTTACCTCTTCCAAAGACTGGGTATTTATTTTGTACTCGTACATTAATGGCGAATTTTGTTTTATTATGCGCAGTAGGTTACACTTACTGATATTGAGAGATAACTGCCAGTCTTTACACCACGCATTTATTTTCTGCAAATCGTTACTGATTTGTTCACAACTTTCGTGTGATACTACTTTCCTGTAGACTACAGCATCAACGGCAAACAGTCTAATGCGGCTGTCAATACCATCAACCAGATCGGTTATGTAAATCGTAAAAAGTAGCGGACCTATTACGCTGCCCTGGGGCACACCTTCTGTTGAAGTCTCCCAATTCAGAACGACATACTGCTCTCTGTCTGTTAGAAAACTTTCTGTCCTACCGCATATGTCATCGGATGAACCGTAAGCGCGCACTTTTTGGAGCAAGCGACAGTGTGGAAATGAGTCGAACGCCTTTCGAAAGTCGAGGAATATGGCATCAACCTGGGAGCCGGTATCTAGAGCCTCTGCACATGCTGTGTCTCACATGACCGCTGTTTCCTAAACACGAGTTGGTTTCTGCATATGAGCCTCTCAGAGTCTAGAAAGGTCATTATGTCTGAACACAAAATATGTTCCATGATTCTACAACAAATCGATGTCAGTGTAATTGGCCGGTTATCATGTGCATCCGATTTTCTACCCTTTTTAAAGATTGCTGTGACCTGGGCCTTCTTCCAGTTCCGTGGAACTTACCTCTGTTCCAATGATCTCTGACAGATGATGGATAAGAATGGTGCTATATTTGTAGCATAGTCAACACAAAATGAGATTTAAAAAAAAAGTGGTTAAGTCACTATGGTGTTAGACTGCAGCTCGAGCAACCCGTGTTCAAACCTCACTCCCCCGAATTTATTTTTCACTGTTCGCTGTATTTAAACTTGTGTATGTGCCGTGGTGTAACGTCCGTTTGCAACAGCGGGCTGTAAGGAAGGAACCTGAAGTGACAGTTGATTCTGCACAACTACTCTATTAGCAGCCAAGAGGAATTGGCTTTTGAATGGGAACCGCAAACGTTTGACGACTAGGTGGCAAGTCAACCGAATCCTCCGCCTGAAAACACGCACGTGGAAACGGTGTTTGTGCAGCAATCGCCGACACAGTGTAGCTGAGGCGGAATAAGGGGAACCAGCCCGCATTCGCCGAGGTATATTGAAAACCGCCTTGAAACCCATCTGGTGTCACACACGGCATTAGTGATAGTACGTGTGCCATATGATAGGAATCTCTTATCCAGGCGTCTAATTTGTACGCCAGATTTAGGTGTTGGAATGAATGTGAATGTGATCACTTCCAAGGAAATGATGAAAACATGACACATTGTCACGTTAGTTGCTACAAATGAACGCAACAGTTTCAAAGTCACACAGTTTCTCTGTGTCCTGTCAAAACATATGTTTTTAACGTTTTCTTAAGTTGCGTTCCGTTTTGGAAGTTTTTAGTCATGAATTCCTTTGTTGTAACATGTATGTATGTATTAAACTGGGGACTAGATACGACGGAGAGGCTTCGTCCCGCCGTAGGCCTCACAACACCACAACAGGCGACAGCAGACCACCCACCCCACCGCCGCCTTACACCGACCCCAGGGTTATCGTGCTTTCCCACCCCCCCCCCCTCTACCCCCCCCCCCCTCCACCCCCCCGGCGAACGTCTCAAGCCAGACCAGGCGAGAGCAACTCCAAATGTTTGCGTGGTAGAATAAGTACGGTGTACGCGCACGTGGAAACGGTGTTTGCGCAGCAATCGCCGACACAGTGTAGCTGCGGCGGAATAAGGGGAACCAGCCCGCATTCGCCTTGAAACCTTTCCACACCGCCTGGCCGGCACTCCGGACCTTGACGCTAATCCGCCGGTCGGATTCGTGCCGGGGACCCGAGAAGCAGCGCGTTAGACCGCGCGGCTAGCCGGGTAGGTTTAGTTGTAACATAGTACACTTCCGTTCATTTGTTGTTTTTATTTCTGTGAGACGTCTGTGTGGTATCTCTCCTGCCTTTACTTTCGACGGTAACGTATTCTTACCACATGTCTGATATTCTATAACCAGTCTATAGTATGATAACTACCAAGACCACACAAATAAAACAGTCATTTCAATGACCACGCGGGCGGTTCATAATGTTGAGAAAAAAATAAAATAAAATAAATGGCGCGAAGGAGTTTTTGAAACGGCTTCTCTGCTTGAGAGTCCAACACCATAATCACATTTTTTTTCCCATTTTGTTCGTTGTATTTGGTCGTAGCGGACGTCACATGACTCCATTGAAGTTCATTGTTGATCCTTTTAGTCAGTTTTTTATTTGAGAGACCAGCCATCTCTCTGACTGAACAAGCTCAGCTGCCGTGCCGGGTTTAACCACTGCCGATCACTATCGCTCAGTATTACACTTATTGCCTTGGACCGTTCACTGCTTTTTTTTCTAATTCAGTACACTTTAGTCTTGTTTTCATACTTGATCTGTGTTCAGCTTTTACGGGCTATTAACTGGGCCATCTTATCAGTAAATCTGACGGAGGGTGCGTTGGGGAGTTTGTCTTGTGTGTCGCTACTGGATTGCTGATTATTCTTCGTGTTTTACTGTCCCTGATGATACATATAGGAGTAGAATAATTTTGGAGCGCTCTGTCGAATGGATACGTGAAATTCCGATTTAAAAATAATTTTGTTTGTAATGGGAAACAAACCAACGCTTTCTGTTGACACTAGGTGTTGCATAAAAGATGCGGTAATTATTAGGGTTGACTCTAGCTACACAATGCAAAAAGAAAATTGTAAATATCTGCAGAACCATCAGAGAAAATACGCCTTGTGACACTTAGGAGGGATACCATGCGTTTTTAATACACATATAGATGTGTGAACCGTAAAATGTTAGTTTAGAAAGCCAGCCGCTGTGGCCGAGCTGTTCTAGGCGCTTCAGTATGGAACCGCTCCACCACTACGGTCGCAGGTTCGAAACCTGCCTCGGGCATGGATGTGTGTGATGTCCTTAGGTTGGTTAGGTTTAAGTAGTTCTTAGTTCTAGGGGACTGATGACCTCAGATGTTAAGTCTTATAGTGATCAGAGTCATTTTTTTTTTTTAGTTTAGAATACAAAATATCTTAATATTTGAGGTGCCACTGTCGCTATCGAATGGTTAATCCCAAAACGTAAAGCAGATGAGAAACAGAGGTACTATGAAGTATAGAAAGGCTGAAGACAGCTCAGTAGAGCCACTGGAGCGGCTCACGTTGAGTAGTCTGATAGAGAAAATGTAAATATCATATTGTGAATCCAGAACAACTCAAGGAAATCCGGATCAAGGTATGCTCCCGTTGGTCACATGCAGAGATATTCGTTGCACACGAGACATTTCATCTATTAATTCTAAATTAACAACAGCCTCAGTTGCAATGTTTAACTAGATTTACCTAGGTTTCAGTTGGGATAATCGAACCTTCTTCAGAATAAAAGGACTTTTATTCTGAAGAAGGTTCGATTATCCCAACTGAAACCTAGGTAAATCTAGGTAAACATCGCAACTGAGGCTGTTGTTAATTTAAAATTAATATTTATACAGTTGCTAATGGGCCGAGAAATGTTGAAAATATTAACATTTCATCTACTGTCGTGCTCCGCAAGCTACAGAATTGTCTGTGGTGGAGGGTACCTCGTGTCTTCCTTTTCTTGTTCCACTCTCATATGGAGAGAAGGGAAGGTTACTGTCTACATCCCTCCGTAGAAACCTTAACTTATCTTATTTTGCCTCCGCGAGCGTTAAGCTAAATGTAGTTTGGTAGAAGTATAATCGTTCTGCAGTCAGCTGCAAATGCAGATTCTCCTGATTTTCTCAACAGTGTTTCGCGGAAAAACATCGTCTTCCATCCAGGAATTTCCATTTGAGTTCACGAAGGACCTCGCGTGTTGCTCGAACCTACCTGCAGCATATCTAGCAGGACACCTCTGAATAATTTGTGTAACTAAACGTCTGAAGGAGATAATGAGCACCGTAGCAACATAGATAAAAAATAAATATCGCACTGCAGTCAGCATTTTAATCAGATACAGTAGAACAAGAGTTGGAGTATACCTACTGCAAAACAGGGAAGGAGATGTGTTGGTAAAGACATTCAACTCTGAAGAATGAGGCATTTACAGTTGAAGTATACATTAACGTGTTCAGTGATTACGCACTCTTTGAGCTACAACTTTATTTCCATTCTTGTCCGAGGCCGCATTTAGTAGACACACTGTGACAGAGTTGTTAATTGCACCAGGTGTTTTCCGTTATCATGGACAAAATAGGATGTAGTACTGCAGATGGGAGATACAGCGGCGCAGATGACTGTTGGAAAACTGTCTCATAAAGCATAACCGTAAAATTGTAGCAGGAACCGGTTTAATGTTTAAATAACAAGTGTTATGTAGAGAAAAACTAAAAAAAATGGTTCAGATGGCTCTGAGCACTATGGGAACATCTGAGGTCATCAGTCCCCTAGAACTTAGAACTACTTAAACCTAACTAACCTAGCCCGAGGCAGGATTCGAACCTGCGACCGTAGTGGTCGCGCGGATCCAGACTGAAGCGCCTAGAACAGCTCGGCCACAGCGGCCGGCAAAAACTAAGCCGCAGTAGATTATGCGGTTCAGTTCATAATTCTGTTCGACGGAGGCAGCGAAATCTGTAACTACACATTCTCAGTCAGCTCAAGGCACCCAGCGGAAAGTGCTTCCTTCAGTGTCTAATCTGCTCAAGTAGCCTGCTCTCGACTAACGATCCGTCTGCAAACAGACGACGCGCCCTCTTTGTGTTGGGATCGGCCACTCGACAAGAGATTCACCGATTGTTTACTTATCATTAGGTTCGCCAGCTCTACTACTTTACCCCGTCAAGCGAGAAAACTAAGCTAGTGCCCTCTACTGGTAGTCGCTGAAATGCTTCTCCTTGAAAATGGGAGTACTGCTGGAACGTGCAGTAGAGGCAACGAGTAAGCGCTGGTGGCGGCGGCTCCCTCTCAAACACGAGAGTCATAGTACAAGTACTTTGAATTACATGGGAAACGAAGAAGAACCTGGGGTACCGTGGCTGATCGGTGGATAGATTTCGCTAACTCGTGCAACGGGGTGTATACCAATTGAACGGATGCTTCGGTGCCGTCAGCTACGCGTGAACATTGAATGCCGCCTTCATTATTATCCGAAATGTCGATAATTCTATCACATTTGACGCTCTGGCATAGTCGAGAAGAATTTTATTGAAATGGACGCCTGCTGCTAAGGTCTACGCTTTTAGGACGTCGTCAGAATTTCTGTTTCCCGCAGATATCGATTACAGTTATTGAAATGCGTTGACGTATTCCATCCGTGCTCGGTGGCTTATGAGCCAGGGTACGGCATGCCAGTCCATTCGTTGAATATCCCTTCGTGCCAGAAGCTCTGTACCTGCGCATTTCGATCCGGTAGCGCATTGTCATCTGAAAAACGAAGTCAGGGCCGAACGCACACCCGTAAAAACGCACATGCGGAAGGAGGACGACACCGCAATAACGTCACTGGCGAGTGTAACGTTACCAGACTGTCCCTAATGACCTCGCTGTCGACGGGACGTGAGAAACTAAGCTCTTTCTCCCACCATTGTCAAAGATGCCGGATGTGCCCTCATGTGACGAGACGTGGGAACACGTAATACACCCAGGAAAATTGCCGACCTGGTCCAGATATTATGGTATAGGGATGTATAATAATTTGGGCATGTCTGTACTTCAGCAAAGTTTAAGAAATCGCAGGTGCATAAGACAGCCAACCAGTTGCAATAAATTGTGGTTTTCAATTAAGCTTAACCATTGTTTCAAAGGATTTAAACCTGTCTTGTTCAGAAGAACAGACTTCACATTAACAAACAGTCAGTTAATAATCCGATCTCCGTATGAAATTTGTCGGCAACGGTCTGGACGTCTATTCGAAAAAGGTAATGCTCCTAAAGCCGGCCGCTGTGGTCGAGCGATTCTAGGCGCTTCAGTCCTGAACCGCGCTGTTGCTACGGTCGCAGGTTCGCATCCTGCCCCGGGCATGGATGTGTGTGATGTCCTTAGGTTGGTTAGGTTTAAGTAGTTCTAAGTCTAAGGGACTGATGACCTCAGATGTTAAGTCCCATAGTGCTTAGAGCCATTTGGTTTGAATGCCCCTAAAATCAAGAACTTGTCACATCAGCGAAATCAATCAATTAAAATGCCAGACCATGTTAAGAGCTATATGCTGACTCAATGCATAAAGCTGCATGTGCGTACTAACCTACAAACTGTCGGCAAGCTTACTGTTGAGTTTTATTGTGACACTTTACTCCTTCCTGATGTGGGTCTTTTCAGAGGTGCATTCAGCATGTGTGACATTCATCGGGTGCTTTGGAGAGATGCACTGCAACACGTTGTTATATATATATATATATATATATATATATATATATATATATATATATATATATATAGGGTGTTTCAAAAAGGTACGGCCAAACTTTCAGGAAACATTCCTCACACACAAAGGAAGAAAATATGTTATGTGGACATCTGTCCGGAAACGCTTACTTTCCATGCTAGAGCTCATTTTATTACTTCTCTTCAAATCACATTAATCATGAAATGGAAGCACACAGCAACAGAACGTACCAGCGTGACTTCAAACACTTTGTTACAGGAAATGTTCAAAATGTCCTCCGTTTGCGAGGATACATGCATCCACCCTCTGTCGCATGGAATCCCTGATGCACTGATGCAGCCCTGGAGGATGGCGTATTGTATCACAGCCGTCCACAATACGAGCACGAAGAGTCTCTACATTTGATACCGGGGTTACATAGACAAGAGCATTCAAATGCCCCCGTAAATGAAAGTCAAGAGGGTTGAGGTCAGGAGAGCGTGGAGGCCATGGAATTGGTCCGCCTCTACCAATCCATCGGTCACCGAATCTGTTGTTGAGAAGCGTACGAACACTTCGACTGAAATGTGCAGGAGCTCCAACATGCATGAACCACATGTTGTGTCGTACTTGTAAAGGCACATGTTCTAGCAGCACAGGTAGAGTATCCCGTATGAAATCATGATAACGTGCTCCATTGACCGTAGGTGGAAGAAGATGGGGCCCAATCAAGACATCACCAACAATGCTTGCCCAAACGTCCACAGAATATCTGTGTTGATGACGTAATTGCACAATTGCGTGCGGATTCTCGTCAGCCCACACATGTTGATTGTGAAAATTTACAATCTGATCACGTTGGAATGAAGCCTCATCCGTAAAGAGAACATTTGCACTGAAATGAGGATTGACACATTGTTGGATGAACCATTCGCAGAAGTGCACCCGTGGAGGCCAATCAGATGCTGATAGTGCCTGCACACACTGTACACGGTACGGAAACAAATGATTCTCCCGTAGCACTCTCCATACAGTGACATGGTCAACGGTACCTTGTACAGCAGCAACTTCTCTGACGCTGACATTAGGGTTATAGTCAATTGCGTGCGGATTCTCGTCAGCCCACACATGTTGATTGTGAAAATTTACAATCTGATCACGTTGGAATGAAGCCTCATCCGTAAAGAGAACATTTGCACTGAAATGAGGATTGACACATTGTTGGATGAACCATTCGCAGAAGTGCACCCGTGGAGGCCAATCAGATGCTGATAGTGCCTGCACACACTGTACACGGTACGGAAACAAATGATTCTCCCTTAGCACTCTCCATACAGTGACATGGTCAACGGTACCTTGTACAGCAGCAACTTCTCTGACGCTGACATTAGGGTTATAGTCAACTGCACGAAGAATTGCCTCATCCATTACAGGTGACCTCGTCGTTCTAGGTCTTCCCCAGTCGCGAGTCATAGACTGGAATGTTCCGTGCTCCCTAAGATGCCGATCAATTGCTTCGAACGTCTTCCTGTCGGAACACCTTCGTTCTGGAAATCTGTCTCGATACAAACGTACCGCGCCACGGCTATTGCCCAGTGCTAACCCATACATCAAATGCGCATCTGCCAACTCTGCATTTGTAAACATTGCACTGACTGCAAAACCAAGTTCGTGATGAACACTAACCTATTGATGCTACATACTGATGTGCTTGATGCTAGTACTGTAGAGCAATGAGTCTCATGTCAACACAAGCACCGAAGTCAACATTACCTTCCTTCAATTGGGCCAACTGGCGGTGAATCGAGGAAGTACAGTACATACTACACATGCTGCTTCTCGTGATTTTCGCATTTCTTCGGTTTAATGTAAATCTATATTCTCTAACCATTATAGAGTCCATTTCATTCAACGAATTCTGCAATTCTCCTTCATTTCACTCGGGATGGCAATGTCGTCAGCGAAACTTATCACTCATATCCTTTCACCTTCCACCTTCATCCCACTCTTGAACATCTCTTTCCGTCATTGCTTCTTCGATGTGTAGATTGAACAGTGGGATCGAAAGACTACATCCCTGTCTTACACCATTTTAAACCGAGCACTTGGTTGCTGGTTTTCCAGTCTTCTTGTTCTCTCTTGGCTCTTGTACATACTGTACATTACCTGTTTCTCCTTATAGCTTACTCATTTTCTTTTAAGAATTTCGATCATTTTACACCATTTTATATTATCGAACTCATTTTCCAGTTCGATATCGTATGAAAGTGTCTCGATTTTTCTTCAGTTTTGCTTCCATTATGAGCAGCGTATTCTTAACTGCCTCTTTGCCGCCTTTAGCTTTCCTGGAGCCAGACCGATGGTTTTCTCATAGATCATCAGTTTTCTTATCCTTTCTTTTGGATATTATTCTTGTCAGCAACTTGGATGCATGAGCTGTTAAGATGACAGAGCCATTATTCTCGCACTTTTCGACTCCTGCTGTCTTCGGAATTGTGTAGATGACGTTTTCCGAAATTCGGACGGTATATTGCCAGTCTCATTCAATCAACACAATAAATTGAATAATCGTTTTGTTGTCACTTACCGAAATGATTTTAGAAATTTCGATAGATTTACTTGTGCTTTTTGCTTTAATTAAAGTCAAGTCGTCCAAAGCCGTTTTAAATTCGATTCTAATACTTCCATGACGATTTCTCTCTCTTCTTTTATCACGTGACCAAGGAACCCCTTCCCCTCAGGCAGGGCTTTGACGTACGCTTTTGCACCTATTCGCTCTCTTCTTTGCATTTAATAGTGGAGTTCCCATTGCACTCTTAATATTACCACCCTTGCTTTTAATTTCTCTGATGTATGTTTTGACTTTTTTGAAATCTTTTCTTTTTTGATTTCTTCACATTTTTCATAGAGCCATTTCGCTTTAGCTTCCCTGCATTTAACATTTATTTGAATCCTAAGTGACTTATATTTCCGTATTCCTGAATTTCCGTGAACATTTTCGTTCTTCCTTCTTCCGTCGATCAACATAAGTATGTCTGGTAAGACCCAAGGGGTCTTCCCAGTTACCTACCTTGTAATTTTTCTTTCCAATTTTTGTGACTGCCCTTTTTAGGGATGTCCATTTCCCTTCATCTGTACTGTCTACTGAAATATTTATTATAGCAGCATCTATGGCCTCAGAGAACTTCAAGCGTGTCTCTTTATTCTTTAGTACTAAACTATCCCACTGCTTTGCGCGTTGATTCTTGCTAATTAGTCTCTTAAGCTTCAGCCTATTTTGGATCAGTAGTAAATTGTTATCTGTGTCTGTATCTTCTCCATGGGCACACTCTAAAATATACTATTTGATTTGAGGATCTCTGCCTAGCAAATGATGTAATCTAATTGCAATATTTATTTTCGGCCTTTTCCAGGTGATATTTGAAGCAGAACTCAATTAGACTTTCTCTTCTGCCATTCCTACTACCAAGCCCATATTCTCCAGCAACCCTTTCTTCTATTCCTTCCCCTACAACCGCACTTCAGTCTCCCATGACTATTAGATTTTCATCTCCCTTTGCGTACTGAATAACCTTTCAACATTCTCATATAGTTTCTCTATCTCCTCATTTTCTACTTGAGATTTCGGCATGTATACCTGACTTATTGTTGTCGATGCTGGTCTGCTGTCTACTCTGATGACGGCTACCCTATCCCTGAACTATTCACAGTAACACGCTCTTCGTTCTACCTTCCTATTCATAACGAATACTACTCCCGTTATACCATTTTCTGCTGCTGTTGATATTAAGCTACACTCATCCGATCAGAAATCCTTATCATCTTTCCACTTCACTTCACTGGCACATACCATACCCACACTGAGCCTTAGAATTTCAATTTACAGATTTTCTAGCCGTTGATCATTGCTGATTCTTCTGCTTTTTAGGGGCAGTTTTCGACCCAACGGCAAGAGAGTGACGTGAAATTTTCCGGCCTCTTTGTCAAGGCCCTTGGCAGAACAAGGGTGACTTCTTTTGCCGGAAGTCTTCGGCTGTCATTGCTGATGATTTTCATCCAAAATTAACCAGTGGCGATCTTCTAAACTGGAACCGAGGATATTTTGATTACAAGTCAAACACATTGCCCCCTTTCTTTTCAAGTCACTACTCCTTTTAAGAAACTGCAACAAAAATCAAAGTTACCCTTACTTGGCACCGCCACTTCTACCCCAACATAAAAATGGTTTATACATCTTCAGGAGTTGGCACTAATTATTCCCAAAGTGTCATAATTTATTTATTTATTTATTTTCATTTATTAATTATGTGATTATAATTAATAAAACTGTAGAAATGAAAATTCTGTAAAACGCAATGTTACACAGAATGTTAATCAGAGAATAAACAGAAGTGACTATTGTACATCACTTGTGCTACTTCAACTAAATAATCTTTCTTCAAGGAATGGAACGACTGGATTTTTCTTGTCCACTGCCATTGGCATTTTCTACCTCTAGCAATGCCGTGTACCGTACCTGTAACAGACTCATTCTTCTTTGCTAATGTCTCAATGAATACAACTTTCCATGAGCCAGCAAATCTCTTTCCTTTCTCACTCCACACAGTTCAGGACATTCTGTCTTCATGCGATGCTGGATGGAACTTCCAACAGAGCATGGCAGTTCCCAGCTAGGGGAGGGGAAAACACTGCATAAATAAAAAGTTTTCGATTGTGTTGGGACACAGTCAAGCAATACTTTTTAAAAGAGTCAACAGCCATATGACTGTATATTCCCATATTCATCTTCTGTACATCTATATTTCGGATTTTATGCTATTATCAAATGCATTGCTAAAATTTGTTAGACCATTATTATGTCATACCTGTTAAGGCAGTCCAAAGCGGGTAAACTTGTACTTGATAGTGGCATAAAACCCCAAATCTGCATACATCAAAAAAAGTTTTGCATCACCTCGGTTCCGAGAGTTCCGGAACCTGTACAGAAAATTGGAATAGAGATCAACATAAACATCATTTTCGTCCTTTTTATTGCTCATGAAAATCACAAATTCCGTGTTGTACCACCATACAGCGAGACTTTCGGAGGTGGTGGTCCAGATCTCTGTACACATCGGTATCTCTAATACCCAGTAGCAGCCCTGCTATTGCATGCCTGTATTAGTCGTGGCATACTATCCACAAGTTAATCAAGGCACTGTTGGTCCAGATTACCCATTCCTTAACGGCGATTCGTCGTAAATCCCTCAGAGTGGTTGGTAGGTCACGTCGCCCATAAACAGCCCTTTTCAATCAAATTCCACGCAAGCTCGATACGGTTCATGTCTGGAGAACATGCTGGCCACTCTAGTCGAGCGATGTCGTTATCCTGGAGGAAGTCATTTACAAGATATGCTCGATGGGGGCACGAATTGTCGTCCACGAAGACGAATGCTTCGCCAATATGCTGCCGATGTGGTAACACTAGCGGTCGGAGGATGGCATTCACATACACCCGTTATGGCGCCTTCCATGACCACCAGTGGTGTACGTCGGCCTCACATAATGTCACCCCAAAACAGCAAGGAACCTCCACCTTGCTGCAGTCGCTGGACAGTGTGTCTAAGGCGTTCAGCCTGACCAGGCTGCCTCCAAACACGTCTCTGACTATTGTCTGGTTGAAGACACATGCGACACTCAACGGTGAAGAGAGTGTAATGACAATCCTGAGCGGACCATCTGTACCGCACTGCATGGTGTCGTGGTTGCAAAGATGGACCTCGCCATGGACGTCGGGAGTGAAGTTGAGCATCATGCAGCCCATTGCGCACAGTTTGAGTCGTAACACGAAGTCCTGTGGCTGCACGAAAGGCATTATTCAACATGGTGGCGTTGCTGTCAGGGTTCCTCCGAGCCATAATCTGTAGGTAGCGCTCGTCCACTGCCGCAGTAGCCCTTGGACGATCTGAGCGAGACACGTCATTGACAGTTCCTGTCTGCCTGTGTCTCCTCCACATCGCTTTCGTTCACTCCGAGACGCCTGGACACTTCCCTTGTTGAGAGCCCTCCCTGACGCAAATTAACAATGCGTACGCGATCGAACCGCGGTATTGACCGTCTAGGCATGGTTGAACTACAGACAACACGAGCCGTGTACCTCCTTCCCGGTGGAATGACTGGAACTGATCGGCTGGCGGCCCCCCTCCGTCTAATAGGTGCTGCTCATGCATGGTTGTTTGGTGACATCTCTGAACAGTCAAAGGGACTGTGTCTATGATACAATATCCACATTGAACGTCTATCTTCAGCAGTTCTGGGAACCAGGGTGATGTAAAACTTTTTTTGATGTGTGTAGATACTTCAGAAGATAAATACAGTAATACATTGTCAAATTTCGGTTAACTCTTTTAAAACTTGTTTAAATAATTCACGAAGAACGTGCAGTGCCTAGGTGTGCGTTCAAGGATGTTATGAGCGTTTTTCAGGTACCTCCAGTATTCAAACTCTACTTTCTCCCGTTTGCCGAAGACATAGATGATGGTCATTCCCATGAGCCATGTAAGCGCATGATATTTGTGGGAGGGAGGTCACAGGCAGCTTGAGAGATGAGCTTGGAAATTTCAGTTACTTCAGGTGTGACACGAAGGTAACAAGCTAAGATCTGTGTCAGTCGCCATACACCAGACGATGACACACACGAGAAGCGATGTTCATCAACGTTTAGGAGGCGTCAGCCAGGGAGAAGAGTGGGTGGCGGGGGGGGGGGGGGGGGGGGGGGGGGAGAGTCAGTTGATCCGATAGCATGGAGCCAATATCTCGTAGTATATTTTCTGTTCGTGACTTGATACCATGCCACGCGCTCAATTGTGGGCAGAAAATTGTGGCGTATCGTTTTCCACACCCTTGGCCGATGGACAGATGGATACTTGGTTTCCACCAAGTAACACAGAATCGCCAGCAAAGGGCGGTGTAAAACTCGTTGCGGTGAGATCCGATTTGGCGTACCTTATTCAAGAATGAATGTCGATACATGGAAGAGCAGTGTCACGACGTGCGCCATCGACAGCGGCAGGACATGAGAGACCGTCATCAGAACTTCCAATAGGTGACCCGTGAGGGAGGCATGTTGACTGGTCCACAGCTGCCTGTACTCAGACGTCATCAGTCCCAGCTGTCCATCACACAGGGGAAAGGAGAGAGGGTTGTAACGAACTTTAATTACTTGTTCTGTGGACAGAAAATACGGAAGGCTGCCTACAGTTTGCCACCTATCAAAGCTGAAGAGGAAGGGGGGGGGGGGGGGGAAGGGGGCGAGACCTGTGCCACGTGACTGAGTTTTGACGCCACATAGAGATTCAGATATTTCACATGTTGCAGCTGCTTAAAGTCCCAGGGCAGGTTCTCATTCACCACAAAGTGTGCGATCTGTTGTAACCATCGAAAGTTTGCCGTGGCAATTCCGCGCACTGCCATGTATCTCAGTTCAGTAACTTTTAGGAGCGTGGAGCGACAGCACCCGGCCCAAGACTGCACCCAATATGCAAAGCCACTGACTTGCTGATGTTCAGAAAACTGCCCCACACTGTCCGTATCGCTCGAGCGAGTTTGCAAACTTCATCAATCGAACGAACCAGCAGTAACAGGTCTGCGGGGGAAGGTGATGTCTCGCAAGGTGATGCCAGATAGCGTGCAGTTAAGTCTCCCGAGGAGTGGTTCGAGCGCGATTGCATGAAGGTAGGTAGAATTGGGGTAAACCTTAGTGGGTATTGGGCTCTGTGCACCTGGTTGGTGCCAAAAGGTTCCGCAGCTTGTCGATGAGGTTCAGGGGAAATCCCATGTGGTCCATCACTTGTAGATGGAAGTCATGGTGCACTTTATCGAAGGCCCAATTGAATTAGATGGAGACGATCGCCGCTCTCAGGCAGCACGCCAAGGCAATCCTTATTAAGACCCTGCGGCTGCTGGTGGCCATTTGTATGTTGCCATCTCCTCCCTGCGACGTTCTGTTCTGGGATGAAGATAATTGGTAACGTTGTTTCAATGTAGCCTGCCAAAAGCCTGGCGAAGATCTTGAAGTTGGTGTTCAACACCGGTAAAACTCGATTGGTAACCCGTTAAGCGATGGAGACTTATTGACCGCACCTTTGTCCAAGGCAACCCCACCTCTTCAGATGAGACTTTCCCCGTTAATGCCATCACTGTTGCAGTGTCCATAGTGTACCTTAGCTGATGTAACACATTCACATTGGCCTCGTCGTCTATGCTTGTTTCCTGGCTTTCACTATGGTTGCTTGGGTCTCATGTCACAAGCCTTGGAATGTGATTAAGATCCTGTCATGATGATCTCTCCACTGGCAAAAGATTCCGGAGTAGTCCCCCACTAGGAGTTCTGGGACGGAAACTCCAAGGTAGAGGTGACTATGAGTAACAGATTTAATAATCAACTAAAGTGTAACGTTCAACAAGTGGGGAGGGGGGAGAGGAGTGGAATGTCAGAAGTTTGATCGTGGTATGGAAGGTAGAAAATCTGTAAGCGGTAGTTCTAAAGCGCAACGTAAGTATAGGGGGTGTCAGTGTAGTGAAATGGGAAGAAGACAAGGATTTCTGGTCAGGTAAGTCTAGGGTAGTGTGAACAGCAGCAGAAAATAATATAATGGAAATAGGATTCGTTATGAATAAGAAAGTAGAGCAGAGAGTGAGTTACTGTGAGTAGTTCAGTGATAGGGTTGTTTTCATCAGAATCGACAGCACACCAATACTGGCAACAATAGTTCAGGTGTACATGCCGACGTCGCAAGTCGAAGATGAAGAGATAGAGAAAGTATATGAAGATATTGAACAGGTAATTCAGTATAAATGGAGATGAAAATCTAATAGTCATGAGGGATTGAAATGCGTTGTATGGGGAGAAGAAAGGGTTACGGGAGAATGTGGGCTTGGTGGCAGGAAAGAGAGAGTAGAAAGACTAACTGATTTATTCAATAAATTTCAGTTTGAGAATCGCAAGACGAGGAGGTATACCTGGAAAAGGCCGGGAGATGAGGGAAGATTTCACTTAGTAGTGATGAAGAGTAGGCAGAAGTTCAAGAGGCTAGTCAGGAAGAATCAGTATGCAAAGAAGTGGGATTCGGAAGTACTAAGTAATGAAGAGATACGCATGAAATTCTCTGAGGCTATAGATATTACGATAAGGAATATCTCAGTAGGCAGTTTGGATGAAGCGGAACTGATATCTCTAAAAAGGTCAATCACAGAAGTTGTAAAGACAAACATAGGTCAAGGTGAAGAAACAATGGGTAACAGGAGAAAGAAGGAAGCACAAAAATGTTCTGGGAAATTCAGGAATGCAGAAAAACAAGTTACTAGGAACGAAATAAACAAAAAGCGTAGGGAAGCAAAAGCGAAATGGCTGCATGAAAAATGTGGAGAAGTCGAAAAATAAATGATCGAAGGCCTGTAAGAGGGCGAAAACATGTTTGATGACGTGATAGGAAAAGAAACAAGGGTCGATATAGAAGAGGTTCGGAATCAGGATTTAAAAAGCTTTCGCAGACTTAAGATCGAATAAGGCCATAAGGATATATAATATTCCATCAAATTTCTGAAATCACTGCGGGAAGTGGCAACAAAACAACTGAAATGTTGGTACGTAAAATGTATGAGCCTGGTGATGTACCATCTGAGACAATTCGAATAAGGTCATAAGGATATATAATATTGCATCAAATTTCTGAAATCACTGGGGGAAGTGGCTACAAAACGATTGAAATGTTGGTATGTAAAATTTATGAGCCTGGTGATGTACCATCTGAGACAATTCCGAAGACTGAAAGAACCGACACGTGCGAGAACTATCGCACAGTCAGCTTAACAGATCTAGCATCCAATTGCTGACGAGGATAATACACAGAAGAATTGAAAAGAAATTGAGGATTTGTAAGATGACGATCAGTTTGTTTTTAGGAAAGGTAAAGGAACCAGAGACGCAATTGTAACTTTGCGGCTAATAATGGAAGCAAGACTAAAGAAAAATCAGTGCGTGTTCATAAGATTTGTCGACCCTGAAACAGCCTTCGACAATGTCAAACGGTGGAAGATGTTCGAAATTCGGAGGAAAACGGGGGTAAGCTACAGGAAGAGGCGGGCAATGTACAGCATGTAAAGAGCCGAGGGACAATAATAAGACGGGAAGACCACGAACGAAGTGATCTGATTAAAAAAGGACTGTTCAGTCTATACATCGAAGCAGCAATGATGAAATTAAAGGAGGGTTTAGAATGGAATTAAAAATTCAAGGTGAAAGGATACCAATGACGAGATTCGTTGATGACATTGCTATCCTCAGTGAAAGGTAAGAAGGATTTCAGGATGTGTTGAATAGGATGAAAAGAGTCCAATGAGTACAGGATATGGATTGAGAGTAAATGGAAGAACGATGAAAGTAATGAGAAGTAGCAGAAAAGAGAACAGGGAGAAACTTAATATCAGGATTGGTGATCACGCAGTAGATGGAGTTAAGGACTTCTACTACCTGGGCAGCAAAATAACCAATGGGGGACAGAACAAGGAGGACATAAAAAGCAGATTCGCACTGGCGTTCCTCTCCAAGAGAAGTCTACTAGTGTCAAATATAGACCTTAATTTGAAGAAGAAATCTCTAAGAATGTACGTCTGGAGCACAGAATGGTATGACAGGAAAACCGGAACAGAAGAGAATTGAGGGATTTGGATGTGGTGATACAGAAGACTGTTGAAGATTAGGCGGATTGATAAGGTAAGGAGTGATGAGGTTCCCTGGAGAATAGGCGAGAAAAGGGATATATGGGAAACACTGACATGAAGAAGGCACAGGATCGTAGGACATCTGTTAAGACATGAGGTAATAACATCCATGCTACTAGAGGGAACTGTAGAGGGTAAAAACTGTAGGGAAGACAAAGATTGGAACACATCCAGCAAATAATTGAGGACGTAGGTTGCGAGTGATACTCTGAGATGAAGAGGTCGGCACGTAGAGATATTCATGGCGGGCCGCTCAAACCAGTCAGAAGAAAACTAATATCCTAAATAAACTGATGCTTCCGTAGTGTTGTAACGACTTTCCTTAGCGCGTAGTGTTTGAGGATTATGAGTATTTTGTCAGATCACGTGGTATTACACAGAGAAAAAAATTATTGAGTTCAAGAGGTTCATCTTCCCTTCGGTATCCACTCATGCAGCCACATTTTCAGCCCTGAATTCCTTTCTAATGGTTGGCAAGAATTTAATAACTCACGTCTATTTCCGAGGATGCTGAGGCGTGCTTGTGCGATGGCGCCCGACCTGGAGATACTGTATTTAGAATTTCGATGGTGAAAGAAATTTTCATCACCAGAATTTGGTTGGCGAATGGGGCCTCGTTAGTTTTGATGTCATGTCGTTATTTACGGTGATTCCATTGAACGAAGCTATCTTATGTGTAGTTGACATTTTTCCAGCAGATGTTGTGGAGTTATGCAGACACAGCCTCACCAAGACCTATTTTCAATACAATAATGATATTTATGGACTGACGTGGTGGCTGTGGGCAGTCGTCTTATTCCTGCTGTTGGCAGTTTGTTTGTGGAGAACTTTGAACAACAGGCGTTGCAGACTGTAAGGAAAAGACCAGCCAGGTTGTACCGCTATGTCGATGATACCTTCGTAGTATGGACGCAGGGTGCAGAGGAACTGGGGGCCTTCCTGGTGCACCTCAACAGTATCAATCCGAAAATACAATTTACTAAGGAGATGGAGAACAACGGCCAGCAGAATTTCTTGGATGTATCTTTTATTAAGTAAGAGAACGGGACGTTGGGCCATAGAGTATACAGAAAAGCCATGCATACTGATCGTTACCTGCATAAAAACTCTAACAACCATCCAAGACAGAAAACAGAGGTGGTTTAAACGTTGGTAGATAGAGCATACAAAATTTGTGAACCGGCTTACTTGAAATATGAGTTTGATGGGAGAGAAAGTGGACAGATGAGGAACGACGGCAGCCCAAAACGGAAAGTTTTCCTTCCATTCATCAGTACGATTACAGATCGCATTGGAAAAGCATTGAGCAAATTCGGGTTGGAAACTGACGTCAGGCCCACCAGGAAGATAAAAGAATGTTTAATATCGGTAAAAGATGTACGATATCCTTTGGCTACACCGGGTGTATATAAAATTCCTTTTGGTTATGGACTGGTACCACAAAAAGAAGTGACAACACCCGTCTCGTTGCACAAAAGAGGAATTGGCTCCCAGGACGCACGGATAAATCGACCGTAGCGGAACATCTTTACTAAGAGGGTGATCATGAAATAAAATTCACTGACACGGGTGTCATATCGTAAACATCGCATTATCATGCACGTACATATATTGAGGCAATTGAGATCTACAAATACCATAATAATTTTAACAGAAAATGGGAATGTGTTAGAGTAGGCAAAGTTTGGATGTCAACGTTACAGCGTAAGAATGCCGATCGATTACTCTCAATCTAGAATGTTGGCAATACCAACGATAATCTCGTAGCCGACGTCACGTGATAGACTGTGGTGCCCTCTACACTGCCTACATAATCGGTGCTCCCTTGAGTTCCGGTTGCAGTTATCCATTTTACCCTTGAAGATGTCTCCAGCAGTCGGAGCGGAAACGTTAGGAGAAAGATTTATACATCGACCACGGCCTAATAGAGTTGTTGGTTGACGAGTCGCATGAGCCACTTCTCGTCCCATTATATCAAGTATGTGCTCGATTGAAGACAAATCCGGAGATCGTGCTGGCAAGGTAAGTTGCTGCATGTTGAGTTTCACGGGCAGTGGTGTGGTCGAAAATTATCCTGTTCGAACAACACATGACCTTCCTATTGTAATAGTGGTGAAAGAACGGGTCTAACAGCGCTCTACAAGTACCGAGCGCTGGTTAGCGTCCCCTCCAGAAACATTAAAGGTGTACAATATTTGTATCTTATCGCGCACCAAAGCACAAGGCCTTGAGTGGGCCGGTATGTCTTGGACAAATGTTGTCTACGAGTCAGAGCTCGTCAGGTCTACATGCTACGTGCAAACGACCATCACTTGCGTGCGGGCAGACTCTGCTTTCATCGCCGAAGACCACGGCTTGCTACTCCATCCTCCAAGAGATCCTCTGATGGCACCAGTCGAGATGTGACATCGACGATGTGGCGTGAGTGGGAGAAAGGCTAGCGGCGTACGTGTCGTTAGTCCCACTGCTAGTAACCGTTTCGTAAGGCTGTGTGTTGACACCTGTGGGCTCACAAGCCATCTTATCTGTGCTCTGGTAGCTATACGATCTGACACTGATGCCCTCAAGACACGACGATCCTGGCGGGCGTCTGTGTTGCTTGGACGTCCATAACCTCGTCGACTGGTGTGGTAATGTTTAGCTGACCAGTGATACCAGTATCGTTGAACAACTGACGCAGCACGTCCAACTTGTGCGACAGTACTCCGAAACACTCAGAAGGCCACAATTTGACCCCTTTGAAACTCGCACACTTGGCTATAAGGAGTGGGTCTCCTCACCATGCTTGCAAGTTTGCACCACACTGAGCCTTTTGGCTGCACACATTCCCTGTTAAATTGTAGACACAGGTGGCACTTTGGTAGGTACGTCACTAGCTATCTGTTGGTGGTCGACGTTGAAATCATTATCAATATATCTGCTGAAACTTCCTGACAGATTAAAACCGTGTGCCGGACCGAGACTCGAACTCGGGACCTTTGCCTTTCGCGGGCAAGTGCTCTACCAACTGTGCTACCCAAGCACGACTCACGCCCCGTCCTCACAGCTGTGCTTGGGTAGCTCAGTTGGTAGAGCACTTGCCCGCGAAACGCAAAGGTCCCGAGTTCGAGTCTCGGTCCAGCACACAGTTTTAATCTGCCAGGAAGTATCATATCAGCTCACACTCCGCTGCAGAGTGAAAATCTCATTCTGGAAACATCCCCCAGGATGTGGCTAAGCCATGTCTCCGTAATATCCTTTCTTTCAGGAGTGCTAGTTCTGCAAATTTCGCAGGAGAGCTTCTGTAAGGTTTGGAAGGTAGGAGACGAGGTACTGGCAGAAGTAAAGCTGTGAGGACGCGGCGTGAGTCGTGCTTGGGTAGCTCAGTTGGTAGAGCACTTGCCCGCGAAACGCAAAGGTCACGAGTTCGAGTCTCGGTCCGGTACACGGTTTTAATGTACCAGGAAGTTTCATATCAGCGCACACTCCGCTGCAGAGTGAAAATCTCATTCTGGAATATATCTGCTGCTCCCCAGTGACATGTGCCGTCATCGGATCATAATCGACGTCGTCTCTACAGGTGCACTAATTCTTTCCCCCGGCAGTGTATTATGATTTTATGAGGTCGGGCAGCAACTGTACAAAATATAGCTGCTAGAAATGTTGCCGACCCATTTCGTGTGTTCGTTATCGCGTCAAGTCGATCTCGTGCTGATTTTTTTCTCCTGATGCATCAATGATTGCCTACCATCTATTATCGAATTTGGTGTCTTCCGAGCATTCCACTGATGTTCGGTCATATGCTCTGGCTTCCCACTCTGGAGCTATACATTCCACAGAACTGACACACATACGCGGTAGGAACTAGTTACGGTGAGGTTTCGGTGTTAGGTTAAGCTGAAGCGCCTTGGACGACGCGAGGCGAGAACTTGTCGGCAGTTAATAAGCAGATGCCGCGCGCCGACCGGAAATTTGTGCCGCTCCCTATTGACGGGGAGGGGGAGAGGGGGGGAGGGGGAGGCGGAGCGTCGGGGGCGGCCCCGGCGGTGCGCATGCGCGGCCGCTCGCTCGCGCCCGTCCCTGACCCGCGCCCGCCGCCCGCCGCTGCCGCCGCGGACAGTTGCCGCCACGCGCCGCGACGCCGCCGCCGACGCTGCCGACGCCGCCTCCGCCATGCGCGCCGCCGCCGCCAGCTAGCAGCGCAGTCCCGCCGCGCCGCGCCGGCGGTCCGCACACCGCAGCGTCTCCATGGCCCTCCGCGCGTTCCTCGTCGAGATATGCAGCCCTACCTAAGGGGGCGCACGTGCGCAGCTGCGGCCAGCCGGGGGAACGGAGCCAGTGCTCGGTCGTAGCCACCGCAGAGCGCGTGGACTCTCGCGCGCCCAGGAGGCGGCTACCACTGCTACCGGGGGCAGGGCGGCGGCGAACTCGGGCGCAGTTCTCCGCGTCGCGGATCAACCGGTTCGTACTCGTCGAGCGTCTTCTCTACAGCTACGCAATCGCCGGCGAGAGACCAGTGAGTTCGAGGACATTGGCGGGAGCGAGAAGAAATCTTCCACAAAGTATTTCAGTGTCTTAGGCGATTCCTTCTACGTAGGGAGACGTCTTTGTCCTATAGAGGACCACTCATCTATTTTTCTACTCTCCGAGTCAGAAGCTTAGCGTAGCAACTATCGTAATTTTTACGGCAGTCCACTCTTCTGGAGTTTAGATACGTGCGGGAGGAAAAGAAATAACGATTCCTAATAGATTATTTGTGAAATATCTCGGAGACTAGTAGCTGACCTCTTCAGAGTAACTGTATAGTGAAAAATTACTTTAAAAAAAAAGTATTTTGAACGAAGTGTTGCTACACGCCATAGGTATACGCTTGGAAACTTTCACGTAAACGTTAATATTTTTGACTAGAATAGGGAAGGATAAAAAGAGAGTAGTGATACCCATTGTGTCTTTCGCAATAGCCGAAGAAATTAGCTAGATTATTTTTTCGTTCGCATACTGTATAGAGACTGAGTGGGAGAAGAACTTCAGTTGTACTCGCCGAAATTGTATTTCACCCATCTCGTGTCCAGAGTTATTTTGTGATAGAGTAGAGAATATAGTGTAGAACTTGTGAGAGAACAAGAAGAGAGTCTCCATTTAAAGCATTAAATAACTGCAACCGAGTGGATCAACAGTGAACCGAGTCTTTCATAGCCCTCCTCGAGCCGACGGCAGTGAGCATTATAAATATTTTCTTAAGTGAGAGGGAAGATCTCGCACGTGTGCTCTTGAGAGCGTGCCAGCAGCAGTCAGCTGGCCAGGGCAGCGGCAGTGGTGCGCAGCGGGTGCGATATCAACAGGCAGGCATCTGTTGCTCCGCCGGGGGGATAGGGCAGCGCGTCGCGCGCGAGCCGGCCGCAGGCAGAGCGGCTATGACGCGCCGGGCCGGCCGCTGACCACCGGCTAGTTGGACAGCCATGGCGCTCTCGCAGCAGCAGGTGCTGCAGCTCCGCGGCGACGAGCCGTCGGACTCGGAGTCGGACGTGGCCGAGCTGTCCGACCTCGAAGACGACGCCGGCCTGCCGCCGGGCGCCACCAGCAGCGACGAGAACGACGACGACGACGACGACGACGTAGACGACCTGGAGCTGGGCAGCGGCGGGGCGCGCCGGCGCCGGTCCGCGGGCGCCGACGAGGAGGTGGACGAAGAGGAGGAGGAGGAGGAGGAAGAGGAGGAGGAGGAAGAGGAGGAGGAGGAGCTGCCCTACCCGGGCTTCGTGCCCATCGCGCTGCGCTACCTCGACCAGCACACGCGCCCGCGCAGCTGGTGTCTGCGCATGATCACCAATCCATATCCTTTTTTCTGCAATCCCTGCTGCCTGCCCGCCGTACAAGGTAGTCGTGCACTTCATTTTTCTGTTGTGTACCATTTAGTCTGGATGTGGATCTGCTATGTCCACCCATTTGCAGGATCGTCTGGAACGTCGTCAGCGAGAGTTTCGACACTCAATTTCTCACTTTTTTTCTTATAACACTTACGAATTTTGCGCGAGAGACTGAAACAATATGCCCTTCGAATCTTTCAATCCCCACTGTGCCATAGTTATATCACATGACACGTGAGAAGTTCTCAACTACCCCTCTACTTCGAGGAGAATTTCAGTCAATAAAGTTTCGTTCTACTTTGGCGTATCACATATACTGGCAATAGCGCAACCATGACCTGAATAGGGCTGGGGCGTACTGGAGGAGAAGAGGTGGGAGTTATTTTAGTTTCACGGTGTACGATGAAATACATCTTAGATTTTCACGACATATGGCTCTAGTCACATTTACTACATCATAAGAGTTGTGCCTTTCTTCAAATTAATACCGAAGTAATACGTCTGTCCGTCTGTCTCAGAGGCCACTCTGTCTGAGCGAAGATTTTTTGTGGTTTGGGGTTGGAGATGGGGGCTGGGGAAAGAGGGGGGGGGGGTTGAAACTGTTCCTCTCCATTATGCTCTTGCATACTGACTGGGTCCCTCGCTGATACATAACACCAGCTTGCCGGGTAATGTATTATATTGTGATGCAAGAACAGGTAGCCAGATTTGCAATTAAAATGGATGTTTATTTAGTCGGTGACCGGTTTCGCGGTATGCTCATTCTCAAACCAACCAATGTTTGTCAAGTAAAATGTTCGCCCAAAATAGCAGGAAATGAAATGGGTACATATGTGTATGGTCCCAACTAAAGTTCGTTAACCAACTGTTATTTTGAAAGTAAATTTTACTTGTCAAACAATGGTTGGTTTCAGAATAGGTGTAGCCCGAAACTGGCCACCGATAAATAAACATATATTCTGGTTGCAACTCTGGCTGCCTTTCCTTGCATCACTACCTGGTTTCGTATTATCTGGCGATAGACACTTTAACCATTGTTCGATCGATGGTGAGGTAGTCTACCGACATGCCGATCTGCCGTCATGGGATAGCAGAGGAGACCTGCCACCAGATGGTGCTGACCATACGCAGTTAACTCTGCTGGTGATACGTTCTCCTTCGAAATACTGATCGGCTCTAACTGGAGAATCAAAGAGGGTTATCATCAGACACTGCTGACTACAGCCTTTTGATGAGTGTAGTCTGATAGCTTGCCGAAATAATTGTTCCTAGCCTACTAAACAAACAAGTACAAATTTTCAGAGTGCAGCTACGCCGCTGTAATCACAGTTATCCCGACCGGTGTTCAAAACAGTTTATTCCTTTACTTAATTTTTTGTAGGTCAACTTGTACAAAGCTTGGAAGTGAATATGGTACAGGACTTACAAATCACTAGAACACTGACATGAATCAACCTTCTAAAACCGAAATACGTTTATTGGAACTTCAATGCAGGTACCAGATTTTCGGTTGGTTATTTATCGAGATGAAACAAACTTTCCTCTCAGGAATTCTTCGGTCTAGTGAAATGCAATTTCGGTTTTAGTTTTTAAACAATTACCCACATTTTCCATAAAATACTTAACAGTTTTGGATCATTTTGGAACGTTATGTACCACCGTTTCTGCCAGATATAGAATATTCCCATTTGTAGGTCACTTGCAATAATGACCGAAACGTTCGTACATTAATTTACAGTATGATGTGGGCTACAACCGAGAAGAATCTTATGATCCTCTAGAAGATCTAAGAACACTCATATGATAATTATTATGTCTAAGAATTGATGAGCGAAGTTTGGAAACATATTATCACGGTTTAAAGCAGGTCAGACACCACGTCCTTGCGACCTAGGGTGGGAAAAAAAATTTGTTTTATCATCTTTTTTATCATTCCATTACCTCATATGAAGAATACTTTAAGCTAAATGATCGTAAATGAAAATGGAGTCCAATGCTATTTGCGCAATAAGTTTCGACCTGCGAAACAATTCCTGCCACATGTTTTTCGTTACTGTAAGAACAATATCATGCAACGTATCGGTACAACGATACTGCAGATATAGGAGTATATAAGAGAAGTACTATCCAATTATAGCACGTGGCACTAAGGAGCTACTTTGATTTTACCATTTGCGAGAAACTTACTACTGCAGACTGTAAGTGAGAATATATCTAACAAAAATGGAAATGTTCGGGACTGTGGTTAACGAATTTGTCATGTACAAGTGATGGAGCGCTATTACTTACGCAAGAATTAGTAAAGCTGTTTATGACAATAGAGGGCGATCGAACAGGAATGGACTTGATAGTTTATTCTCGGATGTCGTTGAGACGTGTTGCTCCCAGCTGAGAGCTGGTCCCTCCGCGGACGTGCGGTGGCTCTGGCGGGGCGCCTGCCACAAGGTGAGCCACCCGGGCCGGGTCACAGGCACCTTCCGCCCCCACCGGCAAAAATCGTTGTCTGCCATTGACGTAAGTGGACTCCATGATGATGCCGCCATTTTGAATTCCAGACTGGGAGAAAGCGGTTGCAAGTGCGCTAGCCGCTCAGCTGCGCGCACTATTCTGGGCCGCTGTTCGATTCATCAGTGGTGCCACTCTAATAACAGACTAGAACTATCGACGCACGACTGTTACTTAAAGCAAAGCCGTGATTAACTGTTGACAGTTTGCTATCAACAGTTACTGTCGAGGGTATCTGACGTAAAGTATTATGTTTTGACCGTAGACATTTAAATTTTTACGTTTTTTCCTGTTTGTGCGAAACATCTCAAGTAATTTGCGGACATTTATAGCGTTCATTCATTCACTCTCCATGACACCAGCTTTTTAAAAGTCCTTTTTCAGTGTCCGTTTTCTGCTTAGCGAGTAATGATTTCTATCTTTTTGAAAAGTATTATCACCTCTCTGGAAGCGCATGGCGAATAAAAAATCAGCTTATCATAATCTCCGATAGAAAGTGATTTACGGCGATGTGACCTGCTGGCCCTACATTGACAATTAGCAAAGTAGTACGCTGAGGAGATATTATACGTAGCAATTCCATAAATTTGATGTCTATACTCCTTGAAGTTAATCTCATCCTTAGAATGTCTCGAGTACAGACTGGTATACTTTCTTTGTTATGAAAGGACTGTCAGTCTTAAGAAACGGAAGTTACCCCGCCAATACAAGAAACTGCGTAACACAACAATAGATGCCATGATAACATTGCCAATCCTCGTTTGTTTTCGTATTGGATCAAAATATAAAATGAAAATGGAATGTCTAAAGACATTTAATCGTCAGTTTGTGCAATTGTTCATGCCACTGTTGTCTATAATATTTGTTGATCTCTGTGGTAATGAGTGAAGGAAACCGAAATCAGGCAATTATAATCTCGCTGTGTAAAGTGCATCACCAATCTAAGCCACGCTCTTTTGGCTTTTACAGTGGAACTGTAGGAAATAGTAGAAGACAGTTTTCTTTTCTATTAATTTGAACTGTAGCAGTACGGCGCTTACAGTAAAAATGTGTAACTTTGGAACAGTATGGAATACTAGGAGTAACCAGAGGTTGTCTTTAGAAGTGTTTTCGTCCAAATTTCTTGCTACTGGTGACCTGATTAATGGCGTTCTTGCCAGCAACTCGACAGTTATCTACAAATGTAGGAATTATTGAATTTGCCATGAAGAGTTTGGTTTCACAAAATTATGGTTCTAGTTTTGCAAATGACGATGCCAAGAATTGTAGACGGGAGCTTAGGATGTTCAGGAGTCTGTGGTCAGTGATTCCCCCTGTGGTGAGAAAGTGTCGAGAACGGAACCATGGCGTAATCTGCTCAACCGACACATGTAAAACAGTGCATGCTACAGATTTGACTTATTATTAGAAGAAAGATTTCTTTAGAGTAATTTTAAATTTGACATGTTTTCTCTCCCAAAGAGTACGACTAAAGGAAGTCATTGGGTTACAAACATAGTGCAGTTGTCCTCGCTGTCAAACAAAAAAACATCACGATTTAATTCACTGTAATCTGAAGCTTAAAAGATTTAGTTGTAACTAATGCTTCGATGTTGGACACTATCCTACCCTCTTTATTATCACAAGATGCGACTGTGTAAAACAGATTCTAAGCACGTACTGCATTCTCAGAGTTGTTGATGTAGTGATTTTAGTCAAGGCAATAAACACACCTAAGTTATTTCGACAGCTTTTTTTCGCTGTAGATACAGAAACCTCATAGAGAAGGATGAACTAGATTTGTTATAAGTGCAGAGGATGGTGATAATATAGCATCAAATGGATAGTTATTCTGATATTCACTTTTTTTGCCATACCTGCCTAATGGCTATTTGTAGAATCCCCACGAATATTCCATTGTATCCACTATTAAATAGATGCACCTTACAGCAGTTCATTTCTCCTTACAATAAACAGAATCAAAATAATGACTCAACTCAGTCACACACCCTTGACGTCGCTGGAGTGATGAAAACATTACTGAGGGATCTCCTACGAAAATGTGTTAATTGAGATAGTGGGCATAATGCTTTAAGTTTACAGCCAAAACTCACGGTGTATAATGTGGGTATACCTCTTTTATTGGAAATGCTAAACACGAAATGATATATTGGGCGCTCATGCCGAACCGTAGGAAAAAAGGAAGTAATGAACTGTTAATGTCTTCGGATATGCTGACCTTTTGTAAACTGAATAATGGCTTTTGTTCGAGATGAATTTTGAAAAATATTTCCAAAATACGTCAAGTAAGTTAATAATAAACCGTTGATGCAATTAAATGAAAATAAAAATATATTCATTTAAAACGGATTTGTTATTCGCAAAGCGCATCTCTAAAATACATTAGAACATACTGAGAGATGCTAAACACTTGTTGTACGCACTGTGCAACACAGTAGAACATAGAACGCTGCAAGCAGAGAGAAATTGGAAACTAGATAGGGGAGTAGCATAGAGAACACTTGAATATTTTTTTCCATTTAAAATTCTCGTACAAAAGAGAGTCTAAGGACAGGGTTCAGTCACTCATTGAACTCGAGTACGTCCTTTATGCAATTGTTATGCCATTTCAACACTTGTTTGTTGCTGAAAGGAAGTCTTTACTGAAAAACAGAATTGACAGGTATTACACCAAAGTATCTCGCAATCTCAGATCATTTAGCACTTGAACTGGCCTCTTACAAATTCATTTTTTGAGGCTGAGCATCCTGCCTTGAAATCTCTTGTGTAGAGGCAGTATGGTGAGATGTAGAAATACCGGTCACCGCATCCAGCTTGCAGCTACTCCTGTTATAGCGCTTTGCTCTGCACTGGAGCTTCAGCAGGGTCCATGGAAACACCAAGATAGACAAGCTACTTTAAGTACCTACATTTCAGTGACTGTCGTTTCAATTGCGCAATGTAATAGACTCATTCCATGGGGAGTAAATCGCCTTGAGCAGTTGTAATCGGAATTTCTTCACTTCTTTTTTTTCCTTTTTTTCTTGTTTACAGCTTTTTTTTAGCCAACAACAGGGTGCGTACAGTAAAAGTACTGTACAATAAAAAGCTAGCAAGTGTTAGTGAAAACTGATCAACCAAGAAAATATAGCCAATTATCAACAACTTGATCTACAAATGTCACTGTTAAACCTAATATATATGGTATGGCGTTGTAAAAATTTAGGAGATGATAGACGATGAAATTTTTGAACGTTTTGATATGGGGAACCTATAGCCGGAAATGTGGAATAAACTACCAACAGCCACCACTGGGCTATTGAAAATCAACGCACCACCCGAACGGGAAGTTACAGGTGACATTGTCAGTGAAAATTTGGGCTGGGATTCTTAGAGATCGCCTTGCTGGACCATAACATCTTACCATATAGTTTGAATGGTGGGTGGTAATTGAACGTTTTGGTCTGACCTCACCTCCCTTGACTTTTTGCTCTAGGGCTATGTAAAAACTTTTGTGTACTCAACACCAATAGGGAAAGTACCTGATTGTTCAACGCATCTGTACAGCATTTGATACCATCATTGTGGAGAGCGGAAACCTACATAGAATCAGACAACATGGTTCGTTGTTGTACATAACATAAACAAGCTGTCGGTCGTCACATTACTTTACAGTTGTGAAGCCACGGAGTCGGTTTACAGTATTTAATTGTACTTTATTGTCAATCAACGTTGTACAAACTACGGTATTCTGCTGTTTCATTTAATCTACCGAATGTGTAAAAGCGCCTGGTGCTGTAGAGACTTTATTTCACATTTCAGGCTGTAGATTCTGTATAGCAAAATGTTTAAAATTTCATCCCCTAAAATCTCTGATAGTCTTAAAACGTTTTTCTGTAACACCGTGTATATGTTTTTATGTGATTTATACTGAAGTGCACAGCAAGACACAGGATACTGAATGGTTTTTTGAACTTTGACATGTGTTTTTGTACATGTGCTGTACACGAAACGCAAAATCAATGAGTCACGTGTCATTCATCGTGGTAATTACATTGCAATGCATTCGAAAAGATAAATAAAATTGAACAGTGGCATAGACAATTTCCTATCGAGCCAGGAAGCTAATGTTAAGGCGATGGAAGGAATTTTCAACTCTGACTTCAGATGGAGAATACAAATTTATAGTAGACGTTTACTGTTGTGACGCACAATCTGTGAACTTTGGCTTACGTTACTCCCTTTTCCTCCTTCAAATCTTTCTAGATAATTAATTACTAAACAAATACATTATATTTTTATGCCGTGGCAGAGCGTGTCGGAAAATCAGTTGAAATAGTAATGAATAAAAAACTATATTTAAAAGTGTAGTTCCATCTGATCGACTTCATAAAATGAGTCTTTGTACCTTAGCGAACATCTTACAAGGACGTTGCGCTTTTCATTTGTATTTTAGGAAGTAGCGTATCGTCTTGATGGTACCGAGTGCTGCTCTACGTGGCTGTAACTATTCATCAATGAAATAAAACCTGGACAGGTAAAAATACTGCTCCTGTTATCGATACTTGTCCTAGAGCAAACTCATTAAGTAACCATTTCCCTTCAGCTGCCATTATAAAGAGTAGTATCTGTAGTAATAAATATTCGCAGTCAAGTGAAATTTAGAATGTAGACTTCAAATCGCCATCAGAAATCTTTATGAAATCTTCGTGCTTTACCTTGTAAATACTTGTAATAAGTATATTGTAATAATGTTAGCGTAGCCTATGGGGAACATTAGTAGTATAAACACTCCACTCTGCATTAAGACGGCTGATACTGATAGCAATGAAGCATCGTCATATTCTGCTTATACTACTGTTATGTACAATAGATTGTAAAAAGTAAGTAGACAAACACTTCAGAGACACCTGAGTGGATAACTAGTAGGTGCTTTGGACAAGTTGCAAAAGAGTAATTTTCTTCCTGTTGTCAAACGAAATAACAGAATCCTAGATATCTCATGTTTATTTACGTTAATCGTGTACCAGACTTTGATATTTTCTTCTGTGCATATAAGCATTTCATTACATATCAACAGTCATGTGCCATTAAAAAATGGAGTAGTCATATGAATTACTACCTTCATTAAAATCACACCATTACTTAGGAAGAAGTTTAATATTGATTCAAAGCGTAACATATCGTACAAATAAAAAAGTAATAAATATTTTTAATGATCGTTAACAGTTTTTAAAACGTTTGTAGTCTTTCTTAATTATTACTTTTTTTATTGAAAGGTGATCATTTTGATAATGTCAAAGCTCTAATACATTATCTTTTTCATTTGATCCACAGCCTGTTTTTGAAAGAAGGTATCTGTTAAGGTGATTCATAATGATAAGTTGATATCTTTAAGACAGTATAAAATAATTTGTGCACTAGTAAAATGTTTAGTTGCAAAGCAAACTGAAAGATTACTACAATATTTCCTTCAACCAGGTGGCCAGAAATATACACTCCTGGAAATGGAAAAAAGAACACATTGACACCGGTGTGTCAGACCCACCATACTTGCACCGGACACTGCGAGAGGGCTGTACAAGCAATGATCACACGCACGGCACAGCGGACACACCAGGAACCGCGGTGTTGGCCGTCGAATGGCGCTAGCTGCGCAGCATTTGTGCACCGCCGCCGTCAGTGTCAGCCAGTTTGCCGTGGCATACGGAGCTCCATCGCAGTCTTTAACACTGGTAGCATGCCGCGACAGCGTGGACGTGAACCGTATGTGCAGTTGACGGACTCTGAGCGAGGGCGTATAGTGGGCATGCGGGAGGCCGGGTGGACGTACCGCCGAATTGCTCAACACGTGGGGCGTGAGGTCTCCACAGTACATCGATGTTGTCGCCAGTGGTCGGCGGAAGGTGCACGTGCCCGTCGACCTGGGACCGGACCGCAGCGATGCACGGATGCACGCCAAGACCGTAGGATCCTACGCAGTGCCGTAGGGGACCGCACCGCCACTTCCCAGCAAATTAGGGACACTGTTGCTCCTGGGGTATCGGCGAGGACCATTCGCAACCGTCTCCATGAAGCTGGGCTACGGTCCCGCACACCGTTAGGCCATCTTCCGCTCAAGCCCCAACATCGTGCAGCCCGCCTCCAGTGGTGTCGCTACAGGCGTGAATGGAGGGACGAATGGAGACGTGTCGTCTTCAGCGATGAAAGTCGCTTCTGCCTTGGTGCCAATGATGGTCGTATGCGTGTTTGGCGCCGTGCAGGTGAGCGCCACAATCAGGACTGCATACGACCGAGGCACACAGGGCCAACACCCGGCATCATGGTGTGGGGAGCGATCTCCTACACTGGCCGTACACCACTGGTGATCGTCGAGGGGACACTGAATAGTGCACGGTACATCCAAACCGTCATCGAACCCATCGTTCTACCATTCCTAGACCGGCAAGGGAACTTGCTGTTCCAACAGGACAATGCACGTCCGCATGTATCCCGTGCCACCCAACGTGCTCTAGAAGGTGTAAGTCAACTACCCTGGCCAGCAAGATCTCCGGATCTGTCCCCCATTGAGCATGTTTGGGGCTGGATGAAGCGTCGTCTCACGCGGTCTGCACGTCCAGCACGAATGCTGGTCCAACTGAGGCGCCAGGTGGAAATGGCATGGCAAGCCGTTCCACAGGACTACATCCAGCATCTCTACGATCGTCTCCATGGGAGAATAGCAGCCTGCATTGCTGCGAAAGGTGGATATACACTGTACTAGTGCCGACATTGTGCATGCTCTGTTGCCTGTGTCTATGTGCCTGTGGTTCTGTCAGTGTAATCATGTGATGTATCTGACCCCAGGAATGTGTCAATAAAGTTTCCCCTTCCTGGGACAATGAATTCACGGTGTTCTTTTTTCAATTTCCAGGAGTGTATATAAACAGCAATACTATCATATACGTTATTTTTTCTTAAAGTTTGATTGTTGCATTTCGCTAGAGAAAGAAGAGAGGCTTTTGTTAAAAAAGGTAATAATACATACAGGAGATTAATATTTTCACTATAAAAGAAGAATTAATTGACAGACTTAGTCTACTTTATACAATGAATGTAAGAGAGAGAAATTTAGTGGTTTAATAAACTATACTGTTGCTCCTTGCAGATGTTGTTAATATCAGAGATTTCTGCGGATTGTTTTTCACTTCAGTCTTTTTTTCTAGGTATAAAATCTCAACCTTCACATTAGAAACTTTGTCGATAATTAATGTTACTCAGTTCGTGGACTGGCCGGAGGACTCTGACGTTAATGTGTAGCGTGAATGTCGCGTCGCTGGCACAGGAAATTAAATTATGCCACTACAATAACAGGGAATGTGCTCGACACGACAATAGCACACATTCGCTTAATACGAGACAGAAAATATAAATTAAGCCGAAACTAATTAATGGTTCGCTATTTGCAGCCCTTAATTATAATCGAATTTTCTTTCAAATCTCCCTTTTTCGAACATTACAATTACAATCCACTAGTAGCAGAAACTGAGTAATTGCATTGAATGTAGTCCGGTAGAAAATATGCAAAGTACTGCAAACAGCTTTCTGCTGAGATCTCAGATCAATTGTCGTTACATTTTGTGGAGATTGCATTTTCTGAACTCAGTGACCACTATGCCAAATAATGAGGAATTAGTCACGCTAAAGTAAAGAACGAATTTATGACAGTCTCTTTTCTGGCAGGCATAACTTAACGGGCGTCCCCTGGTGTGGAACATTATCTCTACTAATGAGGATTTACCGATTTTCTAATCCTGACATTCCTCTGTTTTCCTGTGCACTTAAGAGTGAACGGGATGAGGCAGGAATATTCGTTGCATTTTACTACATAACTGATAACGAAAAAATGTCCAAGTGCTAAAGTTCAGCTGTTGATTTATTTGCTTTTCACTTGAAACCTTAGTTGCCTATGTGGCTAATTTCGAAATTTTGTTCATTGAATTGGAATGTCGCACAATGCTGAAAATGTCCAAACATCTATTCATTGTTGAGCTGACTGACTAGAGCCTTCACAAGTTTTTCAGAAGTTCTTGCTTGTCCTCCTGAACAAGATAATTTATCGTAGAGCGGCAGAACAATTCTCCTGTTGTGTTTTCTTGAATGACAGTCTCTCCGTAGAATGCACTAATATTTCAGATGGGCAAATGTGCCGAAAATGTGCGTTTTTTCCTCCTTGCACTCTTTCTCCTACAGTTCAGCAGTTCGAAAGATTTTTAAATTTAAAAGGATCCAAATGGTATGTAGAAGCAAAACATTGTACGCGAGCAGTGGAGTGTGGCGAAGTACGGCATTTTTTTGATTACTGAGGAAGTCATCCCACATATCTAACGTTTATAGCGAGTGTTTCACCGTTCTCTCTGACCCTACAAACATTTCTGGATGACAGAAGACAATGTTACCATTGCAGCATCTTTGGTATATGGTCAACACATGATCGGAGAACATAAGTAGTAAGCGCTATCTCCATGCCACCACAAAATTCAGAAATATATTCTTTTGACTGTCTCAGAGTGTTCTTTCCAACCTAAACCAGATTATATATTATACTGCACGGAATCCATAACAGATCATCAACATTCTTGCCGCACTTGGAACCGCATGTTACGTCCGTATTACATCTTAGAAGCTGCAAAATCGTCTTCAAACGTATCGAGTAAACAGTAGGTGCTCTCGTGCTTAGGAGGATGTGTTAGCAGAAAGACAAAACGAGAAATATTTGAAGACTAACACTTCTTTTGTGATTCGTCAAATGATTAACGGGAAGCGCTTATCTTGACAATCCATTATCATACAGATATTCAATTCAAGGAATTAGGGATGGCGCCTTTGCCCTCATTTCACGCGACTTCCGTGACTTTTTTCCCAAGTGGTACAAATTTCATGACTTTGGTGGTAATCGCCATGCTGAAATTTTTCTCACATTTTCCTGGATCAAATTTTAATGTTTCCTAATGCTTTAACTTTTTTATTTTATTTGATTTTGTACATCCTTTCACGAATCCTGGGCATTTCGTTTATGAAAACTGAACCACATTTATCAATCGCTTGGGAACGTCTACATCTCATAGTCCTAGCGAGGTACAGGAATTCCCATAGTTTTTCATGATATAATCTTAGTTTCTTTCTTAGCCTCATTTTTTCAAAAATTATGTTTACAGCAGCCCACTCATCTTATGCTACGGACAAGTTCTCAGTCGTCTAAGTGTTCGGCTACAACTCTTTATATAATCTGTAAATGATCGATGCGTTCTATAATGATACCCTGTTCATTTCTCTGTGAGTTTTCGTTGTATCGAACACGTATTCTCTTCCTCTGGAACAAGTCATTTATTATTTGTACTCTTTCAGAGGTCATTCTGGTGTACGGTATATCTTATTTGCCGTACCTACCAGACTTATACCTTTGTAATTTCCGCAGTCATTTCGCTTTCCTGTTTTTGAAGAGAGACATAACAGCGGAAATCCTTCATTCACCTGGTACTTCCTTTTGCAACCAGCACAAGTTATGAAAATGTAACATCCTAAGCTTCAGAAACATGTCACCGCATTTTACAAGATCACCACTGATTCCATCTTCTCCTGATGATTCTCACCTTCTACTTTGGGAGAGTAGCTTGGTCGAGTTCTTGGGCTGTAAATAAACCTCCAGTTTATTCAATTGTCTCGATGTCTCCGAGCTCGTGTAGTTTCTGTACGTTATAGATAAGGGACTAAATGTGATGTGTTTGGGTACGATGGCGAGCGACCTGTTATTTTCGAAGACCTGGTTTTCGCTTGCGAGAAACTGGGGCCGTTCCTGAGAGGTGACGTGGGACTGCGTCCTTGGACCACCCGCAGTGGCGCGCAGGTCTGCAGCGGGTGTCGGCACGCTCATTAAACAGGCGTAACTACTGCCCCGGCGACGGACGGCTCCGGGGCTGTTTGCCGCTGCGCAGTGGGCATCATAGCTGCTCCGTGTGATCTGATGCAAAGGTACACAAATAACCAGTTCTCAAAAGCCACAGCGGCTTATGTGCACTGAACGGGCTTTTAGACGTTTCAGGAAAATCGTTAATCACACATGGTTATCTAAGGATCTGTTCTACAACGGAAGGATCTGTTCTACAACGAGTATTGATACTTAATCGTCTTCTTTAAGGACTATAAGAAATTTACATACGGGAAATCAAGAAATAACTCGTGATTGCTTCAGTTTTATCTATCAGTCTTTTACTAAAAAAAATGTAAACGTTGATTTGATCAAAATCGCTAATCTCCGAAAGTTGTTTACAGATTTTTTTTTTAAATTTTGACACAACTTTGCATTCTAATACAGGCTTATTTTTAGGTACACACACACACGTATATATATATATATATATATATATATATATATATAGAGAGAGAGAGAGAGAGAGAGAGAGAGAGATTTTTTGGGAGCAATTTTTCCCTTTAGTTAAATTTATAAAAAATAATGTATCACATGCATTAAAAATAGGTATATGAAACCACACGCCTATTCCAATGCAACATTGTGTCAAACTTTCAAAGCATTAGGTCAAAAGCTTACAGAGATTTGTGATTAGGAGTATTTACGGTTGGTATATAAGCACAAACGTAGATGTTCGTTTCTTAAAAGTCTCAAAGCTTCTAAAGTTCTTCAAGAATTGCTATGAAATTTTGATACAGCAATGCATTCGAATACTCACGTGCTTTAGTATACCCACTGGAACGCCATCTGGTATGCATGTAATAAAAGGGAAAACGATATAACAATGTAAATATTAGTTTGTTCAGTGTCGCTAGTCTTCGCAAGTTCTTCAGCGGTTGCTCTGAATTTTGACACAACACTGAATTTTAATACAGGTTTCTTTTTAGACACCTAATTCCTTAATACATGATGTATAGAATATATAACTCTTTGAGATTATTTTAGTGACGTTTTCCTGTTATTGAATGAACATAAAATGATGTGTTACATAAGCTTTTAAAAAGGATAAATATAAACACGCACATAAACCAATGGAACCTTATGTAAAAATATCTCAAATCTCCCAAAGATCTTGATGGAGTACTTTGAAATTTTGACACAATACTGCATTCGAATAATCAAGTGTTTTTGTATTCCAACGTTAACGCCATTTGGTATGTATAATAAAATGGTAATGTTACGAAAATGTAAATGTATGTTTGTTCAGAATCTTTAATCTCCAAAACTTCTTGGCAGGTTACTTAGAAATTTTGACACAACATTGAATCCCAATACAAGCGTGTTTTTAGGTACCTAATTCTGTAATGTATGTGAATTACCAATGTTTTCCCTTACACACACACACACACACACACACACACACACACACACACTGTTACCTAAATTCTCAAAATTTACATTTCCGATTTACTTCACATTTTTACACTTACTGTAATAAACTGTTAGACACACACTCACACACACACACACACACACTGGCTTATAGTTTTATAATTAGAAGAACAGCACAGAATCTAAATTTGTAATAACAATAAACAAGGCTCAAGGCCAGAAAGAGAAGCGAATAGGAAAGGTACAGAGGGGTGGCAGGAAATGGACATAGCAAACGGGAAGGAGGAGACAGACAGAGAGAGGGACAAGATGGACAGAGAAAAGGGGCAGGGAGTGATGGACTGAGAGAGAGGGAAAGAGGAGGAGGTGAACAAGGAAAGTGTGAGGGAGGAATGGACAGAGACAGGAGAGAGTAGGAGATTAGGACTTACATCTAATTCGTGTACACATTAGAAAAGTGTGCTTTCTCTACTCTTTCTTTTCCATTTAAGCAGGCAGTCACAGCAAAGCGTGGTAGGATACAGGTAGTTACACGCAAATAATCGGCATGATCACCCGATTTTGTTAATCTTGTCTGAGAGAGAGACAATTGATAGCTATATTCCCTTTTATAATAGACCTTTTTTATATCAGACCGATGTATAGTTATATGTTTCCTGTAACCAGAATGATTGTCGAACTCATCTTGACTTGATACACAGGGCGATTTTGCTGAACCAGGAGAAACTGCAGGAAACGGTACCTGAGAGGATATTGAGCAGAAAACACAATTGGACATACAGCCAGAAATGCATTCCAAGGGAGACACAAAGTTGTGACAATCTGTTGGTATTAGTATTGCCAAATTTTATGACGACCACTTTTCAAATGAAGTGTTTTTCTGAAATTGTATCTATTTGAAATTATGCTACAGGGATGTACTAAGCAATGACGACAATAAATTATTATATTAAAACATTTTATTTATTGAAAATCTTAAACAGGGCTGCGAAACGGCAACTGTGTAATCTATTTGAATTACAAAGCTGCTATGTAATTCGGAATAGCCTGAAAAATCAGACAACCAGGTTTTCCGTGATTTCCCTAAATCGCTCCAGGCAAATGCTGGGATGGTTCCTCTGAAAGGGCACGGCCGACTTCCTTCCCTGTCCTTCCCTAATCCGATGAGACCGATGACCTCGCTGTTTGGTCTCCTCCCTCAAGAAACCAACCAACCAACCAACCGGTCAGTACAGGGAGAGTTAATGCTATTTGTGGATGACGCTGGTATTGTCCCATATGTGTTCGAGTGGAGAGAAATCTAGTGATTGAGGAGGACGAGTCACCATGTTGACACTCTTTAGAGCTTGATGGGCTACCACAGCGGTAAGTTGCCGAGAGTTAACCAGATGCGAACCACCACCTGGAATGCTGTTAGCGAACGGTAGTACAACAGGTCGAATCACCAGAATGACGTACAAATTTGCCGTCAGGGGGCGTGAGATAGCCGCTGTGTCTGAGCGGTTCTAGGCGCTTCAGTCCGGAATCGCGCTGCTGCTACAGTCGCATGTTTGAATCTTGCCTCGGGCAAGGATGTGTGATGTCCTTAGGTTAGTTAGGTTTATGTAGATCTAAGTCCAGGATACTGATGACCTCAGATGTTAAGTCCCATAGTGCTTAGAGCCATTTGAACCATTTTTTTGCGTGAGATTACAGCGAGAATGCTCCTGCTGTCATACGAAATCACTCCTTAAACCACCATTCCAGGTTTAAGTCCAGTGTGTCTAGCATACAGACGGGTTGTTGTTTGCAGTCCCTCAACTGGCCCATTTCTAACCAGCAAATGGCCATCACTTGCACCGAGGCAGGACCAACTTTCATCAGAATACCCAGCGTACCTCCACCTTGATCTCCAATGAGCTCTTGCTTGACACTGCTGACGCCGCAAATGGTGGTGGTTTGGGGTCAGTGGAATTCGCACTACAGGTCGTCTGGCTCGGAGCTGTCCTTGAAGGAACCGATTTGTAACAGTTCGTTGCGTTGCTTTGGTGCCAGCTGCTGCTCAAATTGCTGCTGCAAATGTTGTACGATGTGCCAGAGCCACACGCTGAACACGATAGTCTACCCTCTCGATAGAGCCACTTGACTGTCCGGAGTCCAGTCTTCTTGCGACCGTACCTTCTTGTGACCACAGCTGCCGGCTACTATGTACAATGGCTACAGTCCTGCCAAGTCTTTATGCAATATCGCATAAGAAACATTCAGCTTCTCGTAGCTCTATTACACGACCTCATTCAATTTCAGTGAGGTGTTGATAACGGCATCTTTGTCGCCTTAACGGAAATTTTCACTAACATCAACTCACCACGTCTAATGTCAAAAGTAACTAACGTTTACGACCGTTACAACGTGTCTTTAAAGGAAACGTGGTTTGCGTTCTCATAGTAGCCACTCTTATGCGACCAGCTCTGAATTTAGATATACAAGGGTCACTCCAAAAGAAATGCACACTATTTTTTTTAATCCATCTTTTATTATAAATGTTTGAAAGTTTTACAGTGTGTAGATACTTCCTTTAGGAACAACATTTTCATTTCTTCACATAATTTCCATCCCTCTCAAGTGCCTTACGCCATCTTGGAGCCAGGGCCTGTATACGCGCACTGTAAAATTCTGGACCAACCTGTTGGAGCCACTGTTTGGCAGTGTGCGCAAGGGAGTCATCATCTTCAAACCTTGTTCCACGAAGAGAGTTTTTAGTTTCCGAAAGAGATGATAGTCACATGAAGCCATGTCGGGACTGTAAGGTTGGTGTTTCAGTGTTGTCCATCCGAGTTTTGTGATCGCTTCCATGGTTTTTTGACTGACATGTGGCCGTGCATTGTCGTGCAACAGCAAAACATCCTGCTTTTGCCGATGTTGTCGAATACGACTCAGTCGAGTTTGAAGTTTCTTCAGTGTCGTCACATATGCATCAGAATTTATGGTGGTTCCACTTGGCGTTATGTCCACAAGCAAAAGTGCTTCGGAATCGAAAAACACCGTAGCCTAACTTTTCCAGCAGAAGGCGTGGTTTTGAATTTTTTTGTTCTTGGGTGAATTCGCATGATACCACTCCACTGATTGCCTCTCCGTCTCTGGTGAATAATGATGGACCCATGTTTCATCACCTGTCACAATTCTTCCAAGAAATTCATCTCCACCATCATCGTACTGTTCCAAAAGTTCGCTGCATACCGTTTTTCTTGTTTCCTTGTGAGTCACTGTCAACATCCTGGGAACCCACCTGGCACAAACCTTTTTTAATGCCAACACTTTCAGTATTCTGCAAACACTTCCTTCCCCTATCCCAACGTAGCGTGACAATTCGTTCACTGTGTTGCGTCTGTCAGCAGTCACCAATTCGTTAACTCTCTGCACATTGTCTGGAGTGTGTGCAGTACGAGGCCTGGTCACTGCGAGGACAATCCTCAATATTACCATGCCCGCTTTCATCTCGTAGCCTGCTTGCCCAACGACTAACTGTACTGCGATCGACAGTAGCATCTCCACACACCTTTTTCAACCTCTTGTGGATGTTTCCCACTGTCTCGTTTTCACAGCACAGGAATTCTATGACAGGGCGTTGCTTCTGACGAACGTCAAGTGTAGCAGCCATCTTGAAGACATAAATGTGACGGCGCCACTCACAGGAACAGGTTGAACTAAGTTTGAAAACAAGCGGCAAGGACGTATCTAGACACTGTAAAACTTTCACACATGCAGAATGAAAACTGTATTTTTACAAAAATAGTGTGCATTTCTTTTGGATTGACCCTCGTACATCATCTTTGAGATGTAGAAGCAGCCGTACCAACTCTCATTTGTGTGCTCAACTCCTCCTTAGCACTCCGTCGTCAGGTCACAAGTGGCCCATCGGGACCATCCGACCGCCGTGTCATCCTCAGATGAGGATACGGATAGTAGGGGCATGTGGTCAGCACACCGCTCTTCCGGTCGTGATCATGGGTGTCTTTGACCGGAGCCGCTACTATTCAGTCGAGTGGCTCCTCAATTGGCATCACGAGGCTGAGTGCACCCCGAAAACGGGCAACACCGCATGGCGGCCCGGATGATCACGAACCCAAGTGCCGGCCACGTCTGACAGCGCTGAACTTCGGTGATCTGACGGAAACTGGTGTATCCAATGCGGCAAGGCCGTTGCCTTGAAAATGGATGTAAACTATCCCGAAAAAGTTTACTTACAAAGTTTCAAGAACCAGCATTAAAAGATGACTCTAGAAATGTACGAGAACCCCCTACATATCTCTCCCACAGGGATCGTGAGGACAAATTTTGAATGATTACAGCGCACGCAGAGGCATTCAGTTATTGTTTCCACTCTTCATATGTGAATAGTTCAGGAAAAAGCCTAGTTACTGGCGTTCCCTCCGCTGTTCGCTTCATAGTCGTTTGCGAAGTATAAATGTTGATGTAGAGGAACGACATCTTATTAAGCGACGCCTTGCCAAGTTCCGTGTATGGCGGCTGCCTGAATTTAAATGTAATGATTCTCGTCGTTGATGCCGCAAATACCGCACAGTCCATTTAGTGGTCCAGTGAGACTGCGCTGAACACACCAGGTTTGTGACGTGGTTGTGCGAAGACTGTTCGATACAGAGAAAAGAGAACCAACGCACTGATGTATTTACATATTAAGGGTTCCACATATAAAAATTTCTGCACTTATACCCGTTACACCCTATGTAAATGCAGAGAGGTCTAGAAAAGTGTAGACACTCTTCGATAGTCAATGTTAATGGAACAAATGGATACGCCTTTACAATTCTTGCACTGGGGAAGGTTATTTTGTGTGTTCAAAGTGACCCCCATTAACAGCCAAACAATGTCGATGGCACTGAATTTTTGACCGAACTACGGCTGTCAGTGTTGCATCTGTGATAGCCACACAGCACATCTCGATGGTTTCTCGTAGCTCGTCTGTGTAGTTGGCTTGTATTGATAAACGTCATTTTTCAAGGTCCGTCCTAGGTAGAAGTCAAGAGCTGTAAGATCTGGAGACTGTGGTGGGTTGGTACTCACAGTTCCTCCTCGACTTCTCCATCGTCCAGGTGGATTTTCATCCAAGTAGGCCAAGACACCATTTTGGTAGTGAGGCGGAGCACCGTCTTGTTGTAGATGAAATCTTTTATTTCTGAACGCCTATCGGATGGCAGGTAAAATCTATGTTTGCAGTATGGAAGGTACACATCACCGGTTACAGTGCCGGCCCAAGTGGCTGTGCGGTTCTAGGCGCTGCAGCCTGAAACCGCGAGACCGCTACGGTCGCAGGTTCGAATCCTGCCTCGGGCATGGATGTATGTGATGTCCTTAGGTTAGTTAGGTTTAACTAGTTCTAAGTTCTAGGGGACTAATGACCTCAGAAGTTGAGTCCCATAGTGCTCAGAGCCATTTTTTTGACCGGTTACAGTGTCTTCAAAGAAGAATGGGCCAATGACAGACATTAACATCCAGTAGATTAACACTTTTGTCCACATCAATGTGAGGATTTTCAGGAGCCCACTACACTCAGTTGTGGCGGTTTACAGTACCGTACAGTTGGAATTGCGCCTCGTCAGGCCAGATAACCATCACTGCAAACCGTTCGTCTTTGCAAAGCACGCCTTCAAACTAATCGCAGTACTCCAGCCTTCGATCCGGTTCCTCCTAGTTCATAGCGTGCAGCAATCTTAGAATGTTCACTTTCCACTTTGCTTCCTTCAGAATTCGTCATACATTTGATCCCTGAGCGCCATCCAGAGCCTCAGTGATCCGAATCCGGTTCACTCTTTCGTGCACCGGATCCAACGCTCTCTTCAGCAGCTGGCGGACGACGGTTCTCCGGTTACCTTTATGTGGGTGCCTTGCCATGTCGGTATCCCTGGGAACGAAGCTGCAGATGCCGCGGCCGAGGCTGCGGTCCTCCAGCCTCGGACAGCTTATTGTTGTGTGCCTTCATCTGATTTTAGCAGGGTTATTTGTCAGCGCATTTTATCGCTGTGGCATGCCGATTGGTCTACACTTACTGAAAACAAGCTTCGGGCCTCGAAAGCTCTCCCCACGGCTTGGACGACCTCTTCACGCCCTTCTCGGCGGGAGGAGGTCGTTTTGGCCCGGTTACGGATTGGACACTGCCGGTTCAGCCACCGCCATCTGCTGACGGCTGCGCCGGCGCCGTTCTGCCCATGTGAGCAATTGCTGACAGTACGGCACATTTTAACGTCCTGTCCATATTTTAATACACTGCGCATTGATGTTGGCCTGCCATGTACTCTGGATGAAATTTTAGCGGATGACCCAGGAGCAGCTGCTCGCGTTCTTCGTTTTATCCACTTGACAAACCTATCTAAGGATATTTGATTATGCTGTTTTCTTTTAATCCCTTGCCTGTTAATGTGCCTCTTATATTGTTATCCTTTTTAGTTGCTGTTTTAACATTGTGCCTTGCACTGCATTCATAATTTCGTCTGCGCGCTAATGACCACTATAGTTGTGCGCCATAAAACCACAAAAAAAAAAAAAAAAAAAAAAAAAACATTTGATCGGCATACGGATAGGTCTGGCCGAGCAAAAATATCAACAAGCCCAGCTTCCAGAGCTGCTCTGTTGCAATATATTCTAGGTCACCTCAAAAAATCTGTGAAGGAAGGTACACGCGTAAACACCTCCTTGGTATTGAGATTTTTTCCCGTAAGTGTGATTTGAAGTACACGCTAAATCACGAACAAACTGTCACCCCGACAAGAACCGATCCCGGGTCAGCCGGTGCTCGGTGTTGCGATCTTAATGGGTAGCGGTGTGTAACCCGGCCAGTACCAGCAGCTTCGGCCCCGCCGGTCCCCCGCGGCAAAGTGTCTGCGCCGGCGCCTGGGGCGATAACGCCGGGCCCAGCTGTGTCTGCTATCTGCAGGTCCATCCACTGGCGTCCGGCACCGCCGCCGCCACGGGCCACCGGGCGGCCCCGGCGCCGATGAGCGTCCCTTATCGCACCTTAAAAGAAAAAAAAAGTGCTTGCCCTGCTTCGGAACAAAGCGCGCCGCTATCGCCGGCTGTATCTCGTCACTCGTCGCATGATTTATGCGACTCGCGCGTGCGCGACGCAACACCGCGCCGTCAGCGACAATTTGTTTCGCCCACCCCGGCTCGCGCCGCTGACTGCCTGACCGCCGGTGGCGGGCAGATCAACACGCCATCCATTCAGCGCGCGTCGATTGCTATCGTCCCCATCAGTTCGATTACCTGGCACGCAGTGCCGGAAAGCGGATTTTTGTATCAGCCTGGAGTAAAAACGAGTTGTACTTTGCACGAAATGTAAATGTCTCGCAAATATAAAGTGCTAATAACACTGCAATCGAACGATAATGTTTCAAGTAGAAGAAGCCCCAGTCTGCAGACACGTAACCCTTTCAGCACATTTGTATGATTCTATGAACGAATTACAATAAATCAGATTCACGGTAAAACCATACATCTACATCTACATCTACATTTATACTCCGCAAGCCACCCAACGGTGTGTGGCGGAGGGCACTTTACGTGCCACTGTCATTACCTCCCTTTCCTGGTCCAGCCGCGTATGGTTCGCGGGAAGAACGACTGTCTGAAAGCCTCCGTGCGCGCTCCAATCTCTCTAATTTTACTTTCGTGATCTCCTCGGGAGGTATAAGTAGGGGGAAGCAATATATTCGATACCTCATCCAGAAACGCACCCTCTCGAAACCTGGCGAGCAAGCTACACCGCGATGCAGAGCGCCTCTTTTGCAGAGTCTGCCACTTTTGGGTTCTCTAAACATCTCCGTAACGCTATCACGGTTACCAAATAACCCTGTGACGAAACGCGCCGCTCTTCTTTGGATCTTCTCTATCTCCTCCGTCAACCCGATCTGGTACGGATCCCACACTGATTAGCAATACTCAAATACAGATCGAACGGGTGTTTTGTGAGTCACCTCCTTTGTTGATGGACTACATTTTAAGGACTCTCCCAATGAATCTCAAGCTGGCACCCGCCTTACCAACAATTAATTTTATATGATCATTCCACTTCAAATCGTTCCGTACGCATACATCAAGATTTTTACAGAAGCAACTGCTACCAGTGTTTGTTCAGCTATCATATAATCATACAATAAAGGATCCTTCTTTCTATGTATTCGCAGTACATTACACTTGTCTATGTTAAGGGTCAGTTGTCACTCCCTGCACCAAGTGCCTATCCGCTGTAGATCTTCCCACATTTCGCTGCAATTTTCTAATGCTGCAACTTCTCTGTATACTACACCATCATCCGCGAAAAGCCGCGTGGAACCTCCGACACTATCTACTAGGTCATTTATATATATATTGTGAAAAGCAATGGTCCCATAACACTCCCCTGTGGCACGCCAGAGGTTACTTTAACGTCTGTAGACGTCTCTCCATTGAGAACAACATGCTGTGTTCTGTTTGCTAAAAACTCTTCAATCCAGCCACACAGCTGGTCTGATATTCCGTAGGCTCTTACTTTGTTTATCAGGCGACAGTGTGGAACTGTATCGAACGCCTTTCGGAAGTCAAGGAAAATGACATCTACCTGGGAGCCTGTATCTAATATTTTCTGGGTCTCATGAACAAATAAAGCGAGCTGGGTCTCACACGATCGCTGTTTCCGGAACCCATGTTGATTCCTACAGAGTAGATTCTGGGTTTCCAGAAATGACATGATACGCGAGCAAAAAACATGTTCTAAAATTCTACAACAGATCGATGTCAGAGATATAGGCCTCTAGTTTTGCGCATCTGCTCGACGACCCTTCTTGAAAACTGGAACTACCTGGGCTCTTTTCTAATTATTTGGTACCTTCCGTTCCTCTAGAGACTTGCGGTACACGAAGGGGGGCAAGTTCTTTCGGGTAATCCCGAAAACTCAGGAAACTAAAGTTGGTTTTAATATCATTAATTACTTTTTAAAAACTTGTTTAAAACGATATTCAACAGATTGTTCGCAACGCCAGACAAAACATTACAGATGTGAAAAGAAGAACAAAATTAAATAGACCAGTAACATCAATCTTGTAATGCAGTCTTCTTTTCAAAACCAATTTATTTGCCAGGATCATTACGTTAACATAATAAGTAGATTACAAGTTTCGACAATATGTATTGCCATCCTGAGATCTATAAAAAGGAAATATGCCGAGGTTAGACTCTTACAATCATATAAAAATGTGTATGTATATATTATATCATGATTACGTGACGAAATGTTTCCAAGTTTTGTTTGTTGGAGTAGGCAGCCATCCATTACAGTTTGCAGTACACTTTTTCTTTTATACAAAATTTGTGTAAACTTTGTCTTTAAGATTGCTTGGTGTATACTTCTTTGATGTAACATTTCTTATGTTAATTCCAATGTTAAACAGAAGTGCGACCCTGTTACACTGACCGGACATCAGTCAGCGTTACACTGACCGGTTGTAATCGTCGTCAAACAGTACAGACCGCCATCTCGTGGTATCTCAGAGCACTAGCTTCCGTTACATTCCAAATCCCGTCGTCAGGTATCTGTCCCAGCCAGTATGACTTTATGCCACGAAGCGGCAAGACGTGGCACGTGTCTGTCTTGTTCGTGCCATTAGTACTCGGTTCTACATAGTTTATGATTGTGCACTCGGCATGTCACAGTAAATCCTCGATTTTTTATGGTATGTTTTTATCTAAAAATTACTTATTAGAGGTATTTGTTATTATATGTTGGCTTTGGTTTGTATCCCATAATATGAGCAGAATTTTATGAGCGTTATTGTTTTGCAACATATTGTACAGTCCTCATGTGGTACTGTTGTATAAGCATTCTATCACTTAACTATCACTGCAATTTTTGTCGTAGCTGTTACATGTGCCCTGCTACATTTTTATATGGCTGTAGGCCTGTAAATTCGACACAAGTTCTTTTTACTGCTATGAAGATAGCTATGTACAGGTCTTTATAATTAAAGTTAACTTTCAAAAGGCTGTAGAAATCACATCACTGGTCAGAATGACGTCAAGTTACAACAGAATGCTGTCGGAGTAGGGGAAAAACGTATGGCGGAAGAAAAAATAGTGTGACAATTGATCAATAGATGGCGCTGTATGTGTCAGAATACGTAAATGAAAACGCCTGTCATGCGCACGACCCATTGAAGTTGATATAAATACGCCGGGTACACGGCTTTTCCTCCTTTCGAGTCTGCGACGTTCGCCATGGCTGTCTCAATGCTGGATCGCGCTCTGATTGTAAAACTGTATTACAAGAATGATGACTGCGTACACGTCGCTCATCAGAAGTTCCGGAAACTGAAGGGTTTGAAAAAAGGCGTTGGTCCGATGACAGCCGTGGGTCTGGAGAAAATGATTCGGAAATTCGAAAAAAAGGATTCTTTTCGTGTGCAACCTGCTAGAGGGAGGAAAGGAATTGATTCGACGTCAGTGGAAGCAGTGGCCACAGCAATGCAGGAGGAGGCGAATGGTGGTGTGCAAACGTGTTGTGCACGGAGAATTGCCCGAACATTGGACATACCAGTGAGTACAGTGCCTAGAATCCTGCGAAACATGCTTCTTTGCTAGCCATTCAAAATTACTAATATACAAGAGTTGCTTCCTGTTGATCTGCCATCAAGAGAGACCTCTGCTTTAGAATTTCTTGCTCGCATGAAAGTGGACAATGACTGGCCGTGGAAGATTTTGTGAACAGACGAAGTCCACTTCCCTCTGACAGGATATGTCAATACTCAGAGTTGTCCAGAAGGGGTAAAGGAAAATCCACACGCAAATCAACCAGTACCACTTCGTCCTGAAAAGGTCACTATGTGGTGTGGGTTTACGGCATCATTTATCATACGGCCATGTTTTTTCGAAGAGACTCTTGCTTCCAGTCCTACCGTCACTGGTAAGCGCTATGAGTGTCTTTTGCTCAACCACGTCATTCCAACTCTCCAACAGCGTTGATGTGTGGATGGGATCATTTTTATGCAAGATGGCGCACCTCCACACATTGCAAATCCAGTTAAGCAGCTGCTGAAGCTCCATTTTGGAAATGCTAGAATTATCAGCCGCCATTTCCCTACAGTCTGGCCGTCTCGATCACCTGATCTTTATCTGTGTTATTTCTGGTTGTGGGGCTGTCTGAAACATGTTGTGTTCAGTGTTCCGATTGCAAATTTAGCTGCATGAAACAACGCATTGCGCAACACATTCTGAACGTGACCCCCGAAACACTTCGATCAGTTGTGGACGATGCGGGGTTTCTCGATTTCAACATGTTGCAGAAAACGGTGGACAGCATACTGAAAACGTTTTGCACCAGTCACACGGAAATTAATAATCCGAGCTGATTTTGATTGATGCTTTTCATGTGGTTTTAGGCCTCAGGTCAATTAGAAACCGATGTGAGTGATACTTTCTATGCGGTTTTTGCTCTAAGGACAATTAAAAATCGTTTTCTCCCATCCAATATGATATGACCTTGTCGTGGTGTATGGGATTACGTATCTAACAGTATCACACCTGTACACCCATGCACACTGAGTAGTACGTCGAACGTACACCTTAGGCATTGTTGTCTGATTCAATTGATATTTGTAGTCGACCACAATTAAATTATAATGCTTACAGCGCCATCTATTTCTACATTTTGTAACTATTTACTTTTCTTCTGCCGTACGTTTTCCTCCTTCTCGGATAATATTCCGTTACAATTTGACATCATTCTGACCAGTGGAGTTATTTCTACAGCGGTTTGAAAGTTTAACTTTAATTGTAATCACCCAGTATATTGACGGAACGAGTAATCCAGTGCTGTGTTAACACAGTGATCTTGGCAAATAAATTTTGTTTTCAAATAAAGACAACAGTACAAAATTATAGATTGTCTCCTGCACTGAATGATCATGTCAGGTAACCATAGTATCAATTTTGTTATGAGCCTTCAAAATAACAATTCATTGTCTCTGTTGAAATCTTGAGTTCTCAGACGGCTGGTAGAACGCATACACCGTTAGGAAAATTCTGAATGTTTCCTTGTTATTCTTGAAAAAATGTGTCAGTTTCAAATTTTCCGCTAAAACACAAACTAATGTTTAAAAATTCCGTTTTGTTTAGCGACAAAAATGTCTCTATATTTAAGAAGTTCCATTAGCTCATTATCCAGTTCATCACTGCAAGTGTATTTCGTGCTTCCTTAAGATAGGCAATCCAAATTACATCATTCACCCTGGTTACTGATGTAAGATGGGCTGCCTATCTTAAGATGGTATGAAATATTTTCCGGACCAGTTTGCTTTTTCCCAACTTGTATAGACGCTCTGATCCAAAGCGCAGGGCCTCTGTTGTCCTTTTGTTGGCGATTTTTGGAAAATTGCAGGGCTCATAGTCATTGTTTCAATCATTGTTAGCTGAATGTGTAAGCACAGTGATGATATATAATAGTTCAGGGCCTAAACTCTAAAAAGTGCGTGGCTGTTCACCAAACAAGTACAAATTCGGAAGAACTGTTTGACTAAACTAAGTGATATTAAGAAGCAGGGCCCTGTTTAGAATCTGTAGACTCCTGGGCTGAACGCGTTCTCCGGGCACTACCAGAGGAAATTTTGTGACAAATAACCCGAATTTAAGACAAATTTTCGAATTAAGGACTTTTAGGCAGCATTTAAGTTTTATTGTATAATTATATTAAATTTTACTACACAACCTGTGATTTAATGAATTGATGTGGTTAAAAAATCAATTAGGAATTCAACACGATTTTAAAAAAAAGCTAAGGTTAAAGCCGAGGCAAGAATCAGTGTTTGAGTTTCAAAATCGATATTTCATAATTACAATAAAATGTGTTTTCGTGTTGTGCATAAGCAAGACAACATGAATGTATCAACCAAGCAAATTTTACCTATATTTAATTGAGATACAATATTTTTAAATAATCTCATTGGCTAAGTAGTTTGCTCCTACGTTCGAAAATAATGGAGCTATTTATACCTGTCATACCAAAATATATAAAAACTGAGTTAAACCAAAATGTTTAGTCTGTCTTATAACGTGGAGATCCAAAGCAACTTCAGCTCTGAAAATGAACTTTTTTCACTATTGTTGGTGATCATAATTGACAGGCGCATTCTTGGAGCAACACCGATTTTAATAGTAATAACAATAGTAATAATAAATTATCTTTGTCGTTTTGTGGATCCTGGATTCTTTTGATGAAATAAGGTATCGAATAAATCGACTTCCCGCGTAATCTGACTCACATCAAACTGCCAAAAGTGCGTTTGTCATTGTTGGAAAATCACAAGCTTTTTCCTTAACTGAATTGGCAACGGCTGACGAGGTGCTTTCGGGAATTCGAGGCTAACTTGAGAAACGAATGGTGGCTAATTCATATCAGCTATCAAGAGATGAACTCAATCTAAAAAGTCTACTCAAAATAATTACGTCTATTTCTATTCATAAGGAGGCCCACACCATAGTATTGAAACTAAGAGATACGTTTTTAATTTTTGGCGATGTGGGTTCCTAGACGGCAGCTGAGATAGTCTGCCCTGTCGGGAAGTCACTGTCCACCATCTTCGTTTCTCTGCTGTTGAACATTTCTGGAGAAGATAACGCCACCCAGAAAACATCCGCACGTCGCTAGCTCAGTTGCAAGAAGAACGCTGGGAATGAGAGAGACGGGATGGGACGAGGGGACCTGGCCGAGTCTGACACAGGAAATGGCGCCTCTGCAACCGTCTGCAAGCGCACTGCCGGAATTTCGAGTCGCGTTTCTCCAGCAATGACCGCGGAAATAGCGACGGCGCTCTTGTTTACGACCAGGAAAATCCAGTGACTGCTCTCTGCAGAATAGGAAAAGCACGAACCGGGTCTTTGTTCGCAGTGAAACGACTGACAAAAACAATCCCTTACCAGAAGCCGGCTCACAAATCATAACAACACGCTTCATGTCTGGTTTGGACTCTGTTCAGATTTAATAATGCACTTAAAAGAAAAAAAGAAAAATCTATTGGGAAAATGTACGAAACGAGGTGGGACTTGGCCCTACGGGAAGAAAGGCAATGAAGGCAGAGACGCAGATAAAATCTTAACAACCTATCGATGACAAAGCCGTTAGAATGGGGTATAAGCTTGGATTGTGGGAAGATGGGAGATGAAATAGTTTGTGCGCTTTCAAAGGAATCCGGACATTGCAAATAAATCGTGGAAAACTTAAATACAGATGACTGAACGGTGTTCTGAACCACGATCCATCAGATTGTGAGTCCAGTGCCTTAAGACTGCAGCCCCTCGTTCCGCGCTATGGCAGTGGATTGAATGATGATTAGTAACTGTGATTTTAAATCACAAAATAATAGTCAACGATGGCTCACGCCGAGCTGGAGTCTACAGTAATATCTCAGTGTCACGTAATAGCATAACTCTGATACCTACAAACAATGGAGCAGATACTTAGCGATTCAGAAAAAAGATTTGAGTTGTTTTGGACACTATTTATTCCCGTTATAAGGAACGTGCTTACCGAAAGCACGCTGAAGCACTGTCGTCTTTAGCCGCCTTACTTTTACTGTGAAATTTGAACCCGATATACTTAATTGCCAATGACTTGTGCTATTTTTCTTTCAGTTATACTTTGTTTTACGAAAGGCTGTAATTTGTTATAATATTGTTATTTTAATATGTGGAGTTTTTATTACCTCCAGAGCACGTAAAAAAGGACACCCAAAAACGGGTACTACTTTGTCTGAATTTGGCCTTCCGACGTAATGATCCACTAAAATTTGATAATAATGTTAATCGCTTTGAAACCGATCATGCAAATAAATAAACGAAATAGTCTTAATACTGGCTTTATATTCCTGCTCGATAAGTTTGAAGAACCGATTCGAAGAAGAATCTGGAACAATTCTTTTGCTTTCGTCTTATACATCGCCCTTGGATCATACGAGAGATTAGGGTGCTTAATACTTGTAAAATGTAAAGTAAACTCGTATGGCATTGTTGGCTGAGAACTGCGGGACCCTGTGGCGATAGCACATCCGAGGTCGTACACATCGCCTTTGGATCGTACTAGATATTAGGGAGCGTAATACTTGTAAAATGTAAAGTAAACTCGTATGGCATTGTTGGTTGAGAACTGCGGGACCCTGTGGCGATAGCACATCAGAGGGCATCACGAAATGTAACTATCGTCCGAAACAGCACCTCCTCATACATCGACTGATCTAGAACCGACCGAGTTCACTTAGAATTTTATTGACGTATTTACAGAATGGCCAATAGCATTCATCAAAAGAATATTTTATACCAACATTAAGACCAGGTTTATATAGGGTGAGTCAGGAAGAAAGGAACATGCATGAGGGGTGATAGTATCAGTGATACTGAATAAAAAACTTCATATGGATTATGCCAAACTCATATTGGTTTCCGAGATAGAGCACATTTAATTTTCATTGTTATTTATTTTCTGTACTGTCAAACATTGTCACTGTTTACAATGTACCACTGTAGTGTAGAGCAGGTTGAGACGAACAGTTGATACCGGACGCTTGTGCTCTATCAAGTCGGGAAACCACCTCGAATTGTCCTACAAAAACTACTAAGCTACACCGCATGTGCGTCGAGCGAGTTTTTCAACATTCTTGCGCTCTCTTCGCACAAACCGTTAGTCCTAGAGAAAAAAAATGAATAGGACGTTTTTTGTAGGAAATTTAATATAGTTTAATTTTGTGCTGCGACGCGTTTTCGCTGGAGAGTGCGGTTTTCGAGCTATTCAAGAAAAACGTACAAAAGTGACATTAAATGTGTTCTATCTCGGGAACCATTCGGAATAGGGCACACATCCACATGAAGTTTTTTGCTCAGTATCACTAATACTATCACCCCTCAAAGCATGTCCCTTTCCTCCTGATGCACCCTGTATAGTTAGAGGAAACCAGAAACAATTTGCTGGCAGCGGTGGCCGAGCGGTTCTAGGCGTTTCAGTCCGGAACCGCGCGACTGCTACGGCCGCAGGTTCGAATCATGCCTCGGGTATGGATGTGTGTGATGTCCTTAGGTTAGTTAGGTTTAAGTAGTTCTAAGTTCTAGGGGACTGATGGCATCAGATGTCAAGTCCCATAGTACTCAGAGCCATTTGAACCATCTGAATTTAGAAATAATTTAGAAGAAACTAAGATCACAAAACAAATGTTTTATCTTTGGATTCAGTAATTCAGACTCCTTTAACGGGCTAAACAAAGAATGAATAAGACCGAATGCATGAGGCTCCTTCTTACACACTTAAAAAAATTAAAAAGCTTTTACGTCTCTTTAGCTCAATTGAGAGAACGGCGCAATGGATGAGATTGTATCATATTCAGTCGGGCTACACTGATTTAGTTTTTTCGCTGTTTCATTAACGAATAAACCAAAGTTGAGATCGTTCCGTCAGAGATACCACTGCTTACTTTCTGCTTCATTCTTGTCCAGTCGTAACTTGTGTCCGGATTCTAACTCACACTTCCTTCACACCTTCTTACCAACACCTTTTGGTGAACTGGAGTGTGTTGTGTTTGACTTTTTTTTTTTAATCTACCAAATCTAATTTTACTCTAAGCCCTACGGAGGCACGTGCCTCGCAGAAACATTGCGTGCTGTCATTCGTTTACCGTAAATCTTCATTCACGTAAACTACTTGAAACTTCAAGGGGGGGGGGGGGATTCAGGTCACTGTTGAAAAAATTATGCCGAGGCTATTAGGTTTCAACCTTACAGCCCGTCGGAGCTCTCTACATGTTAAAAATAAAACTGGTCTGCGTAGTGTTTCACTCTTCATTGCGGCGCGTAGGAGAAAATTACCTGAGGTGCGGCAAACATTGTCAACCGCAGAGGAAGTACTTTGCTGCTTGAGGCCTACGGGCCGTGAACAGTCGCTGTGCAAGGCCTAGCCGCTCAGGTTGTGACATTCAGACCGTAGCGAAGGGTATTTAATTCACCAAAAGCCAGCAAAAAGAACTTCTGCATACGTAAAATTGTCGCCGTATCCATGAGCTATACAGTACCAATTATTCTTTTATGCCCCTACTCATGTATCCCAGTTACAATTAATATAGAGTTCTCAGATTTACAGCTGCTTCATTCCGGCCATATTTGCGAGCTATTAATCCAGCGACCAATTAGCAACTAATGAACGAGACCTTGGAGAGTGAACTTACACTTCCGAGCCTTGGATTCAGGTTTGACCTTATAGTGTAAATGTCATTACGGGCCACTTGGACATCGTAGTTCTACCGATTATAATACGGGGCGCATACGAATCCCAAAACATTGTTAACTCATACTTAGAGGGAGAAAGGGCAATCGAAATAAAATAAGAGTAATCAGAGCTGCCAAGAAAAAAATATGTGTCACTTTTCCTACATGCATGCTGTTTTAAAGTGAAACGATCGAGAAATATTCTGGAAATTGTTTTGTGATACCTCTGCCAGACGCTTAAACATGAGCTGAAGTGTAACCATGCACGTGTTTCGTAATGAGTCATTTGATTTCATTGGAATGTAGATAGAAACTTGGGATGAATTTTATCTTGAGCATTGAAATTGAAAGTTTACATCAGCCCCAGTTGTAAGTTGCTGGTTTATGAGATTGCTGATTCAGTTCGCCCGCTCGCTCATTACATTATATGCGTCGATAACACAGCATCAAAAGGCGTTTTGTGTTCTCCGTTTCCGTAGTTGCAGTTCAGTTTCAATTGTGAGGGGTGATTTTTGTCGATACCAGGACACCACCACTCTTACAGCCTCAAGAATTCGTATGTAATTACGGATCTCCTTTTTTTTGGGGGTGGGGGGGGGTGGGGGTGGGGAGTGGTTACTGAGATTACATCTATGTGCCACTATTTCCAACACCTTTTGGTGAACTGCAACGGTGCATAACAACAGCAGGAAAGGAGCTCAGATATGCTCGTTAAGGAATGTGACGTGTTTGACTATTTACTGAATGTTAGTCGTGCGTCCGGCGGAGGACACGTTGAACATTTACAAGAGGTAAATGAAATCTGTAATCCTAAACCAAATTCTAGAATATGCCCTGAGGTTACATGTGCATGCGCGTAAAAGAGATATCTTTGTAAATTCGGATGGTCCTTTGGAAAATAACAAGTTTGTAGTCCTATGCGTAAGTTACAATTCGTCCCAAGTTTCTTTCTTCATTCGTGTAGAAGATGTGTTGTGAAATCCGATATTGCATCGATTGACTGTTCTGTCGGTTCTTAGTACAATATTTTAAACGCCATTAATGAAACGAGTGGTGCTGTGTGTTTCATTCAAAGTGAAATCGGATATATCTTTTTGAAACAACCTGTATTTTAATTACGGAAATTGTCTGGTAGCGATGTGAGAGTAACGCCAGTCTACACTTCTTATTCAAAAGACTGCAATAAGAGCAAAAATATCACGAGCTGAATTTCAGACTACGGCCCGTGAATATTCAAAGCGTAACATTATACGTGAATTAATATCTTGAGGACAAAGTGACGTGCCACTATTGACAAGTAACTGTAACATCTGTGAATTATGTAAAAGTATTGACAGTGAAGTACATTCCGTCAAAAAAAGCATCGTGTTCTGTCTAATTATCCTTCATTGTCTTGCTTTATCTTCAGCGACGTGAACTGGCAAAACGCTTTTGGCATTTCTATTTATTTATTAAATTTTATTTGTTTATTACCCGAAATGCTTAAGGAAACCAAAGTGAGTCTCTTTACATTCGTAATGAGTGATTACGAACGTTATTAAGACTCTTTCTTAGTTCCTAATGAGTAGCTATCCTGTACTACACTGAGGAGCCAAAGAAACTGGTACACCTGTCTAATATCCCGTAGGGCCCCTTCGAGCACGTAGAAGTGTTGCAACACGACGTAGCACGGACTCGACTAATGTCTGAAGTAGTGCTGGAGGGAATTGACTCCATGAATACTGTAGGGCTGTCCATAAATCCGTAAGAGTACGAGGGAGTGGAGATCTCTTCTGAAGAGCACTTTGCAAGGCATCCCAAATATGCTCAATTGTGTTCATGTCTGTGGGATTTTGTGGCCAGCGGGAGTGTTTAAACTCAGAACAGTGTTCCTGGAGACGCTATGTAGCAATTCTGTTAGTGTGGTGTGTCGCATTGTCCTGCTGGAATTGCCCAAGTCCGTCGGAATGCACAATGGGCATGATTGGGTACAGGTGATTAAAGAGGATGCTTACGTACGTGTCACCTGTCAGAGTCGTATCTACACGAATCAGGGGACCCACATCACTCCAACTGCACACGCCTCTCACCATTACATAGCCTCCGCCAGCGCTGACATGCAGGGTCCATAGATTCATGAGGCTTTCTTCATACCTGTACACGTCCATCTTCTCGATACAATTTGAAAGAAGACTCGTCCGATCAGGCAACATACTCCCAGTAATCAACAGTCCAGTGTTGGTGATGACATGGCGTAAAGCTTTGTGTCGTGCAGTGATCAAGGGTACAAGAGTGGGCCTATATCGGTGATATCTCGTTGAATTGTTCGCACGCTGACACTTGTTGATGGCCCAACAATGAAGTCTGCAGCAGTTTGCGGAAGGGTTGCACTTCTGTCACATTGAAAGATTCTCTTCAATCGTCGTTGGTCCCCTTCTTCCAGGATCTTTTTCCTGCCGCAGTGATGTCGGAGATTTGATGTTTTACCGGATTCCTGATACTCACGGTACACTTGTGAATAGTCGTACGGGAAAATCACCACTTCATCGCTACGTTGGAGATATTGTGTCCCATTGCTCGTGCGTCGACTATAACACCGGATTCAAACGCATTTAAATTTTGCTGAGCTGCCTTTATAGCGGCAGTAACCGATCTAACGACTGCGTCAGATACTTGTATTATATAGGAGCTGCCGATCGCAACTTCGTATTCTGCTTATTTACGTATCTCTGTATTTGAATACGAATGCCTATACCAGTTTCTTTGGCGCTTCAGTGTAGTATCTCCACTGTTTCCAATTCCGAGATTTAAAAAAGTTAGAAAGTGAAGTAACTTGTGTGGACTTTATCCTCAGACTGCAAAACTGTCAATATTCCACTTTCTTGACAGTAACGATGCACGCTGGTTTTATATCCGGTGATCAAGACACGGAGCGATTATCGTTACGCATCATCTCTCGTGGAAGTCTTGCGTTAATAGTAGGCGTCAGTTGATCACTGATATCCGTATGAGCTGTGTCAGTAACTTCGAATGTTTTATCATTAGCAATTATTTGTATTCAACAATGAATAAAGATATTGACTGGAATTAATTATTTCTGATAAATTAGAACAACCGCCAACTCACATTCTAAAAATTGATTATTAAACTCTGAATACTACATGTCATGCACATGTGCCGATAGGGCAGAGCACTACAAATTTCGAAACGAACAAAAAGTGTACTAAATTAATGGTTCTTAAAACTGAACAACAAAAATTGAAGAAACCATGAACCCGGACGCAGTAAGTCATTTCTCTGTTATATAATTCTGTAAGTGCGTCTCGGTAGCTCAGTGGATACGGCACCATGCTGTGGATGACAGTTTCACGGTTTCGAATAGCGGCCAGTTGTACGATTTTCATTTGTATTTATTTGTTTCATCTCTGTTGTTGTTTTTTAATGTGGAGAATGTCGACTTGGACGTTGGTTCAGAGTCAGTGTTAATATGTTAAACTGTAGGTTCCCTTAGGGTCAAAGGCCTAAGGTGCGGGGGGGGGGGGGCGATGAGGAAGACAAAGACATACCACTTCCAACAGGACCATGTCGATTAGACGATGTTGTGTTCAAAGCAGCTTTCTCCCTACTTCAGCCTTACCTCCAGAGTCCATATTTATTCCTCCCCCCATTGCAAAAGTGTTTTGTCCTTGAGGTAGGAGTCCTATCGAGCAATTTTCTGGTTTTCCAATATCCACATTCCTCTTTCTTGACGTTCTGTGCACAGCAGTCACATATATAGAAACTGTGGTGCCGAAACTGCAGTTAGTTCCCCTAACTATCGTTGCAAGGCATTTACGCAACTTGACAACTTTTAGAAACTAGCATGTAACTAGAAATTTTTCAAGTTTTGGTGGGTTGATTGTCTCCAGACGCTCGTACATATCTGCCTACTGTACCTCGTTACAGCGGTTGGTGTCCCTCGTTGCCAACGTGTGGGTCACTGGTTCGATTCAGGCCTCTCACAGGTATTTATAGTTTAAGATTTGTAATTAACTGGAGTTTTCTGGGCTTACTTATTCTTGGAATATTGTAATTTATTAGACCTTGTATAGATGGACAAACAGAACTCCCTGCTGAGATAGGTAATTTAGCTCCACTTTGTGTACCACGTAAAGATGCTTTCTGTGAAGTGTGTCGTCTTGTTGAAGACCCTCCATTCGTACATGGTATCTGATTCCGGATTTTACTTTGCAATATTTTGACACCGCAGGAAAATAACGCCCGAATTACGCCGTTACTCTTCTAAACTCTTCTATTCAGTTATAGGTATTTCATTATTTTGACAAATATCAGGGTAAGAAAAAGAACGAACGAATTTTCAGCCGTTACCTCAGACTAGAATTTAACAGGTTTTCATTAAGAAGAAAATCATTGCAATGTACGAGGGTTGCCCAGAAATTGATGCACCGCAATTTTTTTCCTTTAACAATTCTTTACTAATCATAATAAGGACTAGACTCATGAAAGAATGATGTTTTATCTCCACACCCTATTTTTCCACGTAAACTCCATCCTGTTATATGGGCTTCTTCCAGCGCGGGACAAGGGCGTGTATTCCCGGTCGGTATCAACACTTGTCCTGGTGGCGGAGCCAGAGCTTCACTGTGTCGATCACCTCCTCATCGTCCTCAAAGTGTCTGCCACGAATGGCATCCTTTCATGGCCCAAACAAGTGGAAGTCCGAGGACGCTGTGTCTGTGCGTCAGGTGTGACAGCCGTGGATGGGCTCCCCGACCGCTGCTCATCGCGGAGCGTCTATATGACCTCGCCCTCCATACCCAACGACTAACTGTACTTCTGTCGACAGCAGATGCTCCACAGACTTTGCACAGGAGTTCGTGAATATTCCCCACAGTTTCTTTCTCTGCAGTGAGAAATTCAATGACGGAACGTTTCTTGTAACGTACATCACATACAGACGCCATTTTGAAGCTCTCCTGCAGCTACGCTATCTGTCGGAAGTGTCGGAAACTTGGAGTGCTCACTCGGGAGACTTCAAATAATACACACGTAATGTTTTAGGCTGAGAAAAAAATGCAGTGCATTACTTTCTGGGCAACTCTCGTACTACAAACAAAATTACGCGCGACGTTACTAGATACTCTGCCTGAAAAAAGAAGTGATGCGCCCAGATGAGGAAGGGGAAACGAAATGAACTTCCACAGCCTGAGAGGATATGTGGTGTTAACGCAGTGATTACAAAAGTGAGTCAAATTTACAAATAACTTGGTAGCCCACTTGTCATTATGACCTTGCATCTCCTATGGCCTCCATGCACGCACTGAATCCGTTGGGTGACACAAATCCGTTGTATCCCTTCCTGGAGCGAGCTGGCCTATAGGTGTTGCAACTTGTTCTTGATATCCTGGGTACTGGCGATGGAACAGAGTTTACGTCCCAGCTGGTCTCAAATAAGTTGTGTCGGGATCAGATCCGGGGATTTTGCTGGCCAAGGGAATACCTCAACATCACGTAGACACGTGTCGTGAGTGGACAAACATTGTCCTGCTGAACAACGGCACCACCATACTGGTGTACGGGAGGCGAAACATAAAGACCAAGGAAGTCCGTGACGTACCGTGTTGCTGTCACAGTTACCTCAACCACAACTAGTATTTGAATCTATACTCAACGGTTCCAATTGTAACGCGACCGAGCTTCTCCATAACATTCGAAGAGCCTAACCTCTCCCAAGGTCGCCTCCATTCTCGCCGACGATGGTCGTCCAGAGTAATGCAGAACCGTGATTTACGCTGAACGTAATGCGACGCCTTTCATCAGTAGTCCACACTTCCCGTTCATAGCACCATTCCATACGCCACCGTTTGCGTTGTAGCCTACGCAAGGTACGGCTGCTTCTAGTCTCCGACCAACGGTGTGCTGTGACACAGTATGTTGTAAGGAGTCCATTACTTGCTCTCGCATGGGAGATGTAAATGTGTAGAGGTTACGGTGTGTTTGGTGCACAATAGAACGATCCGTCTTCGTGGTGGACGGACGAGGTCGACGGGAATTTTGACGACGTGTGTAATTGACCTCCACGTTCCAAAATGGTTCAAATGGCTCTGAGCACTATGCGACTTAACTTCTGAGGTCATCAGTCGCCTAGAACTTAGAACTTTACTTACAGAAGTGTTGAGGGCTGTCGACAAGGGATTTCAGATTGATCCGTATCTCTAGATTTCCTGAAGGCTATTGATACCGTACCTCACTAGCGGTTTGCAATCAAATTGCGTGCTTATGGAATATCGTCTCAGTTACGCGGTTGGATTCGTGAATTCTTATCAGAGAGGTCAAAGTTCATATTAACTTCCGGAAAGTCATCGAGTAAAACATAGGTGATTTCTGGCGTTATTGAAGGCCCCTTGCTGTTCCTTATCTGTATAAACGGTTTAGGAGGCAATATGAGCAGCCGTATAATGTTGTTAGGCGATGCTATCTGTATGGTGAGAAAATTTGCAATTGACCCTAAATAATGAAAAGTGTGAGGTCATTGACATGAGTGCTAAAAGAAATTCATTAAACTTCGGTTACACGATAAATCACTTAAATCTAAAGGCCGTATATTCAACTAAGTACCTAATAATTACAATTACGGACTATTTACATTGGAAAAAAACACACAGAAAATGTTGTGGGGAAGGCGAACCAAAGACTACGTTTTGTTGGCAGAACACTTGGAAAATGTAACAGATCTACTAAGCTATTTCTCCGCAATATCCTTTCTTTCAGGAGTGCTAGTTCGGCAAGGTTCGCAGGAGAGCTTCTGTAAAGTTTGGAACGTAGGAGACGAGGTACTGGCAGAAGTAAGGCTGTGAGGATGGGGCGTGAGTCGTGCTTGGGTAGCTCAGATGGTAGAGCTCTTTCCCGTGAAAGGCAAAGGTCCCAGGTTCGAGTCTCGGTCCGGTACACAGTTTTAATCTGCCAGGAAGTTTCATATCAGCGCACACTCCGCTGCAGAGTGAAAATTTCATTCTGGAGATCTACTAAGGAGACTGCTTACACTAGGCTTGTCCGCCCTCTTTTGGGGTACTGCTGCGCAGTCTGGGGTCCTTACTAGATAGGATTAACGGAGTACAACGAGAAAGTTCAGAGAAGAGCAGCACGTTTTGTATTCTCGCGAAATACATGAGACAGTGTCACTGACATGATACGGGATTTGGGGTGTATATCATTAAAACAAAGTGTTTCTCGTTGCGGACGGATCTTCTCAAGAAATTTCAATCACCAACTTTCTCCTCAGAATGCGAAAATATTTTGTTGATATCGACCTATGTAGGGAGAAACGATCATCATTATAAAATAAGGGAAATCGGAGCTCGCACGGAAAGATATTGGTGTTCGTTTTCTCCGCGCGCTGATCGAGAGTGAAATAACAGAGAATTATTGTGAAGCTGGTTCGATGAACCCTCTCCCAGGCACTTAAGTGTGATTTGCAGAGTAGCCTTGTAGATGTAGGTGTATATACTACTCTGTCATCAGGAAACAGTCGCAGATTATTGCTTACTCTATCCCTCAGAGCTTTTGTGTATCATGAAAACAAGAGCGGTCCTATCACACTTCCCTGGGAGACTTCTGACGATATCCATATCTGATGAGCATTCGCCATCGAGGACTACGTATTGCGTTCTGTTACTCAAAAAGTCTTCAAGTGACTCACATATCTGCGAACGTTTCCGTATGCTCCAACCTTGTTAACAATATGCAGTAAGGTTCAAATGGTTCAAATGGCTCTGAGCACTATGGGACTCAACTGCTGAGGTCATTAGTGCCCTAGAACTTAGAACTAATTAAACCTAACTAACCTAAGGACATCACAAACATCCATGCCCGAGGCAGGATTCGAACCTGCGACCGTAGCGGTCTTGCGGTTCCAGACTGCAGCGCCTGTAACAGCACGGCCACTTCGGCCGGCTATGCAGTAAGGCACCGTGTTAAACGCTTTCTGGAAATCTAGGAATAGAGTATCTGCCTTCACTCATGGCTTCGTCCTCCACCCATGGTTCGAAGGATGTCTTGTGAGAGAAGGGCAAGCTGAGTGTCGCACGAGCGAGCGGATTTAGATCCGTGCTGATTTGTGGACTCCCATAGAGTCTGATAAGCGCTAATGATTAACGTTGATACGATCCTTCCAGAATACGACGGCTTTTTCTTTGAGAAGAGCCTAGAACTGTATTCTGCTGAGCGACGTCTGTCCTGAACTCCACATTAGATGTGTAGTGTACTTACACCTTGTACTGCGGTAAATTATGAAACAGTTATGAAGAAAATGTCGCAATAATAAGAGCGCCCTTCTCCGTTTATTATTGCAAAATTTCATGAGTTACTTTGTTACCTACAGTTGCCCTCGCGATTCTTTCGAAACTGCTAGTCATGCTTTTACCAAATTTCACCCAAGGTGATAGGCTCATACTTAGTTTAGTGCAACGGGATACCGAAGACTTTCTAATTTCTGTTGATACACGCCCCAAGTAGCTAAGAAGCGTTTGTCTCTTTCCCTCTTGTGACAAAGGGCGAGCAGCCGGGAAACTTGTGGCTCTAATGACTTCCCTGTGCGCAGATAGTTTAGAATAATCCTCTCTCTGAGGCAGGGAAGGCGGTCTTTTCACCGAACAATTGCGCGGCTGTCCCGGGCAATGGCGGCCATTATTTGCCTCATAATGTCCTCATCAGCGGCGGAAGGTGGGTCGCTCGTGAATGCGCACCGTTCCCGCCGACGTCCGACCGCACTCGAAGTAACGACGTCAGTGCTTCAGCGCGTTGCGCGGTAGCTTGGAACGTCTCCATGTGAGCCGTTCCATTGATCTTGGACAGCAACCTTCGGGTTTCCTACGCTTCTTAATGATTCATATGTGCGGTATGATTATGCCTGGCGAGAAAGATGGATGAGAGAGTGCGTGATATTACAGCGGCATTTCTCACCGTGGTTTCAATGCAAAAGGAGAGTGTCTTTTTCAATTCAAAATTCATAGCTATGTCCTGTATGCGTGCAATCCATTATCATCTATTCATGTCATAACTTTCCTCTCCGAACTATCGGCCGGCCGTGGTGGCCGTGCGGTTCTAGGCGCTTCGTCCGGAACCGCGCGACTGCTACGGTCGAGGATTCGAATCCTGCCTCGGGCATGGATGTGTGTGATGTCCTTAGGTTAGTTAGGTTTAAGTAGTTCTTAGTTCTAGGGGACTGATGACTTCAGATGTTAAGTCCCATAGTGCTCAGAGCCACTTGAGCCTGTGTAGCACATATATCAAATAACAGTGTATAGTCGTGTCTCTACGCTCCTATCCTCATGCATTGGTGTTCTTATTTCATTAACGGCTGCTGTATGTGGCAGACTTACAGTAATATAATTATGTCTGTCATGTAGATAAGAAATATTACCCATCTTTGCAATTGAATATCTGTTACTATTTTCAACGGAACAGCTCACCTATTCGTATTGCGAATCACTAGTGCTCAATGACAAATGATGGAGACCATAGATCTGCTATACGTATTTTGGTATGAGATGGCAGCACATGTGGATTATCTTACTATTAACACCATTTTACAATACATATTGTAAACAGTCCGAGAGCCAGACTGAAATTCGTGAGCAGAAGATCGTAAAATTTTCAATTCCAAGAATGTAACAAAAAGGATGGCAGTGTCGTAATATGCTGACTTTACACTACATTTTACCACAAACTGACGTCATTAGCGTATATTAGGCGACCGCAAGCAGTTCTTCAAAATTGGCCGACATCATTGTTTCGTTTCGACAGCGTGCTGCCGTTGAATTCCTCGTTAAAGAGGGAATGTGTGCTGCTAAAATTCACCTTAGACTTTAACATGCATATAGGGACGTTTGTATGATGAGATCGCTAGATAAGAATCGCTGCAAGAAATAATTCAAGGCTTAGGTTATCGAAAAATTTGTAAGACCCAACGGGCACAAATTTTTCGATAACCTAAGCCTTGAATTATTTCTTGCAGCGAAGCACCACAGACCTCAGAGAAGAAACTTCTTCAGTACGACAAGCGATGGTCGTGCTTCAGTCATTGCTATTCTGAAATAAGATGCCAGAGTATGGAATTTCACCGCTTGGAATCGCCATCGAAGGAGATAGCAGATGCCGTGCCATCTGTTTGGTAACTCATGGACACTGTCTTTTGGGAGTCACAGGGTTGCTTTCTGATTGATTTTCTTGAAGCTGGACAAACTTTCAATGCTACCCGCTTTACCTCCTTCGTGCATTGCGTGTTAAACGGCCTGGGAAAAAGACCGTCTTGAAACAGGATAACGCGCATCCTCACACTTCTCAGGCCACCGTGAAGAAGACCACGACGTTTGGGTGGAAAACATTTCCACATCCTCCCGACTTTGCACCCTCTGACTGCCATCTTTCCGATTCTGCTGCGGAACAGACGGAAGGCCGGCGCTACGACAGGGAGGAGGATGTTCGCCAAGCAGTGCGGCATTGCATTGTCTTCGGGCATTTGGAACCGAGTTCTATCGAAAGGATATTTTTATACTTCGAGAATGACGGGAAACAGGTGTGCAGAGAAACGCAGACTATATCGAAAAGTGATGGAACGTTTATAAATTAAGGTGGTGTACTTAGTTTATCGACAAAATAAAGCTCAAAACTTTTAATAATTGTTGCTCATTACACTCACTATGATTTTCGTCGATTATATATTATTCTTACTCCATGGACTGAGCTTTTGGTTTGGAAAAGAGATATATTACTTATGACAAATTTCATTAACGAATTCAATAGTTAATATCCTCAGTTCCTTGAAGGGTCGTCTGCATTACTTTGTTACACAAAAAATAATCGTGCTAGTTGTATTTGGGCTCAAAAAACTTTAGCTTTCCTTGGTCAGTGCGTTCAAAAAGTGACACCATATGACATTATGAAATGAAAATAGCCGATATGCTACAGTTTTATCACTCATGTATGACAACATACGCATTACAGATCTACATCTACATATACACCATGTGAGTATCCGGACACCCAGGAAAACATACGTTTTTCATATTAGGTGCATTGCGCTGCCACCTACTGCCAGGTACTCCATATCAGTGACCTCAGAAGTCATTAGACATCGTGAGAGAGCAGAATGAGGCGCTCCGCGGAACTCACGGATTTAGATTACGCACAGAAGCATTCAAAACGCTCCATACGTGAACGGAAGGGGAAGAATCTCTAATAACTTTTACGATGGGACGTACCCTCTGCCATGCATTTCACGGTGGTTTGAGGAGTATAGGTGTAGATGTAGATGTAGATTGATTCTTCGTGACTAATTTTTTAAGCTTCAGTCTACTCTTCATCATTACCAGATTGTGATCTAAATCTACATCTGCTCCTGGATACGCCTTACAATCTTGCATCTCATTTCGGAATCTCTGCCCGACCATGTTGTAGTCTAACTGAAGCCCACCCGTATCTCCCGGCCTTTTCCAAGTATACGTCCTCCTCTTGTGATTCCTCATCAGTGTACTAGGTATTGGCAGCTGAAATTTATTGCAGATTTCAGTTAGTATTTCTCGTCTGTCATTCCCACTACCAAGCTCGTATTCTCTCGAACACTTTCTTCTACTCCTCTACCATATTCCAATCCCCCATCTTAGTTACAGGCCATTAATTATTAGTTTTAGACTGCTGACAAGTTAACCTCGTTTCGCGAGTCATAAAGAGGCTGGCGAGTCTTATTTGGATGGTTTTGGATATTGCAGCAGCGCAGAGGATTAATGTAGGCCCGCCAGTAAACATTTTAGAGCATACCTTCGGAACGAATTATGTGAACAGTTGTTGTAAAGCGCTAAGTGCTCTCGTTCCGAAACACTGGACGAATAAAGTCGGAATTCACGTGCCGCGGATTGCGCTTCTTTTTCGTCCCCAACCTCACCCCTTTGATAGGTAGTTGGTTCTTAGCCCACACCGATTGCTACCTGACAATAAGTGCACCAGTTTTGGCTGAGATCGATCCAGCCGATTAGGAGATGTGAACACACACATACTGTAACTTTCTCCTTTCTTATCGACCTTAATGATAGTAAAAATTAAACCGCGTGTACATAATGGAAATTTGGGAAAAGCAATCGTCACCGAAGTTAATCCGTCGGTAAAGAGGGAGGAAAGGGTTACATCTAAATGAAAGGAAAAATGCAAATGAAACGAGTGGAAATTAATTTTGAAAAGGGGTAAAGTTAATAAAGAAAGTAAATGTGCTGTCGTTACGTCAACAATTAACTGGCGTTAATTAGATATTTGATATTTGAGGAAAATTACGGTCGCAAGTCCTATGGACAACTACTATAATAACTGAAAAAGAAAGTTTATTGCACATATAATTAGCACTAAAAGCGTGGCAACTGAAGGTTGGCACGTGTTGTGTGAAAACTGAATGTTTGTCAGAAGTAATAAATTTCGCTACACTCTGACTTAATTTAGCAAAAGAATTAATAAAACCGGAAAATTGAAAGTTAATTTAGTGACTATAATTAATAGTGAACTTTGTTTCTGAAGCGCTACGAAATTCAATAAAATAAGGTTAGCCTTGGGCTACCTCAACAATCATTTCAAAAGCTACTTGAGTCTACGCAAATTAGAAGTAGGAAATTTAACTTTGAACTTGAATTTAAATGATTCTGAACAATTAACAATAGTAAAATTTAGTACGTACCAAGCTGAGCTGCAGTCACAGGTAAGCTAAAATATGGTAACAAAACTCGCACTCTTAATTTGTGCTTGTGTAATCTAAATACTGTAGCCAGTTATGAATACCTTAACTGAACTTTGCAATTAAAGCAGTGAAATCGAATGCTGGCGTTTGAATTTCAACGACACTCGAGTTCATGTCGGAAAAGGAAGGGACCCTTCTTGGTAATGCAGTTGGGACAATGAGCAACAAAGGTTCATGCTAAGTTGCTGTATTTTTGTGATGCAAATGGAACAGTTTGAAAAGCTGAGGTCTGCCATACAGTTCTAAAACTTTACGTGCGTTCAGTCTTCGTTGTTGGTTGATTGAAGGTTTGAAGTCGTCGATCGAGGAGGTGGCGACAATCACTCATTGTCGGCCATCGCTGTTGCAGAAGCTGGATGTTGGCGCGCCTTCTTCTCGACACGGTCACCAGGCGAAACGGGCTCTTGATGCGTGCTAGCTAATGTTTCCCGTCCGCGACACCGTGCCAGAAAGTCGAGCGCAATTACATGCTGCCAAACCCCGAAAGCGCGGCAACTCCCGGGAGCGTCACACAACACACCTGCTCCACCGCCCTACCCCAGCCAGATCCTGCCCTGCCAGCGCTCCACGCCGCAGAGTTAACACTACCAAAGATCCTAAACACTTTGGTTCTCCACACGACATATCGATGTAATCGTTCGACTGCATAGTTTTCCCTAGGCCAGACCCAGCGTAAAAATACAAACAATATTTACAAAACATAAATGCATATATATATACAAATAGTAAAACAATTACAATATAAAAAGACACAGAAATATCATACCTTTAGGTAACAAAATAAGGAAAAAATGTATAGTACAATAGATGGAAATAGGAGGATATGCATTTCCGGCGTTACAACACACAACACACACACACACACACACACACACACACACACACACACACAAAAAGTCACATAGACTCCCTTATAATGTGTACGGATATCACTAGCCTTCACTACTTTCATGTACCGGGTGATCAAAAAGTCAGTATAAATTTGAAAACTTAATAAACCACGGAACAATGTAGATAGAGAGGTAAAAATTGACACACATGCTTGGAATTACATGGGGTTTTATTAGAACAGAAAAAAAAACAAAGTTCTCAAAATGTCCGACAGATGGCTCTGGACAGCAAAACTGCTACCGTGGCCGGCCGAAGTGGCCGTGCTGTTAAAGGCGCTGCAGTCTGGAACCGCAAGACCGCTACGGTCGCCGGTTCGAATCCTGCCTCGGGCATGGATGTTTGTGATGTCCTTAGGTTAGTTAGGTTTAACTAGTTCTAAGTTCTAGGGGACTAATGACCTCAGCAGTTGAGTCCCATAGTGCTCAGAGCCATTTGAACCATTTGAACTGCTACCGTGACGGGTGAGAGATACGCCGATATGTTACAGAATCGCATCATCCCCAGCCTGGCTGATAAACACCTGCTGGAACGTACGATGTTTATGCAGGATGGCGCTCCACCTCATACTGCTAGACGCGTGAAAGATCTCTAGCGCGCCTCTTTTGGTTAAGATCGTGTGCTCAGCCGCCACTTTCGCCATGCTTGGCCTCCCAGGTCCCCAGACCTCAGTCTGTGCGATTATTGGCTTTGGGGTTACCTGATGTCGCAAGTGTATAGCGATCGACCGACATCTCTAGGGATGTTGAAAGACAACATCCGACGCCAATGCCTCACCATAACTCCGGACATGCTTTACAGTGCTGTTCACTACATTATTCCTCGACTACAGCTACTGTTGAGGAATGATGGTGGACATATTGAGCGTTTCCTGTAAAGAACATCATCTTTGCTTTGTCTTACTTTATTATGCTTATTATTGCTATTCTCATCAGGTGAAGCGCCATCTGTCGAACATTTTATGAACTTTTGTTTTTGGTTCTAATAAAACCCCATGTCATTGCAAGCATGTGTGTCAGTTTGTACCTCTCTATCTATATTATTCCGTGATTTATTCAGTTTTCAAATTTATACCGACTTTTTGATCACCCGGTATTTGCAGGTTACTTCATCAGGAACCCTTGCTAGCTGGTAAACGAGACGTTCTTCAGAGTGATGTAGTGCTTCGCCAGACTGCTGTCTGCCCCGTCGCGGCCCTTGTGCTAGACCACTCGCGGCTAGGCTGTGCTAGGCTAAGTCCTGCTCGGCTCGCCTCGGCTGGTCGGCGCGTCCGCCCCCAGAATAGCGTCGGCGTCAGCCGCAGGTGGGTGGCGCCGCTGCTTGTTTGCTCTGCTCGGCCGCTGACGAACGCCACGCGACCCGCCGGCCGCCGCGGTCGTTAAAGTCCCGGCGACGCAGAGCAGGGCCCGCGCCACACGGCCGGCCCGTGGGGAAGCCCCGCCGCGACCTTCGGGAGTCTGCCCGTGCTGCACCAAGTGTATTCGCACTTACGAGTATGGTCAACCACCAATGACGACAGTGAAAATTTGTGCCGGACCAGGACTCCGACCCGGATTTCCCGCTTATCACGAGCGGTCGCCTTGCCGTTAGACTATCCGAGCACGAGTTACGGCGAGACTCAAACTTCCATACGTCGTCGATCAAATGTCTACAGCACTCGTACTTTGTTCCATAAAAACACGGGAGAACTCCCGGATGCCAGTAACGTCCTGCCACGATATTTCGGCGCAGAGTGTTCTGACCTTCTTCAGGTGAGTACCACTGTAGTAGTACGGGCGAGTACGCTTTTTCTTTTTTTCTTTATTGATTTTCGATTCCCCCTGAAGGGCGCGGGCTGCCAGCAGCTTAGTACGCCGCTCTTCAGCCTACAGAATTTGTTTTAAAAAGATGAAGACAATAAATGATAAAAGTTGGCGATAAAATCGGTGACTTAAAGGAAAAATGCCGGAAAATTGTGGAACTTAAAACATAAAACAAAGGGTTGATGATGCTAATAAAATACACAGGAAGCAGAAAAATTATAGACAGACAATTAAAAAGCGTGGCGACAGTCTGGTTTCTGTTCGCAAGAGAGATAAAATTCACACCAAGTGACAGCATGATTTCTGTTCACAACACTTTGGAAAGACGGACAACACTGAACAATCGCTTAAACACAGCACTAAAAAGTTGGCACAAATATGACATACCACAGCCGAGATCAGGAGGGGGGGAGACTGGACAGATGTTGGGAAAATAAAAAAGGGGGGAAGGAGAGGAAAACCGAAGGGGGGAGGGAGGGAAAGGAGCCGATGGAGTATGAGGACCCATAAGAGGGGTGGGGGGTGCTGAGCCGACGCGACAGGGAGTGGGGAAGGCAGAGGAGGGGAATACAAAAGGACTTGGGGGGGGGACAAGGGAGGTAGGGAGAGGTGAGGCAGGGAGAAAACACAGGATGGAAGGGGGAGAGAGGGAGCCCAGGGAAAGGACGGAGGAAAGGAGGGTGGGTGAGGATCAGAGTTGATAGGAGGGAGGACATCATCTGGGAGGGGGAGTTGATGGAAGCCACCTTGGGAAAGGATATGAAGGGTGTAGAGATGGAGGGTAGGGGGGACAGGAGAGGAGAGGGGCAACCAGGGGGTGAGGGGAATCAAGGCGGCGCGAGGTGTAGAGTATGCGGATATGTTCGAGAAATAGGAGCTGATGGGGGAAAGGATGAGGTCATAGAGAATCCGCATGGGGGACGGGAGGCGTATATGGAAGGCGAGGCGGAGTGCATAACGCTCAAGGTCCTGGAGGGACTTATAGAATTTGGGGGGGGGGGGGTAGATATCCAGGCGGGACTGGTATAACAGAGGATGGGACGGATTAAGGATTTGTAGGTGTGGAGGATGGTAGAGGGGTGCTACCCCAATGTCTGGCCAGAGAGGAGTTTGAGGAGTCGGAGGCGGTTGTGGGCTTTGGATTGGATGGAGCGGAGATGAGGGATCCAGGTGAGGTGATAGTCAATGGTGAGGCCAAGGTAGGTGAGGGTGGGGGTGACGGACAGGACGGGTGCAGACGGTAAGGGAGAAATCCAGGAGCCGGAAGGAGCGAGTGGTACGACCTACGATGACTGCCTGGGTCTTGAAAGGATTGATTTTCAGGAGCCACTGGTTACACCATGCGGAAAAAAGGTCAAGGTGATTCTGGATGGCGAGTACGCGCTAAGCTCCGCTATTTAAAGCCATACTGAGGTGACACTGCGCATGCGCTGCTCAGCGTGCGCGTTCGTAACAACTTCATGCAATGCGCTGCGCTGCTCTCCATGGTGAGACATTGGTGTATCGATATCATGCCGATTTTCATGTTTATGCAGATAACTACGTCGACTACGAAGTTTCTTTATAACAGGATTCCAAGCAGAGTTTAGCTGATAACCGCTATCTCGATTGATGAGAGTCTCGTTGTCAGACAATCTTATTTCCACAGATTCATTGATAATCGAGCTCCAAAAGTTAGATGTTTGGGCCAAAACTTTTGTGTCGCCGTAATTCATGGAGTGGTCTGTGGAAATACAATGTTCGGCGATTGCGGACTTAGTGGGTTGGAGAAGGCGTGTATGCCGTTGGTGTTCCACAACGCGTTCCTGCACAGTTCGTGTTGTTTGCCCTATATATGATTTGCCGCATTCACACGGAATCTTGTAAACACCTGATTCACGTAGGCCCAGGTCGTCTTTAACGGATCCCACCGGTGATGAAGTTTTGGAAGGAGCTTTCTCAATATTCTGCCTGTCTGTGAAGAAATATTCCTAATAAATGATAGATAAGCAGTCGACCTGAGGGCCTCTTCCTCTTCCTTGTTCCGTCGCTTGTAGGTCTGCATCACTCTGTTCAGTACTCGCCAGTACTACTACAGTAGTACTCACCTGAAGATGGCCAGAAGACTGTGCGCCGAAATATCGTGGCAGGACGTTACTGACATCCGGCAGTTCTCCCGTGTTTTTATGGAACGATCAGTACGCCGGGAAAGCTTTAAACATCACTCGTACTTTCTTGTTCTTCTTCTTGCGGATTACCTACGGCTGGCGCCGCTTTTGCGCCCCACTCGCCGTCTTCTTCTTCTTTGGCTTTCCTCAACGTTCATATTCCTTGCTTCCGTTGAATCTTGCACATTATTTTTCCAGTTGCGTTGAGGGGGGGGGGGGCTAGGGGGAGGGGGGGACGACCTCTTTCCTTCCGCTGGGATGGTATCTATCTATAGACGGTATCCATCTATTTGGTACCCTGTCTTCATTCATCATATTCACATGACCAAACCACATCAGCTATTTTTGTTGGATGCGACATTGCAGCGCCTGTGTAATTCTGATTACGATGCAACAGGCACTGCGGCGGGACAGCCGTTACGAAACATCTCAAATGGATTCGCAATTGATGGATTCGCAATTGATGGATTCGCAATTGAGAATAAGGACTACCATTAGCTGTAGAATGGAATCACGATGGTAAAAATTTGTGCTGGACCGGGAAAATCCGGGTTCGAGTACCGGTCCGGCACAAGTTTTCATTGTCGTCATTCCATTCTGCAGCTGATGGTAGTCCTTATTCTCAATTTGCGAATCCATTTGATGTGTTTTTAGTTGGATGTTGTCACAGATATCCCTATTCATTTTTCTCTTTTGTCGGATTACGTCATTTCTTATCCTATGCATCCTAGTACAGCTTGACCTTCGTTTAAAGTAATCCATCTCAGTGGCAACAGTCTTGGTAACGTCCCGAGCTTCTGCTCGGATCAATACCACACTCTGGGCTATGGTATTATACATTGTCTCCTTCATAGATCTGATCTTTTGTTCCAAAGAACAGAGTTCATTTTCCCGGTTACAGCGTGTCATTTATTAATCCTACTAGTGATATACTGTGCCTTGTTTATTAAATAATACCCCAAGGTATTTTAGCCGACCAGTGTGGCCGAGCGGTTCTAGGCGCTTCAGTCTGGAACCGCGCTGCCTCGGTCATGGATGTGTGTGATGTCCTTAGGTTAGTTAGGTTTAAGTAGTTCTACGTTCTACAGGATTGATGACCTCAGATGTTAAGTCCCGTAGTGCTCAGAGCCATTTGATTTTTGAAGCGAAAGTATTTTGATTTTCCTACACCTACAATTACACCTCTGTCTACCTCGATATTACTTACTTTTCCGTTCCAACAGCCAAGTATACTTGTTCATGCTCATCTTCATGCCAACCTTATTGTATTCCTCTTTAAGCTTTCTTACCATACAGCTCAGATCATCTCCAACTTCTGCTAGTAAAATCCGGCCATCTGCAAAATACAGGCTAAATATCTCGCTGTCCTCTATTGCCACTTCCATAACCACACATTTTCTATATCAAGCCCACAGGATTCCTCCTAGATACACTTATACAGTGTCGCCGTCATCCCACATCCTACCAGGGAACCTTATTCATCTCGAAATCTTAGGTCCAGCTATTCTCAATCTTTACTCTCGCTGTGTTAATTTCATACATTCATTATGTATATTCCTGTACAGGGAAGATATATTGACTGAAAGTCGCTTGGCTGGTTGTTGTTGTTGTGGTCTTCAGTCCTGAGACTGGTTTGATGCAGCTCTCCATGCTACTCTATCCTGTGCAAGCTTTTTCATCTCCCAGTACCTACTGCAACCTACATCCTTCTGAATCTGCTTAGTGTATTCATCTCTTGGTCTCCCCCTACGATTTTTACCCTCCACGCTGCCCTCCAATACTAAATTGGTGATCCCTTGATGCCTCAGAACATGTCCTACCAACCGATCCCTTCTTCTGGTCAAGTTGTGCCACAAACTTCTCTTCTCCCCAATCCTATTCAATACTTCCTCATTAGTTATGTGATCTACCCATCTAATCTTCAGCATTCTTCTGTAGCACCACATTTCGAAAGCTTCTATTCTCTTCTTGTCCAAACTATTTATCGTCCATGTTTCACTTCCATACATGGCTACACTCCATACGAATACTTTCAGAAATGACTTCCTGACACTTAAATCAATACAGGATGTTAACAAATTTCTCTTCTTCAGAAACGCTTTCCTTGCCATTGCCAGCCTACATTTTATATCCTCTCTACTTCGACCATCATCAGTTATTTTGCTCCCCAAATAGCAAAACTCCTTTACTACTTTAAGTGCCTCATTTCCTAATCTAATTCCCTCAGCATCACCCGACTTAATTAGACTACATTCCTGCCTGTAGGCTGGGTACTCATATTTAATTATCTCCAAGGAAAACTCGAACTGTGATCATAAAACTAGGCATTCGTTCTTGTAGCGTGGGATTTAGTTGGAATGGAGCTCAGTCACGTGGTAGTGCAGACGTGAGGTTCAATTCAACATTTAGGTATTTTATAGAGAACAATTTCAGTCTTGCCCTATATGATCAACCTGACAACATAATAGCAGTTAACAATTTGTGACACTTGCCCATAAGCAGAAATAATGACGAACACACGATGCCCAAGAACACTTCATCTTAATCTAGGAGCCTTGAACATATTCTAAATTCAAATATAATAAATTTTCTTGAGACCGAGAACCTTATGTCCATGAATCAGTATCCTGTTCTCACTTGATATACTACGAACTATGGATGAAGGGTAATAGGGTGACTCCGTACGTCTAGATTTCTGGAAACTGTTTGACACAGTACCCAATAGCAGACAGTTATTGAAGGTACTAGCATATGGAATAGCGTCCAAGATATGTGAGCGGCTCGAAGACCTATTAAGTAATACAGCCCAGAATGTTGTTCTCGATGGTGAGTGTTCATCAGAGATAATGGTATCGTCAGGAGTGCCTCAGCGAGATGTGGTAGGTGCACTGTTATTTTTTGTACACATAAATGGTCTGGTGGACAGGATGGACAGAAATATGCTGCTGTTTGTTGATGATGCTGTGGTATATGGTAAGGTGTCGAAGTTGGGTGGCTATATGAGGATATACGATGACTTATATAAAGTTTTTGGTTGGTGTGTTAAATGGTAGCTACCTATAAGTATAGAAAAATGTACGTTAATGCGGATGAGTACGAAAAACAAACCCGTAATGTTCGGATACAGCATTATTAGTGTCCCGCTTGACACAGTCATGTCGTTTAAATATCTGGATGTAAAGTTGCAAAGCAATCTGAAATGGAACGAGTATGTGATGATTGCGGTAGGTAAGGCGAATGGTCAACTATGATTCGTCTTTGAAGAAGATCGTATATAAGAAGCTAGTGCGACTATTCTTGAGTACTGCTCGAGTGTGCAGAATCCGTACCAGGTTGGATTAAAGGAAGACATCAAATCAGTTCAAGGGCGAGTTGCTTTGTTACCGGTACATTCGAACACCAAGCAGTAAGGACATGCTTTGTGAACTCAAATGGCCGTCCTTGCAGAGAAGGTGACGTTCTTTCCGAGGAACACTGTCCATACAATTCAGAGAACCGGTATTTGAAACTGACTGCAGAACGATTCTACAGCCGCCAACATACATTTCGCGTAAGGGGCAGGAAGATAAATACGAGAAATTAGGGCTCTCACTGAGGCATATATTTTGTGGCGGCGTTCGTAGCGACAAACAATTCGCTGTAGAAACGGCTTACGAAGTCACTGCCACACTTTTAATAGCGGGCCGACCGGTCCGCTGGAACAGTGAACAGAAAGATGAAAACCCAAACACTCTGATTAAATAAAAGTCGGTACTTATCTTTATTAACGAAGATACAGAAACACAGTAGTGAACTCCGTGTCTACAGAAATCTGTCTAGTTCGAGTCGGAGCGGCTAGGTTAGCGTCGGCTGACGACAAACAACAACTCTGCTGCGATGAACACACAACTGACTAGCAAGTACACAATTCGGTGGCGAGTATACAACTGAGCGGCGAATACAGAACTGTCCTAGCGCTCGCGACTCCAGCGCTTAAGAAGCCAGAAGCCAGCGGTGGCGCGCGCAGACTTGCGGCGATTTCCTGTCTCGCTGGCGCTGCTTATGCGGACGGCGTCCGAACTTTGATGCTGCCAACCTTTTGGCAGCGGGCTCGGGTGGCATTACTGGCTAGGATATAACAATATAGATAGTTGTTTTTCCCTCACTCTATTTGCGAGTGGTCCGCCGCTGTGGCCGAGCGGCTCTAGGCGCTTCAGTCCGGAACCGCGCTGCTGCAGGTCGCAGGTTCGAATCCTGCCTCGGGCGTGGATGTGTGTAATGTCCTTAGGTTAGTTAGGTTTAAGTAGTTCTGAGTCTAGGGGACTGATGACCTCAGATGTTAAGTCCCATAGCGTTTAGAGCCATTTGAACCAATTATTCTATTTGCGATGAGAACGGGAAAGGAAATGAGTGCTAGTGGTAAATGATACCGTCCGCCACGCACCGTACGGTGGACTGCGGAATATGTATGTAGGTGTAGATGTAGATGCAGGTCAGTAAGTATAACGTCTAACATCTCTAACAACATGATCTACTATTAGTATCGTCACATATCAGCTGAAACACAGCTACCTACTAACAATACTACCCAACTACCTACGTTTATATCTGAATAATTTCTCATGCAGTAACATGTGTGACAACTCGTTCAGGTAAAGCAATAACAGCAAAATCTTAGCACGACTAGAGAGAGCGACCGGCTCATTAAATCAATAACTCAATAAACACTTAAATCCGTTGAAGAAACAGCTGAGTTACACTCACTGCGATAAACTACCAACTTCTGCTTAATACACTTAATCATTCCCACAGCGTTTAATAACACAATTACACCTGCTCTACCGCTATCAACCGATCATTAAAATAAAAGAAATTTGACAGACGGCATAAAATTTGTTTTACAGTTCTTGAGTCTTGTACGTCATCTAGGAGTCTCACGAAGTTGTGTTAACGCGAGTGGTACGCCTACAACTACGTCTATACTCCACTAGCTGTCTCATGGTGCATGGTATAGGGTACCTTGTACTAGTCATTCACTTTCGGCCGGCCGCTGTGGTCGAGTGGTTCTAGGCGCTTCAGTCCGGAACCATGCGGCTGCTACGGTCGCAGGTTCGAATCCTGCCTCGGGCATGGATGTGCGTTATGTCCTTAGGTTAGTTTAAGTATTTCTAAGTCTAGGGGAATGATGACCTCAGACGTTAATTCTCATAGCTTAGAGCCATTTGTATCAACCATTCACTTTCCTGTTCCATTCGAAAATGAATCGTCAGAAAAGCGACAGTTCTTTGTACGAGCCCTAATTTCTCTCCTCTTGTCTTCGGGGTCCTTAGGCGAAATTTACGTTGATGGTAGTAGAATCGTTTTGTACTCAGCTGCAAATAAGGTTTCTTTAAACCTTCTCAATGGAGTTTCAGGAAAATAATAGTGTTTTCCCTTCGGGGATTCCCATTGCACGTCACGGAGCGTTTCAATAATATCGCACTCCTTAGATGTCTTCTTTTATCCGAATTGGTGGGGATACGAAAAACTCGAGCAGTGCTCAAAAATCACTCGCAGTAGTGCTATTTACGTAGTATGCTTCATAAATCATCTACACTTACCTAGAATTTTCCCGATAAACAGAAGTCGGCTTTTCGCCTTCCCTGCTACCAACCTTAAGCGCTCGTTTCATTTCACATCGCTTTGCAACGTCACCTCAACATGCAGGGTGTCTCACGAGGAATGGTCAATATTCAGGGGGTATTCAAAATGGTTCAGATGGTGCTAAGCAGTATGGGACTTAACATCTGAGGTCATCAGTCCCCTAGACTTAGAACTACTTAAACCTAACTAACCTAAGGACATCACACACATCCATTCCCGAGGCAGGATTCGAACCTGCGACCACAGCAGAAGCGCGGTTCGGAACTGAAGAGCCTAGAAGCGTTCGGCCACAGCGGCCAGCTCAGGGGGTATGACAGGAACCATAATTCGAAGCAAAACAGTCTAGCAAACATGGGTTCCAAAATGCGTATCTTACGAGCTATGACGAACTCTTCATCTTCGATACTGTGAAACAAATGTCTTTTAATGTAAACTCTTTGCGTTCCATGTTTGGAGACGTTGTACCAAAACAAGAAAAAATGTCCAGTAAACTTGGACTCTACGGTATATACATTAAGAGCTATGAGGAGTTGTTCACATTCGCTATTGCAAAACATATCTGTTTTATTGAACGCACTTAAGGGATCAAGAGTAGCTTCACATATCTGTAAAAATGAAGTACTAACAAAATGTCAGTTTGGTTTCCAGAAAGGTTTTTCAACAGAAAATGCCATATATGCTTTCACCAGTCAAATTTTGAATGATCTGAATAACCGAACACCACCCATTGGGATTTTTTGTGATCTCTCAAAGGCTTTTGATTGTGTAAATCATGAAATTCTGCTAGACAAGCTCAAGTATTGTGGCACGAGTGGGACAGTGCACAAATGGTTTAATTCGTACCTAACTGGAAGAGTGCAGAAAGTTGAAATAAGTAGTTCTCGTAACATGCAAAGATCAGCACATTCCTCAAACTGGGGAACTATCAAGAATGGGGTTCCACAAGGGTCAGTCTTGGGTCCTTTGTTGTTCTTATTATATATTAATGGGGGTTGGGTTGTTTTGGGAAGGAGACCAGACAGCGAGGTCATCGGTCTCATCGGATAAGGGAAGGACTGGGAAGGAAGTCGGCCGTGCCCTTTCAAAGGAACCATCCCGGCATTTGCCTGGAGCGATTTAGGGAAATCACGGAAAACCTAAATCAGGATGGCCGGACGCGGGATTGAACCGTCGTCCTCCCGAATGCGAGTCCAGTGTTTAACCACTACGCCACCTCGCTCGGTATATATTAATGACTTGCCATTCTATATTCATGAAGAGGCAAGGTTAGTTCTCTTTGCTGATGATACAAGTATAGTAATCACACCTGAGAAACAAGAATTAACTGATGAAATTGTCAATACTGTCTTTCAGAAAATTACTAAGTGGTTCCTTGTAAACGGACTCTCACTGAATTTTGATAAGACACAGTACATACAGTTCTGTACAGTGAATGGTATGACGCCATTAATAAATATAGACCTTAATCAGAAGCATATAGCTAAGGTAGAATATTCCAAATTTTTAGGTATGTCCATTGATGAGAGATTAAATTGGAAGAAACACATTGATGATCTGCTAAAACGTTTGAGTTCAGCTACTTATGCAATAAGGGTCATTGCAAATTTTGGTGATAAACATCTTAGTAAATTAGCTTACTACGCCTATTTTCACTCATTGCTTTCATATGGCATCAAATTGGGGTAATTCATCACTGAGGAATAAAGTATTTATTGCACAAAAGCGTGTAATCAGAATAATAGCTGGAGTCCACCCAAGATCATCCTGCAGACATTTATTTAAGGATCTAGGGATATTCACAGTAGCTTCTCAGTATATATACTCTCTTATGAAATTTGTTATTAACAACCAAACCCAATTCAAAAGTAATAGCAGTGTGCATAACTACAATACTAGGAGAAAGGACGATCTTCACTATTCAAGATTAAATCTAACTTTGGCACAGAAAGGGGTGAATTATACTGGCACTAAAGTCTTTGGTCACTTACCAAATAGTATCAAAAGTCTGACAGATAACCAACAAGTATTTAAGAAGAAATTAAAAGAATTTCTGAATGACAACTCCTTCTACTCCATAGAGGAATTTTTAGATATAAATTAAGAAAAAAAAGAAAAAAAAACAAAACAAAAATATTAAAAAAAAATAAAGTTGTTATATTAACTTAAGTATGTTGTTAAATTAACCTAATTATGTCATGTATTGGAAAATTCGACTCGTTCCATATCATTACGAAATATCGTATTCATGATCCATGGAACTAGTATTAATCTAATCTAATCCCATCTTACTAGACTATCTGGCTTCGTACGATTGTTCCTGTCATATCTCCAAATACAGGCGACTCCTCCTGCGATACCCTGTATTTAATCGACGTGATTGTGTCAAGCAGCACAGCACTAATATTGTATTCTGACATCAAAGTATTGTTTTTCCTACTTATCTTTCTCAACTTATATTTTTTCACGTTTATGCTGTGTTAGTCACCCTGAAGAGGACTACACCAAAGTCGCTCGAAACGTTGACATTTTAGTTGATTAAATGTTTCATAATGACGCAGTCTACTGAAAAGTCGGCCGCACAGTCGGCATTTTACTTGTTTTAATGTTTCATAATGGCGCGGCCTCCTATCCAAAATGAATCATTCAAATTGGCACTAACTGTGGACGCCTATGAACTTACAATTTTTTTTATGCTCGTTGGTATTTCGTGGTGCATCGTTTGCATAATATAAGCCGAAAATCTCCCGATGCTTCGTAGAAACCATAGAATGTTGGCTTGAAGCAAACACCAGAACAGGAATAGACGTGGAAACTCGTTGAACAAGTGCTTCACGTTTTTAAATATGGAACAATCGTTCTACTGACGGACATAAAATAAGCCCGGTCATCTAACGTAGCAATACTTTCCTGAGTCGTAGGTAGAAATTAGCCGCAGAGAACTTCCTCTCGAATTCCGATTTTGCCAGCCACCTCTACACAGGCCAGCGACCGGAGGTAGGATCCAATTATAAGTTTTGGCCTGCCTTTGAAAGTTTGTTGTGCCCACAGTAAGCGACGTTCAGACGAAATTTCTAAACGCGTTTTTCATTTCACATGGGTTAGTCTTAAGAAGCGAAAATTTTCAAAATTTGTCAACAGAGTGTATAATGATATAAGTTTATAACTTATTTTCAATCAACTGAAACAGAACCAGGAGAATGACGACAGGCTTCGAACAGTAAAGTGATATACCCAAGTGCAAGTTAATTTGTGTTAATCATGGCAGCGGCGTCTCAGAGACTCTATCTTTCGTGTATGGACAGAGGAACTGCAGGCTGGATTTTCTTCTCGTGTATTAGCAATATTATTCCATTCTTTGAACTGATGTAGAAAGAAAACAAATGCCTTGCGTATTTTTACTGTTTGAAATTATTTCATTCATCAAAATCGGGTCCGAAGGAACGTGATGAGAAGCGTTACTGTGGCGAGGAGATCTTTTGAATTGTCATTCTAAGCGCAGTTCAATACATTTACGAATTGTTTATTTTCTACCATTTTGTACATGCACGTAGCATTGAAAGACGTTGTGGTAATTGCATATAACTAGCTCTTGGTCTTCTTGCATTCTTCTGTTTCCTTTTGCCAGTAACTTCAGTGTTCCTCATGAGAGAGCACATGCTGTGGATCTCATATCCTTGCTAGCCTGTGTACTTCAATGATTGTTTCCAGGTAGCCAAAGATTACTTTTCTCCTGGACTGACACGTATGTAGCAGGAAGTAATACACTGAAGAGCCAAAGAAACTGGTACACCTGCCTAACATTGCGTAGGACCCTCGCGAGCATGCAAATGTGGCACAACACGACGTGGCACTGACTCGTCTGAAGTAGTGCTGCAGACATATAAAAGTCTTTATTTGCATTTTCAGTCACATGATACGTTCGATAGGCTATGACGTCACGATCGATGAAGCTCTCCAGTCCTGATACATTCGGCACACCTGTGCCACCTCGTACAATAGCGACTGTTAACCATCCGTTGCCATGGGTGAACGAATCATTGATGTCGATGCTGAAGTTCAATCTGCAACCACAAAACACTGAGGGTCCATCAAGTAGAGAGTTTGCAGCGACAGATTTGATGGTATTCTTTTTCTTGTCAGCGGCTGATGTTGTCATTTCGACGTCTTCAATTGTTTTATATATTGTCTGTCTTGCACGACGACGGTATCTTCTGTAAGACAGACAATATATAAAACAATTGAAGACGTCGAAATGACAACATCAGCCGCTGACAAGAAAAAGAATACTATCAAATCTGTCGCTGCACACGCTCTACTTGATGGACCCTCAGTGTTTTGTGGTTGCAGATTGAACTTCAGCATCGACGCCATGAATCCTGCAAGACTGTCCATAAATCCGTAAGAGTGCGAGTGGATGGAGATCTCTTCTGAACAGCACGTTACAAGGCATCCCGAATATGCTCAATAATGTTCATGTCTGGAGAGTGTGGTACCCAGCGGAAGTGTTTAAAATCAGAATAATGTTCCTGGAGTCGCTCTGTAGCAATTCTGGAGGTGTGGGGTGTCGCATTGTCCTGCGGGAACCACCCACGTCCTTCGGAATGCACAATGCACATGAATGGATGCAGGTGGTCAGACAGGAAACTTACGTATGTGACGCCTGTCAGAATCATATCCAGACTTAACAGGGGTCCATATCACTACAACTGCACACGTCCCACACCATTACAGAGCCTCCACCAGCTTGAACAGTCCTCAGCTGACATGCAGGGTCCATGGATTCATGAGGTTGTTCCCATACCAGTAGACGCCCATCCGCTCGATAAAATTTGAAACAGGACTCGTCCGACCAGGCAACATGTTTTCCGTTATCAACAGTCCAATGTGCGTGTTAACGGGCCCAGGCGAGGTGTAAAGGATAAACGAGTAGGTCTTCGGCTCCGAAAGCCCATATCGATGATGTTTCGTTGAATGGTTCGCACGCTGACACTTGTTGATGGCCCAATATTGAAATCTGCAGCAATGTGCCGAAGAGTTGCATTTCTGTCACGTAGAACAATTCTCTTCAGTCGTTGTTGGCCCCGTTCTTGCAGGATGTTTCCCCAGCAGTGTCGGAGATTTGATATTTTACCGGATTCCTGATATTCACAGTACACTCGTGAAATGATCGTACGGGGAAATCCCCACTACATCGCTACCTCAGTGAGCCTGTGTCCCATCGCTCGTGCGCTGACTATTGCACCACGTTCAAACTCAGTTAAATCTTCATAACCTGCCATTGTAGCAGTGGTAGCCGATCTTACAACTGCGCCAGACACTTGTTGTCTTATATAGGCTTTGCCAACCGCAGCGCCGTATTACGCCTGTTTACATATCTCTGTATATGAATACGCATGCCTATACCAGTTTCTTTGGCGCTTCAGTGTATGTTGTGTAGGTCTTCCCGGAACATATTGTCGGAAATTCAATAGTAACATTCTACGTGATGCACATCGCCTCTCTTGTAGTGTCTGTCAGAGAAGTTTGTTCAGCTTTCCTTAATTCTCTCGCGCCAACCAAGTGATCCCGTGACGAAATGCGCTACTCTAATTTGAATATTAGCTGTCTCTTCTACTAATCCACCCTGGTAAGGTTCCCAGACTGATGAGCAGTACCCGAGGAATGGTCGAAAAAGTGTTTTGTAAGCCATTTCTTTCGTGGATGACAGTTCCTTACAATTCTTACAATGAATCTCAGTCAGGCATTTGCTTCTCATAACTTTGTTTCAGTTGGTCGTTCCAATTTAGGACACTTCAGATGGTTTACTCGTATTTTATGGCAGTTATCGTTTGTTGTGATTCGTTGTCAACATTGTAATCGATAGTACTCGATTTCTCCGCCTAATTATGGGCCTACGTTACATGTATTTACCTTCAGGATCAGCCGGTAGTCCTTAAGCGAGTAATCGACTGAAAACAGTCTTCCTGCAATCCCGTACGTCTTATGGCGTTGCTGCCTTCTTAAAGAGCACACCATCATCTGCGAACATTTTCAGGGAGCTTTCAACGGTATCCGCCAGATTTATATATATTGTAAACAATAACGGTCATATCATGCTCCCTTGAAATTACCTTTACATCTGTTTATTTTATTCTGTTAAAAGCAAAGAAGTACTATATGGACTTCAGTAGTTTCTCTTTTCTTTTGTTTTTTTCCTGTACCTGTCTTACTACAGCGCGGCGTCTGTTTGTCAGTTATAAGTGACTCTATTCTTTTTTTTCATTAAGAGTAATTAATTCAACGAGTTGCGACACGTATATATTCTAAGTTTTTGCAACATATTTTTCATCGGTAAGCACTCTGATACATGTAGTAACGGCACACCGAAAACACACACACCCGGACGCAGGTTATCATGTGCAGCAAATTCCCCTTGAGAATTTAGCGCTAGCTCTCGGCATGATGTGACATATCCCAATCAACACTATGAATAAGATACACTATCTGTCCCCTGTTATTAATCTGATTCGACGAACAATCGTATGTCTATATTTGTCATAATGTACTGAGTATTTTAAAGAATGACTGAGAACCGAATAAGTTATTGTTTATCTACAACCACATCTATACTCTGCAAACCACCGTGAGGTGCATGGCATAGGGTACGTCCCATTGTACCATTTATCAGGGTTTCTTTCTATTCCATTCACATATGGAGCGCAGGTAGAACGACTGCATTCCTCTGTGCGTGCAGTAATCATTCTAATCGTATCCTCACGATCCCTATGGAGCGATACGTGGGAGATTGTATATTCCTAGAGTTATCATTTAAAATCCATTCTTGAAACTTTGGTGATAGGCTTCCTCGGGATAGTTTACGTCTGTCTTGAAGAGTTTCAAAACTCAGTCCCTTCAGTACCTCTGTGACACTCTCCCGTGGATTAAATAAACCTGTAGCCATTCTTGTTGCCCTTCTGGCGCTTAAGAAAACAGTGACAGTCCTAAATGAGAGATCTCGGCGCTGATGTGTAGGAGTAAAATATTTTGTCTATTTCTTAATCAGGTTCAGTCAACGTCCATTTGACAAAATACAGTTATGTGACATAATGTTACAGACAGTGCAACTGTTGGTCTTAGCTACCCAAAGATATCCTCTGTTATTAATCTGTATTGCACAAAAGCAAATTATTTCACGTCAAGCGTACACTTATGTGGAAGCCAGAAAAGTACAGTAGATTACTGTAGTATCAACGTACAAGACAAACTGTTTAATACGAAACCAAATTATATGTGTAGGAAGTATACACTCTACTTATAATACATAAGGAAAAGTCGTAAAACTTTATGGAAATGAATTAAATGGCAAATAAATTTGGGAACAGATCTGTCCATGGTGTTAAGAGTTGCTCTAGGAAAAAATCTATTTGTACTTTTTAGGTCACTACAAAGTGTAATTGTTCTTGGGCGATCTGTATTTATCACATTCTGATAATATACGTACAACATGAACTCTTTCATGAGGCACTAAACCCAGTTTGTTAAAAAAATGTCTTATTTTGCTTCCATGAAGTGCGAATTGGAAAAACAGTGGTGGGGTGGAATGTGTTCTAATATCGCCTAATATATTCGTTTGTTATTACGGTCCTCATACACTGCCCCACTACGTTTTTGTGTTGTTGGTGGGTGCGCTATGAAACTCAATGTGCGGTTAAGGGTTGTTTGGTAAGAAATAGGTGGCGACAGGTGGCGCACTGTGACCCGCGCTTTCATTACCCTCAATACGCACATAGTCCGGTAGCCACTGTAGATGAATCCCGGGTCATGTTGGTGTCAGGGGCAATGAACTCGGAATCGGTAAGCAGAAAGCTTTTTCAGCCACAGAGCAGCAGATGAATTGGATTTTCATATTCAACAGAATTATGTTATTGAGGTGTAGAAGAGCAATGAGCAATTGAATTAGAGGTAGCTGTTGTGTTGGACAAAGAGCGTTCTTCAGTTATGACGCGAGTGGACAGCTGTACTTGTCACGTGAGGGGGGTGACACGTACTGGCGGTCGGCGTGACGATCGACAGCACGATTAGAGAAAAGAGCAAAAACCTGCGCGTTTAGCGGTTAAAGCCGTCACATCACGGATGCGCAATAAATGCGACCCCCCAGTATCGAACAAACACACAGCTTTTTACCTGCAACCAGTCAAGTTTACCAGGAGCACACGATTCGTGGAAATCCGCCGTGTTCTAGCAGACTGTTGACAGTGGTCGCGTTACACTATCGAGAAGTTAACAGCCGGTATAAGGCTGGATAGAGAGAGGGGTGGAAAGTCCTAACCTGGCATAGAAACAACTTCAATGCAGTTGTATCTAGTTTAAACAGACTAGGTGGGGCCGTAGAGCATACAGATAATCGAGAATCTTGTTAATTCAGAGAGAGAGAGAGAGAGAGAGAGTGAGAGAGAGAGAGAGAGAGAGAGAGAGAGAGAAAGAATGACATGCGTTAAGAACTACGAGAGCGTGCTGAAAAGTAATGCCTCCTAATTTACCATGTGAAAGCCTTTAAAGAAAACAAACGGTAATAATGTTCTCCTTCTTTACTCTTCATGTCTACGTATTTATTCCTCAACAAGGTCACCCTGACGACGAACACATTTCTTCCAACGAGAGACCAGTTCGTTGATATCGTCATTATAGAATGTTTGACATTGTTAACGGAGCCACAACCCCACCTCTGCTCGCACTGCTTCGTCACTATTAAAGTGAAACCCTCGAAGGTGTTCACTAAGTTTTGGAAACAGGTGAAAATCTGGACTGTATGAAAGATGATCGATGACAGTGAACCCAAGGCGTTGGGTTGGAGAAGATGTCACGACATTGTCACGATGAAGGTGAGCGTGCTCCATGTGCGGAAGGACTGTTCGAATTCGAAACTTGATTACAGCACCCTCTTTCTCACGCACTGACACAGTTACGTTACAACCTTTCACATTACACGCTACAGTTCAGAATCCAGATGGCTGCAAATACTCGTATATAGACATAAAGAGTAAGAATAAGTTACTAAACTTTGTTTTCTTTAAAAAGCTTAAAGCGTCTTCACATAAGAATTCAGCATGCTCTCGCATAAACGAACACGCTATATTTAGGTTCATGTCACTAGACAAATTACACTTATTTTCCCATAGATGTTGACCAAATGCTGAAAAAAGCGAGTTTTAAACACTTTAATAATCAGTAAGTTTCTTTTGAGCAAGATTACATAGGCGTCTCACTAGTATTAGTTCGTTCGGCCGAAGTTGTTTCCGTCTCGGATTATAAATAAACAATTATTTTGTGCAGCTTCGTTGTTGCGTCTCCATGTCTCATAATATCTCCAGACTCAGTGCTAATCCCGGGAGCTAATCCACCATCACTATTGCCATTTTCTACAGACGAACAAACCGCGATAGCGTTTTCTTCAGGAATTTCTGCAAATGCTTCAAAACCAAATACAGCAATAAAGTATTTCAACAATTGTGCTTTGTCCATCCTATGCAGTGCATCTCACGTTTGATGATGAGCAACCATCTAGATCTCTTTGGTGCAATTTTATAACGCAACAACCCAGCTCACACTTTTCTCACGTGATATACTGAGAACCATGGGTCAGGTAGATGCAGTATTTCACTGTTTCCGAAAATCATATGACTCAGCGTCACATCTACGCTTATTATCGAAAGTACGATGGTATCATACGAGATTTATGACTGAATTGAGGATTTTTTGGTAGGGACGACACAGGATATTATTCTGGGAAGAGAGTCATAGATATATGTGCGCTTAGCTTTGGAAGTGCTTTGGCGAAATGTCTTGGGACTCTTGCTGTTCATGTCGTATATATAAAGACCTTGCGGAGAGTATTAATAGAATTTTCGCAAATAATTGTGTCATCTATAGCGAAGTACTCTCTGAAAGAAAATGCACACCTATTCAGTGGGATGTTGGTAAGACTTCAAACTGAAGCAAGGATTGGACGATCCCTTTCATGATCAGAAATGCAAAATTTTGCGTTTCACAACACGAGAAAAATAGTTTGCTATGACTTTATTATCAACGAGCCACAGTTGGAATTGGTCAGTTCATACAAATACCTGGGTGTAACACTTAGTAAGGATGTACAGTGGAACGATCATAAGCACTCAGCCGTATCAGCTGGATCATTGGTAGAGTAACAGGGAATTTTAATGTCAACAATGGAAATCTCAAGCAAATCACTCGTACGACCCAGCCCAGAATACTGCGCATATTGCGTGGGACCCATGCCAAATAAGACTAACGGGAAACGTTGAACGTATACAGAAAGGGGCAGCACGAATAGTCACAGGTTTGTTTGACCCTTGGGAGAGTGTCAAAGAGTTGTTGAAGAAACTGAACTGGTAGACCCTTGAAAATAGATGTAAAAAAAAGCACTCCGTCTTCAGGCTACAAGTGGCCCATCGGGACCATCCGACCGCCGTATCATCCTCAGCTGAGGATGCGGATAGGAGGGGCGTGTGGTCAGCCGAGCGGTTGTAGGCGTTACAGTCTGGAACCGCGCGACCGCTACGGTCGCAGGTTCGAATCCTGCCTCGGGCATGGATGTGTGTGATGCCCTTAGGTTAGTTAGGTTTAAGTAGTTCTAAATTCTAGGGAACTGGTGACCTTAGAAGTTAAGTCCCATAGTGCTCAGAGCCACTTGAACCATTTTTAGGTATGCTGGCAACCTCTCTTGATATGCTGTGCTTCAGACCAGCACATTTGTGAGTGTTCCCCTGGTAAACTCAGTTCATCAGGTAGCCCCACAGCCACAGAGAGTCAGATAAGGTGATCGTGCCAATGAAGCATTAGGAAACGATCGGCTGATAATTCGATCGTTTCCAGAAGTGTTTCGCAGAAGCATGTGAACTTCACGAGCGATGTGCCGTGGGGCCCTATCTTTCAGCAAAACTGTTCAGTTCAATGCGTGTCTCTTCTGTAGGACGGGTCCGACATGCTGGCCAGTCACACTGCATGTATTTGGTCCTTGAGCGTCAAACCTGTTCAAAAGATGATGAACGTAGCCATGAAGCCTCACACATTCACCGTACAGAGGAGCGTCATGAACAGAGCCTGGAGGTGAAGTCCCAACACTCGACACTCCTGTGTGTTCATCGCACCTGTCGGAGAAAAATAAGCTTTGTCTGTCCATAGGATGGTGTAGGGCCAGCCCTCGCCAACTTCAGTCCTTGCGAGAAAATAGAGAGCGAACAACACGTCGTTGTGCATCCTGTGCTGGAAGCTGCTGTATGGTATGGATCTTGTACGAATACCATTTGAGAATGGTTCGAAGCACCTTCCGTACAGTGGACAACGTGATGCTCAACTGTCGTGACACAGCACGAGCATTGTCTGACGATCGGGAATTGCGCGCAGCGCAACGGCGCAACGGCGATTTCATCAACTACCTCTAGTGCAACCGGTCGTCGACCTCTTCCCGGAGCGACGCTCAGTTCCTCAGTAGATTCGAACTTCTTCATCATGCTCCGCACAGCAGATGGAGGAAGAGGACCGTTCTGTAATCAGCAGGCGGTATTCTCAAAGTGCAGCTGCAGCATTATTGTGTTTTGGTAATAGAGTTTCACCAATAATACTCTGCTCCTTTCTTGTCCAAGCTCATTTTGATACGTCAACAAGTGCACTGCGAATGGCCAGGTGTGTGGGACTGCTTCACGATGACTGATACGGCACGTGGTGGCCATAGTTGCAACTGGACGGTGGCGCTGTGACTCATGGAAATCGTGCATCCCATAATATGGACATTAATGCTACCAAGTTTGGTGCTCATACAGTAATTAGTTAAATAGGGAAAGTTTAGTTATAAACACCCGGTATAGTACGTGGCAATGAGATGCACGGATATTTTGTTTCACGTTCTTTAAAAAAAATACACTACTGGCCATTAAAATTGCTACACCATGAAGATGATTTGCTACAGACACGAATATTTAACCAACAGGAAGAAGATGCTGTGATATGCAAATGAATAGCTTTTCAGAGCATTCACACGAGGTTGGCGCCGGTGGCGACACCTACAACGTGCTGACATGAGGAAATTTTCCAACCGTTTTCTCATACACAAACAGCAGTTGACCGGCGTTGCCTGGTGAAACGTTGTTGTGATGCCTCACGTAAGGAGGAAAATGCGTACCATTAGGTTTCCGACTTTGATAAAGGCCGGATTGTAGCCTATCGCCGGCCGCGGTGGCCGTACGGTTCTGACGCTGCAGTCCGGAACCGCGAGGCTGCTACGATCGCAGGTTCGAATCCTGCCTCGGGCATGGGTGTGTGTGATGTCCTTAGGTTAGTTAGGTTTAAGTAGTTCTAAGTTCTAGGGGACTTATGACCTAAGATGTTGAGTCCCATAGTGCTCAGAGCGATTTTTTTTTTTTTTTTTTTTTGTTTTGTAGCCTATCGCGATTGCGGTTTATAGTATCGCGACATTGCTGCTCGCGTTGGTCGAGATCCAATGATTGTTAGCAAAATGTGGAATCTGTGGGTTCGGGAGGGTAATACGGAACGCCGTGCTGGATCCCAATGGCCTCGTATCACTAGCAGTCGAGATGACAGGCATCTTATCCGCATGGCTGTAACGGATCGTGCAGCCACGTCTCCATCCCTGAGTCAGCAGATGGGGACGTTTGCAAGACAACAACCATCTGCACGAACAGTTCGACGACGTTTGCAGCAGCACGGACTATCAGCTCGCAGACCATGGCTGCGGTAACCCTTGACGCTGCATCACAGACAGCAGCGCCTGCGATGGTTTACTCAACGACGAACTTGGGTGCACGAATGGGATAACGTCAATTTTTCCGATGAATCCAGGTTCTGTTTACAGCATCATGATGGTCGCATCCGCGTTTGGCAACATCGCGGTGAACGCACATTGGAAGCGTGTATTCGTCTTCGCCATACTGGCGTATCACCCGCTGTGATGGTATGGGGTGCCATTGGTTACACGTCTCGGACACCTCTTGTTCGCATTGACGGCAGTTTGAACAATGGACGTTACATTTCAGATGTGTTATGACCCGTGGCTCGATGCCTGCAAAACCCTACATTTGAGCAGGATAATGCACTACCGCTTGTTGCAGTTTCTGTACGCGATTTTCTGGATTCAGAAAATGTCCGACTGCTGCCCTGTCCAGCACATTCTCCAGATCTCTCACCAATTGAAAACGTCTGGTCACTGGTGGCCGAGCAACTGGCTCGTCACAATACGCCAGTCACTACTCTTGATGAACTGTGGTATCTTGTTTAAGCTGCATGGGCAGCTGTACCTGTACACGCCATCCAAGCTCTGTTTGACTCAATGCCCAGGCGTATCAAGGCCATTATTACGGCCAGAGGTGATTCTTCTGGGTACTGATTTCTCAGGATCTATGCACCCAAATTGCGTGAAAATGTAATCGGGTGTCAGTTCTCATATAATACGTTTATCCAATGAATAACCGTTTGTCATCTGCATTTCTTCTTGGTGTGGCAATTTTAATGGCCAGTAGTGTACATAATCACATTCCATTCAAATAAGTACCGTACCGCCTTGAAACTCCTAGTTTTAACGGTTTATTGCCACAGTATTGAAGGGTTATCGGTAGACTACTCGTGTATTTTCAGCAGCTACCAAATAACTGAACTAAAAGTTTTCGATACATCTCATACGGATCCTCCACTCGAACTATGTTTCGAAACAGTAACGCCTTGTGGAAGCGTCAGTGACGACTTTGTTGTGAGCAACAGGGCACTGGTCACGTAAGTTCAAACTGCGCCAGCATGGCGACGCCGGGCCGTCGTTGCAGTGTGGGCCGACTGCGCTGCCGGCTATGGCCGGGCCTCGCGCAGCGGCGGGCGTGAAAATAGCCGCGGGAGAAATGGGACGGCGTGGCACGGCAGACGCAGGAATGCAGCCGCGCCGCGCAGCGAGCTGGGTTCCGGCCGCGACCTACCGCTGACAGCGCGTCGCCATCTGTCCTGCCTCCACTTAGCGACCGAGGGCCCACACTCAACCTTGGAACTCCGTGGTGAGGTCCTGTAGAGTCCCTCTATCGGTTCTCCCTTCTATTCTAGTCTCGTATTGTTCGTGGAAAGTAAAATTGTCGATACGCCTCTGCGTGGGCTTTAATCTCTCTGATTTTATCCTCATCGTCTCTTCGCGAGATATACTTAGGTAGGAGCAATATACTGCTTGAGTCCTCGGTGAAGGTATGTTTTCGAAACTTCAACAAAAGGCCGTACCGAGCTACTGAGCGTCTCTCCTGCCAAGTCTTCCACTGGAGTTCATCTCTCATCCCCGTAACGCTTTCGCGATTACTAAATGATCCTGTAACGAAGCGCGCTGCTCTCCGTTGGATCTTCTCTATCTCTTCTATCAACCGTATCTGGTACGGATCCCTCACTGCTGAGCAATAATCAAGCAGTTGCGAACAAGTGTACTGTAACCAACTTCCTTTGTTTTCGGATTGCATTTCCTTAGGATTCTTCAAATGAATCTCAGTCTGGCATCTGCTTTACCGACGATCAACTTTATATGATCGTTTCATTTTAACTCACTTCTAATGCCTAATCCCAGATAATTTATGGAATTGACTGCTTACAGTTGCTGACGTGCTATATTGTAGCTAAATGATAAGGGATATTTGTTTTTATTTCACCTCATTATTTGAAACGCCAGCTAGTTTTTAGGTAAGATGAAGCTCTGCTGCGGAGTGTGCGCTGATATGAAACTTCCTGGCAGATTAAAACTGTGTGACGGACCGGGAATCGACCTCAGGACTACCGACTCACCTACCCAAGCACGACTCATACGTCCTCGCAGCTCTACTTCCACCGGTACCTGGTCTCCTGCATTCCAAGCTTCACATAATCTCTCCTGCGAACCTTTCATATCAGTGCACACTCCGCTGTAGCCGTGTCTCTGTAATATCCTTGCCGGCCACGGTGGTCTAGCGGTTCTAGGCGCTTAGTCCGGAGCCGCGCGACTGCTACGGTCGCAGGTTCGAATCCTGCCTCGGGCATGGATGTGTGTGATGTTCTTAGGTTAGTTAGGTTAAGTAGTTCTAAGTTCTAGGGGACTGATGACCATAGATGTTAAGTCCCATAGTGCTCAGAGCCATTTGTAATATCCTTTCTGCCACGAGTGCAGATTCGCAGGAGAGCTTCTGTGAAGTTAAGGTACTGACGGAAGTAAAGCAGTGAGCAGCCCGCCCAGCTAGCTGCGCGGTCTGATGCGCTGCTTCCCGGGCGGGAAGGCGTGCTGGTCTCCGGCACGAATCAGCCCGGCGGATTAGTGTCGAGGTCTGGTGTGCCGGCCAACCTATGGATGGTTTTTAAGGCGGTTTTCCATCTGCCTCGGTCGATGAGGGCTCAGTTACACTATGTCGGCGATTGCTGTGCAAACACCGTTTACACGTACGCGTACACCATAATTACTCTACCTCGCAAGCCTTTGGGGTTACACTCGTCTGGTATGAGACATTCCCGGAGGTTTCACTGAGGGCCGAGCCGCACAGTAATCATGGGTTCGGTGTGGGGCGGCGGTGGGGTGGATGAACTACTGTGGCCTGTTGTGGGGTTGCGAACCACTGAGGGATACGGCGAGACGAAGCCTCTCCGTCGTTTATCGATTCAAAAAATGGTTCAAATGCCTCTGAGCACTATGGGACTTAACTTCTTTGGTCATCAGTCCCCTAGAACTTAGAACTACTTAAAGCTAACTAATCTAAGGACATCACACATATCCATGCCCGAGCCAGGATTCGAATGTGCGACCGTAGCGGTCGCGCAGCCCCAGACTGTAGCGCCTAGAACCGCTCGGCCACTTCGGCCGGCCGTTTATCGGTCCCCGGTTTATTACATACATATATACAAAGCTGTGAGCACGGGTCGCTAGACGTTCTTGGGTATCTCAGTCGGGAGAGCAATTTTCTATGAAAGGCAAAGGTCCCGAGCTCGAATCCCGGTCAGAGACATAGTTTTAATCTGCCAGGAAGTTTCATATCAGCGCACGCTCTGCTGCAGTGACAAAATTTCATTCTACAAGACGAAACCTACCCAGAAGCATGTCCAGATTTGTTTGGAATGGTTGATTTTTTGACTAGCTGTATTGCTGATGCACCAGGAACCCTAGTAAAGTGTTACTCTAACAGGCGTGTTTACCGCCTCAGTCAAAAACCGAGATAGGTCCCGCGATCACGGGTAAAAGTAACCGCTTTTAAAACTGAGGTGCCCCAACGTTATTCGTCAGTCATCTGTACTTTTGACTGTGGTTGACTCAGTTTATTGCAATGGAAGGCACCCTGGATATGAAAAAAATCTTAACATAGCCACCTGTATACATAAGTTTTCTATATGATCGCTGGTGAGTAACGTCATTGTCACATACTGTCACTTCCGTCAACAAACGGAAATGTGTGTTTACCTCGGTACTAGATAGGCCATTCGTTTATGTTTGGCGACATAAGAAACAAAAGAAGAACACCAAATTTTTCGGCCTACGAGATGGATATACATCTCGAATTGGTCGGTGTGAATGCATCAGTTCTTGAAAATAAGGGAACTGATCGCTGCAGTATAAAAGAGAAATGTGCACTGTGTAGTTTCGGTTATAATTTGTTTCGTTTTTTCCGTTCGAGAACAGATGTCATTTAAAAATAGAATTCATCAAATAGATGCTAATTAACATATCTGATCGTCATTTTTATGGAAAATGCATGACTTTTATTTCTAATTACATATAGCATGCAAAAATCCAGTTGTCATTGCAAACAAAAATTCTTCATTGCCGATCCTTTATAAGACTTTTAATCAAGATTGTATAATTTAAAAACTGCAGATTGAATTTTTTCTGACACCTTTTCTTTTTTGTATTTTACGCTTCACATATATGATCGTAGAATACACATCTACATATAAAATTTTGAATTTAAATGTAATTAAACCCAGGTCCTCCAAAGCAACGAGAAAGCACGATAGTAAAGAGCCACACTGCTTATCGGAAATGTGCGCCCTTATTTTAAGATATTAAGTATGGTTGGGAAACTTAGAAGTCGATTTCCTCAAGAAATTGCGAGAGGTCCGGAGTCACAATTTAATTCTATTCCTGATATTTTGATTCATAAATTAATAATCCTTATGAGTTCATCTTATGTATACGGTGCAGTATATGATGCCTTCAGTTTCTCCCCGTACATCGAACCACGCCGCTATCTTAATACCGTAATATTTTAAAACTCTGGTCATCGCGCGGAAATTGGGCATGCGCCATAGTCAAATTTAACCATGGTCAACTCCCTCGTCTAACTTTGATCGAGGTCGGTGCATCAGAATTTTCGGTTGAACAGGCCTAAATGCGGACTTCACTGCGATTAGCACCTAATAATAGTTGGTGCACTCGGCTGCAGGACTTTTCAAATGGTTCAAATGGCTCCAAGCACTATGGGCCTTAACATCTGAGGTCATCAGTCCCCTAGAACTTAGAACTACTTAAACCTAACTAACCTAAGAACATCACACACATCCATGCCCGAGGCTGGATTCTAACTTGCGACCGTAGCGGTCGCGCGGTTCCAGACTGAAGCGCCTAGAACCTCTCGGCCACAGTGGCCGGCCCAGGACTTTTCACATTTCTGTTTTCAAGAAGTTCGGTGTCAATGCCCCAGTAATAATAATAATAATTATTATTATTATTATTATTGTTATTATTATAAGGATGCTGGCAATGCTTTGTCAAGAAACGCAAAGAGCGCCGGATGAATGAGCTTTAAAATTTTCAAATAGCTTAAGACAGACAGAAATGAAAGAAACAGGAAGAGCTTCAACTAGCTGATCATGGGACAGAATTTGCAGGCAACTCCTCTCAGTTGGCGCCTTGGGCTTGTCGTTCATTCCCTGCTTGTCTCACGCTAACGATGCCTCTTGGCTAGCAGAACATTCATATGTAAACTCTCGACGTGCATTTTTGCGACAAACTGTAATGATGAATACTAAGTTACCTGCTGCCGAATCTGACTCAGTTATCACGCTAATTGTAATTTCATTTCATCTTCGAGGTTACTGCACATTTTTGTTAACACTTTCAAGATGGCTCCTGGTCACCTCAGTTAGTTTCCCGACAGTATTGCTCTCTATTTTTACAAGCACGAAGAGACTCTCACACTTTTGGCAATGTCAACTAAACAATTTACGGTTCAAACGTAATTTCTTCTGTCCCGCTACTGACTGGAAGAGAGACGTTGTAGGCCGGGCCATGAGAGCGGCGGAATTCGCGGCAAGTAGATACTCTGACGCACTAAGCTTCATTACACCTGAAAATTTAATTTATTAGAGAACGAATCATCATACAACGTCACAACACTCTTATTTCTTAATGTATTCGTACCTGAATTGTTGAATCTACTGGTGCTACATTGGGATGTCGCCTTTCACCGTATTTGACTCCTATGGGACGATACGGTTCTATCGTTTAGTTGTTTCCCCAAGATTCCTCAAGGTCTTCACCAGGGCCATTGTCTGGCTTAGAACCCCAGTCAGCCAAAAATACTTCCATTACGTCATTTAAATGTGTAGAATGTGCACACCAAACTGAAGGTAAAATTATTGCGATTTTTTAAATGTGCGTTGTCAACAATAACGATTGGTGTCTAGTTCGACTCCTATTAGAAGCAGAATCTTACATCATTTCATTTGAGGTTTAAACAAGCCACTCGTAGCTACTGGTTAAAAAGAATTCGACAGTTCATGTCTATTGTTGGCAAGAAAACGACAGCGATAGCTGCCGGGTTCGAATCCCACTTATCCTCTCGTTATTTCTGCTTGTCATCTCACTACTGGTGAGAAAAATCAATTCGAATCCCTGTACAATATAAACTTTAGGCCACATCGTTTCAGATTTATACAAGTGCACAATTTGTTACTTTTCATTGAAACCATATTTAAGGTTTCTTTAAAGTCAGTACCGCAATTAGACTGTTGTTTATTTACAGTGTTACATTTAAGTGTTAATGTAACACTGTAAATAAGCAACAATCTAATGGCGGTACTGACTGTAAAGAAATATATTACGGCTGTGGCCCCACGTTATGAAAGAATTATTACATATTTAAGGTATTTCGTGATTATCTGAGATGAACAACAGTTGTTGGATAGCAATCCCAAGTCTCGGTCCTGCACAAAAATTGTCCTCTTGTAATCTCAAGTTGAAACTCGCTTTTAAAATGTCATTTATTGTAATAAATTTGAGTTTAAAATCGTTAAAGCAGTGTCGTCTCAAATAACGTGTTTCATGACATTCGTCTCATTGTGTTATTAATTTGCATCGCGACTGTTACCCGTACAGACCACTGTTGTCTAGTGGTCTCTTGTAGGCACCATTTTATGCAGGCAAACGACTGTACCGAAAAGAGATTAGAGGGCTGCAAGAAAGTTATGTAGTGTAGGTTGCATACAAATCAGGTGGAATGCATATAAGGTAGTTCAAATACTTTTGAGCTTGGCAGGACGTCTAGAGCACAGCATTCTATTGAAGTGAATCACTGATTGAGGAAAAATCGGAACAGATGAGAATCGAGGAGTTTGAAATGTGACGTCACAGAAGGACGCTGAAAGCTATACTGATGAAAAGAATATATATATATATATATATATATACTCCTGGAAATTGAAATAAGAACACCGTGAATTCATTGTCCCAGGAAGGGGAAACTTTATTGACACATTCCTGGGGTCAGATACATCACATGATCACACTGACAGAACCACAGGCACATAGACACAGGCAACAGAGCATGCACAATGTCGGCACTAGTACAGTGTATATCCACCTTTCGCAGCAATGCAGGCTACTATTCTCCCATGGAGACGATCGTAGAGATGCTGGATGTAGTCCTGTGGAACGGCTTGCCATGCCATTTCCACCTGGCGCCTCAGTTGGACCAGCGTTCGTGCTGGACGTGCAGACCGCGTGAGACGACGCTTCATCCAGTCCCAAACATGCTCAATGGGGGACAGATCCGGAGATCTTGCTGGCCAGGGTAGTTGACTTACACCTTCTAGAGCACGTTGGGTGGCACGGGATACATGCGGACGTGCATTGTCCTGTTGGAACAGCAAGTTCCCTTGCCGGTCTAGGAATGGTAGAACGATGGGTTCGATGACGGTTTGGATGTACCGTGCACTATTCAGTGTCCCCTCGACGATCACCAGTGGTGTACGGCCAGTGTAGGAGATCGCTCCCCACACCATGATGCCGGGTGTTGGCCCTGTGTGCCTCGGTCGTATGCAGTCCTGATTGTGGCGCTCACCTGCACGGCGCCAAACACGCATACGACCATCATTGGCACCAAGGCAGAAGCGACTCTCATCGCTGAAGACGACACGTCTCCATTCGTCCCTCCATTCACGCCTGTCGCGACACCACTGGAGGCGGGCTGCACGATGTTGGGGCGTGAGCGGAAGACGGCCTAACGGTGTGCGGGACCGTAGCCCAGCTTCATGGAGACGGTTGCGAATGGTCCTCGCCGATACCCCAGGAGCAACAGTGTCCCTAATTTGCTGGGAAGTGGCGGTGCGGTCCCCTACGGCACTGCGTAGGATCCTACGGTCTTGGCGTGCATCCGTGCGTCGCTGCGGTCCGGTCCCAGGTCGACGGGCACGTGCACCTTCCGCCGACCACTGGCGACAACATCGATGTACTGTGGAGACCTCACGCCCCACGTGTTGAGCAATTCGGCGGTACGTCCACCCGGCCTCCCGCATGCCCACTATACGCCCTCGCTCAAAGTCCGTCAACTGCACATACGGTTCACGTCCACGCTGTCGCGGCATGCTACCAGTGTTAAAGACTGCGATGGAGCTCCGTATGCCACGGCAAACTGGCTGACACTGACGGCGGCGGTGCACAAATGCTGCGCAGCTAGCGCCATTCGACGGCCAACACCGCGGTTCCTGGTGTGTCCGCTGTGCCGTGCGTGTGATCATTGCTTGTACAGCCCTCTCGCAGTGTCCGGAGCAAGTATGGTGGGCCTGACACACCGGTGTCAATGTGTTCTTTTTTCCATTTCCAGGAGTGTATATATGACTAGTGCCCACTGCTAGACTGAATGCTGCATGGTGGGATTGCGGTCATGTGAGACGTTAAGGGAAGTAGGCTGTATATGCGGAGAAGAGATGAAAGGTGAACCATACTACCGACAATACGGGTCGCAGATGAAGAACTCCACCGATTCAAGCGAATAGGCAGGTTATTATATCTCAGCGCCTGGGAACGATTATCCCTGAAATGGCGAAGTTGGTCTCTTGTTTCCTTCTTACTGTCCTGACCACGTACGTGGTTGAAATGCGCTGGAACCACCAGTAAGCGACAAGGTGCTGGACGTCCTAGGATCACCACGTAACGTGGAGGTCGAAGGATTACTCATTCTATAAATAAGGATAGACGGCGATCTGTATTAGATATAATGACAGAGTACAATGCTGGTGTAGGCACAAGTGTTTCGGCGTACAGAGATTAGTGCAGCTGACGATCTCTGTGTGCTTCCATGTTGCCCCAAGGACGACGTAAATCGCCATTGCAGTGGGCGCAAGGATATCGAGATTGGAATGTGGATCGATGGAAATCTGACGTCTGGTCGGATGAATCACACCATCAGCCAAGCGAATGGCTCCTTGAAACATGTACCACGAAAAGATTGCAAGTTAGTAAGGGCAGTGTTTTGCTATGTCGGATATTCACTCGGTCTTCCATGGGACCAGTGGTAGTAATCATAGGCACCGTAACGTGAACATTAATGTGGACCACCTGGGCCTCTTCTTGCTTTACATCTTTCTTCACAGCGATGGAATCTCCCAGTGGGATGAATGTCTGTGTTACAAGGTCAGAACAGTGCTACAGCGACTTGAGGAGTGTGAAGCTATTGACGTCTTTGCCACCAGATTCACCTTATCTGAACTCCATGGAGCACATCTTGAACTCTTTAAGAAACATTTTCTCACTGTCACCTACAAATTGATGAAAGGAAAAAAAACTTATCACTTACTACATTTTCGCTGTTCATGCAGCCGAACTTCAATATCAGGCACGACGTACTAATTTGTTACTTCTTTATTACGCCACTAATCCGCAACACAGACTACAGGCATTCTCCACATATACCGCTTAAAGAACCTGAAAAATTATATAACTGAACGCAACATAGTTCATGAGACATATCTTTTGCTTAAAATGGTACCAAAATTACCCAATTTATATTCATCCAGTGTCTCCTAACTTAGTGACTTCCAGTTTTTAAGCATAATTTCAAACCTGTCCTAAATTTTTCTCGCTTACGTGCTTTAAGGGAAATATTTGACACAATAACTCAACAGACGTTCAAGATTACATCGGAGTCCTATACCTTAAAGAATCAGGGGTTCATTGATTGTTCCTCTCGTTTTTACAGCCTCATCCTTTTCCTCGTGCGCCTACCGGTTTGCACAGTGAAGTCCTTCTGGCTATTATAAGTACATGTTTGCGTCAGGTACCTTACAGTCGTTGTTCCTATATTTCATTGTAATGTGTGACACTCTGAATTCTTTACTTTTCTCTTTTCTCATACGGTTACAGTTTTTTTGTGCCAAGAATTAAATGTTCTGCTATGCATCGTAGAACATCCCGGTCACCTTTGTTCATTTCACTTGTACAAATATGGGCTGTAACTTACAGCAGTAATAATACAGCCATTGTCTTATATAATATTGCTTTCCTACTTTCTAAATATTTCGCACTTTGCACGGTTTCTTTTTTACTTTGTAGCCTAGCCTTTGTTGTTCTGTTCTCATGAAACACTAAAATTAATAAGTTAGAGGTAAGGACACTGTGATTTATGGTACGTTGCTCGAAAGCTAACATATAACTCACGAACTTCCTTAATAAATTTTGTTGACAATAAATGTAAGGATCGCACAAATGTAAATGAGGCACATCGAAAAAGTAAGTAAACTGTTTATTAGGTTAACCTCCATTCAGATGCTGTTGCACGCACGACTGTTATTTTTACTTGTAAATAATAGATTTCAGCTATCAGTCGTCCTTTGGAATTTTTATTGGCAGATCTAGATTTCAGCCAGAAACTAGCCATTCTCAATGCACTATCATTTTTGTTTTGTTTTTTTGGTCAATGCATGTAATGCCTGTTGGTCGGGCTTCATCCACAGCTCATTGAATACTCAAAATTCATTACATGCTGGATGAATATAAGCTGGATAATTTGGGTCCCATTACATGCATTACATGCTTTGATTAAAAATGATAGTGCATTGAGAATGGCTATTTTTGAGCTGAAATCTAGATTTGCCAATAAAAATTCCAAAGAACGACTGTTAGCTGTAATCCATTATTTACAAGTAAACTGTTTATTACTTCAATAGCTATTGCCGACTATGAGCCAAAACGCTAAACGCAATCATGGAAATATGTTTGCTGTTGCCCACGGAAACATAATTGTTCTGAAGTGTCAACCTCTTCGTCCGTAGTAAATCGGTGGCCAAAAATGTCTTTCTTCGGTGCTCAGAAAATATGGAAATCGCATGGGGAGAGTGGGAGTGTACGGAGGATGTGTGAGAGCCTCCCAGCGTAGCCGAAACAACCACGGCAAACATGTGGGCTTGGTTCCGTAGGCAATGATCTTCTTATCTTACAGCTTTTGAACCATGTCGACTAGCGGGTTCAAGGTCAACATGGAGATCGCGCCACAACACCACCTGCCGGTAAAGTGTACCTGCAGATCTCGTTGTCGCTATAAACCGAAGGTAATGGATCCATGTGACTTGAGCAGACGTGCAGATGTCTCACAGTCGTTGCGTGAACCGTACAGTCAAGGAGGCGCATTGTTGACATGAGAGAATGTGATCCATCCGGGAAACTGCTTCTCATGTGGGACGAAGTGTTTCGACAGTGCAACTGGTGTGTACAGAATGGGCTAAGAAAGGCCGTAGAGCACGACGAGATGGGTCAGGGCTCACCACCCAGACTACCCTCCGGAAAGATCGACACCTCTTCGGAATGGCACTGCAGGACAGATCTGCTTCCACCTCAGCTCTTGCGCAACAGTGTAACACATCGTACACTATCAGGGGTGAAGTCTGTCGCCGTTTATTAAAGCATGGATTATGTGTGCGTCGTCCACTTCTCTGCCTGTCTTCTACGAATGTGCAGAAACATGCTACACGACAATGGTCATGGATCTACGCCACTGGGGACAGGAATGGCATCAGATAGCGTTTTCAGGGGAACCTAGGTTCTGTCTGTTTGAAACAGATGGCCGCATTTTGGTTCGCCATGCCACGGACAGGGGGGAGCGGCATCACAATGACTGCATTCACACAAGACGCACAGCGCCAGATCAAGGCCTTATTGTGTGGGGTGCTATTGGGTACAACCACAAATCAAAGTTGCTGCGAGTCCAGGGTGACCTACGTTAGTCACATCCTGCGACCCACAGCTATACCCTTTCTGCAGAACACCCTCAACACCATTTTTCAGCAAGACAATGCACGACCCAAGTTGCTGCAACAAAACGTGCCTTCTAGGTGTCACAGGACGGCAGCCTTTTACCTTTCCACGCCAGATAACCGAAGTTGTCGCCAATCGAAAATGTGTGGGATACGGTGAAACGACCGGTGCAGCGCTCTGACACAATGCCAACCACCACAGATGGATTTTGAAACCAGATGAAGGCAGTATGAATGGCTATACCACAAGACACCATTCATGCCTTATACGTGTCGATGCCATCATGAATGGAGCAAATTAACACGCCCCATGGAGGACATTGTGCCTACTAGGCAACAGGATATATGCTAAACTGAGGGGAAACTGAGATGCCTAATATGCTAATCATTTCTGCAGAACATACTAACGCACATGTTCTGTGAATATGAGCGTCCTATCTCTAGTCGTTCAAAATGTTCTGTTTTCTTCTGAACAAGAGTGTATTAACAATTACTTTTGAAATAATAAACAGTTGACTTACTTTTCTCCATCTACTTCGTTTCCCACGGAATACCCTAAATAACGAAAAGTGTAAGGTTATCCACATGAGTGCTAAAAGGAATTCGTTAAACTTCGGTTACACGATAAATCAGTCTAATCTAAAGCCGAAAATTCAACTAAATACCTATGTATTTCAATTACGAACAGCTTAAATTGGAAGGAACACATAGAAAATGTTGTGGGGAAGACTAACCTATGACTGTGTTTTATTGGCAGGACATTTAGAAAATGTAACAGATCTACTAAGGAGACTGCCTACACTACGTTTGTCCGTCCTCTTTTAGAACACTGCTGCGCGGTGTGGGATCCTTACCAGATACGACTGACGGAGTACTTCGTAAAAGTTCAAAGAAGGCCAGCACGTTTTGTATTATCGCGAAATATGGGAGGTAGTGTCACATAAATGATACAGGATTTAAGCTGGACATCAGTAAAAGAAAGGCGTTTTTCGTTACGACGGAATCTTCTCACGAATTTCCAATCACCAACTTTCTCCTCCTAATGCTAAAATATTTTTGTTGGCACCGACCTACACAGGGAGAAACGATAACCATTATAAAATAAGGGATATCAGAGCTCGCACAGAAAGATATATGTGTTCGTTCTTTCCGCGCGCTGTACGAGATTGGAATAATAGAGAATTGTGAAGGTGGTTCGATGAATCCTCTGCCAGGCACTAGATGTAAAAGTTTGCTCTGCTTGAGCTATCACCGTCGAAAGCTGAAGTTTTCACCGTAGTGTTGGCATTACATTCATTAGCATCTACTTTTAATTTCTGCAATACACTTCTAAACGATTTTATTTATTACTCTCTTCCTTTTTATCTAATTCCACTAACAACGATTACAACAGGAGAGGTACGGTACTTGACACAGTTATTGTGGCTTTGAATTCTTTCAGTAGCTTCGTGGTACCAGAGGCGAATGGGGGTCAAATACAATTCTGGATCACTAAATGGCTTCACTAGGGAGTTACGGCGCGTGGCGAGTGGCTAAGGAATGGTCCAGAGTTTACCCCCGGCGCTGACTAAGTGCCAGTATCTCACATTCCGAAAGCTGCTGGCTGCCGGCCAAGCGAGCGCAGGCAGCTTACAGCGCTCAGCTGCTTCGGTTTCAGTGGAATGGTGCAACGAGATTTTCTCTGCGGAAATGATACTTGTTTACACTGCCATCAAGGAGTTAGTGGAATGGCCGCAACGAGTGGTGTGTATCTTGGAGACGAACTGCTTCCGTGTAGTGGACGCTTCTTCTGAGGATTACCATGAAATTCATTTAAGTCATTTTCGTGGTGGAAAGTATAGTGTTTCTCCTAATTTATAATTTACGAAATTCTCTCCGTCGTGTAACCTAACTCACCCACGTGTAGTTACTAGCGGATGAGGACCACCTTACATAAAGTACGTGTTCCACCGGGACCATTTCATTCTTCTTTTGCTAGATTTCCAATACATATTTTTGTTTTGCCACATAAATAAAATAATAATCCCCTAGGCTTCACTATCTGCTAACAGTATATCTTCTATCCTCTTTCTTTCCCTATCTTTCCCTAGAACACGAGTATAATAATCTCCAAAGTAGTGTCACAGGGATGTTGAAATCGTGTAGATTCACACATAAATATGTTGACACCTGGGACCTAAATTGTGGTTTGAAGCTTAGTGTAGGGTGCCACTTGATGTCCAGAGTAAAATTATAATCATCCACCGAATATTTCATATCAGTCGGTGCAGAAAAATGTAACAGATTTCTAGTCCCAAGTACACTTCAAAATTGTTACGATAGCATGTTGTAATTGGAGGCTTCTGAAATGGTTGCTATTATTTTTTGTTAGGAATTTTGACTACTAGACATGTAACATTGCGGAACAAATGAATCTCGGGTTCTGAATTCAGATTTTTATGAGGCTGTGAAGAGTTTTTCTACTTCCCTCAATGTTGATGTGTAAGGTTTCGTGAGATTCGGTAGCCATTATTCAGCGCGGTATCAAGCTACTTTTGTGCTTTGGCACCGTTTGTCGATGATCGCGTTTTCGACCACCGTTCCACTTAATCAAATTAATTTGTACTGTCGTTAATAGGAGTGTCGAGTGCATCAGACATAAGAACATAAGAACGTAATGGTAACGTCTTTCACTAGAGATGAAAACGTCCTAGGTCCTGGGTTCGAACCTCGACACTGATTGAATTAAAGAAAAAGAAAATCATCAGCAGTGGCAGCCGAAGACTTCTAGCATAAGAAGCCATCCTCGTTGTGCCAAGGGCCATCTTGAAGATGGCCGAGGAGTGGACTAAGGTTCTGGGCACTCTTTTCACACTGGGTTGGGAAACTGCACATAAAAGGTGTAAGAATCAGCGATGATCAACGGCAGGGGGATGCAGAAGGTAATGCTAACCAAGGCATTAAAGACATATAATATGTATCCACAGTACACGTGGACTGCATTGAAAAAGTGTCATGACGGTCCTTCCATTGTCAAAGATTCCGGACTAGTCCTCCGGTTCCTATAGCCAGGAGGGGAATGTCAGCGGGAAGGTGACCCTGAGAAAAAGGTTGAACAGCCAATGAAAGAGTAACGTTCTACGAGTCAGGTCGTGAAATGTCAGAAATAATAACAAAGGTACAGGAAAGGTAACTGCAAGTAAACCATAGGTAACAGAATAAAGACTTCATTGATCGACGAAAGAAGTAAGTAGAAAAATGTTTAGGGAAATTCAGGAAATGAAATAAGCAGGAAGTGCACGGAATCTAAGAAACTGAAAAAGTAATGAGTGTCGGAAAGTTTGACTCAGCATGTAGAAAAATCACAAGAGCCTTTGGTGAAATAAAAAGCAAGGGCGGTTACATTACGAGTGCAATGGCACTTCCACTGTTAAATTGAGAGGAGAGATCGGGTAGATGGAAAGAGTACATTGAAGGTCTCTATGACGGGAATGATATGTCTGATGACCTGACAGAAGACGAAACAGGAGTCGACAGAGAAGAGATGTGGGATCCAGTATCAGAATCAGAATCTATATGAGCTTTGGACGACTTAATATTAAATAAGGCAGAAGGGATAGATAACGTTCCCTCGGAATTCATAAAATCGTTTGGGAAGCGGCAACAAAATGATTACTCACGTTGATGTGTGGCGATATACACATCAGACTTTCGAAAAGATGTCATCCACACAATACCGAAGATAGCATGAGCCGACAGGTGCGAGAATTATTGCACAATCAGCTTAAAAGCTCATCCATCCAAGTTGCTGACAAGAATGACATAGAGAAAAATGGAAAAGAAAATTGAAGATCTGGTAGATAATAACCAGTAAGGCTTTTTGATAGATACCAAAAATGCAATTTCTAGCGTTAAAAGGTTTTTGCTTTTCACATTTAACCAAATATAACATTGATGATGATAATTTATGGCAATGTTTGCCGACAAGATAAAGAATGCAACCTTTAACACTAGATTGCGTACTCACGGCAGTTCTCGTTGGCCGTTTGTTGGTACGACTTGGAAAGAGAGAAAAATTAATGAATGATCGCCGATGCGTCGGTTCTCGATTGTGTTCAGGAGACGTACAGATTGATTGCGCGAAAATAGTTTCTCAAATGACCTCTTAACCCGGATTGCTTTCATGCAATCAGACTCTTCAATGAAATTACCTAAGAGACCTATTTCAATAATAAAATAAAAATTGGAAATGAATGCAAAACAGTGAAATTTTGTAAAAAAAGTTGTCAGATCGGAATCTGAACACATTAATGGTCTCCCAAATACAATCGAGACACCGCGATAAAGAGCGAACCTGTAACAAAGTTCATTTAAACATAAACATTATTTGTGGTTAATTTAAAGAAAAGAATAAGCATAGATTTTCTGTACAGTGAAGCATCAATATATTCTCAAAGAACAAAGGCGTTAAACTATAAACATTATCAAATTTACAATGAATACAAAACTTACATTTTTACGTTTTTCTGATGCATGGAGCAGTCCAACAATCGCTGCTTTTGTATGTGTGATATTTTGTAAAAATTAAATGTCCTGGCGTGCGCGTAAGTATTTTTTATCGTCACAAGGTTTACAAAAGCGTTTTTTTTTTCTTATTGGTGATAACGTAGTTTTTCACACTAAATGAAATATAACTTGTAGCGGTGCTACACAACACGTCTTAACAAGTCGGCGACCAAACATCAAAGGTAATGAAGTACATGTTAACAAATCGGCGACCAGAAGTACAACTAACTATAAAGACTCTAGAATTTTCCTAACAAATGATAAATGGATCTTTTTTCTGTTTCGCAGCTTCTTGCTATCAAGCGCTGCGGTAATGATTTTAAATATCTGCGCCCAGCGCACATTCACAGTGGAGGAAAAGTAGGGCATCACTTTCACTGTGGAAGTTGGAGTAGTTGTCGGGGTGTGATGTTGCGTTGGAAATACGTCGTGGGTCAGGAACTGGAAGATTGGTTCTGCAACATGTTGAGCCGTATGGTGGCGGTCTCTATTTCACTTGACACATGTCAGTGCTTCCATTTATGTTTTCGTACATGAAAAATTCAGAAAAAAAATCTGTATTAGAATGTGCTTACTTACTAATAACTTAGTCTAAAAGAAAATTGGATTAGGTAAGGATAACAATTGTTTATGTACATAAGGTCTCATTCTCTTAGGAATGCTTATTTCTCATATTTATCTGTTTTTCTGGTTTTATTTGGGTCGACACGTTTTCGTCATTACTCGGCCTGGTCAGTAAATTCGGTAGCAATTGTCAAAATCGAGCTTACGACTCTTCCGATTAGTGTCTTTATAATTTCACAAGGTACATGGGTGCTTAATTGATTGATTTATCATATTTTATTTTGAATGCATTCAAACAAATTTGGCATCCGCGCTCGTTGTGCAAAGAAAAATTGATTGTTGAGCGCTCAGCGTACACAGTGTTACGTCCGTTGGTCACAATCACGTGATAATAACTTGACAGTTCCACAACGCCAGCAGCAGTATTCTGCGAGAAGCAGGGCGTTTGGTGTCTACTAGGCGTGGTGTGAGTTTTTACACAGTTTTTCATCGACTCTGGATTACGGAAGCAGCCAGATGTGGCGACTCCCGCAGCTGTTTCGAAGAATGTGTCCTTGGAAAGGCGTACAGTACCGTTTGTGGTAAGTACAACACTTATTCACTTTCACTCTTCGGCTATCTACATCGTGGTTTCGTGGTACAAGTACTTATAACATTACTTCACACGCGGTATTTCACACGTGTCCTTGGAGCTATCACCTTTTCAGTTCATACGTTATTATTAATTCGTGTTCACATTTATTTGGTCATGTTAAGGTTCACACGCACCACTTTTATACGCGTCTATTAATTACTTGTCTATAGTCGGTTCACACGCAGCAGCATATACATGTCCATTTATTACTGACTGCATTATTGCTCCAAAGTACAGTTAACATTTAGTATACATATCATGTCTAAAAATTATTTACAAAGAAATATTTAGTCTCTGTGACTACAAGGCCTGACGAAAAGTGTGTCTCTTGTTCGTAGTTTGTGCTTCCAAGGCACTTTAGGTTTACACTTTGTTCGAAATCTTGTTATTCTTTTCTTTTTACAATAGTTACTCTTTTCTCAAGTTCAGCTCTTTTATTTTCTCTCTATTACGTCATTAGTTTGAAGACATAGTCAATGTAGATTCGTTTACGTGATGAACAGTTCGTGTTCAAACTACCATTAGGGAAACTGGGAAGCTTGGTGTTCCCTGTCGTGCAATTGCACATAACAAATATTAATTGAACTCGCAATTTGCGGAAAATAAGCTTAGCCCGTCGACAACCAATTTGTCACGACTATCCATTCGTATAGCCTGTATGTATCAATCATGCAACCAGATCGTAAAATTCACTTCTCTACTGGATAAGGTAGGATGGTAAGGATACCAGTTAGAGGAAAACACAAAAGCCTTTTATGGAGTGAAGAGATTTGAAGACACAGTGTTAATGACGTATGATATGATGAGCTTAACATAAATTATTATCACCTTAGTTTTTCGTGACAAATAGTATAATTAAATCGATACAGTAGTTTCAGTGTCGTCTGATCCAGCTCTCTAAACAATTTTCTATGCATATCTAAAATTACTTAAACCTTGCATTAGCAGTGAACTGTGTCCGTTAACTATCTTCTGTTCCATGTATCGTAAAATTGGTTTTCTAAAAAAAAAAAAAAAAAAAAAAAAATCGTTGTATCTCAAGAACCTGAAATAGATAGTTCTAGTACTAAATTAGTTTATTTATAAATGATCTTTGTAAGTATTTCAGCTGCACTGTGCCGTAAAATTGTTATGACCGTGTACGGTTTTCTCCGTATTATAATAAAATAATTGAGTTGCGCACTTCTTTCCTGCTACCTGGATCGTTATTGACTTACTTGATTCTTATTTGCTAAGCTGCTGCTTTTTGCCTTCATTGTTTCATAGGTGGTCTCATAAAATTTGTTGTCTCACACTCCTTATGCATAACGTAACATTTACCTCATTAGAGTAAGCGACCTTAATAATTTTTATTTTATTTTATTTTATTTTTTTTTCTTACCTACGAGCAATCATTCTGGTCTGAATGATCATTTTAATTTATTTCATTCAAGAGGAGAGAGCTTTGCTATACTTAAAACTAGTGGTAGCAGGTGGCACTTAGCACGTCCCTACTATAATATTTATTTGTCAGCTCTTTCGGCTGTGGCCGTTCATGGCTCAATTAACTTAAAACTAACTTACATCTAAGGCAAATCTTGCTCTCCTACAATAAATGTGTTTTACTTAAGGTGCTCATTTAAATTACTTATCTTGTTGTGGCAGGTCTACAGGGTGTTAGTCTTGTGCATTACTCTTACATACGTTGGTACTTCACACATAGTATGACAACTTATGGTGTGTGTATATTTTATTTTAGCAGCTTAACAGATATTTTCAAACGTTGACTAGGTATTTCTTCAAGTCTGCATGATGAAACAGTCCTTGTATTCGTCCAGATACAGGGTCAGCTAATAGATAGCATCCAATGTGCGGCTTTCTTAATATAATATATGGTCCTTCATACAAGTGCTGCCACTTGCGATTCTTATGATGAATCGAAGATGGTTTGAAGTGGGTCTTTAATAGCACTCGTTCATTTATACGATACGATAAGACTTTGATAATGTGTTTGTCATGCGCCTTTTTCTTAGGTTGGCATGAATGGTTAAAGATATGAGAGCTTGTCTTAACTTGTCGTCTAAGGTTACTTCAGGCTGTTGTAATTTCGGTCCGCAGCTTCCCCGTGGAGGCATAAAGAAGCTACTAATGGTATTCCGACTTGGGTGGATTTGAAGTGTCAGTTATTTTTACTTGACTAGTATTTTGCGACATACCAGGTCGAAAATTTGCGTTCGTATCCCATATGAATTCTGCATCTCTTGATTGCGTGTTATTTGACAACGCGTTTGGTGCTTGGTTCGCCTGTGTGTAGAAAATGGTCGGATTTCCTTGGCTATTACGACCGGCGGTGTCAGGAAAAGCATGCGACGAATTGTCTTGACCATTGTTCCTGAACTGTCGGTTGGGTTGGTGAGAAAATGTCGCATTTTTCGGCTGTGCAAAATTCATTTGGTGAGAGGGAATGAAGTGATTCGGCTGACTGTACTGTTGTGATCTGTTATAGTTGTTCCATTTCTTTCCCTTGTGACGATTTCCATTATTCGTCTTGTTGTTCTGGTACTGCTAATTACCGTTGTGATTTATCGGCGAATTACCGTATTGTTGCAGTGTGTTTTGACAAATCGGATTGTATCTATTCTGGTGTGGATATTTGTTATATTGTTTTCCATTACGGTGGTTGAGCGTTTGGTTGTCCCGTGTTATGTTGGTACGACATTCCATTGACGCAATTTGTTATGTGCTGCTGCGGAGCGGGCGGTCCATGATTATAATTATTCGGCGCGCTCGCACGCACATCCTCATAGATCATATACAAATTGTCAAGAACAGAAAGAAAGGCTTCTAGGTTTTCTTCACTCACATTAACTAGTTTTTCTCTTATTGACACAGGAAGTTTTGGCTTTAAGATCATGATTACATCTTTAGTTGAAATGGGCGTGTCCCAATACTGAATTTTACGTAGATATTTTTCAAAATAACGTCTCAAACCTCCTCCTTTGGTGTTGAAAGGTTAGGCGTTGTAAACCTCCTTTCGGAGTCTTTGTTGTATACCTGAACTCCAGAATTTATTCAAAAAATGCTTTTCAAAATCTGCATAGGTGTGGCATTTGTCTATTATTTCTGTACCCCAAATTGATCCTTCACCGTGTACATAGCCTAAGATGAACTGTATCCGCTGCCTGTCGTTCCATGATTCTGGAAATGCACCTGTGAATGATTTTAGAAATACCATGGGATGTATATTTCGTTTTTCAGGTATAAAAGGCTGAAAAACTCTGTGCTTTAGCACTCTGTCGTCTCGCATTAGTTCAAAGAGTGTTAGTTGATCGGCATGACTACGTGACGTGGATGTTTCGTCACGCGTATTATTGACTGTTGGTGAGACTTGTACCTGACACTCGGGATATTGACGATTATCATGTTCTGGCGGTAGCGAATACTCACTTTGATTGTCACCTTCCAATTCCGTAACTTGTCGTTTCAGTTGATCTATATCATTGCTTAGGTGACGTTTCCATTCCGGAAGATCGTGGCTAAATGCTCGTCTGATTTCACCTAATTCACTGGTTAAAGTGTCACCAGAAGTACCGGGAGCGGTTAAGATTTCTGCTGTAGCAGATTTAACCGTACCCTTTAGTTCAGCGTGTACCTTGCTGACAATGCACTGTTCTTTGGTTTGCATCCACTCTTCAAATTCCCTATTAAGTGTATTGCTCATACCGGTGTTGACATCTGCGATCTTTTTGTCAATATTGACATCGGATATTTGCTGAGCAAGGTCTTCAACTCGCTCGCCAACGTAGTTGACACCTTCTGTCAATTGGCTTACTCTCTTTGAAACATCACTGTAATGTTTCAAAGAGTCACTCGCAGTTGATTTACACACATCTATTTGAGCCTGCATATCTGTGAACTTGCTACCAATATTGGTCTCGGCGGATTCCACCATCGAAATAACACTATCAATTTTTGCGTGTACGCTTGCGTTTAGCTCGCTTGCGTAAGCAGTGGGAATGGCTTTAATTTTTTCCTCCATGGTGTCATTCGAATTTTTGATTTGTGCTTGGATGTAGGTAATAACAGAATTTATATTGTTGATTCGCACTTGAGTCTCCTCTGTCCTTGATTCTAAACTGTTGAACCTGCTGTCACTTTGATTTGCTAACTGACTGATTTGCGTTCCAAGATTACCCATGTGAGCTTCAAAACTGGTTTTCATACCAGCAAACAATTTTAGTATATCTGACAGCGAGCATTCACGTGACTGCGATGCGGTCTGTGGCGCCGAAAGCTGACGTGTCGCTTCGTCGTCTGTTGTTCCCTCACTACGAGATTCAGGTTTGTTTACACCCGCCGCGGTCTAAGATGCCTTGGTTGCTCATCAGACATCGTAAATTTAAGGTAGTTACACTGCGCGAGCTAGAAAAGATAATTTTTTTTAAATTATGATTTTCACTTGTCAGATGCGTCAAGGATTTCGCGTCCTGATTTCCCAGATATAGCTTGCGCGATACAAACATTTGAAACTCTGCCACACGAAAATGCCAATATGGCAACGGGAGTGATAAAATAAATGAAAAACACTTATAGAGCACAGAAACTGGCACAGATAGCGGCCATTGTGATTCACTAAAATGCACAACAATGGAAATTCTTGCTAACTATTTCTAACTATTGTAGGCGAAATGATGTGATAGAGGCGGATCTAATAGCAAAAGGAAACAGAAATTTGGAAATTAAATTGCTTGAGGAAAAGGACAAAAGCGTAGAGAGTGAATGTCACGAGCCGACTGAATGCTCCGTACGCAAAGCTTCAAACGTAATGAAAAATCGTACTCACATTAGTTGTCTTGCGCGCTGCTATTTATCGCTGTTGTGGGTTCTTACTGCGATTTTCGGCATATGCGCCCTATTTTTTATCACTGGTTTTGGCTTCCAATTTTCTCCAGATGGTAGCATGAAAATAAAAAGAACAAATTAGTTTTTTAGTGAAGTCCCTGTTCGGGCCACACATCTAGCGTTAAAAGGTTTTTGCTTTTCACATTTAACCAAATATAACATTGATGATGATAATTTATGGCAATGTTTGCCGACAAGATAAAGAATGCAACCTTTAACACTAGATTGCGTACTCACGGCAGTTCTCGTTGGCCGTTTTTTGGTACGACTTGGAAAGAGAGAAAAATTAATGAATGATCGCCGATGCGTCGGTTCTCGATTGTGTTCAGGAGACGTACAGATTGATTGCGCGAAAATAGTTTCTCAAATGACCTCTTAACCCGGATTGCTTTCACGCAATCAGACTCTTCAATGAAATTACCTAAGAGACCTATTTCAATAATAAAATAAAAATTGGAAATGAATGCAAAACAGTGAAATTTTGTAAAAAATGTTGTCAGATCGGAATTTGAACACATTAATGGTCTCCCAAATACAATCGAGACACTGCGATAAAGAGCGAACCTGTAACAAAGTTCATTTAAACATAAACATTATTTGTGGTTAATTTAAAGAAAAGAATAAGCATAGATTTTCTGTACAGTGAAGCATCAATATATTCTCAAAGAACAAAGGCGTTAAACTATAAACATTATCAAATTTACAATGAATACAAAACTTACATTTTTACGTTTTTCTGATGCATGGAGCAGTCCAACAATCGCTGCTTTTGTATGTGTGATATTTTGTAAAAATTAAATGTCCTGGCGTGCGCGTAAGTATTTTTTATCGTCACAAGGTTTACAAAAGCGTTTTTTTTTTCTTATTGGTGATAACGTAGTTTTTCACACTAAATGAAATATAACTTGTAGCGGTGCTACACAACACGTCTTAACAAGTCGGCGACCAAACATCAAAGGTAATGAAGTACATGTTAACATATCGGCGACCAGAAGTACAACTAGCTATAAAGACTCTAGAATTTTCCTAACAAGTGATAAATGGTTCTTTCTTCTGTTTCGCAGCTTCTTGCTGTCAAGCGCTGCGGCAATGATTTTAAATATCTGCGCCCAGCGAGTCATAGTGTTTAAAAGTACCTTTTAAACACTGGCCGCGCGTCTTGGTATAGGCGCACGTTATAAACAGATTTCGTTTCTTTACTCTCGCGTTGTCATGCTTAGGATCATTACAAACTACAGCTCGGTGGCTGTCCTTTTCTCATATGCAAAATGTCTGAAATCCATTCTGACATTGCGGTAGCTAATGGAAGCAAGACTTGAGGAAAATCAGGACGCATTCACAACAAAAGTAACAAAAGGGTCACTGAGTACAGGGGAGAATTTAGATAATAATTTCGGTATTAAAAATTAATCAAAGTGTGTGTTAGTAAAAGTGAGAGGTGACGTCTTACAAAGTACTCGACTAAACAATGTTGTCAACTAAATCATCGCCACTTGAATACGCTACGGTTCAGAATTAGTTTAGGATTGACAGCTGCGACTGTAGTAGTAGAGCAAGAGGTACGACACGCATTCTGCCAATGCTACGAACCCATAGTCGCAGAACTATCTCGTTTTGTTACACACTTTGATTTTTTTTCACAGTTTAGAGAGCTAATGTATTTGTTGTCACTATTATTTATTGTATGCTGCCTTTAAATGTCAGAGGCAAGTTCGTTAAAACTTGAGAGCGGTAAAGTTAGACCTCTTACTTTTCGTCAATTTTGGCATTTTAATAAGGAGACCATTATCAACAATCATCTCGCAGTGAAGTTCGTTCCAGGGATTCAGCCTGTATGACACAAAATAAATATCAAACAATGGAATGTAACAGTATTAGAGATGGAAAGTTGCTACTCACCATATAGTGCAGATGCTCAGTCTCGATAGGCACAACAAAAACATTCGCACAATTATAGCAGCTGCTCGCAGTGTGATTTCAGTTGTCTGAGACTGCAGACGTGTGTGCAAGTTGCGTTTGCGTGAGTGTGATTGTGAGTGTGCGTTTGTGTATGTGTGTCTGTTGCTGACAAAGGCCTTAATGGCCGAAAGCTATAATTGTGTGAATCTTTTTTTGTGCCTATCGCGACTCAGCATCTCCACTATATGGTGAGTAGCAACTTCTCCATCACTAATACAAAATAAATATCACTGGTTAAAATATCATTTCTGCAATGCAGAGGTACTGTTTGTTACATAACTTTTGTTCTTTCTACCGATACTAGTTGGCCTACTTATGATCTGTTTTCTCACCCCTGTGAACTTGCATAAATCTTTTTTTTTTTTTTTTTTTGCTATTCTAAAAATAGCTACGCGGATCAGAAAATTTGATAACAGGTTAATTATAAATCTAATGATCTCTTTTTCATAATGAAGTATACCATGTGACGGCTTAATACTTGATGCGAAAGCAGACCGTTGTGTACTACAATTAGTTGCAATTGTCTTGCGTTAGAAAACTTTGACAGCGTTCCAGTTTGCAGTGGATGAAAATGTAATGTATTTATAAGCTTTTGTTCGTATAAGATGTTGTTACGTTTGTCGCTTGTCAAAATTTCGGTAACAGCGTCTAGCAATGTAGTTTCTTAAAATATTCGCATATCGTTTTAATAACTTGTTGTAAATAAAATTGATATAAAAAGGTAGTACAGCTCTTCCAGAAGACATTGATGCCCGAGAATTAGTTTTCTAGTTTGAGCGAGTTGAGCCGGCCGGTGTGGCCGTGCGGTTCTAGGCGCGTCAGTCTGGATCCGCGTGACCGCTACGGTCGCAGGTTCGAATCCTGCGTCGGGCATGAATGTGTGTGATGTCCTTAGTTAGGTTTAAGTAGTTCTAAGTTCTAGGGGACTGATGACCTCAGAAGTTAAGTCCCATAGTGCTCAGAGCCATTTGAACCATTTTTTGACCGAGTTGAGTGAAATTTTGTGTGCAGGACGAGGCAACTCTGCTCCGCGTCTCCTGGTCTTTCTGCCAAAGTGTCCACCGTGAAGTATTTCTGAACCATCCGCAAGATTATTCGCAAGCAGCTACAGAGTTTCTGAAGAGGTCTATGTGAAAATGCAACAGAGGTGGAAAATACCGCTTCATTTGTAAGGTTCTTTTTCATTTTGAGTGTAAATCACTAATTAAAATTGTGAACAGTCGGGTTAGTTGGCCCTGCGTTGTTCTTCCCGTCAACAGATGGCAGTACTTTGCCGCTCTGATTTCCCAGTTTGCTTCCCCCTTCGTGTACGTTACTCCGTGCTCTGCGTTCGCTGGTGATACACCGTGTTCTGTACTCGTCCACCACGGCGCTCGGGGTCACAGCCCAAAGTGTCCTAGTGTTTACTGCATATTTCTTTACCGAGGCAGCCACCCGCAGTAATGTCTGGTGTCAGTGTGGCATTTACTTAGGTTTTAGTGCACCTAGCCCTACCGCTGTTTCCTGAAATGGGGAATGGAGCTTCTTTTTTGTTTTTTTATATGTTTTATTGCGTGTGTTTATTTTCAGTATAACAACTGATGAAGGCCATGTAAGAGCCCGAAACCGGTGGTGTTTTAAATACTGAAAGATAAAAAGAACCTTACAACTGAAGCGGTATTTTCAAGTCTGCTATAAACACAGTTGCGGATGGTTTTTCGGCAGGATTGTTTGTAGAAAAAGAAACTATTAGTGGAAAAAACATTTATATGATTCTTCGATATATAACTACGCACTGTGTCATAGTTGCACGGCAAACCACAGGAGAGTTGACGTGTCAGAACATGTAGACAAATCATCCGATCGATTTTGTTGCGTCAAATTACACTACTGGCGATTAAAATTGCTACACCAAGAACAAATGCAGATGATAAACAGCTACTCATTGGACAGATATGTTATACTAGAACTGACATGTGATTACAATTTCACGCAACTTGGGTGCATAGATCCTGAGAAATCAGTACCAATAACAACCACCTCTGGCCATGACAACGGCCTTGATACGTCTGGGCATTGAGTCAAACAGAGCTTGGATGGCGTGTGAAGGTACAGCTGCCCAAGCAGCTTCGACACGATACCACAGTTCATCAAGAGTAGTGACTGGCGTGTTGTGACGAGCCAGTTGCTCGGCCACCATTGACCAGACGTTTTCAGTTGGTGAGAGATCTGCAGAATGTGCTGGCCAGGCCAGCAGTCGAACATTTTCTGTATCCAGAAAGGCCCATTCAGGACCTGCAACATGCAGTCGTGCATTATCCTGCTGAAATGTAGGGTTTCGCAGGGATTGAATGAAGGGTACAGCCACGGGTCGTAACACATCTGAAATGTAACGTCCACTGTTCAAAGTGCCGTCAATGCGAACAAGAGGTGACCCAGACGTGGGGCACCCCATACCATCACGGTAGGTGATACGCCAGTATGGCGATGACGATTACACGCTTCCAATGTGCGTTCACCGCGATGACGCCAGACTCGGATGCGACCAACATGATGCTTTAAACAGAGCGTGGATTCATCCGAAAAAATGACGTTTTGCCCTTCGTGCACTCAGGTTCGTCGTTGAGTACACCATCGCAGGCGCTCCTGTCTGTGATGCAGCGTCAAGGGTAACCGCACCCATGGTCTCCGAGCTGAAAGTCCATGCTGCTGCAAACGTCGTCTAACTGTTCGTGCAGATGGTTGTTGTCTTGCAAACGTCCCCATCTGTTGACTCAGGGATCGAGACGTGGCTGCACGATCCGTTACAGCTATGCGGATAAGATGCCTGTCATCTCGACTGCTAGTGATACGAGGCCGTTGGGATCCAGCACGGCGTTCCGTATTACCCTACTGTAACCACCCATTCCATATTCTGCTAACAGTCATTGGACCTTGACCAACGCGAGCAGCAATGTCGCGATACGATAAACCGCAATGGCGATAGGCTACGGTCCGATCTTTATCAAAGTCGGAAACGTGATGGTACGCATTTCTCCTCCTTACACGAGACATCACAACGACGTTTCACCAGGCAATTCCAGTCAACTACTGTTGGTGTATGAGAAATTGGTAGAAAACTTTCCTCATGTCAGCACGTTGTAGGTGTCGCCACCGGCGCCAACCTTGTGTAAATGCTCTGAAAAGCTAATAATTTGCATATCACAGCATCTTCTTCCTGTTGGTTAAATTTCGCTTCTGTAGCACGTCATCTTCGTGGTGTAGCAATTTTAGTGGCCAGTAGTGTAGTTTGCACCTGCAGAAAGCCAAGACAGTGAACAGATTTACCTTCCCAGGTAGCAGCAATAGCGAGTTCAATGAACTCCATGCACTGGAAAGTGGTGGTCACATTGAGCACCCGTAGCGTGAATTACGAATTTGGAGAAATGTTCTATCCGCTGATACGTGACTGTTTTCATTTTGTCTTGTAGTTTACGCGCAGTCGCCTTCTGAAACGCCGGAGGTACTTTTGAACAATCTCGTGTAGGTCTGGGACGGCGCCCCTGGAAGCGGGCAGCCCGCGCAGCGCTGCCGCCTGGCAGCCCATCCTCTACGCGGCTCCGCACCCACAGTAGACGACCGCGGCGCAGCTGGCGCCGTTGGCCGCTCTCCATATGCTCGCCACGCCACGCCAGACTCGCACACTGCCACCCTTGTTTGTGTCTCTCACTCCGGCGCGGCAGGTTATTCACTTCAAAACACGACGCTCCGTTCCTCTAAAAACTGGACCTGGCTCCAGTCCACTCAGCTCTACACTATTACCTCTTCTTTGAGAGAAATTTTTTTCAACCTTATCTATACCACGGACAACGCTACATATGAGGTACAATTATCGCCTTTAAATCGTGGCTTGCCTAAAGTCTCCTCTTCATCACTTCTGTTATTGCCGCTTCGGACTCTTTACACCATCGAATTTTCGGATGAAATATCATACACACAACTCCGAATATAACCATCACTCAATTATCTTTGGTGTCAAAATACAGTTTCAGTTGTGAAACTTCCTGGCAGATTAAAACTGTGTGCCCGACCGAGACTCGAACTCGGGTCCTTTGCCTTTCGCGGGCAAGTGCTCTACCAACCTTTCTTTTTTTTTTTTTTTTTTTTTAAGTGAACCGCTGCAGGAGCAGGACGACGGGTAGGGCAGGGGTCGACACCCGAAGCCTGGCCATCCCGCCGCCACGCCCAAGCAACCAACTGAGCTACCTAAGCACGACTCACGCCCCGTCCTCACAGCTTTAATTCCGTCAGTACCTCGTCTCCTTGCCAGCGAAAGGCAAAGGTCCTGAGTTCGAGTCTCGGTCCAGCACACAGTTTTTATCTGCCAGGAAGTTTCATATCAGCGCACACTCCGCTGTAGAGTGAAAATTTCATTATAGAATCAACCCCCAGGCTGTGGCTAAGCCATGGCTCCGCAGTATCCTTTCTTTCAGGAGTGCTAGTTCTGCAAGGTTCGCAGGAGAGCTTCTGTAAAGTTTGGAAGGTAGGAGACGAGATGCTGGCAGAAGTAAAGCTGTGAGGACCGGGTGTGAGTCGTGCTTCCGTAGCTCAGGTGGTAGAGCACTTGCCCGCGAAAAGCAAAGGTCCCGAGTTCGAGTCTCGGTCGGGCGCACAGTTTTAATCAGCCAGGAAGTTTCATATCGGCGCACACTCCGCTGTAGAGTGAAAATCTCATTCTTGAACTTCAGTTATATTTAGTCCTTTGTTACTGGACCACTAACGGTTTCGTGGCACTAAAATGCACATCTTCAGGTGAACATGTAACTAAAACATTAGAGTGGAAAAGCTCGGAAGCTTTTTAAACGAGCTTTTCCCAGATTTTCTGCTCCAATATTACAGTTATTGTAAGTAGGCTGTTTAGGTTTTCATGTTGGTAACGCCAAGTAGCGCTCTGTATGAAAATCACTGAATGTGCTGTGTGCAACCTGTGGCTGGTTGGCATTGTTGGCATATTTGCTATTGTAGTGTTGGGCAGTTGGATGTGAACAGCGCGTAGCGTTGCGCAGTTGGAGGTGAGCCGCCAGCAGTGGTGGATGTGGGGAGAGAGATGGCAGAAATTTGAGAGCGGACAGAGTAAATTTGTAATACTGGATATCATGAACTGATATATATATATATATATATATATATATATATATATATATATATATATATATATATAATGACTTTTGAAAATTATTGAGGTAAATACATTGTTTGTTCTCTATCAAAATCTTTCAGTTGCTAACAATGCCTATCAGTAGTTAGTGCGATCAGTAGTTAGAATCTTTTATTCAGCTGGCAGCATTGGCGCACGTTGTGTTGCAGTAGTTTGAGTAACGAAGATTTTTGTGAGGTAAGTGATTCATGAAAGATATAGGTAATTGTTAGTCAGGGCCGTTCTTTTGTAGCGATTATTGAAAGTCAGATTGCGTTGCGCTAAAAAAAATATTGTGTGTCAGTTTAGTGATGATCAGAATAAGTAAAGAGAGAAATGTCTGAGTACGTTCAGTTTTGCTCAGCTGTTTTAAAATCAAATAACGTAAGAGGTTTATCAGCACAGTAATTCATTAATTTTTCTAAGGGGACATTTCATTATATGTTCACCTGAAGATGTGGATTTTAGTGCCACGAAACCCGTAGTGATCCAATAATAAAGGACTAAATACAGCTGAAGTTGTTCATTAGTACCCAAGATGACTACTCATAGCTATGGTTGTTCTACCTAAAAGGTTGTCTGCAGTATCACACAGTCAGCTAAACATCACGTGCATAAAAGGAGAACGGAAAAGATGACGATCAGTTTGCCTTCAGGTGGGGTAAATGCGCCAGGCTGGGAGTTCCGATGCGTCACTTTATATTGATAGCAAAAGAAAAGAATCAGGACATTTGTCGATCTCGTAAATACATAAAAATAGCAAGACTCTCGAAAATCTCAAATAGCTCAAATGACTCTGAGTACTACGGGACTTAACATCTGAGTTCATCAGCTCCCTAGACTTAGAATTACTTAAACCCATCTAATACAAGGACATCACAAACATCCATGCCCGAGGCAGGATTCGAACCTGCGACCGTAGCAGCAGTGCGGTTCCGGATTGAAGCGCCCAGAACCATTCGGCCACACCGGCCGGCTCGAAAATCTCAGGAGAGCAGATATAAGCTATAGTTAAAGACGAATAACAGGGAATATATGCAAGAACTGAGAGGCAAAATTCAGAATACAAAGGGGATATAAGGAGTGTAGTCTTATGATCCTACTTTGGCCACCCGTACCACGAAGAAACAGTGACGGAAATAAAAGAAAGTTTCAGAAGTGGGATTAAAAATTCACGGCGAAAGGTTATCAATGATCGAATTCCCTTATGACATAGACATCTTCATTAAACGCTTGGAGGAATTGCGGGACTTGGTTTTCGGAATGAACAGTGTAATGAGCACATACTATGAGCATACATTGAACAAAGGTGAAAGTAATGAGGAGTGGCAGATATGTATATTAACGATAAACTTAGTATCGAAATTGGAGACCACGATCATGCTCGACAATGCTGGACGAACCCTCATGTTATGATGTAGTACTGTAATGTAGTTCCAGTACTGTACTACAATATAATACAACCACGGTCCCAGCCTCCTTCGAGATATCATGTCTCAGCCATTATACCCTCTAATTGCCAGAGGTGGGAACACATAAAGCAAACAGGAACAATGTCGAACATTATCGTTTTGTGGTCCATGTGTTAGGGTTTGCGGACGCATGATGCTGCATGGGGGTACTGATCTCCAAATCTTTGAAAACAATGCACTCACTAGTCGACGTTATTGTGATAACGTACTCCTTTCCCTCGTGCCACTTTTCAAGGGTGCATCCAGCCGAGACTGTATTTTTATGCAAAATGAAACTTTCGCTCTGCAGCGGAGTGTACGCTGATATGAAACCTCCTGGCAGACTAAACTGTGTGCCGGACCGTGACACGAACTCGGGACCATTGCCTTTCGCGGGCAAGTGCTCTACTAACTCAACCACCGAAGCACGACTCACGACCCGTCTTCACAGCTTCACTTCCGCCAGTACAAATGATTAGCTTTTCAGAGCATTCACACAAGGTTGGCGCCGGTGGCGAGACCTACAACGGGCTGACACGAGGAAAGTTTCCAACCGATTTCTCATACACAAACAGCAGTTGACCGGCGTTGCCTGGTGAAACGTTGTTGTGATGCCTCGTGTAAGTAGGAGAAATGCGTACATCACGTTTCCGACTTTGATAAAGATCGGAGTGGAGCCTATCGCGATTGCGGTTTATCGTATCGCGACATTGCTGCTCGCGTTGGTCGAGATCCAGTGACTGTTAGCAGAATATGGAATCGGTGGATTCAGGAGGGCAATACGGAACGCCGTGCTGGATCCCAACGGCTTCGTATCACTAGCAGTCGAGATGACAGGAATCTTATCCGCATGGCTGTAACGGGTCGTGCAGCCACGTCTCGATCCCCGAGTCAACAGATGGGGACGTTTGCAAGGCAACCGTCTGCACGAACAGTTCGACGACGTTTGCAACAGCATGGACGTCCTTTTTCGGATGAATCCAGGTTCTGCTCCACTCTCTTTGACTCAATGCCCAGGTGTATCAAGACCGTTATTAGGGCCAGAGGTGGTTGTTCTGGGTACTGATTTCTGAGGATCTATGCACCCAAATTGCGTGAAAATGTAATCACCTGTCAGTTCTAGTACAATATATTTGTCCAATGAATACCCGTTTATTATCTGCATTTCTTCTTGATGTAGCAGTTTTCATGGCCAGTAGAAAAAAAACAGAATTAATGGAACTATGATGAATTTGAACAAGAGTCAAGGGACGTTCGCCCCGAACAAATAGAACGAACAATCACGAACAAAATGAGATAAAACAGTTGTTAGAGCACTTAGCCGCGAAAGGCAGTGGTCCCGAGTTCCAGTCTCGGTCCAGCACACAGTTCTAATCTGCCAGGAAGTTTCGTTTTTATGGATAACAACGCGCAACGGCATCGAACTGCGCAGTTGGTGGAGCTTATGGAACGGCAATATATGCGGTAAATGAACTGACGTATCCGCTCCGTCTACTTAAATCCCATACATGTGTAGGATGCGTTGGAAAGAGGTACTACAGCACGTCCATATGCGCCGGCAGTCACAAATCGCGCTATTGGAAGAATGGAATCCCCTACCACAAAAATCCTTCCCTATCTTAAGGCCAGCGTGGTAGCACGTTGCAGAACGTGCACTGCCGTCACTGGTAATCACTCATCCTGTTAAGAACCATGTCCCACCTGTTGTAATGTCCAGGGGAGCATCATAAATCGCGGTGACCTTGGAGTAATTATTGTTGCTGAATAAAACTGTCATTTTGTGTTTGTCTCATTGCACATTTCTTGCATTTACATTTTATACTATAGTGTAGCAGTTGTTCCTATGTGTTGCTCTATGTTAGACATAGTGATATGCACATGTACAGATGGCGGTAGTGTTGCGCACACGGGGTATGAAAGTGCTGTTGATTGGGAGAGCTGCCATTTGAACTCAGGTGATTCATGTGAAAAGGTTTCCGATGCGACTCTGGCCACACGACAGGAATTTACAGACTTTGAACGCAGACTAGTAGTTGGAGCTAGATGCATGCGACATTCCATTTCGGAAATCGTTAGAGAATTCAGTACTCCGAGACGCACAGAAAGTGCCGAGCATGCCAAATTTCAGGAATTACCTCTCACTACGGACAATGCAGTGGCCGAGAGAAGCGGCATTTGTGTAGAGTTTTCAGTGGTTCAAATGGCTCTGAGCACTACGGGACTTCACATCTGAGGTCATTAGTCCGCTAGACCTTACGAGGGAACCTCCCTATCGCAGCTCCCTCAGATTTATTTATAAGCTGACACAGTGGATAGGCCTTGAAAAACTGAACACAGATCAATCGAGAAAACAGGAAGAAGTTGTGGGGAACTATGAAAAAAATAAGCAAAATATACAAACTGAGTAGTCCATGTGCAAGATAAGCAACATCAAGGATAGTGTGAGCACAGGAGCGCCGTTGTCGCGTGGTTTGCGTGAGCAGCTACGGAACGACAGGTCCTTGGTTCAAGTCTTCCCTCACGTGAAAAGTTTACTTTCTTTATTTTCGCAAAGTTATGATCTGTCCGTTAGTTCATTGACGTCTCTGTTCACTTTAATAAGTTTAGTGTCTGTGTTTTGCGTCCGCACCGCAAAACCGTGCGATTAGTAGACGAAAGGACGTGTCTCTCCAATGGGAACCATAAACATTTGATCACAAGGTCATAGGTCAACCGATTCCTCCGCAGGAAAACACGTCTGATATATTCTATACGACACTGGTGACGGCATGTGCGTCACATGACAGGAATATGTTGTCGACCCACCTAACTTGTACACTTGGCGAATGGGTAAAAAGATTCATCTACCTTGTCCGATTTAGATTTTCTTGTGGATGGGACAATTGTCTGAAAGTAAAAAACTAAACTTTTCACTCGAGGGAAGGATTGAACCAACGACCTCTCATTCCGCAGCTGCTCACGCTAACCACGGGACCACGGCGCTCCTAAGCTCATATAACCCTTGATGTTGCCTATCTTGCGCATGGAGTACTCAGTTTGAATATTTTGCTTATTTTTGTCATAGTTGCACACAACTTCTTGCTGTTTTCTCGATTGATCTGTGTTCAATTTTTCCAGGCCTATCCACTGTGCCAACTTATAACTAAATCTGAGAGGGGTGCGATGGGGAGGTTCCCTTGTTAGAACTACTTAAACCTAACTAATCTAAGGACATCACACACATCCATGCCCGAGGCAGGATTCGAACCTGCGACCGTAACGGTCGCGCGGTTCCAGACTGAAGTGCCTAGAACCGCTCGGCCACTCCGGCCGGCAGTTTTCAGTGGTAACAAACAAGTAACACTGCGAGAAATAACCATTCAATCCATGTGTGACGTACGACGATCTTATCCGTTAGGAGAGTGAGGCGAAAATTGATGTTAATGGACTATGGCAGCAGACGACCGGCGCGAGTGCCTTGCTAACGGCGCGATATCGCCCGCAACGCCTCTTCTGTACTCGTGACCATATCGTTTGGACCCTATATGACTGGTCGGATGAGTCCCGATTTCAGATGGTAAAAGCTAATGATAGGGTTCGAGTGTGCGGCGACTCCACGAAGCCATGGACCAAAGCTCTCAACAAGGCACTGTGCAAGATGGTGGTGGTGGTTCGGTAAAGGTGTGGGCTGTGTCTACGTGATATGGAATGGGCCCTCTGGTCCAGTTGAACCCGATCGTTGAGTGTAAATGGTTATGTTCGGCTGCTTGGAGACCATTTGCAGTCATTTACGGACTTAACGTCCCAAACAACGATGCCACGTCATTGGGCCAAAATTGTTCGCAACTGGTTTGAAGAACATTCTAGACAATTCGTGCGAATGATTTGTCCACCAAGTTTGTCCGACGTGAATCACATGACCATTTGTGCAGCGTAGTCGAGAGGTCAGTTTGTCCACAACGTCCAGCACCGGCAACAATTTTGCAGTTGTGGAGGGCTATAGAGACAGCATGTCTCATTATTTCTGCAGGCGACTTCGAACGACTTATTGAGTCCATGGCCGGCCGCGGAGGCCGAGCACCTCTAGGTGCTTCAGTCCGGAACCGCGTGACTGCTACGGTCGCAGGTTCGAATCCTGCCTCGGGCATGGATGTGTGATGTCCTTAGGTTAGTTAGGTTTAAGTAGTTCTAAGTTCTAGGGTACTGAATACCTCCGATGTTAAGTCCCATAGTCCTCAGAGCCATTTGAACCATTTGTTGAGTCCATGCTACGTCCAGTTGCTGCGCTACGCCGGCCAAAAGGAGATCCGTTACGATATTAGAAGGTACCCCATGACTTTTGTCACCTCAGTGTACTTCGTAGTGACTTATCACGCGAGAATTACTCCTCTCCTTACTTTTTGCACACCAGCATGATTACGGGCAGCTTTGTCACTTTTAAACTGTGACCTTCTTTTAGACGAAAGACAGTACTTCACGATATTTACACGTCCGTGTCGAGAGTGTGCCGCAGTTAGCCCGCAGCTGCAGCTGCAGTTGTTATCCTGGCAGACAATGGACGAGGCCGGCGGCTGCTGGGAACTTGTGTTGCGGGCAGACGGCCAAAACAGATGCAGCGGCGAGCGTTCCTCACCCACTGCGCCCCAGCGGCGGTTCAGGGAGGACCGGCCGCCACCAAGGCAGGGCTGCGCACTGACTCACCAGACAGACTTTGCAACGACGAGGGCGCCACTGTTGCTGCTGGCTGGGCCTCCACCCCTCGTCCAGAGGTCGTCACCCCGCAATCCGGCTCGGTTAAAGGGGATACTTCAGTGTCCGTACGTCGCGTATTAAATCCAACAGGACGAATTTCCGTGTATTGTAGCAGTGGTACAACAAAATTCATTAAATAATTTTCCAGCTTCAGTCATTTTTATTTATCAGTAACAAGTGACCTGAGTCCGCAGCTCGAGGGCTTGCGGTAGCGTTCTCGTTTCCCGCGCACGGGGTCCCGGGTTCGATTCCCGGCGGGATCAGTGATTTTTTTCTAACTCGAGGTGAATGGATTTTGTTGTGTCGTCTTCATCATCATCATTCATCTCTATTACGGTCGGAGGAAGGCAATGGCAAACCACCTCCGCTAGGACCTTGCCTAGTAAGACGGTGCAGTTGTCCCGCATCATCCCCTACGCTCTTCGGAGTATGGGACCTCATCATCATCACTGAGACGAGGCATTTTGGTAGTGTGTTTTCATCCCCTTTTGTTTTATAGTTGCATGAAAGAGTTGCGATGAGATGTTTCCTGGGTGTCCCCTTGACAGTACGACTGACTTATTTTAGACTGTATCATCATCTGAGTAGTACCTTTACACATTCTCAGGTATATCATTATTTAAATCTTCGTTATCTGATCTACAGAGCACACTAACATCACTTAGCTGTTTACATTTCAAAGATTCTTAATTGTCAAATTATTTTATAAACTTTTAAACACAGTCGCATGCCTCAACAGAACTCCACAAAACTGAATAAAAATAAGAGACAAACGGATTTTGTTTGCGGCCTTTTTAAGTTTAGTCAACCTTAGAGAAATCAGTCTTCTGACTGGTTTGATGTAGCGAGCCACGAATTTCTCTCGCTGGCCAATCCTTTCATTTAGGAGCAGCAATTGCGACATACGGAGTCGGCCAGGGTGGCCGAGCGGTTCTAGGCGCTACAGTCTGGAACCACGTGACCGCTACAGTCGCAGGTTCGAATCCTGCCTCGGGCATGGATATGTGTGATGTCCTTAGGTTAGTTAGGTTTAGGTGGTTCTAAGTTCTAGGGGACTGATGACCTCAGAAGTTAAGTCCCTTAGTGCTCAGAGCCTTTTTTTTTGCGACATACGTACTCACTTATTTGCAGGGTGTATTCTAATCTCTGTCTTCCTCTGCAGTACCATGGAAGTTATTCCCTGATGTCTTAACAGACGTCCTATCATCCTGTCCCTCCTTCTTGTCGCAGTATTCGATATCTTCCTTTCCTCGGCGATTCTGCCGAGAACCTTATTTCTTACCTCATCAGTCCAACTAATTTTCAACATTCTCCTTTAGCTCCACATCTTAGATGCTTCAATTATTTTCTGTTTCGGTTTTCCTACAGTCCATGTTTCTCTACCATATAATGTTATACATCAAACGTAAATTTTCAGAAATTTCTTGCTCAAGTTAAGGCCTATGTTTGATAGCAGCCATACATACCACACCGCACAAAAAACTCGAGTTAATGGATAGTGCTCGTTACAGGTGATTTTCTAGATTCTAATGGTACACTGGTACTTTTAAACCCTTACAGATGTCAAAGATTTTCGCATTACGGGACCACGTAGGTGCTCGCTGACATCAATTTCCGTTCCTGACACCTACTTACCGCTCCCACCATGCGCACAGAGACAATGTCTGTCTCGTTTTCCAACCTTGCGTGTTCCAATAAATAGTGTCTTTGTCGCTATTCATTGCTTGACTATTTCAGCATTTGTCGATTCCGTTACAACTTTCTTTTCTCGACTCTGACAGGAAATATCTTCAAGGTCAACGTGTGTTAATACATCAGATATAATGGCATGAGTACATCCAGTATTTGTACCGCAGTAGATGCTGATCAGATGCAACGCACGGCTTTGTTAAGCGACGGTGTACTTTGCCTTGCTCATACGGCAATTAATATGTGTCATGAGTCAACCATATCGCACGATGCAAATGCAAACGGGTAGCCGAACCTGCTCCATGTCTTTTCCAACCCTTATAAATTTTTCTGTATATCTCCGTTTGAATCGCTATTCCTTGTCGCTTCTTTAGTAAAACCCGTATCCTATTGCGTCAGTTTTTCGTTGTACGCAGTCGAGACAATCTTATACACTGGTAAGCTACGACATTAAGATTATCTTCATAATAGTTTACTGATATGCCTTTGAAACGCCATATAGCAGCGATTCTGCATGACATAGATTCGGCAAGTCCTAAGAAGGGATACGGAGGTATGTGGCTCTGCGTGTCTGCGCACATGTCTCCCAGATCACGTAAATTACGGGCCGTTTGTGGGCGAAAAGCTGGTGTCCGACAGCGTCCCATACGTTTTCCTGCGGACATAGATCGGGCGAATTTGGGGGCCAGGACATCAACATGAGTCCACTATCATGTTTACTCAAAACCAGGTGGCGCGATTCTGGGCTTGTGATGCGGACAGTTATTCCACTGGAAATTGCTTGCTCTTGTAGAAGGCACCAAGTATAATGGGATGTAGGCAGTCCACAACAATGTCAACATAGTCAACAGCTATTGTGGTGCATACGATTACTACCGCAGGTGCCGTGGAAGCCTAGGTGATTGTCCCTCATACCATATTAGTGCCGCCATCGTACTGCGTCCCTGGCGTAGTGTAGATTTCTAACAGTCATTGGCCTGACGACGGCATAGCGTGTAAGTACTTAATGATGAATAATCTGAAATATACTACGCTATCCCTTTGTTCAGGAACCTCTTGAAGGTGCATTGATTGCCACAAGTTACTAGGTTACTGGGTAAAGGAACAAAAATGGATCAAATGGCTCTAAGCACTATGGGACTTAACTTCTGAGGTCATCAGTCGCCTAGAACGCAGAACTACTTAAGCCTAACTAACCTAAGGACATCACACACATCCATGCCCGAGGCAGGATTCGAACCTGCGACCGGAGCGGTCGCGCGGATCCAGTCTGTAGCGCCTAGATCCACTCGGCCACCCCGACCGGCGGTAAAGGAACAGATTTGTTCCCCATCACCCTGTCTAATTAGCATAGTAATACGTGAGACGTAAACATAGAATATGATACAGCTGCGCAAATACATCGAATACTAGGTTTGTTTACTTAAACGTCTGCCATTAAGTTTGTTTCCCTATTTAAAGCCCAAATTTTCTTGCCGAAGCTCATATTAAAAGCCCTAGCATTAAAGCATAACTTTCTGATTTACTAATATGCTATGTTGATCCATCATTCATTGCCTATGTTTGTTTGGATAGTAGGAGAACGCGGCAAAAGTGCAAGTGATGTGCTGCTGACGTATATGATGGAACGTAGCCAAGGTAGATATAACATTACGGCGGACCAAAAATCCTTGTCTCTTTGCCAATATGACTGGGAATAATCCGAGAATTCCGCACAAACCGGAAAATTACAGGGGTGAGACAGACGCAAAGTAATTTGTGATGAATGTAAAACAAGTTTACTGAAATAAATATCTTATACACACTACTGTGCCCTTAAAGAAGGCACCATGCATAATGTAATGAAGACATTCCACATGAATATCCACAACAATGTTCATATAGTCAACAGCTGTTGTAGTGCATACGATTACCATGTACTGTGTTTGAAAACTGAAGCACAAAGTAGGAAAACTGTGATTAGAATTAAAATTATGCCACAGTTTAGGGACATGACAGCAGACTAATGATTAGAATTACAGAAATGTATATACACTTTGGTCGTGTGATTCAGTATGGTGTGAAACCGCTACGCGCTGCGATCAGAATCTCTATAGATCTTGGTGTAACATCGAAGACGGCCTGAATTCGTGACTGGGAACACACTGGTTTGTGATAATTAAATCAAGACCCTAAGATGTCGACAGGCGTTGATATACATCAACGGGGACAGTTTAAAATGTGTGAACCGACCGGGATTCGAACCCGGGATCTCCTGCTTACATGGCAGACGCTCTATCCATCTCCTTCTTTATCTTTTATATTTTTTTCATTTTTGTTGGTCGTTGTATTTGGTCGTTGCGGACGTCACATGACTTCCGTTCAAGTTCGTTTGTTGATCCTTCTGAGCCACCGAGGGCACAGATGACAGTGCGTCTGCAGGGATTTATCCCTTGCACTCTCCCCGTGAGACCCACATTCGCAATTTAATGTCTACACACTATATTCGTAGTGCCCCTGTCCATTATACTCATTACTCGCGGCAGACAATCTTATCGAGTCACGTAAGAGTTCGGGCAATGCGTGTGCATCCAGCACAGAAGAAGAAGGTCAATAGTCGGTTAGCCTTAACTATATGAAGATGGTATCTGTCCTTTCGGACATGTACGAAAGAACAGATACCACCTTCATACACTGGTTTGTAGCCGCGTCCCCAAAGCATCTACAGTGGCTGCAGAAGACTTGAACGAACAAGCTGCTGGCGAACCATATCCCAATGATCGATGTGTGACATATCAGGAGAATGGGCAGAGTAGGGTACAGTGGTCGTTCTTCGAAAAATGCTTGCATATTCGTCGCCACAGGCGGCCCGTGTGCCAGGTTCTAAAGCCTCTCTGATGTAGTTGTTGCCATTCGCAATGACCTCAGTACGTAGGAGGCAATATCACGTGTTATACACCATCTTCAAGTATGTCTGTAATGATGCTCAACAGCATAGTTTGCCCGACTGCCTTCTCCTTGGTAGCTTCTAACACATGCACATCGATCTCTGTGGGACGTGTTGAAAACATGTCCAAAAACGTTACATTCTGCCTTTGAATGCGGTTTCTGGTCACCAGTCCAGCCTTCAACAGACGGTGTCGACCTGTCGACGCTGACGTCTCCAAACCCTTTGTAGTGCTCCAATGTCGAGTCAAGTTGTTCTGCCACTTACAGCATGCGGACAAGGTGGCAGTCATGTCGCACTGTGGTCAAGTTCTGTGACCTGTACCCGTTATGCTGTGTAAAAGTCGTGAGCAAGAACATTGAAAAGCCAAAAATACAACACATTACGACTCCTAATATGGAGTAGGAAAACGGTTGGCATTCAAAACAGCTTTCAGTTATCTCGGAATGAATAAATACAGATTGTGTATGGTTTTCAAGAGAATCTTATACTCTTCTTCAAATGGTTCAAATGGCTCTGAGCACTATGGGACTTAACATCTGAGGTCATCAGTCCCCTAGAATTCAGAACTACTTAAACGTAACTAACCTAAGGACATCACACACATCCATGCCCGAGGCAGGATTTGAACCTGTGACGGTTGCGGTCGCGCGGTTCCAGACTGAAGCGCCTAGAACCGCTCGGCCCCTCCGGCCTGCTTTATATCCTTCCTCCTGGAAAATAGTGGCAAGTTCAGATAACGATGATGGAGGCAAATAGCGATCACGCTTCCTTCTCTTCAAGTAGACCACAAGAGCTGAATAAAATTAATGAGGCCGAGTGGTTCTAGGCGCTTCAGTTTGGAACCGTGCGATCGCTACGGTCGCAAGTTCGAACCCCGCCTCGGGCATGGATGTGTGTGATGTCCTTAGATTAGTTAGGTTTAAGTAGTCCTAAGTCTATGGGACTGATGACTTCAGATGTTAAGTCCCATAGTGCCCAGAGCCAGCCAAAAATTAATGAGTGTAACTCCATCCTTCGTCTGGATCGTGGGAATTCGGCTGATCGAATTCCAATAATACAATAACAACAGCCGTTATTTAGGTTTTACTTTTAGGATACCAGTTTCGACACTACATTATGTCATCTTTAGTCCTGCCTAAATTGAGTAACCCTCGTGTTACAAACCACTGGAGTACTGTTAACAGGTCTCGTGCAGATTATTACGGGCATGCATACTTCTTGGACAGCTGTCAGCTGATAGCTGTCCAGAATGCATTTGCGGTTGCAATCCTCATCAACGACCGTCTGCCGCGATAACTCAACACACACACTTTCGGGCACGTTATAACTTAGCGAATGACGTTTTTTCGCCTTCCCTGTAAGTGGTACGAACCATCGATAAGATACCTCTTCAATCATAGAACGCTTCGGCTACCTTGATACGAAAGCTCCCACTACACGAACACCAACCGGTTTCCCAGGCTCCAATATAACGCACTTACTACATACAAAACCATCCTGCCACGATTGACACTTGGAATGCATAGAGGACATCGAACAAGTGTCATTCGTGAACAAACACAACAGCGCAACCCTGCAAGATTGGCTAGCATCTGCATAAATGTTCTGTCATGCTTTCCTCTCTGTGTTTACATTTTTTTATCCAACCCCTGCAGGACTGTATTTTATCCACTGGATACACTCACGCATCACTGTCCCTTAAGAACGGTATGACAAACCTGTTTCCCGCAGACTATTTTTTTTTGCCCCGCTCAAACTCTATCACATACTAACCGGGCACTTCGTTGCACGTTTCCACTTCGTTTGAGGACTTCGCACCGGCTGAGTGTGGTGCAACACCGACTGTCCTGTCACACAAAAGAGAGCACTACTGGGCCTATGTGCACGCCATTTCTCTGCAACATTAAGTACTTACCATGGCTCCACTGTTCTATTCATCCTTACATTAAACCTGCGTTGTCATTCGTTAATAGCGTCGCATGGATGCGCAACAATCCTGAGTTCCTGATTGCGTGTCGGTAAGACAGGAATTTTAAAGAAGGGGATTAAGCAAAATATGTTTTGTCCATTCAAGGATTGTGTTATGTACGATACGATAAACGGTCCTTTTTTTTGAGGTGGAACGTAGAACTTTGTTGTCATAGTTTGCACTTTAATGACCGGTCAGATAAAAATCGCATTATTTAAATTCTTGAAAATAGCATTCAGCCGTTTGGATGTACAGTTAAAAAGCTACAGACAAAAAAGTATTTCAGTTTCAGAAAAACTGGATGATTTATTTAAGGGATGAGATTCACAAATAAAGTGTTGATCCACCATTGACCCTTATGCAGCATTTATTCGAATTGGTATTGATTGATAGATTTGTTGGAATTTTTCCCGAAGGATACCGAATTCTCTTCAACTGCACACTCGATCGTCAAAATCTCAATACGAGTGGAGGGCCCTGTCCACAATGATCCAACCCTTCTTAGTTGGTTACAGATCCGGTGACCTTGTTGGCCAAGGTAAGGTTTGACAAACATAAAGACAAGCACTAAAAACTCTAGCCATGTGTGGTCGGACATTATCTGGCTGAAATGGAAGCCCAGGATGGCTTGCTATGAAGGGGAACATAATGAGGCGTAGAATATCCTCGACCTACCACTGCAGCACAAGGATGCCGTGGATGACAACCAAGGGGTCTTGCTATTAAATAAAATGGCACCCCAGACTATTACTTCTGTTGCTAGGCCGTATGGCGGGCGACATTCTGGTTGGTATCCCACTGCTACCCGGGACGTCAGCAGACTCGTCTTCTGCCTGGAAGCTCATTGGCTGAAGTAGAACTAACTTCAGTGATCAGACGTGCATCGAATTGTGTCTCAATGACCAGCGGAGCCGTGTCTCGAGATGTCTCAGGCAGCTGTGGGAGTCCTTCCTGACTGTCACCCGCCTTAGGCCCAGCAACCAGAAGTGATTGTCTGGGATGCCGTTTCATTTAATAGCAGGACCAATCTGGTTCTCATCCATGGCATCCTCATAGTATAGTGGTAGGTCGACGATACTCTACGCCTCGTTTAGTTGCTTATTCTACTGATTATCTTCGTGCTTGCCGAACGCCACCTTGGCCAGCATGGTCGCCAGATCTCTCCCCAGTTGAGGACATCTGGATCATTATGGGCAGGGCCTTCCAACCACCTCGGGATTCTGACGATCTAAAGCGCCAATTGGACAGACTTTGGGAGGATATCTCTGAGAAGGACACCAAGCATTTCTGTCAGTCAATGTCAAACCGAATAACTGTTTGCATAAGGGCCAACGGTGGACCAACACGTTATTGACTGGCTCAATTTGTGAAGCTTTTTCTCTGGAATATATAATCCACTTTTTCTTTAACTACTATCATTTGTACGTCTGTACGCGTACATCACGTCTACCTCTCTCCGTCCTTGGTGGGGCCATCTTTTTTTGTCTTAAAGTTTATGATCTTACAAGGGAACCTCCCTATCGCACCCCCCTCACATTTAGTTATAAGTTGGCACAGTGGATAGGCCTTGAAAAAATGAACACAGGTAAATTGAGAAAACAGGAAGAAGTTGTGTGGAACTGTGAAAAAAATAAGCAAAATATACAAACTGATTAGTCCATGCGCAAGATAGGCAACATCAAGGAAAACCTGAGCTCGGGAGCGCCGTGGTCCCGTAGCTAGCGTGAGCAGCTTCCGAACGAGAGGTCCTTGGTTCAAGTCTTCCCTCGAATAGAAAGTTTATTTTCGCAAAGTTATGATCTGTCCGTTCGCTCATTGACGTCTCTGTTCACTGTAATAAGCTTACTGTCTGTGTTTCGCGTCCGTACCGCAAAACCGTGCGATTATTAGACGAAAGGACGTGCCTCTCCAATGGGAACCGAAAACATTTGATTGCAAGGTCATAGGTCAACCGATTCCTCCACAGGAAAACACGTCTGATATATTCTATACGACACTGGTGACGGCATGTGCGTCACATGGCAGGAATATGTTGTCGACCCACCTAACTTGTACACTTGGCGAATGGGTAAAAAGATTCTTCTACCTTGCCGTATTTAGGTTTTCTTGTGGATATGATAATCACTCCCAAAAAAGTGACGAAAACATAAGAGTTTGTCACATAAACTGCAGCAAATATATGCAACAGTTTCACAGTCGCACAGTTTTCCCTGTGCTCTGTCAAAACATATGTTTTTAACGTTTTCAAAATTTTCCATGTGTAGACCGTCAAATCCTGCATATGTCCAAGCAAATCTGAACATGTCTTGGAATTTTGGGGAGCGTAGTTGATTATATAAAAAACTGAACTTTTCATTCGGAGGAAGACTTGAACCAAGGACCTCTCGTTCCCCAGCTGCTCACGCTAACCACGGGACCACAGCGCTCATGAGCTTATACTTTCATTGATGCTGCGTATCTTGTGCATGGGCTACTCAGTTTGTATATTTTGCTTATTTTTTTCATAGTTCCCCACAACTTCTTCCTGTTTTCTCGATCGATCTGTGTTCAGTTTTTCAAGGCCTATCCACTGTGCCAACTTACAACTAAATCTGAGGGGAGTGCGATGGGGAGGTTCCCTTGTTAGTGTCATACATGAAGTTCAAATGGTTCAAATGGCTCTGAGCACTATGGGACTCAACTTCTGAGGTCATTAGTCCCCTAGAACTTAGAACTAATTAAACCTAACTAACCTAAGGACATCACAAACATCCATGCCCGAGGCAGGATTCGAACCTGCGACCGTAGCGGTCTTGCGGTTCCAGACTGCAGCGCCTTTAACCGCACGGCCACTTCGGCCGGCCATACATGAAGTGTTACTCACTAGTTTGACTTGAGTATTTTTACGAATACGCAGCACGGATACGAAGAAAAGACGGTAGCAGCCGCTCCTGAAGCTAACTCTATGGAGATGCAACGAGTAAATGTGGCACTGCGGCCGCCGATGTTTCGTGTGTGAGGCGCCCGAGCGCTGCCGGCGGCCAGCCGGGGCCGTCCAGGGAAGGGGAATCCCCTCCGGCTGACAGCGCATAAATCTCGGCAATTGACAAGAGACGGCCGCTGGCGCTACTTCTGCCCGTGGCCGGCCTCGCTGTTTGTCCGTGGCGGCTGCGCGATGACAGCGCCGGGATCTGCCAGCCGCGCCGCGGTTCGCCCTCGACATTAAAAGCGGCGGGTGGGCGCCGAGAGGCCCAGCAGGCCGCTTACAAAATCCCGCCTGTCACATTTGAGAAGACAGCTCAAAGCTCATGAGCTGCAGCAAGGCCCGAAAACCGAAGAAACAGCACGACTAACAAAAGAATCAGAGGCTGTTATTTCTATGCCTCGCCCATCGATGCTGAAGTAACATTCACCTAATTTTTTTGCTTTTGGTGTCTCTGAATCTTGACGCTATCTATTACAGATCTGTATAAATGTTTTTCTGATATATAGGGTAAGCCACAAGTCTGAATGGTGATAGTGACAACTAATTTCTTTTTTCAGATGACAATGTTCCAGAGACGTACTAAGTCTCAATCATATCTATGATAATGAAAGCAGAAGTAATGAATTGAAATTTAGACCAAGGGCAGAATTCGAATCGCAGTATTGGTACAAAATTTAGTTCCTCAACCTCTATGCATTGTTATGCTGACGCTTAATATGTCTTTGGAACACATAATTTCATCTGATTAATATGTCATCTACGTCTGTGGTACAGACACGATTATCCCCATCTCTTTTAATACTAATGTGTTATTCAAGTATTGGAGAACCTGTGCAATGTTGATACGAGTTAAGATGGGCTGACGCGTGAATTGAAGTTTGTTTTGGGGATGGAAACGTATTAGGGTACTCTGTGCAGTTGTGATAGGCTCACTGCTAGGGTGGCTCAGTGGTTAGCACAAAATAAGAAATGCTCTAACTTGCTCCGAATTGTCTCTAACAGAATGCGTATAGGATAGGGCCAAGTGACTCGAGAAGGTGGGTGGGTTGGCCACAAAACACTGGGAGTGGTGGTGGTGAGAGGCCCCACTATTTCACGGCTTGTTCCAGACTAACTCCCCCACAAGTTCAAAATGGCTCTGAGCACTATGGGACTTAACTCTGAGGTCATCAGTCCCCTAGAACTTACAACTACTTAAACCTAACTAACCTAAGGACATCACACATATCCATGCCCGAGGCAGGATTCGAACCTGCGCCCGTAGCGGTCGCGCGGTTCCAGACTGAAGCGCCTAGAACCGCTTGGCCACACCGGCCGCCCCCCCCCCCCCCGCCCCCGTCACAAATGAAAGTGAATCAGTGGTTGTTGTTTTTGTTGTGGTCTTCAGCGCAGAGACTGGTTTGATACAGCTATATTTGCTGCTCTATCCTGTGCAAGACTCTTCATCCCCGAAGTACTACTGCAACCTACATCTTTCTGAATCTGCTTAGTGTTTTCATCTCTTGGTCTCCCTCTACGATTTTTTACCCTCCACGCTTCCCTCCAGCACTAAGTAGGTGATCCCTTGATGCCTCAGAACGTGTCCTATTAACCGATCCCATCTTCTAGTCAAGTTGTGCCACAAATTTCTCTTCTCTACAATTCTATTCAGTACCTCCTCATTAGTTACGTGATCTACCCATCTAATCTTCAGCATTCTTCTGTAGCACCACATTTCGAAAGCTTCTATTCTCCTCTTGTCTAAACTTTTTCAGTTCCATACAAGGCAACACTCCATATAAATACTTGCAGAAAAGACTTCCTAACACTTAAAGCTGTAGTGTCACCGCCAGACACCACACTTGCTAGGTGGTAGCTTTAAATCGGCCGCGGTCCATTAGTATACGCCGGACCCGCGTGTCGCCACTGTCAGTGATAGCAGACTGAGCGCCACCACACGGCAGGTCTAGAGAGACGTACTAGCACTCGCCCCAGTTGTACAGCCGACTTAGCAAGGAACGGTTCATTGACAACTACGCTCTCATTTGCCGAGACGATAGTTAGCCTAGCCTTCAGCTACATTTGCTACGACCTAGCAAGGCGCCGTATTCAATTGATATTGAGATTCTATTAATGTATCATCAAGAGCGATGTTCTACAAATGTGGATTAAAGTTAAGTATTGCAGAAGCTACATACTTTTCTTTATAGCATTCATTACGTATCCTGTTTCAGACCTCACGCCAGCCTGCGTGAGTTTAAGCGCGTGCCTTTCGGCTTCCTCTCATTGTGTCTAGGCTGTCTTGTCTAGACACAACAAAACCTATAATCTATGTTAAAAAATCTCTTCTTCGGAAACCCTTACCTTGCCATAGCCAGTCTACATTTTATATCCTCTCTACACTGACCATGATCAATTATTTTGCTCCCCAAATAGCAAAACTCACTTACTATTCGAAGTGTCTCATTTCATAATCTATTACCCCCCAGCATCGCCTGATTTAATTCGGCAGAATCAGTGGCACAACAGAGGAAAGAATATGAAGGCATGAAGGCTGGTGTCGGTTAAAAGGGAACGTGTTGAACTTCCTGATAATGCTATAAGAAGTCTCAAACTGACAAGAACGGCAAGGTTGTGAAGGACTTTGCGACGCTGCCTCTTGAGACTAATCTTCTGTCCACGCAATTTAATCTAGAGGAGACTAAGGCACATACATCACGGGTTTACTGAGCATTGACGAAGAATAAAAAACTGTGGATGCTGAACTGCTACCAGCTGAGGGTGACAGTAAAGATGCCGCTGTAATGATGGATGGTATTAAATTTGTTTCCATGTGCTGCTGTTAAAATTGAATATCATTCCTCGATCTATGAATGCTGTAATGGATACAATAATTAGCTGTAATCTCTTGTGATCTCATTGCAAGCTAATCATTTTTGTTACTTATTTGTGGAACCGGAAATAAACCTACAATTTTCGAAAAAAAAGTGAGCTGGGGACTCGGGTTCGAATCCCGGCCATGGTGCACATTTTAATCCATTGATTTGACCTGTATTTATTACCATAGAATTTATTTTTCGTCTTGAAGAAGTTTAAACAATTCAAAAGAAATTCTTGTAACGAACGAAGAACCGATTGACACCATTCTATTTTCTGGGAGTGATACATGTAGCGCGTGCTTCCAATGCAACTCACACAACGCAAATAAAAAATTTTCGATTGTGCTGAGCCACAGTTACGAAGCACTTCTTCAAAAGAATAAAAGGCCATTTGACTGTATATTACGGTATTTTTCTTCTTTACCATCTGGATTTAGGCTTTTACATCATTATCGAGTGTAATGCTAAATTGTATCAGACCATTAATAAGTCATACCTCGTAAAAAATGAATGAGCACAGATAGTCTTCGACACTTTGGCATAACATACCAAGAAATTGAAATGATAGGCACAGTTGGCGATGCAAGCAGTAGTGGAAGACAACAAACTGCAATAGATGAAGGTACACCAACACATGTGTTTACAGCGATGGCCGGGAGTTCGACAAAGACAACCCAACGTGTCAGAGTCCAAATAGGAAGAAGCCAAAGCAGCCCCACGTGCATTTTTAGACAAGACAGGTGGCACCCGTAACGTCTGAGAGAAGACGGTCCTGGCCGTAGGGCAGAGTGGTGAGAGTGGGCGTTGAACTTGCACGAGAGTGTTCTTGCTTCTGTTTGTTCTGTCCATTGTTCACATAAGGCGAATGTCAGTAAATAAAAGAAAATATCCTGTACTGATATTGTCAAAGGGGGAGGGGAGGAGTCCGATTTGCTAAAGACGACCCTAAAAAGATTCACGTTCTTCATTTTATGCCGAAACCACATATATTTATTTTCTTCCGGGAGGCCTTGATTGCTTAGTCCGAAACCGCGCTGCTGCTACTATCGCAGGTTCCAGTCCTGCCTCGGGCATGGATGTGTGTGATGTCCTTAGGTTAGTTAGGTTTAAGTAGTTCTAAGCTCTAGGGGACTGATGACCTCAGATGTTAAGTCCCATAGGCTAATTATGGCAGAATTTTGAGCAGTTTGCTTAAAGAAATTCAACCATCATCGTTTGTGCGTCATTTTTGTTGATCAACGATACTTTTGGGTGACACTGGCAGACACAAGTGCTTTTTAACCCATTTATTTTAATTTAATGTTATTTGTAATTATGTTTACCTCTCCACTGCCTTGTGAAATACTGAAATATGGCAGTACCAAAGTTCTACACGTCGCCAGATATTAAGATGCTGTAGACAGGTGATTAGGCAGTATAGCAAGGCGTAGGAATTTTTAACTTATCGTAACGCTAGTGGACGAATCAAAATCAGTTTTCCTCTTCTTTCTTGTTACAAACGTATCCATAATTAGAAACCATCAGGAAAGCACATAGCTAAAAACAATAAGCAGCGGCACTTACTTTAAATTCAACTGGAAGTAACAACTGAACTGATTAAAGAAACAAAAACTGAACTCAAGTAACGCCAAGAATGTAAAATTACTAAACTCGGCTAAAGTGAGGATAGGCGATAGCCGATAGTGCTACCGATATATAGATGGTTTAGGGCCTTGTTGACTGTCGATTGCGCCTCCCTTTTTTGTCGTATGATTGAACATCAAAATATTATGGGCGATCAAAAAGTTTCCGTTCGAAGGCAAAATCGCCGTTGGCATTGGGGCTATCATCCCACTGACGTATCACGTTGAGATACCCATTTGGCAAACAAAATGTCCAGCTGTCTGAAGAAGTCCGTAACTGGCTACTGCACATGCTCGCTGAACCCTCAAGGCCTTTCTTAAGGGACTGAATGCGTGATAATCGCATGGGGAGAGATCAGGACTACAGGGCGAATGCTTTAGTGTCTCCCACGTGGGTTGGCGCAACTTAACCTCTGCGTTATGACATTTGCGATATGGGGACGTGCGTTATCATGAAGTAGCAGCCATTCCACAACGATGGTTTTCGTCAGACATTCTGCCTTATACGCTTCTCCTTTCTCCTATGGGCGTCTACCAGTGTTTGTTCTTTCGCAGGCAAGAAAATAATAACAGCAGTTCTGTCCTGTTTCGACGCATTAGGTAATAACGTCGCCACAGTTCATGTTTCTGCATTTACCCCATGCACCTCAGAATGACACGAATGCTACACTAATCTCTTATACCCATGTCGGTAGTTGCTTATACAACGTGCTACGTAGCATGTATGTCGCAGCAGCGCCCTCAAACAGAAGCTTTTGATCGTCGCTAGTATATTTTAATTTCGCTACACTGCAACTAGGTCTTCTCTAATTTCATTTAGGTGAATATGGGGAGAGGGGTCAGGACTCCCTGGGCCTTTCTGCAACTCCTTCCCCCCCCCCCCCTCCCCTGGACTTCTCCACACACCCCCCCCTTTGCCTACGTCCTTGGCTGTGCCAGCATTTTCCTAGAAACTGGATCGATTAATTTTGTTTTTAGTAATGAACAGCCTCAGTTGCATCGTTTAATTAGAATTTACCTAGGTTTCGGTCGGAATAACCCAACCTTCTTCAGAATAACAGTAACTACCGTTTGTCCATAGTGGACATCGTTAAGCTAAAACTAAAAATCCATAAATTATCGTCAGACTATAAAACTTATGTGGAACTGCCTCGGCCCCACAGTTGCTGACAGGGCCGCGAAATGTTGAAGATATTGGATCGATTAACGTGGTCCGGCGGAGTGACCACACAGGTCCACATCTCTCTCCAATGGATTTTTATCTGTGAAGTCATTTACAGTCTAGTGTGTAACAGCAAAAAATCTATAAATCAGACCGTCCTTAAATGAGGATCACATTAGTTTTTCAAAGAATAACGGGAGAAATATTGATATGTGTTTGTCGAAATCGGTTTGAGCGATTGTCTTTGTGTGCTGACATGGGAGACATGTGGAACAAACCCTATAACTGTAGCATCATATGCTTCTTTACGAATAAAATAAATATTAGTCACAGCTTTCACCGTTTATATTAACAGTCACAACTCACCATGTATATTTATGACCTCTTAATCCGTTTATTGACCGGTAACATAATGCACTACCCTACAATGCGATCTCTGAAACGTTGCAAATGTACATAATTTATAGTGACGTTGCAAAGATTCTGGCACCGTACTTTATCAAACTGCATTCACTTTTGACACACGTTAGTATCTTTTCATCTACATACAAAATTTGCAGCTGCTTCTGCAAGTTAACTGAAAAATACAATTACAATATTCTATAAAAGGGAGTTCACTACAGCCGAAGGCACAACAACGCACTGACTAGCACCCACCTATCTTGTTGTACTGGTCTGCGAATTCAGCAAGACAGTAATTTGCAAAACTCACTATTTCACGTTCACCACACGAGAGTCTCTGTCAATGTACTCCTTCTGGTGACACATTTGTACAGTTTGCATTAAATAGCAGGCCAAGGAGGATGTTGGTTGGCCAGAAAATGAATAACAAACTCTTAAAAACGGACTATACTGTTAACCTCCTGTGTCTTCCTAGTAAGTTAGTATGCATAAGCATCATTCTTCGTTCAGATCGATATGTGCATAACACCAGAATTCAAGGAGCCTTCCTGGTCCCGGCGCAGGTTCGAGTCCTTCCTCGGTCATGGGTGTATGTGTTTGTCCTTAGGATAATTTAGGTTACGTATTGAGTAATCTTAGGGACTGATGACCTCAGATGTTAAGTCCCATAGTGCTCAGAGCCATTTGAACCGTTTTAGTTATGTTTACTGACGCACTATTTTGTGTCTCTCTCACTTCAGAGATGAGAACATTAGTCCGGTCCCAAGAGACGTCATTTCACTGAAACCGCGTGCTACATTTTGCTTTCGGCGGAAGTATATCCAGCGCCAACCTTCTACAATATGAAGATGGTATCAGATACCATCTTCCTATAGTTAAGTCTAAGCAGCCATAGACCTTCTTCTTCTGTGCTGGACGCACACGCATTGCCCGAACTCCTACGGGACTCGATAAGATTGTCTGCCACGAGTAATGAGTGTAATGCGCAGGGGCACTACGTATGTAGTGTGTGGACATTAAGTGGAAAATGTGGGTCTCACGGGGAGCGTCGAAGGGATATATACCTGCAGTCGCATTATCCTCTGTGCCCTCGGTGGCTCAGATGGGCACAGCGTCTGCCATGTAAGCAGGAGATCCTGGGTTCGAGTCCCGGTCGGGGCATACATTTTCAACTGTCCCCGTTGATGTATATCAACGCCTGTCGACAACTTTGGGTCTTGATTTCATTATCATTTCAACCTTCCAGGAGGTTCGAAAAGCCACATTGGCATCTCCACGTCAGATTTTTGCGCCTACGTCAGAGTTCCTCGCTTAGCCATTTCTCCTCTCGCCTTCTGGGACAATAGGAAATGTGCTCTTGAATTCTGATGCTCAGCTGTCCTCAAAATTGCACGAGCATCAAACAATAAGTTCGACTTCTATGGGGATTACATCACTGAAATAGAAATTTTCCACTGCATACTAGGGCGTTCCATAAGTAATGCAACACTTTTTTTCTCGACCAGTTTCGGTTGATAAAATGAGGAATTTGTTCTGGAACATTGTGGAATATTTCCGCTTCAGTTTGTATAGTTTGAAGAGGTTCCGATTGGTGGCGGAGTTATATGTAGTCTTCAAGTCATTGAGTTTCTTTTGGCAGAAAACCAGAGCATCGCAAGTATCCACAGGCGCTTGCAGACCTGGCACTGAATAAAAGCATGGTGAGACGTTGGGCGAGGCACCTGACATCATCGCTACGAGGTCGCGCGAACCTGTCTTATCTCCTGTGTGTCGGCCGGCAGCACACAGCCGCGTCTCGTGCGATGTTGGAAAGTCCGGACGCTCTCCTTCGAGGTGACGGACGGATCACAATCAAACACCTCGATGCTCAATTGGGCGTCTCTGTTGGTAGTGCCTACAAACTCGTCCATCAGTTGGGGTACGCAAACGTGCGTGCTCTGGAATTCGCACCTTCCGACTTCCATCTTTTTCGGCTAATAGAGGATGCACACCGCGGGAATCAGTACATGGATGATGGGGAGGTTACAGATACAGCAGGACGGTGGTCAGTAGAGCGGTATTATGCGAGTATGGCGGCCCTCCCAGTAAGGTGCTGAAAGGCCGTCACACTGAACGGAGTTTCTGTTGAAAAATGGGGTTTTGTAGTCAAGTGGAAAATAATATGGGGATTAGAATCGTGAAAGAAAAGAAAGACCTGCTTTCAGAAAAAAAATATGTTACATCATTTATAGAACAGTCAAATGGTTCAAATGGCTCTGAGCACTATGGGAGTTAACATCTGTGGTCATCAGTCCCCTAGAACTTAGAACTACTTAAACCTAACTAACCTAAGGACATCACACACATCCATGCCCGAGGCAGGATTCGAACCTGCGACCGTAGCGGTCCCGCAGCTCCAGACTGAAGCGCCTAGAACCGCACGGCCACACCGGCCGGCTATAGAACAGTCCTCGCATTTTCAAGCCTAATAAACAATAATTTATTCTTTACCTTACCTTAAGTCATTACGTAATACACTCCAGGAAATTGAAATAAGAACACCGTGAGTTCATTGTCCCAGGAAGGGGAAACTTTATTGACACATTCCTGGGGTCAGATACATCACATGATCACACTGACAGAACCACAGGCACATAGACACAGGCAACAGAGCATGCACAATGTCGGCACTAGTACAGTGTATATCCACCTTTCGCAGCAATGCAGGCTGCTATTCTCCCATGGAGACGATCGTAGAGATGCTGGATGTAGTCCTGTGGAACGGCTTGCCATGCCATTTCCACCTGGCGCCTCAGTTGGACCAGCGTTCGTGCTGGACGTGCAGACCGCGTGAGACGACGCTTCATCCAGTCCCAAACATGCTCAATGGGGGACAGATCCGGAGATCTTGCTGGCCAGGGTAGTTGACTTACACCTTCTAGAGCACGTTGGGTGGGACGGGATACATGCGGACGTGCATTGTCCTGTTGGAACATCAAGTTCCCTTGCCGGTCTAGGAATGGTAGAACGATGGGTTCGATGACGGTTTGGATGTACCGTGCACTATTCAGTGTCCCCTAGACGATCACCAGTGGTGTACGGCCAGTGTAGGAGATCGCTCCCCACACCATGATGCCGGGTGTTGGCCCTGTGTGCCTCGGTCGTATGCAGTCCTGATTGTGGCGCTCACCTGCACGGCGCCAAACACGCATACGACCATCATTGGCACCAAGGCAGAAGCGACTCTCATCGCTGAAGACGACACGTCTCCATTCGTCCCTCCATTCACGCCTGTCGCGACACCACTGGAGGCGGGCTGCACGATGTTGAGGCGTGAGCGGAAGACGGCCTAACGGTGTGCGGGACCGTAGCCCAGCTTCATGGAGACGGTTGCGAATGGTCCTCGCCGATACCCCAGGAGCAACAGTGTCCCTAATTTGCTGGGAAGTGGCGGTGCGGGTCCCCTACGGCACTGCGTAGGATCCTACGTTCTTGGCGTGCATCCGTGCGTCGCTGCGGTCCGGTCCCAGGTCGACGGGCACGTGCACCTTCCGCCGACCACTGGCGACAACATCGATGTGCTGTGGAGACCTCACGCCCCACGTGTTGAGCAATTCGGCGGTACGTCCACCCGGCCTCCCGGATGCCCACTATACGCCCTCGCTCAAAAGTCCGTCAACTGCACATACGGTTCACGTCCACGCTGTCGCGGCATGCTACCAGTGTTAAAGACTGCGATGGAGCTCCGTATGCCACGGCAAACTGGCTGACACTGACGGCGGCGGTGCACAAATGCTGCGCAGCTAGCTAGCGCCATTCGACAGCCAACACCGCGGTTCCTGGTGCGTCCGCTGTGCCGTGCGTGTGATCATTGCTTGTACAGCCCTCTCGCAGTGTTCGGAGCAAGTATGGTGGGTCTGACACACCGGTGTCAATGTGTTCTTTTTTCCATTTCCAGGAGTGTATTACACTCGATAAACAGTGTGAACAGGGAAATAAGGAACAATTATTACCGCTTCTCACGCTGTAGCACAGTACCAGTACAAACAGTTTTCTATTGCAAAGAACATCCCCTCGTCGGCGAGTTCAGTGAAGATGGAGTACGCGCTCAGATCGGACAGGAATGGTGTTGAGAATCGGCCGTGTTGTACTCAAAGGATTCAGCAGTCGTCTAAGTAGCGGAACTACGGAAATGCGGAATCCGGAAGAATAGATAAGGAATTGAAGCTCATTCCTTCAGAATAAAATTTCAGTGTTTTAACCACTACCACCACCCTCGGTCGCGGTACTTAATTCCAGCAATCTATTTCAAAAGTGACGGTTTTACTGGTCCGTAAAGATCTCATTGTGAACTTTGGCATGAAATATCGAAGCCTAAGGCAACATTACGCCTGAATTTCCATACCGCGGCTGACAGAGACTCTCTCAGTAGACCTGCCATACACGAGGGGCATTTGATAACAAATTTAACACATTTTTTTCTCTGAAAGCAATTTGGCTTTATTCAAGATTTCAGTTCATCATATTATTCTCCACTCTATTAATTAAGAAACCCTGTTTCTCAACATAATCTCCGTCTAATGTTACGGTCTTACGTCTCCTTACTGGGACGCCTGATTTCCCATATGGTACCAGAGTACTGGTCCACGTCGAAGCCAAAATCTTACTGTATCAATAACCTCCGCTTCATGCACATAATGCTACCCGCAGGGTGCATCCTTAATTGGACCGAACAGATGCAAGTCGCAAGACGCAAGATATAGCTTGTAGTGTGGATGAAGGAGAACGGTCCAATGAGGTTTTGTGAGTTCCTGTCGGGTGTGCAGAGTTGTGCGACGCCTTTCGTCGTCATGGAGAATGAGAAGTTGGCTTGGTTTTTGTGGCAAAGTACAGGATGAAGTCGTTTCTCCAATTTCCTACAGGTAGCACGATACACTTCAGAGTTGTTTGTTTCACCATGAAGGAGGACATAAAACAGAATAACCCGTTCAGAGTCCCAGAACCGCCGCCAAGGCTTTACCATCTGAGGGTACGGCTCTGAACCTTTTTTTTCGGCGGAGAGATGGCGCGGCGCCACTCTGTGACTTGCTATTCCTGCTCCGGTTCGAAGTGATGAACCTATGTTTCATGACCATGCTCGACAAAACACTTTCACGATCAATACGTCAAAAATCAGTCTCAGTTACGAAATTTTAGTGGTCTTTAACCAGGTTTCAGCTAGAGTAATCTAGCATAAAATAAACTAATACATGCCAGAATAAGGGACGGTCAAACATAAAAAGCTAAAGTACCATGGTACCATGTCAAGCTACGTTACTTTGCAGAGGAACAGCCCTAGCCCCACTTCGTGAAAAGCGGTCGGTTAGCCGCGGAAGCGTTGGAACTGTTTATTTTATGCTTCTGAAGAAGGCTAGATTACTCTAGCTGAAACCTGGGTGAAGACCAGTAACATTTCGCAACTGAGGCGTATTTTTAACATATTAATTTATCACAGTTGCTGACAGGGCTGTAAAATGTTACAAATTCTTAGCTTTCACGATCAGCCTTGTAACGTGCAGGCAATTCCGCACGGATGGTTCTTCGTTCACCTTTATGGTTTTCTGCTAGGCGGTGAGTACCCCAGCGGGCACACAAGTTTGAGTACCCCAACTGGTGGACGAGTGTGTCAGCAATACCAACAGAGGCGTCCAGTTGTGTAGCAAAGCGTTTGATTGTGATCATCTTGAATGAGAGTGTCCGCACTTTCCAACACTTCAGGAGACACAACTGTGTGCGGCCGTCCGGCACGCGGGAGATCGGACAGGTTTGCGCGATCTTGTTGCGATTACAGAAGCCTCGCCCAACGACTCACCGTGCTTTTGTTCACTGCCAGATCTCCGTAGACATTCTGAAAGCACCTTTATCTGCGACGCTCTGGCTTTCCGCCAGAAGAAATTCAATGGCTGTTTTCTGCTTGGAATGATGCTCCGTTACAGATGCCAGTTTGAAGGCTACGTATAGCGCCACCACTCATCGGAACTTCATGAAACTATAGAGGCTGAAGCGGAGATATACAACGATAACCCACATATTTTAACCTAAATTGACCGAGAGGAAGAATGAGATGCACTACTTATTGATCGTATCTTGTATTAATAGCGTTAGCTTTTCACTAAAACCGGATGTTCAGGTCACAACACATCCTGAAGGCGTCCGTGAATCCGTGAATCCAGATAACGTCACGGAGTCACTGACGCAAACCTTTGTCAGCAGTCCTACTTAATCGACCCAAAGAGCCTACCTTCAGTTGAGCGCTCCACAATTAACTGTTTGGCGTATAGTAGAGGACACGGTTGCAGCACTATAAATTTATTAATAAAATTACCAATAAAATGCTTTGTGAATAATTCACTGCAGATTAAAACTGCTTGTAAGGTGTGGTAGAGAAAATCCTCTTTCAACGTTTCACATTTGTGAAGGGTACTAGGTATAAGATTATTATGAGACCTATTACAAGATGCTCTTGTGTGAAAGAGCCCTACTAAAAACTGACAGAGCTATAATGAGAAGATCGTTACAAGAACGCTAAGGAAATGATTAGCTGTCTGGAAAGGAGAGGAAGATTTTTTTTCTTTAACGTTACATGTATCGTTTGCTGAATCACTATTATAGATTGGCTGTGGCACAATTCTGCTAACACCATTCTTAGTTTTGTGTTAGATAATTCCTAGATAAAACAGATTAGGATGAATAAACACACAGACAAACCTTTATTGTTTCGGTCCATCCGCCAACTGAACGAGATAGAGAGTGAAACCAGCGAAACGTCTTAACCCCAACACTCTTCACTGAATTATTGCGTAGATCTCGGATTTATGAGGTAGATGCATAAGATCGTAGCGTTTTTGTTTTGCTTGCTGATATTCCGGTTGCTGTGGGTTTATTTACCGAGTGTCATTTTTTTGCTTGTGGCTCACTGTTGTTACTTGAGTTTACATATTATCATTTTAACACGTGGAGATAGTGAGTGGATCTGTGGACGCTAGGAAATGGAGTACCAAATGGAGAAAGCTGATCATTTCTGACATGTTATTACGTTTGAGTACAATAGAGGGGTGACAACAGCGGAGGCAGCCCGAAACATTTTCCCCGTGTATGGGGATAATGCCATTGGATAGAGAACAGCATGGAAAATGGCTTCCTCGTTTGATGGAGGATCGTTTTGACATACGTAACCCACGTACAGAAAGAGCTTCGGGGTATTGATTAAGAACGCTTAAAAGCATTAACCCACTATTATCCATGTCAGTGTACTCGAGAAGTGGTAAATGTGATGAACTGTAATCACTGCACCATCGCGCGACATTTGTACGCAACGGGGAAGGTTCAAAAATCGAGTGTACCTGTACCGCAAGCTCTAAGCCAAAATCACAAAAAATCAGCATGTGCATGTCTGTTTGCTCGTCACCAGTTGGCTCATGAGCAGCACTGACATTTCCATCCTGTATAGTTACTGATGACGACAAATGATGTCTCTATGCTAACATAAGGAAAAGAAAGAAACGGTTCACACCCAAAGAAAGCACCAAATACCACTACAAAGGCTTGTGCGCATCCACAAAAGAGTATGTTACGCATCTGGTGGAACAGCGACGGTGTGGTCTACTTGCTTCTCCGAGGTGTAACCATCACTGTTGACATTTATTGTCAACAACTGAGACGTCTTGCAAACACAAGCCAAGAACAACGACCAGAAGACTGAGTCAAGCGATGCTACTCCACGGTAACATCCGCCATCATTCTGCTAGACTTACAAAAAACACCGTACAAGAGTTGGGCTGGCATTCCGCACCCAACTTATTCACCTGATCTTGCGCCCCCAGATGTTCGTCTTTTCCGCTCTCTCTCTAACAACCTACAAGAAACTTCCTTTCTGTATAAAAATGCGCGACGAACATAGCTCGACGAGTTCTTTGCCTCAAGACCAAATTATATCTACAGTCGCAGAATCGAAAAGTTACCCCAGCGTTGGCAGCCTGTTGTAAATAGCGAGGGAGAGCATATTGTTGATGATTAAAGTCTCTGTTATGTGTATCTGTTGTGTAAACTTGTGGAAAAATGCTACGAACTTCTGCACCAACCCAATGCATCTCTGTCTCACTGGTAGGACCACACTTTGGACGTGTTGCGGAAACGAACAAAGCATAGCAGTGCGGTGTTGCAGTTAATACACTGGACTCGTACACAAGTTAAATACATTTCAAGACCTGCTTTCTGCTTTTATACTCAGTCACTCATGTAATGATTAGGCAGGTTACAGTCGTGGCCATACTCTACCTTTACAGAACAGGAAACGTGACTAGTGACCATGAATTTAACTGTAATCGGCTTCAAAGTACTAGTATTATTCATCATCAGAGTCCGGCTCTGTATGTTCTTCAGTTGCTTGTAGTCTTAATTCGTGTTGCACGTCTTATTTCACAATTCCTTATTGATATTGCCTAGAGATCGCTTGGATATCGTCTTGTCAGACTGCTGGTAGCAATATGTTTAAGGGGATCCCAAGCTGGCAGCCAAATTATTTAGAGGTGTGTTTAACTAGACCGAAAATGAGCGACTGTCCCAACTGACGATTTTATGAACGCTGGGCGCTGCATCACTGAAGGAAAGCCATCAATAATTAAACTAGAGAATAGTTAGCAGACTTCATAAAGGAAAAGGAAGTAGTAGGAGAACACATACATTAAAACAGAAAAATTCATTAAGAGTTAATATCTTTGACGAAACAACAAAATTAAAAGGCCCCTGCTTGAAGTTGCAATTATACATAGCTGTCCAATAAAATAGCAACACCGGGAATGATGTTATTATGTCTGTTACAGTTCAGGAAGGCGAAATGGATTTATACAAGAAAATATATAATTAATTCGATAGTTTATCTTCCTACAGAAACTATGTCGATAATGCAGTGCATGTAAACTACATTATTTTTCTTTTCCTTCAAAGATTTGAAGTAAGGATCACAAAGTAGTGCCAGGTAACACCGTTATATTGGGTAGACCACTGCTGTGTCGCTGTGACTTCGCGAAAGTGTTCGTACAGCAGGTAAAAGTGTTAAAGAGCAGCTGTGTTTCACTCTGAGGTCTAGCTAAAAAGGAGAAGAAGAACGCCTTGCGAGGAAAGAATGAGGACGGGAGAACTCAGAGCATATTTTGTGAGAGCAACAGGAGCTCTTTCGCTGTACAAAGTTGACAACTTTATGTTTTATGAGGTTGAAGTTTTCCACTCTCGAATTTCTCACATCTCGCATAATGTTATGGCGACGTTTTACGTAGCCTAGGCTTTGACGTTGGTTGCTATGGCTTTTTATCATCCTTGTCACAACTATTTGTGGAAAGAGAAGTATGAGTATATAGCACTGGTATGTGCGTAGACGCTTGCTCTTGTGTGTGTGTGTGTGTGTGTACGTCCCACATGTGGAATATTATTGTAAACCACTTTGGAGAAACTTGTCGTAAAACTTACAACTATTTTTACGCATCTATTTGTGAATGGAGCAAGGAGTCGATAACAGCTCATATAATTTTAGTTGAATTACGATCGGTTTGGTCTTTACTGTACCGGTACATATGAGGTGATATAGACCATTTTTGATATTTCAGGGCCTTTCTGTTATTAATGAAATGTCTCTAGTGAGTGCAATGATCATGAGAAGAGGGTGGGTATAATTAAACTTCCGCTACTCGAGAGGTCCCTCCTGAATAACGAGTGGTCGTAGGGCAATAAAACTCTGTGGTAACGTACAGAAGAGAAATAACTAATAAACCATGGAAGAAACACATTTTAATTTCTACTTGAGAGGGTAACATTTGGCTTGAATGAAATTTTCACTCTGCAGCGAAGTGTGCGCTGATATGAAACTTCCTGGCAGATTAAAACTGTGTGCCAGACCGAGACTCGAACTCAGGACCTTTGCCTTTCGCGGGCTAGTGCTCTACCAACTGAGCTACCCAAGCACGACTCACGCCCCGTCGTCACAGCATTACTTCCGCCAGTACCTCGTCTCCTACCTTCCAAACTTTACATTTGTCTTCTTTACGTTCTAGGTTACAGACGTTGCTGAATATGACAACAATCTGCATCCGAGACATTCTGGAACTCCAAAAGAGGTAACATTTCACAGCTGTTCTCAGCACTTTTCGAACATTCAGCTGTCGTGTCACAGCTCGTTCACTTGTTGAGGATAGCACACTGCGTCCAGTATTCGCAGTGATGGCACCAGAAACTTATTCAAAAATTGTGCCGCAATTGGCAGTTGGCCTCTCCCAATTCTGCAGTTAATTCGAACTTCTGAATTACGTTCTTCAACCCCGGTGCGGAAGGAGTAGTTCTTAGTATTCCTTTAATGTGTCGACAAACGTGAAGAGCAACAGCACTATTGCTGTTTTTTGATAAAATAGCTTTACGAGCGAAGCTCTGCAGACCTCGTCCAGACTCATGTTGACTGCTTGCATCTGTAATGAACACACATGCTTGTGTTTTAACCATACGTCGCCGTACCAGCACCAGCGCTAATAACGCAAATCCTGCAGCGCATAATCTGAGCATTATTGCTATAAAGTTTGGTAGCTATGCAGTAAGTAGTTTTCAGCTACACTGGCTCAAATAGCGGAAGTTTGATTATAACCTACCTGTATAATCATGCTGCTTTCTTTGCACACATTTAGATGTTTGTATCGACCGTTTATGAGATTATTGTATAGTCAGTCAGAGACCATGTAGAGCCTACATAGTTTAGTGCATTTATCAAGTTCCTCAAGCTAATAATTTGAATAATAATTAACAAGTTTACTGTTGCAAGTCACTGTTTATTTATCTCCTCTATGCGTTTCAAAGGTTTAAACCTCTATCATGAGGTGGATTTACATTTGTTAATGTGACATTTGTGTGTGTTAACAAATGTAAATCCACCTCATGATGGATGTTTAAACCTTTGAAACGCGTCGTGGAGATAAATAAACCGTGACTGGTAACAGTAATCTTGTTGTTTCATTTAACGTCAATAACAGTCACGGTAAAGCCTAACCTAGGATGTTCGCATTTAAAGTTGATTAGTAATGTCCGTAGCTACTACTTTGAAACAAAATTTGTTTTGCAACGAGATTGTATTTTGTCAAATAATGACGTTATTGGAGATCGGTTCCTATTGTGAGGACAGAATATTTATGACGTATAGTAGCAACGGGCCACAATTTATTTTTGTTTGTTTGTAAGGAATTTTCACATTCACCGCCAGACGGGTTGGTTGTGTACTTTAACCGAAACACAACTGGGCGTCTTCCTTCAGGTTTTACCATCGGTCACAACCTATCTGCTGTTAGGCTAAGATCGAAACAAACAATCCTGTCGGAGGAACATCCGCAAATGAGCATTATAGCAGAGGTTGAAAAAGCCGTTTCAGTTGTAGAATTCTTTTCTTTATTTAGAACACGACCGGATTCGGCTTCCTGTAAGCCGGTCATCAGGTGTTTGTTTGGCGACCCTGAGCGCCGCGGTGGACGAGTATCACCAACGAGCGCAGAGCTCGCGAAGCGTCTTGTAATCGTCCGCTGCGACGATCCGGGTCACAGCACAAATTTATCGGCTTGTTGCTCAATCAGCGTAACGGTTCTGACATTTATTCATAATGGTGTGGCGGTGAGACAAGGGGAAGGGTGTAATAAAGGGGTGGGGGGAGAGGAGTATTGGCTATGTAGCTCGTTTTGATCTTTCCTTGCTTAAATATTTCTTTTCGTGTTTTTTTTTTTTTTCCTCGTAGTGCGCCACTGCACTGTGTACCTGTCCTGTTTTATTTATTTTTTTATTTTTTTTGACATCTTCCTCTCTTCAGGGGGTTTGATTTTTGGCTACGAACGCTTGGGTGCATCTCGGGACACTAACGTGACAATGTTATAAGTACGCTTTAATTTTCATTTTTTCTGCCTGTTTAAATAGCTTACATAACATCACAATAATATTTTTGAAAAATTTCTGAAAAATTCTCCAAATAATTAATTTTTTTAATGATTCTAATAATTCATCATATACATTACATGGGACCCTATCCTTCGTACGTAGTTCGCCTGAGGATGCTGTTTTAACACAGTGACAATAATGAAATCAAATCAACAATTACATCTGTCTTGAGGTTCATTTTACTTCCATTCATCACGAAATTTAGCAGCTGTGGCTTCTCGCATTACAAAGTTCTGTGGAACGAATCATTTGCTTTAATGAAAAAATGAAAGCTCTCTGATGATGAATATGAAAAGTTGAAACCGTCAGCCGTGCTTTTTTAATAAACTAAAACAGAATTGTTGTTGAAGTGCACCTGTAACTTTGAACTGCTGCCTTGCTCCACGACGACCTTAGTTTGCAGCTCTGGTGTCAAAATCAGTTCGTAGTAAGATGGGCAAATGCGTGTTTCCGCGTCGCGGTTGTTGAAATATTCAGGGCGGGATCTGGAATCGATAAGACCTTGTCGGCGGCTGCGGCGCGGTGGCTCGCGTAATAATAGACGCAGCGCGGCGCCCCGCAGGGGGGAGCGCAGATGAGCGTTTCAATGCAAATGGCGTATCGGTCTGTAGCCGCGGTCGCGGCCCCCGATCCCTTTCGGTCGCTTAGGCCGCTATCTCCGCCGGGTCACTGCTTTCGCGTCGGCGGCCTTCCTTTGTAGTTTCACCACATCTCGCAGACAGTGCACACCTACACAGAAGCCTGCTTGTCCACATCTATACTCGGAATCTTCGAACCGAGGTGTAGTGCAAATGTTAACAGGAAGGTTACGAAACAGATTGACTTCTTATCTACCATCCATATTCATCTATATTGTGGCGTACTTGACATTTCGGTTTTGACTATCGGTTTATCTAATATATCAGATGGCCACGCACTTGTCCATTTCTGTAGGTGCAATAATGGCAAACATGACAATAATAAACTGCTGAGTTCATTTATTCCTCACACAACATGTTCCAGAAAGTGTGTTAAGGTGGAATATTTACATTACATCCATAAATGCTTTCCTGAGATATTTCAACTATACACATCTGAAGACGGATAATACCTCCCGAAAGATGTGGTGTATAGCGTAAATCACCTAACTGGCAAAGGATTACTATTATTACTACGTGAGCGACCCACCCAATTTTTGCACGGGTAGCACTTAATTTCTATCACTGGAGAACTTGTGTAGTAAGCCAGTAATTCTGTTGATGGCTCAAAATGGTTCAAATGGTTCTGAGCACTATGGGACTTAACATCTGAGGTCATCAGTCCCCTAGAACTTAGAACTACTTAAACCTAACTTACCTAAGGACATCAAACATATCCATGCCCGAGGCAGGATTCGAACCTGCGACCGTAGCAGTCGCGCAGTTCCGGACTGAGCGCCTAGAAGCGCTCGGCCACCGCGGCCGGCTTCTGTGGATGGACCACTGCATAGAGTTACGATTAAAATTCAGAGTACAATGTTAGGTAACTGAATATCATCAGTCTGATGTTATTACCTTTTCCTGGAGACATATTGAGTCTCAACTTTATCTTCGATAAGGAAAAAAGGTGAAGTAATGAATTAAAATTTGTGCTAAGGCCGGGATTTGAGCCTACACAGCTGCACAGAATACCCGTGTCCAGTGCCCTCCCTAACTCCAATTCACACCTCAGGCCATCTCCATTTTCTCCTTCTTAAATCGTTAGTATTGCCAAAGCTCCCCGATATTGGAGTAGCACTCCAACTTTGTACCTAATGGGGAAGCCCTTCTATCATCACTTTCACATAAGTGAAACGATTTAGGCAATGCACCCCAGAAAAGTTCTCAAGGTGCACGAATGATATTCATTTCATGTTTAATTGGGGTTCGTAGTGATACATTGAGGCAATGACGAGAGCTGCAAGCTACCATGCTGCGCAGTATACCTGACTGGAGCAACAGTTCGGTGCAAATTACGGCCACTTGCTGCCCACTCAACTGCACCGCCAGTACAATGCGTTCCACCCGATCTCAAAGAAGTTCTACATGAGCGACGGCGACTTGGACCAGACAACTCCAACGCCAGTTCAGTGCAATCTGCAATGTTTGTGCGACCTATTTCTGTGTTACCCTTCACCTCCCTCAAAGATTAATTCAATACCAAAAGGTCAGCCTAATATACAGTATAGTACGTCGTGTTCACAGATCGTTGAGGTAGTCTGTGGTAGCTAATGCTAGTCACTTTTTATACCCCGTGTCTGCCTGGTGCTGAAATCGGAAGGCCTTTCTCTAGAATCAGTCCACATATTAGCAGAAACTATATCAAAATACACTCCTGGAAATTGAAATAAGAACACCGTGAATTCATTGTCCCAGGAAGGGGAAACTTTATTGACACATTCCTGGGGTCAGATACATCACACGATCACACTGACAGAACCACAGGCACATAGACACAGGCAACAGAGCATGCGCAATGTCGGCACTAGTACAGTGTATATCCACCTTTCGCAGCAATGCAGGCTGCTATTCTCCCATGGAGACGATCGTAGAGATGCTGGATGTAGTCCTGTGGAACGGCTTGCCATGCCATTTCCACCTGGCGCCTCAGTTGGACCAGCGTTCGTGCTGGACGTGCAGACCGCGTGAGACGACGCTTCATCCAGTCCCAAACATGCTCAATGGGGGACAGATCCGGAGATCTTGCTGGCCAGGGTAGTTGACTTACACCTTCTAGAGCACGTTGGGTGGCACGGGATACATGCGGACGTGCATTGTCCTGTTGGAACCCTTGCCGGTCTAGGAATGGTAGAACGATGGGTTCGATGACGGTTTGGATGTACCGTGCACTATTCAGTGACCCCTCGACGATCACCAGTGGTGTACGGCCAGTGTAGGAGATCGCTCCCCACACCATGATGCCGGGTGTTGGCCCTGTGTGCCTCGGTCGTATGCAGTCCTGATTGTGGCGCTCACCTGCACGGCGCCAAACACGCATACGACCATCATTGGCACCAAGGCAGAAGCGACTCTCATCGCTGAAGACGACACGTCTCCATTCGTCCCTCCATTCACGCCTGTCGCGACACCACTGGAGGCGGGCTGCACGATGTTGGGGCGTGAGCGGAAGACGGCCTAACGGTGTGCGGGACCGTAGCCCAGCTTCATGGAGACGGTTGCGAATGGTCCTCGCCGATACCCCAGGAGCAACAGTGTCCCTAATTTGCTGGGAAGTGGCGGTGCGGTCCCCTACGGCACTGCGTACGATCCTACGGTCTTGGCGTGCATCCGTGCGTCGCTGCGGTCCGGTCCCAGGTCGACGGGCACGTGCACCTTCCGCCGACCACTGGCGACAACATCGATGTACTGTGGAGACCTCACGGCCCACGTGTTGAGCAATTCGGCGGTACGTCCACCCGGCCTCCCGCATGCCCACTATACGCCCTCGCTCAAAGTCCGTCAACTGCACATACGGTTCACGTCCACGCTGTCGCGGCATGCTACCAGTGTTAAAGACTGCGATGGAGCTCCGTATGCCACGGCAAACTGGCTGACACTGACAGCGGCGGTGCACAAATGCTGCGCAGCTAGCGCCATTCGACGGCCAACACCGCGGTTCCTGGTGTGTCCGCTGTGCCGTGCGTGTGATCATTGCTTGTACAGCCCTCTCGCAGTGTCCGGAGCAAGTATGGTGGGTCTGACACACCGGTGTCAATGTGTTCTTTTTTCCATTTCCAGGAGTGTATCTGTAGTAGTCCCTGAGATTAGCTTGATCATACTGGCAGAAACTACAATGGGACATTTCAATTTATATACGGGGTGTAACGGGTCTAAGTTCAGATATTTCTGTTGATGACTGAGGACGGCGTACTGAAAAACATTACTATAGTATTTATGCCATTTACAGGCTAATATCCCAAAGTACATGTGGCAAGAGCAAGCCATTAATGTTTATGGCTCTGAGCACTCTGGGACTCAACATCTGAGGTCATCAGTCCTCTAGAACTTAGAACTACTTAAACCTAACTAACCTAAGTACATCACACACATCCATGCCCGAGGCAGAATTCGAACCTGCGACCGTAGCGGTCGCGCGGTTCCAGACTGTAGCGCCTAGAACCGCTCGGCCACCACAGCCGGCCATTAATGTTTACTTTCCCCTAGGCAGCAGGTCAGTTGTTGAAATGTTGATGTGTGGATGCAGAATGGTTACTCTATACTGACGTGGGTAGTCCACTTAGTGATGGAATTATGACTGGGCAGAAAACATCAGGTAGTGAATTATGTGATGTATTTGTGAGACGACTGTTTCACTTTGAGGAAAAGTTAAGGTACCACATATAATACCTCACACTTATGCCCGTTATGCCTTGTCTGTACAGAAGAAGATTAAGCTAGAAAATCTTGGTTCTGATTACGCCTAATGTGTCCTGGTCGTTTCATCTGTACATATCCATTAGCAACTACACCCAACATCCTCTACAACCTGTTATGAATTTTATATTACTATACTGCCTCTGATTTGGGGCTCGATGACTCAGTGCTAGGTCATTAACCCTCCATTTCACTCCTCACAATGACTTGTTAATGTGAAAATGCTGAGTTGCACCGTCGTTTGGAGTCCACTTTACATTGTAGGAACCACCCTTCTTCTCGAAAGAATGTTCCACAGAATTTTCTCCTCTAGAAGCATTTTTCAGAAGTCTTTATTTCTATGTCAAAATCTGATATTAACACAGATATTTTATTGACGAAAGCTTTTTACATCTGCCAGAACCTAATTATCCTCCCTTCTTTAACCATTGTTGCTAATCTTCGATCTTAAATAGGATAATTCTTTCGCTTCTTCTCTCATTCCAATCTACTGGGTGATTCCATAACGAGGGAGAATCGTACATGTACCAACAGGTTTGTTAACATTGTCAACCAGGTGCTACGCAAGCTGGTGTAAACTTTTTATTTATGTTAAGGATTGAAAAACCATGATGTTAAGATTACATACGAAATTTTCTTTATTTAGATTGATTACGGTTTCGGTTAACAATCTACCTTCATGTCTTAAAACATTATTGATTAGCGCTGGAGCCGTTATGGCTTCACACATCTTTAAAATCATTCTTAAAATTACAACGTCCATGCATGACACAATTGAAAAGAGTTTTTAATCGTTGTGACCGATGTATTTGAACGATGGTTAAAACAAAGGCATTATGCCGTTACAGCTAAGTGTCTGACACAATCAACATTTACATCATGTCGTAACAGAGATATCATGTATATGTTGCTGTGACGTGGTACATGTGAATGGCATGGCTTGTTTTATTAATATAAAAGTATTCAGTAAATTGAATTATTAAAATATTAATAATGCTGCCTATCTCTTTAAAAAACAGTAGCGAGCAAATCAATAATTAATAAATTATCTTCTAAACTTTGGTACATGGCTGCGCTTCAGCAATTGTGCACATAGAAGCTTGAAGGGGTTGGAAAATTACAGCCACCTAGTTGAAGAATTAAAGGTTTGCTAACCTAACTAAATAATTATACTGTACAATATGTGCCAGGGTATAAATGTGGCTGAAAAAAAGCGAAGTTCACTGCCAAATGTAACAAAAGGTGATCCAGGATGGCCTCCCACGAAATAATAATATTCAAAATTCATTATCTAAATATATGTACTATCTTAGGCGTTGAAGTAAGTTTTACCTTAGCAGTTAAGTATCTTTGGAATGATAACAGTTGTATGTAAAAAATGTGGAATGACCATTTTCTGTGTATTCTTGTGGCCTTCATGTCAAACTAGAATATATTAAGCAAAAATGAAAGTGAATACATTACTAAGAGTATACACGCAACACAAGGTGCCACTGAATTAAACAAATTCTTGTGGCCAGGGACAAATTTCGGTAGATAACTTTACCACTTACCACCACACCCAGCGAATAGACCCCATCACCATCCAAAGGAATCTATAACTAAAAACTACCATATATATATATATATATATATATATATATATATATATATATATATATATATATATATATAACCAGGTGATCAAAAAGTCAGTATAAATTTGAAACCTGAATAAATCACGGAATAATGTGGATAGAGAGGTACAAATTGATAGACATGCTTGGAATGACATGGGATTTTATTAGAACCAACAAAATACAAAAGTTCAAAAAATGTCCGACAGATGGCGCTTCATCTGATCAGAATAGCAATAATTAGCATAACAAAGTAAGACAAAGCAAAGATGTTGTTCTTTACAGGAAATGCTCAATATGTCCACCATCATTCCTCAACAATAGCTGCAATCGAGGAATAATGTTGTGAACAGCACTGTAAAGCATGTGCGGAGTTATGGTGAGGTATTGGCGTCGGATGTTGTCTTTCAACATCCCTAGAGATGTCGGTCGATCACGATACACTTGCTACTTCAGGTAACCCCAAAGTCAATAATCGCGCGGACTGAGGTGTGGGGACCTGGGAGGCCAAGCATGACGAAAGTGGCGGCTGAGCACACGATCATCACCAAACGACGCGCGCAAGAGATTTTTCACGCGTCTAGCAATATGAGGTGGAGCGCCATCCTGCATAAACATCGTACGTTCCAGCAGGTGTTTATCAGCCAGGCTGGGGATGATGCGATTCTGTAACATATCGGCGTACCTCTCACCCATCACGGTAGCAGTTACAAAACCAGAATCACGCATTTCCTCGAAGAAAAAAGGCCCGTAACGGTAGATGTGGTAAATCCAACCAATACCGTGACTTTCTCGTCGTGTAATGGAGTTTCCACGACAGTTCTAGGATTTTCGGTAGCCCAAATTCTGCAGTTGTGGGCGTTGACAGACCCTCGGAGCGTGAAATAAGCTTCGTCGGTCCACAACACGTTACTCAACCAATCGTCATCTTCCGCCATCTTTTGAAACGCCCACACCGCAAATGCCCTCCGCTTCATTGAATCGCCAGGTAACAGTTCATGATGCCGATGGATTTTGTACGGATAGCATCGGAGGGTACGCCTCAGTGCCAACCAAACAGTAGTGTATGGAATGCCGGTGCGACGCGCGACTGCAAGAGCGCTGACTTTTCCGTGCATAGACGAACCCGCCACAGTCTCCATTTTTTCCTGAACTGTCTGAGCAGCATTACGCCTTGTGCTCGGTCGGCCACTACGGGGTCTATGCTCTAAACAACCCGTGGCTTCGAACTTCGAAATCATTCTCGCCACAGCTGCATTTGTCAACGGACCTTTACCCGTTCGAATCCCCTTCCTATGGCGATAGGATCGTAATGCTGAACTAGCACATTACCGCCGGCCGTTCTGGCCGAGCGGTTCTAGGCGCTTCAGTCTGGAACCGCGCGACCGCTACGGTCGCAGGTTCGAATCCTGCCTCGGGAACGGATGTGTGTGATGTCCTTAGGTTAGTTAGGTTTATGTAGTTCTAAGTTCTAGGCGACTGATGACCTTAGATGTTAAGACCCATAGTGCTCAGAGCCATTTTTTAGCACATTCCCCATTCTGATAATACAGCTTCACTAAAAGCGCCTTTTCAGTTCAAGTCAACATTCTCTCTCTCTCAATACAGCTCCTTTTATACACGATTGTCATGCGCAGTGACTGACGTTTTGCTGTCGTGCGCCATCTGTCGAACATTTTCTGAGCTTTGTTTTTTTTTTCGGTTCTAATAAAACGCCATGTCATTCCAAGCATGTGTGTCAATTTTTACCTCTATGTCTACATTATTCCGTGGTTTATTAAGTTTTCAAATTTATACTGAAAAATGGTTCAAATGGCTCTGAGCACTATGGGTCTTCTGAGGTCATCAGTCCCCTAGAACTTAGAACTAATTAAACCTAGCTAAGCTAAGGACATCACACACATCCATGCCCGAGGCAGGATTCGAACCTGCCACGTAGCGGTCGCGCGGTTCCAGAATGTAGCGCGTAGAACCGTTCGGCCAATACGGCCAACAAATTTATACTGACTTTTTGATCACCCAGTATGTGTGTGTGTGTGTGTGTGTGTGTGTGTAAGTGTAAAACACCTGATGATGGCAGCATGCTGCCGAAACACGCTGTGTCAAAAATATTGGGAAATAAAATTGACTGACGCTGAAAAACTTATTTTATAAACCTACTTAAGTGAGATATCTTGAAATATACTACAGCCATGTGAGTATTATTCCTATGGGGATCGCAAAGACAGGACTAAAGCGCACGTCATTTACGACGGCGGCCGAGTTTAGGTTCGTGCTGCGCATCTGACGTCACAAAACACAGTCAGCCAATGAACCGAGAACGACGTTGCCAGAGCTCGACTGCAGTGCAGATCACGGACGAGTGTCTTCTATTTTAGAAAAGTTCAGTCATAAATAAAGTAATTGAACAAAAGCAATATCTTGATAGCAGGCTTTCTTTTATAGAACGTTTGGAAAAAGCATTCATTATACCAATTGCTTCATATTCTATTAATTAATTAAACCAAACAAGCAATAAGCCTCCTAATTCAGGCGATAGCAAGGAAAGGTGTTTGTATCATTCTCACTAACCGCTTTTTCGCAATAAAGAACAGCGGTAATTGTTTATTTCCTATTGTACTTCGACGAAACGTGAGTATTTCATAGTCATACCAAAAGTGTTTGTCGATATTTTGCGTGAGCTTTTAAAGTCCTCCGGGAGACTTGTTGCATGATGAGCTGTGTTAGTGTAATGGTTAAAGTGTAGGGCTCTTAAGTGAAAGGTTCTAAGTTCGAACCTTGCTCCGTGTTTAAAATTTTCTTTATTTAAAAACAATATCCAAGTGTCTTACTTTATGAATTTCATTCGTTTGAACGTAATTTTTTGAAATTTCTAGTGGCAACTAAAATCGACCATACGGAAAGTATACGCTATGGACTTTTACCTCTGCAAACTCTTCAAAATTGCGTGCAATGGTTTACTACATCTAATGCTGCACAATAACTGCGTTGTGCATCGAAACAAAATTAAGTCATTTGTGGGGGGAAGGTATCAGTCAAGAAGATGTGTAAAAATCAAATTTTTGGGCCAAATAGTTTTTGTGGAATCGAATGATAAAGTGTGTCAAAGCAGTCGAAACACCATGTGCCTGTACAGGTGAGCAGTTCAATGATGACAAAATCGCGCACATCGCGCAATGCGGGGAGCACGTCTCTGTAGCAGCGAAAGGGTTAATTAGGCTGTGGTGGCTTTACTTCATAAACTGCGCGCTGCCCCCTAAACGTAAGTTTGCTGCTTCTCTTGGCGCGTACAACTGGCAACGCAGCAATCTCCCGCGTCTGCGTGGGCATGCGCGAATCGCCAAGATAAAAGAATTGAACTATAATTACAGAAAACAGAGAGGAGTTTAAACTGTCATTCCTCCCAAACTCTATAGGCGAGTGGAACGGGAAGAATCTCTGTTAAATGTTACGATGGGAAGCATTCTGTGTCGTGCTGTATGCAGTGGTGAGCCAAGTGCAGATGTGGAAACGCGGCACGTTTATTGCGCTCGGTCCAGACCCGAGGCGGACAGAGAGGCGGCGCGCTACGGAGGCAGACAGTGAGCAGCAGGTGTGGCACACGGCGGGGTATTTCCGGAGACAGGGCTGCAGGTGCGAGACCGTGTCGTGTAGTGGGCCAGCTTGCCCATCGGCCGTTACTGCCCACGGCCCCTGCTACCTGCCCCATCCGCCCCGAGGCGAGGGCCAGAGCCGACCTGCTCCCACACCGATAACTGCGCCGGCGAATGGCTTCTGTAGCGCTGCAGCGCCGCAACGCCGTCTCAATAATAGAACAGCCATCGCCGGCCTTCCCCAAATAATTCACACCAGCGTTGATTTCTTTCTACCTCAGTGTTACTGCAGGTGTCTATCCTCAGATTCTATCCTGGAACTACTAACAGTGGCACCAAACATTAATGACGCAGATACCTTTTACCATCCAATACAATATGGTTCAACACTAGCCCTTAACTACTATCGACCGTCTCTCAGACCGCTTCTAATTTTTGAGTCGAGATATTTCTCACACCCCTGCAAAGCCAAATGGACTCCTATTGGCTGTCAAGCTACACACGCCAGCATTCTTGCATTGTTGCTGCTCTTTGTTTCGTAATCAAGTGAAGGCAACAGAGGACCTAGTAGGTAAAAACACGAGGGCTAGTAGAAATCCTTGGGTAACAGAAGAAATTTAATTGATGAAAGGAGAAAATATAAAAATGCAGTAAATGAAGCAGGCAAAAAGGAATACAAACGTCTCAAACACAAGATCGACAGGAAGTGCAAAATGGCTAGGCAGCGATGGCTGGAGGACAAATGTAAGGATGTAGAGGCTTATCTCACTAGGGGTAAGATAGATACTGCCTACAGGAAAATTAAAGAGAACTTTGGAGAAAAGAGAACCACTTGTATGAATATCAAGAGCTCAGATGGAAACCCAGTTCTAAGCAAAGAAGGGAAAGCAGAAAGGTGGAAGGAGTATACAGAGCGTCTATACAAGGGCGATTGTACTTGAGGACAATATTATGGAAATGGAAGAGGATGTAGATGAAGATGAAATGGGAGATATGATACTGCGTGAAGAGTTTGACAGAGCACTGAAAGATATGTATCGAAACAAGGCCCCAGGAGTAGACAACATTCAATTAGAACTACTGACGGCCTTGGGAGAGCCAGTCCTGACAAAACTCTACCATCTGGTGAGCAAGATGTATGAGACAGGCGAAATACCCTCAGACTTCAAGAAGAATGTAATAATCCCGATCCCAAACAAAGCAGGTGCTGACAGATGTGACAATTACCGAACAATCAGTTTAATAAGTCACAGCTGCAAAATACTAACGCGAATTCTTTACAGACGAATGGAAAAACTGGTAGAAGCTGACCTCGGGGAAGATCAGTTTGGATTCCGTAGAAATGTTGGAACACGTGAGGCAATACTGACCCTACGACTTATCTTAGAAGCTAGATTAAGGAAAGGCAAACCTACGTTTCTAGCATTTGTAGACTTAGAGAAAGATTTTGACAATGTTGACTGAAGTACTCTCTTTCAAATTCTGAAGGTGGCAGGGGTAAAGTACAGGGAGCGAAATGCTATTTACAATTTGTACAGAAACCAGATGGCAGTTATAAGAGTCGAGCGGCACGAAAGGGAAGCAGTGGTTGGGAAGGGAGTGAGACAGGGTTGTAGCCTCTCCCCGATGTTATTCAATCTGTATTTTGAGCAAGCAGTCAAGGAAACAAAAGAAAAATTCGGAGTAGGTATTAAAATCCATGGAGAAGAAATAAAAACTTTGAGGTTCGCCGATGACATTGTAATTCTGTCAGAGACAGCAAAGGACTTGGAAGAGAAGTTGAACGGAATTGACAGTGTCATGAAAGAAGGGTATAAGATGAACATCAACAAAAGCAAAACGAGGATAATGGAATGTAGTCGAATTAAGTCGGGTGATTCCGAGGGAATTAGATTAGGAAATGAGACACTTAAAGTAGTAAAGGAGATTTGCTATTTGGGAAGCAAAATAACTGATGATGGTCGAGGTAGAGAGGATATCAAATGTAGATTGGCAATGGCAAGGAAAGCGTTTCTGAAGAAGAGAAATTTGTTAACATCGAGTATTGATTTAAGTGTCAGGAAGTCGTTTCTGAAAGTATTTGTGTGGAGCGTAGCCATGTATGGAAGTGAAACATGGACGATAACTAGTTTGGACAAGAAGAGAATAGAAGCTTTCGAAATGTGGTGCTACAGAAGAATGCTGAAGATTAGATGGGTAGATCATATAACTAATGACGAGGTATTGAATAGGATTGGGGAGAAGAGAAGTTTATGGCACAACTTAACTAGAAGAAGGGATCGGTTGGTAGGACATGTTCTGAGGCATCAAGGGATCACCAATTTAGTATTGGAGGGCAGCGTGGAGGGTAAAAATCGTAGAGGGAGACCAAGAGATGAATACACTAAACAGATTCAGAAGGATGTGGGTTGCAGTAGGTACTGGGAGATGAAGAAGCTTGCACAGGATAGAGTAGCATGGAGAGCTGCATCAAACCAGTCTCAGGACTGAAGACCACTACAACAACAGCCTTGAGAGGTCTCACAGACGTACCATAGTGTTTGCGTGCCGCGTTTTTATTGCAAGCTACTGTTTCTCCATGGCGGGGAAAGCTGGGGCTTCTGTGCAACATGTGTTATGTGAGACAGATGTTTTCACTTGCAAGATGAGCCTCAGACACCGAAAGAAGAATTCGAAAATCGAAATACGTGTATCTTTTGCCCTCCTCGCCTGAAGAGGAAAACAAGGTATCCATGTCAACAGTGTGGTGTTCCGAGTTGTTTGGAGTGTTCCAGGAAGGTGTGCGTGAAGTGTTTGGAGGTGGAAATTGACTAAAGTATGATTCAGTGGCACATGAGAACAAGTGTTTACTTTTTTTACTTGTAATTTTCGAAGTAAAATGTGGCACAGTTTCTCCATTCATAGACTTATCGACTGAAATATTCACTCTACATCGCAAAGTGAGTTATAAACTGAAAGCTGACTTCGCATACAGTTTATCGTAAGTAATGTTGGAGTTTTCCACCTAGTTATATTGCCAATTTGTAATATAATCCCTCTGATGAAAATCTGTGGGTGAGTAGAGAGCCAACTATTTGCTATTATTTTCGTAACTCATAAAATAAAAATATACTCCAAATTTCGCTTTGTTGTAATTGGCTCTGAGCACTATGGGACTTAACTGCTGTGGTCATCAGTCCCCTCGAACTTAGAACTACTTAAACCTAACTAACCTAAGGACATCACACACATTCATGCCCGAGGCAGGATTCGAACCTGCGACCGTAGAGGTCACGCAGCTCCAGACTGTAGCGCCTAGAACCGCACGGCCACTCAGGCCGGCTTTGTTTTCATTGTCGGAGTGTTTAAAATATAGTAGTGTTTAAAGAAAACCAAATTTCTTCAAAGGCCACCTCTAAGAAGTGTAACGAATCACTGGAAGTTAAGATACTATATATATTCTGCAAAATTCTGGTTTGATATATAAAATAGAAAAATGCTGTCTATGAGACCCCTCCATAGAAATTGCGTTTCTGTGAATGACCATAGTAGTTAAGGGCTAGGAACATTGTATCCATACCATTAGCTGTGGCTCAATAAAGGAAATAATTTCTATATTCAAATTTTTTCCCAACGCAATAAAATTAATGAAATGATGGTTTTCTACTGCTCAAAAAAGTATTGGCACCCAGTACGACATTAGGCTTGGCAGAGAGCGCCGCGTGTATCAGCTTTGTGCAATCAGAGGTGACGAACAGTTTAGTCGCTTGCCTGACGGCCAGTGTAAATGTCATTCACTTGTAACGGTGAGTCCGAAAGGGAAGGAGCGTCCGTGTCGTTTCGCAACAAGGCTGTTTTATTGCGTCTGCAGCGTGAAAGTTGCCGTGAGACTGGTAAAGAACTTTCTGTTAATTATGCAACTGTGCGGGCAAAGTCGGAGGTCGGAAAGTTCTTACATGTAGAGAGCATCAACGGATAGTTCGTCCTGCACAAAAACACTCCTTTACAAGAGAAGGGTCGTTTGTATCGGACATGCAGTCAGCATCCAGCAAACAAGTTAATGTTCAAACTACTAGGAATGTTTTGAACGCAGCTGATATTCATGACAGATCTCCCAGAAAGATGCCACTGATTTCGGAAGTTAACAGAAGAAAATGCTTACAGTTTACCAAATATTATGCCAATAAATTGATTGCTTTGGAACAATATACGATTTTCAAAGGAATCCAAGTTTAACTCGTTTGGATCTGATTCAAAGGGAAAAGTGTGGCGCAAACCAAATACAGAACTTCAGTCACAACACGTACTACCTATAGTAAAACATGGGGGAGGAAGCAGAATGATTTCGGAATCACAGCAGCTTCTGGTGTTTGTGACTTGGCAGTTATAGAGGGTGTCATAGTGTGCCAATAGTGTGCCACAAATGTTTTTGATGTTTGGAGCAGTTGATTTGTTTTCGTAAACTAATATTTTTGAAGAAAAATTCGCGTACTCGGACATTGCAACACCATTCCTCACATACTGGCAATACAACAATGTCTCTCACAGCATTTTCTCCTGCGCATGCAGGTGGTGCAGTGGATACCGTTTCGGATTGGCAGACAGGATGTCGAGTGTTAGAGTCTAGGATCAAGCTCATTGTTTTTATTTGTTGAAAGTAGTCTGCGTGGCACGACATCTGGCATCTTAATAGTCATACAGCGATTACGATAGGTCTTCTAAAAATGTTTGCAATTACATATTAAGAACACGTAAGTCGACGCAAAGTCGTTTTCATTGGTCAGCTTTTAAAGAAGCTTTTTGCACCTCGTGGACGCGAACTGTTTCGCGCCACCGCAGCTGCTAGATTCCAAACCTGTTTTATGTCTACCCTCCCCAAATGGTCCCACTGAAATTATTTGGAAGCATGTTGCTAGCCCTATTGGTGACGTAAGGTCCTAATGAAATGTAATGTACCTGAACGTGGCAAGAATAATAGTTGGTATTAATCGATGGGACCACTGGGGAAGTCTACACACAGAGCAAGTTTGGAATCTAGTAGATGAAGTGGTGTGAAACAATTCGCATCCACGGCGTGCAAAAGGTTTCTTTAAAAGCTGACCAAAGAAAACAATTGTATTTCCATTTGTGTCTTCGTTGTATGTGATTGTAAATATTTTGTAGAAGACCTACTGTAATCGCTGTACGACGATTAAGACACCATATAACGTAGTACAGAGACTTTTCTTAGCAAATACAAACAAATAAACTTTAACCCAGATTCGAGCCCTCGACTTCCGGCATGCTAACCCAAAACGCTATCCACTGCACCAACAGCACAGCACTACTGTTTGCTCCTGATAGAGATACTTACCATTTATGTGGTTACAGTGTTGCCAAATTTTCAGTCTTTAACGTCCACTTACTGAGCAAAATATACGCAAGACGAAATTTTGTGAGAGACATTTTTGAATATCTAGTATTTGAGGAATCGCGCTCTTCAGCCCGAGTGTGCGGAGTTTTCATCATCCTGTATATATATATATATATATATATATAGTGATAAGTGTGCCAATACTTTTTGGTGCCACTGTACATCCTCTTAGGCTCACTCCGTCGTCAGGCCACAAGTGGCCTACCGGGACCATGCGACCGCCGTGTCATCCTTAGTGGAGGATGTGGATAGGAGGGGCGTGGGGTCAGCACACTGTTCTCCCGGCCGTTGTGATGGTATTCTTGACCGGAGCCGCTACTATTCAGTCGAATAGCTCCTCAATTGGCATCACGAGGCTGAGTGCACCCCGAAAAATGGCAACAGCGCATGGCGGCCTGGATGGTCACCCATCCAAGTGCCGACCACGCCCGACAGCGCTTAACTTCGGTGATTTCGCGGGAACCGGTGTATCCACTGCGGCAAGGCCGTTGCTGTACATCCTCTTACGTCGATAAAAAAAAAGTTCTATACAAGTTGAATACCATGATTAAAAACCAATCTAAGTTGTTTTCCTATATAAAATAACGTTCAAAACGTATGAAAGTGTTTTTCTTGTATCATCATTTCGAAAAGTGGTTTGCAGCAGCTCACCACGCTAGTCTGTGTTTTCTTATCTGCACAACTACTACGCCACATTACCGTTTGAAACTGCTTACTTCATTCAGATCTTAGTCTCCAGTCACACTCCCCTTCATTACTAAATTGATTATTACACGGGAAACACTTGCATCATGTTGTGCAAAACATTATTTAATTGGTCAAGACCCAGATTTTGGGTTCTGAGGCTACCATAAGGTGACAAATTAATTTCACAAACACAGTTAAAATGACGTGCTACTTACACAGATATGGCTAATATAGACGATGCAAAAGTGATTATGTTTAGAGTGTCTTGCAGAACTAGCCACATTTGTTTGACAACGAAAAATACATCTGCTGAAGTAGATATCGTTATCTTTAACAACAGATGAAAAATAAAGTTGAGTTTAGAGTTGAAACGTAATATTTGCAACCATGAAAGTTGATTTAACTGGGGGGAGGAAATTCATTTTGGTCATTCAAATCTAAACTGGAATTCTGTGTTTTATATTTATTTAGTTTGAAGTATTTCCAGTTAGTAGTTGCATGTTCCATCGCTCATTTGAAAGCTTTTTTCATCGAAATGATACGGAACAAGTCAATTTAAAGGACATGTGCACGCCGTTAACTTTAACTTTAATGCATGTATTGTTTTCTTTGTGTGCCACTCATGCAAGTACAGTTAAAAACAATGCTTCTCTTCGAACTGTAAATTCCAACTAATTTTTCGTCTTTTGTTATATGTAATTATGTCAACATGAAAACCTTCATGTTTCATTTTTAATCAGCTGTAATTATTTATGCGTGACATAAAAATGGAATACCTTCCTTGTAAACATTTAATGCGACTGCGCTTTTTAAATATGCCCATTCCTCCTCAGATAAACTTCCTGCTGAGCTGTTCATTATCGCAGGATATATAGGCTCAGAGAACTTCAAGCATATCTCTTAATTCCTTAGTAGTTCCGTATCCCACTTCTTTGCTCACTGATTCTTCCTGCCTAGTCTCTTAAATTTCAGCCTACTCTTCATCATTGCTAAATTGTGAAATGAGTCTGTATCTGCTTGTGAGTAGGCCTTACAATACAGTATCTGATCTCCGAATCTCTGCTTGATCATGATGTAATCTAACTGAAATTTCCTCGTATCTCCCTGCCTTTTCCAAGTATAACTCCTCTTCTTGTGATTCTTGAACAGAGTACCTTCTATTAAGAACTGAAGTTTGTTGCAGAACTCAGTTAGTCTTTCTCCTCTCTCATTCCTGGCATCAGGCCCATATTCTGCAGTAGCCCTTTCATCTACTCCATTCCCTACAGCCACATTCAGATTCTCCATGACTATTAGATTTTCATCTCTCTTTACGTACTCAATTACTCGTTCAATATCTTCATATGCATCCTTAGTCTCCTCAAGCTCTGTTTGTATCGTTGTTGTGTACACCTGAACTATTGATGCTGGTGTTGGCTTTTTGTCGAATGAGATTAGAACAAGTCACTGAACAGTTGCCGGTAAATCACTCTGCCCTGCCCTAACTTCCCAATCATAACGAATACTACATCCGTTTTACCATTTTCTACTGCTGCTGGTATTACCTTATCTGATCAGAAATCTTTATCTTCTTTACATTTCACTTCACGGAGCTATATCTAGATTGAGCCAAAGCATCTCCCTTTACAGATTATTTAGTTTCGCTATCACGTTTAAACTCGTGGCATTCCGCTCCCCCTCCCCCCCCCCCCCAACTTGTAGAACATTACCCTTTCTTTGGTTAGTCAATATTTCTCTCGTGGCAGTCTCCTTTCGGAGATACGAAAGGGAGAGCAGTACGTAATCTTTTGTGTTTGAAAATTCTTAAGAGACCAAACTGCTGAGGTCATAGGTCCCTAGACTTACACTCAACTTAAACTAACTTATACTAACAACAACACACACACCCATGTCCGATGAAGGACTCGAACCTCCGGCGGGAGGGCGTAATCTTTTGCCAGTGGAGAGATCATCATGACACTGTTTCAATTGCAGGCCAAATGTCCTGTGGATACCCATTATTTGTCTTTAATGCAGTGGTTCACATTGCATTCTGCATCCTTATGCCGTTGATCATTGCTGGTTCTTCCCCCTTTTACGGGCAGTTTACCACCCCAAGGGCTAGAGAGTGACTTGAACCTCTATCCGCTCCTCCCTTCTCTTTGACGAGGCCATTGGCAGAATAAGGGTGACTTCTTGCATCGGCCAACATTGCTGATGATTTTTATTAAATGTTTAAGTAATGGCGGGTTCGTACGCGGTACCCAGGATGTTTTGTTTACTAGTCAAAGACACTACCCCTAGAACATGGGTTCGGCTTCCCCTAAAGACGCAGGAAAATTACCGCATGGTGCTTCTGTCATCGAGCTGTGCCGTTTTGGTTTGGCTCCTGTGTACTACAAGACAGTAACAACCAGGTTGGCTGGCCATTGACGGCAGGTCGAGGTCGGAAAGTTGACGAACAACCACCCCAAGGTGTGGTTGTGCGGTGGTGTGAAGAGTGAGTGGTTGTTAGATGCCCGATAAGGAGCTAGTATTCGAAGATAATATATTTATTATTGACGACGCTTCAGTATCTTTGAAGTCACTCCAGACAGCCAACTGTTGCAGGGCGTCGGCAGTGCGTGCTCGCTGAGGCAGGTCCTGGTCAGCACGTCGCTCGGAGCTGCAGGTGGGCGGCAACGAAGAAACACTGGAGTCAGCAAAAAAAAAAAAAAAAAAAAAAAAAAAAAAAAGTTCAAATGTGTGTGAAATCTTCTGGGAGTTAACGGCTAAGGTTATCAGTCCCTAAGCTTACACACTACTTAACATAAATTATCCAAAGGACAAACACACACACCCATGCCCGAGGGAGGACTCGAACCTCCGCCTGGATCAGCCGCACAGTCCATGCCTGCAGCGCTTCAGACCGCTCGGCTAATCCCACGCGGCACTGGAGTCAGCACCATCGACACTGCTAGGTTGGCGACCTGCAGAGACAACCTGCTGCGTCACTCACACTGCACAATGGCCGCTAGTAACGTCCAGAGTAGGTGGCCAGGGCGACCATGACCATCATGTAGACTGCGCCCAGAAGGATCTGCCCTCATCGGCAGACTCTACCCATGCGAACAGTGCAGGCAGAAAGTGTGTTAATTGCCTCCACATTGCTGGCGTCTATGAAGTGACGTGTGGTTGCGGCGAAATGTATATAGGCCGAACGGGAAGGACAATTAGAGAAAGCAGTAAAGAACACGAACGCCACATGGGGCTAAAACGTGTGAAACCGGAGGTAGCGAAACATCACGAGAACTGTGACCTTCAAATAGATTTCAATTACACACCTGTCATGCTTAAGGAAATCAACATTTATAGAAGCAAAGTCCGAGAAGCGACTGAAATTTATAAGAACGAATGTAACTTCAATAGAGAGAATGGCTGTCGGCTTCCGTCATCGTAGCTTCCCGCCATCAAGGAAGTGAACACGCGGCCGCTGCTTGCGAGCAGTACAATCAGCTTCCTGGATGCCACATCTGGAGACAATAATATTTTCGATAAACATTACCCCTCTCTTGCTTAGCCCGTTTCGCGTCTAGGGAATGGGGAATGATGCTGCCCCCCCACTCCCACGCCCCCCCCCCCGAAAAAAGCAGGAGAAATTTTAAGTAATAACTCTTCTCTAGCATATGTGCGAGAAAAATCCCTTTCTAACCAATGACGTTGGCCCATCAATGGCAGCTACAAGAATTTTAGCCAATAATTCCCTCTTCTCTAGCACAAGTGTGGGAAAAGTCCCCATTATAAGAGAAGGTGACACTGGTCTCTGACAGTGCTCCGTCTACAGTGGACACCACAAGATCCTGAAGCAGAGCACAGCAAAGGGGTCGAAACATCGGTCGAGTAAAAAGAGTAAAAGAAATATGACGTGGCCTGACAACCCAGAAGTTTTTACTTTTTGTACTGTTTGGCTACACAAGAGGAGGACGAGCTGCGCGCATCGAATCTTGAGCTAAAGGCCCTGAAGAGGCCTGGAGATTGCAGAATGCCAACTCCACAACGTTGGATTATGCATGTCCATGTGCTCAACGCCACAAGTAGCAGCGTCTAAGTCGACAGGAGAAGACGTCTTGTCACATGTAAGTCGTAGAACAGCAGATGCGAAGACCATGGTCATAAGCCTATTCTCATAGCTGGGTGCTATCTGAGTGAGGTACCGTACTACTAATTTAAAATGAAATATATTTGCACTGTGGTGACGAAAGCCATGGGATACCTTCTGACATTGTCGGACTCCTTTTGTCCAGCGGAGTGCAGCAACACGATGTGACTTGAACTCAACAACTCGTAGGAAGTCCCCTGCAGAAATAGTGACTCCTTCTGCTTCTATAGGCATCCATAATAGTGAAAGTGTCGCCGGTTCAGGATTTTGTCACATAAATGTCCAATGGGATTCATGTCAGGCGATATCGGTGGCTAATCATGCGCTCGAATTGTCCAGAATGTTCTTCAGACCAATTGTAAACAACTGCGGCCCGGTGACATAGCGCATTGTCATCTATAAAAATTCCATCATTGTTTGGGAACATAAAAGTCCATGAATGACTGTCTCTTAAGTAGCCGAGCATAATCACTTCCAATCAGTGACCGATTCAGATCAACAAGAGGACCTTGTCCGTTCCATGTAAACACAGCTCACACCACTGCGAAGCCACCTCCAGCTTTCACAGCACCTTGTTGAGAACATCGGTCCAAGGCTTCGTAGGGTCTGCGCCACACTCCAACCCTACCATCACCCTTACCAATTGAAATCAGGACTCATCTGACCAGACCAAGGTTTTCCATCGTCTAGGGTCCAACCGGTATGGTCACGAGCCCACGGGAGGGGCTGCAGGCGATGTCGCGCTGTTAGCAAAGGCACTCGTGGCGATCGTCTGCTGCCATAGCCCATTAACGCTAGATTTCGCTGCACTGTCCTAAAGTATGTTCGACGTACGTCCCGCATTCATTTCTTTGATTATTTCACGTAGTGTTGCTTGTCTGTTAGCACTGACTACACAAACGCCGTTGCTCTCAGTCGTTAAGTGAAGGCCGTTGGCCACTGCATTGTCTGCGGTGAGAGATAAAGCTTCACAGCTGATGTTCTCGACACACACTTGACAATCTGGATCTCGAAGTATTGAATTGCCAAACGATTTTTGTTTTGGAATGTCCCATGCGTCTAACTTCAACTACTATTTTGCGTTCAAAGTTTTTTAACTTCCTACAGTGTGGCCATAATCACGTAGGAAACCTTTTCATGTGACTCACCTGAGTACAAATTACACCTCCGCCAATGCACTACCCTTTTATAACCAGTGTATGCAGTACTAACGCACTCTGTCTATGTGCGTATCACTATCCTTGACTTTTTATGCTGCGGTGCAACTGTACCATATCAAGGAGTACTCCAGTGTGTAGCAATTCAGTATTCCGAGATCCAGATTGTCAAGAGTGTGCCGAGAACATCAGATTTCAAGCATTATCTCTTACCGCAGACAACGCAGTGACCAACGGCCTTCACTTAACGACCGAGAGCAACGGCGTTTGTGTAGTCAGTGCTAACAGACAAGCAACACTACGTGAAATAATCACAGAAATGAATGTGGGACGTATGACGAACACATGTTGGGACAGTGCAGCGAAATCTAGCGTTAATGGGCTATGGCAGCAGACGATCACTGCGAGTGCCTTTGTGTGATTATTTCACGTAGTGTTGCTTGTCTGTTAGCAGTGACTACACAAACGCCGTTGCTCTCGGTCGTTAAGTGAAAGCCGTTGGCCACTGCAATGTCCGAGGTGAGAGGTACTCCTTGAAAGCTGATGTTCTCGGCACACTCTTGACAATCTGGATCTCGGAATACTGAATTGCCTAATGATTTCCGTTTTGGAATGTCCCATGCGTCTAACTCCAACAACTATTTCGCGTTCAAAGTTTTTATACTTCCTACAGCGCGACCATAATCACGTCGGAAACCTTTTCATGTGAGTCACCTTAGTACAAATTACAGCTCCACCAATGCACTGCCCTTTTATAACTAGTGTATGCGGTACTAGAGCCATCTATCTATGTGCATATCACTATCCTTGACTATGCCCTCCCGGTTAGCCGTGCGGTCTAACGCACGGTTTTCCGTGCGGGAAGGAGCGCCTGGTCCCCGGCACCAATCCTCCCGGCGGATTTGTGTCGCGGTCCGGTGAAGCGGCCAGTGTGTGGATGGTTTTTAGGCGGTTTTCCATCTGCCTCGGCGAATGCGGGCTGGTTCCCCTTATTCCGCCTCAGTTACACTATGTCGGCGATTGCTGCGCAAACAAGTTCTCGACGTACGCGTACACCACCATTACTCTACCACGCAAACACTCGTCTGGTGTGAGACGTTTCCTTTGGGGTCCACCGCGGACCGAACCGCACGATAACCCTGGGTTCGGTGTGGGGCGGCGGAGGGGTGACGTGGACTGCGGTAGTCGTCGTGGGGTTGTGGACCACTCTGGCTGCGGCGAGGACGGAGCCTCTCTGTTGTTTCTAGGTCCCCGGTTAAAATACAATACATACATACAAATCCTTGACTTTTGTGCTGCGGTGCAACTGTATTGTGTCGAGGAGTACTCCAGTGTGTAGCAAGTCTCCAAACAGGTACCTCCAAACTAACAAAAAATTAATTACTGATCTTTATTTTTTTCGAGAAATTGAAACCTTATGAAGATACTGTTGCAGCAGCGTTAGCACTGCGACACGGCGTTCTGCTCGTGCCTGGTCCTCCGTGGCCCGCCTTGAGCCGCGCCCTTGTCCGTGACAGATGGGCGACGTGCGGCAGCGTGCTGCGCCCGACCTGGCCACCGGCCAGCCCGTATTTTTAGTGGCGCCGCTTCCCAGTCTTCCCTTGCACTTCACTGCCCCGCCTCCCAGTCCTCCCCTGCATTTCACTGCCCCGCGACCGGGTTTTAGGCGCGCTAATCGAAATTCTAGGCGCCGGCCGTCTTGAGAATTCCGTTGTTGATTTTCGGGGGCTCAGCCGGCGAGATAGCGGGCCCGCGCTGTTTACTTTGCGCGCCTCGTTCCGCCGGTGAAATGATGCGGCGGCAGGCTGCGGCCGCTCCGCGCAGCTCCTGTTCCGCTGGGCTATCGCCGCCGGCTCAGCCCCGCGCACCCCGACAATGTTGCCCGTCTCTGTGGAGGACGGTCTCCCCGGAAAGAAGAAGGCTGCGTCCCTCTGCACCCGTCCTGTCGTCCCACAGTTCACGGTTATCCCTCCAGACCTCTTTGCTGAAATTACCAGTCTTTAGTCATCACAGAGAAATGAAACTACCATAAGTTACCGTAGACTTTCGTAGCGTAGACTACGGTAATTTTCCTAAGAGCTTTGGTCAGCTATGATCGTAAAAACGTTACTTGTAAATTAGGTATGTTGCATATTCCTGCGTGCGTTACCCTATGATTACTTTGTTTGATTATATCATCAGTGTCCCACTAGATTCTCCTGGAAACTGGAAGCATGGAAACTGAGTGCAGATTGTAATGTTATGTGTGCCTCACTGCTTTTTTTTTACTAATTTGTGCCTGATTTTGTTCTGAGAAGCTCAGTAATGTATGTAAATACCGTAAATGTAAATGTGATTCAAAAAGTACTTGAAGTGAAGTGAAGCGCAGCTGGACAGCAAGAAACTCTTTAGCGTGCAATCCCCGCTACGTTAATAGTTGTGAATCTTTGAGTATGGACTCTAAAAATAAGACAATTGATTTATTTAAAAAAAAAGAGGACTGTTAATCTGTACCTTGTGGAAAGAGGGCGTGTTGCTAGGCAGTCGCTCAGAAAGTAGTGTTGAATTTAATGGAAATTGATATTTTAGTGAGTAAAGTATGTGTAAGAGTTGCCAAACATTTATGTATACAAATTTTCTGGAAGTGAAGAATAGAAATATGTTGTTTTTGGAAAAGGAGGTTAACTTCATTGTCGTCGCCGTCTATCACTCGACAGAATTGTAAGTGTACAAAGTTCACTAAAATACAGGAAAAGAAAAGCATTCTCTATAGTTTTCATTCAATAAGTAACAACCTCTCATAATTTCTTAATTATAGTAATTGGATTATGTTCTTGTACAATAGTATGGTGCTGAATTCCAGTGACCAATTTTGATGTAGCAGGACGTGTAGTTTGAAGGAAGATTGTGTGCCAAGCAATCTCCTTTTCTCACGAGAAGCACATTGCTGTTTGATCTTATTTACTTACAACAGTGGTCTCTTAGGTATGAAAAGCTACGAAAACTTGGGCTCAAAGTTATCCGCAATACGGCCAAGTAACTAACAGAGTCGTATTATAAACCTTAAAGAACAATAACTTCCTCCATATTATAATATGTCACCAACTGGTGCGGAACCAGATCATTCATCGAGGCAGCAACCAAAATTCAGGTACCAGATACGACTTAAAGTAAAAAATCTCAATAAAAAAATCAATCTCTCTCTCTCTCCAAACACGTATATAAATATTCATACTATTAAGATAAAAGTAATTTTTTAGGATATATAAAGGGTTGCATAACCTACGGAACATTTTTGTTCTACATAGTTATCCTATCGTCTTTTTTTAAAAGTAAACAATATTTATGACAAAATTGAAACTGTCATTGTTTAGGTTAGATTTTATTCGAGAACTGATTTGTAACATGAAACAGACTGATAGTGTAGAAAAAATAAACACAAAGAAAAAAATCCATATTTATCACATAGCGCTAGAAAACATAATTTCATCAAAACATGTAAAATTTTTAAAAAATGCGAAAGGAAAACTCATCAAACATCGCTTCAATACTTCGTCGAGGTTATATAAAATATGTTTTTGCCATCGCAAAACAACTTTCGCAATTGTCAGTTATGACAGGAAACACATGCCTTTGCTCATGATGATTAAAGTTCTATTGAGTAAAGAATGACTAGAATAATTATGTAGATTTTTTTTCTTTTGTTAGTGCATGTAAACAAGTACCTGCGTGAAAAGTAATTATTTGGGTTACTTGAAACCGCACAACTTACACAAGCAGCTGATCTTTTTTAATTACAAAATGCAGTTTTGTATTTTTTAGAGGTATAAAATATACAAGAAACGAACACTGGCCGATGTGCGGCTCTAATTACGTGTGAAAATAAACAAACAAACGAAGAAACAGACAACAAAGAGAAGTAGTCGGCTCCTAGTTCCTCTCTTACACAACCGTTTTAGTTCCTTTCCCTATCAGTTCAACCAATACCACCAGTAATCCTACCATTTAGTACATCATTTAGCTATTGCATCAAAACTACTGAACATTGGTTTTCGTAGAGCGCAGCTCCAGTCATCAGCCTTCTGACTGGTTTGATGTGGTCTGCCACGAATTCCTGGTTTGATGCGGCCCTCCATGAATTCCTCAATGCCTGTCATGTGCCAACGTTTTCATCTGACAGTAGCAATTGCGTCCTTAATTATTTTCCGAATGTATTCCAATCTCTGTAGTCCTCTACAGTCTTTACCCTCTTTTTTTTGTCATCAGTCTACTGACTGGTTTGATGCGGCCCGCCACGAATTCCTTTCCTGTGCTAACCTCTTCATCTCAGAGTAGCACTTGCAACCTACGTCCTCAATTATTTGCTTGACGTATTCCAATCTCTGTCTTCCTCTACAGTTTTTGCCCTCTACAGCTCCCTCTAGTACCATGGAAGTCATTCCCTCATGTCTTAGCAGATGTCCTATCATCCTGTCCCTTCTCCTTATCAGTGTTTTCCACATATTCCTTTCCTCTCCGATTCTGCATAAAACCTCCTCATTCCTTACCTTATCAGTCCAACTAATTTTGAACATTCGTCTATAGCACCACATCTCAAATGCTTCGATTCTCTTCTGTTCCGGTTTTCCCACAGTCCATGTTTCAATACCATACAATGCTGTACTCCAGACGTACATCCTCAGAAATTTCTTCCTCAAATTAAGGCCGGTATTTGATATTAGTAGACTTCTCTTGGCCAGAAATGCCTTTTTTGCCATAGAGAGTCTGCTTTTGATGTCCTCCTTGCTCCGTCCGTCATTGGTTATTTTACTGCCTAGGTAGCAGAATTCCTTAACTTCATTGTCTTCGTGACCATCAATCTCGATGTTAAGTTTCTCGCTGTTCTCATTTCTACTACTTCTCATTACCTTCGTCTTTCTCCGATTTACTCTCAAACCATACTGTGTACTCATTAGACTGTTCATTCCGTTCAGCGGATCATTTAATTCTTCTTCACTTTCACTCAGGATAGCAATGTCATCAGCGAATCGTATCATTGATATCCTTTCACCTTGTATTTTAATTCCACTCCTGAACCTTTCTTTTATTTCCATCATTGCTTCCTCGATGTAAAGATTGAAGAGTGGGGGCGAAAGGCTACAGACTTGTCTTACAACCTTCTTAATACGAGCACTTCGTTCTTGAACGTCCACTCTTATTATTCCCTCTTGGTTGTTGTACATATTGTATATGACCCGTCTCTCCCTATAGCTTACCCCTACTTTTTTCAGAATCTCGAACAGCTTGCACCATTTTATATTGTCGAACGCTTTTTCCAGGTCGACAAATCCTATCAAAGTGTCTTGATTTTTCTTTAGCCTTGCTTCCATTGCTAGCCGTAACGTCAGAATTGACTCTCTCGTCCCTTTACTTTTCCTAAAGCCAAACTGATCGTCACCTAGCGCATTCTCAATTTTCTTTTCCATTCTTCTGCATATTATTCTTGTAAGCAGCTTCGATGCATGAGCTGTTAAGCTGATTGTGCTATAATTCTCGCACTTGTCAGCTCTTGCCATCTTCGGAATTGTGTGGATGATGCTTTTCCGAAAGTCAGATGGTAAATCGCCAGACTCATATATTCTACACACCAACGTGAATAGTCGTTTTGTTGCCACTTCCCCCAATGATTTTACCCTCTACAGCTCCCTATAACACCATGGAAGATATTCCCTGATGCCTTAAACTCATGCCCAATTACTCTGTCGCTTCTTCTTGTCGGTGTTTTCCATAAATTCCTATCCTCGCCGATTCTGCGGAGCACCTATTCATTCATTACCTTATCAGTCCACCTAATTTTCAACATTCGTCGGTAGCACCACACTTCAAATGCTTCGATTCTTTTCTGTTCCGGTTTTCCCCACATTCCATGTTTCACTACCACACAACACTGTGCTCGAAACGTTCATTCTGAGAAATTTCTTCCTCAGATTAAGGCCTATGTTTGATACTAGCAGACTTCTCTTGGCCAACAACGTCTTATTTATGTGTTCTAGTCCGCTTTTGATATTCCTCCTTGCTCTCTCAGTCAATGGTTATTTTGCTGCCTAGGTATCAGAATTCCTTAACGTCGTCTAGTTCATGACCATCAATCCTGATGTTAAGTTTCCGGCTGTTACCATTTCTTATACTACTGTCTTCCTTCGATTTACCCTCCACCACTTTCCGTACTCATTAGACTGTTCATTCCATTCAGCACATCCTGTAATCTTCTTCACTTTCACTGAGGAAAGTAATGTCATCAGCTAATCTTATCATTGATATCGTTTCACCTAGAATTTTAATTCCACTCTTGCTTTCATTATTGCTTCTTCGATGTACAGACTGAACAGTAGGGGCGTAAAACGACACCCCTGTGTTCCACCCTTGTTAATCCGAGCACCTCATTCTTGTATATAAGGCACTATCAGCCTCGATTGTGGTAATTACACCAACCTTTACCGCAATCGAAGCTGATAGTTTCTTATACATTAGATTATCACGACAGCTGACTGGGCTGCAATGTTGAAAGTTCTTCATTCTTGGTCTTCCAGTTTTGTTGTTCCCTCTCAGTTCTTTCCCTATAGCTTACCGCTATTTTGTCGGAATTTCGATAATCTTGCACCATTTTACATTTACGAATGCTTGTTCCTGGTCTGAAATCCTATGAATGATTATTGATTTTTCTTCAGCCTTGATTCTGTTAATAACTGCAACGTCGGAACTACTTCTCTGGTGCCATTATCTTTCCTAAGGCTGCAGACTCTGAAATCTATAACACTAAGCGCAAAGAGCGTACTAGGGTCGTTCAGTAATGATGCAGACTGACAATTACAGGGTGTTAGAGTATGGCCACAGATATTGTTATCATGGGTACCTTAATATGTACCTGCTTTAGGGTTTAGCATTTTTTGTCTGTGTCTAAAAGTCTTTTCGGAAGCACAACTATATGTTTCCTATCATTACAGACTATACGGTTTGAGTTCACGCGTCCACAGTTCAATACCTGACCTGGTGCTCAGAGGAAAATAAACGTTAAAGGGTTGCACGTGCCAAGCATAACTCGAAGTACTAACCAACCTAGTCGTAACAGTCATAATTATTAGTCTGCAAATTGAGTAAATAATGATGTAACGTTGTTCAGTACACTGCCCGTTGTCATCAATAGAAATATCTGCACTTATATCCCTAACACCCTATATACTGAAGGCAACGCCTGATGCAGAGTACTGAAATTATTATGTTGTTTGCTATCCTTGCGACAGTATTGATCATTAATCATTTTAAATAAACATACCGTCTACGGTGTTAATTGCTATGGCATGTGTCCTCCAAGACCATACTTCGGTAGATCGGCGTTCAGAGATCTAAATTTTAGTTTCAGGAAGTGTACAACTATTCCCACAGATGAAAAAAATCTGTCAGTACAGTCAGAACAGTTACCACCTAAAGGGGGAACAATAGCCGTAAGAATTAAAACTGTGGATCAGCCATAGGCGGCATACAATTTCGCTTGTCAGATGAGCATTTTCACAACTTCGGAAAAATACAATGTGTTGCAACAACATAAAATGAAACAACATAACACTGTAACTCTCTCTTCCAGTAGCCACCGGCATACGTTAAATGTATCTAGATGTGTACAGCACCAAAGCCAGACATAAAATGGAATAAGTTGGCTGTATTACAGTTATCATAACAGTATGGTGAAGTGCATTGTTGGACGAACAAGAGACTCTATTCTCCTAACACTAAAGGCCATCGATCCAGCATCTCACAAGTGAACGGTAGATATGAGGAGGGATTTTCACGGCCTCGGCTGGTCAGTGAACTGCGACACGGCGTGGACGAAGCGCGATGCGACGCTGGTAAGAGCCCCAGCGTACACAAGTACTCAGATGGAATACACACGAAACTGGAAATGCGGCCGAAGATTGTCAACTGAAAATTTCTGAGTAATACGTATCCATTCTGCGTTACTATTCCGCCAGGGTGCTGGATGTCTTTTCAGTGTGTAATTAGTACATACCACCAGGACGATAGTAGATGTATTGATAATGGTTTCAACGTCGTCCACTAACTTATAGTGTAGTGGCATAGCTACCACATCGCCATCTGTGTCTGCCCTTTAAGAGGCGATGCTTACAGCCAGAAGGCTCAGTGTGGTGTAAACGTGTGAAACAAGTAGGCCACCAAACCAAGGAGCTGCACTCGTGTTCCTACAGCCAAATGAGCGAGTTTGAAAGGGGTCAAATTTTTGCCTTCCGAGTGGCGGGATGACCCTTTCTGAGAATTGCCACACAAATTCAACGTGCTATGTCAGTTGCACAGCGGTGCTGGTTTCAGTGGTCAAGTAAACATTCTAACACCTGTAGACTAGATTCTGGATGTCCATTCAGCTCAGGAGCCCACCAATATTACCTTCCGGTAAGGGCAGCAGTGGCGGATCGTCCAGCCGCAGACTGTCCACACGAACTGCACGAATTGCTGCGAACCTGTTGTTAGCAGTGGGACTACGGGTACGCTAACCTGAAGCCCATCTTCCACTTATGCCACCGTATCGACGTGCACTACTCGAATTTGAACAACAGTAAATAATCTAAAAATCGTAGAGCCCTTAGCAGACAGTGTTTTCATTTGAAAAATGTGTGATTTCTGTGGACCCATGAGCAAACGAAATTATTATTACATTAACTGAATTTTCTGACGATGCTTGACAGAGCATCACAATAGTACTAAATAAGTATTATTACCTTGATCATTATCGGGATATGAGAGTAGGTGGAGTAAAAAAAATAATAAAAAAAACTCCCATTCGATTAGACTGTGATGTTTTACATACTGTGAAGAAAATCAGAAAGATGGAATACTTGAAACAAACAAACGTTTAACACCCGTAATGCCTAGTGTTAAATCACCAAGTACAATTGAGACACTTTCCAAAACAAAGGACCGAGTGAGGTGGCGCAGTGGTTAGCACACTGGACTCGCATTCGGGAGGAAGACGGTTCAATCCCGCGTCCGGCCATCCTGATTTAGGTTTTCCGTGATTTCCCTAGATCACTTCAGGCAAATGCCGGGATGGTTCCTTCGAAAGGGCACGGCCGAATTCCTTCCCCATCATTCCCTAATCCGAGCATGTGCTCCGTCTCTAATGACCTCGTTGTCGACGGGACGTTAAACACTAATCTCCTCCTCCTCCTCCAAAACAAAGGCTCGTAAGACAAAATGGATATTTGAGATAGGACAGTTGAAATACTTCACGTTTTATATATTTGAATAACAACCTGATTCTAATATACATGTACATATTTTTAGGATATGTATTATTACATAGTTCGACTTTCCGTAACACTAAATAATTTAACCTATCTTTTTAATGTGAATGCAACTTTCTGATTAACATCTATAGGTCCTCCTTCCGTAAATCAATGATTTGAGATTATAATCAGCAAACATTCCTTTCATCAAATGTTATTTTAACCCTCATAACGCATAAAACCCAATAATAATGTTATTCGTAATAAGATTTACTATCGGGGAACCCTCAGAACGGTACAAAAATAAAACGATAAAACGTTAACTGATAACAAAATATAACTATACAAATAAAATATCGCTCTTTTATCCTTTAGTCTACACATTATGGTGAACGGTGTCTCCGGTATAGTTTCTAGTTACTGAAGGACATTCTGTTTCTCTTCTTCCTCTTTTCTTCTTCGTCTTCTTCTCCTGCGTGGGTGTCTGTTTTTTAAATAACGTCCAAGCACATTGCCTAACTACAAATTTCTTTCATCATCTATGTACTTAAATAAATCCCTGATAGCCTTTACTGTTTGTGGCTCCTTTTGATTAAACCCCACTGTTGATAGTTTCAGATTTTTCAGTACTGCATTGCTGTATTTTAGTTTCCAAAGTCAGAATGCTGCATATGGACCTTGGTAGGTTAGTCAGTCTAGTGTTGAACCAACAGCCGATGCTCCAAGTAACGCTACATTAAACTGAAAGGGAAGTGCTGTGTGTTCATGTATCAGGGAAAGGCTGCACTGACCTCTGCCACTGAGTTAATGAAACGAAACCTAGGCAGAATATTCTACAAACCCGATGATTAAATTTAAACAATTTCTCGGAGAAGAGCACGTAGACCTGGTTTTCTTCTAAAAAAGTCTTAGTTACTTTTCCCCTGTGTTAAATTAAGTTTCAGTTATGCAAAGGTTACGTTACAATTGCAAATTGGTTTTTGTTAAATGTAACGGTTTATGCAAACACTTCCCGTTCCCGTTACAAAACGATCTTATCTCTCTCAATTTTTTGTAACTTTTGGATCTCTACCAGTAATACGTGTGCGTTGCAAGTCATTTTTTTCTGAGGTTACTACATTCACACGACGACGGCGTAAGAAGCTGAAAGCGAGTTCGTGATCAGATAATTGACATTTTGTAGAAATTCTGGGAAGGACTACTGTTAATTAACACGAATTTGCATATATTACTGTTGGGATATATATTTTCGAACACATATTCGATATTGAGTTTCTCCTCCCTTTCCTGTTTCCAAAGTATATATATATATATATATATATATATATATATATATATATATATATATATATATGTGTGTGTGTGTGTGTGTGTGTGTGTTTGTGTGTGTGTGTGTGTGTATTTGCATTCTCACTGCCTCTGCGGATCGTACTAACCACCTGGGTTACGGCTCCCGTTTTTAAATAATGGAAGTCGTTTGGAGGCCCATTATCGGCATCGCTCTTACAACGATTGGCTCCATACAAAATTAAGCTTCAATTGTTTAGGCCGTGAAAGAGCGAGCTATCGACTGTCGCTGCTAGTGGGCGATTCACGGCGTCGCTTTAACGAGAACTGCGCGCGCCGTTCTCTATTGGTTTCTCTTCCATAACCGCACCGCTCAGCCGTGTATGCGCACTGCAGTGTTGTGTTTCGAATCATCGACAGCAACGCCATGTATGCGAGGGTGTTCGCATATCCAACTTCTCTCGATATAATCACAAAAATCCACATATCATAATAAAACTGTTGAGGAGCCTTTTTTATTGGTTTTCTCCATAAGAAATCACAAATACCAAGGAAACTAAATTAACTGTAATACGCTGTTTCACAATCCTTCCCTTTTATTCCTCCAGATAATTACTACCGTAAAAAATGAATTTCAAGAACAACCTGTTTACTCTGAGCAGATCTCAAAACCTTTATGGTATTTTAAGCTATTTTTAGATGCAGCGTACAATTTGGGGTTATATTACATATGTCGTACTGGTAAACAGCCTCTACCATCAGTACAAAGCTGATAATTTATTCGTAACAACCACGGAACCTGTACTTATCCGCTATGACCACAGTCATTTGGTTATATATCGATTACAAGCATTGTGAATGGAATCATTTTACTTTTCTACATATTAATGAACATTTATCTTGCTTAAGGCATGTAAGATTTCTACTTTCAGATGTAGAATGTTGAGTATTCCCGTCTTCTTCACAGTTTCAGGACATATTTAGAAATAAAACATTCAAATTGTGTTACTGTCAAGTGTTTAATTTGATCACAAACACTGCTATACAACATTGTATCAGTTGGGTACATATGGGTTTAAGACAGTTTTAAGCACGATTTTTGTACCTTCTGTAGGTGAACAGTTTGTCACCTGGAAATGTGACTATAATATCACGCAACTAGTCTTGAGTCATAAATCATTTTGACGCAGTTGTTGAGTTTTTCATCACTTGAAATGTATTATCATGGCTGTGGTTGCGCCTCATTCCAGGTGATTTGAACAAGTATAATCGAAAAGCTTGTGGGATTGAAGGGTCAGACTGCTACAAAAATGGCGTAAAATACTTTTCAAATTTAGTTTTAAATCAAGCAAATCGGTTCTTTATTTGTGTGTGAGGAATGTTTCCTGAAAGTTTGGCCGTACCTTTTTGTAACACCTTGTATATCTGCTCCTGGGCACGTCTTACAATCCAGTGTCTGATTTCGGAATCTCTGCCTGACTATGATGTAATCTAACTCGAAATCTTACCTATCAGCTGGCGTTTTCCAAGTATATCCTCTTTTCTTGTTATTTTTGAGCAGAGTTTTCGCTATTACTAGCTGAAATTTATCACAGAACTCAATAAACTCCTCTCCACTCTCATTCCTTGTCCCAAGCGAATGTTCTCCTGTAACCGTTTTCTGCTCCTTCCCCTACAACGGCATTCCAGTCCCCCGTGACTATTAGATGTTCATCACCCTTTACGTACTGATTACCCTTGATGTTTCGGCTGGCAAACGTACAGCCATCTTCAGGTCAGTGTCGGAAACATCGTGGCAAGTAGTCAACATGATCCGGCTGCAATCCCGAAATTTCATCGAACATTGAGTACGCCGGGGAAACTTCAAGAATCACCTCAGTACTTTCTCTATCTCTTCATCTTCAGCTTGCGATAACGGCATGTATTCCTCATCTAAAGTTGTCGGTGTTGGTTTGCTGTCGAGTCTGATAGGAACAATCCTGTTACTAAACTGATCATAGTAACACAATCTCTGCTATATCTTCCTATTCATAACGAATCCTGCTCCAATTACATCATTTTCTGCTGCTGTTGAAATTATCCTCTACTTATCTAATCAGAAATCCTTGTCTGCTTTCCATTTCACTTCACTGACCACTACTATATCTTGATTGAGCCTCTGCATTTCCCTTTTCATATTTTCTAGCTTCCCTACCCCTTGAAATCTCCTGACATTTCACGCCCCGTCTCGTACATTATCCTTTCATTGGTTATTCAATCTTTTTCTCATGGTCACCTCCTCCTTGGAAGTCCCCTGCGGGAGATCCGAATGGGCAACTATTCCGGAACATTTTCGCATTGGAGGGATTATCATGGCAATTTTTCAATTACAGGCTACATGCCCTGTGGATATACGTTATGTGTCATTAATGCAGTGGTTTCCATTGACTTCAGCGTACTCATGCCGTTGATCACTGCTGATTATTCCGCCTTTAGGTGCAGTTTCCCATCCCAAGGATAAGAGAGGACCCTGGATCTCTGTCAGCTCTTCCGGTATCTTTGACAACGCCATTAGTAGAATGAGTTTAACTTCTGATACCGAAAGTCAATGGCCGCAAATGCTGATTATTAATCAAAATTTAAACGACGGCGTGTTCGAACTCGGGACCGAGTACGTTTTGATTACTAACCACAGACGCTACCCTTCAATCACGGGTAGATATATGTGTCTTAAGCTAATGAATTTTTTAAAGGCATTTTGGTTTATTAAGTATTTTGACTGAATTTTCGAACATTCACTCCAAACCTATTGAACTACAATTATTGGGCTGGTGGATAAGTTTGTAGCGTTTTTCCATAACACAGCAGATACACGTAACGGAGCCGTCATCAATGCTATATTCTCCTTCACTATTTACAACGCTCATGATGATAATAAGGATATTTGTGGGGCATTCAGCTTCGTTGTTATTAGCGCCCAATTCCTAATCGTTTCACTGTGCAGTCTCGCCACTTTCCTGAATGATGATGAAATGATGAAGATAACCCTAACACCCAGTCCGAGGCGGAGAAAATTCCCGACCCGGCCGGGAATCGAACCCGGGACCCCGTCATCCAGAGGGAGCAACACTAGCCACTGGCGGATGACCTGCGGACTGCAAACTCTGGGGTAACTTTTCGATTCCGCGACTGTAAAAATCACATTTTGAGGCGAATAACTCGGCGAGCCAGGTTCGGAGCGCATTTTCATTAGAAAAGTTCCTTGACGGTTATTCGATAGAAAGCAGAAAAGATGAAAATCCGAAGGCGCAAGGTCACGTGGATAGGGTGGGTGCGGAATGACTTCCCAATCCAACTCTTGTAATTTTTTTGTAAGTCTACAATAATCGTAACGTATCATCACTTCAGGCAGTCTTCCTGGGCATTGTTCTAAGACTGCGTCTGCAGAACATCTCAGTTGTTGACAATAAAAGTCACCTGTGATGATTACACTTCGAGTAAGCAATTCGCAGTGCACCACATCGTCACTGTTCCACCAGAAGCATAACATTATCTTTTGTGGGGGTTTCTGCTTTGTATGGGCTCAGCCATTCCTTTCTTTTCCTTAGTTACCATCAAGACACTAGTTTAGTCACCAGTAACGATGCAGCATAGCAATGGTCGGTAGTGTTCATGAGCCAACGGATGACGAGAAAGCAAAGATGGACATATGGCCACCTGCTCATATTTTGGCTTAGAGCATGCGGTAGCCAAGCACTAGATTTTTGAACCTTGTAATGTCGCACGATGGTGCAGTGATCACAGTTCACTACCACTGACGTGGATCGTTGTGGATTAATGTGTTTAAACGATCTTCATTAAGCACCGAAGGTTCTTCTGAACATGGAGAGAACTTAAAACGAGAAAGCAATTTTCTCGTCGTGCTCAACTCAGTAACATCATCCCCACACAAGGGAGCATATGTTTCTGGCTGCGTTCGCTGCTGTTATTCGTCTATTGAATATGTCAGAAATGTTCCGATTTCTCCACTTGGCACTCAATTTTCTAGCGTCCTTAACTCCACCGACAATCACCGAATGACAAAATGACAATATGTAAATACAAATAAGTAACAGTGAACTACAAATAAAAAATGACAATCGATAAAGGCATAGCAACCGGAATACCAACATGAAAAACAAAATCACTACAAACTTATGCATTACGCACCAACCTCATATTTAGGTGTCGTCGTTAAGAAACGCTCTGTACATATGATAAAATCTGGAATTTACACAATTAATAGGCAACCACAAAATTCGTAAATGTACAAGTAATTACTCTCAGCACCAAAGATCTAGCTGAGAACATGATGGAAATCGTAACTGAAGTAAGAACTTCCGGAAAGAATAGTAGAACTTATCTAGCTTGTCTTGGTTGCGACAAGAGCCTCTGTTTCGAACGAGCAGCGTATGTTTTGCTGGAATACGCTTGCGCCTCGCAATATCGGCGCTGCGAGCCCCAGCTTATGGGCAGTTGAGCGAGGAACGCAAGAGCTTGTATTATGCACAGCTACTCCGTTTCTCTAAGCGCCCTGCCTCCATATTTCCTGAAAGCCTCGGGCTGCACCCTTCTACTGGGGAAACGAGCACATATGAGTGCACAATCCTCCTTTCAAGACATATGAAAGTTTCGCCTGCCCTGGAGGCGCGCTGCACACACACGGAATACTCACAGGTGTGGACGACGCGTTCAGCGTATTACTCTAGTAGCTGCTAGTTCGCAAGCGAGAGAACAATGAAACACTGTCATTATTGTACTGAAACTAAGTGACAGCGGTATCCAGTAAACATATAATAGTAAACATATAATAGTCACGTGTTATGTTACATATTCGGTGCCTCTCATTCAACAGCGTAAACGCCGTTACTCATTTATTATTTTATTATCTTTTTTGCTGGAAAAATACCGAGTGCTTTTGAATGATGGTTAAGACAGGTGAGCTAAAAAAGTTATTTACACTTGCGTAAATTTATAAATGTCGATACTCGTATTAGATGAATCGAGATTTCTACCCGCACTTTTCAGATAACGTGGTATTATGCTATTAATTTCGAAATTGTTATGACACGTTAGAGTTTTAAAATCTATTGGCTGGGGATTGCGAATATTCATGAGATTTTTCCACAGTTCAATTCCGTGGAGAATCCTAATACGACGAGATTCGTATCTATGTCGTGTGCGTGGGATAGACACCTACAGTGGTGCGAACTCCCTCATCCTTTTCTGATGACATCAAATGACTCATATTTATGACGGAACCATTGTTTTATTAGTATGGTGGGATGGGCTGAAGAGTACGTAAACACCTTTTGGTGCTGCGATGTTTACCACTTCTGTTTCCATTGCTGGCATGCTTCTTTTCCTGAAATGTGGTGAAAATTGGAATACAGAAGCTTTGTGACAAGTAATTTTTGTTCTTCGATGCTCACTCTTGACAGGTTATACAATGTTTTGCTGTGCCGAACACCTGAGTGGCTCTTTAACTACATGAGCTATTACGTAGCTTTTTTGAAAAACTTAGTAGTAGCTTTCACTCACAACAAATTACTTTCCGTGTTTGTTAAGTTTCACGGGAACAGTAAATCACAATACATCTATATCTATACACTACAAAACAGTGTGAAGTATATAGAAGAGGGAACTTGCCATTACACAACTTATCAGAGCTTCTTCCTTGTCCGCAGCTCGTGGTCGTGCGGTAGCGTTCTCGCTTCCCGCGCCCGGGTTCGATTCCCGGCGGGGTCAGGGATTTTCTCTGCCTCGTGATGACTGGATGTTGTGTGATGTCCCTAGGTTAGTTAGGTTTAAGTAGTTCTAAGTTCTAGGGGACTGATGACCATAGATGTTAAGTCCCATAGTGCTCAGAGCCATCTGAACTATTTTCTTCCTGTTCCATTCACGTTTTTGAGTGCAGGAAGATGATGCCTTAAATGCCTCTGTGGCCGAAATAATTATTCCCAGAGACTACCAATGAACCCCAGGTGGCCACCTGCTTTCTTGACGCCTGACCCTATGTGGCTGTTGCATTTGATATTTCTAAAAATGATTACATCGTGTAGTTCATTACAACACTAATTTGTCTAGATTGCGACCGGTTTAAATTGTGATAGCAATCATTTCCTAATCCTAAAGAATCGGTACAGCGTGTAACTCGTCTTATATTGCACAGTCCCGTACCTAGTCAAATATTTTTACGCTCTGATGATCGTTACTAACACAATCGAAACCGATCATATCATTTCATAAATTTCTTGATGTAGAAAAAGTTTATGTGGAAAATTACGGTCGCTTTTCCACATTCTTGACCATGTAAAGTCTTATGACAGATTCTAATTGTGAATCGTTTGACACCAACTTTTTTGGTTTTTGAAGTACAATTTCAAATTTCTGCACTTATAAAGGTAGATAGCAATGTCTAAACACCCCCTTGAAACATAATCAAGATATGACTGCAAAGTAATTAACGTTCAACGTGAAGAGGGTTACAGCATACTTCTCTGCCGCTGACTTGAAATTTCTTCTATATATGTCGATGACTGCACAGCCAAGACAATACGCTGCGTTCTCCCTACCAAGAAATCTTCAATCCAGTCACAATACTTCGTATGATCATCCTTTCATTAATAAGTGCAGATGTGTTACTGAGTTAAACGCTACAGTTTTCATGATATCAAATGAGAAAAGCTCGAACCAGTTTTCGGAATTCATGCATGTTGGCATGGAGCAGTTCACTTTGTTTAGAGAAGGCATTACATTTTAGTTCATAATATGTTCTATAGTTTTACAACAGGTGGATTTCAAAGGTACTGAATGGGAGGTCTGTGGGTCATTACTGCTAACTTTCTTACAGATGGGTATGACATCTGCTTACTTTCAAAACTGCTATCCATAGTTTTCAGTTCGAGGGGTCTATGGTATATAATGTTTGAAAGAGGACTAACTCCACTGAAAATTCTGTATAGAAACTAGTAGAATTCCCATCACGATGTGGAACTTCGACTACTATAATGTACCATCACAGAGCGTTACGAAAACGAAATTGTGGCAGTAGTCCTCGATTTTAATTTGTGAAATAACATTTCAAAACGGAATTCAGAATTTTTGCCTTAGCTTTTCAGGAGTTGCTGTAGAAACTAATACCTCCACAGTGCTGCCAACACGTACATTGGACACGTTGATGGAAATTTAGTATACACATAACGTACCTGTGTAATTTCACATTTTATTAATGTTGTTGTGGTCGTCAGTCCAGAGACGGGTTTGATGCAGCACTCCTTGCTACTCTATCCTGTGCAAGCCTCTTCCTCTCCGAATAACTACTGCAACGTACATCCTTCTGAATCTGCTTATTGTATTCATCTCTTGGTCTCCCTCTACGATTTTTACCCTCCACGCTACCCTCCAATACTAAATTGGAGATCCCTTAATGCCTCAGAACATGTCCTACCTACCGATCCCTTCTTATAGTAACGTTGTGCCACAAATTTCTCTTCTCCCAAAGTCTATTCAGTACCACCTCTTTAGGTACGTGATCTACCCATATAATCTGCAGCATTCTTCTGAACCACCACATTTCGAAAGCTTCTATTCTCTTCTTGTCTAAACTATTTATCGTCCATGTTTCACTTCCATACATGGCTACACCCCACACAAATACTTTCAGAAAAGGCTTCCTGACATTTAAATCTATATTCGATGTTAACAAATTTCTCTTCTTCAGAAACACTTTCCTTGCGATTGCCAGTCTACATACTATATCCGCTCTACTTCGACCATCATCAGATATTTTGCTCCCAAAATAGCAAAATGTATGTACTACTTTAAGAGCACCATTTCCTAATCTAATACTCTCAGCGTCACCTGACTTAATTCGACTACATTCCATGATCCTCATTTTGCTTTTGTTGATGTTCATCTTATATCCTCCTTTCAAGGCACTGTCCATTCCGTTCAACTGCTCTTCCAAGTCCTTTGTTGTCTCTGACAGAATTACAATGTCGTCGGCAAACCTCAAAATTTTTATTTCTTCTCCATAGATTTTAATTCCTACTCCAAACTTTTCTTTTGTTTCCTTCACTGCTTGATCAATATACAGATTGATAAACACTGGGGATAGGCCACAACGCTGTCTCGCTCGCTTCTCAACCACTGCTTTCCTTCCGTGCCCCTCGACTCTTTTAACTGCCATCTGGTTTCTGTACAAATTGTAAATAGCCTTTCTTTCCCTGTATTTTACTCCTGCCACCTTCAGAATATGAAAGAGAGTATTCCAGGCAACACTTTCAAAAGCTTTTCGAAGTCTACGAATGCTAGAAACGTAGGTTCGCCTTTCCTTAACCTATCTTCTAAAAAAGGGGTTACCCGTGATCCAGGGGTAGCGTCTTTGATTTATAATCAAAACGTCTTCGGTCCCGGGTTCGATCCCCGCCACTGCCTAAATTTTGATAAATAATCAGCATTGGCGGCCGAAGACTTCCGGCATAAGAATTCAGCCTCATTCTGCCAACGGCCTTGTCAAAGAGGATGGGGGAGCGGATAGAGGTTCAGGGCACTCTCTTGTCCTAGGGGTGGGAAATTGCCACTAAAGGCGGAAGAATCAGCAATGATCAACGACATGAGGATGCAGAAGGCAATGGAAACCACTGCATTAAAGACACGTAACGTATATCCACAGGACATGTGGCCTGTAATTGAAGAAGTATCATGATGATCTCTCCATTGGCAAAAGATTCCGGAATAGTCCCCCATTCGGATCTCCGGGAGGGGACTGCCAAGGGGGAGGTTGCCGTGAGAAAAAGATTGAATAATCAACGAAAGGATAACGTTCTACGAGTCGGAGCGTGGAATGTCATAAGCTTCAACGTGGTAGGGAAACTAGAAAATTTGAAAAGGGAAATGCAAAGGCTCAATCTAGATATAGTAGGGGTCAGTGAAGTGAAGTGGAAGGAAGACAAGGATTTCTGGTCAGATGAGTATCAGGTAATATCAACAGCAGCAGAAAATGGTATAACAGGTGTAGGATTCGTTATGAGTAGGAAGGTAGGGCAGAGGGTGTGTTACTGTGAACAGTTCAGTGACCGCGTTGTTCTAATCAGAATCGACAGCAGACCAACACCGACAACGATAGTTCAGGTATACATGCCGACGTCGCAAGCTGAAGATGAACAGATAGAGAAAGTGTATGAGGATATTCAAAGGATAATGCAGTATGTAAAGGGGGACGAAAATCTAATGTCATGGGCGACTGGAATGCAGTTGTAGGGGAAGGAGTAGAAGAAAAGGTTACAGGAGAATATGGGCTTGGGACAAGGAATGAAAGAGGAGAAAGACTAATTGAGTTCTGTAACAAGTTTCAGCTAGTAATAGCGAATACCCTGTTCAAGAATCACAAGAGGAGGAGGAATACTTGGAAAAGGCCGGGAGATACGGGAAGATTTGAATTAGATTACATCATGGTCAGACAGAGATTCCGAAATCAGATACTGGAATGTAAGGCGTACCCAGGAGCAGATATAGACTCATATCACAATATAGTAGTGACGAAGAGTAGACTGAAGTTCAAGACATTAGTCAGGAAGAATCAATACGCAAAGAAGTGGGATACGGAAGTACTAAGGAATGACGAGATACGTTTGAAGTTCTCTAACGCTATAGATACAGCAATAAGGAATAGTGCAGTAGGCAGTACCGTTGAAGAGGAATGGACATCTCTAAAAAGGGCCATCACAGAAGTTGGGAAGGGAAACATAGGTACAAAGAAGGTAGCTGCGAAGAAACCATGGGTAACAGAAGAAATACTTCAGTTGATTGATGAAAGGAGGAAGTACAAACATGTTCCGGGAAAATCAGGAATACAGACATACAAGTCGCTGAGGAATGAAATAAATAGGAAGTGCAGGGAAGCAAGACGAAATGGCTGCAGGAAAAATGTGAAGACATCGAAAAAGATATGATTGTCGGAAGGACAGACACAGCATACAGGAAAGTCAAAACAACCTTTGGTGACATTAAAAGCAACGGTGGTAACATTAAGAGTGCAACGGGAATTCCACTGTTAAATACAGAGGGGAGAGCAGATATGTGGAAAGAATACACCGAAAGCCTCTATGAGGGTGAAGATTTGTCTGATGTGATAGAAGAAGAAACAGGAGTCGATTTAGAAGAGATAGGGGATCCAGTATTAGAATCTGAATTTAAAAGAGCTTTGGAGAACTTCCGGTCAAATAAGGCAGAAGGGATAGATAACATTCCATCAGAATTTCTAAAATCATTAGGGGAAGTGGCAACAAAACGACTATTCACGTTGGTGTGTAGAATATATGAGTCTGGCGACATACCATCTGACTTTCGGGAAAGCATCATCCACACAATTCCGAAGATGGCAAGAGCTGACAAGTGCGAGAATTATCGCACAATCAGCTTAACAGCTCATGCATCGAAGCTGCTTACAAGAATAATATACAGAAGAATGGAAAAGAAAATTGAGAATGCGCTAGGTGACGATCAGTTTGGCTTTAGGAAAAGTAAAGGGACGAGAGAGGCAATTCTGACGTTACGGCTAATAATAGAAGCAAGGCTAAAGAAAAACCAAGAGACTTTCATGGGATTTGTCGACCTGGAAAAAGCGTTCGACAATATAAAATGGTGCAAGCTGTTCGAGATTCTGAAAAAAGTGGGGGTAAGCTATAGGGAGAGACGGGTCATATACAATATGTACAACAACCAAGAGGGAATAATAAGAGTGGACGATCAAGAAAGAAGTGCTCGTATTAAGAAGGTTGTAAGACAAGTCTGTAGCCTTTCGCCCCCACTCTTCAATCTTTACATCGAGGAAGCAATGATGGAAATAAAAGAAAGGTTCAGGAGTGGAATTAAAATACAAGGTGAAAGGATATCAATGATACGATTCGCTGATGACATTGCTATCCTGAGTGAAAGTGAAGAAGAATTAAATGATCTGCTGAACGGAATGAACAGTCTAATGAGTACACAGTATGGTTTGAGAGTAAATCGGAGAAAGACGAAGGTAATGAGAAGTAGTAGAAATGAGAACAGCGAGAAACTTAACATCAGGATTGATGGTCACGAAGTCAGTGAAGTTAAGGAATTCTGCTACCTAGGCAGTAAAATAACCAATGACGGACGGAGCAAGGAGGACATCAAAAGCAGACTCGCTATGGCAAAAAAGGCATTTCTGGCCAAGGGAAGTCTACTAATATCAAATACCGGCCTTAATTTGAGGAAGAAATTTCGGAGGATGTACGTCTGGAGTACAGCATTGTATGGTAGTCAAACATGGACTGTGGGAAAACCGGAACAGAAGAGAATCGAAGCATTTGAGATTTGGTGCTATAGACGAATGTTGAAAATTAGTTGGACTGATAAGGTAAGGAATGAGGAGGTTCTATGCAGAATCGGAGAGGATAGGTATATGTGGAAAACACTGATAAGGAGAAGGGACAGGATGATAGGACATCTGCTAGGACATGAGGGAATGACTTCCATGGTACTAGAGGTAGCTGTAGAGGGTCAGTATTGCCTCACGTGTTCATACAGTTCTACAGAATCCAAACTGATCTTCCCCGAGGTCAGTTTCTACAATGTGTTCCATTCATCTGTAAATAATTCGTGTTAGTATTTTGCAACCATGACTTATTAAACTGGAAGTTCTGTGATTTTCCCATCTGTCAACACCTGCTTTCTTTGAGATTGGAATTACTATATCCTTCCTGAAGTCTGATGGTATTTTGCCTGTCTGATACACCTTGCTCACCTTTTATTAATAGTCTGTATAAATTACTTACTTTGCAAATAGATCGTGAACATCAGAGTTCGACATTCACGTCGCGTGACATACTTTCTAAGTGGCAAATTGCTTTTAAAGTCAGTACTGTGTGTTACGCAGCGTGGATCCATAGCGTCATGCTCTTCCCTGCAAACACATCGCCAACCCTTCGTGGAAGGAAGTAAGAGCGTGACTTATGAGACTACTTTCCAGTTGTCAAACGGCCAGTTGGCAACGCACCCTGTAAGACGTTCTGGCTGATGAACTTGCTTAAGACATGCGTGATGTAGCAGGTGCACGTTGGAGGAATCTCCTTCGAGTATTGGCTCATCAGGGATACTCTTCCGGATTGGATGCATAAAAATTGGTTAGACAACTGACCACGCTGCAGCTTCTTCTGGAAAATTGCCAAACCCGTTTGTTGCTTCGACTACTATTTTCTTTCCCCCGGAGTGGTAGTATTTCAGTTTTGCACCGTTGACGGTAGTATCGGAGTACTTTAAGTAAGCGGAACTTTGACAACGAACAAACACGAACGTTCTCGTGGTTAGCAAGTTGTAGTTTTGCCTCACATACCTTGTCCCTTATCAGACAGTGATAAACCAATTTGCGAAATGAGGCTGACACTCAACGATCACTTCGTGTTTTCGCCTGCACGCAAAGAATGAATCTTTATCTATATACTTATATTAGATACCGAGCTGTAGAGAGCATATGTGTTCTTCGTAAGTAATAATATACGTATTTTAATGGTTATTGAGTGCTAGTGAAAAAAGGGTACATAATTATATCCTGCCAATAATTATTTCAACGTATCTTTAAAAGAGAAGCTTCAATATGAAGGCGAATGCTGCCAGCTAAGACCACTTTACACCTCATTCACCCAGGTTTATGCGGCAATGTAGGCGAAATTGCTCAGCGCCGACAGTCTTAGTTTTCACGTTAATCACATTCCCAACTTTCTAACGAAATTTCCTCTGACGTATTTATCAAGCTTCATATCACCATCAACGCCACAGTTCTTTCTGTGTGCATAAATATGACATACGCACCCAATGAGACCTGCCATTGTAATTATAATTTCCTTTCAGCAAGCGTTCGCATAATTAATTCGAACTAACTCGCGCCGGCCTCATAACTAGCGCATCTATTGTTAGCTGCAAGTGGATCGAGGCCCGTTGCTTTGTTAGCCAGGCACCACGTACGCGTTAAAATTAATTATCCGTATACAGACCAGTCATGCGCGGGGTAAAAAGACTAATTTGCTGTCTTCATTGTACCTCGTCGCACACACAGAACTACCCTCCAAATATTCATAAATTACTTGGCAGTCACTTTGACAATCACATGTTACAGCAAGAAACAAATGGCCAAATTAGAAGCACATGTTTCTGTACTCGCATTTCAGTTCTTCAAACAAGGCTGGTACTTAACAAAGCAAATGGCTCTTATCGTATGCAAGCTGCAATTAACAGAAACACGCTTAATCACACACATCTGTTAGGACTCGAATTACACATTCACATGTGTAATACAGTTCATTACTACTGCTACTGTCACAGTTTATATTCAGTCATGGTGGTGCTTTGCATTTTCTAATAAAATTGAGAAGAACAATTAAATCATGTTGTGTTGCTGCAGCGTAGTGTACCAAAAAGTTAAATAAATTGATTGTATTTACTACTGAATCGTGCAAAAGTTAAGTAAATTTAATTGTAAAAAGAGTTTCTTTTTAATGGCAGTAGATACAGCACGTAGAGTATTTCCACCGCAAGTTTAATTAGATTTTTTGTGGATTACGGTTAGAAATCTGCTTCAGTAAAGGGACAGTTTAAATGTGATCCATTTTACTTACATTTAAAAACTTTCATCGTTGTTGTTGTTGTTGTGGTCTTCAGTCCTGAGACTGGTTTGATGCAGCTCTCCATGCTACTCTATCCTGTGCAAGCTTCTTCATCTCCCAGTACCTATGGCAACCTACATCCTTCTGAATCTGCTTAGTGTATTCATCTCTTGGTCTCCCTCTACGATTTTTACCCTCCACGCTGCCCTCCAATGCTAAATTTGTGATCCCTTGATGCCTCAAAACATGTCCTACCAACCGATCCCTTCTTCTAGTCAAGTTGTACCACAAACTTCTCTTCTCCCCAATCCTATTCAATACCTCCTCATTAGTTACGTGATCTCAACGTTATGCCTCATATAAGCGAATGTCTAAATGATTGCAGCGTTCATTACATTGCTGTGATTTGTCTGTCCACTAATATAAATGCTGCAATTTCCATTCCAACTATACTAAAGTATCCTACATTAGGAATCTTCCTGAATCCACCAACAGCCTTAATGAGAGCAGATGAGCGAGCAACGGTTCAGGTCAACCACCTTATCCTTTATTGGCTAAACTATTGCTAATGCTATAATAAATTAATAAAACAATTTCATAATTGCATTAAAAATACAAGGAGAAATGACACAGAGTGTCACAGAAGAAGGAACTCCTTTACTCGGGTATGGTGGACGAGAACGGTGATCCAGAATTGAGATTACGGAGTTTTAGATAGGAATATACAGAAATATAAGTATGAATACGACCAGTTGCAAGAACTTTAGCAAGACACGTATCCTACCGCAACCATGCTGCCTCCAAATGCGATAAGATCAGTGTTCCGGTTTATAAGCAGAGGAGATCGGATGACATCATGTAGCTGTATCTTGTAAGCTCCACATTTGAGTAGCGTATCATACAGGCAAACTACTATTTGAAATTTGCGCGAGAGTTAAAATAATTAATATACATGCATGCAGACTGGGCAGTTTTCAGACATATGTTCGGCCGTTCAAGTTTTTTTAATAAGGCTTCTTAGATCTGTATGAAAATAAAACGTGGAAAATCTGGAAAAGAAGCATTTGAAACGGGTTACTCAGAAAAGATGATAGAAATTAAATGTATAAACTGAAAAAGTTACGAAAAAATAGCCAGGACAGCAGTGTGCAGAAAGTCCACAAAATAAGACAAACAGCTTAGTGGGACATCCACTTGTAACTTAAAGGAATAGTAAGATATAAAAGTGGGCTAGGTAAATGTTAGAATATATAAAACAAGTTGTCAGGTTAAGAAGATGCGCAAAGCTAAATTAGTAAAGCGGAAAAAGACGGAAAATCACAAAGGTTGAATATTTAAAAAGAAATTGTAAAGAAGAGAAAACTTATATTGCAAACAAAAACGGTTGCAATTTGCTGCTGTTGAAAACAATAAAACCTTACTTGTGACGATGCGGCGACGTCGGTATCGTAAGAGAAAGAGTCTGGATGCCAAACAAATGCATCGCTAGTTGTAATGCGTGGTATTTTTTATCTTAGAGCTTCTACGTAAGCGCTTAGTTAATTTTAGGTACCCTGAGGCGAACATGCAAATTTCTCTGCCTCAACGACACTTGGGTCTGTTCTGGAATCACCCGGCTTATTCCGGTTCTGGCCAGCTGCGCGATTTCTGCAGCATACGTGTCGGTAAGCGGAGGACGTAGCCACGAAATAACTAGGCGCAATGTTTGCGCCATGGTTTCTGATGCTCTGCGATGGAAATAATTTTTTCGTTTGACGTAATATGTAGTCATTACTGATCTGAGCGGCTCCTGAGATGACTGCAGCCAAATAGATGAGAAAAAATTAGCAGGCAGTGCCTAGAAACGGGAAACAGAGCAAAGGTGGAATCATTTATTTGATGTAAGTGATTTATGATGCACCTATTTCAAGGATAAAGGAACGAAAGTCGACGCCGAGATCAGAGAAGGTACACAAACTCGACCTGAGAGAAGATGCGGAAGAAGATCGACAATCTTCTCTTCAAAGGAACCATCCCCTGATATGCTTTAAGCAATTTAGGGAGCCAGGTCCCCGTCCCCTCACATTTCCACTCCACCCATTCGTACACAAATGATAAACGTTGTTGGGGTACTGTGGCTTCTATGCCTCAACGATACAGATAATTGCACAATATGTACAACTACAATGGTGGGATATTTGTGTAGAGGCCAGACCTGCATATCGTTCCTGAAAAGCTGCAGCAGCATCTCCAACAAACAGTCTGTATGGATGAATGGCCTGGTGTCTTATGATGACGGTACTGCGGATGGCTGAAGCTACAGATGTTATAATTATCTCTCGACGACATGCAGCTCTACCACGTGACAGCATCCGCCTGGGTAAGTGCTTTATCTGAAAACTACCTTGAGCAGTTAAACAGAGAACCGACTCGTGGCGATAACATATTAGACCTTCTGGTGACAAACAGACCCGAACTATTTGAAACAGTTAACGCAGAACAGAGAATCAGCGATCATAAAGCGGTTACTGCATCGATGATATCAACAGTAAATAGAAATATTAAAAAAGGTAGGAAGATTTTTCTGTTTAGCAAAAGAGACAAAAAGCAGATTTCAGAGTACCTGACGGTACAACACAAAAGTTTTGTATCAAGTACAGATAGTGTTGAGGATCAGTGGACAATGTTCAAAACCATCGTACAATATGCGTTAGATGAGTATGTGCCAAGCAAGATCGTAAGAGACGGAAAAGAGCCACCGTGGTACAACAACCGAGTTAGAAAACTGCTGCGGAAGCAAAGGGAACTTCACAGCAAACATAAACATAGCCAAAGCCTTGCAGACAAACAAAAATTACGCGAAGCTATGCGAGAGGCGTTCAATGAATTCGAAAGTAAAGTTCTACGTACTTACTTGACAGAAAATCCTAAGAAATTTTGGTCTTATGTCAAAGCGGTAGGTGGATCAAAACAAAATGTCCAGACACTCTGTGACCAAAATGGTACTGAAGCAGAGGATGACAGACTAAAGGCCGAAATACTAAATGTCTTTTTCCAAAGCTGTTTCACAGAGGAAGACTGCACTGTAGTTCCTTCTCTAGATTGTCGCACAGATGACAAAATGCTAGAAATCGAAATAGATGACAGAGGGATATAGAAACAATTATAATCCCTCAAAAGAGGAAAGGCCGCTGGACTTGATGGGATACCAGTCCGATTTTACACAAAGTACGCGAAGGAACTTGCCCCCATTCTTGTAGCGGTGTACCGTGGATCTCTACAAGAGCGTAGGGTTCCAAAGGATTGGAAAAGGGCACAGGTCATCCCCATTTTCAAGAAGGGACGTCGAACAGATGTGCAGAACTATGGACCTCTATCTCTAACGCCGATCAGTTGTAGAATTTTGGAACACGTATTATGTTCGAGTATAATGACTTTTCTGGAGACTAGAAATCTACTCTGTAGAAATCAGCATGGGTTTCGAAAAAGACGATCGTGTCAAACCCAGCTCGCGCTATTCGTCCACGAGACTCAGAGGGCCATAGACACGGGTTCCCAGGTAGATGCCGTGTTTCTTGACTTCTGCAAGGCGTTCGATACAGTTCCCCACAGTCGCTTAATGAACAAAGTAATAGCATATGGACTATCAGACATATTGTGTGATTGGATTGAAGAGTTCCTAGATAACAGAACGCAGCATGTTATTCTCAATGGAGAGAAGCCGGCCGTGGTGGCCGAGCGGTTCTAGGCGCTTCAGTCTGGAACCGCGCGACCGCTACGGTCGCAGGTTCGAATCCTGCCTCGGGCATGGATGTGTGTGATGTCCTTAGGTTAGTTAGGTTTAAGTAGTTCTAAGTTCTAGGGGACTGATGACCATAGTGCTCAGAGCCATTTGAACCATTTGAATGGAGAGAAGCCTTCCGAAATAAGAGTGATTTCAGGTGTGCCGCAGGGGAGTGTCGTAGGACCGTTGCTATTCACAATATACATCAATATACATAAATGACCTTGTGGATGACACTGGAAGTTCACTGAGGCTTTTTGCGGATGATGCTGTGGTATATGGAGAGGTTGTAACAATGGAAAATTGTACTGAAATGCAGGAGGATCTGCAACGAATTGACGCATGGTACAGGGAACGGCAATTGCATCTCAATGTAGACAAGTGTAATGTGCTGCGAATACATAGAAAGAAATATCCCTTATCATTTAGCAACAATATAGCAGGTCAGCAACTGGAAGCAGTTAATCCCATTAATTATCTGGGAGAAGGCATTAGGAGTGATTTAAAATGGAATGATCATATAAAGTTGATCGTCGGTAAAACAGATGCCAGACTGAGATTAATTGGAAGAATCCTAAGGAAATACAATCCGAAAACAAAGGAGGTAGGGTACAGTACGCATGTTCGCCCACTGCTTGAATACTGTTCAGCAGTGTGGGCTCCGTACCAGATAGCGTTGATAGAAGAGATAAGAGGTGCATTCAAGTTCTAAGGCCTCCGATTTTTTTTCTCCGGACTGGAAAGAGATAGAAACATGCGAATTCTTTTAAAATGAGGCCGCGTTCATTGTCATTACGTCCCAGAGATGGCAGCACTGTATGGCAGATGGAATTTTACCGCCATCGGCGAGAATGAGAACTGTTTTCCTTACTTGAACAGTGTGCAATCGTTCGTTTTCTGAATTTGCGTGGTGTGAAACCAATTGAAATTCATCGACAGTTGAAGGAGACATGTGGTGATGGAGTTATGGATGTGTCGAAAGTGCGTTCGTGGGTGCGACAGTTTAATGATGGCAGAACATCGTGTGACAACAAACCGAAACAACCTCTGGCTCGCACAAGCCCGTCTGACGACATGATCGAGAAAGTGGGGGGATCGCCGAATGACTGTTGAACAGATCGCCTCCAGAGTTGGCATTTCTGTGGGTTCTGTGCAGACAATCCTGCATGACGACCTGAAAATGCGAAAAGTGTCATCCAGGTGGCTGCCACAAATGCTAACGGACGACCACATGGCTGCCCGTGTGGCATGTTGCCAAGCAATGTTGAAGCGCAACGACAGCATGAATGGGACTTTCTTTTCGTCGGTTGTGACAATGGATGAGACGTGGATGCCATTTTTCAATCCAGAAACAAAGCGCCAGTCAGCTCAATGGAAGCACACACATTCACCACCACCAAAAAAATTTCGGGTAACCGCCAGTGCTGAAAAAATGATGGTGTCCATGTTCTGGGACAGCGAGGGCGTAATCCTTACCCATTGCGTTCCAAAGGGCACTACGGTAACAGGTGCATCCTACGAAAATGTTTTGAAGAACAAATTCCTTCCTGCACTGCAACAAAAACGTCCGGGATGGGCTGCGCGTGTGGTGTTTCACCAAGACAACGCACCCGCACATCGAGCTAACGTTACGCAACAGTTTCTTCGTGATAACAACTTTGAAGTGTTTCCTCATGCTCCCTACTCACCTGACCTGGCTCCTAGTGACTTCTGGCTTTTTCGAACAATGAAAGACACTCTCCGTGGCCGCACATTCACCAGCCGTGCTGCTATTGCCTCAACGATTTTCCAGTGGTCAAAACAGACTCCTAAAGAAGCCTTCGCTGCTGCCATGGAATCATGGCGTCAGCATTGTGAAAAATGTGTACGTCTGCAGAGCGATTACGTCGATAATTAACGCCAGTTTCATCGATTTCGGGTAAGTAGTTAATTAGAAAAAAAATCGGAGGCCTTAGAACTTGAATGCACCTCGTAGAGAAGATCCAACGGAGAGCAGCGCGCTTCGCTACAGGATCATTTAGCAATCGCGAAAGCGTTACGGAGATGATAGATAAACTCCAGTGGAAGACACTGCAGGAGAGACGCTCAGTAGCTCGGTACGGGCTTTTGTTGAAGTTTCGAGAAGATACAGAGGCATACCGACAATCCTTCTTTCCACGACGAGACTGGAATAGAAGGGAGAACCGATAGAGGTACTCAAGGTACCCTCCACCACACACCGTCAGGTGGCTTGCGGTGTCTCGATGTAGACGTGGATGTAGATGTAGACCACATTCGGATCTGCTGCTCTCGACTGCTTAGCAGAAAGCTGTCATGAGGGTAACGAAATTAGGCTTTCAACGGATGGGAGCGTCCAGTGTTGCATCCCATAATTGTGCAGATAGATTAGTGTACATGTAAAGAGAATGGTCTAAGTTGCACTTGCATGTAGTGGTAATTATTGAAATGCGCTGGCAAAAATGACTCCTGGTCCGTTTCCTACCCGGTAATCTTTACACATTCGAATAGGGATAATGCAAGACTAGGTCTAATAATGAACAAAGAAGCAAGTGAACTACGTTGAACATCTAAGTGAACGGATCACCGCAGTGATGATAAACGTAAAGCCACCACCTGCCACGGTGCTATATGTATGTACGGCTACTAGTTCTGCAGGTTACAAACAGGTTTGTAGTGATACAAAGGAAATTATTCAGTACGTTAAGGAAGACGAGATTAGAGTTCGATATTAGGGAAAGGTGAAAATAGTAGGAGAACATGGACTGGGGGAAAGGGACGAAAAGAGGAGTCACGTAGTAAACTTTTGCCCATAGCAAAAGAGCTGGAGATATCGGGAGATTTCAGATAGATTATATAACGAGATTTTTAAACTTCAAAACAATACAGGGGCACTTGTGCACTTTGACTGTAATTTATTGGTTATGACCTGCAGATTAAAAATGAAGGAATTTCAGAAAGTTAAGGAATGACGCCTCCCTGACACCGACACAGAACGGTTGCTATTAGGTTGTTACTCAAGCCAGTCCCTCATGGGAATCTCAAGATTACGAAGTCTCTCTGTAGTTCGAAATCGACCTTAAACTGGCTAAGTGGCTTCAAGGATATGAGAATGGCAACGGTGTGTCACACCAAGTAGGATGATAGGTAGTGAAGTTCAGCGAAGGAAAGTGAGGAGAAAAAATTCATGTAGCTGCAAATTTTTGTACAATGATAAGATGAAGTGCCATGAAGAACACCATAAAAATCCTGACCAGTGAGACATGAACGTGTGGGCTTTGGGAGGAGGGGGGGTTACAGGTACTGTAACTTTTTATGTTTTTCTTGAATAAGTCCCCAAAACATGGCTTCTAGCGAAAATGTTTCCCAGTAGGTAACTACACTACAGTAACTTTCCTATTAAAAATGTCGTATTTACTTTTTCTCTAGAACTAATGGTTAGCACATTGCAGGAAATTCAGAAATCGCAGTTATAAAAACCAATGTTTAATGGTATAACGTTAATGTAAATTCGTTCATAACGCATTTTATTTAGAAATTACCATTAATCTTATGCTAACAAATTACTATTCTTAATAATTGCACAAACATTTCGGAAAATGCACGACTTGTCGGGTGTTCGAGGAGTGCTGTGGTGCGTGTCTTCAACACTGCCGAAACCAAGGTGAAACCGCGTCCAGACGTCGTGGAGTTGGGCGGCTACTCCTCGTTACAGATGTCGGATGCCGTAGGCTGGGCGTGCTGGTAAAACAGAATAGGCGGAGAACTGTTGCGGAACTAACATCAGGCTTTAATGCTGGGCAGAGTACAACTTGTCTGAACACACAGTGCACCGACACTCTTAACGATTGACCTCTGCAGCCGACGACCCATGCATGTGCCAATGTTAACACCACGACTTCGGCAACTACGACTGAAATGGCTACGCGGCCATCGGGAGAAGAAGTTCGCGCAGTAGAAGAGCGTTGGATGGTTTGGTGAATCCCGATACCTTCTTCATCATGCCAATGGAAGAGCGCGAATCCATGTTTTCCAGGGGAACAGCTCCTTGACACCTGTACTACGGGAGAGAGAAGCTGGTGACGGCTCCATATGCTCTGGGGAGCATTCACATGTGCATCCCTGGGTCCAATGGAACTCGTGCAAGCCACTATGCCGGCAAAGGAGTATCTTACACTGGTTGCAGCAGACCACGTACACCCGTCCTTGGCAATCATGTTCCCCGACGGCAGTTCATTTTTCAGCAAGATATTGCTCCATGTCACAAGACCGAGAGTGTGATGCAGTGGCTCGAGGATCACAGTGAGGAGTTCCAGAAGACAACTTAGATGTAACTGAACGTGGCGTCAGAGCTCATCCCCTCCCCGGAGTACACGGGAATTAGGTAACTCGTGTTTGCAGAAGTGATGCCAACTCCACCTCAACAAACCGGCAATTAAGTCTCTGTTCATAATGTGCCGGTTGGTCAGTGTACATTAAATAGTCATGTATCACGTAAGCGGCATTTTCTGCAGTTTTTTCTTGTTATACCGTTTTCAGATTTTGCGTAATGTATGATTTTGACTGGAACTTCCCAAATTTTTCTTACATTTTATTGTTATCTAAACCTTTCTTGGGGTGTTTGCTGTTGTACGTATAATTGATCTTTTATATTTACCGTGTATGGTAAGAGTTCAAGGGGCATAGGATAGTGTGCCATAGTTTGGTCTCCAGTGATAGTACTCCGTAGTTGTGGACAGCTAGGTACAAGTATATTGGTACCACGCTGTCTGTGTACTGTTCCAGGTGTGGTGACAGTGACATTATTTAACTAATTTTAACTAGGAAGTTTCGAGAACGTACCTTCACCGAGGAGTCAAGCAGTACATTGCTCCCTCCTACGTATATCTCGCGAAGAGACCATGAGAATAAAATCAGAGAGATCAGAGTCCACACAGAGGCATACCGACAATCTTTCTTTCCACGAACATTACATGACTGGAATAGAAGGGAGACCCGATAGAGGTACTAAAGGTACCCTGCGCGACACACCGTCAGGTGGCTTGCGGAGTATGGATATAGATGTAGATGTAGATGTAACTAGCCGTTTGAAATAAATTTGTTTGATGATGATGAGGTTGTGGTGGTTTATTTTCTTTATTTTGCTTGATTATCGTTGACTTCGCTACCTGGCCTGGGAATCTCAACCGTCGGCTCGTTTCACGAACGCACGACGTGAGTTTCTGAAGCCGGCTCGGCGGCGCAGTGTTCGGGAACAGATGACGTGGAAACGGGCGCCCTGTTGCGGGCTGGAGCGCCCATCGCTACGCAGGCCGGGTGATTAACGCGGCGGCGCGGCCCGGCTGTCGCCGGCGGTGGTGGCGGCTGCGGCTGCGGCTGCAGCGGACGCAGAACAAAACACGGGGGCCGTGCAGCTGCCGGCTCTTTTACGGTGGCGCTGCTCGCCAGAAATAACCTTCCAGCGGGCCGCGCCGGTCCGGCCGGCTTACCGGCCTGCTTTGTCCGCCGCGGGTCCCCGCGGGCTCATCACGGCGCCCGTGTCCGGCGGGAGCACGCTGGTCCCGTTCCTCTCAGCCGTACGACGGACGTGCACTTCTCGAAACACAAAACCGTATTTAGCCTATCATCCTCCACGGCGCTTGGGTTCTCTGTCTGTAGACTATTGTGTACACCAGAGCTGGCTTCCGTTATCCATGGAAACGGGGCTTTGTCCTGGCGGTGAGGCGGTCTCTGTGTAGGCCTTCTGAAGGAATTATACACTACTAGCCATTGAAATTGCTACACCAAGAAGAAATCCAGATAATAAACGGGTATTCAGTGGACAGAAATATTATATTAGAACTGACATGTGATTACATTTTCACACAATCTGGATGCATAGATAACGAGAAATCAGTGCCCAGAACAACCACCTCTAGCCGTAATAACGCCCTTGATACGCCTGGGCATTGAGTCAGAGCTTGGATGGCGTGTACAGGTTCAGTTGCCTATGCGGCTTCAACACGATACCACAGTTCATAAAGAGTAGTAACTGGCGCATTGTGACGAGCCAGTTTCTCGTCCACCATTGAGCAGACGTTTTCAATTGGTGAGAGATCTGGACAATATGTTGGCCAGGGCAGCAGTCAAACATGTTCTGTATCCAGATAGGTCCGTACAGGACCTGCAACATACGGTCGTGCATTATCCTGCTGAAATGTAGGGTTTCGCAGTGATCGAATGAAGGTTAGAGCCACGGGTCGTGACACATCTGAAATGTAACGTCCACTATTCAAAGTGCCGTCAGTGCGAACAAGAGGTGACCGAAACGTGTAACCAATGGCACCTTGTACCACCACGCCGGGTGATACGCCAGTATGGCGATGACGAATACACGCTTCCAATGCGCGTTCAACTCGATGTCGCCAAACACGGATGCGACCGTCATGATGCTGTAAACAGAACCTGGATTCATCCGAAAAAATGACGTTTTGCCATTCGTTCACCCAGATTCGTCGTTGAGTACACCATTGCAGGCGCTCCTGTCTGTGATGCAGCGTCAAGTATAACCACAACCTTGGTCTCCGAGCTGATAGTCCATGCTGCTGCAAACGTCGTCAAACTCTTCGTGCAGATGGGTGTTATCTTGCAAACTTCCCCATCTATTGACCCTGGGATCGAGACGTGACTGCACGATCCGTTACAGCCATGCGGATAAGATGCCTGACATTTCGACTGCTAGAGATACGAGGTCGTTGGGATAAAGCACGCAGTTCCGTATTACCCTCCTGAACCCACCGATTCCATATTCTGCTAAGAGTCATTGGATCTCGACCAACGAGAGCAGCAATGTCGCGATATGATAAACCGCAATCGCGATAGGCTACAATCCGACCCTCATCAAAGTCGGAAACGTGATGGTACGCATTTCTCCTCGTTACACGAGGCATTACAACGACGTTTCACCAGGCAAAGCCGGTCAACTGCTGTTTGTGTATGAGAAATCAGTTGGAAACTTTCCTCGTGTCAGCACGTTGTAGGTGTCGCCACCGGCGCCAACCTTGTGTGAATGCTCTGAAAAGCTAATAATTTGCATATCATAGCATCTTCTTCCTGTCGGTTAAATTTCGCATCTGTAGCACGTCATCTTCGTGGTACAGCAATTTTAATGCTCAGTAGTGTACTGTACTACCAGTCAAATCCTTTCTGGAATTATTTGGTTCGATGATGTAGCAACAACATTGGCTCTTGAAGGGAAGTGGCTGAGGATTGTGGAGTGGGGTGGGAGGACTCAAATATACACTGGTGTGAAAAGCTAGAGGACGAAACTGACTTTCGCGTGATGTATCATTTCCATGTAACACAACTCGAAACCTAGACTTTACATAAAAAGAACTGCTGCATTATGGTACAGAAGGCAACTGAAAAAAATACGCAATGAGACCAACAGAAACGACCATTTTCTGTAAAGGCAATAACTGCACTGAAGTCACCACAGTTCATGAAGGTCCCCTGTCCAATGATCACCAGGGACGGCCTTGCAACGTGCTCAAACGCTGGTTACCAAGGAGGTCTTATGGTAGACCACTCTATTCATACAACTCTGCTGATAACTGCTGGATAGTGGATCTTCTGCACTACGTCTCCCCAACGCATCCCACACGTTCACGGTGGGATTTAAGTCCGGGGAACGGGAAGGTCAGTCCATTCGCCAAATATCATCTCAGAGCAAGAGCTTCGCCACCTGCGCTGTTTGATGCGGTTACGTACTGCCATCTTAAAAATGAACTGAGGGCCGAATGCACCCCTGAAAGGACGCACATGTGTAAAGTGTGCAGTGTCACAACACCGTTCATCCGACAGCGTTCCGTCTTCGAAGATTTCGAGTTCAGAACGGCCATCCACCATTCTTGCTCCCCACACCATTACACATGGACCACAAAAAGGATCAATAATTTTCCTGGGTGCATTACGTGTTGTTACCTCTCGATATACGATGGTGGGCCCGATCGTTTTGGCGATGTAGGTGGTATGGTGTGGGGAGGCATAATATTGCATGGGCGTACGAACCTCCGATTCTTTGAATACGGTACGGTCACGGGAAACATTATTCTGCCACTGCACTTCGTCTTTCGCATATGTGAAATAACCATCAATGTCTGTGTCATCTGACTCCTTAATTTCTAGTACTCTCACATAACCCGGCACTTCCTCTGAGTATGCCGAACGGGCTAGGCGCGCGGCCTTGGGCGCCGTGTCACGGTTCTCGCGGCTTCCTCCGTCGGAGGTTCGAGTCCTCCTTCGGGCATGGCTGTGTGTGTTGTGCTTAGCTTAAGTTAGTTTAAGTCAGATTAAGTAGTGTGTAAGCCTAGGGACCGATGACCTCAGCAGTTTGGTCCCATAGAAACTTACCACAAATTTCCAAAGTTTTCCTTTGAGTGTCCCTGCCTTTCCGTCTTGTCGAATGCTTCTTCCAAGCTTCTCACCTCGTTACGCATCTCCCGTGTGCCGAATAACACCTGTATCACCCTGCGATGACTGGTCATTACTACGTTTTCCCGCTTGGCGTTCACAGGTTGCCACCAAAACTGCGTGTGTTGTGCGAACTGTTTTCTTTGCAGTATCTGGAATATTTACTTCGTCTCCTTTGGTGAAGGAATTTCGCCAAACTTTGTTTAGTAGCTTCATTAACGCCGATATAGGTAATATTACCATTTTTATCCCGAGTACAGCTATTGAACGTATGTTGTCACTGGTGTCCTTTCTATATTACGACAATCTCTTTGCATTTCCTGACAGATTTCAAGACAGTTTCGTTGTGGAAGCTGTTAAAGGCATTTCATATTGAAGTCCGCACTAGTTTCAAATGGATTTGGGACTATTGCATACTAGAAATTGTCGAGGTGTTTGAGGTTACAACTAAAATTGTTTATTAGTTCATTGCTAACAAGAACGCTATAGGTCGTGTCGCGTTATGGTACTCATAACTCGGCAAGAAAGTGAATAACGTATGTCACTATGAAAAGCCTTGAGTTCAACAGTGGAATAAATCTTGTGGATTTGTCACCTGTTACCATTATGCAATAATAAACTTTTATTATAAGTCAGTATTTCGCTATAAATTACGTAAACTGTCTGTGCACAGGAGAAAAATTCCCATTCAGGGCCCCACTTCAGCGAAAAGTCAAGAGCACCCTTGTTAAGCATTACTGAACGACTGTTCCATCAATACATTACTAAGTACGGGTAGACTAAACTGTTAGTCCTTTTATATATTTATGGGATATGAAGCTATCTGAAATGTACGCGATTGCAGAAAGGAAGCATTTGTTTATATAGGATAAATAAATTCTTTAAGAAGTCTTGCGAGTTGAAGCAGTTATTCAGGTAATGGACACGTGTTCATAAAGATTGGGGCTTCAGTTACCTTCTAAGGTTTTCGGTTTTTCCCTAAACACTGATAATCGGTAGCAGGATGCGTTCAGTGAGTTATTATGTTAAATAACGAAATGAATTTGCCACCTATGCGATGGTCGGTTATTTCGGATTGATTATCCTAGTTGTCTCAATAGCACATCTATATGGTCACCTTCAAAACACCATTTAGTGCACAGTAGTCTGATCTTCTGAACGTCATAATAAACTACAGCTATTTGAAGACAGCACGAACAGCTTTTGCAAAATCATGCATCAATGAAAACTTGATATTATTTCCGTATGTAGTGGCCAACTGCCCTCCTATCCGTTCAGTTACGGCTAGACCGTACGAGATAATCATAAACTAAGTGATTGGATTCTGAATCGTGTGAAAGTATTACTGTTATTTCACTATTGTCGTACGCCTTTACGTAATGTTTACCTTACTACCAGATGGGCCTGACAATGAACGTTAACAATGTATAATGAAGAAGTCATCATCAACACAACAACGTATAAGAGCAAAAAAATAAATAAATAAGTAACATAAAAAAATAAAACTGCTATAATAGTGTCAAATACATGCGAAATAAAACACAGTAAGTGCTTCAGTAAATATTCTAACACACTGCGGGGGAGTTGTGACTATTATTGTGGAGAATTGCTCCAACTCGGTCGCGAATGTCGTTTTTCTGTAGCAAAAAGAACATCAGGAAGTAGTCCTGAAACGCAATTGGCATAAAATTTTGCTTGTTAACGATTTTATTTGGTAAATACAGTAATGAGGCGCCGTGTGGATTACCAATTAAAAACTAACTCGCTGAACGTGCACATCAACCACAAACTGAGCCAAACAAACTGCCATCCAGTATCCATTTTAATTCATCACTGTTATTGATTTCCGTGGCAACTGGCGACCTTTGATGTGAGTCACCGGTCACTAATGGCATCGTCTGTTATGACTGCTACATTATTTCCTTTCCCGCCAGTGGACTGCATTACATTTCACTTTCAGGAACAGTAGAGGTTAGAATGAGCAGCTGTAACTAGCGACTGTCTTCATTACGCAGTAAATAAAACAAGAAATAATCGAGTAGACGAATATATTGGGACGGATACAGCATTGTTGTAGCTACTTTTTAACGTGTGTACCACCGCTAGGAAGGATAAGGCGTCCCGTCCTGTGGACTTCATCATCAGAGACCTAGCACAAGGATTGGAAAGGACCGACAAGGAAGGGTTTGTGAAGAAATCACGCGTGTATATTGAAGGAAACATATCTACTTTCACATTAATCGTTTTAGGGAATCTGTATCTGGTTATTCAGAGAAGCGAACACCAGATCTCTGACAGGCGAGTCCAATCCCTCACCACTCAACTACCGCTCTCGGTTATATCACCGGTCATATTTGTTAAATTGAGGGAATCAGCGAATGTAGTTCAGTGTTTTATAAATGTGCCGCTTTGTATTGGAACCACAGATGTAAGACAGTATGAAAAGAGGTAAGCTCGAGGACAGTACTGTATGTTGAATAGTTAAATATCCCTCAGTGTGGCGCCTGAAGAAGACGGGTGGAATGTTATGCTTTATGAAGATGCACAGTGCCGTCGATTATCACCACAACTGACTCGTCTATTACACATTTGCCATTCTCTGCTCTGAAAGTGTATGGGATCTCGTTAATGATTCCGTAACCACAAAGCAACTCTACTGTAAGTTTTCATACTCACTCCAAAATGTCGCCATTGATGAAGGCAGCTGCTCACTGTGCTCTTCCTCGTAAAACCAACAGCACAAAAAAGGAGCAAGTAAGAACAGTACTCTAAACAGAGATCTGTGTACGAACTATTCATGCACCATTGGTCGTATATGATAGGCACATCATGGAGCTCTGACATACGCTTATGCACCTTTCGGAATTTAGGTCAGCCCTGTATTATCGGTTGGTTTGGGTAATTTCTGTACTCGCTAACATTCCTTGTCAATGTTCTATGAACTTCAGGCAAATTTAACAGCAAAATGTTCAACTGCTAATAATACACCTTGTCTCTAGCCTCAGAGTGATCCGGTAGTTACAAATATTAATATCATTAGAAGCCCCACAGACAGCAAAATGGTGCAGCTGTGATTCTCAGAACGTTTTAATATAGCGACAGAGAATACTGTATGTACGAGGGCGTTTGAAAAGTTCAAAAATGTTTAAATGTCTGTGAAATCTTATGGGACTTAACTGCTAAGGTTATCAGTCCCTAAGCTTACACCCTACTTAACCTAAATTATTCGAAGGACAAACACACACACCCATGCCCGAGGGAGGACTCGAACCTCCGCCGGGACCAGCCGCACAGTCCATGACTGCAGCGCCTTAGACCGCTCGGCTAATCCTGAGCGGCTGTTTGAAAAGTCCGTGCAAAAATAAAAAACTACTTACGTCTTTGGGGTAAACCTTTTTTAGTTTTCGACATAGTCTCCTTTTATACTTTTCGTCCAACGCTGTTATAATTTGTTGATCCCTTCCGAACAGCTATTAGTCGCTGCAATCACCTCCTCATTTGAATAAAACCTTTGTCCCGCCAGCCATTTCTTCAATTTGGGGAACAAATAGTAGTCCGAGGGAGCCAAGTCTGGAGAATAGGGGTGTGTGAAATGAGTTGGAATCCTATTTCAATTAATTTTGCGACCACAACTGCTGAGGTGTGTGCTGGTGCATTGTCGAGCTGGAAAAGGACTTTTTTGCGGTCCAATCTCCGGCGTTTTTCTTGCATCTCGGTTTTCAAACGGTCCAATAACGATGAATAATATGCACCTGTAATAGTTTTACCCTTTTCCAAATAGTCTATGACGATTATCGCTTGCGAATCACAAAAGACAGTCGCCATGACCTTTCCGGCCAAAGGAATGGTTTTCGCCATTTTTGGTGCAGATTCTCCCATAGTAACCCATTATTAAGATTGTTCTTTGGTCTCAAGAGTATAGTAATGTATCCATGTTTCATCCCCATTGACGAAACGACGCTTAAAGTCCTGCGGATTCTCCCTGAACAGCTGCAAACCATTCTTGCAACACTTCACACGATTCCGTTTTTGGTCAAGCGTGAGTAATCGCGGAACCCATCTAGCGGATAGATTTCTCATGTCCAAATGTTTATGCAAAATATTATGTACCCGTTCATTCTAGATGCTCACAGCACTAGCACTCTCACGCACCTTAACTCTTCTGTCATCCATCATAATATCATGGATTTTATCAATGATTTCTGGAGTCAAACTTCCACAGTGTGTCCAGAACGTTCAGCATCACTTGTGCCCGTATGACCCCTCCGAAAATTTTCAAACCACTTATAAACTGTTCTAATCGAATGTGCAGAGTCCCCGTAATGTTCATCAAGCTACTCTTTAGTCTCCTGAGACGTTTTGCCTTTCATAAAGTAATGTTTAATCACGACACGAAATTCTTTTTCGTCCATTTTCTGACAATCACTCGACTTCCTTGATTCACACGAGTGCCAAACACAAAGAAATAGACCCATATGGCTGAAACTGGGTGTGCGTTCTTTCCAAAGATGCTACTAACTAAACATGACCTCGATACGCGCCGGTGGTGCTATCTCTCGGATTTTGCACGGACTTTTCAAACGCCCCTCGTAGCCTCTGCCTTTATGGAGAAGAAAATTAGCTCCGTATGAGAAAATGTTGTGCTCTAGGACAGATCAGTCCAATGTTCCGTAAAAGAACTAGAGCTGATGGTGACGTGTATTTGAAGACCTCGGTACATGACATCAATAGTCCATATGCGCACGTTGCTTCCGGAATTTCCGCAGAATACGAGGAGGCTAGGGCGAGCTCTCACTTAGCGCTTTATGACATTCCACACGTGTTCGCTGGCAGTAATATCCTTCAGAGAGGTGGAATTTATCACCATGCTGTTCAGGCCACGGTAGCTTTCTGCCCTAGTGATATGGCAAGCGGTACAAGAGCATCGCACTCATCTGTGGGGGCTTTCTAATTTATGTACCATGTTGCCTGTGTCCAATGTGTGATGTCCGTAAGTTAATAACGCTCAGAAGTGCATATATTAGCGTTGTGGTATATCTAAAACAAGTATTCTCCTGTACAAAACGACATTTCCACAGACGCTAATGCCTGATAGACGCTAACATTTGTGAAAATTATAACACCGAGAAAAATTCATGAGTCTAAGATGAACTTTATGCTGCAGGTTAGGCAAATGATAACAGGCAAATGAGTTGGATTAGTGAACCCCGAAAGATCTCTAACTTCGAGAATTCGGTATGACTTGATACTCGCAGGTGCTCCATCATGGTCTCTAAACACTAGATAATGGAAACAAAGGTGCTGTGGGTATGAAAGTTCCTGCCGGATTAAAACTGTGTACCCGACCGGAATGTTCACACGAAACCTTGCCTTTCATAGTCATTGAATGACCTAACTGACTCAGATGTCGAAAGACGACTCGAAACACAGCTTAATAGCTTTATTTCTGTCAGTACCGTATTCCTCCCTTCAAAACTTCACAGAAATTGTGCGTACCTTGCGGAACTAGCACTCCCGAAAGAAACCGTATGGAGGAGAAATGAGTTACCTACTATATACAGGACTGTTTCCATAATGAATCATTCACGCTGCAACAGAGAATGCACTATACTGAAACTTTCTGAAAAGTTAAAACTGTGACCTTGAAGCGTCGAGTCGGACAACGGAAAAGCTCAAACGGTAAGAGCGTTGCCTGTGAATGACAAAGTTCTGAGTTGGATCCCTGATGAGGCACATAGTTTTAATCTCTCAGGAAATTTCACAACAGCATTCACTCCGCCGCAGGTGGAATGATTTACACTCCTGGTGTGGGTATGTTTGTATTCTAAACATGTCCGAGTGATAATTTTTTAAGAGAAGGCTAAGGGCAAATTGGCAGTTGTCACTGTTCGAATAAGAGTAATGTTTTCCTGATTTAAACGTGCATTGTTCCACTGGACTGTGGTACATGGAGCTAACCTGAAGATTGTAAAATATATATCTTTAAACAACTTCTGTCAATACTGCCATAAAATATTGGGATTCCACATTGCCTACTACAGCGGCAAATCATCACACTTGGCGTTTATTCACGACGATGTAAGATTGTAAGATGCCAGATTACAATTACCGTGGTTGCGTATATTTACACGGCCTTAGTGGTATGGCAGTTGGAGATGGGAGTCATCTCAAATTACGGAAACGTAAGCGGCAACAATATTGTTTAATTTTGTCCCCTGGTCTCACTATCGTATCGGTAGCTGCGCGCTAAGCGCGGTGGACTGCTGACCGGAGTAGCATAGGTTCTGTTCACGGCCGGGTCGGAGATTTCTCCTTTCGGGTACTGATTGTTGTGCTGTCCTTACGTTTGTATCGTTGTAAATAACAAGAAAATCGTTTCCAGTACAATGTCGTGTCGTCTTTCCATTACTGAGATGGATGAACGGGCACGAACAGAAAGCCAATAAACTGAAATAAAAAAAAGAAACAATACAAATCACTGTCGTAGCAGTATGCCCTGTAGAAGACGAAATTTATGACACACTCATTCTCCTTTATTGCTAGTTCGTTTAACGGCTCTTCAATAAATCAGCTCAACAATGATCTCTCTGATGACAGAAGGGAAGGAGGTGTGAGGGCCACACCTCCACCTAGTCTATTATGGATGGTAAGCTGTACATATATTCATTTTGCCAATTCTTTTGGAGGATGAAGTTTTCACAAATGTTAATATAATACCCAGTGTGATTCATCTGATCAGGTAGCTCATCCTATTACTCCGCGGCTCAGGCACAATGATCTCGAAAGCGGAGCGTGACTAGCTGGTGATGTTTTGGATGTCCATCCTTTTGGCAGGACATCTTTGGGACGACGAGCGTCTACTATTGTGAGAAAATAAAACGCCTACAGCCGTCCTTATGATTTTATTTATTTTTTTGCAACCAGTTTCGACGCTTCAATACACCATCTTCAGGCTGTAGTTGAAGCAGAACGGGTTGATACGATCCCTGTACATATCGCATCAGTGGCCAGCGTAACTGGATACGCAGATAATCTGAAAACGTAGGTCTTAGCACTCTAACCATGACGGTTAGAGTGCGGGCACCATGATGGTTAGAGTGCTGACTCCTAATTTTTCAGATTATCTGCGTATCCAGTTATACCGGCCACTTATGCGATATATATAGGTATCGTATCAACCCGTTCCGCATCACCTACAGCCTGAAGATTGCGCACTGAAGCGCCGAAACTGGTTGCAACAAAATAAATAAAACCATAAGGACGGCTGTAGGCGTTTTATTTTCGCACAACTGGTGATGCCGTCGATAAACTAACTGTACACCTACATCGTATGTCCAAGTGCCACAGTGAACTTTTGTTGACGCCCTAAGACAAAATACCTTACAGCTTAATCATCATTCTACATCGCACCAGTCAGCGTGTTTATCATTAAAGGGCGGACAAGCTTCTTGCGTCTATTTTCTTGGATGACGCGTGGAAATTCACCATTATAACGATTTTCTTTAAATGTTGCTGACACCTGTGCAAACGGCACTTGTTCTCCTTAATGCCGTATGCCACTGATCAAGGTCAGTCAAAACAGAAGCTCCTCCTCAACATTCGTTGACGACTGAATGAACCGTCTATACACGGTGCTTATTAATATGCTTGGTAGAGAACATAAAAGCGAATATATTTATTTTGGTGTCCGTAACGGAAATTTCTGATACTACGGACGATTTACACATAAGATACCTTAGCATATTAGTTACAGCAGTGGAATTCACAGGACCTACTCGAATGTGCTATCATTAGCCTCTAAGCACACAATACACTGTCGGACCATCGACTGCCGAGTCTGTTCGAAGACTCCTGGCATGTCCGCTAAAAGTACCAACCGCGACGGCAATTCTAGCGACGAGGTCTGCTTTTTCGCCAGTGGTTCCATACGTCAACTTCCCAGAGGAAGAAATCCTGGGGCGAGAGGTCACGTGACCTGAACGGTCCGGCCACAGGGCCACCTCGGCCGATCCACTGAATCCCGAAAGTGGCTCTCAGATGATTCCTCATATCAGTGCTGAAATGGGCTAGCACCCCATCGTGCTGGAAGTGCACCCTCTGTCCAAAATAGCGTGATCACACATTAACGCGTCTATCCGCCTGTTTCTTCGGAATATGTTACTTTTGTTTCCGCTGGGAGCCAGCATCACTACCCTCCGGGTCTCGTGGTCTTACAGAGAGTGCTGGGTTTCGAGGGATCGTTATTTATGGAGTCCAACCAGTACAGCCAACCATCCGTACACAGAGCAGTTTTGAAAGTCAGTGCACATTCCCAATTAGCGACACCTACAGAACAGCTTGCTTCATCACCACTAAAAAAAAGTCCCCTACCATTACAAGTTGACTTCAGAGACTATATGTTCTTCACAGAAAAATATACCGGGTGATCAAAAAGTCACTATAAATTTGAAAACTTAATCAACCACGGAATAATGTAGATAGAGAGGTAAGATTTGAAACACATGCTTGGAATGACATGGGGTTTTATTAGAAAAAAAAGTATTGATAGACGCGTGAAAGATCTCTTTCTCGCGTCGTTTGGTGATGATCGTGTGCTCAGCCGCCACTTTCGTCATGCTTGGCCTCCCAGGTCCCCAGACCTCAGTCCGTCCGATTATTGGCTTTGCGGTTACCTGAAGTCGCAAGTGTATCGTGATCGACCGACATCTCTAGGGATGAAAGACAACATCCGACGCCAGTGCCTCACCATAACTCTGGACATGCTTTACAGGGCTGTTCACAACATTATTCCTCGACTACAGCTATTGTTGACGTATGATGATGGACATATTGAGCATTTCCTGTGAAGAACATCATCTTTGCTTTGTCTTACTTTGTTATGGTAATTATTGCTATTCTGATCAGATGAAGCGCCATCTATCGGAAATTTTTGAACTTTTGTATTTTTTTGCTTCTAATAACACCCCATGTCATTCCAAACATGTGCGTCAATTTGTACCTCTCTATCTACATTATTCCGTGATTTATTCAGTTTTCAAATTTATACTGACTTTTTGATCACCCAGGATGTATATTTTTATGTTCTTTACCTCTGGTATTAATTTGAACGAATAGCTTCGGAACATTCTGTATACATGCTCACTGAAACACGGTTGTTACGTCTGTTGTGATTGGATATCAAAATTGAGTATTAAAACTAGGAGTACCGAACCACGAAAGTGTAAAGATCACATAAAAGTAACTGTAGAGGAAAACAGATGTTAGGGAGATGCATTGAGGAATAGTCAGGAAGTGTAAGCAAAATGAAATTTTCACTCTGCAGCGGAATTTTCGTTGACATGGAATTAAAACTGTCCGAGACTCGAACTCGGGACATTTGTCTCTACACCGGCAAGCGCTCTACTCCCATCTGAGGTACCCAAGCTCGATTCACGATCCGTCCTCACAGCTTTACTTCAGTCAGTAACTCGTCTCCTATCTTCCAAACTTCACAGAATTTCTCCTGCGAAACTCGCGGAACTAGCACTTCTGGAAGAAAGGATATTGTGAAGACATGGCTTAGCCACAGCCTGCGGATGTTTCCAGAATGAAATTTTCACTCTGCGGCGGAGTCTGCTCTGATACAATATTTCCTGGCATATTAAAACAGGTTGCCGGATCGAGTCTCGAAATCTTTGCCTTTCGTGGGCAAGTGCTCTATCAGACTGTGCAAGGTAGGAGACGAGGTAATGGTGGAAGTAAACTTATGAGGACGGTTAGTGAATTGTGCTTGGCTAGAGCGCTTGCCCAGGAAAGGCGTAGGTCCCGAGTTCGAATCTCGGTCTGGCACACAATTTTAATCTGGCAGGAAGTTTTCTGTCAGGAAGTGTAGACCACTCAACGAAGGTGGTAAATTACAAAATCTTCGTTCGACGGATAATCGATTTCTGATCGTCATTCTGCGACAATGACCGATGCGATTGCTGGAAGAATAGAAATGTTCCGAAGAAGGGTAGTGCGTTTCATCATGGATCCGTTTAGGAAGTGCGAGAACGTCACGCACATACTCATTACAGTACGCTAGCTGACGCTACTAAAGAGGCGTGATACATCACGATGTCGTTAATTGTCAAAATTCGCGTACCACGCGAAAAGACCACAGGGCTTACAGCTAGAGGGATTCGAGTTCGCTTAGAGGCTTAACAACTATCGTTCTTCGGAATAGGAATGGGGGGAAATAACACTGGTACACCGTACCCTCCGCTACACACCATACGGTGGGGTGCAGAATATAGATCTAGATGTAAATAAGTGAGACACCAGATTTGTGCCGTTTGTAGAATACGGGACGCTGCGGTTATGTTGCGAAGATGACTATTTCGCGAGCAAGGGAGAGATCTGGATGTGAATAACTTTGGGATAAGCAGACCACACGCTACCATGAATATGAGTACGGAATCCGTTCGTCAGTTTCGTTTTTGAGCAAAGTGCAGCTGGCAAGACGCAATCGGACCACGAAGAAATAAATTAAAAGTTCTCCAGACGTCAAACGAAAGTTCTGAAGCAGAATCAATTAAGGAAAGAGCAATCTGTTTCTTTGCGTATCTAATGCATTTTTCTCGTTTACCGAATTTCCTTCTGAATTTTTTATCCGGGAGACTACGACTAATTTCCATTTCGCTTTGTACATCGGAAAAGTGATTGCCCGAGGCGCAAACGAAAGTTGCTCTGGTTTTTCACAGTGAGTACAGCAGCGTTACAGTATTTGTCCGCGAAAGTACTGCACCGCAAGCAAACGTGTAACGTTCTTACATTTTCCAGGTCTGTTACGAGGTCATAGTCGGGGAACGACGCTGATAGCAAACAATAAAGAACAACAAACTTCATAATTGACGGTATAATTTTTATTTTCGTTTTTAAGGATTAAAATGTTTATGTCTCATTTTCGTGAAATTAACACATGCATAGGGATGACTGAAATAAAAGATAGTATTGAAAAAATAAAATTCAGACTATTTATAATGTTCAAGCACAATAATAGAAGAACCATAATAAATGACTTTTTCCTAAAAGGATTACTAGTACTTACGTCCCATCGACGATGAGGTCATTGGAGATGGAGCACAAGCCCGGACTGGGAAAGGAAACTGACCGCGGGCTTTCAAAGGTACCGTACTGGCATCCATCTTACGCGATTTATGAAAATCACATGAAACCTAAATCTGGATGTCCGGATGTGGATTTGTACCGTAGACCACCCTAATTGGAAAACAGTGTCTTGCCACCTCGCAAGTTTTTCTAGACATACCTGCTCCATGAATAAGAAATCAACCAATGATGACAAAGACCGGCAGTGTAACGAAAAGAAAAGGAAATTATACTTTAACATTTCGTCGATGACGATGTCAGTGGACATGTTGCAATAGCAAGTGCTCGAGGGCTAAGAAACTCTCATTCCAGAAGAAATTATGAGACAATTATTGACGGAGTTTCAACCACAGTCCATCGGAATAATAGTGCCTTAACCACTGTGCTATCATTTTCGCTTGGACCTGCGAAAAGGTAAATGAAACCTTGCCTGTTAGCCAGGACATCACTTATTCCCCTCTTTCTTTTATTATTCGTCATAACAAGCCGAAAATAAACCGACTTCTTAGTCAATAGATTACGTGTGCTAATACTGTACTCAACTATTCATTAAAAAAGATTACCTTTAATACGATCCAATTTTTTGAAAATTTGGACATTCTTACGTACTTCGTCATAAATTGCGCCTCTTTACTGGATGCATGAACAGTCCATTTGTCAAACCCTAATTTAATCTGGTCACTGTGTTAACCTTGTAAAACATAATCATTCCAGCCTTAAGTATCTGTCCACATTCGATTTACTTAACAGGGTTTGTTTCACCACGGTATGCCAGACCGGTTTGTACACGTGATACGAGATGCAGCATTCAATAAAGAACCAAGAGCGACGAAACAGCAGTCAAACTGATTTAGTATTGGAAAGATCTTGCATTCGAATTACGGGCGGGTCATCCGCATTTATGGGTGTTTTAGTTTCCCTAAACAAGTCCAAGAGAAATAGTGCAGCTGATGCAATAGCCGCTTCCCGGCTTCTGTGTTTCCCGACTGAGATAAATTTCCCTCAGCACTAAACCCTCTGTTGAATACTCGGTGAACCCTAGCGCAGGAAGAATGTAAAAGCGCAATAACCGAGTTCGGAGTGTTTGTTCCTTTTATTTTCTGACTCTCTCGTTTCGTTAGTGATGTTTACTCGCTTCCCCGCCAGTGTCGCGTCTGCTAAGTTATACTGCTTTACAGCGCGACCAAACGCGTTGTGTGCGACGATCTATATCAGCGCGTTTTGGGCAATGTGTTCCTGCTTCGAAGAACACAGGTCGTGGATTTGGTTTTTACATCAGATGGAGACCTGAATTTTACGTATGTTGCTGGTGAACGTATTTGCTGCAACGGCAGAAATGACCATGTTGACCGGTTTCGGGCCATTGTGTTCACCTTCAGATGGATACAGTACAGTGTCAGAATCTCCAGCAGCATGTCGTCTGCTTTTGTAATTATTTCTAGAGAAGGGTGCTTTGTCTCGTTTTGGCCCTTAGGCATTTCTAACACGCACTTCATCATCGTCTGCAGAAGCTGGTGTACATACAGGAGAAGACAGCAGCTGTACAATTCATATTGTACGCTATACACAAACTGACAGAAAAAAATCGCCAAAAGAAGAAATAATGAATGTAGAATAATGAAATTTCGGGAATACATGTGTCTAGGTATCATATTTAAGTGATGAGCATTGCAAGATCACAGGTTAATGTAAGTGCGTGATAAGCCATTGCAAATATGAAATGCTGGTACACTAATAACAAGTTTAACCGCCAGAATGTTGAGTGGAAGCATGCAAACGTGCATGCATTTCGTTATACGGTGCCAGATGTCAGTTTGTGGGATGGAGTTGTATGCCTGTTGCACTTGGCTGGTCAATACCGGGACGGTTAATGCTGATTGTGGATGACGTTGGAGTTGTCGTCCGATGTTGTCCAGTTGTGCTCGACTACAGATGGATCTGGTGATCGAGCAGGCCAGGGCAACATGGCGACACTCTGTAGAGCATGTTGGGATACAACAGCGGTATGTTGGTGAGCGGTATCCTGTTCTAAAAACTACCTGCGTTGCTGTTCATGAGTGGCAGCACAGCAGGTAGAATCACAAGATTGATCTACAAATTAGCAGTTAGAGTGCGTGAGAGAACCACAAGAGTGCTCCTGCTGTCACACGAAATCGCACTGCAAACCATAACTCCAGGTGTAGGTCCAGTGTATCTACCACGCAGACAGGTTGGTTGCCGACCCTCAACTGGCGCCGGTCAGTCTATAACCGCACGACCGTTACGGTCGAAGGTTCGAATCCTGCCTCGGGCACGCATGTGTGTGATGTCCTTAGGTTAGTTAGGTTTGAGTAGTTCTAAGTTCTATGGGGCTGATGACCTCAGAAGTTAAGTCCCATAGTGCTCAGAGCCATTTGAACCATCTGAACCTCAACTGGCCTCCTCGTAACCAACACACGGCCATCACTGGCACCGAGGCAGAACCAGCTTTCATCAAAAAATCTGACAGACCTCCACCCTGTCCTCCAATAAGCTCTCGCTTGGCACCACTGAAGGCGCAAACGGTGTTAGTTCGGAGTCAATGGAAAGCACACTACAGAGGGTCTGGCTCGAAGCTGTAGGGTTGCCCTTGAAATGACCGATTTGTAACAGTTCGTTGTGTCACTGTAACAAAAAAGAATGACTGCTACAGATGCAGTACGATGCGCCAGAGACGTACACCGAATACGATGGTCTTCCCTCTCGGTGGCGCCATGTTACCATCTGGAGCCCGGTCTTCTCGTGGCCGTACTTTCACTTGACCACCGCTGCCAGCAATCATATACGGTGGTCATATTCGTGCGAAGTCTTTTTGCAGTATCGCATAGGGCACATAGAGCTTCACGTAGCCCTATTACTCTACCTCGTTCAAACTGAGTGAGGTGTTGATATGACGTCTTTGTCGCCTTAAAGGCACTCTAGGCTAGCCCATCAGCTCCAGTGTCAAAGATAAGGAATGTTCACGAGCCTTGCAACGTGTATTTAAAGCAAACATAATTTGCATACTCACAGAGATGCTAACAGCGGCACTCTTATGCGTCTAGCACGGAATATGAGTAGACGTAATCTTTCAGATGTACAGACACGCCTGTTAACTTTAGTTTATATGACACAACGCCTTCATAGTGTTCTTCGTACATCCATAGTTGAAATGGAGGACAGTGGGACACCAGGTGGTATAAATTTACATTAAAAATGAAGAAATTCCTCGAGCTGTATTTAAGGTGTCGATTATATTTTGGCAACTAGTTTCAACGTTGTAACAACGTCATCTTCAGGCCCTATAAAATACACCATACATACAACAACCAATGTGACATCAGTAATCTACGAGTTATTATGTAAACAAGTATATTATAAACATATTACATAACGGTCGAATTCAATAAATTAATTACATTTTGGCCGTTTTCATTAAATGCAATCATTCTGGAAATTAACAATTTATGTGGTGCCAATAAGTACAATTGAAATTATATATACATGATCGTTTTTATTACAGATCAATGTCAAGCATTAAATGAAATGGGAGTATATATATAAAAAAAAAACTTAGGTGACAAGCCGTTACGCTTACGGATAATAAACAGTGCTAAAGAGAATATGCATTGCTAATCAGACATATGTAGGGTAAGATCCATTATTTAAGAGCAGTAAAGGGAGGGAAGGTAGAAATAAGTAATTCTAGTATGTGATCAAGGTCACTGCCGTCTATGAGACAAAGACGTTGAAATAGGGTTTTTCAGCGGCATGTTAACTTACATTTTTTATTCGAATGAGTAGGTTTTAGATTGTTTAGTATGTATTTTACACGAGACAGACTACCTTTTATTAACTAGGTTCCATACTCGTTTTCGGGTTTCTTATTATTCGTTTTGCGACGTTATGATTGGCGTTGTTTAAGTATCTTGCTTCACTGTCACTTTAGTGTGATGACAATGCAGTGTTATGCAAACATAAACTCTATTTCTACCTTCCCTCCCTTTACTAATCTTAAATAATGGATCTTACCCTACATATGTCTGATTAGCAATGCATATTCTCTTTAGCACAGTTTATTATCCGTAAGCCTAACGGCTTGTCACCTAAGTTTTTTTTTATATATACTCCCATTTCATTTAATGCTTGACATTGATCTGTAATAAAAACGAACATGTATATATAAGTTCAATTGTACTTATTGGCACCACATAAATTGTTAATTTCCAGAATGATTGCATTTAATGAAAATGGGCAAAATGTAATTAATTTATTGAATTCGTCCGTTACGAATATGTTTATAGTATATTTGTTTACATAATAACTCAGACTACTGATGTTACATTGGTTTTTGTATGTACGGTATATTTTATAGGGCCTGAAGATGACGTTGTTGAAACTAGTTGCCGAAATAAAATCGGCACCTTAAATACACCTGGAGAAATTTCTTCATTTTTAATATAACTTCATAGTGTTATGATTTTTTTCCGACAGTGTTTTCGAAAAGTTGACAGTCATTTCCCAACACTTAGAAACTGTCAAGGTTAGCTGTTTCCAGAACACAGATACATCATCACTCCTTTTGTTGACACATAACAAAAAACACATCAGAATGTGCATGAATCTAATGAGAAGTAAGGCAAGAATGGCAATCCTAGCAAATATACGAATCAGCGTGAAACAAATATTGTTGAAAATTAGCAGTCGAAGCTCGAAAGGAACATTTTTTTTACAGCTCAACGAAATTTACTAGTGTATCGCAGTGATACTCTGGAAAATGCAAATCAAGACCTGATCAGGAAGGGAAAAGATACTAACATAGCGTACTATTAGTCACATAGGTAATGTGAAAGTGAATGTAAATGTTGACGGTGAAAAAACACGTGCTGCACTTTTTTTACGCAGCGGAAAAAGAATAAATAGGTAAAAGCTTGGGCCCGACTGTTTTTAATCAATGTTACTTATAATCCGTCTTGATTGCAAAATTTTAATTCATATGAGCGGTTTCGGTTCATCTAGAACCATCTTCGGTTACTCCTGTAACCGAAATATCAGATCTGAAGATGGTTCTAGATGAACCGAAACCGGTCATATGAATAAAAAATTTGCAGTCAAGACGGATTATAAGTAACATCGTAAATTCACTGATTGCTGCTATCCTTTCAGACATTTTGTCTGTTTTTGCAATGTTTTTTAATCGCCAGGAAGTCTCGAAACAGCGCACATTCCGTGAAAGATTTATTCTGGAAATAATAAGTAATTAATTGCAGGTGGATTTCTTTCTTCGGGTCCGCAAATCTTTGTCGCTACGTCGGCTGCGCGACTAGTGGATTACACGGTATTTTCCGATCGACTACCGGTTCGTACACAACGATTAGTTACTGGTTATCGGCGCATCTGTAGCGGGCATTTAATCGTTAACTTGCTGATTGATTGCGCGCACAGGCGAGTTGTCTGTGCAATGCGAGCCGTCACCGCCGCTGCATGCTAATACGCGTGACCACGTGATGTGCCGGAACATCAGTCGTGCCGCGCCACGCCACAAATTACGCCAACCGCCGACCAGTCTCCGCTTGCCGGAGTAGCAGAGCCGTGTATCACAGCTCGTTGTTCAGCCGTCGCTATCACTGAGTGACTGGCGTCGTCTGAGGATGAGCGATCGTAGCTGATTTTGCATCAGTTTTTATGTCGGAGTTAGCTACTTCCGTGAGAAAGCACCTAGTTCATGGTAGTTATGTGGACCATATAGCATTATGAATTGACTTTTTTCGGGTTCATAAACATTTTACTTTAACCTGTTATTATTATTATGTTGGAGATTTGCTCCTCAATTTGTTCCTAAGGAACTTGAAGTGTAAATAAAAAATAAAATATGCTATCCATGAATTACGTATATTCATTGGCCTCGCGTAAACGTCTAAAGTTTGAGCTAAAAGTAGACGAACAGAAACATATTAATAGTGTGATATGTGGCGTATTTCTTTTTTTCCTTTTCTTGGAAATTAGTGGTAAGTTCCTATGGGAGCAAACTGCTGAGGTCATCCGTCCCCAGGCTTACGCACTACTTAATCTAACTTCAACTAACTTAACGCTAAGGGCAACACACACACCCATGCCCGAGGGAGGACTCGAACCTTCGAGGGTTGAAGCCTCACGAACTGTGGCAAGGCGCCCGAGACCTCGCGGCTATCCCGCTCAGCCCTAATGATGGGCATACAGGGACCTGAAACCGGTCGTGTTCTAAATAAATAAAAGGAACTTTACAACTGAAGAAGTATATTCAACCTCTATAATAATGCTCAGTTGCGGATGTTTGTGTCAAGCTTAGCCTAACAGTAGATAGGTTTCGACCGATCGCAAAACCTGAAGGAAGGCCCTAAGGACAACACACACACCCATGCCCGAGGGCGGACTCGAACCTCCCATGGGAGGAGCCGCGCGAACCGCGACAAGTGACTTAAGACCGGGCGGCTACCCGGTGCGGCGGCTAATTCTGTTTTCGCTTTTCTGTGTAAAATAAGGGTTATGATTAAAATACTAATAACGTTTGGTCAGAGACTTTTTCTAAAGAGGCTAAACGGAAACGAACTCTGTATGCCTTCTGCTGTAAGATGAATGGTACTGCAATTGATTTCTTCTCGCCACTCGGTGGGGTCTTTTTTGTCTGGCTGTTGCAGAGTAAGCACACATCTTTCTATGAACCGTGACTTTAGATGAAATATGAGATATTTTTGGTAAAGTGGAAGTGGAATTTAATTGCAATATCAGACCTGATCATATCCCATAACTTCATATGAATATTTGCATCCTTTTTTCAGAGACCATAAAGAAACGATTGGTGACCAGTTGTTCGAGAGTACAATGACCGAACACTACGTGTTCTCTCGGTATCTATTCAACATCACTAAACACAGCCACCCTGAGATCGAGTTGCCGATCATTTCTTTTATTACGCACATTGTTCACGTAAGAAACATGTTAGTTTTATCGATCTACCACCTTCGAACAATGATGTCGGCAGTCAATTCACTAGGGTCATTAATATTGACCCTCACGATATTAATAAGCGGTAACCTGATATTGACATGGATATGTAATTTATATCTTTCGACAGTAATGATTAATTTCATTTATCTGTATTATTTGCTCAGGTTTGCCCTCTTTGAACGTTTCACTTGCCCGACAGGGAACTGCATAATAATCAATTTTTTTTATTTGCCTTGAAGTGCTGGGAAAAGTTTTCATAGCAGTAAAACTCCTGGCCTGTCTCTTGAACTATGAAATTCTAATGAAAACCGTTTCAATAGCACCCAGCTTGCCGTATGAAACTCAGTGACTTGTGTTACTATTTGTAGCTTAGGTCTTTATGGCCGAAATTCTGGTACCTGATAATTACAAACAAATCAAGCACCAAAATGAAAAAACTATAAAAATTACATCTAAAGTATTGCATAATGTCAGTATGTACGTCACCATCAATATTCGTTACAGCATTTTGCTTTCTAATGTATTAAACGTTGTTATCATAATAGTGACTTAAATTGGCAAACATTTGTATTAATATTACATGTTATTAACACGCTTTTGAGCACTGCAGCTGAAAAGGCGGCTAACAGGGTGTCCCAAGAGCAATGGTGAATATTCAGGGATGTGACAGGAACGATCATTCACTGCAACTAAGTGTAGTAAACATGCGTCTTGAATACTTACGTTGAGAGCCATGAGAGAGCTTGTTCATCTTCGCTACTGTAAAACATACCACTTCTACTGCAAGCTCTTTGATTTCCACATTTTGGGAGCAGGTAGTATGGACGAGAACAAGTAAAATTTTCCAAACATGAGCTCTAAACTGCGTATCTTAAGAGCTATGAACACTTATTTAGTAGAAGAGACGTGTTTCACACTAACGTAGATGCTGACTGAGTGCTCATGGATCTGCAACATATCTCTTCCACTCTAACATCTTTGCTTTCCATATTTTGCGAGGAGCTAGTATGTACCAAACCAAGAAAAACTGTATAGTAAATATGTGGTCAAAAATGCATGCCTTAAGAGATATGAGCACTGGTTCACTAGACGTGTTTCACAGTAGCGAAGATGAACAAGTCCTCATAGCTCTTAAGGTATGCATTTCAGAACCCATGTTTTAGACATTTTTGCTTCGAATGATTGTTCCCGTCATGTTCCTGAGTACTGACTTATTCTCCTTGAGACACCCTGCATACGCGACCCCTTGTGAGCGCCGTGAAGTTCATACTGTATTATAAGCATCACTAACCTGTCCAAGTTACCCCTATCATGTTCACATAGTAACCACTGCGAAAATTTCGTAATTGCAATGATGGAAAACGTATTCCACTTGGATAAGAATTTCTCTGTAAACGTGCCTCGTCAAATTCAGATAAAATCTCAAGCTTTGGCGGTTGTACCTGGTGAACTTAGCCGATAGAATATGTGTCTGCGAAAGGCAAATGTCCCAGGTTCGAGTCCCGCTCCCCAACGCAATATTAATCTGGCAGGAAATTTCGGCCTATTTTAACGTTATTGACTTTGATTTTCTTAGAGCATGGAAACCAGCAGAAATTTTATCCATTTCTCAGATGAAAGGACGTTCTCTGTTGCGTAACGAATCAATTCATGGTATCACGAATGTGAATCAATCGCAGTCCTTAAGGGATCTTCACGATTTTTATATTTACTTTATGGCGGAGCGGTTCTAGGCGCTTCAGTCCGGAATCACGCGGCTGCTACGGTCGCAGGTCCGAATTTTGCCTCACGCATGGCTGTGTGTGATGTCCTTAGGTTAGTTAGGTTTAAGTATTTCTAAGTCTAGGGGACTGATGACTCCCCATACTGCTTAGAGTCACTTTATTTACTTTATACACACTTACTATAAAGATTATATACAAACAAATATTAATACTTAGTTGTAGAAAATTGATAAGTTTTTGAATTAGATCAGGTGATGGTAAAATAAAGATTCTTGTTAATCAGTTGAAGCGTCTAAATTTTTTTAAATGGTGTAACTTAAAAATAGCCCATAATTATTTTTCTATCTGTGAAATTCAATTAATGAAATGAAGTAATGTGGGCGATAGCTCTAAACGTCTTACATACATGTATTATTCGTCTCGTTAGGGAAACACACTACACTCTTTGTTAGTTCTCTTGTACTAGTTGTCATTACTTCACATTTTCATTATCAGATCTACACATTACAATAACGTAGTACGCAGCACATTCATCTTTTGAACGTGGTATGTGTGTTAACAGATTTTTCGAATTTTGACGTAGATTCTGTCATTTGGAAATCAGTATAGCTAATATCGTGCAACAACTCCACAAGTAGGCAAAAAATATACGTAAATATTATTGGATAAACTCTTGTCCAGTCACAACACGCTGCTATCATCGCTTTTCAGTAAAATTTGTAAATATAGCTTCTCGTAGCCCGAACAATACTGTGAAACATTCGCTGCATTTACAAATATACATTATTTTTGACTGCAAGAATATCAACAGTCGCGATTCCACAGAAGTTGTCTGCACCGTTTTTATATTGAACAGATAAAGTGTGTTTTAAATACTTTCTTTTAAAATACGACAGATAAATTTCGATTAATTACTAAAGCTTGTATAGAGATGAAACGTAAAGTTTTCTGTTGCTTTTCTAAAGTAACTCTATAAGTTAACAGTTCACTTTTGTGAATTATAAATCAATTTAAAGAGTAAAAGTGAAAAGTAACAGAAAAAATTCGAGTTGTCTTTGTCGACAAAAAGCAAACTGTCAGTCATTTGGAAAAATGCATTGATTTAGAAGTATCACCCTCGTATCATGACTTCAGATGCATGTAAACACGTCAGACGTTGATTACGCAACAGAATAAATAGTGCAGCGAAATTGGGTACCAAGATTTCTGAAGATTCCAAGTAATCGAATCTGGGCGGAGGTGGCTTTTCCACTCTGCAAAAACGCAGAAAAGGGCTGTGGAGCGCGCAGAGGGAAAGCTTTATAGCGCTCAACTTGAGTGAAAAATTCTCTTTACAGGACGAATCGCAACGAAAATTTATGAATATTAAAAAAGTTGGAATGGCTCTACAGATTAATTTTCGCAACGTGGGAAGCTCTGAAAACTAGCTGTGCGAAGTTCTTATCTCACGGAAATGAGCTCGAAGTTGTCTTTCTCTGCGAATGCTTTTGCAAATTTCAGGGTAATTCCGGCTAATTCTGAGACATGAAGTAGCCGTTAGTACATGAATCCGCTATTCAATCCTCAAAGCAGTCATTGGCTCCGGCGGAGCGGCTGTGAGAGCGGTCGGTCGTGGCGGGGGAGCTGTTGCTGGTGGTAGGGGTGTTTGCTCGCCCTGTAGACGCATGCAGATGAGTCTCGCTATCCGAAACCCATCCGACCAAGAAGCGCCTTGCCTCGCGGCGTCGCGCCGAGGGGAATAATGTACAGCTAGCTAAACAAGCGGCGCCGCGAGGGGCTGCTTAAGCGGAGCTAACGCCAGCTACACACTATAGTCTACACGCTGCTCAAGCAGACAAGCTCCCCTCACTACCGAGTGGAGAGAACTCCGCCTTAAGCACGGTTCGAACGAGCGGTTTTCTGACTTAAATCGACTGCTAGTGGTCGGCGTGTGTCGCGTGCCTGCATATAAATCATCCGTCGACCACGTCGCCAGTGTGTCAGTGGCATCAGTAGTCAACCAACTGTGCCAACTGTAGTACTTTAAAATCCCCAGTACATAGTTATTAAAAAAGATGGATCAAGTTAAATTTATTTTTATTTCGTTAGCTATTGTTCTTGTGGTCTTCAGTCCTGAGACTGGTTTGATGCAGCTCTCCATGCTACTCTATCCTGTGCAAGCTTCTTCATCTCCCAGTACATTCTGAATCTGCTTAGTGTATTCATCTCTTGGTCTCCTTCTACGATTTTTACCCTCCACGCTGCCTTCCAATACTAAATTGGTGACCCCTTGATGCCTCAGAACATGTCCTACCAACCTATCCCTTCTTCTAGTCAAGTTGTGCCACAAACTTCTCCCCAATCCTGTTCAATACCTACTCATTAGTTATGTGGTCTACCCATCTAATCTTCAGCATTCTTCTGTAGCACCACATTTCGAAAGCTTCTATTCTCTTCTTGTCCAAACTATTTATCGTCCATGTTTCACTTCCATACATGGCTACACTCCATACAAATACTTTCAGAAACGACTTCCTGGCACTTAAATCTATAGGATGTTAACAAATTTCTCTTCTTCAGAAACGCTTTCCTTGACTTTGCCAGTCTACATTTTATATCCTCTCTACTTCGACCATCATCAGTTATTTTGCTCCCCAAATAGCAGAACTCCTCTACTACTTAAAGTGTCTCATTTCCTAATCTAATTCCCTCAGCATCACCCGATTTAATTCGACTACATTCCATGATCCTCGTTTTGCTTTTGTTGATGTTCATCTTATATCCTCCTTTCAAGACACTATCCATACCGCTCAACTGCTCTTCCAAGTCCTTTGCTGTCTCTGACAGAATTACAATGTCATCGAGGAACCTCAAAGTTCTTATTTCTTCTCCATGGATACCTACTCCGAATTTTCTTTTGTTTCCTATACTGCTTGTTCAATATATAGGTTGAATAACATCGGGGAGGGGCTAAAACCCTGTCTCACTCCCTTCCCAACCACTACTTCCCTTTCGTGTCCCTCGACTCTTATAACTGCCATCTGGTTTCTGCACAAATTGTAAATAGCTTTTCGCTCCCTGTATTTTACCCCTGCGATCTTCAGAATTTGAAAGAGAGTATTCCAGTCAACATTGTCAAAAGCTTTCTCTAAGTCTACAAATGCTTGAAACATAGGTTTGCCTTTCCTTAATCTAGCTTCTGGATGAGTTTGTGTGTTCCACATATTCTCCTAAACCACTGGATCGATTTCGGCCAAACTTGAAATCTGGTACACTTCCTACTTATTGTCTCCAAAGAAGTGTTGTGGGGTCAAGAACAAAAAGACTCTCATAGGGATGAGGTTGAGGTGGAAGGGTAGGTAATCCCTGACATGTAATTTGCCTTGCAAAACAGGTGTGCTTTGTAGGTAGACTCGGAATGAGTTCCAGGGGCTATTCATAAAGATGGACATAGTTAAGCAGAGAGAGCGGGAAGGAGAAGATGGAAAGTGAGAAGGGAAGCATGAGTTGGACAGAGAAATGAGGAAGGTGTGGGCAGTGAGAGAGGGAGAGGAGAAGATCGACAGATGTGGAAGGATGGGATGGACCGACGGAAAAAAGGGGGTGGGGTGAAAGATGTGGGCAAACAAAGAGGGGAGAGAAAGTGATAGGGAGAAAAGGGGTAGGACTAGATGGACAGATGGGGGGGCAGGGTTAAGGAGATGTGTGCAATGTATGTTCCACACGTACGCAAACGAAGCCTCTGGTACAAGGCTAGTAATCTACTAACAGAAGGAAACAGGAATTTTGAAGTCCACGAACACATCTTATAAATCAGCAGTGTATCTTCCTCATTCGACTTGGGCGATCAGCCCAAGCTTCGTCCTCTGCAGAAACATCCAGTTTGTTGAAACTGCTTACATCAACAGCTTATGCTTTTCCTAGCTTGTGGTTCAAAACAGAATTGGAGATGAAATCTTTTCTGTGCTAAAATAGCCGACTCACTTCTTCCAAATTCAAGGAACACAGAAAACGTTATGTATGGCAGCTGTCTTACAACTAGAGCTGCGTTCTACCAAAACTACAGTTTGTCCCCTTTGGTACAATACATAATTGACGTAGTAAATGGTAGGATTATCGGCAGTGTTGGTAGCATTGGTGGGGAAAGAAACATACTTGAACGTGTGAGAGTGAAACTGGGAGCCCACGACTTCTCTTCCTTTTTGTTTCTTTGCTTGTTTGTTTTGCACACAATTAGAACTGAGCTTCGTTCAGCTTTAGTCCACTGTGTTTTCTATATTCTTACAAAAATATAAATTGCCTTTTATAAGTCATGCAAATTCGCTGATCGCGTAACTTCTGCGCTTTTATGTAGCCAAAGCTATTATTTTTGATAAAGTATAGTTTACGTGCACAATCATAAAATAATCTATATTGTTTTCTGTACTCAATAGAAAGTTCTTCATCATGATCAAAGGCAAGTGTTAAATGTTGTTATAGACAAATGAGAAAGTTGTTTATGAGTAACAGAAACATGTTTTATACAAGTTCGACGAAAAATTCAAGCGATGTTTGGTATGTCTTTGTTTTACGTTTTTGTTTTCATTTCACTTTCTTACGGCATTGCGTTTTCTAGCGCTGTACGAGAAATCTGTAATTTTTTTTTGTGTTTGCTCCAATATCCCGCTGTTTCACGTTACAAATCAACAACTTGCGAATAAAACCTAAATTAAACAATGAGAACTACAATTTTGTTATAAATACTGTTTACTTTTAAGTAACAGACTGGAGGGTAACTGCACAGAACAAAAATATTCCATAGGTTATGCGGCTCTTTATACATCCACACTCAGTTTCTATATGGTTCACCACTTCCAGTCCCCAGGGAGGTCTAGTAAGACACTGATCGCATATGCAAACAAAACGATCGGAACGAGGTGATGCCCTATAGATATGCAACACAACTAACGTATAGATAACACTGTTAGGATCTTGACTGATCAAAGCTACTATGATAAATATCGTAGTCGGCACATACTTCCTGTTGTCTACGGTAGTTTCTTCTTCTCACAACTGATTTAAAGTGGCTGTCGGTTGGCACGAGCACTATAGCGATCGTTTATGTTTTTACTGGAGATTGTCGAAACTTCAGACCCTCTTCTTTCCAACGATGTGTACTTTATGAAATAAAAATTTATTAAATCGGGTCCATCTTTTGAGTACTCTTGTATTCTGCAGATTGCGCATATGCAGAAACAGGGAACAGTAGCGTCGCCTGCTGACATCGGCAGTTAAATTATTTTCGTCGCGCTCTGTTCATGTCATAGTAGTGGACTTTGTTCTTTCCTGTCTTCTAAATCCTTACTTTATTGTTTACGTTGTTTTCATGACTCACTGTAAAACTTACGTAAGGACTTGATAATCTGCTGTAAGAGCGAAAAATACCTGAAAATAACACATATTTATGTATTACGTAACCTGGACAAAGAAAAAGCCGGAATTGTGCATAAATAAGGACGTATGAAGAGTAATGTTTTCAATAGAGATTTTTTCAACAGTAAAACGACAGATCTACTAAACGAGGAAAATAATTTTCTTTGTTACTTGGTACTTAGGGAAAAAGATACAAAGGAGAGGCCCTATTTACTATGTTCTCAATGTTGTTTTATGTGTTTATCTACATTTTTTCGAGAAAAGAAATGTTGATGTTTTTAAATGTTTGGATCACACAATTTGTACTGTGTGGTCCTGAGAGTTTATCTTTGGACAAGAACATAAACAATGGATTTTGTATTATTACTGAACCCTGTTTTCAGTGATAGTTACTATATTTCCTTTTTTTCTACGAAGGATAGTGCCTTAAAATCCCACTTTCTCGTTTTGGATGACAAGCTGCAAAGAAGGCAGCAGCTTTAACAAACGAAAACCACCAGTCGTGACAGGTCGGACGCAGTGCAGGCATTATACGTCAGGGGCGCTATAGTCCTGTCACGTGTAAGTGTTTAAAGGAAATACGTCGCTCGTGTGAATGGGGCTCTGTCCACAGCGAGGAGGCTACGTGGGCATATTAAAAGCCAAAAATTTCTGCTCCTCTTACATAACGGAATGAAAATAGCAGAGCCGTGGAAACACGCCGTGGTACATTTTGGTTGCGGAATGCAGTTTTAACATCCCGGACCAGGTGGAAAAGAGGGAGGAATCAGAACAAGTGCCAAGAGGATTCTGTAGACTTGCGTCTCTGATTTGTTACTTGTGAAATCCATTTATAAACTATGTTCCTGCTATTAATGGTTGTCACTTAATCATTAACAACATGAACAGCTTATGAGGATACTATGAAATTAATGAAATCTGATTGTGACTATAATCCTCTCGACGAATCGTTGTCGGCGACAGAGGCAGTAACTATGTGAACGGGGAAGATCGGGAAAGGTGAGCTTAACGCTTGGTGACAACTGCAGCAATATAATTCGATACTCTCCGTAGTGTTAAATTATAAGGAGTATTTGCAAGTGAAATACTATGGCTAAAAGGTGCTCCACAGTTGCTACGTACCGCATGAAACTCCATCTGTACAGACGCGCCAACGGCTGCTAGATTAATTGTTTTTACGCTAGTTTAGACATATATAACCATAGTCAGGTTCAAAAACGTCACCGAAGTGTACACATGTTCATATTATGGTCTCCGTAAATGTTTACAAAGTCAATCTGTGAAGCTGTTCAAAATTCTGTTCTAATCTCTCTCTCTCTCCTACTCTTTTCGTTTCGCCTCTGAAAAAGGTTAGTATGCTAATCTAGGAGCCACGAGATGCGGCTCTGAGTAGTTGTCCGTAAGTTTGGGTGCGATCACCCACTAACACGGTCCCATGCGTGAAGCAGTAGACATAAGCGTTCGAAGAGTAGCGGTTTTTAAGGGTAACAGGACTGCTGGTGCCAACAGCGACAGTTTATGCGTGGGAGTTGGGAAAGTTAGCAGAGAGGTATTACCGTTGTTGCTGGTGCCCGATGATGTCTCCTGAGCCAGCTGCAGTGTCGGCGTACCTGTAATAGACATGCTAAGTCAAACGCTCGTTGTGTGGAACCGAGCGAGGTGGTGCAGTGGTTAGCACACTGGACTCGCATTCCGGAGGACGACGGTTCAATCCCGCGTCCGGCCATCCTGATTTAGGTTTTCAGTGATTTCTCTAGATCATTTCAGGCAAATGCCGGGATGGTTCCTTTCAAAGGGCACTGCCGATTTCCTTCCCCATCTTTCCCTAATCCGAGCTTGTGCTCCGTCTCTAATGACCTCGTTGTCGACGAGACGTTAAACACTAATCTCCTCCTCCTCCTCCGTTATGTGGAGTCGTATGGGGTCGGTTTGCATTCCCTTTGTTCGGCTTTACTGTCTGCTCTGTTTGGCTAGCTGTATGGGAGCAGCTGGCGGTAACAATCCGTTTTCTGTTATACATGGGTTCACCTCAATTTCAATGACTGCGTACTTCATTTAACACTGCAGCAGATGGTTAGTCTACGCTAAGAGAAAGTGTGTTGGGGCGGTTGTGCTTCCACCTCTGGTTAGATGAAGGGGTTGTTCATTTGTCTCGAATGTTTGTACAGTCATATGGCGAGATTTTGGAATACCTCCGCGAGAATTTAGGGTCGAAATTCATTATGTAATCCGCGGTGCGTTTGTATCTTGGAGCATTGCTTATGATTCGTAGCACCTTGATCTGTATGATATGCAGGCGACGCTGACGTGTTGGACCTGTGTAGCCCCATACTTTAGCTGCGTATGCCATCATGTCCTATTCATGGCCCTCGACGCCCTCCAATTCAGTGTGCTTTGCTTGTTAATCATAGGGGACAGTTGTCTGAGCCTCGCCAATGCGTTGTTGCCCAGTGTTGAAAGTGGTCCCCAATGTGTGTTTCCAGTCCAGTCAGACATCTATGTATCTCCCTGGTCTCACTGAAACGTACTGCTAGTGCGTGTAGTGTGATTTATCTACAGAGTTGATGTTTGTCCAGTTGTTTCGGTCGACGTGTGAACAGAACTGTCTCATATTGGTCGACGTAAATTTTGATACAACATTTTTCCAACCAAGGCTCGACAGTAATGGCGTATCAAGGTTAACATCGACAAGTGTGAGGCAGCTCTGTTCACAAGTAGATCGAAACAACTGCACAGACATCAACATTGTAGACAGATCACACTACAATCACACCAAACTCATTTCCGTGAGAAAGTCGGATACCTAAGCTCGACAGTAATGGCATATCAAGAAGCACCAATATTGTAGACAAATCATGCTACAAGCACACCCAATACGTTTCCGTGAGAAAGTCAGATGCCTGGGTGTCTGGCTGGACCGGAAACTCACATGTGGGGGACCACATACAACACGTCGCTAACAAAGCCTACAAGAGGCTCAGACAACTGTACCCTATGCTTAACGTGCATTTGAATAACACTTCGATTCACGGCCGGGTCGGGGATTTTCTCCGCCCGGGGACTGGGTGTTGGTGTTGTCTCCATCATCTCACCATTTGGGAAGTGCCGAGAATGAAAATGGAAATATTTGGAACTTGTACGGACGCTGATGATCACGATGTTGAGCACCCCACGAACCAGAATCATCATCATCATCATCATCTTCATCAAATGACACTATATATATCTTTAAAGGCCTACGTGAGCTCATATACGAAAGGTCGTATTGTCAAACACGTATTGGGTAGCATTGTAATGGCCTTGGGGTCAATTGCTTTCCTATAACTTACTTACTTTGTGTTGTGTCTTGAGTTTAAACTAAGAACAGAATTTCTAACTTGAAGTAGAGTAATCGCAATAGTTATGAAACATTTGTTACCTGAAATTAATGGAAATCCCGAAATAATGTACCGTTGAACTGAACACGTACTTGAACCTTGAAATTATTTGCAAATCAAGATTGGGCAACAATTATACAACACATTTCGCCAATTACTACGAGACACTTACGTTCAGCACAGTTGCTATCGAGAAGCAGATTTAAATTCTTTAAGTAACAAGTTCTAAATAACTAATCTGTGACTTTCAGGGCTATGGTAATTCCGAAAGACCCAATACATAATTACATGGGTGCTTCGGAAGCACATTAAAGCTGATATTTTCGCTACTTATCTTTGTAACTACTGAATACTTCTCTTCTGACAACAACTCACCATTACAAATTTCATCTGTGAATCTCTTTTATTAAAAATCGGTTACCAGCGCCAATACAATTATTTTTCGTGTTTTAACTGGTTATCACTATTTTATTTTATAAAGATTTTCTACCAAGCAGCCATACATTCCTACGCTCATGTCATTAACAAATACCTTTTTTCGTTACAAAACTTTGCTAAAATTCTTCATAGTACTACAGTGACAGTTCGTTCAAAGGTTCCAGATAAACATTTCCTGAAGTAACAAAAGATAATGGGGACTCCTTTTTCTAAAGCATTAAAAAAGATGCTACTCTAATTCGTGGCTCTAGCACTTTAATCTTAACTACAAATGAAGTACCAAATCTGTGGAAATGAAAGATAAACTGTCTGTACCAAAAAGTATCGTAGTTTGTTGTTGCGTTTATTATTGCGTATCCCTTTACTGTGCAACATTTCTTGACAGCTAAGATACAAAGAATAGTAAAAAGCGACATAGGGGAAAGTGATAGAAAGGGAATACAGAAGTGAAGCTAAAGACATAGCGGCTGGTCCGCGCTTGGCATGAACATCTGCCGCTTTCTTGGACTGTAGCCCGCCTTTCCCTTAGAGATGCAAGGTCTGGTGGTGAGGAAGGAAAGGCTGGGACAGCCTGATGGGAGGAGGAGGGAGCTGAATTTTACGCCGGCACAACTGTTGCGCCTCCTCGCTGTTGTTTCGGATAAGAGCAGAGGCGCAGCATTCTCTCTTCGCACTGGAATGAATTATACATAGGGCTCGTCGCAAAAGAACTTGAAGCCTCTTTTATCCTTATGTAACGCCCAAAACGACATGCCTTTAATAAGGAATTAGCATTGTTGAAAGTAAGTGTTTCTCCCCTGTACGAGCCAGGCTGCAGCACACCAAACCACGCTGCAACCGTTGGGGCTTACGGACACATTCTTTTAGTATGGTACGAGAACCGTATCAATGTCTATCGGCTGGTAAGCTTCTCATCTCCTTCCTGCGTGTAACCACATTAATCTCTTACTAAGAAACGAACTGACTTGTAAGCGTAGTGTAGTCGTACACTGTGCCTGGCGAAGGGTGTAGAAATGTCAGTTCCTGAAGGTGTTGAACCATATGCCGAAAGATAAATGAAGTTAATGGTTTAACACCCCTTTGACAAAGAGCTGCAATCACCAAGAACAGCCGGCCGCGGTGGTCTCGCGGTTCTAGGCGCGCAGTCCGGAACCGCGCGATTGCTACGGTCGCAGGTTCGAATCCTGCCTCGGGCATGGATGTGTGTGATGTCCTTAGGTTAGTTAGGTTTAAGCAGTTCTAAGTTCTAGGGGACTGATGACCACAGCTGTTAAGTCCCATAGCGCTCAGAGCCATTTGAACCATTTTCACCAAGAACATTTTTACGTCTGTCATCTCATTACCAAATATATCGTAATACTAGATGACGTAGAGTCTTCATAGCGATATATGGACTGAAGGTAGAAATCGTCTTTTCTTATAGGCGAGACAGGAGTTTAAATATATACGTTGGAGGAAAACAACCCGATGTTAAGGTCAGAGTAGGGTAGCGGAGATCAAATAAAACAACATTTTCCAACTAACCAAGGATTTAAAATGTTCTGACAGTGGCTGCAACGTGTAATGTTACAAATGAACAACTGTAAATGGCATGTGTTTTAATTTTTGATAACATACAGAGAGCATGAATAAACTTTTATTCTGACAGGTACAGTATATTAGTGGCCCTACGTTTGAACTAAAACAACGGTAAAAAATAAGACAGGAATTAAATTTTTAAACACTCTTTTCTTTCTTAAATCATATTTCTTTTCGGCAGAAGCTCTAAATTCCTGTCTCCAGCACAGGTACGAATTTTACATTATCAAAGAAATGACTGTCACACCCTCTCGAAAATTCCTGGCTTCATACGAATGATTGTCTGTAAATGAACGTTTAATAGACGCATGGAGACAGTGGTAAACCTATCACGATTGTTAACAGACATTTTCAATCGTATTCTGATGAACACACAACACTGAACTTTTGGTTTACCTCTTCGGTTCTTTTGCCATTTGTGCAACTACTTGGCAAAATAATTACTCTTCGGAAGAATATGTTTTTCCCTACTTTTCCTGCGGCGCAATGGTAAGGCACTGGCTTTGTATGGAGGAGGACGATGGTTTTAATAGCCATTCGACCATCCTGATTCCGTGACTTTCCTGAATCGCTTAAGGTGAACGTTGGGATGGTTCTATGCAAAGGGTATGTCCATTTTCCTTCCCTGTCCACTCCTTGTGCTCCGTCTCTAATGAGCGCGTCATCGACGAGGTATGAAGCCCTAATCTTCCTTTCTTCCTTTTGTAGAGGCGACCACTCCAGAACTACTCCCACTAAATGCGCCTCATACAAACATTTTTCGTTAGAAAACTTCACTTTATTGTACTTCGAAAACGAAAGTATATGGTGTTTTCATTGCACTGAGTTGACTCATTTACATCACGGGTCCCAAAACACAATGTGAAATTGGTGGATCTGTGACTGTTCAGCCACGAGTATCAACATTTTTTTTTTTTTTTTTGGTTATCAGTCTACTGACTGGTTTGATGCGGCCCGCCACGAATTCCTTTCCTGTGCTAACCTCTTCACTTCATCTCATAGTAGCACTTGCAACCTACGTCATCAATTATTTGCTTGACATATTCCAATCTCAGTCTTCCTCTACAGTTTTTGCCCTCTACAGCTCCCTCTAGTACCATGGAAGTCATTCCCTCATGTCTTAGCAGATGTCCTATCATCCTGTCCCTTCTCCTTATCAGTGTTTTCCACATATTCCTTTCCTCTCCGATTCTGCGTAGAACCTCCTCATTTCTTACTTTATCAGTCCACCTAATTTTCAACATTCGTCTATAGCACCACATCTCAAATGCTTCGATTCTCTTCTGTTCCGGTTTTCCCACAGTCCAAGTTTCACTACCATACAATGCTGTACTCCAGACGTACAGCCTCAGAAATTTCTTCCTCAAATTAAGGCCGGTATTTGATATTAGTAGACTTCTCTTGGCCAGAAATGCCTTTTTTGCCTTAGCGAGTCTGCTTTTGATGTCCTCCTTGCTCCGTCCGTCATTGGTTATTTTACTGCCTAGGTAGCAGAATTCCTTAACTTCATTGATTTCGTGACCATCAATCCTGATGTTAAGTTTCTCGCTGTTCTCATTTCTACTACTTCTCATTACCTTCGTCTTTCTCCGATTTACTCTCAAACCATAATGTGTACTCATTAGACTGTTCATTCCATTCAGCAGATCATTTAATTCTTCATCACTTTCACTCAGGATAGCAATGTCCTCAGTGAATCGTATCATTGATATCCTTTCACCTTGTATTTTAATTCCACTCCTGAACCTTTCTTTTATCTCCATCATTGCTTCCTCGATGTACAGATTGAAGAGTAGGGGCGAGAGGCTACAGCCTTGTCTTACACCCTTCTTAATACGAGCACTTCGTTCTTGATCGTCCACTCTTATTATTCGGGAGGACGACGGTTCAATCCCGTCTCCAGCCATCCTGATTTAGGTTTTCCGTGATTTCCCTAAATCGTTTCAGGCAAATGCCGGGATGGTTCCTTTGAAAGGGCACGGCCGATTTCCTTCCTCATCCTTCCCTAACCCCGAGCTTGCGCTCCGTCTCTAATGACCGCGTTGTCGACGGGACGTTAAAAAAACACTAACCTAATCTTATTACTCCCTCTTGGTTGCTGCACATATTGTATATGACCCGTCTCTCCCTATAGCTTACCCCTACTTTTTTCAGAATCTCGAACAGCTTGCACCATTTTATATTGTCGAACGCTTTCTCCAGATCGACAAATACTATGAAAGTGTCTTGATTTTTCTTTAGCCTTGCTTCCATTATTAGCCGTAACGTCAGAATTGCCTCTCTCGTCTCTTTACTTTTCCTAAAGCCAAACTGATCGTCACCTAGCACATTCTCATTTTTCTCTTCCATTCTTCTGTATATTATTCTTGTAAGCAGCTTCGATGCATGAGCTGTTAAGCTGATTGTGCGATAATTCTCGCACTTGTTAGCTCTTGCCGTCTTCGGAATTGTGTGGATGATGCTTTTCCGAAAGTCAGATGGTATATCGCCAGACTCATATATTCTACACACCAACGTGAATAGTCGTTTTGATGCCACTTCCCCCAATGATTTTAGAAATTCTGATGGAATGTTATCTATCCCTTCTGCCTTATTTGACCGTAAGTCCTCCAAAGCTCTTTTAAATTCCAATTCTAATACTGGATCCCCTATCTCTTCTAAATAGACTCCTGTTTCTTCTTCCATCACATCAGACAAATCTTCACCCTCATAGAGGCTTTCAATGTATTCTTTCCACCTATCTGCTCTCTCCTCTGCATTTAACAGTGGAATTCCCGTTGCACTCTTAATGTTACCACCGTTGGTTTTAATGTCACCAAAGGTTGTTTTGACTTTCCTGTATTCTGAGTCTGTCCTTCCGACAATCATATCTTTTTCGATGTCTTCACATTTATCCTGCAGCCACTTCGTCTTAGCTTCCCTGCACTTCCTATTTATTTCATTCCTCAGCGACTTGTATTTCTGTATTCCTGATTTTCCCGGAACATGTTTGTACTTCCTCCTTTCATCAATCAGTTGAAGTATTTCTTCTGTTACCCATGGTTTCTTCGCAGCTACCTTCTATGTACCTATGTTTTCCTTCCCAACTTCTGTGATGGCCCTTTTTAGAGATGTCCATTCCTCTTCAACGGTACTGCCTACTGCGCTATTCCTTATTGCTGTATCTACAGCGTTAGAGAACTTCAAAGGTATCTTGTCATTCCTTAGTACTTCCGTATCCCACTTCTTTGCGTATTGATTCTTCCTGACTAATGTCTTGAACTTCAGCCTACTCTTCATCACTTCTAAATTGTGATCTGAGTCTATGTCTGCTCCTGGGTACGCCTTACAAGCCGGTATCTGATTTCGGAATCTCTGTCTGACGATGATGTAATCTAATTGAAATCTTCCCGTATCTCCCGGCCTTTTCCAAGTATACCTCCTCCTCTTGTGATTCTTGACCAGGGTATTCGCTATTACTAGCTGAAACTTGTTACAGAACTCAATTAGTGTTTCTCCTCTTTCATTCCTTGTCCCAAGCCCATATTCTCCTGTAACCTTTTCTTCTACTCCTTCCCCTACAACTGCATTCCAGTCGCCGATGAGTATTAGATTTTCGTCCCCCTTTACATACTGCATTACCCTTTCAATATCCTCATACACTTTCTCTATCTTTTCATCTTCAGCTTGCGACGTCGGTGTTGGTCTGCTGTCGATACTGATTAGAACAACCCGGTCACTGAACTGTTCACAGTAACACACCCTCTGCCCTACCTACCTATCCATAACGAATCTTACACCTGTTATACCATTTTCTGCTGCTGTCGATATTACCCGATACTCACCTGACCAGAAATCCTTGTCTTCCTTCCACTTCACTTCACTGACCCCTACTATATCTAGATTGAGCCTTTGCATTTCCCTTTTCAGATTTTCTAGTTTCCCTACCACGTTCAAGCTTCTGACATTCCACGCCCCGACTCGTAGAACGTTATCCTTTCGTTGATTATTCAATCTTTTTCTCATCGTAACCTCCCCCTTGGCAGTCCCCTCCCGGAGATCCGAATGGGGGACTATTCCGGAATCTTTTGCCAATGGAGAGATCATCATGATACTTCTTCAATTACAGGCCACGTGTCCTGTGGATACACGTTACGTGTCTTTAATGCAGTGGTTTCCATTGCCTTCTGCATCCTCATGTCGTTGATCACTGCTAATTCTTCCGCCTTTAGGGGCAATTTCCCACCCCTAGGACAAGAGAGTGCCCTGAACCTCTATCCGCTCCTCCGCCCTCTTTGACAAGGCCGTTGGCAGAATGAGGGTGACTTCTTATGCCGGAAGTCTTCGGCCGCCAATGCTGATTATTTATCAAAATTTAGGCAATCGCGGGGATCGAACCCGGGACCGAAGACGTTTTGATTATGAATCAAAGACGCTACCCCTAGACCAGTATCAACATACAATACAGAGCAACCAAAGCGATGATCATGATGCTACACTCATATGTGAAAAGAGGTGCTTTCAGTTCCATTCAGGGTATAGAGTATTAGGACTTCTGCAGTTCACCTGAATCAGTTCATGCGAATAGCAGATTCGTTCCTTCAGTGAGACCTCGGACTATTTGTTACACATTCTTTGTCCAGAATCCTTGCGTCCTGGGAATAGAGATTTCACGTACTTCGGTGAATTTTGCTCTTCCTGCACCCAAGTAGTAGAAGAGTAAATTATTCTTGTAGCTTTGCATTTGATTTGAGTGGGGTTTGGGCGGTGGTTGCCCAGGCGTATGCTTTATTTTTAGCATACACATTTGTTAAACACAAATAAAATCTCCAGCAATTTCCCAAAGTATAAATTTAACAGGCGTTAAGTATATTGCCTAGTTATGTTATCTGACAAGCAAACGTAATCGAATCACAGCTTTCCTCCACTACATTAGTGAGCCAATATGGTGCTGAATACCGCCACAATGACAGCAAATTAGGGGACGTAACACAGCTACGTTCAACTCACAATAGTCGACCTCTTGGCCCCTGAAAAGAATAAAGCTCAAAATAAGAATCAGCAGTCAATGAGCTCAAATTAATACCAACCACAAAATCGCAATCGCAGCCCTCAGACTTATTCTGCATTCATCTACAAAAAGATGCACTCCTGCTTCTACTCACAGATCTCTCCAGCAACTATTCACTATTGCTAATACTACTACCAAAATAACTGGAGTTCTATCTACCCTAAATTCACAGAAATCACATAAATCACTGGACAAATGTGTATGCATATAATCTCAATCACGATGGCTACATAATATTAACAACAATATTTACAGAGCTCTCGTCACGAGGGATGTCGACGCATACCCACTGCTTGCAAGAAGACACACAAAAGCGAACACGCAGCACTGTGCTCACGGCCCCACCACGCGATATACAACTCTGTACTACTACTACTACTACTACTACTACTACTACACTCAAAGCGCTATGCTTGCTCTGTTCACCGCGTGCTGTGCTCAGCTTTCACAAATGGGCGTTAGATCAACTAACCAAAACCACTGCCAGCCGCTGAAGTACGCACATAGTGTTACTCTTCTACTGCAATAACCGAAGCTCTTGTCTACATGTGTCCTGGAGGCATCGTTCTCTCACCACGAAAAAACACACCGACCGACCGCCAGAGCTGTTGTATCCATACCACTCGGCTATTACCCACGTCGTCTGTTAGTGAGTCCAAATATCCCGGCAGCACGGCCCTCCAGGTCACGGTTGATTCTCTTCTAGTTCAGTCTCCATCGAGTGACCCCTCGTTGTCTACGCTTTAGGCCTGTCACGCCACGTCAAATGAGTCGGTCCAACTTCTGTATCAGGTCCAGCACCATCCCCACGACTCGTCAACCACGAGCACCAAAGCTTCTAGTGGGGACTCTCGTTTGCATCGCCGCATTCCCATCCCTCTGTCCACACCTCCATGGACAGCCCGCTCCCACCAACCTCGGCCACCGTGTTCATGCTCTACGTTGACAATTGTTGACGCGGTGCAGGCTTCCCGACCGCCCCCCTGCGGTCACAGAGCTTTCCGGAGGTGTTCCTCGATGCGAGTGGAGCAGGTAACCGACATACACCGTCTCGAGCTGGCTCAGCTTACCTCGGCGCAGTGGTATCTGCAGCACAAATGCCCCTGATCGTGCCCTCTGGCGAAAGACATACTCTCCAGAACTGACCAACTACTAAAAATCATTGATTTAAAGTCTTTATTAGCTAACAGCAGCATCCAAGAAGAAGAACCACGACTTCATCTATGATCTTGCTAGAGCATGCCACAGTGAGCGTCCGTTCACGCATTTTCCATTACATGAAGCAGTTCGTTTAACAAATACGAGGTGTATTTTGTAAGTAAGTACCGCTTTTAAATAAAGTATAATAGACTTTTCTTAGCAGTTTTGTTTTTATGTGAAAACTTGTACTAAAACTTGCTTTCCGACACGGTTCTTCCAAAACTGAGGCACTTATCGTATCGTGCATTAGGTTCTGAATACCGCCCTCGTTGAAATCTGCCACCTGATTAGACAACCACTGGAACACTGGCGTTTTGATATCTTCATCGTCGTCTTGGTGCTCACTGACCAGATGATTCTCCAAATGAAAGAATATATTATAGTCACTGGGCGCCATACTGAGGCTGTACAGAGGGAGATCAAGTTGTTCACACCCAAATGATCCAATCAGCTCTTGAGTTCCATTGGCCGCATGTTGACGGGCATTGTGACGAAGAAAAACGATCCCCTTACTCAGCATGTCATCTTTTGTTTGGATTGCACGACGCTGATTTTAAAGTTCTCACAGTAAGTAACAGAATTTATGTTGCCACCACGAGGAAAAAATCCACAAGCGACACGCCCTTCCTGCGCCCCCCCCCCCCCAAAAAAAAACGGTGCACGTGGTTTTCTAGGCTGAAATTGCTTGCAAGAAATTCACTTTCTTGGGTGATGCTGAATGCCGCCATTTCACGGATTGCTGCTTCAGGTGTAACGTAAGCCATTCATGTTTCATCGCATGTCACAAGTTGGATTAAAAACTCGTTATCTTCCTCAATGTACCACTTTAGGAAAGTCAAAGAACTGGCTAAATGTTTGTTTTCGTGTACTTCAGTCATCATTTTCGGTACCCAACATGGGAACAACTTCCGATAAATTAAACGTTCTGTAACACTTGCATACAACACACTTCTTGACTCTTGAGGAAACTCATCAAATAACGTCGAAATCGTAAAGAGTCTGTTCTCTCTCATTTTTTCATCAACATTATGCACGAAATCGTCGGTAATGACTGGAGGTCACCCTGTTTTTCCTCATCACGTACAATCTCACGGCCGGTTTCGATTCCCGGTGGGGTCAGAGATTTTCAACTGCCTCGGTATGACTGGATGTTTGTGTTGTCCTCATCATTTCATCATGATTCATGAAAGTGGCGAGATTGGGCTGAGCAAAAGTTGGAAATTTGTACAGGCGCCGATAACCACACAGTTGACCGCCCCACAAACCAAACATCATCATCATCATCATCATCCATCTCATGGCCACACTTAAACGCCCTCACCAATTTCCTTACCATCCCATCGCTCATAATGTTTTCTTCGTACGCTTCACTGCCATAACGGTGAATCTCGGCCACTTTAGAGCTAAGAAAAGGAGTCAGAAAGTACACTACTGGCCATTAAAATTGCTGCGCCATGAAGATGACGTGCTACAGACGCGAAATTGAACCGACTGGAAGAAGATGCTGTGATATGCAAATGATTAGTTTTTCAGAGCATTCACACAAGGTGGGCGCCGGTGGCGACACCTACAACGTGCTGACATGAGGAATGTTTCCAACCGATTTCTCATACACAAACAGCAGTTGACCGGCGTTGCCTGGTGAAACGTTGTTGTGATGCCTCGTGTAAGGAGGAGAAATGCGTACCATCACGTTTTCGACTTTGATAAATGTCGGATTGTAGCCTATCGCGATTGCGGTTTATTGTATCGCGACATTGCTGCTCGCGGTGGTCGAGATCCAATGACTGCAGAATATGGAATCGATGGGTTCAGGAGTATAATACGGAACGCCGTGCTGGATCCCAACGGCCTCGTATCACTAGCAGCCGAGATGACAGGCATATTATCCGCATGGCTGTAATGGATCATGCAGCCACGTCTCGATCCATCTGCACGAACAGTTCGACGACGTTTGCAGCAGCTTGGACTATCAGCTCGGAGACCATGGCTGCGGTTACTCTTGACGCTGCATCACATCTGTTTACAGCATCATGATGGTCGCATCCGTGTTTGGCGACATCGCGGTGAACGCACATTGGAAGCGTGTATTTCTCATCTCCATACTGGCGTATCACCCGGCGTGATGGTATGGGGTGCCATTGGTTACACGTCTCGGTCACCTCTTCTTCGCATTGACGGCACTTTGAACAGTTCACGTTACATTTCAGATATGTTACGACCCGTGTCTCTACCCTTCATTCGGTCCCTGCGAAACCCTACATTTCAGCAGGATAATGCACGACCGCATGTTGCAGGTCCTGTACGGGCCTTTCTAGATACAGAAAATGTTCGACTGCTGCCCTGGCCAGCACATTCTCCAGATCTCTCACCAATTGAAAACGTCTAGTCAATGGTGGCCGAGCAACTGGCTCTTCGCAATACGCCAGTCACTACTCTTGATGAACTGTGGTATCGTGTTGAAGCTGCATGGACAGCTAAACGTGTACACGCCATCCAAGCTCTGTTTGACTCAATGCCCAGGCGTATCGAGGCCGTTATTACGGGCAGAGGTGGTGGTTTTGGGTACTGATTTCTCAGGGTCTGTGCGCCCCAGATTGCGTGAAAGTCTAGTCACATGTCAGTTCTAGTATATTTGTCCAATGAATACCCACTTATCATCTGCGTTTCTTCTTGGCGTAGCAATTTTAATGGCCAGTGGTGTACGAAGAGGTTAAAATGTACGATATTGTCTTCTGTTGGTCAGACATTGTCTCGTGGAACCTTGATGGCGAGGCTGTTGGCATTCAAGTTCCCTTGCAGTCCAACTTCTGACCACTGTCACATCCTAATGGCACATTCGAACTGCTGGCTAATTGAAGACTCTCAATGGGACTCTTTCCAAATTGAGTCAGGTGCTGATAACGCTGTCTCACATGGGTACGCCACATGTCTGTGTCTTTCAAGGTGATCTCACATCTGACTTTGTTCACGTCCCTTATATACTCTATCAGATCTAAACACAAACAATACTGATGAACTCTGGTGGCTGTTCTACCTGCCATAGACATCTGCGACAGTAATGATTGACATACTCGCTGATGATGTGTAAGTGTAAGAAGTTGAGTGTGCGTCTCTGGCAGTTGACGTACTCGCTTGTGATGTGTAAGCGTAAGAAGTTACATTGATATCCAATCAAGTCTACTGGATGCTACTTTTTTTTTGTCAGGCGGTGTACCTTCATGAAAATCCAAAAGTTACGCAGTTACGTACAATACTTTTCTACATACTGCTATATTACGTGAACGTCTCTTTAGATCTGAAGATCACGGACTTTGTTCGAAACTAATCATACTGCGCGCGCGCGCGCGCGCGCGCACACACACACACACACACACACACACACACACACACACACACACACAGTCTGAAAAGCTTGTAGGGAGGTTGTCCTGAAAATTGCTTTTAGAAAAAAAATTGGTACTTTGCGTAGTCTCCGAGTTATTTTGCATTGAAGTTAGCCAATCAGGTCACCACACGTACATCAAGCAGCCTTCCAAAGGTGGTGTCGCTAAATGTTCCCTTCGTTTGCTTTCTTCAAACCAAACAAATGTAGTTTTTGCTCACCTACCACACATTTATCTTTTCCGAACAAGACATATTTTAAGTGGCAAAGAGCATTTCAACAAGTGGTAACTCAAGAACTCACAGACGTCTATGCGTTATCACACTTTAGCATGTGCAAGTGCTTGAATTTGGGCGCAGAACGATCTGCTTGGCTAACTTTACTGATAAGTAACTCGGAAACAGTGAAACGTATGGAATTTTTTTTTTACCGTTACTTCCCTGCGCAACCTCCCCTGCAACACCCTTACTAGCTTTTGAGACTGTTTCAGACCACGCAGTAAATACAGGTTGTAACAGGTAGAAGTGCAGCATTTTTATATGCCGTACCTTAATATGTGCATTCATCAATGTCTTGCTTGTTTTTTCTCCGCGTCTAACAGTCTTCCCACAAACACATCACAAATTTTACAGCCTGATATTTTCCGCACAGCCGCAACTGCATCAGTAAGTGGACTATGCCTGTCACTATAAACGAACCGTTCTGTGTCCACATGTCCACACTTCAACACCTGACCCCTGCACAGCTTGGTCCTGCCACGAGTACTTGGAGCTACTAACCAACCTAAAAAAAATACGACTTGTAATAGGTATAATTTATTAATCTCGAAAGGACGGGAATACTAATGTAACGTTGTACAGTACACCATCCTCAGTCACCAGTATACCAGTCAGGTTCTTCTCAGAGCATGCTAATACAATAGCTCCATATTTAGCAATTATGTACAACCGCTCACTCACAGAAGGATCCGTACCTAAAGACTGGAAAATTCTTCAAGTCACGCCAATACCCAAAAAGGGAAGTAGGAGCAATCTGCTTAATTACAGGCCCATATCACTAACGTCGGTTTGCAGTAGGGTTTTGGAACATAAACTGGATTCGAACATTATGAAGTACGAAATTACAATGAAATGAATACCCCTAACTGCATACAGACGTTCATTTAAATTAACGGGGACAGCAGAAAATGTGTGCCCCGTCCGCGACTCGAACCCACGATCTCTTGCTTATATGGCAGACGCTCTATCCATATGAGCCACATAGGACACAGAGGATAGTGAGACTGCAGGACTTATCTCTGGCACTCCTCCCGTGAGACCCACAGTCGCAACTTATTGTCCCGCACTATATTCATAGTGCCCCTGCCCTATATACTCATTAGTCGCGGCTTTACTGCCGGTTCCCGTGAGAGGTAGGGCAATTTTTGTGCATCCGCACAGAAGAAGATGGTCAAATGGCGGTGAGCGTTAACTATATGAAGATGGTATCTGTTCTTTCGGACATTTCCGATAGAACAGATACCATCTTCACATATATATATATATATGGTATCTGTTCTATCGGAAATGTCCGAAAGAACAGATACCATCTTCATTTTATTACTTCTCTTCAAATCACATTAATCATGGAATGGAAACACACAGCAACAGAACGTACCAGCGTGACTTCAAACACTTTGTTACAGGAAATGTTCAAAATGTCCTCCGTTAGCGAGAATACATGCATCCACCCTCCGTCGCATGGAATCCCTGATGCGCTGATGCTGCCCTGGAGAATGGCGTATTGTATCATAGCCGTCCACAATATGAGCACGAAGAGTCTCTACATTTGGTACCGGGGTTGCGTAGACAAGAGCTTTCAAATGCCCCCATAAGTGAGAGCCAAGAGGGTTGAGGTCAGGAGAGCGTGGAGGCCATGGAATTGGTCCGCCTCTACCAATCCATCGTTCACCGAATCTGTTGTTGAGAAGCGTACGAACACTTGGACTGAAATGTGCAGGAGCTCCATCGTGCATGAACCACATGTTGTGTCGTATTTGTAAAGGCACATGTTCTAACAGCACAGAGTATCCCGTATGAAATCATGGCGGTGAATCGAGGAAGTACAGTACATACTGACGAAACTAAAATGAGCTCTAACACGGAAATTAAGCGTTTCCGGACACATGTCCACATAACATCTTTTCTTTATTTGTGTGTGAGGAATGTTTCCTGAAAGTTTGGCCGTACCTTTTTGTAACCTCCTCACACACAAATAAAGAAAAGATGTTATATATATATATATATATATATATATATATATATATATATATATATATATATATATTCTGAATCCGTATTGACTATGTGTCAATATTCCTTCGAAATACTTCATTATATATATATATATATATATATATATATATATATATAATGAAGTATTTCGAAGGAAACGATTTATTGACACATAGTCAATACGGATTCAGAAAATATCGTTCTTGCGAAACACTTGGACTGAAATGTGCAGGAGCGTGGGATTAGCCGAGCGATCTGGGGCGCTGCAGTCATGGACTGTGCGGCGGGTCCCGGCGGAGGTTCGAGTCCTCCCTCGGGCATGGGTGTGTGTGTGTGTGTGTGTGTGTGTGTTTGTACTTAGGATAATTTGGGTTAAGTAGTGTGTAAGCTTAGGGACTGATGACCTTAGCAGTTTAGTCTCATAATATTTCACACTCATTTGAACATTTTTTCTTTATACTCATTAAGTAATAAGTGCTCCCGACAGGAGTTTGGAAAATTGATTCCACATTTTTAGATTACCAGAAGGCCTTCGACACCGTTCCTCACAAGCATCTTCTAACCAAACTGCGTGCCTGTGGAATATCGCCTCCGTTGTGCGACTGGATTCGTGATTTCCTGTCAGAAAGGTCACTGTTGGTAGTAATTGACAGAAAGTCATCGAATAAAACAGAAGTAATATGCGGCATTCCCCAAGGAAGTGTTATAGGCCCTCTGTGTTCGTGATCTATATTAATGACATAGGAGACAATCTGAGTAGCCATCTTAGATTGCTTGAAGATGATGGTGGCATTTACCGTCTTGTAAAGCCATCAGATGACCAAAACGAATTGCAAAATGATTTAGATACAATATCTATTCGGTGCGATTAGTGTCAATTGACACTGAATAAAGGAAAGTGTGAAGTTATTCACATGAATACTAAAAGAAATCCGCTATAAGTAACACATAAGTAACACAAATCTGCATGCTGTAAACTCAACTAAATACATGGGGGTTACAAATACAAATAACCTAAACTGGAACGATAGATAATGTTGTCGGTAGAGCGAACCAAAGACTGTGATTCATTGGCAGAACACTTAGGAGGTGCAACAGGTCTACTAATGAGACTGCTTACACCACGCTTGTCCGCCCTATTCTGGAGTACTGCTGTGCTATGTAGGATCCGCATCAAATGGGACTGACGGATGACATCGAAAAAGTGCAAAGAAGGGCAGCTCGTATTCTATTATCGCAGAATAGGGGAGATAGAGCCAAAGACATGATACGGAGTAGGAGTGACAATAATCAAAACAAAGGCGTTTTTCGTTTCGACAGGATCTTCTCATGAAATTTCAATCACCAGTTTTCTCCTCCGATTGCGAAAACATTCTGTTGGCACCCATCTACACAGGGAGAATTGATCATCACGATAAAATAAATCAGGTCTCGCACAGAAAAATTTAAGTGCTCGTTTTTCCCGCGCGACGTTTGAGAGTGTAACGGTAGAGAGACAGCTTGAAGGTGGCTCATAGAGCCCTCTGCCAGGCAGTTTATTGTGAATATCAGAGTAATCACGTGGACGTTGATGTATATGTACTGTGTGTGTGTGCTGAATCCTCTCTCGACGAACACGTCGGCAACAGTGAAAAAATTCACCGACTGAAGAAGCTGCCGTCTGAAAAGTGATCGGTTTGTATGTAGGCAGCGCTGCGGGAGTGGGTATCCTACGGACAAAACAGCGAGTAAACGGAGACGGGACCCTTTCCGCTGCACAGCCCCAGAGGATCGTGGTCACGCCTGCGGCAGAGCCCGCCGCAACCGCAACCGATACTCGCGATAACGGCTAACAACGCCAATTGCGGCAGGGGCGGCGGCTCTGCGCCGAATAACCAAGTTGGCCCAGCCGCGGGCGCCGAGGCGCCAGGACGCAGTCTCCGCCAGTAGCTGCGGTCTACCTGTTGCTATCACCGGCCACCGACACCAACTCTGTCTCTGCCTCACAGCTCTCCGCTTCCAAAGGGACCCCGTTCAACTGCGAGGGGCAGTCATGATGTTTCAGTTATCATCTGGAAGAAAATGAAATGGTGACCATCAAATGTGGCGATAGCGTTGGTGAAGCGATAAATATTCACCCTACCAAGCGACACATTTTTCTCACTTTTGGCGAATCTTCATTGTAGGAGTTTTTCAATAAACCTTCAGCCACGAAAATCGCCAAGTCACCGGTCTGAAATCGCCTGCCGGGACATGGTTTCTTCGCCTGAAGGAAGAGGAGGAAAAAAATGGTTCAAATGGCTCTAAGCACTATGGGACTTGACATCTGAGGTCATAAATCCCCTAGACTTAGAACTACTTCAAGCTGACTAACCTATGGACATCACGCACATCGATTCCCGAGGCAGGATTCGAACCTGCGACCTTAGCAGCAGCACAGTTCCGGACTGAAGCGCCTAGAACCGCTCGGCCACGGGGAGGATATTACTGGGTGCTATTTGGGAGCTGTTTCCTTGTATTCTACCAAAGAACGTAAGTCTCCCACTTGATTTACCTACGGCTGGCCTATAAACGGTACATCTACAACTGCATCTACTTCTATACTCTGCAGACGACTCTGAAGGAGGTGCGTCCCAATGAACCAGCTATTAAAGTGGTTCCCCCTTGCATTTATTTATGGAACACGGGAAGAATGACTGCTTAAAAGCCTCCGTGAGAGCTGTAACTATTTTAATCCTGTCTTCACGATCTTTACGGAGGCCATACGAAGTGGGTAGTAAAATATTTCTAGGTGCCTCCCTTCAAGCTCGTTCTTGAAAATCTGTGAGCAGGTTCAGATGGCCCTGAGCACTATGGGATTTAACTTCTCAGGTCATCAGTCCCCTAGAACTTAGAACTACTTAAACCTGATTAACCTAAGGACATCACACACATCCATGCCCGAGGCAGGATTCGAACCTGCGACCGTAGCGGTCGCGCGGTTCCAGACTGTAGCGCCTAGAACCGCTCGGCCACTCCGGCCGGCTTAGTGAGCAGGCTTTCGAAGTATAGTTTGGGCCTATCCTGGAGCATCTACCAGTTCAGATTTTTCAGCATCTATGTGACGCAGTCACATGGTCAAATGAATCAATGACCATCCGTGCTTCGCTTTGTATGCTTTAAATATCACCTATTAGTACTATATGTCACGGTCCCACACACGTAAGTAATATTCTGAGACACGTAAGTGATTTGTAAGCTGTTTCCTAGTATTCTATCAACGAACCGAAGTCTGCCGTCTGTCTTACGACTGGCCATTTGTAATCAGTACGTTTAATATCCTTACAAACTTTTAAATTCAGGAAACTCTAAGAGCTGACTGGTTGCAATGGTCAGTCATTGACATTATAGACTTGGGATACCATGTTTTGTGAACTCGACAATTTATCGTGACTTCGTAGGCTGAATGAAGAGTTTGTGAAGCTTTGTCGTCATATGCTGACATCGACGTATTTTTTAATTTAACGGCAACATTTTTGAACAGAATGACGTAGTGGCTATGGGCAGTCCTTTATCACCCATAATGGCCAATTTATTTATGAAGGACTTAGAGGATATGGCACTGAGGACTTCAGCTTTGCAACCAAAGTGCTTATGGAGATAAGTGGATGATACCTTTTTCCTCTGGCCACATGGACGAGATGAAAAATGGTTCAAATGGCTCTGAGCACTATGGGACTTAACATCTGAGGTCATCAGTCCCCTAGAACTTAGAACTTCTAAAACCTAACTAACCTAAGGACATCACACACATGCATGCCGGAGGCAGGATTCGAACCTGCGACCGTAGCGGTCGCGCGGTTCCAGACTGAAGCGCCTAGAACCACTCGGCCACAGTGGCCGGCGATGTGATGCTCTTAATTATTTTTGGACCACTTTAACTGTCTCCATCCGCGCATTAAATTTACCATGGATGTTGAAAGTGATGTTAGTTTTCAAAAGAGCTGACGGTACTTTGGCACGTAGCGTTCACCGAAAGCCGACGCACACAGATCGATATCTGCATTCTACAACTTATCCAACACACCAACGCAGTGACGTCCTCAGGAGTTTGTTACGCAGAGCATATACCATTTCCGATGCGGACGGCTTAACCCAAAACCTTGCGCATTTGATGGCTGTTTTTAAGGAAAATGGTTACTCTGAGGAGCAGATTCGTCGGGCTGTGGAATCTGGACCAATACCGGAGGTGCATGAAGAGGAACACAGATCGGTCGCCTTTATTCCTTATGAAGGGGGGATATCGTTTAAGATTGGAAGAATTTTAAGGAATTTTAACATCAAGAGTGTGTTCCGACACCTACCAAGATTAGGGCTCTCGTCGGCTCTGTGAAAGATGATTTGGGGCATAGGAAACCAGGTGTTTACAAAATTCCATGTCAATGTGGGAAGGTTTACATTGCCTGGTGTGTGGAACATCGCCGTCATACGAGGCTACAACAGCCGGAAAAATCGGCCGTAGCAGAGTATTATTTAAATAAGAGCGAAACAGTGATAGTTGTCAACACTTCGGTTTTTGGAACAGTGTCTGCAAAGAGGCAATTGAAATTAAGTTAGCGGATAATTTAATTAATAAATTTCCTCTTGGCAGGGCGTGGAATCCTGTACTATCCCGCATCAAAACAGAACGTTCTTCGATACGTCCAGTCCAAGTGTTCGGTATATCGTGCCGCCGGTGTTCTACTAAGGGCGGCACTACCTGCCCAGTCTTGGAGGGCAGCAACCGTCATGGGCGGCGCATGTACCGTGTACGGTACGGAGGTGTATATAAGACTTCGATTAACAGCCTGTCGTTAGTTCTCACGAGGGAACCTCCCCATCGCACCCCCCTCAGATTTAGTTATAAATTGACGCAGTGGATGGGCCTTGAAAAACTGAACACAGATCAATCGAGAAAACAAGAAGAAATTGTGTGGAACTCTAAAAAAAATAAGCAAAATATACAAACTGAGTAGTCCATGTGCAAGATAGGCAACATCAAGGAGAACGTAAGCTGAGGAGCGCCGTGGTCCCGTGGTTGGAGTGAGCAACTGCGGAACGAGCGATCGTTGGTTCGAGTCCTCCCTCGAGTGAAAATTTTACTTTCTTTATTTTCGCAAAGTTACGATCTGACCGTTCATTCATTGACGTCTCTGTTCACTATAGTAAGTTTAGTGTCTGTGTTTTGCGACCGCACCGCAAAACAGTGCGATTAGTAGACGAAAGGACGTGCCCCTCCAATAGAAACCGAAAACATTTGATCGCAAGTTCATAGGTCAACCGATTCCTCTACAGGAAAACAAGTCTGATATATTCTATACGACACTGGTGACGGCATGTGCATCACATGACAGGAATATGTTGTCGACCCACCCAACTTGCACACTTGGCGAATGGGTAAAAAGATTCTTCTACCTTGCTCGAATTAGGTTTTCTTGTGGATGTGATAATCACTCCCAAAAAAGTGATGAAAACATAAGAGTTTGTCACATAAACTGCAACAAATGAATGCAACAGTTTCACAGTCGCACAGTTTTCCCTGTGCTCCGTCGAAACATACGTTTTTTACGTTTTCAAATGTTTCCGTGTGTAGACCGTCAAATCCTGCATATGTCCAAGCAAATCTGAACATGTCCTGGAATTTTGGAGAGCGAAGTTGATTATGTATGAGTGCCTGATCTTTGATAATTGTCTGAAAATAAAAATTAAACTTTTCACTCGAGAGAAGATTTGAACCAAGGACCTCTCGTTCCGCAGCTGCTCACGCTAACCACGGGACCACGGCGTTCGTAAGCTGATACTCTCCTTGATGTTGCGTATCTTGCGCATGGACTACTCAGTTTGTATATTTTGCTTATTTTTTTCATAGTTCCACATAACTTCTTCCTGTTTTCTCGATTGATCTGTGTTCAGTTTTTCAAGGCCTATCCCTGTGCCAACTTATAACTAAATCTGAGGGGGGTGCGATGGGGAGGTTCCCTTGTCAGCGGGACTCATCAGCAGAAGCAGCGTTCTCCTGAAGATGGTTGGATAGCCGAAATATCGAATCAAGTTGATTTTAGGATCCGGCTTCAAACCCGAAGGGCTTTCATCGACAATTTTCCTTTTTAACCGTTTAAATTAAATTGCCGATCTTATTACCACTTCACGAACTGACTCATTAAATTGTAGGTCTTACTACATCATTCAAGATTGCATCATCTGCGAAAAGTATGAGGTTACTGCAAATATTGCCTCCCAATTAAAGTAAACTCCGTCGGAAAGGTCTCGGGAAACCCTAACGCTACTGAACGACCGCCGTGTTACCCCAAGCCTATAGGCGTCACTGGATGCGAATATGGAGGGTCATGTAGTGAGCACACCGCCCTCCCGGCCGTTGTCAGTTTGGTGACCATAGGTTCTACTTCATAATGAAGCAGCTCCTCCATTTGCCTAACAAGGCTTGAGTGCACCTCTATTGCAAACGACGCTCGGCAGACCGGACGGTCACCCATCCAAGCTTGACGGACGGGAAGCAGTGTTACCACTGCGGCAAGGCCGTTGGCAAATATTGCTTCCTTTGTCTTTAATACACAACATGAAGAGCAAGGGTGGTAATGCAATTGCTTGGAATACACGTGACTTTAATGTTTTATCTGTTGATGACTCTCCATCCAAGATAATGTGCTACCAAGAAATCCTCAATCCAGTCACAAATTTCACTTGGTATCCCGTACTTTCGATACTACTGGAGGGAGGCAGTTTAGTGAAAATTTCCTAGCCTATAGAAACAGCATGTGTGGCACCTTGCCGGCCGCTATGGCCGAGCGGATCTAGGCGCTTCGGTCAGGAACCGCGCGTCTGCTACGGTCGCAGGTTCGAGTCCTGCCTCGGGAATTGCTGCGTGTGATATCCTTAGGTTAGTTAGGTTTAAGCAGTTCTAAGTTCTAGGGGACTGATGACCTCAGATGTTAAGTCCCATAATGCTCAGAGCCATTTGAACCTTTTTCTGTGGTACCGTGCTGTGAAGCAGAAACACCCCAATGGACAGATACTTCCGATGATTTGTGGTGACAGCCCCTCGTCCATCACCTCGTCAAGTGATTTCGATAGTATTCTCTCTGACGGTCAGTCCCTTATGGCGTAATTTGTTAACACTGAGTCAAGGCAATAAAAAAAATGGTTCAAATGGCTCTGAGCACTATGGGAATTAACTTCTAAGGTCATTAGTCCCCTAGAACATAGAACTAATTAAACCTAACTAACCTAAGGACTTCACACACATCCATGCCCGAGGCAGGATTCGAACCTGCCACCGTAGCGGTCGGGCGGTTCCAGACTGTAGCACCTAAAACCGCTCGGCCACCCCGGCCGGCGTCAAGGCAATCCCAAAATACACTCGGCATTACCTTGTCCAATGAAGGTTGGTCTTTGCCTTTTTCATCAGAATCCACGTGTTTCCACTGCTTTCTTTTCTCCTTTGTCTAGCAGTTATTGTGATTAATATGACAGTCGCCCATGGTGATTTGGTGGCTAAAGAAGTCACCTGGTTGTCGTGGTACAGGTGCAACCTTTCTGCTTTTTGAAGCCTAGTCATATTCAGAATGTGGTGTAAGGTGTTGGAAACATCCGTCATCGATTTTTGCCCTTTTTCTATCACCTCGATTGGGAATGCCCCACAAATCGGTATACTACACGATACGACCATCTGGCCAAATGGAAATACACAATGAGGCCCCTTTCAAAGTCAGGTGCTGATAACACTGTCTCACACTAGTGTGTGGCTTCCCCTTATTCTTCACAGTGATCACGCAACGCCTGACGCGCTTATGCCTTTTACATAGGGTGATTCAGCTGTCCCTACCGATGGTTTTTATGCCACGTACTACGCCTTAAAATTATAGGCAAGAGTTTCATGTTCTCTATCTCGAAACGTGCAAACTTTTAGTCTTAAAGATAAAATGAATGGGAACTTTTTGTAGGAAATATAATATAGTGAAAGTTTGCATTGGGAAGCATTTTCGCTGGAGGCTACGGTTTTCGATTTATTCAAGAAAAACACGTTTGAAGGTCACTTTTGTACGTTCTTGATTTTCGAATACTACAGCCTCTTGTGAAAATGTATCCCAGTACAAAATTTACCTACTTAAATTTCCTACAAAAAGGTCTTGTTCATTTTTTCTGTAGGAGTGACATAGCGGCCAAGAGAATATGAAAAACTTGGATGTAGTTTTTGAAGGTATTGCGGGTTCCATAAGACCCATCGGCACTGACAGCTGGTATGGGCAGCTGCCTGACTATGTATAACATACTAGACGTGGTAAGAACACTAAACAAAAACAATGCCAATGCACTCTGACCTCTGTATCTATATGTCTCAGAGAATTCTAGGTCTAATCATTTAAATACCTGTCGGTGTTTATACTGACATCCAGTTTCTTCGTCAAGTTCAGGTACATCTGGCGGATATACCCTACGTCATTTAATTCAGTACATGTACTGCACTATCTGCAGTGGAGTAAAATTTCTTGTGTAATAAAATGAAGTGCAAGTCAGACTTTTGTAAAATATTCCACCTGTCTTGGGTGATCAAGCAATTGCGTCGCCCACGTCCCACCAAGTGACCTGGTTTACTAAGCTGTCTACATTACTCTGAAGTATAAAAGGAATCATCGCTTCAGTTAATAATTTGCGAAATTGCTATTATATTGTGGTGTCGGTTCTTTACACCTCTTGCAGGAATCATGCGAGATGCTGCGAGCAGTGGGGAAAATTGACAGAGGGACACTACGGAAATCGTGCTCGGATAGCCGAAGCTATTAAGAGACAGCTCGTGTAAAGCTGGAAATCGAGGTTCGAGTCCGTTTGCAGCACAGTTTACAATTGTCACAACTGAATTATTTCAGTGCACTCATGTGGCTGAGGTCGGTATTCCTCTTTCATCATACATGCGAAACTGTACCAACGTAATGACTCTTTTCAGTCCTCAGCCGAGGATATTGTGTTTTCAAACTTATCGGCAGATTACAACTGTGTACCGGATCGGGTTTCGGATTCAGAACCTAGAGTTTCACAAGCCAGATTGAGCTGCCCAGCCACGGATGAAGACTCGCTCTTGCACTGCCAGTTCTAACAGTACTTTTTCTTTCTTACCAAACTCGACAGAAGCTCTCCTCCGTACCTCACTGGAATAACACTACTGGAAAAATGTATATCACGGAGAAATGAATGGCTTAGCCATAGCCTTAGAGTTAATTTCAGAATACATTTTTAAGATGCTTCAGAAGAGATCAAGACTTAAACTGTCAATCACTAGAACGGACACCAGCATGAGAAGAATAAATTTATAATCAGTAACTCTACATAACCTATTGTAATTAAGGCTATACTTCGGTTTTCGTTCTGTTTTTTTTGTTTTTTTTGTTTTTTCGAGGGACAAAGAAAGGGTAGTGCTTTTCGACCCGTCGGCGAAGAGGAGACGCAGAACGAGCTCGGATTAGCGAAGGATGGAAGGATGAGAGTGGAAGTCAGTCACATCCTTCGAAGGAACCATCTCGACGTTTCTAAGTTTAGAAAATTCACGAAAAACCTAAATATCGTTGACCATGCGGCATTTGATCTATTGTCCTATTCCCGTCTGGATCGGTGACTTTCTCCGCTCGAAGACCGGTGTTGGGTTCCCAGAATGAAATTTTCACACTGCAGCGAAGTGTGCGCTGATATAAAACTTTTCTGGCAGATTAAAATTGTGTGCCGGACCGAGACTCGAACTTGGGAACTTTGCCTTTCACGGGCAATTGCTCTACAATTTAAGCTACCCAAGCACGACTTCTGCCAGTACCTCGTCTCCTACCTTCCAAACTTAACAGACGCTGGAAAAAAAAAAAAAGTTCAGTGTCCCACCACCACACCACTGAAAAATCGTGGTCGAGATCTGCTATCCTCTTTGTGTCAATATTCTAGTGATGCAAAGATTACAACGTCTAATCAAACGGTCCATATCCGCTCCTAGTGCTGTATCACCGCTGTTACGTGACCTCGGCCGCGAAAGCTGATAGACGCTGTTCCGAAACCAGGTGAATAATGTGCTGCAGCACCAGAAACCGCAATAAGGCTGTCGGTGGCACCTGCGTGCAGCCATGCGGAGGCAGCCGGCCGCTACCGGCTGGGCAGCTACGTACAGCTAGCGCACCTCCACACGTGGCCGCTGTTGATCCAGCCAGCTATTCGTGGGCCGCGCGCAGTTTAGCGCCGATTGGGCGTAAACAGAGTGCTCTCAAATAAATACGCAGATCTGCGGCCGCCAGTCAGCGGGCGAACTTTCGCAGCGACGCGCCGGCTGTGCCCTTGACGCCCCGGCTCCCTTCAGCAGCCTTGTTATGTATCCCAATTCCGCGTCACTGCCAGTAGTTAAAACCGCTATATCAAGAAGACGGTAGCAATAAGCGTCAAATTGGCGTGAAGTGTGCGCCGTGCTTGGACATGCAGATGGTTGACATTTCATAGCAATTGTAAAAAGAAGGAATTAGAAACGCCGACTACGTCTCTATATAAAAAAGGAAATGTCCTAACATTGCCCAGTCCTAACCCAAAAAGACAGAAAATGGACATTCGTAGGAGGTATTGAACTTATGCTGTAGACATCGTTTCTACATCTACATACATATTCCGCAATCCACCATACGGTGCGTGGCGGAGGGTACCTCGTACCACAACTAGCATCTTCTCTCCCTGTTCCATTCCCAAACAGAACGAGGGAAAAATGACTGCCTATATGCCTCTGCACGAGCCCTAATCTCTCTTATCTTATCTTTGCGGTCTTTGCGCGAAATGTAAGTTGGCGGCAGTAAAATTGTACTGCAGTCAGCCTCAAATGCTGGTTCTCTAAATTTCCTCAGTAGCGATTCACGAAAAGAACGCCTTTCCTCTAGAGACTCTCACCCGAGTACCTGAAGCATTTCCGTAACACTCGCGTGATGATCAAACCTACCAGTAACAAATCTAGCAGCCCGCCTCTGAATTGCTTCTACGTCCTCCCTCAATCCGACCTGATAGGGATCCCAAATGCTCGAGCAGTACTCAAGAATAGGTCATACTAGTGTTTTATAAGCGGTCTACTTCACAGATGAACCACATCTTCCCAAAATTCTACCAACGAACCGAAGACGACTATCCGCCTTCCTCACAACTGCCATTACATGCTTGTCCCACTTCATATCGCTCTACAATGTTACGCCAAAATGTTTAATCGACGTGACTGTGTCAAGCGCTACACTACTAATGGAGTATTCAAACGTTACAGGATTCTTTTTCCTATTCATCTGCATTAATTTACATTTATCTATATTTAGAGTTAGCTGCCATTCTTTACACCAATCAAAAATCCTGTCCAAGTCATCTTGTATCCTCCTACAGTCAGTCAACGACAACACCTTCCCATATACCACAGCATCATCAGCAAACAGCCGCACATTGCTATCCACCCTATACAAAAGATCATTTATGTAGATAGAAAGTAACAGCGGACCTACCACACTTCCCCGGGGCACTCCAGATGATACCCTCCGATGAACACTCACCATCGTGGACAACGTACTGGGTTCTATTACTCAACAAGTTTAAGATGGGACTATTAGAAATTGCATTCCTAAGGAGGTGAAATAAGTGACGAGAGGCTATTTGGATTTACTGGGTGTTTCAGTAAGAACGAGCAAAAATTTAACAGGAACACTGAACAATTGGAGGTACGGAACTTGGGGTCGGAGAAACCAGCTTGAGGAGATAATAAGAATAAATTGACATTAATATGTACTTTTTTATTTAAGTTAGCTACAGTTAACTGCAGATACCATCACTGACACAATGAACGTACCATTTGTGCTCTTTCTTACAAAATGTGCTGAAACTGACAACCATCAACCTCAAGCATGACATCGGCGAACAAGATTCTTACGCACACTGAAAAACATCCCTGGAGTGTTTCGAATCACATCACAGGCAGCTACAGTTCTGGTAACTAATTCAATCTCCGTATCCACTGGGGTCTCGTATACAAGTGACTGTAGATACCCCGATACGAAATAATTAAGTGGACTCAAGTCAGGTGACCTCGCAGGCCATGGAATAATACCTCCCATTCCAGCGACCAGGGAACATTGTACTGCTCCATCGTACTGTACTGTACGCTTCTGAATAGCACTGAGTAATAAACTAGTCTGTCGTTGATTCATAGTAAGTAAATACGATACAACAGAGCCACCTTATGAACAAGTAAAGTAACCAAAATCTGCATCATGACTTCCTGGTAAGAGGCTCGTCCTCCTTGTTTCCTCGCAGGAAATACAGTTCACTGTAAATCAGCGGTATAGTACGGGTAAACTTGTACAAATGTTAGTTGTAAATAATCTGGGAAACAGTAAGGCTAGACAAAGTGGTAGACAAGTTTACTTCCATATCTCATTAAGCCTGCTTCTCCGACTACAGGTTCCCTATCCCAAATTGTTCAGTGAAGCATTCTCTATGTCCTGTTACATTTTTGCGCGCTCTTACAGAGACTCCCCCTATGCTGCTATTAACGTAATTTTGAAAGTAGAGCCGGCCGGAATGGCCGAGCGGTTCTAGGCGCTACAGTCTGGGACCGCGCGACCGCTACGGTCGCAGGTTCGATTCCTGCCTCGGGCATGGATGTGTGTGATGTCCTTAGGTTAGTTAGGTTTAAGTAGTTCTAAGTTCTAGGGGACCGATGACCACCGCAGTTAAGTCCCATAGTGCTCAGAGCCATTTGAACCTTTTTTTTTTTTTTGAAAGTAGAACTACGAAAACTAGTATTATTTGGTTTCTCAGTCAGAAGTAAAAAAGCACGTTTTTCAGTACTTTGGGAAACTCAACTACTAAACGAGTTTAATAGTGGATGAAAGCCTTTTTTTCAAATAAATCTTTGTCAAAGAACTACTAAAGCATTTTTTAAGCTACACCTATGAAAAGTGGTGTTTATCTTCTCGGTTAGAAGTAAATGAAATATGCGTTTCAGTATTTTTTGGAAATTCAACCACTAAGACAACGAAATAGGGCAAGAAAACAGTTATGAAAATATTTCGTTGTGTTAAAACATTTTTAAGGCTTAATGTATGAAAACAGGTATTTTATTTCTTGGTTAAAAATAAGGAAATGCGTTATGGAATGAAAGTTTCTATGGACATATCAACATGAGAACTCAAATGGCAGCAACCAGAATCGCTTTTTGGTCAGAAGTACCTTCGGAACAGACCATGTTTCTATGGACTTAATTTGCGAGAGTAGTGCAGACCAAACAGTCTATGCGGGTGAAGCAGCAGGCGCTGAGATCCCCTACCGCTGTCGTTTCATGCAAATCGCAATGTTACAGGCCTATCTGGCCTTCAAAAACCACGCTCAGTGTTTTCATATTCTCTCGCTCGCTACGTGGAAACTATTAGTCCCACAGAAAAAAATTAACTGGACCTTTTGTAGGAAATTTCATGTGGAATTTTGTACTGGGATACGTTTTCGCTGGTAGCCACGGCTTTCGAGTTGCTCAAGAACGACGTACAGAAGTGACCGTCAAGCGCATCTCCAGCCTCACACTCATCCCTTACCAGTCATCACGATTTATAGTATGTTGTTCGTGGCACTCCCTCCAACCACTGTATAAAATTTTCCGACTACACGAATTATTCAGATGTTCGACCTCTTTTGGTCTCTGCTGATTGGACTATTACGCCACCAACACAGTCGACTACTACGGTAACATTATCAATTTAAGCGTGCCAGTGAAGCTAATGAAAGAAAAACGACTTTTATAAACGTTACACTAAAACTGATTACGTTGTAAATTCGATAACATTGTTAGAGACACATTACTTTCGTAGCAGAATGTCTGACGAATACAGCGATGGAATTGTTTATTTTATGGATTTTATTGTGTTAAAATTCACAAAATTGATTGGTAAAATTTACACAAACGTCAATTTTACAATGTGTAAGTGCTCGATCAATCCGGTGGCATAATAACGTCGCTCAATGAAAACCACAGAAGGTCGAACGAGGGAAATAATTCGTACCGTCACAAAGTTTTGTACAGTGGCAGGACTAACGTGCTATGAAACGCTCCAGAAGTCCTGACCGATGGGGACTTAGTGTGGGATTGTGGTTGCATTTGAAGTTCACTTTAGTACGTTTTCCTTGAATAACTCGAAAACTACTGCCACTATCGCAAACTTATCCTGGTACAAAATTTAACTACATTAAATTTCCTACAAAAAAAGTACTGCACTTTTTTTCTTTATGGCTAATAATTTATGTCTAGCCAGGGAGGGAATATGATAATCTCTCGCGTGGATTTTGAAGGTCGCGTATAACATCGCGGGTTGCGTAAAACGACTGTGGTATGGGCAGCTGAATGATCCTGCATAAAGAAACATTAGGTATTTGTTTTCTCTTTCAGAAATAGCATTTGAGTGTTGGTGGGAGTGAAATCCTTTTTTTAAACGTATTTTTTATCAGCGATCAGAGCTGGGTGGGCTACAATAGAATTTTCCTCTTTTCAGCCGAATATCCCTCTAGGACGGGAATGGGACAGTGGTGTTCCCATTTGTGAGTGGTTAGGGGGAAACCCCCAGTTCCGGCATTCACCTGATAACCAAGGCTGACCTCAGGAAAACCGGGAGGTCGGAACTACTTTAATTTATCTCTGGGGCAATGAAAATTGTGTGTGTGTGTGTGTGTGTGTGTGTGTGTGTGTGTGGTTATGACCGTTCGTGTTATGATTCGTGTAAGAAGAACTACTGCGTGTACGACATTGGCAGAATCGTGGCTTATAAGTCTGCTGTTTACCGTTCAGCGGTATCGCTGCCGGCATTCATCACGGTCCTATGACTGTTTACGTGAATATGGAATGAAGGTGTTCAGGATTGTCATATCAACGCCTTGGAGAAACGACCCCACACGACAAATACTTGACAGAGGTAACGTTTGTTCACTAAAAAAATGAAACAGCTTCTTAGGAAACTAAAACTCTAATAGCTACTTTTTCAGATGGATATACTTTTATCTGGCCAACCGGCTCTTACTTTTCGGATATGTTTCCTATCTCAGTTACGGTTTCTTTTAAGGGGCTTCTTCAGTTGTTGTTGTTGTTGTGGTCTTCAGTCCTGAGACTGGTTTGATGCAGCTCTCCATGCTACTCTATCCTGTGCAAGCTTCTTCATCTCCCAGTACCTACTGCAACCTACATCCTTCTGAATCTGCTTAGTGTATTGATCTCTTGGTCTCCCTCTACGATTTTTACCCTCCACGCTGCCCTCCAATGCTAAATTTGTGATCCCTTGATGCCTCAAAACATGTCCTACCAACCGATCCCTTCTTCTAGTCAAGTTGTGCCACAAACTTCTCTTCTCCCCAATCCTATTCAATACATCCTCATTAGTTACGTGATCTACCCACCTTATCTTCAGCATTCTTCTGTAGCGCCACATTTCGAAAGCTTCTATTCTCTTCTTGTCCAAACTGGTTATCGTCCATGTTTCACTTCCATACATGACTACACTCCATACAAATACTTTCAGAAACGACTTCCTGACAATTAAATCTTCTTCAGTGGACACACACAAACGCACGCACTTACGTACAAGCGCGCACACATACATAGACTCACGCGCACACACACAAGCATTTTAGTACAAAGTAACTTGTCTTCTACTGTTTTGCAGTATGTGCTGGGAATGAGCCTCGTTTCATCCCTCTTACCGCGATGTGAATGTGACGCTGCTTTGATCATTTGCATTCCTCTGTCGCTGTTGGGTATGGTCTCGAATGAGGCTGTTGTCTCTTTGTGAAGGTATCGATCTCTACACTCATCAGTACATTATGTCAAATATAGTATACGTTACTATTGCTGTTATATGTATTGGAAGGAAAGTGAAACGAACCCACAACCTGAATGAACGACTAGATACAGGAGTAACTTCCACACCTCTGGAGGTCTTTCAAGGAAAAAGAAAAAACGTATCAGTTCCACCAACTTGTTTTCGGTCTTTCGGTTTCTCCCGTTTCCAAAGTACCGTTGTGCAGGATTAGTAGCGAGGCCCTTTCACAGAGCCTTTTGTTTTGTTTGGCCCAGCAGGGGGAAAACAACAGCTTTTCTGCTGTGTTTGGCAGCTCCTGCGGGTCGATAGCCAATACTCCTTCCACCGGGAGCCCCGTCCGCCGTACCGTAATTTCCCTCGTTTGCGACCCCGTGCCTCCGAACATAGACAGAATACATCGCGGAGGCTTTGACAATTTCGAGGCTAGTTTAAACCGCTCTCCACAGCTCCCACGCTGGTGCGCGAAACTTTCTTCCCGCACGCTGAATGGACAGCCAATTGCTATTCAGATGTCGCTACTAACTCATAGACAACTCAAGTTTTTCTTTTTTCCGCCATACTGTGCTTCTTCCATTTTTGTCGAAACAAGTTGGAACAGAATTTACATTACATATTTTATAAGGTAGAAGGGGTTAAATTTTCTACGATTTCCTAAAAAAAGGCGAAACTAATTTCTGTTTATTTATTTTGTAACTAAATATTAGTGAAATAGTGTAAATATTGAGGAAGGAATGCAAGATAAACAACTGTATAGCAAGAGGCAGTAGCTGTATTGAACGGAGCAGCTTTGATTCTAATTTTTCTCTTCTCTTTTGTTTTGATGGAAACAAGTTATAGCAATTTTGTGGTAAGCTGAAATTAAAGTTCAAACAAGTGAGCCATCGGTCAAAATTTTTAGTCTTATTAACCAGGTTTCAACACTTCTAAGAGTGCCTTCATCAGAATTTAATTGTTTAAAGTGGCCTATAACATAATTACAAGCTTATGGTAAAAGAAAATTTTTATATAAAGGTGTAAGTAAATGGAAATGCCGTGTGGCTAGGGCCTCCCGTCGGGTAGACCGTTCGCCTAGTGCAAGCCTTTCGAGTTGACGCCACGTCGGCGACTTGCGTGTCGATGGGGATAAAAGGATGATGATAAGGACAATACAGCACCCAGTCACTGAGTGGAGATAATCCCCGACCAAACGGGGAATCGAACCCAGGCCGTTAAGTATGACATTCCGACGCGCCGACCACTCAGCTACCAGAGGTGGACAAGGTGTAAGTACTGACTAACAATACAAGACAGAGACAGTACTTAGATGTCAAGTATAAAATAAATAACAAGCGAGAAGGGCTTTCGTTACAATTTTTTTTTAAACCTGTGGCTTTACAGATATGAGCAACACATAGTGGCTCGCCTTCATACATTCTGGCCTGTTATTTATTTTATACGTGACGTGTAAGTACTGTCTCTGTCTTGTATTGTTAGTCAGTACTTAAATTTTTGTATAAAAATTTTCTTTTCCCACAAATTTGTAATTATGTTATGGGCCACTTTAAACATTTCAATTCTGATGAAGGCACTCTTAGAAGTGTTGAAACCTGGTTAATAAGACCAAAAATTTGACAGAGGGCTAATTTGTTTCACCTTTAATTTATAAACGGTCACTAAATCAAGCAGCCATGTTTAAAACTTTGCAGTTTTGTGGTAGTTTATTGATATATCCTGTCTACAGAAATAGTCCCTAACAGCTGTTTTTCGTTCATTATTTATACATTGAATCAGTTGACGTGATTTATTATTTTCCATCGGAATGTACTCTACGAATCACCACGAATTAATCGTTACTCTAAAGGCATAGAAGCAAGTATGTACAGCTTTCTTACACTCTGTATACTTCCTTTGGTTTCCCTTAATATGGAACCTTCCAGGATCCTCGCCTGCTCTTTTGGAGTCTACAGAAAATTTCGTGTGCCAGCCGCGGTGGCCGAGTGGTTCTAGGAGCTTCAGTTCGGAACCGCGTGACTGCTACGGTCGCAGTTTCGAATCCTGCCTCGGCATGGATTTGTGAGATGTCCTTAGGTTAGTTAGGTTTAAGTAGTTCTAAGTTCTATGGGACTGATGACGTCAGATGTTAAGTCCCATAGTGCTCAGAGCCAACTTTCGTGCTATATGTTTTTTTTTACTCATCAATTAGTCTTCTAATTGATTTGTAGCGGCCCACCAGAAATTCCTCTCCTGTGCTAACCTCTTCATGTCAGAGCAGCACTTGCAACGTACATCCTCAATTATTTGCTGAATGTATTCTAATCTCTGCCTTCCTCTACAGTTTTTACCTTTTCCAGCTCCCTCTACTACCATGGAAATTATTCCATGATGTCTCAACAAATGTCCTATCACCCTGTCCCTTTTTAAGTTAGTGTTTTCCTTATACTCCTTTCTTCTCCGATTCTGCACAGAACCTCCTTATTCCTTACCTTAACAATCCACCTAATTTTCAGCATTCTTCGGTTCTCTTCTTTTCCGGCTTTCCCACACTTTCTCACTATCATAAATCACTCTGCTCCAAACGTAGATTCTCAGAAATTTCTAGCTCTAGTTAAGGCCTAAGTCTTATACTAGTATAGTTCTCTGCGCCTGGATTGCCCTTTTCGCCAGTGCTAGCCTGCTTTTTATGTCCTCCTTTCTCCGTCCTTCACGAGTCACTTTGCTGTGTAGGTAGCAGAATTCCTTAACTTCATCTCCTTTTTTATCACCAATTATGATGATAAATTTTTCTCTATTCTCATTTATCCTAGTCCTCATTACTTTCGTCTTTCTTCGATTTAGTCTCACTCCATATTCTGTACCCGTTAGATCGTTCAGTCTATTTCGAAGATTTTGTAATTTTTCTCTTTAACTGAGGATATCAATGTCATCAGCGAATCTTACGAGTGATACCCTTTCACACCGAATTTAATTCCGCTCCTGAACATTTTTTTTCTTTTGTTTCGTTATTGCTTCATCTTGAACAGCAGGGGCGGAAGACTACTTGCCTGTCTTACAGTCTTTCTAATCTGAGCTCTTCGTTCTTAGTCTTCTACTTTTACTGTTCCCTCTTTTCTCTTGTACATATTGTATAGTACCCGTCTTTACCTATAGCTTACCCGTACTTTTCTCGGGATTTCGAACATCTTGCACCATTTGACACTGTCGAACGCTTTTTGGAGATCGACAAATCATTTGAAGGTGTTTTGGTTTCCCTTCCGGCTTGCATCCATTATGTATCATAACTAATAGCAAATACTGACTTAGGTGAATGTATGCCACAATAGAAACAAACATTTTCCAGCAGTCGTTGGTGATTGCGAATGTATGGTTACGAGTCTACAATGATTTCACAATGATCTATTGCGTTAGTCAGTGCAGATGTATTTGAAATGTATACTTTTCCATTAATTCAATTTTATCCCTGATCTGTGGTAATAACGAATAAAATACCGTTTCAGCATGTTAGTGTTACAATTTATGTAACTTCATAACTATTAAAGGTGATGTTCTACGTGTCTTCGCGTTTGTGATAGTTTGTTGTTTAGAGTTTACAAAACTATGCCCTAACAGCTGTTTTTCGTTGTTTATTTATCCACTGAATTGTTTGATGTCGCTTACCGTTTTCCTTTGGGATGCACTCTGCCGATCGGCCACGAATCATTCATTACACTAAAGGCACTATAGTGCTTACTACAAAAGCTGTTGAAACACGAAAAAGGAACAAGAAAAATATATGTATAACTATTTCACTGCCCTTTCCGGAGTTAGCTGTGTGCAGAAAGAAATGATTGAGTAGGGAATGTTCCTCGCTTTACAACAAATTTCTATGTTTCTTTTCTGTCTAGGGTCATCTCGTATGTTTTACGGTTGAGAAACTGGACCACTGAGTTGTGCACTTGTATGCTTTCCACTTGTCAACTTCTACCAGCTGATCCGGTGGAGGGAGTGGCTGACGGAATTCGCAACCAGCTGTAAAGAAGGCCGTGTCCTTGACGTCCGTTTACCTGGTACTTTAGGCGTTCTTAACGAATGTATTTTGCCACGTATTTTATATATGATTTCTTATCATTTACGTCTTATGTATTTACATGTCTGGTTCTCACTTTTGAGCGTAGTATCTCAGGATATGACCACGCCTGGGCATTTATTATGAACGTTTATCATTGTTCTTCCAAACAATCTGATGTCCCACCCAGGTGAAATGGTATCGTTTTTGAATCAATAAAGAGAATTGTGCAACGTAGGCTTTTCTTTAATATTAATGAAAATATAATGCTGCTATGATCTAGGATTAGAATCCCTGATTAATCAAAAAGTTATAGGTCACGGGTCCGAAACCCACCACCGCTTAAATTTTAATTAATAATCAGTATTGTCGGCCGAAGACTTCTGGCACAAGAAGTCACCCTCATTCTGTCAACGACCCTGTATAAGAGAGCGGAGGAGCGCACAGAGTTTCAGGGCACTCCCCTGTCCTTGGGGAGGGAAACTACCCTAAGGACGGAAGAATCAGCTATGACCAGCGCTATGAGGATGCAGAGGGTAACGGAAACCATTGCTTTGAAGACACATAACAGGACATGTAGCCTGTAATTGAAAAGTGTCATGATGATCTCTCCACTGGCGAAAGATCCATTCGGATCTCCGGGAGGGGACTGCCAAGGCGGAGGTGACCATGAGGAAAAGATTGAATAACCAACGAAAGGATAACGTTCTACGAGTCGGGGTGTGAAATTTCCAGAAGCTTTAACATGGTAGGGAAGCTAGAAAATCTGAAAAGGTAAATGCAAAGGCTCGCTCTAGATAATATTGCGACTGGTGAAGTGAAATGGAAAGTCGACAGTGTTCTCTTTATCTGTACCAGATAAGTAAAAGGTAATATCAACGGCAGCAGCAAAATGTATAATTGGAGTAGGGTTCGTTATGAATAGGATGGTAGCCCCCCCATGAACCATGGACGTTGCCGTTAGTGGGGAGGACTGGGGGAGGCTTGCGTGCCTCAGCGACACAGATAGCCGTAACGTAGGGCAACCACAATGGAGCCGTACTTGTTGTGAGGCCCGACAAATATGTGGTTCCTGAAGTGGGGCAGCAGACTATTCAGTAGCTACAGGGGCAACAGTCTGGAAGATTAACGGATCTGGTCTGGTAACACCATTCAAACAGGCTTTGCTGTGCTGATATTGCGAATGGCTGAAAGCAAGAGGAAACTACAGCCGCAATTTTTGTCGAGGGAATGCACCTTTACTGTATGATTAATTGACGAGTGAGACAGGGTAGTAGCCAACCCCCAATGTAATTCAATCTGTATACTGAGCAAGCGGTAAAGGAAACAAAAGAAAAATTTGGAGTAAGAAATGAAATCCAGGGAGAAGAAACCAAAACTTTGCAGTTTGCTGACAACGTTGTAATTCTGCGAGACAGAAAAGGACTTGGAAGAGCAGCTGGACGGAATGGACAATGTCTTGAAAGGAAGACAGATGATGAAATCAACAAAAGCAAAAAGAGGATAATAAATGTAGTCGAATTAAATCAGGTGATCCTATGGGAATTAGGTTAGGAAATGAGACAGTTAAAGTAGTAGATGAGTTTTGCTATTTGGGGAGTAAAATAACTGACAGTGGTCGATGTCGAGTAGGTATAAAATGTAGACTGACTAGGTTCTTAAGAAGAGAAATTTGTTAGCATCAAGTATAGATTTAAGAGCTACGAAGTCTTTTCTGAAAGTATTTTTATGGAGTGTAGCCATGTATGGCAGTGAAACATGGACGATAAACAGTGTAGTCAAGAAGAGAATGGAAACTTTCGGAATGTGATGCTACAGAAGAATGCTGAAGATTAGATAGGTAGATCACGTAACTAATGAAGAAGTACTGAACATAACTGGGGAGAAGAGGAATTTGTGCCACAACTTGACTAGAAGAATGGATCGGTTAGTAGGACACGTTCTGAGACATCAAGGGATCACCAATTTCGTATTGGAGGGAAGCGTGGAGGGTAAAAATCGTAGAGGGAGGCCAGGAGATGAATACATGAAGCAGATTCAGAAGGATGTAGGTTGAAGTAGTTACTCAGAGATGAAGAGGCTTGCACAGGATAGAATAGCTTGGAGAGCTGCATCAAACCAGTCTCTGGACTGAAGGCCACAACAACAACAACAACAGGAAGGTGTTACTGTGTACAGTTTCTTGATATGGTTGTTCTTATCAGAATCGACAACAAACCAACATCGACAACGGTAGTTCAGGTATACATGTCGACGTCGCAAGCTGAAGATGAAGGAAGAGAGATAAAGAGATAGTATATGAGGGTATGAAAAGTTAATACAGTACGCACGTACGTAATACAGTACAGTACGTAAAGGGAAACGAAAATCTAATAGCCATTGGGGACTGGAATGCAGTTTTAGGGGAAGGACTAGAAGAAAAGCTTACGGAAGAACATGGGCTTGGGACATTCCATGAGAGAGGAGAAAGAATAATTGAATTCTTCAATAAATTTCAGCTAGTAATAGCGAATACCCTGAGCGATAAAGCAATAGGAATAGCTCAGTAGGCAATATAGTTGAAGAGGAATGGATATCTCTAAAAAGGTATATCACAGAAGATGGAAAGGAAAACGTTGGTTCAGAGAAGGTAACTGTGAAGAAACCATGGGTAACAGAAGAAATATTTCAGCTGGTTCATGAAAGAAGTAAGTAAAAAAGTTCAAGGAAATTCAGGAATACAGAAATAAAAGTCGTTGGGGAATGAAATAAATAGGAAGTGCAGGGAAGTTAAGACGAAATTGCTGTATGAAATATGTGAAGAAATCGAAAAAGAAATGAATGTCGGAGGTTATAGGAAAGTCAAAATAACCTTCGGTGAAAGTAAAAGCAAGGGTGGCAGCATTAAGAGTGGAACGGGAATTCCACTGTTAAATGCAGAGGAGAGAGCATATAAGTGGAAAGAGTACATTGAAGGCCTCTATGACGGTGAAGATTTTGTCTTATGTCATAGAAGAAGAAACAGGTGTCGAATTAGAATAAGTCTGGGATTAAGTATTAAATGAGATTTTAAGAGAGCTCTGGAGGACTTAAGATCAAATAAGGCGGAAGGGATAGATAACATTCCTTTAGAATTTCTAAAATCATTGGGGGATATGGCAACGAAACGACTGTTCACGTTGGTGTGCAGGATGTATCACTTTGGCGACATACCATCTGAATTTCGGAAAAATGTCGTCCATACAATTCCGAAGACTACAAGAGCTGACAAGTGCGAGAATTATCGCATGATCAGCATAACAATTCATGCATCCAGGTTGCTGACAGGAATAATATACAGAAGAATGGAAAAGAAAATTGAGGATGTTTTAGATGACGATCAGTTTGGCTTTAGGAAAGGTAAGGGCACCAGAGAGGCAATTCTGACGTTGCGGTTGGTAACGGAAGTAAGATCAAAGAAAAATCAAGATACGTTCATAGGATTTGTCGACCTGGAAAAAGCATTGGACAATGTAAAATTATGCAGGATGTTCGAAATTCCGGACAAGGAAAAGGTACAGCATTATAGGACATCTGTTAAGACATCATGGAATGACTTCATTGGTAGTAGATGGAACTGTACAGGGTAAAAACTGTAAAGGAAGACAAAGACTGGAATACATCCAGAAAATAAGTGAGGACGTTGGTTACAAGTGATACTCTGACATGAGGAGGTTGGCACAGGAGAGGAATTCGTGGCGGGCGCATCATACAAGTCAGCAGGATTTTGTTTCTGTCCTTTTCCAGACGTTCCTTAGAACTTACCAGTTTGGACTTTGGAAAATGATTCAAATACCTGACTAGTTGGTGCTACAGCCGAATGTTGAAAATTAGCTTTGTGGACTGATAAGGTATAGAAAAAAAAACATCATCCGTTATGTCAAACCTTTAAGCAGGGAACTGCATGGTGAGCAGAAGTTTCACAACCAGTCATCGGTGATGCAAGTGCTCTTAAAAGAAGACATAAATCCTGGATTATGGAATACTAGAAGAAATTCATTTCTTGTTTCACATTGTTTCCAGCTTCCGGCCGAGTTTACGTCCCGTGAGTGAAATATGGCGGAGTTTAGATGAGATATGGGCAGCCGTAACATGGTATTTCAAGGGCCCTGTGTGTACTGTCCAAGATCGCATTACTGCCAAGCATTCTGTGACCATTTTGGGTGATCAGGTTCATCCCATGGTACAATGTTTGTTTCCTAATAGTGATGATGTTTTCCAAAACGACATCATCCCTATTCACGCAGCTCGCATAGTCCAGGACTGGTTTTGTGAGCACGAGGATGAATTGTAACGTCTCCCTGGCCATCACTGTCACCAGATCTCAATACTTTTGAACTTCCATCGTGTACTTTGGAGAAGGGTGTGCGTTATCGCCATCCACCTCCATCATCGTTGCTTGAAAGTACCATTATTTTGTAGGAAGAACGGTATTAAATTTCTTTGAAAACCAGACAGGAGCAGTATTTATCCATTTGGACACAACTAGAAGCTGTTTTGAATGTCAACCGTTTTCCTACACTGTATTGGACTTGATACTGCCTTGCGGGTTACGTGTATCCATGTTTTGTCGGATCCCTGTGTATATTACGATTAATTTAATATAAAAAGACAAAACTATTTGGAGTTAAAACTAATGTAATTCAAAATAGCATTTAATTCTAGTATGAAGAACTTGTTACGTACGTACGTTGTCCTCGATGGTGAGTGTTCATCGGAGGTGAGGGTATCTGGAGTGCCCCAGGGAAGTGTGGTAGGTCCACTGTTGTTTTCTATCTACATAAATGGTCTTTTGGATAGGGTGGATAGCAATGTGTGGCTGTTTGCTGATGATGCTGTGGTATATGGGAAGGTGTCGTCGTTGAGTGACTGTAGGAGGATACAAGATGACTTGGACAGGATTTGTGATTGGTGTAAGGAATGGCAGCTAACTCTAAATACAGAGAAATGTAAATTAATGCAGATGAATAGGAAAAAGAATCCTGTAATGTTTGAATACTCCGTTAGTAGTGTAGCGCTTGACACAGTCACGTCGATTAAATATTTGGGCGTCACATTGATGAGCGATATGAAGTGGGACAAGCATGTAATGGCAGTTGTGGGGAAGACGGATAGTCCGGTTCATTGGTAGAATTTTGGGAAAATGTGGTTCATCTGTAAAGGAGACCGCTTATAAAACTTTAATACGACCTATTTTTGAGTACTGTTCGAGCGTTTGGGATCCCTATCAGGTCGGATTGAGGGAGGACATAGAAGCAATTCAGAGGCGGGCTGCTAGATTTGTTACTGGTAGGTTTTATCATCACGCGAGTGTTACGGAAATGCTTCAGGAACTCGGTTGGGAATCTCTAGAGGAAAGGAGGCGTTCTTTTCATGAATCGCTACAGAGGAAATTTAGAGAACCAGCATTTGAGGCTGACTGCAGTACAATTTTACTGCTGGCTACTTACATGTCGCGGAAAGACTACAAAGATAAGAAAAGAGAGATTAGGGCTCGTACAGAGACATATAGGCAGTCATTTTTCTGTCGTTCTGTTTGGGAGTGGAACAGGGAGAGAAGATGCTAGTTGTAGTACGAGGTACCCTCCGCCACGCACCCTATGGTGGATTGCGGAATATGTATGTAGATGTAGATATTAACACTAATGCCAATAAAACTGCGACACCAAGAAGAAATGCAGATGATAAACGGATATTCATTGGAGAAATATATTATACTAGAACTGACATGTGATTACATTTTCACGCAGTTTGGGTGCATAAATCCTGAGAAATCAGTACCCAGAACAACCGCCTCTGGCCGTAATAACGGCCTTGATACAACTGGGCAATGAGTCAAACAGAGCTTGGATGGCGTGTACAGGTAAAGTTGCCTATGCAGCTTCAACACGATACCACAGTTCATCAAGAGTAGTGACTTTCGTATTGTGACGAACCAGTTTATCGGCTACCATTGACCAGACGTTTTCAATTTGTGAGAGATTTGGAGAATGTTACAGCTGGCCAGGGCAGCAGTCGAACATTTTCTGTATCCAGAAAGGCCCGTACAGGACCTGCAACTTGCGGTCGTAGATTATCCTGCTGAAATGTAGGGTTTCTCAGGGATCGAATGAAGGGTAGAGCCACGGGTCGTAACACATATGAAGTGTACCGTCCACTGTTCAAAGTGCCGTCAATGCGAAGAAGAGGTGACCGATACGTGTAACCAATGGCACTTCATCCCATCGAGCCTGGTGTTACGCCAGTATGGCGATGAGGAATACACGCTTCCAATGTGCGTTCACCGCGATATCGCCAAACGCGGATGCGACCATCATGATGCTGTAAACAGAACCTGGATTCATCCGAAAAAGTGACGTTTTGCCATTCGTGCACCCAGGTTCGTCGTTGAGTACACCATCGCAGCCGCTACTGTCTGTGATGCAGCGTCAAGGGTAACCGCAGCCATGGTCTCCGAGCTGATAGTCCATATTGCTGCAAACGTCGTCGAACTGTTCATGCAGATGGTTGTTGTCTTGCAAACGTCCCCATCTGTTGACTCAGGGATCGAGACGTGGCTGCACGATCCGTCACAGCCATGCGGATGAGATGCCTGTCATCTCGACTGCTAGTGATACGAGGCCGTTGGGATCCAGCACGGCGTTTCGTGTTACCCTCCTGAACCCACCGATTCCCTATTCTGCTAACAGTCATTGGATCTCGACCAACGCGAGCAGCAATGTCGCGATACAATAAACCGCAATCACGATAGGCTACAATCCGACATTTATCAAATTCGAAAACGTGATGGTACGCATTTCTCCTCCTTCCACGGGGCATTATAACAACGTTTCACCAGGCAACGCCGGTGAACTGCTGTTTGTGTATGACAAATCGGTTGCAAAACTTTCATCATGTCAGCACGTTCTATGTGTCACCACCGGCGCCAACGTTGTGTGAATGCTCTGGAAAGCTCATCATTTGCCAATCACAGCATCTTCTACCTGTCGGTTAAATTTAGCATCTGTAACACGTCATCTTCTTGATGTAGCAATTTTAATGGCCAGTAGTGTATTTCGTTTTTGTGACTTCACATCCGTTAAACTGGAAAGTTATGGAATGCCTATATTGGATGGTCAGGAACAGTCTGTTTGTAATGGTATTGTAGGTTAGGTTATGCCGAGGAAGGATTGTTAAGAAAAAAACGTGTACACGTTGAGCCGTTTGTGAGTTATTAGCAGTGAAGTCAACGAATCTGATCGATGCGCCCAAATTCAAGCAGCGCGCCGCAGGCGGTAACGCCAAACGTGTCCTTTTGGTTTCCTCAAACCGAACAAACGTAGATTTTGTTCACTTAGCTTACGTTTATCAATTCCGCAAAAGTCACATTTTAGCAGATAATGAGCATTTCAAGAGCTGATAACTCAAGGACCCACAGTCGCCTCTCCGTTACCGCATTTTTGCCCGTCAGGTACTTGAATTTGTGCGTGCACGACCTGATTGGCGAACTTCACTGCTAAGTAACTCCGAAACGACGCAAAAGTATCGAATTTTTTTCTTAACTGTTATATCTCAGCACAACCTCCCCTGCGTTCTTACAAGTTTGCTTTTCAGATTGTTTCTGACTTTCCTGCATACAGATTTCTGAGGTGTGCTAGGAGGCAATTCTTAGTTGATGTTGCGGTGGATCGTTAGGCGCAAGTACTTTGTTTTTGTGATTACCTTCCAAGGGTTGGTTGCCAATACCGTAAAAATATGGCCGCTGGTTGTCGTTATTGTGAAATCTGACTGTGAGATGTGTTTACATAATAGATGTAAGCATGTTTCGACTTATGATTTAGTACATGGAACAGAGTGCCTAGACCAAAGGTAGCCTGCCACCAAACTCACTGCAGCTAGCTTAAGGAGAGTAAAAATGGCGTATGTCACTAATATTAAATGTGTCAAATTCACTATCCATTTGCTCAAGAACTATTTCGTGCAACGTAATGAAACTTTTGCGGATTGCTTGTATATGCTTAGTGTACTTACTCTTCTAGCTTGGTTGTAGTATGTAGCCGGCCAGTGTGGCCGAGCGGTTCCAGACGCTTCAGTGTGGAACCGCGCGACCGCAGGTTCGAATCCTGCCTCGGGCATGGATGTGTGTGATGTCCTTAGGTAGGTTGAGTAGTTCTAAGTTCTAGGGGACTGATGACCTCAGATGTTAAGTCCCATAGTGCTCAGAGCCATTTGAACCATTTGGAGTATGTATTTTAGGAGCGACGACAGATTTTTTTCTGTCCTATCTTTCTTTTATATATTTTTCTGTTTTATATGCATTTTACTGGGTGTATACAGGCAATCTCTACCATTCTAGAGGTGTAGTATTACAAGGCTATTATAAATTAACTTGAAGAAATCAAGAGTCTATCTTCTATAATTCCTTTGAAAACGGGTCTTTTGTCTGAAAAATTCAGTTTTTCAGAAACTGCAATTACAAATTGATTTAGATCCAGACTCACATTTTAACAGAAACAACAGTTAAGACGCTGAGGTCTTCATCATCTTCTGCATTATCTGTATGCATCCTCTGCCTCCAAAGATCTTGCCGCTTTAGATATGTTTCGGTGTTGTAGTTTAGCTATGTTGACTCTCCTTGTCCAGTTCCTCCAGCACGGTTAATGTATTCCAATAAGTATTCACTCCCAGCTCGAAGGATTTCAGTATACCATTATTAGCAACATTAAATGTGATGACAGTTTCACACACACCACGTCTCAATGAATGTAACCCCACGAATACATTTTTAAGCACTCGTACTTTTATTGTTCAATGACTCATTCACAGCCGTCCGGAGTGGCCGCGCGGTTTGAGGCGCCGTGTCACGGACTGCGCGGCCCCTCCCGCCGAGGTTCGAGTGCACCCTCGGGCATGGGTGTGTGTGTGTGTGTGTGTGTGTGTGTGTGTGTGTGTGTTGTTCTTAGCTTAAGTTACTTTAAGTCGTGTGTAAGTCTAGGGATCGATAACGTAAGCAGTTTGGTCCCTTACGAAATCACACACATTTGAAAATTTTTGACAAATTCAAATTTTGTGTCTTCCCTGTCAGACATTTGTTGCATAGATCCAGATTTTCCAAATCTCTGTAAACTGTATCAGCCTCAGGTAAAGAATTCTTGTGGGATTAAGTTTTTTTAAATATTTACACCATTCGCCTGAATGAAGGTTGCGAATCAGCTTGTCATCTACTGATATTTTATGGAAAAATTTGCCGACATAGCCTTTTTTTTACCATATAGGTTATTTTCGTTGCTTCTTTTGGCTTGCCCATAGTATTCTGATAGGTGTTGTTTAGCAGACGACTCCTAATAGCCTTGTGTCAGCTCTGCTTCCTCCATTACACCAAGAATAACGCATGCACAACGTAATGAAAAATCACAACTGTTATGCCAGTCATACTAACTTATACAGCAAGGTTTCCACTAGAATTTAAATCATACCACAGCCTTCTGGACCTTATGAGTCTTGAGATATTAATTTTTAAGAGCAATGGTTTAAGATTCTAAAAAGTCCCACATACCTAATTAAATTAAATTAGATCAAATTTACTTACAGTCAAAGAAACTTAATAAATTGTATATCATATGAATCAGCAAATTACAAATAATGTTTCTGCGTAAGACAAGAAAGAAAATTGAACTTTTTCAACAAAATGACCATTTAATTCGTCAACAATTGTCGACGTAATCCTTAAGATGAATTTTATCGGTTAGAATGAGTCCTCAGAATTTAATTATTTATTGACCTTCTAACAACCCTACCACAACAAAGGTCAAAATTTATTAATGATTGTGGTATTGCTCACGCTGCTAAATACTGCATTTTCGGGCAACAACAAAGTTATTACGTGGCAGGTGTCATTAGAGCACAGTTAATAAAGTCATTTCATGTAATAATAAATAAACTAGGCACTCATCTTTTCGTGTTTCCCACGCTGGTCTCGTTGTAAAATCATGGCTCAATCGTCGAAAATCTAGGTGGTGATGATTCCAAGCTCGGATGCAAAGAGGCCTAGGTTTTATTCTGCTATATTCAAAAGTTTTATAGATGTGTTTCACAAACCATTCTTGAAGATTAAACCTTTGAAAGTTAGCACAATGGTGACGTAAAAAATAATCAGCACTCCGAATGTAAGTTACACTTCCTTTTTATTGCTTTTGTTGTAATATCGCGGAAAACACAAAACATCACTTCACAATACAAAACATACTTGAAAATACCTTCCTCACTGTTAAAGTTCACATTTTATAAGCTGACTTCAGTATGCGTCTTCCCCACATGAGGTCCAAGACTTGACCTTCTCAAGGTCCGATTCTCTAACAAAAAAAACTGCTTACGTGCCCAAAAATCAAGAGTTACAAGTACGTCAAAGATGATAGTGACGAAAGAAAGAATACACATAAGAATAATATCATTGCAACATAAACATATCGATGTATCAAAGTACCTCTACATTAATGAAATCAAATCTGAATGTTGTCTCAGAAACATGTTAACTACTTTACAGAAACACAGTAGAATATTGCTGGTATCGAGAGGTTCAGGTGAGGTGCCGTAATGGTTGCGTAATTCAAGTACCATTACAACCTCGAGTTTAGAAAACGGTAAACACTGTTTGAAGAGAAAATTTGGGCTAGATATAGTAAGCAGTACCAGTAACAAGAAGAAAAAGAAAACTTAGCTGTAGGCTTTTACTTCTCATGTTGCGTACCAATCAGATGAGGAAGGGAAGAGCTAGAAAGTGCAAATGGTGAGAGCGTGTACCGCGCGGGCTGAAGCAGCAGTCAGCGGCTGCGAGGCCGGCACAACCTGTTGGCGAGCGCGCCGCGCGGCAAGAGCGTGATCAATAGCCCGGCGGGTCGCAGGCGACGCACGCCCGAGGAGAGACCGCGTGTCGCCGTGTAGGGCGGGCGGCCGACGCCTCTGGCTCAGGGGAAGTCGCAGCAAAGGTGCCGTCACCGAGCCGACTGCTGGTGGCTCGCGTGACCACTGCGTTACCCACTCTACATCTAGTTCAATAAGTAACGCAGCACATTTTTTCCTCGTCTAATTTCAGTTGAAAAAATGCAGAATTTGTTGTGGGGCACCGTGGAATATTCCCGCTTCAGCCTCTACAGTTTCATTAAGTTCCGATAGCTGGCAGCGCTGTACAAAGTAGCGTCTGTAACGGAGGATCGTTCCAATCAGAGATCCGTCATTATATTTTGGGTGAAACCAAAGCATCTTAGATATTCATAAACGCTTGCAGAATGTCTATGGAGTCCTGGCAGTAAGAAAAAAGCACGGTGAGTCGTTGGGCAGGGCATCTTCGTTATTTGCAACAAGTTAGTTCAGACCCGTCCGATGACCTGCGTGTCGGTCGGCTGCAGACTGCTGTGATTCCTGCATTGTTGGAACGACGGACACACTCATTCGAGGAGGTCGACGGATCATAGACACCTCGCTGCTCACCTGGACAAATCTGTCGGTTATGCTGACCCATTCGTCCACCTGTTGGGGTACTTAAAGGTGTGTACCCGCTTAGTTCTTCTCACCTAAGAGAATATCAGCGAAGAGAACGGAGGATGATCTCTCCGGAATTGCTTTCCCTTTGTGAGACTGATGGGGCAACGCCCTTGCCGCAGTGGATACACCGGTTCCCGTGAGATCACCGAAGTTAAGCGCTGTCGGGCGTGGTCGGCACTTGGATGCGTGACCATCCGGGCCGCCATGCGCTGTTGCCATTTTTCGGGGTGCACTCAGCCTCGTGATGCCAATTGAGGAGCTACTCGGCCGAATAGCAGCGGCTTCGGTCAGGAATACCATCGTAACGACCGGGAGAGCAGTATGCTTACCCCACGCCCCTCCTATCCGCATCCTCCACTGAGGATGACATGGAGGTCGGATGGTCCCGGTAGGCCACTAGTGGCTTGACGACGGAGTGCTTTTTTTGTGTGGCTAATGGTGGCAATTTTTTGTCGAAGATTTTCACAGGCGATGAAACATGGGTTCATTGCTTCTAACGTAAAACAAAACCGCAGCCTGGATCTCGCATCTTTCATGTGTTTGGCCCAATGAAGGATGCATTTGCAGGAAGAGGTTATTGATGATGCAGCAAGACGTTGGCTCCGACGTCGACCAGCAGAGTGGTATCATGGGGGCACACAGACCCTACCAGCGAGGTGGAATAAGGCCGTCGCATTGAACGGAGATTATTTTGTAAAATAAGGTTTCGTAACCAAAAGAGTGGGACATACTGTGGCGTATTGCACTCCTGAATGAAGCCAACCTGCTTTCAGAAAGAAATTGCTGCATTACTTATTTAACGCACATTATACTTACTCTGTAAAACCACTGCCAACTGCATAGCACAGGGAACTTAGAATCGTACCACGTGTTGCTTCGTTGGCTAGTAGTAGTGAATTCATTATGGGCGCCACACACTGGAACAGTATATTAAGATGGGATGCGCACGCGATAGAGTGACTGAATTTCCTGGTTATCCTGTCAGCTGCTTTGCCTACGACTGAGTCTGATTATTCCATTTCATATTGTTATAAATCGCTGTATCGGGGTATTTATATGAGTTGACTGATTTCATCTGTAATTCATTGACATAGCAATCGTTAAGATATTACTCTTCTGTGTTTTGTGGATTATTGTTTTACCTTTTTGTACATTTAAAGCAAGATGCTTGCCTTTAGCACTATTTAGATACCTTACGAAGATCTGCTTGGATATTTGAGCAGCTCTGTTCAGAGATTACATATAATAGTATCATGTGCAGTCTGAGGTCACTATTAATGTCATCTTCGAAAGAACTAATATACAATATGACTGGCAATGGGGTCAGTAAACTTCCCTATATCACGCCTGAAGGTACTTCTACATTTCTCGCTGACTTTACAGCAAATATAATGTGCTGAGTCCACGCTACCAAAAATTTTTCAATCCAATCCCAAATTTTTTTCGATACCCCATGCACTCGTACTTTTGTTAATTAGTTTCGGTATTGTACCGACGCCAAGCTTACTGCATCCACCCATTTTTTGATGCATAGCTTTCAGTGTGTCATGTGAGATAACCGCTGCTGGGTTTCGCATGGCTGACGATTTCATAAATATGCTGACTGACATTACAAGATCATTCTGTTCGAGATACCTAATTATTTTTGACCTGCGAATATGATCTAAGATCTTTGCAACAGAGAGACTTCAGTAAGATTAGACGGTAGCATTGTGCATTTCTCCTGCTAACATTATTGTACACAGATGTAATCCACGCTCTCTTCGAATCATAGGCATAGTTTCATGTTCAAGGGATCTTTGACGCATTAAATTTAGAAAGGGAGCTAACTCAGATGCAAATTTTGTGTGAAATCTGATAGGGCTATCCTTCCATCGGGTCCTACATCTTTTTTTAATTTCTGCGATTTCAGGTGTCACTAATATCTACAGGGTGTGGTCAGAAATATAGAGACACGACAAACACAACAGATTATCGTGCTTGATATGGTATAGGAAACCAGTTAGCATTCAATACAGCTCCCAGTCGTCCCAGAATGGATAAATGCAGGTCCTGCATGGTTTTTAATGAAATCTTACACCATTCTTCCTACAAAATAGCGACAGACTGACGAGCGGGGCATTCAGTTCTGCAATAATTTTGTCCTCTCATTTTTCATCACAGTCCTCTTCAATGACCGTTTGTTACGATCACTCAACAGACACTTTCACCCTCGTTGTGACTTAGCGGATGATATTTCTTCGGTTTCCTTGTGTGTGGTATAAAAGTTCGATGCAATGCTCAAGTAACACCAAACCACTTCGGCCACTTTTGTTACGAAAGTACCCTCTATACGGGAACCAACCATTTCCCCGCGTTCGACTTCACTTAGCTCCGACATAAATGTACTTACTACTACACAGAACATTGTTCTGCCGCGACTGACATTTGCAGCATATTTAGGACATAGCACAGTGCCGTTTGTGGTAAAATGCAGTAGCACATTATGCAGGCTTGGTTGGCATATGCGTTTATGTTCAAGCATGCATTTCTCGGTGTGTTTCCATATATTTGACCAACTTCTGTACATCACCTGTCTATGCAGTGTACCTCCCTGTAAGGGAAAATTTTAAGATAAAGTACATGTGTCTTTTATTTTGGTGCTATTAGCTTCAGTTCGTCTTTCATACATGATTATCTCGATGCTAGTTTTAATGCCACTGATAGTCTTTACGTCTGACGAGGATTTGGTTTAGTAAGGCTCTTTCGATAAGTTTGTGCTACAGTAGTCACTGCTCTTTTTCGCAGTGAACAGCGTTTCATTCAGTAGCTCTCTACCATGGACCTCTGCTTCCTTGTAACCGTATTAAGCATTACTGATGTTTCTATAGTAGTTCCTCTGCACTGACTGTATACAGTGGACGGTCCTTCCTATTATGAACTTTCCTACTAGGTGTAATTCTATCCAGTGCCTGGCCAACTATTCCTATAACTCTTTAAGGTGTTCTTTTAATTTTGAGCCTCAGTTCCTCTACATGCTCCGGCCGAGAGGTAAATGTTTACTTCCGCTTTGAAACGCCACAAAGCTGTCGCTTTATCTAGCTTACTCCAGATGTAAATCGTTCTATTTCTTATTCATTTACTTCACTAGATTCTGGTTTGGTCTTAAGTGTGATGTCTTATACATAAAATTTTTTCTTCGGACTGAACACACTTGTCACACTTCCACGATCAGAGTGATCTCGGTTTCAGAAACGGCGATGGCGCACGTGGAGGATCATTTTCCGTTAAATGTTCGGGTGCAATGTGTGTCTATGCCTGTTTTATACAAAATGAGACCGAACTTCAACGACAAAATTACGTTAGCTTTTCAGGAAAATTTTCTTAATTTTTATTATAGTGGTCGCTGGTGGTTCGGTACTGACTAATTGCATTTCATTAGGTTTATTATCCCCATTTATCTTCATATCTGTATTTCAATGAAAATATCTGCACGACAGTGGTAATGTTGACGCTATGCGTCGTGTGTGTGTAGCTCGGAAAATATCTTGTTTCATTCAGACACGGTATTTGCTGATGACAACAGTAATGCTCTCTTTACTCTTTCGCCTTCAACCTTACATTCAGTACCGCTAGGCTATGTCTCGTGTTTGCTTTTTCCGGCAAAGTTAATTGTACGTTAACGGCAGTACATAGTAACTTGGCCGATATGCACCTCGTGTTTGCATTCACTCAATGCATTAGAAGAGCGGCAAGAGGAAGCAAAGCTGTGTTTTGTGTTCTACATTTTGGTGATTTCATTTCACAGCCTTTTTCACAAGCGTGGATGTTTTCTGTGAAACAGAGGAAATGGGGCTGACAAACCGAATAAATCAGAATTACACTTCTGCTCTGTAAAGAGCTATAGGTGACAACAGATCTCTTACATGCAGCTGGCCATTGTGGCCGAGCGGTTCTAGGCGCTACAGTCTGGAACCGCGCTACCGCTACGGTCGTAGGTTAGAATCCTGCCTCGGGCATGGATGTGTGTGATGTCCTTAGGTTAGTTAGGTTTAAGCGGTTCTAAGTTCTAGGGGACTAATGACCTTAGAAGTTAAGTCCCATAGTGCTCAGAGTCTTTATAACCATTTTTTCTTATATGCAAAAATTCAGAAAATTTTCCTGAACAACCTTGTAAATTTTGTCGGTGCAGTTCTGCTTCACGGCGTATGAAAAGCAATAACGTATATAGGATTTCAAATAGAATTGTAGATTCTTTGTCTGCCGTCCTTCCGTACTCTGTCGAACAAAACGTTGTTATACGCCAGGAAACCAAAAAACTTAACATGAGGAAACAAGATAAAACTCTGCATCTCTTAAAATTTCCAATGTACGACTGCATTATTTCCTTCTATCTCTAAACAACGGGGACACTACAGAACAAAAAGTAAATCCATGATATCAATCCTCCTAAAATCAATGAAACGACTGCGTTTGGAAATGCCATGAGTTGGCGTTCAACGTCATCGGTTTCGCAGTTCGTGCTGCTGTGTTTTGTGGGATATATTTTTAGATGGAAGTTAGTAGAGGAATTTAAGGGCCAGAAACAATGCAGAACTGGCGACCTCTCGTGGTGCAACGGGCGAAGTGCGCTTTCGCCGCCGTCAGACTCTGCGTATCGGCTAAAAGCAACCGCACTTCCACATAGCTGGCCCAGCCGCCGCTCCTGCAGCAGCTGTCGGATGGGCTGCCGGATCAAAATGCATCCAGCAGTTCCGCGAGTTCCAACCTGCAACCCATAAATACTGAAGAAATATTTTGCAGTGCGGAGATTTTGTATTCGCACTGAGTGTAGGCTCATTGCAGTCTCGTAACGAGACCCTACTCGTCAAAAAATACTTAGGGTGAAATTAACTTTGGACACAATTAGTTCAGCACAAGTAGCGCAAAACATTACCATACTGCTGGAGGAAAAACTGCTAGAAGTGGTGGTTTTTTACAAACCTATATGAATAAAAATTAAATACTCTTCGTTGGTAAGCGTATCATTTGAGAACGGCTGAATCGACTTCGCTAATTTATTTAATGTTCGTAATAGTCCGACTACGGTTTTCAGGGAATGAAAAAGTGAAAAAATTGGCTGAAAAATTGAAAAATTCTGGAAAAGCTGATTTTTGTGTGAACCCAAGACCATAACTCACGATTCGGATGATGGATATGTGCAATTCCTTTTTTCCTCGTTCATTCTGTTCCTGGGAAAGTTTTCAAGAAACATTTCGGGACAACTACGAAGGAAAGTTGGAAAATTCGGCAAACTGCAAAAATAATGATTTTTCAATGCACCCTCGACCATATTTGACAATAGGAACGATATAAATGCATGATTTTTTTCGTTTTATGCGTTATTCTTCCGGAATAGAAATAAATCAATTGAATGTTTTCAGTTCAGAAAATAAATCCGGAAGATCTGGAGAAAAATCTGAAAAAAAAACTCATGCCAGCCTAAATTAAAATAAAATAAAATTTATTTTTATTTTTATGTTGTTTCGCGAAATTTATTCAGTTTTTTATTTTCAGTTGAACTATGATTATGTTGTAAGTTCATCGCAGTCGTTTCATGAAATTAATTAGGTTCTGTCGTTTCATCTGAAATAAATTTAGAGATTTATCTATGAAATATTGTGTTGTGAAGGGAGTCAAACAGATTTATTTAAATATGGACAAGACAATGTTATTGTGTCAAGTCGAATAAAACGTTCTTGGAAAAAAAAGGTCAAAGATGTGGATAACACGCGGTTTCTACGATTTGTTTTTCTGGTCTCTAGTGCATATTTCTAGCGATTACAGGGCTTGCCATGGTCAACAATGTAAAACAGCGATTTTAATTCTCACTGTAGCCTTTGTTTGTCTATATCGTGAGTATGTAAAATTGTATGATCAGTTTCGGATGTGCAAGTAAGTATTTTCAGATCTTAAAACATCGTTACAGAGTTTATAGCGTCACATGTTGTATAATTAAGTACTGAGTTGTTAAAATAATGTTTTATGACCTGAAGATGACTGCTAGCACAATCTAAACCGGTTACTTTATAAATGTGTGATCTTGACAAATAAAGATTACGTCTACCGATTTCATTGGCTGCAGACGAACGGGGATAGATATTCACCTCACGAACAAAAGACGTCACGTTTTGTGCGCGATTGCTCATTCAGCCAGCAATACCATGAAACGTTAATTTACTTTCAGAGCTACTGCTGCGCTTTAAGCACTAAGTGAAGGAACGGTGGAGAAATTAAAGCAAATGTAGCTTAAGAAATTGGAGATAGCAAGACTGTTAGAGAAGATGAGCTCCTGTAGATGCCGAGTGAGTGAGTCTATCAGTGACTCATTTGGTCTACAGCAGTTGGTCTCACATTAATATGACAATTTGTCTCTCTCTCTCTGTTTCGTTTTTATCCATCTCTAAGGCAGACTCTGTTGCCATTATTTAGCAGTATCATGTCATTTTTATGGCCGGATCCCTTTCTTGTTACCAGAGTTGTCAATTAACTAAGAAAGACAAGTCGTGTGTGCAATTTGTCTGTGATTCGTGTGAATTTCGCTCTTTGTGTTATATAAAACACTGAAAAAGAAAAGAAAATTATTCGAATGGGACGTAAATCGGTACATATGATTATATGATGTGGAAGTGCAGAAAAACAGATGATTACAATTTCGGGAAAAATTGAATGATTTATTCTACAGAAAGTGCTTTACAGACTGAGCAAATCAATAACACGTTGGTTCACCTCTGGTCTCGCGATTTGTAAAGCTTTTTATCTTGAATAAATCATTAAACTTTTATGAAACTGTAATAATTTGTTTGTCTCTACATGTACATCTCATCTATCGATTTGCGTCCGATTTGGATACTTCCTTCGTCACGCTTCGTCGTTTTTTTTTGTCTTAGAGTGTATGTTAACATTTTGTGTATCGTAATCTTGTGGGGCGCAGATTGTGGACCAGCCCAGCATTTGCGTAAACGGTAGTGGCCAGCTGCCTACAAAAACACTGAGGCTGCCGGTGTATCAGGTACGCGGGTTAGTCGCACCTCCCTGTGTCGTAAGTTAGCGTGTGGTTTGTTAAGCTGTCCGAGCAGGTTCCGAAATGATTATTGTTTTTTGAGGTAAAAGTAAAAATTGGTCAATCGTTATTAACTCACGAAATAACAATTTTTTAAAAATAAAATGATCATCTTTATTATCACTGTTTTGTTAAATTATTTAGTAAGTAAGTAATAAGTTATTACCTACAATTTTCAGATGCGGACGTTACCAACTAACGCGAAGCAGAGGAAATCATGGGTGTAGAAACGAATGTATGAACGACGTTCGCTTGTAGTCAACGATGGCCATTAAACATGCCTCTAAATTTCGTTATTCGGCGAAATTCCCTTGATGCTCGACGTAAACAATGAAACTTACTTAGAAAAGAAAAGGTCAGCACTAGTCATCAAAAATAAATTCTGTTTTATGAGTCCTGATTTGCCTTCGTGGTCCTTGCACGACATGTACTTTGCTGGCAGTACAATCGTTCTGCAGTCTGTCACAAATACCACTTCTCTAAACTTCCTCAGTAGTGCGTCGCCACGAGAAGAACGTCTTCTCCCTTCACGGATTTCCATTACCGGTCACGAATCGTTTCCGTAATATTCACTAGTTAATAGCCTGTAACAGCGCCTGTGGGAATTGCTTCTAAGTCTTCCTTTAATACGACCTGGTGGTGAACCAAAATACTCGTATATTCGTCAAGAAAGGATCGCAGAAGTGCTTTGTATAATGTTTATTTCATAGATGAGATGCCATTTCCTTGAATTCTCTCAACAGACCGAAACGATCGTTCGACTTCCCTACAACCGACATTACGCGCTCATTCCATTTCATATAACTTTGCGGCACATACTTAGTCCACATCACTGTGCCAAGCAGCACACCAATAATATTGTATTCGAAAATTATAAGTGTGTTATTTCTACTAATTTTCATTAACTCACATCTTTTCATATCATGAACTAACTGCCTTTTGTCACACCATATAAAAATTCTGACCAAATCATCCTGTTTCCCCTTATAGCCACTCAAGGTCGACACTTTCCCGTAAACTAAAACATTATCAACCAACAGTCGCAGGTTGATGCTCACCGTATCCGCCAAATCATTTATGTACGTAGAGAACTAGAACGGTCATTTACACTTTCCTGGGGTACTGCTATCTACGATCATTTGAAATGTAACTCACGGCCTTCACATATGGCTTCCACATAGCCATGGGTAGATGCAAACACGTGGTTTCGGTGTTTCTAGACTACCGATTCAGTAGTGCACGGATTACGAGGTTCACACTTTTTACGTTAAATTATTCTGAAGAGACAATATCCGCGTACACAAAGACAATTTCAGCCTGTATCAGGAAAGTGTGATGGTTTCACTAGCGCCAGTATATCCACTGCAGTATATACCTACAAGTTTTAAGTTTGAGACAGTTGAAAACAACTTTTGGATGGACGTAAATAGAAATAAACAAAAGAATAAAACTATCCTGCAGTGTGTTTTTTAATTGTTATTTGATCCCTATAGATCCCTATGGACGAGGGGTCTAGGCATAGGCACATACGAAAAACGATAAATTAAAAAGTGAAATATTTGCAAACGATTTTAAAATTAATAAATTGATGTATTTAATGAAGGGTTTTGTATAAAATAAATTAGACTTCCTTTGGTTTTTAAAATTAAGTCAAGATGATACTAATAGAGAGAATAAAGTTAGTTACAATAATTTAAAACACGTCACAGAGAAGATGATCTTAATAAATGACGCACTACGCTTTGAGTAAAAGTTGAAGGACTTATGTTGGCAAAACGTTGTCACTTTATAACTTATCTGATGTCTTCACCACACTTTTTGTTATTTCCAGATCACCTTAGGCGTCTCGACCTTCAGTCATTTTCAAAGGCTATAAAATACAGCACAAAGTTGGTATCAGGAGAAGGAAAATATGTTACATTTTACCATTGATTAGAGACATAGTGTTTTGAGTAGAATATGGCTTTCTAGCTTACCAGTGTTACGTCAATAATATAAAACACTTCATTAGATACATTGCATCTCTCCAACATTCTGATTCGCGGGACAAGTGCAAATTGCTTCCAAAGGACAAATTGGAATCCAAGGGAATAAGCCGTTCTTTTCGCGGCAAAGCACTACTGAGGAAGTTTGGAGAAGCAACAATTTCCACAGACTGCATTTCCGTCGTTATATTGTATAAAACAATTTACATGGAAAACACTTTACAGTTTTTTGCAAGGTATTTCTTTACAAAACAGAACTTGTGAGTGGTCGAAAATAATATACGGAAAGAGCACTTTGAGCGGCGCTAGGGTGCAGAAGCCAAACTGTCTGTTAACAAAAAAAAAATTTCTGTGACAACTTACAGCGAATAAATTACTGAAATCGGAAAAAGTTCATAAATATTATTTTCTAAATACGAAGTATACAAATACCATCTGAGGAATGTAGCAGTCACTTATGAGGGACAGAAGGTGCCCATGCATTGCTATTTAGGCCAATGGGGGCAAATACATGTATACAGAAAATACTACATGGCAATCATCGCAGATTGCCTTATCGACACTCCTTAACCCCCCCCCCCCCCAAAAAAAAAACATCAGTTTAAATAATGCACCATCCAAAATACTATCATGCAAAAACTAGTGCAATATTACAGTTAGTGGTACATTAGCAATAGATGTTAAGAAGAATTCCGCTCACAGCTGGTAAAACTGTAGTATTTTAAAACACGACCGGTTTCTCGGCTTTAAGCCGCATAATCACGTGAACAACATCGTAGGCATACCCATGGCTCGTAGTCAAAAGTTACTACTCAGAGAATATCGACAATGTCATGGCGAGCGACACATAATGAAGAAGTGCCCCATTCATTAAAATTTGCCTGCATCAGTATGGCAGCAGGGCAACTCGGTGCAGGGCAAGGCAAAAGTGGCCCGCATGAATGACAAAGAGAGACATGTGCTGCCTTACATAGTTTGCTGCCTTTTACTTATTGTACAAGTTACAATTTCTCTCCAGGAATATTGTTGCTAATGGTACATTGGCAATTGTGCTATCTTACATAACTTGTTCCTTTTACTTATAAGTTCTCCAGAAATCAAAGCTTTCTGAGGAGAAAAAAGGTATTTAATAAGGTAGGAGAGTGTGGGTACAAATATAGGGGCCTGTAGGTAGAACAGATGTTGTGGAAACGGGACGGGAGTAATGGCTTGGAGTGTGGATATGACAATAATATGGAAGGAAGAACGGGTAAAGAAAGACAGAGACGGAAGTGGAAAAGACGTAGAGAGAGACAGGGAGAGGCAGAAAGGCAGGTGGTCTAGGTAGTATGGAATCGTATTTCGTAGGACAGTAAATAATGGGACAGATTTCATTGTATGAGAGAGCGTGATGGCTGAAATTTCGTTGGAAAAGAATTTGGAGTGTGTGTAGGTGTATCGTTGGTTGAATAGGTCCGTATAAGTACTGGAGCTTACCACGATTGGAAATTACTAAGGTGATAATAGGATTCTTGGAGTCAAGGTTGCAAACTGTGTAGGTTGTTCGGACAGGTTCATTGCGAATGAGAGGAGCGAATTTGATGACCTGATAAAGAAGACATATTAGGGAAGTAAACGGACGCTGAAAGCGTGGCGGAGTGCACAGAGTTCAAGGATTTCGAGGCTCTAATAGAACTTAGGTGGAGCAGAAATCCATGTAAGATTTTCTTATGAGTGAGTAGATCAGGTCAAGGTTTTGTAAGTGTTGAGGACAGCAGTGTAATTCGAAAGTTCGGTGGATTAATAATAGTTATCGTCTACAGAGGACATTCTATTCTATGATTATCAAGTGGGGTTTCTGTATTAGTTGCCAGTCGTGTGTTAGTCCCAATTATTTTAGTATGTTTGTAGGTCAGGATCGTTATAGATGGTCAGAAATAAGTCATACAAGGTGACGAAGGTTCAGTGTGTAATTGTTGCCAGGGCTTTGGAAGGTTTATCTTCAGGAGACATTGGTTACAACAGGATGCAAACCCCTTAGGATAGATTTGAACTGCTCAAGACAGATATGGAATGCCTGCACTGGTTTTGGGAAATAAAATACGGTTTTAAACAGTAAGAGGAAAGAAAGATTAGAGTTTAATGTAATGCTGACTACGTGCCATCAGAGACAGAGCAGGAACTCGGATCATGGAAGAATAGGAAAGCAATTTGATCATGTCCTATTTCAAAGAGACAACCCAGACATTTGCTTTGTGTGCTTTAGAAAAACATGGAAAACCGAAAATCTGGATGGTTTGACAGGGGTATGAACCGTTGTCCTCAAGAATGCTAGTCCAGATTGCTAAACCCTGCGACACTGCACTCAGTGCTTGGGAACCACTGATTCAGGGAGAGCACATCCGTGGAAACGTTTGGTGTTTCAGTGCTGGAGTTAGTGAGAACTAAAGTTGAACTGCTGGGGCTGTGCTGGCGTCCACAAGTCTCGTGACATGGTGGCGTGACGCAGACCGGCTGTCGTGTAGCGACCCCTACCGGGTGCCGGGTGCTGCTGCCCGCGCGACAGCAACCTGTTGTGGCGCGGGCCGCCGCGCTGCCCCTGCCGTATGTCGACCGCTGCGTGACCGGTTCTCCCCGTGCTGCGTGCCGTGTGCGGCGAGCGTGCGCGTGCGTGCGTGGGCGGGCGGGCGCGATCAATAGCGTGACCGCGGAGCGCACAGCCGTGCCGGTGCCGGCAGCTCCGCCTGCCGTGTCCGTGTCCGTGTCCTCACCACCGGCCGCTTTGTCCCCGCCGGCGGCACGCGAAACGAGCCGATAAGGCCGCAGTTATTACCAATGTTCTGCCCTGCTTTCGTTAACTACCGTCATTCATTCATACTCGCGTCCCGAACATCCGCTACCACTACAGTGGTAGCCGAGGTGAAACAAATTTTGCAACTGCGAGAAGTGTACAGTGTCCAAGTTCCGTCAGGACTGTGGCTGTGAAAACTAAGTCATTATGTTCACAATATCACTGTATTTATTCAATATAGTGATGTCCCTATCTACAACACTTTACTATAAGAAAGACATTTTATATTACTGGACAAATTATCAAACCCAGTGTGCCATTGAGATACTTGCTGGTCATTTACACTGGCCTAAGCTTTACATTGAAAACTAAGCCAGCAAGTATCCATCCACTGATTTAGCTTCACTGATCAGGATAGTAAAAAAAACATGCGTATATTAAGGGAATTTTCATTCACAAAGCAGGCTTATCACATTCACACAGTTCAATACTGTTCTATTCTGATTAAATTGAGCTTAACGTAAATTCCATAAGGCAGTGAAGCAATTTCGAAGTCTCGGTGCGACGAAAATTGTCAGTCGACCTCCTGAAAGCGTTTGCAATAATTATTAACTTTCGGTGATCACATGGGGGAAGAGCAGAGATCTGCTGATAAGACCGTGTTAGCCCATTTATTGAAAGTAATGAACTGGATATCTTGAGTGCACAAAACGGCAGGTTCGTCCAGTGTAAATCAAACGTTCCCCACTGATCCCGTGCAACACAGCGTAGTAAGCAGACACTGTCAATAATAATCAGTTAAATAATACGCCAACAAACTTACTTTAGTTTAGTTCATGTATTAAATTCCTTCTCATACCGAATCTCATCAAGATGGCGACTAGCTCAACAATACATACATATACATCTTCCTTCTTTCACAGCTAATCGGCAAGATCTGAATCATTCTTTTCATAAGAGAAAACATAGATAGCAGAGACGCTATTCCATGGAGTAAATGCACGCTCCAAGGAATAATAGGGCTTGAAACTACTTTGCACTGATAATCATCGTACATTAAAGTTTAGGAATCGGTAAGATAAGAAGAGATATTTCGAGATATGTACTGAGTTATATCATTTATAAAATTTCTGAAAATATCGCGGAGAGACCGCTGCAAGAGACATTACAATGTCACGCAAACTGACTCATTCCATATCAGTCCCCTAAAAAAGAATCATTCAAGTGATCTATGGAGCATGTAACTAACTAACTAATTATACGTTGCAGGAATCTCTCAACGGTGGTTTTATCCCCGTTACAATACTCCAGCTCATTCTGCACAAGACAATGCCACATGGCGTCTATTCTTTAGGCTAAAGGATATCATATTTTACCTCCCCCTTGCATTCTCCTGTCATGGCATCACGTGCCTTCTTCTTTTCTCAGATCAAGAATCCGTTAATGCCAGGCATTTCCTCAGTGAAGACAAATTGATTTTCGAGGTGTAAAGTTTTCTCTGGAGCCAAAATGCAGACTTCAATAACCAAGACCTCTGCCAAGTCATCCATCGTTAGTAAAAATGTGTCACGTTACAGAACCAATACGTGGAGAAGCATTAATACCACCATCACGTTTCATGGTTGCAGCTTTGTTTCATTGTGATGATAACTTTATGATTCCACAGGCTGTCCCAGCACTGGTTACTTGTTTTACTTAAAACTTATTTCATTAGCGAATACATATATTGTGAACGTGTACTTAAAATCCTTAACGTTGTAAGGGTACCTGCAAGGTAACTCAGGTGGGCGCCACATTCCATTCCTACGGCCCGCTTTTATGCATCTAATAGAGCTAAGAAATGAGCTTCTCCAGAAAATTACTTCAGAAGACAACTATACAAAATTTTTTAGAAGATTGATCCATTTGTTTCCAAGCCTAGCAACTACATGAAGAATAAAAGTAACTGAACATAACTGTTGCCCAGTTCAGAAATATGTTTCTTCCAGTTCCAGTTTTCATCAATACGTACACCCAAAATTTTGACAGTCTACTACGTTCGTCGATTTCCGTTTATGTTCTGCATCGATAGCAGCTGATCGTCATATCATATGCAAGTATCGAAAGCCGAGACAGGGCATACGACGATAAAAATGCTCTCATTCCTTGCGGTAGTGACATTCTCTCTGAGCCAGAATCAAGTAATGTTGTGAGCTTAAGAGGAGATGTGTATAAGAATACGACATAACGAATTGGAACGCGGCATTTGGACGTTTGGATTGGGCCAGGAAGCGTGTGTGGATAGTAAAAACCTTCAAGGCGTCCACTTGAAACAATTGGGAAATCTGAGCTTGAGTCCCTGTCTGGCACATACTTTCGTATGCCGCAATAAGGTAATTGATCTATACCCATTGCAGCTGATCTTATGAAATTCGCGTTTATCGAATAATTTGGAATGAACATAGTTTGCTTCCTCAAAATTGAGAGAGGTGCCATTTTCAGAGACAAATATAATATTTATTTTGAAAAATATCAAATGGCTCTGAGCACTATGGGACTTAACATCTGAGGTCATCAGTATTGAAAAATGTCATTAACAATTACTTCTGTTGCTTTTTCTGTAAAGGAATTTATTACAGCTTTAGTAATGTTTGCAAAAAGTATAAATTATGGTTGTTGAATGTTAGGTGGAAGGTAATTCACATATATAAGGCACAGAAGTGGACCCAAAATTGAGCCCTATGGAAATCTCCTCATGATTTCTTATCACGTGCTAAAATTTACTCTAATTGTAAAATTCAGCACAACTTCTTACTTTCAGCTTGCTAAGTATGATTCAAATCAGTTGTTTCTAAAGCTATCAAATTCGTAAAAGTGTAGCATGATCTATAGAACCAGACACTTTCGATTGATCACAAAAATAGCAACTGGCTTCATCTTAACAACCTACTGTAACTTCACCAGGAGATTTCCAGTATGTTCCTGTGACGGTTAGTCACTTACAAAAATAATCTGTTATCATCCAGTCATGACAATTCAGAAGAAAGTTGGTCAGGTTAACTTTCTCCTTTGCTGAGTGGATCTTCATCTCTTTCGGCAGTTGTAAATTACATATTTTCACTGATTGTGCTGCTCTACTGTCATAGTTCTTCAGTCGTTCAAACTTCTTACACCAGCTGACAGCGTCTGTGCCACCAAACCATTATGTCGTATGAGTTGCAATGTTGCTATGCACTTCCACCATCTCAGCATGGATCGTTGCAGCATTGTTGCCCTTCAAACGCAGAAACTTACGTCAGTGATGGCCTGCAACCATTATTTTCAACGCGTTCGTCCAATAAACAACATTCACGCTGTGCTTGATATTTCACATTGACACACAGTGTTCTTCATTACTATTACTGCCAGTCGTTGGACTAGAAAACAAATTATTTAATAAAATGGAATTCTTACAGCCGTCCTTACGATGTTATTTATTATGCGGCTACCAGTTTCGGTGCTTCAGTACACTATCTTCAGGCCTTAGCTGACGCTGAGGGGACTAGCTGCAATCATATACATAATTCTTCAGTGGCCAATATCTATGAACTGGTTTACGCAAACCACCTGCAACAGCGATGCTGTGTCTACAGCCATCAACTACCAACTCAATAGCTGATGGTTGGAGACACAGCATCGTTGTTACAGGTAGTCTGCAAAAACCAGTTTATAGATGTTGGCCATTGGTGAATCGTGTATACCAGATTGTAGTTAACACCTGAGCGTCAGTTGACGCTCGAACATGGCTTATTGAAGCACAGAAACTGGTATCCACATAAAAAATAACATCGTAAGGACGGCTGTAGGCGTTAAATTTTATTTTATTACATAAGTGTATGGCCGAGCCGGCCGCGGTGGTCTAGCGGTTCTAGGCGCTCAGTCCGTAACCGCGCGATTGCTACGGTCGCAGGTTCGAATCCTGCCTCGGGCATGGATGTGTGTGATGTCCTTAGGTTAGTTAGGTTTAATTACTTCTAAGTTCTAGGGGACTGATGACCGCAGATGTTAAGTCCCATATTGCTCAGAGCCATTTGAACCATTTTGTATGGCCGAACTTCCTCAAACCTCCAATCAGAAGTAAGACACAGAAAACAAATTGTCGAGATGCAAGCCGTGTTTCGACTGACTTGTCTTGTACTAGTAGTTACGAGGTATCTGATAAGGAAATATACTGGATCATAAGATATAGCACGTTTATGTCTCTTCAGGATAATGAGGAAGCTGACACTGAGGTTGAAATTGTAGAATAAACATATACGTTGGGCAGAGAGCGAGTGAAGGAGTGAGGGAGAGGGGAAGAGGGGAAAGAGGGAGAGGGGGAGAGAGGGAGAGAGGGTAGGCGGGATGTTCAAAATGATTTAGGGATTTACAGCATTTCTAACTTACATTACAAAATAACTTAGAAATAAATGTGATTTGAGAACGTACTGACTAGAGTAAAGACATATAAAGGGTAGTCAAATGAAAACAAGACAGTTGGAAAAACATTAATTTTATTATTCTAAAAGTAATCGGCTCAATTTTTAATACATTTATCCCACTGTGAGACCAGACAATCAATGCCTTCAGGGGAAAAAAAAAGTTTGCGCTTGCCTCCGGAGCTATACCAAAGCGCGCACTTCATCATCCAAAGGAAGTCGACGGTCACGGACGCCTTTCTTCACGGCTCCAAAGACAGAGAAGTCGTATAGAGAGGTCGGGGCTGTATGGAGGATGTGTAAAGGTGTTCCAGCGAACTTCTGCACCGTAGTCGATCGACCTTGGCGACATGTGAGCGGGAATTTTGTTGCCAAGTTTCTTTTGACTACGCTGCAGAAGTTTCGCTGGGAAACTCTTAAACATCCTCCATACAGTCCCGGTCTCTCCCCAAGCGCTTTCCACATTTTTGGAGACCTGGAGAAAGACCTTGCGGCCCTCGATTCGCTTCAAACGAAGAGATGCACGCCTGGGTACAATCATGGTTCCGTAGGCAACCGAAAACATTCTTTTCTAAAGCCACTGACCTTGTCTCACAGTAGGGATAAATGTATTGTTATGACGATTACATTTTAGACAATGAAGAGTTTACTTAATTTTTTTCCATGTCTCATTTTCAGTTGACTGTCCCTTCTCGATTCAGACCAGCAGCAGTCCTAAAATATTTTCTTGTGGAGCACCAGATATTACTTCTGATCTGCTGGATGACTTCATGTCTATCACTAGAAACAGTGACCTTTCTAGAAAGAAGTCACAATTCCAGTCGCACAGCTGCTACGATACTGTATATGTACGCAAGTTAATTAGGAGTAGCTTGTGAGGAACTGTGTAAAAAGCCTTCTGGAAATCTATAAGGGCGGACTCAATTTGAGATTTCCGGTCAATAGCACTCGCTACTTCGAGAGAATATAGCGCCGGTTACGTTTCACAAGAATGATATTTTCTGAATCCGTACTAGTTATGTCAATAGACCGTATTCTTCGAAGTTTTTTATGATAGTGGGACACAGTAAATGTTCTTAAATCCTATTAGATGTAAAGGATGCAGATGTAGAAGTACAGCTGGACGTGTGAAACGCCCAGTCTCTTTGCGATTTCGACGCCGCCAACTGTGTCAGGAGGCCGGCGTCGTCCTTCGCCCCTGGCGTCGTAGGGGCATTGGCCGGCGGCGGTGGCGGCGGCGGCGGCGCGTCCGGAATGGGTCACTAGCTCGCAGGACACGGCGGCGGCGGCGGCGGCGGCGGCGGTGGTGGTTATCGATTGCAGAGCGGCACGGCCCACGGCTGGCTGACATGCGCCGTGTCCAGCCGGATGTCACGCAACACAAACGCCAGCCGCTGGGTGCCACACTCGCCAGGATGACGGAGGGTCGCTGCAGCCGCGGCACCAGCCGTAATCCACTGCTCGCAAGCTGAGGGGCGACACAGGTGTAAATCAGCAGAAAGTTTGTTGGGAAAAAACGGCGTCTCTCGACATTTTTTAATTTACCATCAGAATAACGGGGCGTTGCTCATGTACTAGACGTATTCGGAAAGTAAGGTCCGATTAGGCGCGAAATGGAAACCACTGTGAAAATCCGATGGAACTTTGAACAGATGTGTTGGGCAGTGCGTGTCGAGTGTTTCACGTCGCTCTTTTCAGTTCAGAGCGCCATGTGATCACACAGAAATGCCTTAAACAACAGCGTCTCCCGTCAGGTATGGTGGATCTGGTGAGCGATTTCGCCTGAAGTTATGCAGCCCACATAACATAAATGTCATGCGTTTTTATCTTCAAGACACTTTTCCGCATTCTGGAGGGGCAATGAAGACGTGCCTGTAGCTTTTTCAAAGGGAAGTGTGTGATCATCCGCAATAGAGCCCTTAACTGGCTCCTTACGTTGTTCGTCTCTGCTCCCATGAACCGCTGGGTACGGAGACAACATTTTGGCACAAACATCGAAAGGCAGATCAGCGTAGAGTACTGGCGGAAAGCACAGGCGGCTGCTTTCTGTGACGAGGGTACTGGAAAGTTTGTACAACGGCAAGATAAATGTCTAAGTAGGAGTGGCGACTACTTAGAGAGGTAGCCGGAATGTTTGACTAACTGTGACTGTGGGGAATAAAAGATTTTTCATTTTCACTATGGTTTCAATTTCGTAACCGATCGACCTTACTTTCGGAACAGCCCTCGTATTTATTTACAGCTGTGCGTCCACGCATGTACCACGCAGCGTCTGACCTTGTGTTTAATGTTTACGACGTCATATCTCCTGAACTATTTGTCGTTCAAAGATACTGTAGGTACAGTCAGTGGCATTTGTGGATACTGTCTGCGAAATGTATTGTGAACAGAGTTGGTAACAAAGAAGTAATAAACTTAACCGTCATACATGATACGGAAGTTTTTTACGGATCTCTTTGTTTATGACGTGATATCTACTGGCCTACATGTCATATAACGATATAATTTTGCAGTTACATTATGTATTGTGTGTGTATACTGTCTACAAAATGTATCGCGAGTGCAGCTAGTAGTAAAGAAGTAATAAATGTTATGCCTCATGTGGCACTTTTACTGCATGAAGAGCCGAAAAGTAATAAGCAATAAACTTTTTCCTTTCGTCACTTTATGGGGGCCGTCAGCGACAAAAAATTCTTGATTATTTGAAAGTACTTGTAAAATTTCTTACAGGTCGTTAAGAAGTCTCATCCTGAAATAATGGATGATAAAATCTGGGAATTCACGTGCCGCGAGCTATGACTCTTTTTTACTTCCACCCCTACCCCTTTGACAGATAGCTGGCTGTTACCGCCGTAGTGACTGTAGCCTGAAAGTAAGGTGTACATGGCCCAATTTTGACGAAATCTGTCCAATGGCTTAGCAGATGTGGAACATGCAAACACACTCAAACACACACATTCACAAATACACATACACATTAACAAATACACACACACACACACACACTCACATACATTCCTTTTTGTAGTACGTATGGATTTTTCTTTTACCGCAGTTTTGAAATAAGTTTGAACTGTAGCGTGCTTTTGAATACGACGCCCACTATCATTGGAATGGCGCTATCATTCGTACATACGTGTAACTTGACAGGAACTGATTTAACAAAAGTTGTACAGTTAACCCTTCATAGAGCAAAAATTTCATTTTAAAAGGAGCACTGAAATGCAATTTGTTGAATTACTTATCGTACCCAGACAGAAAAAAAAATTTAAGATTTGAAAAATTTAGTAGTACTGGCTATTACAAATTTTTTTCCTTGGTAAAATATCGACCACAATCAATTCCGCAGAAGTACTGTTTTTGAGGTTGACAGATCAACCACTTTGTGGAAATGGTTTTTAATTAAAATAGCAGTAAACAGAAGAAACGAAAGCTTTATTTGTTGTTATCTTTCGTTACTCCACTTGCACATCAAATGTTTACAGATTATACACACAGTAAATTACAAATCAAATGTGTTCTGTTACCTGGTTCAGCTGATGTAAGGGTACAAAGCATTATCTGTACGAAGCTACATTTGAACTAGTGCATGCTGTCTTACAACGTTGAGGTTTTCTTCGTGTGTTGCAACACTCACACCTCCTTGATGTACCTGCTATATGTACACATCAAGTCACATTGCTAAACTGCATCACTTGGAATCCTGTAGCTCTTTTCGGAAATGTTGACCTATTAATTATTATTTTTAGGCTGGGTGTTGGTTTCATTTTCCATTTTGAGCACAACTCTCGAATTAGCTCATTGACCAGAAATTTCTTAAATTTAAATGTGAAAGAGGCTTAGTATTCCAGGAATGAACGCTGGTCCCCTTATAAAGTACTTATTCATTTATGGTTGCAACATCAATGAAGTATCAGAAATTTTCCAGTCAACTAAACCTAGAGGAGAATGCAAATTCACAGGAACTCTAGGACCAAATAGCAGGAAAAATGTTGGAATGTAACATGAACTTGGATTCATTCCCTATTTATAAAACTTTAGCTGATATGGAATAACTACAGGAATATTAGAAATTTCGAAATCTGATTCTGAACTAGAAATATTTTCAAATACTTCATCACTAAGTGACTGAACTTTATCAGAACCCGTCACTAGGACATCCTTTGCATCTGAGGCTCCTCCATACTCAGAATTATAGCCGATGTCGTCAAACATATATCCCAAGAGAAGCTGTTTCTTTTCAGAAGGGTTCAAACCTGATTCACCCCACGGCATTATGGCCTAAACTGTAAAAAAGTACTATTTATATTACGATACTGCAACTGTTGTACAAGTACGCAAAAATACGATCCAGAAGCAAGACTGCAGAATTAAACTAATTAATGAGTGTAATACTATAACTTTTAAACTGTCTGCTAAAAAGTCAAGTAAATACTGATGTACCATAATTACATACAATAACTTCTACAGATGTGTTTGTTTGCAACGTAAATACTACAATAAATATGCGGGGAATTAATATTATGTGCGTATTATTGCCGACACGAAACGGAAGATCGCTTTTCACGGTAATTTTCGAAGGTACAGAGAAAGTGGAGGCAGATTATTGTTAACATATCTACATTACACTATAATATCACGATAAATCTATTTAATTCTGTAAATGTAAAGACTTACAAGGAAACTTCGACGCAATCCATATACTGAAAATTTCTACTTCGGATTCCTGTGTTTTATGCAGCTAACTACTGATAAAATGTTGACTTTGCTATACTAACGTGTGAGTTAGCTTCTGTAGGACTGCCTATAACATCTGAGTGCACAGCTACATTGTATAAATTGTTTGATAAAAGTGTCAAGTAGATGCTACGAAGCCACAATTGCACAATATAACTTGTGAGGGAGTATTTTTTACAACCGAAATATTAAGTAAACTTGAGGAAAATTGAGAGTATTTACGCCTTGCACACGTGAGACAAAAAATTCATTTCGCTGCTGTTTTCACTAGATACAAAAAAACTGTCAACGTATTTATATTACACTATAAAATCATAATAAATTACTAAATTTTGTAAATGTTAAGACTTACAAGCTAAATTACGACGCAATCCGTGCATTGAAAGCTGAGACTGCTTGTGGTTACTTCGTGGACCAAAAAGTACAATGAGTGCTACCATCTGTTGACGAAAGAATGTAAGCTTGTTGTGGTTTCTTTGTTGACCACAGATTTTTCCTATGCGGTAGCTAAAAGTGACAGGGTCGTTTTCAGGCAACAGATTACGGAAATTTTTAACTTAAAATACCGAGCCCAAACCTATGAAGGGATAAGAAAACAACTTTTACGTACATAATAACATAAAAATATATCAGTGAAGTTAAGTAATTTATACCCTTTTGCAGTGTAAGCTACCTGTGATTACGTATGAAATATGATATTACTGAGATGCCATCCACGACTGCGTGGACACATTCTTTTTCTTTTGATGAAGTTTTTCGTAACGTATCAGTACACTTGCACATTTAGTTCCGAAATGATACCTGAATCTCAGTCTTAAGCATTGGAAGTGATCACGTTTGTTAGTGTACACACGAGATTTCAAACACCCCAATAGAAAAAAATCGCGGGGGACAAATGGCAAGATAAGGGTCCCAATGCACGTCAAGAAGGGGACCCCTCTCGTAACAAGCCCATTAGTGCAATCGATGTATGACAGGTCGCTCTATATTGTTGAAACTAAACCTCTCCAGCATTCTCACGATGCAGCTGAAAGCACAGAAACTCTAATATACTCCGGTAGCGGTCACCCTCCCCTGTTAACCTGTTCCCGGTGCCATGTTCGAAAAGGTACGGCCGAGTTACACCCTCAGCCCAAATGCCACAGTCATTCATTGTGGATCTAGTGGCATCTCCGTATTTACTCGAGGGTTTGCTGTGCTCAAATCATGAAGTTCAGCTTATTCACAATCCATTCAATAGAAAATGCTCGTCACCAGTGATAATTGCGTTCCTGATGAAAACTTTGTCTTTTTTAGTTTCGTAAGCACACAATGAACTAAATATCGGCGATTTTCGTGATAGTTTGGTTTCATTTCTCGCGTCACTCTCGGATTTCATAGATCCAAGGATGCAGATAGTTTTCCAGAAATAGTTGGATGATTTCTGGAAATATCAAATACTCGTGAAAGTCGGGGAATGGATTTCACCGGAATTATAGCAAAATTATCACTTACGATCGCGATGTTCTCCGCAGAAAGGCTAACCAGAGGAAGCCCCAAGTTTCTGTGTCCACAATGAAAACGGTTTTATCTGTGTGGCAATCAGTCTCATCGCAGTCGACTTATTCGGAGCATTATGTAGTCCAAACCTGACATGGAGTTACCGAAATGTCTCTGCCCTACATTAACATCAATTGTAATATGTTTTCACGACGATAACAGGCTGTTCCGTCGTGTAATATTCCATTAACAACCACCAAAAAAGCGTTCAGTGCTGTCAGCTTAGTGGAACAAAAATGGCGGAAATTTCAGAATTTGCGTTCCTTATTGAACACTGTTTATTTTTTCTTGGAATCGGGCTCCAATAAGGTGCTTTTCTGTAGTGCAAACACTTGTCAGTCTCGAGCGAAAGCAAACCAAAACTTAGCCGCGGTTGAGAGGGAGCGCTGTGGGGGGAACAGACTCCTCAGTGCTGCCACCCTACATCAATGTTTTGTGCTCCAGTGAAAGTAGAGCTGACAGAGGTAGTGATCGCTTATCCGAGAAAATCGAACTCGAACCCAGTGATGAACCTAGTATAGCCTCTTCGCTCTTATAAAAATAAGAAAACATCGAGCAACGCACACAAATGCAGTCAGTTAGTAGCTATGGAAATATTTTTCTAAGGTTGGCACTGCCGAAAATGAGATGTTACTGTCATGACGACTACCGCATGTCAAAACGCTCCCCACCTAAAGCTGCTACGTTAAAGCACTCGCACAGTAACAGTACCGTCAATGTACACTATTGGCCATTAAAATTCCTACACCACGAAGATGACGTGCTACAGACGCGAAATTTAACCGACAGGAAGAAGATGCTGTGATAAGGAAATGATTAGCTTTTCAGAGCATTCACACAACGTTGGCGCCAGTGGCGACACCTACAACGTGCTGACATGAGGAAAGCTTCCAACCGATTTCTCATACACAAACAGCAGTTCACCGGCCTTTCCTGGTGAAACGTTATTGTGATGCCTCGTGTAAGGAAGAGAAATGCGTACCATCACATTTCCGACTTTGATAAAGGTCAGATTGCAGCCTATCGCGATTGCGGTTTATGGTATCGCGACGTTGCTGCTCGCGTTGGTCGAGGTCCAATGACTGCTACCAGAATATGGAATCGGTGGGTTCAGGAGGGAAATACGGAACGCCGTGCTGGATCCCAACGGTCTCGTATCACTAGTAATCGAGATGACAGACATCTTATCCGCATGGCTGTAACGGATCGTGCAGCCACGTCTCGATCCTTGAGTCGACAGATGGGGACGTTTGCAAGACAACAATCTTCTGCACGAACAGTTCGACGACGTTTGCAGCAGCATGGACTATCAGCTCGGTGACCGTGGCTGCGGTTACCCTTGACGCTGCATCAGAGACAGTAGCGCGTGCTATGGTGTACTCAACGACGAACCTGGGTGCACGAATGGCAAAACGTCATTTTTTCGGATGAATCCAGGTTCTGTTTACAGCATCATGATGGTCGCATCCGTGTTTGGCGACATCGCGGTGAACGCACATTGGAAGCGTGTATTCGTCATCGCCATACTGGCGTATCACCCGGCGTGATAGCATGAGGTGCCATTGGTTACGCGTCTCGGTCACCTCTTGTTCGCATTGACGGCACTTTGAACAGTGGACGTTACATTTCAGATGTGTTACGACCCGTGGCTCTACCCTTCATTCGATCCCTGAGAAACCCTACATTTCAGCAGGATAATACACGACCGCATGTTGCAGGCCCTGTACGGGCCTTTCTGCGTACAGAAAATGTTCAACTGCTGCCCTGGCCAGCGCATTCTCCAGATCGCTCACCAACTGAAAACGCCTGGTCAATGGTGGCCGAGCAACTGGCTCGTCACAATACGCCAGTCACTATTCTTGATGAACTGTGGTATCGTGTTGAAGCTGTACGAGTAGCTGTACCTGTACACGCCATCCAAGCTCTGTTTGACTCAATGCCCAGGCGTATCAAGGCCGTTATTACGACCAGAGGTGGTTTACGACCAGAGGTTGTTGTTGTGGGAACTGTTTTCTCAGGATCTATGCACCCAAATTGTGTGGAAACGTAATCACATGTCAGTTTTAGTACAATATATTCGTCCAATGAATACCCGTTTATCATCTGCACTTCTTCTTGGTGTAGCTATTTTAATGGTCAGTAGTGTAGATAGCATGCCAACAGACTCACCGTTGTGGTCAAGGTTCTGCGACCAACATAACAGCGACCCGATGGTTCTCAGGGTCAATATGGATGCCCAGGCTAGCCCTGGCAGCTCCTCTCTACCTATACATGCCGTAATTACCATTTTAACAAATACCGCAAAAGATGGGTCTGAGAATGAAATGATTATCTGCTGAATGATGTATCCGAAATTGACAGATAAGATGGTTTGGTCAGTAATCATCTCATAACTGGCACTGTATTGATAGATACAGATTGCAATTACATATGCGATCGACTCCTAAATTGTGAGAGTACAGGACAGACGTTGATCTCAGCAACCGCCTTGCCGGTATGTCTTAAAGAGACAACACTTGTCTCTTAGTTTGTTTCCTTCTCCGTTTTTATATGGAAAGCAAGAAATTCAATGACTGCCTACCCTCGTCAAGTATTTCAAGCCATATTTTAATTTTCGTCACAAAATGTTGTTCAAAATATTTAAGCTGCGTGTCCAAGTCCGAGCTAAAATAACCTCGAACAGTTCTCGACGTTTGGAGATTGTTTTATCATTAAGAGGATCTAAACTACAAACGTAATACGATGTAATATTTGTAACTGCTCTCTAACGTAACAAATAGGCACTAGTATATCTATTTCCTGCTGATCCCGTTGGAGTTAGGGCTGTGCCTGAACACGAGTCAAACTGGTGGAACAGTTAACGCCACATTTCAGGAAATCTCGGTTTCTGCTCGATCTTCTGATCGGCCTGCAGCCTGCAGCAGTGTTGGTTGTCTTAGCGTTTTTAATGTACAGTCCATTTTAATAATAAAAATAACTGTGAAACACGGACTGAAATTTCTTCTCGGGTGCAAATAATGCCTAACCATCGCAAATATACAAGACTGCAATTGTAATTCTGTTCAGTTGTCGGACTGTTGAGCTTCCCGTGATCTAGTGACGTCTAATGGTACTATCTCCAAGACGTGTCTTGCCGCTGTAATTCATTCTCTCGATGAAAATTACGATCAGTTTGTTACGATAGATTTAGTTTGCTCGGCTTTCAATTAATGATTAATTGCCTTGATTGTTTCATCCGAACGTCGGCGTGATGTTTTCAAACTAATTAAAATCTGGTAACCTTTTTATCTGTTATTGTAATATGTGAACAGAGATTGAATTGCTCCTTTCCTAATTACTTCATAACTCAATAACCCCTCTCATAAACAAAGTATTAGACGTTGTTCAATCAAGTATCAGCTAGAGTTTTTTGGAGGACAACATTTTCGTCTTTACCTGTTATCTATCAGCATAAATATTTATGTATCGATATATACCAGTACTCTAAGAGAACTCGTATTGTAAATTTGTCCAAACATAATTGGAGTGTGGGCAATTGTAGGATTTAAGGCTGTATCCCCTGTGTTTAGCGAATCTTTGAAGAAGCTTGACACTCTATCGAACGCTGCGGCCTTACGGGAAATCTCGGGCGTTTTTGAAAGCAAGAATCATTTACCCAGCCATAGCCGGAGTGTAGCACTCTAGAGGCCAGGTACTACACATTTCCACATCAACAACACTCTTCCAAATTTGCAAAATAACCTCTATTCCAAGTTTTAGTAACACAAATAATAAAAATTAATAATAGGTCACAATAAAACTACCAATACACTCATAAAATTTTTAATAAAAGGCAGCAGAGATCTTAGCAATCGATCCCAACCTATCGAAACAGCTTGGCTTGGCGTCATGTGTTTCAAACTTCAAAAGTACAGTGGAAATTTTTTGCTAATTTTCGGTAAAATTTTTAACAACGAAAACCATTATGTAGACGCATTGGTTTCTAACATACAGGATATTTAATTCATGAAAACGTTATACACTCTAAAATTCTACGTAACTTTCTTAATACGCTAAATCTGATATAAGTGAAATAGTACATTCGAGAAAAAAGTTACATGCAATTCCAATAATTGTGATATTTCGAAGCCGCTACACGTCTTAACGCTACGCTGAGAACAGTGGCATTGAACTGACGTAGCGTCTCGTATATCAAAGACATACTATTTTCCTTTCGGAGTAGCATGCACCAGAGACTTCCTTACAATATTCTGTTATAGTCAATTTATTCGGTGTCTATAACTTTTTTCGATTTTTGAACATCTTTTTTCATATCCAGACTACTGTGCAGCGTGGCACACTGAGCGTGGTTACATTGCTGCGAGGTACACGGACTGATGCGGCGCTGCTGGTTACTATGTCTCAGCGATGCGACCATAGAACGTCATTGGGTCCCCGCTGCCCCAGTTACATGTATTTAGAGCTGATTGTTGTTCGAAGTAATCTGGTTGATTATGTCGACTCCGTTTCTCACCACAGTTACCAGCTAAGGTGTAGACTACAGTAACTGTTCCCTACCTTAATAATCCTTTGGTGGAATTTTGTTTGTGTCCTCGCTGATCTATTTTATAACGTCTGTAATTAAGATGTTGCCCAGGGCATAATGGTATTTTGCACCCATGAAACATTATTAATTTTAAGTTACTTGTTTTAATTTTTATAAAAGTTAAACTCTAAGTTTTAAGTAAGAAGGCTTGTTAGAATCTATGTTTTATTTGTCTTTTGTAATATTTGATGTCTAACTAATCGATTCCGAATAACTGTAAAAAAGTGTTACAATCGCCTAATTTTGTGAGCTACCTTCTGCTCGATATGACGTATTTGTGTAGATTATTTAGTTTGGTAGTTACAAGGGGAGGGAGAGTTAACGTTAGCTAGAATACAACTGAAACGCAAACAAAAACGTGCAATCCTTAACTGTATCTAACGCACGGGACTTTCCATATTTCCGATAGTGTGTAACATGCTCATAAACTTTCCGCAACAAACTTTTTCTAGCCTGCGTGTTCTGGAAGTATTATCACAACAGAAAACACAATTTAATAATGCGATATTAGGCTATCATCACGTTGGAAAATTAAATATCATCGAGAAACTCGCAAATACAACGTCAAGTACAGAAATTATTTACCCATACTGTAGTTGCAGCATCATGATCTACAAATGCGAACTGGTACCGTTATTTGGATATACGTGGTGGTAAAATTATGCTATTTCAAAGTGCACTGTCTAATCCACATCTTACTCACACGTACATAAGCATGTAATTGCAATTTTTTATCGCTGCTCGGACACCCGACATATTTGAAGAGAGTGATATTGCAGAACTGGCCAACACCTTGTCATGAAATGACTCTTTATTAACCACCGGCTTAGTTCGAATTATATTCAGTTATTGCAAAAAGATGATCAGATGGTCGAAACCACCAGTTAATAAAGTTTTATTTTCTCACCAGCTGTTACTGTTCTGAAATACAATTTTTGATTTTAAAAAAAATTGCCAAAAAAGTCTTCATTTGACTCCACATCTGCTTTCAGTCTTTACATTGAAGCTATTTACCAGTAGAACTTATTAATGACTTCGTAAGTACAATGAAACGTTGTACGTAAAGATATAATGAATATTTAAATACCTTGCATAACAGGAATGTAGGAGTATCAACATGAAAAAACTTGAAATTTACAGACGTACAGTGAAAGAACAGAAAAAAGGAAAAGGTGAAGCAAAGTGAATGTGAAGTCGGTATACTACCGAAAACAGTACTGCCAAAGCCGAGTTACTAAACACAGCCTTCCGAAATACCTTCACAAAATAAGACGAAGCAAATATTCCAGAATTCGAGTAACGTAGAAGTAAATATCCTCGGACTAGTGAAGCAACTGAAATCACTTCATAAAAGCAAGTCTTCTGGTCCAGACTGTATACCAGTTAGGTTCCTTTCAGAGTATGCCGATGCATTAGCTCAGTATTTAACAGTCATATACAACCGTTCGCTCGACGAAAGATCCATACCCAAAGACTGGAAAGTTGCACTGGTCACACAAATATTCAAGAAAGATAGTAGGAGTAATCCACTTAATTAGAGGCCCATATCATTAACGTCGATATCCAGCAGGATTTTGGAACATATATTACGTTTGAACATTATGAACTACTTCGAAGAAAACGGTCAATTAACGCACAGTCATCATGGGTTTAGAAAATATCGTCCTCGTGAAACACAACTAGCTCTTTATTTGCATGAAGTGTTGCGTGCTATTCACAAGTGATTTCAGATCGATTCCGTATTTCTGGATTTCCGGAAGGCTTTTCACACTTTACCACACAAGTAAGTGAAATTGCGTGCTAATGTTATATTGTCTCAGTTGTGTGACTGGATTTGTGACTTCATATCAGAGAGGTCACAGTTTCGTAGTAATTGACGGAAAGTCATCGAGTAAATCAGAAGTGATTTCTGGCGTTACCCAATGTAGTGTTTTAGACCCTTTGCTGTTCCTTATCTACACAAACGATTTGGGAGACAATCGGAGCAGCCGTCTTAGGTTGTTTGCAGATGACGCTGTCGTTTATCGACTAATAAAGTCACCAGAAGATCAAACCAAATAGAAAAAGATTTAGAAAAGATATCTGAATGGTTCGAAAATTGGCAGTTGACCCTAAATAACGAAAAGTTTGAGGTCATCCATATGAGTGCTAAAAGGAATTATCGCGAAATACGGGAGAGAGTGTCACAGAATGGCGTTTGTCGTTGCGACGGAATCTTCTCAGGAAATTCCGATCATCGACTTTCTCCTCTGAATGCAAAATATTTTTTTGACACCGACCTACATAGGGAGGAACGATCACCACGATAAAATAAGGGAAATCAGAGCTCGTACAGAAAGATATAGGTGTTCGTTCTTTCCGAGATTAGAATAATAGAGAACTGTGAAGGTGGTTCGATGAACCCTCTGCCAGGCACTTAAATGTGATTTGCAGAGTACCCATGCTGATGTAGATGTAGATGTTAACGCGACTAAAAATGGGGTAGACTTGAAAGTAATTTGGTCAAAAATTTCGTAGGGAAAATGGGTGTATCACGATTAAGAAAACTGTCATTTTGTTACATGAAAAGTATTGGGGTGCTTTAGGGGTAAGAGGAACGTTTTCCTCATTTACGGAAGCAACTCAAACAATATTCATAAAGTATCAACAGGACTCAAGGCCAATAGAGAGACATAATGTGAAACAAAGAATTTTACGAATGAAATGTTTACCAACCGGTAAACTATCACAGGGGTTAACTCAAGCCCATAACATATAGTACAAAGGGCCTAGAGTAAAGCGGATAACTCCGAATAGTAGTCTACATACAAAGGCGCTCACCAAACATGTCCATAAAGCGTACAGCACTCGCACCGTGCCCGTGATTTCCATGCCCGTAATTTCTGTAGATGCCAAATAATAGGCGAAGTGGCATGTCCGTCGCCTATCAAATCGGAGCGACGTGTTTATCGGGCATTTAGGTTACCAGAATAAAACACACACAGTTGCTCAAAACGATATTCAATTTCAGGAGTCGTTCGTAGCGTCCATCTCCCACATAACTGTCGGGACCTGTCCATGGATGGTGATTCTCCAGTTATTGGTGCTCAGCGATTTGAGGGCAAGCTTACTCGCATTGCCATTAAGTCGGTGCGGTAGCGATCCCCATGCCCGCTGGCGGGACACTCAGAAGGTGGGTGGTTGCTTACGTACGCATGTAAAGAATACATTGCACTTTAGGTATCGCACTGAAGCCGAGTACTTGCCAGTTAGGCTTCCCATTGCATTTTTCACGTTCGAGAGTAGTCAATTAGTAACCAACACACTTTTTTGTGAAAGTAGATCGGTTTTATTCAGGACTGCAATACACCGTATTATTCGCCAGTCTTTTGGTTACAAATTTTTCAACATAACCTCAGTTCAATGCGACGGTCTTACGCCACCTTTCTGGGAGGATCTGTATGCCCGCATGGTACCCACTCTACTGGTCGACATTCTACATCTACATCTACATTTATACTCCGCAAACCACCCAACGGTGTGTGGAGGAGGGCACTTTACGTGCCACTGTCATTACCTCCCTTTCCTGTTCCAGTCGCGTACGGTTCGGGGGAAGAACGACTGCCGGAAAGCCTCTGTGCGCGCTCGAATCTCTCTATCCTCTGGAGGTATAAGTGGGGGGAAACAATATATCCGATACCTCATCCAGTAACGCACCCTTTCGAAACCTGGAGAGCAAGCTACACCGCGATGTAGAGCGCCTCTCTTGCAGAGTCTGCCACTTGAGTTTGCTAAACACCTCCGTAACTCTAGCACGCTTACCAAATACCCCTGTGACGAAAAGCGCCGCTCTTCTTTGGATCTTCTCTATCTCCTCTGTCAATCCGACCTGGTACGGATCCCACACTGATGAGCAATACTCAAGTATAGGTCGAACGAGTGTTCTGTAAGCGACCTACTTTGTTGATCGCCTACATTTTCTAAGGACTCTCCCAATGAATCGCAACCTGGCACCCGCCTTACCAACGATTAATTTTATATGATCATTCCACTTCAAATCGTTCCGTACTCATACTCCCAATTATTTTACAAAAGTAACTGCTGCCACTGTTTGTTCCGCTATCATATAATCATACAATAAAGAATCCTTCTGTCTATGTATTCGCAATACATTATATTTGTTTATGTTAAGGGTCAGTTGCCACTCCCTGCACCAAGCGCCTATCTGCTGCAGATCTTCCTGCATTTCGCTGCAATTTTCTAATACTGCAACTTCTCTGTATACTACAGCATCATCCGCGAAAAGCCACATGGAACTTCCGACACTATCCACTAGGTCATTTATATATATTGTGAAAAGCATTGGTCCCATAACACTCCCCTGTGCACGCCAGAGGTTACTTTAACGTCTGTAGACGTCTCTCCATTGAGAACAACATGCTGTGTTCTGTTTGCTAAAAACTCTTCAATCCAGCCACACAGCTGGTCTGATATTCCGTAGGCTCTTACTTTGTTTATCAATAACCAGTTACTGCTTCCCGTGGAATGTATCCTTCGTTGGGCCAAACAGATGGAAGTCAGAAGCAGCGAGATCCAGATTTTAGGGCAGATGAAGAACGGTCCAATGAGCTTTCCTTGAACTACTCTCGGGTGCTCAGATTTGCATGATGCCAGTTGTGCAGCGAGGTCTTTGATTGCGATTCGTCAGTCACCTCGAGTGAGAGTGTCCGCACGTTCGAATCTTGCAGGAGTCACTGTTGCGTACAGCTGGCCACCTCGCAGGAGATCGGATAGGTTTGCGTGACCTTTTTGAGATGGTTGCCCAACTACCCACCGAGCTTTTGTTCAGTGCCTGGTCTCTGTAGACATTCTGCAAGCGCCTATGAATACGAGTATCTGCGTTGTTCTTGTTTTTTTTCCCAAAAGAAACACAACGACAGCTCTCTGCTTGGAGCGCGCCTCCGTTAGAGGCGGCATTTTAGAGGCTGCGTAAAGCATCACCACCTATCGGAACCACATAAATTCCACACTTTTTAATCCGAAAATGGTCAGAAAGAAGATATGTTTATTACTTATTGAACGCACCTTGTACACTACTGGCGATTAAAATTGCTACAACAAGAAGAAAAGCAGATGATAAACGGGTATTCATTGAACAAATATATTATACTAGAACTGACATGTGATAACATTTTCACACAATTTGGGTGCATAGATCCTGAGAAAACAGTACCCAGAACAACCACCTCTGGTCGTAATAACGGCCTTGATAGGCCTGGGCATTGAGTCAAACAGAGCTTGGATGGCGTGTACAGGTACAGCTACCAGTACAGCTTCAACACGATACCACAGTTCATCAAGAATAGTGACGGTCGTATTGTGACGAGCCAGTTGCTCGGCCACCATTAACCACGCATTTTCAATTGGTTAGAGATCTGGAAAATGTGCTGGCCAGGGCATCAGTCGAACATTTTCTGTATCCAGACAGGCCCGTACAGGACCTGCAACATGCGGAAGTGCATTATCTTGCTGAAATGTATGGCTCGCAGGGATGGAATGGAAGGTAGAGCCACGATCGTAACACACTTTAAATGTAACGTACACTGTACAGAGTGCTGTTGATGCGAACAAGAGGTGACCGAAACGTATAACCAGTGGCACCCCATACCATCAGGCCGGGTGATAGGCCAGTATGGCGATGACGAATACACGCTTCCGATGTGCGTTGACCGCGATATCGCCAAACACGTATGCGACCATCATGATGCTGTAAACAGAACCTGGATTCATCCGAAAAAAATGACGTTATGCCATTAGTGCACCCAGTTTCGTCGTTAAGTAAACCATCCCAGGCGCTCCTGTCTATGATGCTGCGTCAAGGGTAGCCGCAGACATGGTCTCCGAGCTGATAGACCATGCTGCTGCAGACGTCGTCGAACTGCTGGTGCAGATGGTTGTTGTCTTGCAAACGTCCCCATCAGTTGACTCAGGGACCGAGACGTGGCTGCACGATCCGTTACAGGCATGCCGATAAGATGCCTGTCATCTCGACTGCTGGTGATACGAGGCCGTTGGGATCCAGAACGGCGTTCCGTATTTTCCTCCTGAACCCACCGATTCCATATTCTGTTAAGAGTCACTGGATCTCGACCAACGCGAGCAGCAATGTCGCGATACGATAAACTGCAATCGCGATAGGCTACAATCCGACCTTTATCAAAGTTGGAAACGTGATGGTACGCATTTCTCCTCCTTAAACGAGGAATCAAAACAACGTTTCACCAGGCAACGCCGGTCAACTGCTGTTTGTGTATGAGAAATCGGTTGGAAACTTTCCTCAAAGCACGTTGTAGGTGTCGCCACCGGCGCCAAGCTTGTGTGAATGCTCTGAAAAGCTAGTCGTTTGCATATCACAGCATCTTCTTCCTGTCGGTTAAATTTCGCGTCTGTAGCATGACATCTTCGTGGTGTAGCAATTTTAATGGCCAGTACTGTATTTTTATTGAACTTAAGATGCACCAACACAACCAATTCAATCCTACAGGGCTGCCTATCCACAAATTGGCAAGTATTTCAAGGCGTAAGTTTCATCGACAGGAACGACAACACATAGACAAGTACAGTAGCTAGAGCGCCTCTGCCCCTTAGATGAGCCTACCGGAGAGACGAGCCGGTGTCACTTGCTGGTAGGGAAATGCGTTCCTCTTTAAGAGATGAATACGGCCCGTGATCGATATTTGGCCACAAAAGGCCGTAATCTGGGGACAGGACAGTGCGCCGCGCCGCGCCGGGCACGCACTGCGCCCTTATCGCCGTGCTAAGAGGATTGCGGGTGGGCCTGCTGGCGAGAGGCGCAGCGTCACGGACGGGCTGCAGGCAGGGGCCAGCTCGCGGGGTCATCTGCCGATGCGAACAACCGCCGCGGCTTTTGATCCGCTGGCGGATCGCCTGCACCGCACGGAACAGATTCGGGCAGGCAGTCCTTCACAGTCCACAGCGCATCCCGCGGTTGAGCTTGTTCTGTGTTTCAGCAGTACAAAGACTCGTGGTCGTGTAAGCCGATATTGCGTCCAGCGTGCCATATAGGGTATGGTCGTCGGTAGAACATATTCAGCATACAGAAAAAATTAAATACACTACTGACGATGAAAATTGCTACACCACGAAGATGACGTGCTACAGACGCGAAATTTAATCGACAGGAAGAAGATGCTGTGATATGGAAATGATTAGCTTTTCAGAGCATTCACACAAGGTTGGCGCCGGTGACGACACCTACAACCTGCTGACATGAGGAAAGTTTCCAACCGATTTCTCATACACAAACAGCAGTTGACCGGGGTTGCCTGGTGAAACGTTGTTGTGATGCCTCGTGTAAGGAGGAGAAATGCGTACCACCATGTTTCCGACTTTGATAAAGGTCGGATTGTAGCCTATCGCGATTGCGGCTTATCGTGTCGCGACATTTCTGCTCTCGTTGGTCAGATGCAAGGACTGTTAGCAAAATATGGAATCGGTGGATTCAGGAGTGTAATACGAAACGCGGTGATGGATCTCAACGGCCTCGTATCGCTAGCAGTAGAGATGACAGGCATCTTATCCTCATGGCTGTAATGGATCGTGCAGCCACGTCTCGGTCCCTGAGTCAACAGATGGGGACGTTTGCAAGACAACAACCATCTGCACGAACAGTTCGACGACGTTTGCAGCAGCATGGACTAACAGCTCGGAGACCGTGGCTGCGGTTACCCTTGACGTTGCGTCACAGACAGGAGCGCCTGCGATGGTGTACTCAAAGACAAACCTAGGTGCACGAATGGCTAAACGTCGTTTTTCGGATAAATCCAGGTTCTGTTTACAGCATCATGATGGTCGCATCCGTGTTTGGCGACATCGCGGTGAACGCACATTGGAAGCGTATATTCGTCATCGCCGTATTGGCGTATCACCCGGCGTGATGGTATGGGGTGCCATTGGTTACACGTCTCGGTCACCTCTTGTTCGCATTGACGGCACTTCGAACAGTCCACGTTACATTTCAGATGTGTTACGACCCGTGGCTCTACCCTTCATTCGATCCCAGCGAAACCCTACATTTCGGCAGGATAATGCACGACCGCATGTTGCAAGTCCAATACGGGCCTTTCTGGATACAGAAAATGTTCAACTTCTGCCCTGGCCAGTACATTCTCCAGATCTCTCACCAATTGTAAACGTCTGGTCAATGGTGGCCGAGCAACTGGCTCATCACAATGCGCCAGTCACTACTCTTGATGAACTGTGGTATCGTGTTGAAGCTGCATGGGCAGCTGTACCTGTACACGCCATCCAAGCTCTGTTGGACCCAATGCCCAGGCGTATCAAGGCCGAGGTGGTTGTTCTGGGTACTGATTTCTCAGGATCTATGCTCCCACATTGCGTGAAAATATAATCACATATCAGTTCTAGTATAATATATTTGTCCAATGAATACCCGTTTATCATCTGCATTTCTTCTTGGTGTAGCAATTTTAATGGCCAGTAGTGTAGCTTTTGGAGAAATTAAACATTTCAAGTACAAAAGGAATTCCACTGTTAGCAGATGGCTGGAAAAAGTATGTACATCTGCAACAGGAAGAAAATGCATCGATATTTTCATTCCACAATCCTCATCTACATATATATCAGTACCCAACAATCCACCTGACGGCGTGTGACGGGGGTACTTCCCGCAGCACCAACTGATCATCTCTTTGCCTGCTCCATTCGCGAATGACGCCTATTAAGAATGACTCTCGGTAAGCCTCGACATTAGCTCTAATTTATCGAACTTTCTCCCTGTATCCATTTCGCGAGACGATGGGGAAGGAAGTAACATGATGTTCGACTTTTCCCGGAAAGTATTATTTTGAAATTCCAATAGTAAGTCCTTTCATGATGCACGTCTGTCTTGTAGTGTCTGCATTGGAATTTTTTGATCATCTCTGTAACGCTCTCTCGCCGAATAAACGATCCCGTGAGAAATGGGCCACTCTTCGTTGGGTCTTTATCTCCCAGTCCTACCTAGCAACGGTCACAGACTGATGAACAATACTCCAGGTTCGGTCGAACAAGAGCCTTGTAAGCCACTTATTTCGTGAATTTTTACATTTCCTTGGGATTCTTCGTTGGAATCTTAGTCGGAATTTTGATTTTCTGCTATTTGTTTTATTTGTTCAATCCACTGGAGGTCGCCCCCGGGTTAGATTCTCCTAGAAATTCTACGGTAGTTACTGTTTCCAACAATAGTGTAATTGTACAGTACTAGATTTCCTTTCCTGTGTGTGCGCAGTATGTTACATTTATTTACGCTGTGGGTCAACGGCCAATCCCCGCATTATTCATCGATGCTCTATAAATTGTTGGACCTATTGTCGTCTGATGTTGCTGTCTTTTTGTAGACAACCACGTCCTCAGCAAAGAGCCTGGAACTTCCGAAGCATTCTACTACATCAGTTACACAGGATGGTCCATTGATCGTGGCCGGGCCAAATATCTCACAAAACAAGGGTCAAAGGAAAAAACTGCAAAGAAAGAAACTTGTGTAGCTTGAAGGGGGAAACCAGATGGCGGTATTGTTGGCCCGCTAGATGGTGCTGCCATAGGTCAAACGGATATCAACAGCGTTTTTTAAGATAGGAACCTCCATTTTTATTAGACATTCGTGTAGTACGTAAAGAAATATGAATGTTTTAGTTGGACCACTTTTTTCGCTTTGTGATAGATTTTGCTGTAATAATCACAATCATATGGCTCACAATTTTAGACGAACAGTTGGTAACAGGTAGGTTTTTAAATTAATACAGAATGTAGGTACGTTTGAACATCTTATTTCGGTTGTTCCAATGTGGTAAATGTACCTTTGTGAACTTATCATTTCTGAGAACGCATGCTGTTACAGCGTGATTACCTGTAACTACAACATTAATGCAATAAATGCTCAAAGTGATGTCCGTCAACTTCAAAGCATTTGGCAATACGTGTAATGACATTCCTCTCAACAGCGATTAGTTCGCCTTCCGTAATGTTCGCACGTGCATTGACACATGCGCTGACGCATGTTGTCAGACGATGCCGGTGGATCACGATAGCAAATATCCCTGAACTTTCCCCACAGAAAGAAATCCGGGGACGTCAGATGCTGTGAACGTGCGGGCCATGGTTTGGTGCTTCGACGACCATTCCACCTGTCATGAAATATGCTATTCAATACCGCTTCAACCGCACGCGAGCTATGTGCCGGACATCCATCATGTTGGAAGTACATCGGCATTCTGTCATGCAGTGAAACATCTTGTAGTAACATCGTTAGAACATTACATAGGAAATCAGCATACATTGCACCATTTAGATTGCCATCGATAAAATGGGGGGCCAATTATCCTTGCTTCCATAATGCCGCACCATACATTAACTCGTCAAGGTCGCTGATGTTCGACTTGTCGCAGCTATCGTGGATTTTCCGTTGCCCAATAGTGCATATTATGCCGGTTTACGTTACCGCTGTTGGTGAATGACGCTTCGTCGCTAAATAGAACGCGTGCAAAAAATCTGTGTACGTCACGTAATTTCTCTTGTGCCCAGTGGCAGAACTGTACACGACGTTCAAATTCGTCGCCATGCAATTTCTGGTGCATAGAAATATGGTACGGGTGCAATCGAAGTTGATGTAGCATTCTCAACACTAACGTTTTTGAGATTCCCGATCCTAGCGCAGTTTGTCTGCTACTGATGTGCGGATTAACTACAACAGCAGGTGAAACACTTACTTGAGCATCATCATTTGTTGCAGGTCGTGGTTGACGTTTCACATGTGGCTGAACACTTCTTGTTTCCTTAAATAACATAACTATCCGGTGAACGGTCTTGACACTTGGATGATGTCCAGGATACCGAACAGCATACATAGCACACGCCCGTTGGGTATTTTGATCACAATAGCCATACATCAACACGATATCGACCTTTTCCGCAATTGGCAAACGGTCCATTTTAACACGGGTAATGTATCACGAAGCAAATACCGTCTGCACTGGCGGAATGTTACGTGATACCACGTACTTATACGTTTACAGCGCCATCAATCACAAAGCTCAAAAAGTGGTCCAACTAAAATATTCGTATTTCTTTACGTACTACACGAATATGTAATAAAAAATGGGGGTTCCTATTTTTAAAAAACGCAGTTGATATCCGTTTGACCTATAGCAGTGCCATCTAGTGGGCCAACCGTAGCGCCATCTGGTTTCCCCCTTCATGCTAGACGAGTTTCGTTCTTTGTTGTTTTTTCGTTTGATGCTTATTTCGTGAGATGTTTGGCCCTATCACTATCAAGTGGCCACCCTGTATATGTTATAAACAGCAACGGCCCTATAATTCGTCTATGGGGTACTCCCGAAATTACTTTTACATTTTCTCTTGATTTTGTCCCGTTAAGAGTGATGGGTTGAGTTCCGCCTGCAAGGAAGTCCTGAACCCAGTCGCAAATCCGATCCGATACAGGTTAAGGTCGTATTTTTTCACTAAACGGCAGCGCGGGACCATGTGAAATACCTTCAAGAATGTTGAGGACCATGGATTCACAGTGAGCGTCGGTGTCGATAGCGGTATGCAAAAACAGAAAGAGCTGGTTTTCGCAAGATCTCTGTTTGCGGAATCCATGTTGATTTTTAATTTCAGTAGAAGGCAGCGGATGTGTAGCATTAGTGTTACTGAATTTTGTGTTACTGAATTTCTTTCTTATTCTATTACGTAATTCGGGACGAAAAATGATTTCCTGCATTACTGTTTACCATACTATCGCAACCCCTACGAGACATCTACGACGGTGGCAGTATTACGACCCCACAGCTTCTGTAAATCTACCCAACGGGTTTTCGCGAGAAATGTGCCGTTTTCATCCCGCTTCGTTCTTAGCAGCGTCGATCGACATCCGTTGTCATGTCTACTTCGTAAGAATTCCAAACACTAGAGGAAAAGATATAGTCACAAATGAATCGCATTTTCCCAAAATCCTCCCAACAATTACCAAGATTCCATTCGCCTTATATACTATTGATTTATTTCGTGTCACATCTGAATATTACACCTAAATGTTTATACGATGTGCCAATAAGCACAATATTACACTTAATCACATTTAAAAGGTATATCAGTCATTACGTCAAGTAGAAATTTTGTTCACCTCTTTTCCTGGAATTCCTATAAATTTTAACATCGTCACCAAACAGTCTTACAGAGCTGCTGATCAAGTGTGATAAATCATTTACGTATATTGAAAATATGAGAGTTCACACAACGTTTTCTGGATGCACAATCAATGTTACTTTCGTTCCTGTGGAATATCACCTTGCAGAATAAAGTATAACTCTATGCTAATATAACAGGAAACTAAATAGGTGTCGATTCAGAAGACATAGTGCATCCAGTATTAGAGCCAAAGTTTGACATTTACAAAACTTTCGATCAAACAAAAGAGGAAGGACGCTTAACATTTACGATTATTCAGATTAATGTGTAGTATCCGGGAGACTGGAGACACGCTTTACGAGTTTCGGAGGGATATAATCTAAACAACCTCGAACACTGCAAGAACAGATGAAAACTATCGCACAGTCAGTACGTCAGGTAATACAATTACGTTGCAAACGACAATAATATACACAGAAATGGAAAACAAACCGAGGGTGAGGATCAGTTTGGCTTCAGGAAAGGTATACGTAGCAGAGCGGTTGCTCAGATGTTACGCTTGATAATTAAGAAGTTTTCATAAGTTTTATCGAACTTCAGAAAGGGGTTTTCTCACTCTCATACTGTGTCGTCGATGGAAATATTTATCTAGTATTGAGAATGTACTAAACGTTGCTCCTCGGACAACGACATTCATACCCGCATGGAATATTTCAAATTAGTGAATTTCGCTGGTAGTGATACAAATAGATGCCGTTTGGGTTGGTGATCCACAAGGATTCAAGAGAAAGTTGTTGGTGTATGTCTTTCACCTACAGTCAGGCTTTTGATGTTGTGTTAGTGTTTTATGCTATTCATTAACAAGTTCACATACACGTGCGATTGTCAACGAGTACAGGGTTTTACGCTGGTAGTTAAACGTGGGTCAACTGAAAATGCAGCAGCCGTTCGTGTGTGGAGTAATATATATATATATATATATATATATATATATATATATATATATATATATATATATATATATATATACACTCCTGGAAATTGAAATAAGAACACCGTGAATTCATTGTCCCAGGAAGGGGAAACTTTATTGACACATTCCTGGGGTCAGATACATCACATGATCACACTGACAGAACCACAGGCACATAGACACAGGCAACAGACCATGCACAATGTCGGCACTAGTACAGTGTATATCCACCTTTCGCAGCAATGCAGGCTGCTATTCTCCCATGGAGACGATCGTAGAGATGCTGGATGTAGTCCTGTGGAACGGCTTGCCATGCCATTTCCACCTGGCGCCTCAGTTGGACCAGCGTTCGTGCTGGACGTGCAGACCGCGTGAGACGACGCTTCATCCAGTCCCAAACATGCTCAATGGGGGACAGATCCAAAGATCTTGCTGGCCAGGGTAGTTGACTTACACCTTCTAGAGCACGTTGGGTGGCACGGGATACATGCGGACGTGCATTGTCCTGTTGGAACAGCAAGTTCCCTTGCCGGTCTAGGAATGGTAGAACGATGGGTTCGATGACGGTTTGGATGTACCGTGCACTATTCAGTGTCCCCTCGACGATCACCAGTGGTGCACGGCCAGTGTAGGAGATCGCTCCCCACACCATGATGCCGGGTGTTGGCCCTGTGTGCCTCGGTCGTATGCAGTCCTGATTGTGGCGCTCACCTGCACGGCGCCAAACACGCATACGACCATCATTGGCACCAAGGCAGAAGCGACTCTCATCGCTGAAGACGACACGTCTCCATTCGTCCCTACATTCACGCCTGTCGCGACACCACTGGAGGCAGGCTGCACGATGTTGGGGCGTGAGCGGAAGACGGCCTAACGGTGTGCGGGACCGTAGCCCTGCTTCATGGAGACGGTTACGAATGGTCCTCGCCGATACCCCAGGAGCAACAGTGTCCCTAATTTGCTGGGAAGTGGCGGTGCGGTCCCCTACGGCACTGCGTAGGATCCTACGGTCTTGGCGTGCATCCGTGCATCGCTGCGGTCCGGTCCCAGGTCGACGGGCACGTGCACCTTCCGCCGACCACTGGCGACAACATCGATGTACTGTGGAGACCTCACGCCCCACGTGTTGAGCAATTCGGCGGTACGTCCACCCGGCCTCCCGCATGCCCACTATACGCCCTCGCTCAAAGTCCGTCAACTGCACATACGGTTCACGTCCACGCTGTCGCGGCATGCTACCAGTGTTAAAGACTGCGATGAAGCTCCGTATGCCACGGCAAACTGGCTGACACTGACGGCGGCGGTGCACAAATGCTGCGCAGCTAGCGCCATTCGACGGCCAACACCGCGGTTCCTGGTGTGTCCGCTGTGTCGTGCGTGTGATCATTGCTTGTACAGCCCTCTCGCAGTGTCCGGAGCAAGTATGGTGGGTCTGACACACCGGTGTCAATGTGTTCTTTTTTCCATTTCCAGGAGTGTATATATATATATATATATATATATATATATATATATATATATATATATATATATATTTCTGACCGAAAAACATTGCCGAGATCGATGGCCTCGTACACAGGGTGCCAAGCTATACCCACAACCTAATGAAAACAAATATTCAACTATAAGGCCTTCTTTCCACAAATAAAAGGATTGAATTTTCTAGCAGGGGAACACCAGACTATTTCTATAAGTTTATTTCCTGAATCCCAGTCAAGAACAACTACCAAGATGAGAAACATAGAAGTAGATATCCTCGGTGTAACAAAGCAGCTTAAATCACTTAATAAAGGCAAGGCCTCCGTTCCAGATTGTACACCAGTCAGGTTCCTCTCAGAGTATGCTGATACAATAGATCCATATTTAGCAATTGTATACAACCACTCGCTCACAGAAAGATACGTACTTAAAAACTGGAAAATTGCTCAAGTTACACCAATACCCAAAAAGAAAAGTAGGAGTAATGCGCTGAATTACAGGACTATACCACTAACGTCGATTTGCAGTAAGGTCTTAGAACATATACTGTATTCGAACATTATGAAGTACCTCAAAGAAAACGATTTATTGACATATAGTCAGCACGGATTCAGGAAACATCGTTCCTTTCAGACACAACTAGCTCTTTATGCTCATGAAGACGATGTCAAACTGATTCCATATTTTTAGATTTCAAGAAGGCTTTCGACACCGTTCCTCACAAGCGTCTTCTAATCAAACTGCGTGACTACGGAGTATCGCCTCAGTTGTGCTACTGGATTCGTGATTTCCTGTCAGAATTATCACAGTTCATAGTAATAGACTGAAATTCATCGAGTAAAACAGAAGTAATATCTGGCGTTTCCCAAGGAAGTATTATAGGCCCTCTATTCTTCATGATATATATTAACGACATAGGAGACAATCTGAGTAGCCGTCTTAGATTGTTTGCAGATGATGATGTCATTTACCGTCTTGTAAAGTCATCAGATATCAAAACGACTTGCAAAATGATTTAGATAAGATCTCTGTATGGTGCGAAAAGTGGCAATTCACCCTAAATAAAGAAAAGTGAGAAGTTATTCACATGAGTACTAAAAGAAATCAGCTAATTTTCGATTACGCGATAAGTCACACAAATCTGAGGGCTGTAAATTCAACTAAACACTTAGGAATTACAATTACAAATGAACTAAACTGGAACGATCACGTAGATAATATTGTGGGTAGAGCAAACCAAAGACTGCGATTAATGGCAGAACACTTAGAAGGTGCAACAAGTCTACGAAAGAGTCTGCTTACACTACGCTTGTCCGCCCTATTCTTGAGTACTGCTGTGCGGTGTGGGATCCGCATCAGGTGAGACTGACGGATGACATCGAAAAAGTAAAAAGAAGGGCAGCTCGTTTTGTATTATCACGAAATAGGGGAGATAGTGTCACACAGACATGATACGTGAATTGTAGTGGCAGTCATTAAAACAAAGGCGTTTTTCGTTGCGACGGGATCTTCTCGTGAAATTTCATTCACCAGTTTTCTCCTCCGATTGCGAAAACATTCTGTTGGCACCCACCTACATAGGGAGAAATGATCATCACGATAAAATAAGAGAAATTAGGGTTCGCACGGAAAAATTTAAGTGCTAGTTTTTCCCGCGTGCCGTTCTAGAGTGGAACGGTAGAGAGACAGCATGAGGGTGGTTCATTGAACACTCTGCCAAGCACTTTATTGTGAATAGCAGAGTAATCACGTTGATGTAGATGTGAATCAGTATTGAAACCTAATTCGTCTGTCTTTAGTGAGCACGTAACGTTTGTAAATTAAATGTACTGAAAATATCCTTTACATCTGCATTCTACTTGACCAGCTTGGTGAAAAATGGCGCAGGAGTTTTACCTAAGATCAGTACTATAAATTCTAGTCAGGTGTGCAATTTCTTTCTAATACATGTATTTCTGAAAGCCGTTTAATCATATCACACTAACATCAACAGAGCTCAATGTAAAATTATTTGAGACCATTAACCGAAATGAGTTCTAAATATTGAATGAATTAAGTAATAAAGTTTCTATCCCAGCTGCGTATTTCCATGCGTCGGACAACTCGTTCGGAGAATTTATTCCCATTTTCAAGTGCTGTGGGAGATAACATAATTTGTTAACAATCTGTCTGTGGGTGTTTTGTTCTGCTTCTCTTTCCTTGTATTCGTCTTTTTATGGTGTCATGAATTATTTAACGTAAGTAAACACTGTGAATAATGTGGTGCCGGTATGTGAATTTCCCCGTGGTAAAGTAGACGCAATAGCTTGAACACATGCCGACTGCATTGAAAGACAGGCACGACAACAAATGCACTCAGGTATTATATTCCCACTGCACTCAAATTGCGAATTAATTCATTACCTCTAAACATGTTATCAGTACATTTATGATAGATAAAAGCTACAATGGAGTAGTGTTAACAAAATACTCGCATTTGGCTCGTACAAAATGCATTGCTGTAAACTTCGAAATATATTTACAAGAGTCGTAATAGAAAGTTTTAAAACTGAAATTTCGTAATGTGTACTCGTGAAGTGCTAGGTACTTACAAATAAGCTAGTTGCGATAAAGATTTAGTAGATGATAAGAACATAACAGAAGTAATTAAATTATGTCAGACTGATGGCCCTTCTATAAGATTTACAGGCGCAGCAGGAATGTCCAGTACTCGGTGGGGCCGTGTTCTATTGTGGATAGTTTCAATTACATTCCTCGAGCACACTAGCTGAAGCGGAAGCAGGAATTTACGCAGTGGCCAATGGCACGGAGGAATCCGAACTACGTGCGTTTCCGCCGTGCTTACATTCGAAAAACGTGCTGTGGCACAGGCCAGGTACAGTCTAAAGGCTTGTGGAGGTTGTGATTGGATTGCCTTCAAGCTGATGTCTGCCAGCTGCTTCCCTAGCCGGTCCTACTGCGCTACTGGTAACCAGTCATGTCATCATCTGAGTTAAGAAGTAGTGACCTGTGAAATATTCCTCACGCATTTGAATTTCTAGTGTGGAGTCCAGTGTGGGACTGATAGTGTTAAAGGTTATGCAGTTGCCACAGTCTTATATCCAACTGCAAGTCCTTACACTGAGATTGAAAGAGGCTGCCGATGGGTCGAGAGAACAAATACTTATTACAGTCGGTTGATCTTGAGGTGACGCGTTCAACCGTTTAACAGTGTCCTTGACTTCTATCGCCGTCACTTTGCCAAAAAACCGTCTGAAAACTTCTCTGCTGGGAGTTACGATATGTTTGGGACTTCCTTACGTACAGTTTTTAGTTACTTAACCCGGCACACTAGGGAAATCATGCCCTCTCTTTCATTTAACCAGGCATACTGTGTAATTTACATAACGTTCATTACGATACAGATGTTAAAAGTTATATAGAATACAGAAAAGAATTTTTGGAAATTACTGTAATGTAGAAATAAAATACGGTTTATATTCGTTCATGAAAAGTACAACGATACAGATTCTAGCTATAAGCACTAGCAGCAGTGGACGTGAGAAAATGGAGGGAAAAAGGAACGTGATACAACATAATTAATGAGGAGAGGGGAATCGGAAGCGACGTGATGAACTGAGGAATGAAAAGGGGAAAATGCGTAAAAGGCAGAAGATGGGAGCATTTGCTTCACAGATTCACAGGGGGAAAACTGGACATATACGTTAGTTTTTAGGGAAACGTTAGTAGGTGGACAACAGGAAGTGCTTCAGCCTTTTCTTAAAAGCAACACCGCATTCAGTCGTTTAGGGCAGACGAACACAGCTAGGGAAGTAGATAAGGGAGACTCTGAGTTTCGATTACGATGAGCTGACAGGTGCTTATGTGTATTGCGAGGGCCGGCCGGGGTAGCCGAACCGTTCTAGGCGCTTCAGTCAGGAACCGCGCGAGGTACTGCGGTGCTTGTGCACGTGAGTTGAAGAGGGTTGCAAAACAAGAAAACTCTTAGTGATTTGCATTCCGGCTCCTGGCTCTCCATCTGTACGGTGAGATAATTGACAGCGAATCGAGATTTAAATTGTACAATTAGGACGCTATAGAGGAGTTGCAGGAAGATCAGCTTCATATGAGGAAGGGAGAAGGTAGCGCAAAAGTAATTCTGACATTTTGCTTCGTAATGGAATGGTAATTGAAGAAGAGGATAATCCTAACCGTTGACCTAGAAGAGTTTTTCCCAAATGAAAGCTGATGTTCACAGTTCTTACAAGGGTACGTTTACAGAATAGAGACAAACTAACGTTGTACAATGCCTAATAACATATGGACCAACTGGAAGCAATAAAAGCGGAACTTAAAGAAAAAGAAGATGGTTGTGAGGTGGAGTAGCAGGGAACCACTGCTGTTGTTCAACTTGGACATCGAAGGAAAATTACAATTTTATACTACTCGTATCATTCGGTAAATCTTTATCGAAAGTACCTTATCTTTTAGTTCATAGCGTTTCATAAGTACTCATTATAAACCTTCAATTCAAAAACTTTCTATTATGACTTCTGGGAAGATATTTCGAAACTTGAGCAATACATTTTGTACATGGCAACTTTAATTGTTTTGTTAACACTAAACCACCGCAACTTTTCTTTGTCGTAAATTCTGTGAGATGAGGAAGCAGCGTATTAATTCGCATTTTAGAGTGCCGTGGGAATATGATGACTGCGTGTGTGTACTATCGTGCCTCTTTATTCCTTGCAGTCGACTGTTTGTGTTTTCAAGGTGTCGTGTCTGTTTTACTGCGCGGAAATTCACGTTGTCGCACTGCAGTATTCACAGTGTTTACTTACGTTAAATAATTCATGATAACAGAAAAAGGTGACTGCAAGGAAAGAGAAGCAAAACAAAACAAACTCAGACACACTATTAAAAAATTATGCAATCTCTTGCTGTACTCGAAAATAGGAATACATTCTCGGAACGCTTTGCTCAATGTATGAAACCACGCAGGTGGTATAGCAACATTATTATTTAATTCATTAAATGCTTTGACTCGTTTCAATTACTTGTCTCAAATAATTTGACATTCAGTTGCCTTGAAGTTAGTTTCACATGATAAAATGTCGAAGAAAATTCCAGGAGACGAATATCAGCTAAGGTTCACGTAACTGAGAGTTTTTAAAAAATGTAAATGTGTGTGAAATCTTATGGGACTTAACTGCTAAGGTCATCAGTCCCTAAGCTTACACACTACTTAACCTAAATTATCCTAAGGACAAACACACACACCCATGCCCGAGGGAGGACTCGAACCTCCGCCGGGACCAGCTGCACAGTCCATGACTGCAGCGCCCCAGACCGCTCGGCTAAACCTGCGCGGCTGAGTGTTTTTACATTTGTGTTAGTATCAGCTGAAGTATATATGTAAAATCTTTTAAGTAGGAAAACAGAATTATGGATTGGCTTTTCCTAAGTTGATTCTAACAGTGATTAAAAGTCAGTAAATATACTAATCTTGATTTTCACAGTTATTCTTGTCTCGGCTCGTAGTCCAATAACATTAGGAGTATGGTCCCTTCAGACGACCCGGTCTTACCAGGTATACGGAAAAACATTAACTCGTTAACGATAATTATCGAAGTATTTCCTCGAATTAAATTTCGTCAATCAATAGGATTCTCTTCATTCACGTAATGAAAATAACTGCTGCGGTAACAATGACTTGAGTGCCGGGCAGATACAGCGTTAGGAGCAGAGGCTCGCCCGTCGTGGAGGCCTCGCGATATGTCTCAACAATGTCCGTCTCCGTGTGCGTGCTGTAACATCCAGAAAAATGGCAGCTTTTCTACGGTGGTTGGCTTCAGAGACCTGCTGCAGTGGTTCCTGCATGGATTCCAATCCAATTGGCACCGCTGCCTCGCTCTTTTCGCAGGGACAACAGAATAAATACTTTGTCCCTTAAGAGTCCTGGTAAGGCCTACTTTGCATGAGGCCTGAGACAGACACTGTGAAAAATCGCCCTAACACGGATGTTTCGCTGAATGTGCTCCTTGCACTTGCTCTGTTACCTTCCACACTAATATCATTGACAGTTTGGATAACACATCCGCAAATACGTAAAATTTTCCAGCGGTCGTGCTCACGAATCAAAATATTCTTACTATGGCATAGTTAATACGTTGTCATTCATGACAGCGAAACTACACTACTGGCCATTAAAAGTGCTACACCAAGAAGAAATGCAGATGATAAACGGGTATTCATTGGACGAATATAACATACTAGAACTGACATATGATTACATTTTCACGCAATCTGGGTGCATAGATCCTGAGAAATCAGTACCCATAACAACCACCTCTGGTCGTAATAACGGCCTTGATACACCTGGGCATTGAGTCAAATAGAGCTTGGATGGCGTGTACAGGTACAGCTGCCCATGCAGCTTCAACACGATACCACAGTTCATTCAAGAGTAGTGACTGGCTTATAGTGACGAGCCAGTTGCTCGGCCACCATTGACCAGACGTTTTCAATTGGTGAGAGATCTGGAGAATGTGCTGGCCAGGGCAGCAGTCGAACATTTTCTGTATCCAGATAGGCCCGTACAGGACCTGCAAATTGCGGTCGTGCATTATCCTGCTAAAATGTAGGGTTCTGCAGCGATCGAATGAAGGGTAGAGCCACGGGTCGTAACACATCTGAAATGTAACGTACACTGTTCAAAGTGCCGTCAATGCGAACAAGAGGTGACTGAGACGTGTAACCAATGGCACCCCATACCATCACGCCGGGTGATACGCCAGTATGGCGATGACGATTACACGTTTCCAATGTGCGGTCACCGCGATGTCGCCAAACACGGATGCGACCATGATGATGCTGTAAACAGAACCTGGATTCATCCGAAAAAAATGACGTTTTGCCATTCGTGCACCCAGGTTCTTCGTTGTGTACGCCATCAAAGGCGCTCCTGTCTGTGATGCAGCGTCAAGGGTAACCGCAGCCATGGCCTCCGAGTTGATAGCCCATGCTGCTGCAAACGTCGTCGAACTGTCCGTGCAGATGGTTGTTGTCTTGCAAACGTCCCCATCTGTTGACTCAGGGATCGAGACGTGGCTGCACGATCCGTTACAGCCATGCGGATAAGATTCCTGTGATCTCGACTGCTAGTAATACGATAAACCGCAGTGGCGATAGGCTACAATCCGACCTTTATCAAAGTCGGATACGTGATGGTACGCATTTCTCCTCCTTACACGAGGCATCACAACAACGTTACACCAGGCAACGCCGGTCAACTGCTGTTTGTGTATGAGAAATCGGTTGGAAACTTTCCTCATGTCAGCATGTAGTAGGTGTCGCCACCGGCGGCAACCTCGTGTGAATGCTCTGAAAAGCTAATCATTTGCATATCACAGCATCTTCTTCCTGTCGGTTAAATTTCGCATCGGTAGCACGTCATCCGTGTGGTGTAACGATTTTAATGGTTAGTAGTGTAATAATACTGTTATGGCATCGCAGATTACGTTGTAGCTATGAATATGAGCTACCCGCTTCCGTGGCCGAAGTCGCTAATTCACGTCTGCGCGGTGACATTCGCATCGGAGATAGGCTGGTTCGCGTCTGTGGGCCCCATTGGTGCTGTTCGGGAGCAGTAGGATATGGCTTTCACTGTCTCCCTTTTTTTCATCCGTAGTAACACAAATTCATCACCGAACTGTACAAGCACTTATCAGAGCTTGTAATAAAATGCCTGATACTCAGCTCATATTTAATACAAATTAAAAGCAATCTCGATCGCATAAACCGTTCATTTGAAAATGGTTCCCGTTTTCAATCTGTTTTACACCATCATCATAGGATACTGTTCAATAAGGGAAAATTTAGAGACTTTGAGGGACGTCTAGGAAAGAATTGCAAATTAAATTTAAAAGTAACAACAAAAATTAACTGATGACATACCCAAAGTTGGTCGGCAGAGACAGTGACACAGAGATGGATCCGTATGTGCGAGACATGGATGTCAACTGCTGGATACATGAGGAAGCTACAGACTGATCAGAGGATGCTCGCCCCCTGACGTTTATAGTACATGCAGCAGTGAACTCTGTCGCCAATCTACGAAGAATTATACTTTTCCACTTATACTTTGTACTACGATTACGTATCTACAGTATTTGTGTCACGCTTCTCTACCAATTGTTACGGACTAGCTGACCAGTCCTTATTTGCTCCACCGCGGCGGTACTGCGCAGGTGGGTCACGGACGCTGGTCGGCGGCAAAGAGATATGCTTACATTTGCTCCGCTTGTCCATGCTAGTATCAAATTTACAATGGAAATATAAAAAAGACGGATGCCTTCCCTTTTTGGATGTTGTCGTTCGCTGTAACGTTGATGGCACATTAGGACATGCCGTACATCGTAAACCAACACATATCAATCTATAAATGCCAGTAGCTGCCGTCACCCTTCCTTAAGACCTTAGTTCAAATGGCTCTGAGCACTATGGGACTTAACATCTGCGGTCATCAGTCCCCTAGAACTTAGAACTACTTGAACCTAACCAACCTAAGGACATCACACACATCCAAGCCCGAGGCAGGATTCGAACCTGCGACCGTAGCAGTCACGCGGCTCCGGACTGAGCGCCTAGAACCGCGAGACCACCGCGGCCGGCTAAGACCTTAGTGCATCGGTCTCACAGTATAATCGATAAAGATAATTTGCAAGAAGAGCTCACATATCTCGAAAGTATTTTTATTGCGAATGGATTTTCTCCGCAACATATTCGTAGAGCATTCAATGTAAAACGTAAAATGCAGGTACGTGATGGGGAAGAAGATATTAAGTCCTTCAGATCAAGTACGTTTCTGTTCTATGTGAGTGTTCTTTCCTCGAAGATAGGCGGTATTCTCGAGAAACGCTGTGTTAAGGTGATCTTCCGACCTCCGACGAAGACTGCGGCTTGACTCGACTCTGTAAAGGACGATTTATTGCTTTGTTAGGCGGGTGCGTATCAGGTTCCTTGTGAAAATTGTGAGAAGTCATACATAGTTCAAACAACACGCATGAGAGATAGGTGGAACATCGAAGATACAAACGCTTATCACTGTCAGACAAGTCAGCAATGGCCGAACATTGTATTGACACAGGGCACTCCATGAACTACAGTGATGTGAAGATTTTAACATCCGCTGTTTCTTTTGGGATTCTGTCTTCAAGGATGCTATAGAGGTCGGATTAGCTAATAATTTAGTAAATAGAGATAATCGTTTTAATTTGGAGAAAACATGCAGTCCGGCTCTTGGGGCAATAATGATGAGGTTCCATACTCCGAGGAGCGTAGGGGACGATGCGGGGGAGACCCGCATCCGCTGTATTAGGCAAGGTCCTAATGGTGGTGGTTTGCCATTGCCTTCCTCCGACGCTAATGAGGATGAATGATTAAGATGAAGACGACACAACAACACCCAGTCATCTCGAGGCAGGAAAAATCCCTGGCCCCGCCGGGAATCGAACCCGGGACCCCGTGGTCGAGAAGCGAAAACGCTACCGCGAGACCACGAGCTGCGGGGTAATAACACTCTAGAGAATTCGTCATTGTGTCGTCGCCACCGAACATACATCGATAAGCGAATCGAATGTCTGTACGCCTTCGCCACAGGCGGCACATGTGTAAGCGTATCTCTTTGCCACCGACTAGCCTCTGTGACCCGCATGCGCAGTACTTCCGCGGTGCAGCAAAAAGGCCGCGATTGGAACCTTGTCGTCAGCCTTGCGAATCACTCTGAGGGTGGTCGGACGATACGCGGCCGAAATATCAGTGGAAGAAATTTTATTTGCGCGGCTGCGTGTCGGAAATTTAATGGACTATGTTGTTAAGTTTGTCGGTGTTCTCATTTCTGCTATGTCTCATTACTTTCGTCTTTCTTCGATTTACTCTCATTCCAAAATCTGTACTCAGTAGACTGTACATTCCATTCAACAGATCCTGTCATTCTTCTTCACTTTCACTGATGATAGCAATGTCGTGAGCGAATCTTAACATTATGATTACAAAATAATGACTTATCACAGTCATTCACATAGCACAGTACACAGTTGAAACTTCTTAAAAGGTCGGAGAAAGTCAACGGCAAATCACCTCCACGAGGACGCTGACAAGAACGGCGATGCCGTTTCAAAATGGCTCTGAGCACTATGGTCATCAGTCCCCTAGAACATAGAACTACTTAAACCTAACTAACCTAAGGACATCACACACATCCATGCCCGAGGCAGGATTCGAACCTGCGACCGTAGCGGTCGCGCGGTTCCAGACTGCAGTGCCTAGAACCGCTCGGCCACCCCGGCCGGTGGCGATGCCGGACTTCTGCATCTGCTCACATACGCTGTTTCGAGAGTAGGGAACAAGTTTGACATTTTGGCCTACAGATGAGAGACAGTAGCTAGAAAATCGACAGACAGTGTTACCTCCCATAATTTTTCCGCGACATGACCACGACGAGAAAAGTACAGAAACTAAAGTTCACACGGAGGTGTAGTCTTCCCATGCATCATTCGCGAATGGAACAGAGAAAGGGCGAGGGGAAAGAAGATAGTGGGGCAAAAAGTACTCGGCGCTATACACGCTGACTTAAAAAAAAAAGTGTTTTTCGTGTCAAGAAATAAGGATCTTGGGTTCCTCGTTACTGAACAACGTGCCCTGTTTCGGAAAAAGAATTATTTTTGACGCGCTTTTCCGTTCTCGACAGAACGTTACGCGTCAAGTGTGGAATCAGGTATCCATTGCTACATGCGAAGTATAAGGGTTAGTAGGTACAGTAGCAGCTTTGGACTTAGTGTTCACTATGGGCTCCATTGTGTTGTCTGCGGATGTTGTGTGGAACTTCAGAGGCAGGGGAGCGTTGTTGGCGAATTTGGGCCGGGCGCCTGGAGAAGGGCCCACCGGCCGTATCTACTCTGCCTGGCGCGATGTCCACGGCCGAGTGCGCAGGCGCGGGGGCCCGCTCGCTATCGCGTTGCTAGCTAGCTAGCACGCCGGCAGCCGAGCGGCTCTCGCCCCAGTTGCTGGGAATTAAGCTTCCAACCCCGCCTCTGTCCAGGCGAGCGCAGCTGACCAGCCACCGCTGCCACTGCCTATTGCTGCTCCTTCTGTTCTAGCTTTATTTAATTTTCATATTAGAAAAGACACAAACTGCTATAGAGACATGAGTGTCAACTGTACAATGAGCCACTTATTTGGAAAGATAATACGTGAAAAAATTAGACAAAACGTTGGCCACCATATTGGGGAAGATCAGAGCGCGTTTAAGCAGAACAGATCATGCACAGATAACCTACATGGAGAAATTTATAGCCGGCCGAGGTGGCCGAGCGGTTCTAGGCGCTACAGTCTCGAACCGCGCGACCGCTACGTCGCAGTTTCGAATCCTGCCTCGGGCATTGGTGAGTGTGATGTCCTTAGGTTAGTTAGGTTTAAGTAGTTCTAAGTTCTAGGGGTCTGATGACCTCAGAAGTTAAGTCCCATAGTGCTCAGAGCAATTTGAACAATTTTTTAGAGAAATTTATAGCAGTAGGGAAGGAGCTACACATTGCCTTCGTAGATTCAGCAAAAGCTTACGATACAGTCCCTAGATCTAAGCTCTGGGAAGCTATGAAAGATATAGGTATGGATTATCACCTTTCACAAGCTATTATTGGGTTTGGGTTGTTTTGGGGGGAAGAGACCAAATTGCTAGGTCATCGGTCTCATCGGTTTAGGGAAGGACGGCGAAGTAAGTCGGCCGTGCCCTTTTAAGGGGACCATTCCGGCATTTGCGTGGAGCGATTTAGGAAAATCTCGGAAAACCTAAATCAGGATGGCTGGACGCGGGATTGAACCGTCGTCCTCCCGAATGCGAGTCCAGTATGCTAACCACTGCGCCACCTCGCTCGGTAATTATTATTGAAATGTACAGAGATAATGTGGTACAGATTAAACGAGGTTCAAAGTTATCAGAACCTATTAATGTCACTAAAGGTTTGCGACAAGGTTGCAGTATGTCACCCACCTTGTTCAATTTATATGTAGGAGTGGCTCTCTGTAATTGGAAGAACAGCTGCAGAGGAATGGGAATGACTGGCAACGATGTACAGATATTTTCATTAAGCTTTGCTGACGATCAAGCTATTATAGCACAAGATGATTATGACCCTGAGTTCATGATACGACGTTTACGTCAGGAATACATCAGACGGGGACCACAAATGAGTCTAACAAACACGGAGTATCTGGTGGTGAATAGTGATGCTAAATTTGAAATACACATCAATGACAAAGCAGTTATGAGACAGGTAGAGAAATTTAAATATCTCGGGGCATATATTGATAAAAACGGATTGGGCCATACAGAAGTAAAATATAGAATACAGCAGAGCAGAAAAGTGTTACGGTGTATGAATTCTTTTTTGGCGGGATAAGAATATTTCCTACAGCAATAAGAAAAGAGTAGGTAAGATAATGGTTGAGTCAGTGCTATGCCATGGATCAGAACAACGGATCTTGAATGTGGATCTCAAGAGAAGACTGATAACTGTATGCTCGGCTACAGCAGTAGTAGGATCTTTTTTTCTTTCTTTTTTTTTGTACTGAAACAAAAATAAATCCTTACATACAATACAAAATAAAAATAAAAGAATTAAAAATGTTATAAAAAATTACCTGCTACATCCTCTCCCTGATCCTTCGATCCTAGAACACGTTGCTTGGGCACGGCGGCGTGACGGCCAGGCCTCGGCTGTCGAAAAAAAAAAAAAAAGTGGAGAGAGAGAGAGAGAGAGAGATGGATAGAGCGTCTGCCACTGCCATGTAAGCAGGAGATCTCAGGTTCGAGTCCCGGTTGGGCACACATTTTCAACATGTACCCAATGATGTTTATCAACGTCTGTTTGGAGCTAGGGTGTCCATTTAATTACCTTTTTATTTTTATTTTTTGGTTGTGCGCGAATTCATCGACATTGCATTGCACTGTGTTTGCTTGCCAGGTTGTGATCAGAAACTGATGATTTTTTAAGTTAGCTCAGTTTTAACGTATCGCTAGTGTCCATTCAGAAAGCTGTTGCACTCAGCGACTGTTATATTGACTTGTAAATTATTGATTTCAGCGATCAGTCGTCCTTTTTAAATTTTATTGTGCAGATCTAGATTTCGGATAGAAGCCAGCCATTCTCAATGCACTATTATTTTCGCTCAATGCATGTAATTTCCTGTTGAACTGTAGATGAAGCCCGGCCAACAGGAAATTACATGTGTTCAGCGAGAATAATAGTGCATTGAGAATGGCTAGCTTCTAGCTGAAATCTAGATCTGAACAATAAAATTTAATAAGGACGACTGATCGCTGCAATCTATAATTTACAAGTATCGCTAGAGTTTCTAACAACCCTACCACAACAAAGGTCAAAATTTATTAATAATTGTGGTGTTGCTCACGCTGCTAAATACTGCATTTTCGGGCAACAACAAAGTATTGTGTGGCACGTGTCATTAGAGCACAGTTAATAAAGTCATTTCATGTAATAATGAATAAACTAGGCACTCATCTTTTCGTGTTTCCCACGCAGGTCTCGTTGTAAAATCGTGGCTCAATGGTCGAAAATCTAGGTGGTGAAGATTCACAGCTCGGATGCAAAGAGGCCTAGGTTTTATTCTGCTATGTTCAAAAGTTTTATAGATGTGTTTCACAAACCATTCTTGAAGATTAAACCTTTGAAAGTTAGCACAATGGTGATATAAAAAAATAATCAGCACTCCGAATTTATGTTACACTTCCTTTTTATTGCTTTTGTTGCAATATCACGTAACACACAGAACATCACTTCACAATACAAAACATATTTGAAAACAATTCCTCACTGTTAAAGTTCATATTTTATAACCTGACTGCAATATGTCTTTCAAACATGACGAACAAGACTTGACCCTCTCAAGGTCCGACTCTCTAACTAACTAACAACTAACTGCTTATCGCTTACGCGCCCAAAAATCAAGAGTTACAAGTACGTCAAAGATCATAGTGATAAAAGAAAGAATACACATACGAATAATATCACTGCAATATAAACATATCGATGTATCAAAGTACCTCTACATTAATGAAATCAGATCTGAATGTTGTCTCAGAAATATGTCAACTACTTTACAGAAACACAGTAGAATATTACTGGTATCGAGAGGGTCAGGTGAGCTGCCGTAGTGGTTACGTAATTCAAGTACCATTACAAGTTCTACACAACAGTACCAAACGGCACGGATGGACTGACCGATGTAGTTGCTCCCAAAATGAAGTCAGAAACGTGAATACTGAATATTAGTGTTTTGCAATCAGTCGCCTTTAATATGGAAACGTGTGTCAGAGGTCAATTCTAATTACTGTAATTAATGACTGGTACGGGACACGGAGTGAATGTGCTTTCGATGTTTTCTTGTGTGTCTTTGCGAGAGGCTATTAGGGTAACGTAAGCGCCTGGTGATAATTGAAGGTGGCTGTTGCGACGTACCCCGACACACAGCCAGTCTCAGTCACAAAGGCAAAGCGCTGACCTGGCCGCCTGAACGCCATCGGCAGGCTAGTCACACGCCTCCCTGCAAAGTGGCCGGCGCCGACCTCGGCGGTTCCATCTCCATCGCCGAGTGTGCTGCGCCTCGCTCCGCCATTGGCGACCTTACCACCGCCCCGTGTCGCCCCTACCCAACTGAACTCTCTCTCTCTCTCTCTCTCTCTCTCTCTCTCTCTCTCTCTCACCCCCCCCCCTCCCACACACACACACCTCGTCCTCCAACTGCTCACGACTTCGACCCGTTTCCTTCCTTAATATAACTGCTGACATCAACCTGTTTCTCGCCATAGTTTGCAGCATTCCAACAACGTAAAATCATTTCTAGCTAAGTGATGATTGTACACTCAGATGACGTATCATGGGATAGTGATTTGCACGTACAGAAATGGCGAAAGTATCGCTTAGGCCGGTATTACACTATCAAATATCTTTGTCAAATATCTTTGTCCAATATCTTTGTCAAAGGTATTTGATGGCGTAATAGGGAGCTTTGTCAAATGTCGTCCAATATTTGATCAAATCTAGGGCCTTGCTGTAGATTTGATCAAAGAAGTCGCTTGTCTTCTGTTCACTGCAATGTGCCATGTTACCACATGGAGCGCTAGCATCGCTGCATTCTGTCATCTGTAGTGTTTTTATAAACATTGCCGATAAATACAATTGGTGTGTGCCGACAACTACAAAATTAATAGAGATGTATGAAGCTGATGCTTTACAACGTGAGGCACGCTGAATACAAAAATAGATTACGAAGATTGGACACCTGACCTAACCTAACATAACCTAACCCTCTCCTGTAGCAAGGAATCAGAGTTTTGCAGTGAGGCTGTCTTCTGCAGATGTAGCAATTCTTAAGTGAATATTATGCTTTGTAATATGAGGATACACTTCATTGAGCACATACAGAAATGTATGCTCATCCATTCTTAATTAATTGATGTACGACTTGACGTCCTCCGCTATAAGCTCACGTAACAAGTTTTGTTGAATGCTTTTATCGTGTCGTCGTAAAACCCACGGCTTCACCCAAGTGTGTTTCCTTTTTTTCCCCCGTTTCTCTTCCGCATGTGCACACAGTGCAATTGCGGTACATGCAACTGCTGGGGTTAATAAGTTGTTGTTGTCAGCCATCTTGAACTTTAACGAAAAATATGGTGACTGTGTAATACCCCTTCTAGCGGTACGTCAAAGATCTTTGTCAAATATATTTTACGGAATATTTGATCACATCTTTGATCAAATCTTTGACAAATAAATTTGATACTGTAATACCGGCCTTACACAAGGTATAAAAGGCCAGTGGATTGGTTATGCTGTCATCTGTACTCAGGAGATTAATGTGAATTGGTCTGGGATGTGATTATGGCCGTACGACGGTATTATAACACTATTCCCTACTAATTGAACCTTTAGTTCTGTCACGTATAACACTAACGGGCCGTGGAACATGCTTATGCTACCCTCTGAGACGATTTCAAAGTTCGACCGTGCATGTGTCTAATGTGAAAGGGTATCAGAGTTGTTGTTGTTGTTGTTTTGTTGTTGTGGTCTTCAGTCCTGGGACTGGTTTGATGCAGCTCTCCATGCTACTCTATCCTGTGCAAGCTTCTTCATCGTCCAGTACCTACTGCAACCTACATCCTTCTGAATCTGCTTAGTGTATTCATCTCTTGGTCTCCCTCTACGATTTTTACCCTCCACGCTGCCCTCCAGAACCAAACTGGTGATCCCTTGATGCCTCAGAACATGTCCTACCAACCGATCCCTTCTTCTAGTCAAGTTGTGCCACGAACTCCTCTTCTCCCCAATTCTATTCAATACGTCCTCATTAGTTATGTGATCTACCTATCTAATCTTCAGCATTCTTCTGTAGTACTTCATTTCGAAAGCTTCTATTCTCTACTTGTCTAAACTATTTATCGTCCATGTTTCACTTCCATACATGGCTACACTCCATACAAATACTTTCAGTAACGACTTCCTGATAGTTAAATCAATACTCGATGTTAACAAATTTCTCTTCATCAGAAACGCTTTCCTTGCCATTGCCAGTCTACATTTGATATCCTCTCTACTTCGACCATCATCAGTTATTTTGGTACCCAAGTAGCAAAACTCCTTTACTACTTTAAGTGTCTCATTTCCTAATCCAGTTCCCACAGCATCACCCAACTTACTTCGACTACATTCCATTATCCTCGTTTTGCTTTTGTTGATGTTCATCTTATACGCTCCTTCCAGGACACTGTCATTCCGTACAACTGCTCTTGCAAGTCCTTTGCTGTCTCTGACAGAATTACAATGTCATCGGCGATCCTCAAAGTTTTTATTTCTTCTCCATGGATTTTGATACCTACTCCGAACTTTTCTTTCGTTTCCTTTACTGCTTGCTCAACATACAGATTGAATAGCATCGGGGAGAGGCTACAACCCTGTCTCACTCCCTTCCCAACCACTGCTCCCCATTCATGTCCCTCGACTCTTATAACTGCCATCTGATTTCTGTACAAATTATAAATAGCTTTTCGCTCCCTGTATTTTACCCCCGCCACCTTCAGAATTTGAAAGAGAGTATTCCAGTCAACATTGTCAAACGTTTTCTCTAAGTCTACAAATGCTAGAGTATAATTTCGAATTTTGTAGAGTTGACAGTAAAACCAATCATGCCTTAATCTTGGGAGTTAACAAAAGTGGTAAAATCACAAGTGAGTGAAAAAAAGGAACGGTTGCCAGCCTAATTAGGCACATTAATTTGGAAATATATATTTGAAAAAAATTGTTTATTAGTTATTGAAGTTATTTTTGTTGAGACTTCCCTTCGAATAGCAAACAGGATACAAACTGATGCAGTGCACTCTGTAGTGTATGTAGCAGAAGTTACCAATAACACTCACATCAATAAATTATGGGAAAAAAAATTGCACCGAGGTCATACAAATGATGGCCACAATCAAAATACTGAAACATCACTGCATGAAATGCAGAATTAATTTTGGACGTGAGGGGCTTCTTTCTCGACTGATACGAATAACACAAATAAAGATGAATAATACCTTAAATACGCTGTTTAAGCTCCTACGCATACAGCCGTTTTCCTTAGTAATAGCAATAGTTCATTTTCTTCCCAATAGGAATACAATATGATGGGGACCCATAAACTGGTATAGTTTCACTAGCCAACGTTCCTTGATTATTGCAAAAGTAAAAAAACTATTTTTAAAAGCAAATCATTCACCTAAATTACTTTTCAAGGTAATGAAATGCAACACTGGGCTTAATTAACTTCAAAAGGAACCATTCATGATGGATACCATAACTACACTATCTTTGAAAATGTGCGTAACTTCACTTCTAACAGTACCACCGCAAATCGGTTCATTAAAAATTTATATGTGCTTGTACTTCAATCACCTGTGAAGCAGGTATTCTTGGCAATAATATTCACACAAATTTGCACTGTAACCCTACAAAAATATATTTTATAATAAACTAAGGGTACTTTAGCAAACGTCTATCCAACCTCACTTTTATAGTTTTTACCCATAAAATAATTAAGGTTTTCACTTTTCTATTGAGTGATCTTTAATTTTTTGTACTTAAACTTCCTACCTAAACAATTTCACTTGGTGTAGTCCATAAACAGAGCATCCAAATTTTACTTTTACTTTAACTTTTACTACTCTTTTTACTTTAGACAAAAAATCACTCTTAAAGACAAGAATGCCAGAATTGTTCATTTAAATCAGGATACTCGGTTTTAGTAGTACTTAGGTGAGGGCCCTGCGTAGGTTCGTGATCAGGATTGGAGTTATGGTTTCGAACACGAATTGATGTTTTATGTGATTATTATTGGAACAACACACAGATTAACTGGTCCATCCCAGTATACATTACGTAACTGAATGTATGAAGTCTCTGAAGCAGTGGCGAAGATTAGTGTCTGGCGAAATGGTGGCTAACTGTGCTATCGACTCTTGATGTGCGAATGCTCTATAAAATCTATTCTTGGCGTCCGATTTTAAACATATTAGAGCCATTCCATTATTCCGTGAATACGAAAAAATAGCCAGATCCACATCCGAGGCAAATCGCTCCTAATGCAGCTTCCAATGTCCTCTCTTAGTACCGTCGAAATGTACCGTGCTAAGACTTGCCACAGAGTGCGTGCTGTTCACACAAAGGAGCCGTTGAGTTCGACCGCCAAACCCACCTTTTACATCGCATGATGCCACTTTCGTTGCGGAGGGACTTACCTACAGCGTTTACGTGTTACAAATACAAGTGCCCTAAGCATTAACCAGCGTTTAACAAACATATTTTTTTCATAAACATATTCATATTAGAATAATTTAAAATTTCAGCCGATTCTTTTGCTTTTTTCGTATATACATAATACTAATTTTCTTGCCATACATCAAGGAGTCCAAACAACACAGAATGCACGCTTCATAAATTGCAGATACACAGTTACTTAAAATAAGCCTACTGCTAATCGATATAAGTGTTACAGTATTAACAAAATTTCAACGCGGAATGGTAGTTGTATCTAGACGCTTGGAACATTCCATTTCGGAAATCGTTAGGGGATTCAATATTCTGAGATCCACAGTGTCAGGCATTAGCTCTCACCACGGACAACGAAGTGGCTGACAGCCATCACTTAACGGCCGCTAGAGACGGCGTTTTCGCGGAGTTTGTCAGTACTAACAGACAAGCAACACTGGATTAAACAACACAACAGCAGAAATGAATGTGGTAGTATGAAAAAAGTAACCTTTACGACAGTGCGGCGCTAATGGGCAGCAGACGATCTACATCAGTCTCTTTGCTAACAGCAAGAAGTCGCCTGCAGCGCATCTGCCGGGATCGTGACCATATCGGTTGGACCCTAGGCGGCTGTAAAACTGGCCCGATTTCAGTTGGTTGGAGCTGATAGTATGGTTAGAGCGTGGAGCAGAGCCCACGAAACCATGGACCCAAGTGGTCAACAAGGTCTTCAATTCCCAATCAACAATAAACATCATTCAAGGTCAGAGAGAGGGGGAGGAGTAGGAGGAGATGAACAAAGAGAAGTGGGAGGAGGAAATGGACAAAGATAGTGGGGAGAAAGAATCTAACAGAGAGAAAAGGGGAGGGGTTGAAGAGTTTGGGATGTGTATCCAATTTCCATACATATTTAACAATTGCGAAGCATTCCCGGGTACGCTAGTTATTTATAGATTTATATTCGATACATTACTCCAGTAGGTATATGAAACACGAGTGTATTTCAGTGTAACGATGTCTCAGAATTTCAAAGCAATCGGTGAAGAACTTTCGGAGATTTACGATTTTGAACAAACCAGTATTTATTTTCATTTATATAGCTTTCATTCCCGTACTAAACTAGGTGGTATTAAAATCCTATGACTGCCTCTCAAATATTTTTTTGTTTATTTAACGCTTCTCTCATCATTACCGTATTGGAGAGAAGTAATTTACGAACAGGTCATACAGTTTCCTGAAGAGTGTATCTGCCATCGACACCAATAGAAATTTCAGCTACAACCGTCGAGTTATTATCGAATTATTCATTTCATTTGTTACTAACATTAAGTTATGGATGAGGGTCAAACGTGGGTAAGAAGAGGCTGGTCGACTAGTTTTCAATAATCAAGCATTCTATGAAATTTCCGGAACTCGGCTCAATTACAAAAAGAGTTTGTGCAGTCTGTAATAACAATCGACTTCCAGAGCTTACTTCCAGCGGAACAGCGGTCCTCATTTAGCGGTTTCACGCAGTCTTAATGTCGTCTTGCTCCCACATTACATAGCCGCACGCACCTGATCCCCTTCCTTACCTTCCAGACTGGATAATGAATGAGACGTTGTTGCTATTAAACTTTTAGCACTACGTGTTTCCACATATATTTCCTAACGAAATATTTTCTTTGTAAAGATTAATAATCTTGAATAGGATATTTTCAGGAACTTGTTAACAGCCAACTGAAAGTAAATTATGATGGATTTTCTATGTTATTTATCGTTTATTGATTAGTTAAATAACTGAAAATATCCAATAGCATACCGATCGTATTATCGCAACTTGCAGTTTTTACTCAACAGTATTTAGGAGCCGCATTTCTCATAATGCCACAGAACTTCGTGGTTAGTAGCATAAGGATTTTTTAGTAAATAAGCTGCTGTAAAGCTGAAATGCTATGAGGCACAATGTTTCCCAAAAACGTTTACGGCCACTGTTTATGTCTACGCAAACAAGAGATTCGGATTTAAATTTAGACTGATTATACTAACATCAATATTTTGAATTCTATAAACGCGCAAATAAAATTTTAGCTATGAGGAATTTTCATTTCTCAGATGTTGTTTAGAGGGAAATATTTTGCCGATGCCCCTGAGTAACTTCTTTTCTGAAAGCAGGCGAGCGCTTTTCTTCGATAATGGACGGCGCGGGACGAAAAGAAGCGGCGCCCGGAGGCGAAATAATCGAAAGAGCTGAGAGAAACCGATGCACGTTAGCGCGGAGGTTCTTTGCAGGCTCCAAAAGCACATTAAATGTGTTATATAGAGTCTGCAAGTGGCAGAACACCATCGCTCGTTTCAGCAAAGTGTTCCAGGTGACGTGAAATAAAAGTGAAGAAGGAAGTACAGCAAAACAAATAGCATATTATTACGGTATTGGAAATAAAAATGAGAAATGCAGGAGGGATAAACAAATATAATTTATTCCTATGGGTAAATCTCGTGTAAAATGTAGTAGATGAGAGTGTACATGGAAGAATAAAGAACTGAACGCCTTACAAAACTCGTTCGTTTCTGTTAACCTGCAGCTTACTTTGCACTAGGAAATGAAAATAAATATCGCAGTTTGGATTCATCAAGCATACTTGTGCGGAAAATCAGGGATGGGATCCACTACCTGTACAGGTCTTGAGTGTTACAAGCAAGTTAGAGGTACTAGTATCAGATATTATAATGCGTGTGGAAGAGTTTTCTAGTTTCTTGATATTTTTCTTCTGATTAAGAACTGCTTTCATCCCATATTCCGAATATTGTAGCATAGTGATCGTGTTTACCTTTCTCAGACAACCTTCCAACATGCAGTCCATAAGGAAAAATATTTTCATTTCCTGATCGTAAGACGTCACTGTAGTGTAAGCGTTCTGCTAGGATACCATAAAACACAACACAATAAACAGAGAAAGATACCAATCTTATTATATACCAACAGTTAATTTTTGCGGCCATCTTTCCACAATTGCTACTTCAGTGTTGTTTATATTGTAGATAATGAAACATATTAGTAATTTTTTGCAAGTAAATTATTATTACTGTTTTCACCAAACATGTTCAGTGATCTACACAGAAATAGAACAGACAATTGTTCGTTGCGAATGGACACATATAAGGCACAGAAAACATATAAGTGCAAAATAAAAATCCTGTACTTATAAATAACGTAAATATTACGATAGGCTAAATGTGTCGCTTTGAAACACTACATATACCGTTATCATAACAAAATACTTATAGTTAAATAATTATTGGATTTATTACCTTTTACGCGACTGAATATATCTTAAACAACTAGGTGAAATATTCGTTTTGTAAATTTAAAGGTCTCTTTCCTGGCTACAATATCTATTTACTCTGCATACGCCTTTCGCCTTTTACATTACAGGCGTCTTCAGTCTATATTTTCTAGACTAATAAGGTTTCGTTTGTACACATGATCCTTACAGATTGCAAAATTTAATCACAGTATACATGACGAAGGCAAGGGAGTCCCAATAAAGAAAGAGTTCTTTCTACAAAATCGCCTCGTTCCACGTACTATAAATATGAAGATCTTGCAAGGTTAAGTCAGAAGCATTTCACATCACTTAGCCAACTTAAGTCTGTGAATATAAACAATCTACAGAGCTTGATGCAAATATGTGCTGAACTTTCGTCACTGTGGTGGAAGTGCGCCCACTAACCTAAGACCAGATGAAGGCAAACGCAGGTTTTGGCAAGACAGCGAAGTAACTGTTAAGTAACATAATTTATGTAAAAATTGAGGAGTGAGCAGTAGATATTGTATGTAAAAACAAAACTGTGTTATTCCAGAAAAAAAAACCTCACTGAGGATGCCTGTAATGCAAGAGGTGAAACTGTCTGGAGAACAAGTATTGTATCACAGTGAGAAAAGAGGCGTTTGAATTTACGAAACGCATATTTCACCTAGTTATATGAGTCATAATCAGTTGTCTACAAGGAAATAAAAGCTATAATTGTTTAACTGTAAGTATTTTGTTGAGAGTTATAAAGTGTTTCATAGAAGTGCAATTTGATTAGATTAATATTTACGATATGTACGGGATTATGATATAGCACTACTATGTATTCTAGCGTCTATGTGTGCTCATTGGCGCAAGTGTAAGCACGAGGAGAATTATCGCTAAGTAAGCTGTGAACTACTGGACAAATTACTATAAAAAAATTTAAAAAAACTTAAAATAAATACGTAAGTCACACACATACACTCACAACTATAAGAAGAGTACCGCGTATTATAATATTCCCATCCATTCTCCTCCGCCCAACGTACCACTGCAATTCTACCCTCCACAGTTTTCATGCTTCTGCAGCTAACCCAGCAGATAGGGGCAGTATAGGACAGAATATGGCTAAGTCTGCGAGGCTATGTGCAGTGACATGTAAAACTGTAGTAGTTGGCTGAAAACTTATACGGTATTTTATCTAGTGCTGGAAAACATACAAGTAACTGCTGAAACACAGTACTCTACTTGTATCAGTGAGAATAAGGTGTATGAGTTTGTAAAACAAATGTTGTCTCCATGATGATGTTACAAACTTTCAGGGGTAATGGAGAAGGTTTGAGGTAAGCAGCCCTGGTCCAGAAACGGCCGAGTCTAAAGTTATAAAAAGAATCATTCTGATACCCTTGAAAGTGGAATACATATTCAAGTACTGTTGTTACCTAGATTGTAGGGAACACAATTTTCATAGGTGGTAGTATGGAACAAAAGAAAACAATTACTAGTAAAAAAAAGCTCCAAAATACGTAACTTAAAAGCTATGGGTACTTGTTCATCTTCAGTAATAGGAACAACATCTTCTCTAATGCCAACTCTTTGGCTTCCATGTTTTTGGAGGAGATAATATGAACCAAAAGAAGAAAAAACGTCCAATAAATATGGGCTCTAAAATTCATACCATAAGAGCTATTGGCACTTGTTCAGTAGAACAGATGCGTTTCACAGTGACGAAGATGAACAAGTGATCGTGATTCTTCAGGTACATATTTTAGATCCCATGCCTACTAGAACTTTTCCTTTTAGTCCATGTTACCACCTCTGAGATCATATACGGCAGAACTGACAGATAACGTTACATCGGAATTTCTGAAATCATTGGGGAAGTGCCAACAAAATTGTTAAAGAATTACCGCATGGTCAGTTTAACAGCTAATGGTTCCAATTTGCTGACAAGAATAACATAAAGCGGAATGGAAAAGAAAATTGAGCATGTGTTAGATAACTATCAGTGTGGCTTTAGGAAGAAAGCTAAAGACACCAGAGAGGCAGTACTAACGTTGCAAGAATTAAGGAAAATTAAGACATGTTCGTAGGATTTGTCGACAATACCGCCTTGGAGGCGGTTAAGTGGAAGATGTCTCTCAGAGGTGGATAGTGACAGATAGTCACGCGAGGCTGGACGCGCACGTAGTTTATGTATCAGCCGATACAGGACAATATTGGATAGGGGGACTGTGATTTTAGTTTCGATTGTGCCCACTAGAGTGCACTAAAGTAATAGAATGTTTTTCATACTGCTCTAGTGTTTTCATAAAGTGTTATTATATCTTTTTTTTGTATGTAAAATGTTATAAATGTGTTTTAGCAGTATGAATGACGCGTGAGTGTGGTTTAAGGTTAATATGAAGATAATTGTTTAACGAGTTATGTAGCAGGATTTAGTGTGGGAACATTTCGAAGAAGTATGAATATGGACAAAGGGGATTTTTGTAGAACAGATTTGTAACGTAAGTTTATGGTAAAGGGAAAGTTAATTCAGGTATAAATAAAAAAGGTAATAACTTTATGCATAAACAAAATTTCAGCATACTAGGTAATTATGTCGGTAAAAAGCGCAGTCGTGAGGTTTACTATTTTGCGATTGGTTATGGATGAAAAGCGCGGACTGACGCGGGAGAATGTTGTTTTGCTATTGGCTGTTAAGTAAACTGACCAATGGTAAAGCAATATTCTTCGCGCGCCTTTCTCTGCTGGTAGAGAAGACTTAGAATATTCTATAAAAGATTCGAAGCCTAGATCGGACGTGTGTAGTAGTAGTTCCGATAGAAACGATAAGTTGCCGAATCTAGCAATGTTTCATACATCAAAAGTGTTGGAATGTGACGCCATAATTATTCCAATGTGTGTGTAGAAATTTCGGAATTTTGAAGTGAATTTTGTGATGAGAAAAGACATATATTCCGCGTGGCGTATTGAGCAGGTCGGTGGCTAAAAACTGTGACTGCATTTGGTACCGACAGACTTAATATTTGGCGAGCATTAAAGCTGTGTTAAGACTAGCACGGGCTTGACAGTGATACTTGTTCACCTAGGTTTCAGAGTATATTAATTGAGGACAAAATTTCCAACCTTTCATTTCTTCTGAAAGCTTTCTGCCGAAACGTAGATTAGTGACTTCAATTGCAGCCTGGTTCACGTGGAAGTACAGTAGGTTTCACTCGGCTTTCTACTGATGATCCGCAGAGGCGATGTTCACAGGTAGGTGCAGGTCCGTCGTAGAGGGACGGAAAGAAACGCGCCGCCGCAGCCCCTACTGTTCACCCTATACATCGAAGAAGCAATGATGGAAATAAAAGAAAGGCTCAGGAGTGGAATTAAAATTCAAGATGAAAGGCTATCAATGATACGATTCGCTGACAATATTGCTATCCTGAGTGAAAGTGAAGAAGAATTACGTGATCTGCTGAATGGAATGAACAGTCTACTGAGTACAGAATATGGATTGAGAGTAAATCGAAAAAAGACAAAAAACTGAGAAGTAGCAGAAATGAGAACAGCGAGAAACTGAACATCAGGATTGATGGTCACGAAGTAGATGAACTACCTAGGCAGCAAAATAACCAGTGATGTACAGAGCAAGGAGGACATCAAAAGCAGGAAAGCACTGGAAAAAAAGGGCATTCCTATCCAAGAGAAGTCTACTAGTATCAAACATAGGCCTTAATTTGAGAAAGAAATTTCTGAGAATGTACGTTGTGAGCACAGCATTGTATGATAGGGAAACATGGGTTGTGGGAAAATCCGGAACAGGAGAGAATCGAAGCATTTGAGATGTGGTCCTACAGACGAATGTTGAAAATTAGGTGGACCGATAAGATAAGGAATGAAGAGATTCTGCGCAGAATCGGCGAGGAAAGCAAAACATAGAAAATTCATCTCTTAAGGCATGGGGGGAAGACTTCCGTGGTACTAGAGGGAGCTGTAGAAGGTAAAAACCGCAGAGGACGACAGAGTTTGGAATACAGCCAGCATCTAATTGATAAGGTAGGGTGCAATTGCAACTGTGAATTGAAAAGATTGGCACAGGAGGGGAATTTGTGGTGGACCACATCAAACCATCTTGAAGACCGACGAGTTATAGAAAAAAAAAAAAAAAAGAGTAACCTCTGAAGTAACTATAGTACCGGTACATGTATTCCATTGTAACTTTCGACTCGATTTGGTCACGTTGGAATGAAGCCTCATCCGTAAAGAGAACATCTGCACTGAAATGAGAATTGACACATTGTTGGATGAACCATTCGCAGAAGTGTACTCGTGGAGGACAATCAGCTGCTGATAGTGCCTGCACACGCTGTACATGGTACGGAAACAACTGGTTGACCCGTAGCACTCTCCATACAGTGACGTGGTCAACGTTACCTTGTACAGCAGCAACTTCTCTGACGCTGACATTAGGGTTATCGTCAACTACACGAAGAATTACCTCGTCCACTGCAGATGTCCTCGTCGTTCTAGGTCTTCCCCAGTCGCGAGTCATAGGCTGGAATGTTCCGTGCTCCCTAAGACGCCGATCAATTGCTTCGAACGTCTTCCTGTCGGGACACCTTCGTTCTGGAAATCTGTCTCGATACTAACGTACCACGCCACGGCTATTGCCCCGTGCTAATCCATACATCAAATGGGCATCTGCGAACTCCGCATTTGTAAAGATTGCACTGACTGCAAAACCACGTTCGTGATGAACACTAACCTGTTGATGCTACGTACTGATGTGCTTGATGCTAGTACTGTAGAGCAATGAGTCGCATGTCAACGCAAGCACCGAAGTCAACATTACCTTCCTTCAATTGGGCCAACTGGCGGTGAATCGAGGAAGTACAGTACATACTGACGAAACTAAAATGAGCTCTAACATGGAAATTAAGCGTTTCCGGACACATGTCCACATAACATCTTTTCTTTATTTGTGTGTGAGGAATGTTTCCTGAAAGTTTGGCCGTACGTTTTTGTAACACCCTGTATACATGTACTTGACTACAGCAACATACTTTTTAGGCGAAGCATGTTTGGTAGCAAAAAGTTTTAGTTGCAAAAGACGGGGGTTGGGGCGAGGCAAGGTATTTACTCTTTTCTAAAAGTTAAGCATCATATAAGGGCTAATTTCGGTCACCGAGTTTGTCTCAGCAGTATTTTCAAATAACTGCCACTACTAGTTTCTCGCTACAAATTCATCTGTGAAAGGCGGCAGAGGGAGTCGCAGCGAATATTAGCGCCGCTAATTAATTACGTGTCTCTGAAACTGTTCCAACAGCCTGCCGTCTAAAGACCAGCACGTGCGCTCACAGAGAGGCGATGCGCTGCCCTTTGATTGCAGCACGGAGCACAGGCACTGAGAGCGACCAGGGAGGCCACGTGCGCGACCTCTTCGATGCGCCCTCGAGATTGCGCTAACTGCGGCCCCGCTATTCCGAGACGCTCTTCGTCGAAGCAGCAGCAGCAGCAGCAGCAGCAGCAAGGCCTCTCAAAGCTCTCACCGGCGGCCACGCATAAACGTGTTACTCTTTATCTCCCCCGGAAGCGCTCTCCCTTTCATCCCTGTAAGTGCTCCTCCTTGCCGCTGTCTTTTGAGGAGACGCGCGTTTCTGCGGCCGTCTCAGGGCCCACCTCTGTGGTAGACACTGAGAATGGTACCTGAGCAGAAGGTTACACAGTGCTATTTCTTAAAGGCTGTCGGAGTAAAATTCGATCAACTAAATATTCTGTCGCATTATTTCTGATAACCAGATTGAAATTTTCTAATCACCAATGGTAACGTTAGGTATGTTTTTTGTTTTTAACTTCCACTATTATTACTAATCCAAATTAATTGTTCAGTAACATTTCGTAGCACAGGTTAAGCAATACCTTGGGGTTATAGAAACAACGTCTTCGATTATCAAACGCTAGTCATCATGTACCTCTACATCCATACTCACAAGGGAACCTCCCCATCGCACCCCCCTCAGATTTAATTATAAGTTGGCACAGTGGATAGGCCTTGAAAAACTGAACACAGATCAATCGGGAAAACAGGAAGAAGTTGTGTGGAACTATGAAAAAAATAAGCAAAATGTACAAACTGAGTACTGCATGTACAAGATAGGAAACATCAAGGAGAAGGTGAGCTCAGGAGCGCCGTGATCCCGTGGTTAGCGTAAGCAGCTGCGGAACGAGAGGTCCTTGGTTCAAGCCTCCCCTCGAGTATAAAGTTTAATTTTTTGTTTTCAGACAATTATCAAATTTCAGGCACTCGACATAATCAACTTCGCTCTCCAAAATTCCAGGACATGTTCAGATTTGCTTGGACATATGCAGGATTTGACGGTCTACACACGGAAAAATTTGAAAACGTTAAAAACATATGTTTTGATAGAGCACAGGGAAAATTGTGCGACGGTGAAACTGTTGCATTGATTTGTTGAGGTTTATGTGACAAATCGCAAAGTGTACAAGTCAGGTGGCTCGACAACATATTCCTGTCATGTGACGCACATGTCGTCACCAGTTCGTATAGAATACATCAGACGTGTTTTCCTGTGGAGGAATCGGTTGACCTATGGCCTTGCGATCAAATGTTTTCGGTTCTCATTGGAGAGGCACGTCCTTTCGTCTACTAATCGCACGGTTTTGCGGTGCGGTCGCAAAACACAGACACTAAACTTATTACAGTGAACAGAGACGTCAATGAACGAACGGACAGATCATAACTTTGCGAAAATAAAGAAAGTAAACTTTTCACTCGAGTGAGGACTTGAACCAAAGACCTCTCGTTCGGCAGCTGCTCACGCTAACCACGGGACCACGGCGCTCCTGAGGTCACACTATGATTGATGTTGCCTATCGTGCGCGTGGACTACTCAGTTTGTATATTTTGCTTATTTTTTCATAGTTCCACACAACTTCTTCCTGTTTTCTCGATTGATCTGTGTTCATTTTTTCAAGGCGTGTCCACTGTGCCAACTTATAACTAAATCTGAGGAGGGTGCGATGGGGAAGTTCCCTTGTCAGCAAACCACCATACGGTAATGCTAGTAATTCTAGGGCGAGGAAAAATGACAGTCAATATGCTTCTGTACGAGCCTTAATTCCTCTTACCTTGCCTTCGCGGTCTTTACGCCAAATGTGTCCGCCTGCTTAGCTGAGTGGGAAGGTGGTCGCCTCGCATGCAAGCGGGCCCAGGTTCGATTCCCGGCCGGGTTGGAGATTTTCTCCTCTCGGGGACTGGGTGTTGTCCTCATCATCATTTCATCTTCATCACCGGCGCGCTAGACGCCCAATGTGCCGTCGACTGAAATAAGACTTGCACTTGGCGGCTGAACTTCCTCGGATAGGGCCTCCCGACCATATGCTCATTCACGCCAAATGAAGATGCTAAAAGTGTGCTACTGCTAAAGACTGAATATCAGTCCTCATTCTATGAATGCTGTAATTTATGACTGCAATTATTTATCACCTTATTATGTCATGTCATTGTAAGCTAGCAATTTTTGTCACTGTTTTTGTGGAATAAAAAATAAAGCTGTCAAAGCGTAAAAAAAGTACTGTGGCGGCGGAAGAGTCGTTCTGCACTCTTCCGCAAATGACGCTTCTCCATTTTTTCACCTAAAAAACGACGTCTTTCCTCGGGGATTCCCATTCGCGTTCAAGAAAGATCTCTGCAATGCTCTCCTGTTGATCGAACCTACTGGTAACAGATCTAGCGGTACGCCTCTTCACTACTTCTATGTCTGGTTTTATTCGATCTGCTTGGGATTCGAAACACTCGACAGGTACTCAGAATGACTCACACCAGTGTCCATCACCATTTGAGAAGAATAGTATTATCTATACGTGCAGCACTACAGAAAAATATTATTATCCACTATTAAAGCTGTCAGCGGCTCAGAAAAAAAGCTAGTATGCGACAACAAACATTTTTGATCATTTGGCAACTACCGTAAAACGTCCGATTGGTAGCAAAATAAGTTTTAAATCTGACCTAAAATCATTTCACCTCGAAGAAAATCTTTTATTCCATGGATGAATCTCTGTTTATAAACAGGTAATTTGAAAAACTAGTGTGTTAAGTGTGGTGACAAGCGGAGGACCAAAAAATAATGTGTTCGTTGATGTTATCACTAATGATGTATACATATCCTGTAAATTGACTCGTTCCAAGTCCCATATTAGTTCAATTAAAAAATCATGCAAATTTTGTATGGAACATATAATTAACTAACTAACTATACGAGGCCTCCTTCATAGAAGAGATATAATTTCCTTGAATTCTCCCAATAAATCGAAGTCGACCATTCGCTTTTCGAACTGCCGTACTCATGTGCTCGTTCCATTTCGTTTTGCAACGTTACGCCTGCATGGCTAATCGAAGTGTAAGCAGCACACCACAGATACTATATTCGAACATCAAGGCATTGTTTTTCCTATTCATCTGCATTAACTAACATATTTCTACATGTACAATAGGCTGTCAGTTTACACACTAAATAGAATTTCTAAGTAGTTCTGGAAACTCCTATAGTCACTCAATAACGATACTTAACATCACACTACAGCTTCATCATCACCAATCATCATCATCATCCTCGTTATCAGCAACATCAACAGCCATTCCAAGTTAACTGCCGGATGAAGGCTTTCGTTAAGCTTTTTCAATGCACTACCGCGTTCATCCACATCCATGTTGTTCCCGCATCTATTCTTCCAACATTTGTTCATCTGTCGTTAGTTAAGTCATCGTCTCGCTCTTTTCCTATCTCTTAGAATCCATCAAAGAACTTTCTTAGGCTACCTGCCACCTACTGACCCGGCCTCTTGCCTGATCATCTTCATTTCATTTTCATTGCGTCTTTCGCTCAAGTTTGTTCCCTGATTCATTACTTTGCTTTACTTTCTCTGCAAGTAATTCCCATTATGCATCTCTCCGTTATTTTCTGAACAAATTTCAGTTTTTGAATGATTTTGTTGGATTTAAAGTTTATGTTTCAATGTTGTCAGGCAAAACTTGTAATAAACATTGTAAACTTTTCTCTTCAGTCACTTCGGTAGCTTACTTTTGAAAACATTACTTCGTTTTGCAAAAACATTACAAGTTTTTTAACTTATTATTTGTTTTGCTGTCCATTTAGTCACTGCATTAGAGTGTACTGAATGAAAAATTTGATGAACTGGCTCTGTGAGTTCATTAAAAATAACGTACTTCTTTAAATAAAAATATAAGCATGAATGATCTTGAAGTTGCTAGTAGAGTGTAATGATCTTCAGCAACTGTAGTTGTATATACGGTATAATTAGGATCCAGGTGCATAAAATATATTTTCCTTCTATATTTTCTTTTATGGAACTAGTTGCTGATTACTTCGATAGATTCAAAATATATACAGGGATGCGCTCAATGCGTTCAGGCATTTGGATGCACGTTCTAAACACAATCAGAATTTACTCAAATACGTCAAAAGCGAAGGAAAAAGTATCGAAGGGAAACAATCAGTACATTGTTATAAAGTTTTATGTTGTTTCAATGTTCGAGATAACGTCTACGAAAACGGACATAGTATGATATAATTACCAAAATGCTGGACGAAATATAAGCCCACTGTTTCGATTTTAGAACCAATATCAGTTTCAAACCTATATTAGATAAAAGATTTTTGAAACTGAATGTGGTGGCGCTGGTAATATAGTTCAGTTTAGGCAGTCATGTACATAAAAACAGAACAAACTAATATTTTCGAAAAATTACTTTGATACCTCAATAGCTGGAATCAGTTCGTGATATTTCCACTTTTTGTGGCCTAAATCCGGTCCTTACCTGTAATTTAGCTCTAGAGAAAGTAGAATTCACTCACTCACAATCAAGCAAAAAATTATGGCCACTGCCAGTCGGGTGATCAAATACTGTCTTGCAGCGTATTGGGAATATGATGCTCTAAGGAAAGTATATAAAATGAGCAGAGACGAAAACGGAATGATTCTAGCAGCTATACATGTTGCAAATGGATGGGGAAATCCACCAACATAAGCGACTTTTGCGAAGGACACATTCTTATGGCCCTGCGCCGGGGAACAAGTATCTAGTACAGTGATCCCCAACCGTCGATAGGTACCTACCAGTAGCTCGCAGGGACATTTTCAGTACATCGCGCTAACGCTTGACTAACCTGGGCAGCTCCACTGACCTCACATCGCGCTCACGACAATGCATGTTTCTCCTGAGTATCCGCTATTGTCAGTCAACAATACTACACTGACGCTCATAAATTAAGGATAATTGCAGAATGTGGTGCCACACAACGTGGCAATACAAAATTGGGACTAATAGCATGGGCAAATAGGGAACACACACGACACAGATCTGTAAGTAAACGGTATTGGTGACAAGTTGAGAAAACCGTTCCGAAACACATGTGCTACAAAACTCCACTGTTTCCTGCGTATGTACCCCGACATCAATATGGGATACGATCACCATGCACAAGTACACAGGCCGCACAACGGGTTGGCATACTGTGGATCAGGTGGTCGAGCAGCTGCTGGGGTATAGCCTCCCGTTCTTGCACCAGTGCCTGCCGGAGCTCCTGAAGTGTCTTAGGGGGTTGAAGACATGCAGCGATACGTCTACCGAGAGCATCCCAGACGTGCTCGATGGGGCTTAGGTCTGGAGAACAGGAAGACCACTCCATTCGCCTGATATCTTCTGTTTCAAGGTACTCTCCACGATGGCAGTTCGGTGGGGCAGTGCGTTATCATCCATCAGGAGGAAGGTGGGACCCACTGCACCCCTGAAAAGGCGTATATACTGGTGCAAAATGACGTCCCGATACACCTGACCTGTTACAGTTCCTCTGTCAAACACGTGAAGGGGTGAACGTGCACCAATAATAATCCCACCCCACACCATCAAACCACGACCTCCATACAGGTCCCGTTCAAGGACGTTAAGCGGTCGATATCTGGTTCCTGTTCACGCCAGATGAAAACCCGGCGAGAACCACTGTTCAGACTACAACTGGACTCGTCCGTGAACATAACCTGGGACCACTGTTCCACTGACCCACGTACGGTGTTCTTGACACTAGGTTTTACGGGCTCTCCTCCGACCAGGGAAAGTGGAATGCGCCTTGCAGGTCTCCGGGCGAATAAACCATGTCTGTTCAGTCGTTTGTAGACTGTGTGTCTGGAGACAACTGTTCCAGTGGCTGCAGTAATGTCCCGAGAGGCGAGCGATCTCAGGCGCTGCAATCATGGACTGTGCGGCTGGTCCCGGCGGAGGTTCGAGTCCTCCCTCGGGCATGGGTGTGTGTGTTTGCCTCTGTTTGACCAGCCTCCAGTCGCCCTAGTATTCTACTCCTTATAACGTCGTCAATATGTGTTCTTTGAGCCATTTTTAACTCATAGCCATCATTAGCACGTCTGAAAACGTCTGCACACTTACTTGCTGCACTGTACTCTGACATGCACCAACACACCTCTGCGTATGTGGACTGCTGCCAGCGCCACTGTACGACGACCGCAGGTCAAATGCGCCGTATGGTCATAGCCCGAGGTGATTTAAGTCCGCAAACCGCCCTCCAGAGAGTTGTTTCACCTTGTATCAGCATTATTCTTAATTTATGAGCATGAGTGTATAAGGGGCGTTCAGAAGGTAAGGCAACACATTTTTTTCTTAAAGCAGGTTGGTTTTATCCAGGATCTGAGAACACTATATTATTTGCCATTCTTTAGAATACAAAGCACAATTTTTCTACGTAATCTTCGTTCAATGCGACGGCCTTACGCCACCTTCACTAGGACAAACAGGTGGAAGTCGTAATGCGCGAGATCTGTTAGGTGACGAGGAACCAAGCTGGCACACACCTTTCAGTACCCCAACTGGTGGACGAGTGTGTCAACACAACCAACAAAGCCTTGAAGTTGTGTAGCGAGGTGTTTGCGATCCGTCGCTCACTTCGAATGAGGGTGTCTGCACATTTCAACATTGCAGGAGTCACAATCATATGCTGTCGGCCGGCAGGCGGGAGATCAGACAGGTTTGCACGAACTTATGACGATGATGTGTGTCGGGGAATGAAGACTCCTAAACTATCTGTTGGTGTTCTGTTAAGTCTGTACATTGTGCTGCCCTCTGCAGTGGATATATTTTAACTATAACTGTAAAATGGACGTGTGAAAATAAAGGTGTGTGTGAGCAGAAGTTTTACTGTGTCCTTGATTTCACTAGTGTGTAGCAACATTTTGGTGCCGAATGACGACTCCTACGCCCTCCGTTGGTGTTCTGTTAAGTCTGTATATTATGCTGCCCGCTGTAGCGGATATATTTTAACTATAACTGTAAAATGGACGTGTGAAAATAAAGGTGTGTGTGAGCAGAAGTTTTACTGTGTCCGCCGGCCGAAGTGGCCGCGCGGTTCTGGCGCTGCAGTCTGGAACCGCGAGACCGCTACGGTCGCAGGTTCGAATCCTGCCTCGGGCATGGATGTGTGTGATGTCCTTAGGTTAGTTAGGTTTAAGTAGTTCTAAGTTCTAGGGGACTGATGACCACAGCTGTTAAGTCCCATCGTGCTCAGAGCCATTTTTTTACCGTGTCCTTGATTTCACTAGTGTGTAGCAACAATGAGAGACGCTCCGCCCAACGAATTCAAATGGTTCAAATGGCTCTAAGCACTATGGGACTTAACATCTGAATGCAACAGTTTCACAGTCGCACAGTTTTCCCTGTGCTCCGTCAAAACATGTTTTTAACGATTTTCAAATTTTTCCGTGTGTAGACCGTCAAATCCTGCATATGTCCAAGCAAATCTGAACATGTCCTGGAATTTTGGAGAGCGAAGTTGATTACGTGTGAGTGCCTGAACTTTGATAATTGACACACGATCACGTAAATAATACTGCTCTGTGTACCTGTGCAGCTTCGCAGTCGCACAGTTTTCCCTGTGCTCCGTCAAAACATGTTTTTAACGATTTTCAAATTTTTCCGTGTGTAGACCGTCAAATCCTGCATATGCCCAAGCAAATCTGAACATGTCCTGGAATTTTGGAGAGCGAAGTTGATTACGTGTGAGTGCCTGAACTTTGATAATTGACACACGATCACGTAAATAATACTGCTCTGTGTACCTGTGCAGCTTCGCAAAATAATTGTCTGAAAATAAAAAAATTAAAGTTTTCACTCGAGGGAAGACCTGAAGCAAGGACCGAGAGGTTTCGCAGCTGCTCACGGTAACCACGGGATCACGGCGCTCCTGGGCTCACACTATCCTTGATGTTGCTTATCTTGCGTATGGACTACTCAGTTTGTGTATTTTGCTTATTTTTTTCATAGTTCCACACAACTTTTTCCTGTTTTCTCGATTGGTATATGTTCAGTTTTTCAAGGCGTATCCACTGTGCCAACTTATAACTAAATCTGAAGGGGGGGGGGGGGGGTGCGATGAAGAGGTTCCCGTGTTAGCAGGTCGGCTCAGTGTTCTATTGCTCAGTACTTTCCACATTTTTATTACTTATTGTCCTGTAACGCCGCGCTGCAACGTGTATTATTTCGACAGCATTTATTTTTGAAACTAATCGGCCACAAACTGTTATTGTTTGTCCAATCTGTCGGCTTACAGGAGGTGCGATGAGCAACGAGAATTTGTTTTGCTACGAGCCACTATCTTCCGGCGGTGGGAGCAGGACAGAGCTGTCGTGACGACGGACTAGCACCGTTCCCCCCGGTTAAGAAGATTACAGGCTCCGAGGCTGTAAATGCGGCACGAGATGCTCCCAGCACACCCTATACAGCAAGGACTGAGGGAGGGGTGGCTGTGGGGTGGGGGGTGAGATAGCTAGGGGAGGAGGCTGAGACCAGAGCGCCAAGTCGCTGCCTCTGCCTCTACTGCTAATGGTACCAGCTTACTGCCTCTGCAGCGGCGGGGGTGGGGAGGGTGCAGTAACTGTTCTTTGCCATCCCACCCCCGGTTCTGCCGTCGCCCCGCCTCCAACACGACTCGGACAAGCTCTTCCAGCGGACAGTTGTCTTCAAGTTGCCGCTCGGAACAAGAAAGATTCGGAACCCAAAGACAAAGGATAACAGAATCAAGATCTCTTGGTGGGGCAGTGATAGCGGACTTCCACAAAGGACCCTTCCGACGGGAACAAAAACTTAATATCAACTCTGCCTTCATTTCTGAGCTGCTTCTAAACGCTGAGAAAGTTCCTGAAGTTTGAGCCGTATATCGCCTTCAAAGCGTATCTGAGCCGTTTCTACGGACTATTCTCCAGGCGCACAACTTGGAAATCCTTCCTTTGTGTACATGTTCTATTTACCTAGTTTTTTTTCCGTTTTGATCCGTTTATTATATTAGAAATGTCATCCTTTGCTACCGCACTTATTAATTGATTTCATTGACGGGCCATTCTTAAGTAACAATTGTAACAACATAATTGCTAAAGAAGCAATACAGTTTTGGGGATACAGTCTGTTCTCAAAAAATTCGTACATACATTGCTAAAAACCAGTTCGGTTTTAGGAATACTGTCTGGTATTAAAAAATTTGGTAATATCCAAAGCTGATTTTGAAAAAATTTATACCGCTTTCCATATCTTTCATGTAATATGCATAACGTACATTATTGATTTATTTTTAATTTTCGTTCCTTTTCCGACACTGCTGTGGAAACGCAAAACACGAGATCATTCTGCAAGGTATAATAAGAGATATTTTTCCCCTTTCTAATGTCCCGCTAGAGACTACATCTACCGATATAAGAACTCCAGAAGTAACGAAACGCTAATACTGGAAGTGAACCAAACGGATGTCCGATGGCAAAGATCTAAAATATACAGAGCGTGGTACACCTGAGTCAAATAATTGGTACTGGTGCTCCTTTAAGATTTTTCTTAATAGCAATGTACGTTTTTGAATAGAGTAACAGGAATTTTACTTTCACCCCATACTAACATTTGAAAGCAGAATCAAAGGATATTGCGTGTGGCAAGCGTGGAGAAAAGTAGGACACGTTACCGACTTTTGTCAGAATGACGATTTTGCTAAAAGAAAAAGAAAGGCATAATAATTCCCGCAACTCTGTTAAGTGAAGTAAGTATTTCAGCTAATACTAAAGGATAGTTTCGAGCCTTAGCTCATCCTCCAACCGCGTATAATCCAAAAATACGGCAATGGGCTACGAAAACAGTTAATCTATAACATTTTTGTTTCTTCCAAAGTGTTTGTAGCAATGTACCGAGTTTTTCACTACATTACAAATAAAGCTTTACTGTCTTTAACTTCGCTGGTTAGCTATGAGTAAGCAGTATGATTTAAAATACGTAGGTTACTTCCAGGGAAGAGCAATGATATAGGGTAAACAATGGTCTAATAAGCGTTCCTATTATATCTACTTCAGAGGCGAAGCTCTTTAAAAAATATTTATCCAATTTTTTTGATAACAGCGCTCACATTCCAAGACGTGAGCATAACACAGTGACAAAATGAGCCGATTTATGACGACAGCGGAAAAGATCACAAATGTAGTTCGTCTCAAAAGACGATTATGTACCGAAGAAGAAACTCTCCAAGTCTTAATTACCATGTACGGTACTGGAATGACGTTGGCGATAACAGATTTCGTAAGTACGTGAGTTAAAAGACCATTGCAATGCTGGAATATTTTATCGGCCTTCCTTACACAGATTATTCATTACTATTGGACTAAAAATATGATTTCCGAATTTTTTTTCCTTTTGAAAATGCTAGAATATTTTCTCAGTCATGGTTATTCGCAAATATTTCTCATATATTCCTAAAATATCTTTTTTCTCTCGTTCGGTGTTCTTTGTTTGCATTTTATCATACAATACACGTGGCTTGTTTCTCGTACAAATCATGAGGTTAGGAGAAAAAAGTTTCCCCGATGGCAGCGCACAGCGTGAAGGGAACTGTGCGTCTTCTTGTTTGTGGAGAAGCCACGGGCAACTAGGTCGCTCCGGCTTTCCTTTATGCCTCCATTTATTCTCGTGAGCCCATCGAACATACTTTACGGAGGGCTTAAATTCGATTAGTTCTAGTGAATTAAATTTTGAATCTCTTGGCACAGCACTGCAGCCGAGCGTTTAAAGGACTGCACGAGTTCAGGAACTTTAGTTAGATGGAAACAGATAGGTTCACTTACAGGCTAAAAGGTTCTTCACAACATTACCTATTACCTAATTATAACTGTCGATAAAGGTGGTTATTTCTTTAGGGATCCTCAATAAAATGTTTCTATGTCAACATTCGAAATTCAGTCGACTCAGAGGCGATTACTGGCAGAGCGATTACTCAGCTGGCTGAGAAAGGAAGCAGAGCTCTTTGAAAAGCAGTGCCGGAAAGTATTAAACTTAAAAACACTATAGAATGACATATTTCTGTTTAGCTTCCGGCTCTGAAATATAGCCTCGTCGAAACAGTCACATTTGACTCTAGTTTTAAACTGAAGCTTATGTTCAACCAAGAAGATACTCGCTTTGAAGGTACATTGCTAAATTTATTTGTGTCGGAAGCTGTACAACCTAAGTGCGATAGTGCAGATTAACACCTGACACGTAGTTACATGAGTAATACAAAGAACTAAATTTTCTTAGTTTATTTTACATTAAGTAAACTAGATAATCATTTATATCTAGGGAAGGAGGGGGGGGGGACATTGTGAATTTTAACAATCTCTCTCTCGGCGACAGGTATCTGTGAAAGAAATAATATGACTTTGCCTCAGAGCAAATTTTGAAATACTTGTCCTATATCATCCTACAGTACCGTGCTTCTGTCAACAAAATGTACAAGTATGCACCACTGCGGTCGAACACAAAGTTTCAGTGCACCGCCTAGCAAGACTATAGCTTCTTTCAACAGACAAAGTTCTATATTACGTATTCTATCCCATCAAGACTTGTGTAATAAAGGTTATATCAGTGGCTTAAGAACAGAATTTCATATACCGGACAACATCAGAACTAATAGCACGCTTTACGAACGTACGTTTCAGACTCTGGTGAAATCAAATTGAGTCCACGTGGAATTGTAAACATAATTATGGTGTATTTGCAACAGTGGTAATCTATGTCAGCCTCTTGACTCACAGGCAAAGTTCAACATGCACATGGCGTTAGAGAGGGGCTATTGAAGGGAAATACTCAGGCTTTACTACGGCGTGCAGTGTTTAAGGACGAAAGTAACGCTCGCATTATGTGTCACTATCAAGTAACATGTCTGGATGAAATTTGCACTGTGTATAGAAAGAACTATAAATGTAAATGTCGTGTGACTAGGACCTCCCGTCGAGTAGACCGTTCGCCGGGTGCAAGTCTTTCGATTGGCGCCGCTTCGGCGAATTGCGCGTCGATGGGGATGAAATGATGACGAATAGGACAGCACAACACCCAGTCCCTGTGCGGAGAAAATCTTCGACCCAGCCGGGAATCGAATCCGGGGCCTTAGGATTGACATTTTGCCGCTCCGACCACTCAGCTAGCGTGGCTGGACGTAACAATAGAATGAAATTGGTTAAAGTTCTTAAGTAGTTTTACTTGAGACCTAAGCTCACCAACACTAGGGTTCATCATTTTACAAGCTTTTCTGTCTTTCTCTTTAAGTAAAAACGTAGAGTTGTCTACATTTTTTACGTAAGCATGAAAATTTTTAACTGCCACACTATATTACAGAAGATAACAAAAAGAATTACTCAACGGGATGAGCAGAAATGACACTCTTATTCAAAGTCATTAATTACAGTGGAGTCACCGCGATTCATTGCGATCCCCTAGGCATTATAATATGGGAAATGGTTCTTAACAGGATGTCTGATGACCATGGACTGCAGTGCTTGCTATACAACGTGTTCTCATGCTTCACACAAGTTTGGTAAGCAGTTCTTGTGGTGGGATGTTCCATTTCTCCAGCAGCGCGGTTGACCGTCGCTGGATGGCGATTTATGCACGTGGTCGTGCTGCAATACGTCCTCCCAATGCTTCCCATGTGCGATCCATGGTCCAGGACAGTCCATCCGTCGAAAATCCTCTCGCTCAAAGGCTTCCTCCATCTGCGCTGTTCGTAGGAGCCGCGCATTGTCACCCGCAAAAATGAAGTCTGGACAGAATGAAATCATGACAAGACACTTGTCTACCGCGCTGGTGGACATATGGAACGCCCTACTACAAGGACTCCTCACCAACCCGTTGGTCAGCATGAGAGCACGTTGCTGGATACATTGCTTTCGCGGTTAACGCACACCCTATTATAAACACGTTCCGCCGTTTATAATGACCAGGGGACCTCCTTGAATCGCGATGACTTCAGTGATATTCTTGTCTTTTAACAGCAGCGCCTTTTCTGTTCGTCTCATTGAATATTTGTTTCAGTTACTTTCCGAACTATACCGTGTCAGTTTTTCCATGTACGGCCCAGTTTTACCGAGGTATGTTATTTGGCAGTGACACATCACGCGAAAGCTATTTTCGTCCTATGTATTGCACAGCAGAGAAATTGTGTATTTTTTTCTTGGCTGATTTTGGTGAAAAAAAGGCGACACTTCTTGTTGGAGACCGTCGAATATTGTCGTGTCCTGACATAACTGGGAGAGGGAGAAAAGGGTTTACTGGTCAGTCTGCACTCCCGAGCGGTACAGAGCAGAAGACAGAAGGACAATTCACAGTGGAGGCATTTGAGTGTTTTCTTTTGAGCCAAGACTGGTACAGGCATTTACTAGAAATGCAGGTGGTGAGACTTGGTGGGGAACTCGTGGAGACTCTTGGACAAACAGGGTTTTGAAATAGTTGTTTATTCCAGACAGGGCTTACTAATACACTGGAGGCTAATTCTAGGATTAGAAAAAGAATGAATAACACTGTTACAACAGAAGCCAGTGCAGAAGTCCCAGAAGTGGATTCTAACCACAGTAGCAAACGCTAGCAGCATCTTAAGGCAACAACTTTGTTTGCAAAACAAAATATACTGAATGTGACACTGTTCACTGAGGCACTCCAAGTGAGAGAGCAGACTTCTACATCTACATCTGCATACATACTCCGCAATCCACCATACGGTGCGTGGGGAAGGGTACCTCGTACCACAACTAGCATCTCCTCTCCCTGTTCCACTCCCAAACAGTACGAGGGAAAAATGACTGCCTATATACCTCAGTACGAGCCCTAATCTCTCTTATCTCATCTTTGTGGTCTTTCCGCCAAATGTAAGTTGGCAGCAGTAAAATTATATTGCAGTCAGCCTCAAGTGCTGGTTCTCTAAATAAGCTCAGTAGCGATTCACGAAAAGAACGCCTCCTTTCCTCTAGAGACTTCCACCCGAGTTCCCGAAGCATTTTCGTAACACTCGCGTGATGATCAAACCCACCAGTAACAAATATAGCATCCCGCCTCTGAATTGTTGCTATGTCCTCCCTCAATCCGACATGATAGGGATCCCGAACGCTCGAGCAGTACTCAAGAATAGGTCGTATTAGTGTCTTATAAGCGGTCTCTTCCCAAAATTCTACCAATGAACCGAAGACGCCTATCCGCCTTCCCCACAACTGCCATTACATGCTTGTCCCACTTCATATCGCTCTGCTGTGTTGCGCCCAAATATTTAATCGACGGGACTGTGTCAAGCGCTACACTACTAATGGTGTATTCAGACATTATAGGATTCTTCTTCCTATTCATCTGCATTAATTTACATTTATCTATATTTAGAGTTAGCTGCCGTTCTTTACACCAATCACAAATCCTGTCCAGGTCATCTTGTATCCTCCTACAGTCACTCAACGACGACACCTTCCCGTACACCACTGCATCATCAGCAAACAGCCGCACATTGCTATCCACCCTATCCAAAAGATCATTTATGTAGATAGAAAACAACAGTGGACCTACCACACTTCCCTGGGGCACTCCAGATGATACCCTCACCTCCGATGAACACTCACCAGCGAGGACAACGTACTGGGTTCTATTACTTAAGAAGTCTTCGACCCACTCATGTACTTGGGAACCAATCCCATTTGCTCGTTCCTTAGTTAGGAATGTGTGGAGCTGGACCGAGGCTGGAATCGACGGACGCGGATTCGGCTCCCAGATCATCTGACTGAGAACTCCGCCAAAATGCGGAATCTAGGGGTTCTAAAGAGTCGCGTGGGGGCCACCCAGCCAATCCCGCAGGTCTCTTACAGGCGCCTGCCAATCACGGTTTAGTTAGGTCCCCTCTACTGCTCCTAGGGCGGGGACGTTAATACAGTTGCACTAGCTAAGTCCGTGTTTGGTATCAACATCGTTCAGATGAAAGCTAAACGTAACTGCTCTGCCAAATAAGGCTTGCAACATTATTCTTATACGTCATTTAGCCACGTCCCTCGGTCTCCCCGGAGTAGTGACTGCTAGGTCAACAGTTTTTTGGCATTTTCACTCTCTTTCTAACCCTTGTGAGCCTACTGACGTTGCTGTTCCCAGGGCTGGTATGAAGTTGGATTTATACGCTAATTCGTGCCTGTTGGTTACAAAGTTCTACGGTGGTAACCTACCACAGCGTCTAGAAGACATATTAAGTTACATCTTAATTCCTTGAAGAGTAACTAGCGCCCTGAGCCCGCGTCTGGAGGCGTCTGCATTTTCGCAAGGCTCTCCCCTTACGGTTTACTTCATGTAACAATATCTCTCCTAGTTTCTTCTGCCCTCAGCATTGTCTCTGCTTCCGCGCCTTGGAGCGCCTGTCCTCCTTTCTCACAGCTTCAAGGTAACACTACAATAGCAAGGAATAATCAGTATATTACAATATTTCCGCTTCTGTCCCTATAGTTTCATGAAGCTCCGATAGGTGCCCGCGCTATACGTAGCATTCAAAGTGGCGTCTATAACGGAGGCGCGGAGCTGTCATTGAATTTCTTTTTGCGGAAAACCAGAGCATCGCAGATATTCATAGGCGCTTGCAGAATAGCTACGGAGACCTGGCTGTGTACAAAATAACGGTGAGTCATCATCGCATCTGTCATCGCGTCCGTCATCATCACAAGAAGGCCCGATCTCCCGTGTGCCAGCCGCCTGCACGCAGCTGTCTCCAGCAACGCTGGAACGTGCGGACACTCTCATTCGATGTGATCGTCGGATCACAATCAACAGCTGCCTGCGCAACTGGGCGTCTCTGTTGGTAGTTGGGATACTCAAAGTTGTGTGCCCGCCAGTTTCCTCGTCGCCTAGCAAACGACCATAAAGACCAACTAAGACCATTTGTGCGGAATTGCTATCGCGTTACGAGGCTGAACGTGATAATTCTCTGTCGACCATCGTGACAGAAGATGAAATATGGAACCGTTAGAGAGGTACCATGGTGGCATACGCGCTCTCCCAATAAAATGGAGTAAGGCAGTCGCATTGGAAAGAGATTGTATGAAGGAAGGGGTCTGTAGCCAAAACCAACCTACTTCCGGGAAACTATGCAAGTGGTAAACTAATTTTTCTTCAGGAGTTTATACATAATAATGATGGTATAGCCGATCGTTCAGGCGTTGTTGTTGTGGTCTACAGTCCTGAGACTGGCTTGATGCAGCTCTCCATGCTACTCTATCCTGTGCAAGCTTCTTCATCTCCCAGTACCTACTGCAGCCTACATCCTTCTGAATCTGCTTAGTGTATTCATGTCTTGGTTTCCCTCTACGATTTTTACCCTCCATTCTGCCCTCAAATACTAAATTGGTGATCCCTTGATGCCTCAGAACATGTCCTACCAACCGATCCCTTCTTCTAGTCAAGTTGTGCCACAAACTCCTCTTCTCCCCAATTTTATTCAATACCTCCTTATTAGTTACGTGATCTACCCATCTAATCTTCAGCATTCTTCTGTAGCACCACATTTCGAAAGCTTCTATTATCTTCCAGTCCAAACTTCTTATCGTCCATGTTTCACTTCCATACATGGCTACACTCCATGCAAATACTTTCAGAAACGACTTCCTGACACTTAAATCTATACTCCAGGTTAACAAATTTCTCTTCTTCAAAAACGCTTTCCTTGTCATTGCCAGTTTACATTTGATATCCTCTCTACTTCGACCATCATCAGTTATTTTGCTCCCCAAATAGCAAAACTCCTTTACTACTTTAAGTGTCTCATTTCCTAATCTAATTCCCTCAGCATCACCCGAGTTAACTCGACTACATTCCATTATCGTCGTTTTGCTTTTGTTGATGTTCATCTCATATCCTCCTTTCATGACAGTGTCCATTACGTTCAACTGCTCTTCCAAGTCCTTTGCTGTCTCTGACAGAATTACAATGTCATCGGCGAATCTTTAAGTTTTTATTTCTTCTCGTTCACGCGTACGTTTACTTGACAGTGGAACGTCTGCGTCCTTCTGAGCTACCCGGCTCACAGGGATTTGTGCTAGGCCAGCGGATCGCGTGGCGCCTGAGAGCCCTGTAGCTCCACGATAAGCGACCGCCTCAGCTGTCTCACGCCAACGGTAAATCTGGCCTGCGAAACCGGAGAAGCGAGGAGCGCAGCAGCAGCAGCCGGCCCGGCGCGTGGCACGGAGAGGGTGGCTTAAACGCCAGCCAGTCGCCGCCAGCCGTGTCCGATAATTGAATTCGAAACAGACTTGGCGCGCGCGAAAACCTGACCGGCAGCGAATAGAATAAATAGCGCCGAGCGGGGAGGCGTAATCGCGGCCGACCGCCGTGTTGATTCTCTGGAGTGAAAGCAAACACGGCGGCCGCAAGCGAAACATCCGCCGAGCGCGCTGCCAATCATCACACCTTTCTGCAGTCGGCCGCCGAACTTTCCGGACCGCGGTCTACTGGGGAGCGGGGCCAGTCGCTTAACGAGCTCTCCTTAAACTCGACGGTTGTGTCCTTAATGTAATTACTTACTGAAAACTATGTTACGCTAGTAAACGGTTTTACTTGAGCGTGTAACACAACATACTTGATCCGAGCAATTATCTATTACTCTCAGTCTACGTCTCTAATATCAGACTTTCAGCTTGCCACAGTTTCTGCAGCCTCGTTTCGAATTTCAGTAAGCAATTTTCATGATCATCAAGTCATAAACTTGACACTCTTCAATTTATTCTGTATTAATTTTTTGTGTCATCACCACTGAAATTGGCAACCCATGATTCATTCCCATGTGTCAACCGTTCTGAGTGGCCCTTATACCCAACGTCTTTACTTTTTATCCGTATTCTGATCTACGTAATCTCCAGCAATTTGGGTTTTCTGCGGCTCTACTATTGTGGAAGCCATTTCTTGATGTATACATATCCATCATCCTGTCCTCTCAGTATTGTTATCGAAGTATTCCTGTACACTTATTACTCGTAAATTATTGCAGTCCGTTATAACAGATAATTTGAAGGACGAACCTTGTTTCATCCTCATCTGCCGAGAAAATCTTCAAGGGGATGTAGCTGTTCCACCAGCACTCCCCCCCTCCCCCCCCCCCCCCCCACCATCACCCACTTTTTTTTCTTTTGAACTTTTCAGATGTTATAATCAGACGAAACTACAATCGTCCGTCCAAAACTGTGGGTTCTTTAATTGCTCTGGGAGATGCCTCATCTGAACTACTGCAAATGAAATATTAGTTCACTTTATTATGTGAATGATACAAATATTACTTAATCCGATATAATCGTTTGCCACAGGAGTGCTAGATAATTTTCAGTTGCCGTTGACTATTAAAGCATCACTTCATGCACTAATTAACACTCTATTCTCTTGAAGTATAACATTCAACATCACAAAGGAACATTTCCATCTGACTTTTGAATACCATTTTAATCCTACTCGACCATGTTAGTTGCTTCAACTGAGGTCGCGAACTGGACACAGCGACTCCATGCTCAGCTGTATATTGACCTCCGTGTGAGGGCACTGCTGTGCTGAGAGAGAGGGAGTATCTTCTTCAGCCTCTCCCATTCATCGTAGTGTATTGCAGCGAGATATCGCTCTGGTATCGATGTGCGCTATCGATTTCGATGTGACGCCGCTATCTTTGGACGCTAATAAGGAAGACATTTCTTTCCTCAAAGATTCCGTAGAGAACCCCCTCATTTCTTATATTACTGTACCACTTTTTATCGTATTTTTGGGTCTCTACATCTCAAACGCTTCGATTCTCTTCTTTTCGCACTTTCCTGAAGTCCAACTTCCACTTCTATAGAGTGTTGTGCCTCAGACCTACACCCTCAGGACTATGTTTACCACACTGAGGCCTGGCAGACTTCTCTTGGCGAGGAACACTCCCTTTGCTGTGTTCACAGCTCTCCCCCTGCCTTGCTTAATGCTCAGTCTACATCCTATGCTCAGTGGACAAAGAACTACTATCGATAATAAGCAATTTGGACTTAGTATCATTTTTCAAAACAATAAAAATTATTGTCAATAGCAGCAAGAGAATAGACAATGTGACGAAGAACTTTGGTGAGAACAGACTCAAGAGATTCGCTAAAATCAAATACTAGCTGTGAAATGGAGAATAGTCCTCTGATCTCCTTATACACACAATTATGGAAGACCAGAAATTCCGAATACTGTACTTCCACACTATTTACAGTCCTATAAAGTTATTTCCCTACTTCCTCAGTGTTTTTGCTTCTGAGTTATGATATGTTAGCGAATTATGATACCTTTTTATATAACAGTATTGAACTATTATATTACGCAAAGCCATATCGATTGTTTCAAGAATGGCTCATTCATAAATCCTGCGCGTGTGCTGATTTGGAACTTACTTGCAAATTAAAACTGTATGCCAGACCGGGACTCGAACTAGATACACGATTTTTGCATGAGGTTTAACATTTCACCGACGATAATGCTGTTGTACTCAGGCTACTTACTTTATCAGACAGGTTTTATCAAGTTATTCGTCTGCCCTGATTTGGAGAAAAAGCGAAGAAGCTCTTTCAGCAAGGCCAAAAGGAGATTTCATTGTCAACACTCTCAAGTACGCTTCCAGTTTTGTACCGATCTCGCCACCTCACTCGTTAATTTACATCGAGAACAAAGAGAAACTGCATTTAATAAGTATCCGTCTTTTATTACTGGATTTTCCGCCTATATCCTGCAGCACAAGAGTGAAATATCAGTAAAATACCTTTGCTAAAACGAGGACCAAAATAAGTAAAGATGTGTTGATGAGATGAACACATGTTTCACAAGCCAAATACTTCGAAATTAATATTCATCAGAAAAAGAGTGAACACAGAAGCCATTCTCAAGCATTACACATGTATAAAAGGATGATTACGAAACTTTGTTCCAAATTGGATCTCAAATGTTTACTAAAGGTGTATATAAAACACAGTCAATGCAAGTAAAGGGTTACAGCAAAGAAGCATACAAAATCTGACTTTATCGGGTGACTTACCCCAGAAACCATGCTTCACGTTGTAGTAGACTGTCGACTTTTTGGCGCTTGGTGACTGATGAAACATGTATAACAGAATCAAATGCTTGTGAAAGACGCTGCAACTAAAAATCTTTTAAGTACCGAGTGCTTATTTCCCGAGTACAGCAGTGCGGGCTGTATATGTCACAGTACGCTGAAAGATCGTAGGTATGTTCATTAATCGGTGCGCTTGCGAAGTATGTTGAAAATAATTCGAGTTCCTACCACCAGGTGGAAATGTGACGCTGTAGGCAGTCAAAATGTGGTGTGGGTACAGGAAAAGTGGAGAAACGGCCAAACACGTAAAGAGATGGTTATGGCTCGTTTATTATGATATGATCGCGAGTTACAACATGAGTCCAGCATGGTCTGCCGACTCAGCAACATGCTACACCTGTAACAGGGCACGGTCAACAGATGTTCGCAGTATACCCGGGGATGTAATCAGAACGATTTGTTGTATGCTATCTTTCACATCAAGAAGAGTCCCTGATACGCCCGAACTTTCAGATATCCCCGTAACCAGAAATCACATGGATTTAGGTCTGGGGATGTGGAAGGGCACACTTTTGAAATTGCTGTCATCACTGAAGGTTTCCCGCAGCAAATGTTTTCGCTTGTCAAGCGACATGTGATACCACACCATCTTGAAACTACTGATGCGGACACAGTTGCGTTCTTGTAAAGATGAAACACGTGTTGCACAAGGAGAACCTCATAACGCGCTGATGTCATTGTACACCTAATATATCCGCGGTATTTCATCTCCTCGAAGAAAAACAGACCGAGGATGAAGGAGCTTTTGAAACCACACCATACAGTCACATATGCTAAGTGCAGTGGACGTTCCTGCACAACACGTGACGGAGTAGAACGCCATATGCGACAGTTCTGTGCATTCCGTCCAAAGATTATTACCAGGCAATACATCATTCATTTCCATGTTGCCAAAAAACGAAGGGGAGTCACGGAGTCAAAGCTTCTCTTCAGGTTTCATTTGGTGCACATTCTGGTGTACATCTTGTAGCGAGAGCAGTGTAAAATGCACCGCAAAATCTTTTGAAATGTTGACCAAGGGAAAGACAATTTCCGTAACACAGCTCGAGCACTGAGTGCAGAATTTCAGGCGTGTGCTGCATTTTCGGCTGTAGATACAGCAACTTCGTCAACAACTTCCGTGGGAATGAGCCGTCTCCTTCTCTCTGCTGCGCCACCTAATTCACCTTTTCTTCAGATTTCATGGACATATTATTTAGCCCATTTATTGACACGGGTCCTCTTTACAGCTACTAGTGTCGGCATTGCAGCAATGCTATTCTGATAGAACAACTTGACAGTAGCTCATGGTCTTTCTTCCCAATAGCTATTGCATCTCGTATGAAACCCTTCACGCCAACAGTCACCTCACAAAAGCATCTGACGGCATACTGACGTCAAAACAGGATTTCACATAGTGGTCGCTTATAACGCCATATTTTCACCCGTCGGCAGAATGTGGAAATGTTTTCAGCATACTCCGCGAGCGAACCAATTAATGACCATACCTACGATGTTTCAGCGTCCTGCAATGTATACAGCCTGCACTGCAGCTCTCCGAACACCGTAAGTTTAATTATAACCACCCAGTATTTGGAAGGTCCCTTCAATTTGAAGTAGTATTCATAAGTGACTCGAAAATGGTTGCTTGACCGAATCTGAGCTTACCAGACTATATACTAGTCACCCTCTTAAAGAAGCACACTAATCGGACTAATCGCTTTCAAATAGTTCAAATGGCTCTGAGCACTATGGGATTTAACTGCTGTGGTCATCAGTCCCCTAGGACTTATAACTACTTAAACCTAACTAACCTAAGGACATCACACACATCCATGCCCGAGGCAGGATTCGAACCTGCGACCGCAGCGGTCACGCGGTTCCAGACTGTAGCGCCTAGAACCGCTCGGCCACTCCGGCTAATCGCTTTGATGCCCTGTTACCAAGCGGTCATATGGCCTTCCGACACTGAAGGAAGTCACGGCAGTTAAGTGAAGTATATGTTCCACGTACTTCGAAATTTTCTACTGGGATACGTTTTCGCTGTTATTCAAGGACCATGTGCTTGAAGGTCACTTTTGTACGTTTCTCTTGAATAATGTGAAAACTGAATCTCAAGAGGAAATGTATCCCAGTACACAATTTAACTACACAAAGTTTCCCCACAGAAAGCTTAGTTAATTATTTTCTGTAGGACTGGCAGTCTGCGTGCAGCGAACGAGAGAATCTGAGAACTAGCGCTAGGTATTTGAAGGGGTTGCGGGTTGCATGAAACCCATAGATATTGGCAGCTGAATTACCCTGTAGAGACTGTGATAGGCATAATTTCATCTGGAATGGTTATCGGAGGATGAAGTAACTTTACCTTGCTTCAGCTCTCTTTACGTGCAATGAAAGCAGTTGCCTCTATGAGTTTTAGAATTGCTGTGCCCCAGGAACGTTAATGTTTAGCGAAGGAGAGGGGAGGGGCGGGAGGCGTTTGAAAGCGCGGCAGTGTGTGTCGCTGCTGGGGCTGGTAATGCATTTACTGTAACGGGCCGGGAATCCGGCGCATTTCCCCCCAGCGTCTGCTACGCCATCCGCTGCCGATGCTCGAGCCGCCAGCTTTTCCGGGGAGATTTATGTGCCCCGGGCCGCACGTGGAGTCCCCTTAGATTATTTACGAGCTTATTCGCTTTGTGCACGGGCAATTTAACTGGATAAACTGATACATTTTCTGAAGGGTTTATACGCCCGCCGGTAAGGCCGTTTCTCCGAGAATACCGTATTTCACCGGTCGTAGACGGCTGTTGTAACGTGTCCATTGCTGCTGTTATTTGCTCACTGCATTACTCGCTGAACTGTGTAGTTCTGTTGCTTTAAGCACAGCTGTTTGCTTAAAGATTTAGTTTCTCTCCCGTCTTCTAAAGATAATATTTCGCGTTCGTTACCACCACACCATCTACGTTTTAACTTAACTCAAAGATATTACACACCAATTCTCTGCTCCTGTGGTTCGCCTCTCGAAGAAGCTGACCTGCACTCTGCACACAATGAAATGCCCTGCTGCGTTTAGGAATAAATTGAAATACTTTCTCCTGTTATCCTCGTAACTGGTCCCGAAAAGTTAATGCGTATGACCAGTTTTCTGCTATGGACCAGCTTTCCCCTATTTCAAACAATAAAGAAAATGCTCATATCTTCTACCATTTATATATTTTTGCTCTTTTCGTTTCTCACTCAGTAACGTCACCTTCTCTCATGTCCATTGTTCCTGCCCTTCACAGTTAAAACAACCTCTCTGCAACTTGTTGCACTAAAAAATGGTTCAAATGGCTCTGAGCACTATGGGACTTATCTTCTGAGGTCATCAGTCCCCTAGAACGTAGAACTACTTAAACCTAACTAACCTAAGGACATCACACACATCCATGCCCGAGGCAGGATTCGAACCTGCAACCATAGCGGTCGCGCGGTTCCAGACTGTGGCGCCTAGAACCGCTTGGCCACTCCGGCCGGCGAGTGCCCCAGGACAGTGTGGTTGTTCCGCTGTTGTTTTCTATCAACATAAATGATCTTTTGGATAGGGTGGATAGCAATGTGCGGTTGTTTGCTGATGATGCTGTGGTGTACTGGAAGGTGTCGTCGTTGAGTGACTGTAGGAGGATCAAGATGACTTGGACAGGATTTGTAATTGGTGCAAAGAATGGCAGCCAGCTCTAAATATAGATAAATGTAAATTAATGCAGGTGAATAGGAGAAAGAATCCTGTAATGTCTGAATACTCCATTAACAGTGTAGCGCTTGACACAGTCACGTCGATTAAATATTTGGGCGTAACATCGCAGAGTGATATGATGTGAGACAAGCCTGTAATGGCAGTTGCGGGGAAGGCGGATAGTCGTCTTCGGTTCATTGGTAGAATTTTGGGAAGATGTGGTTCATCTGTAAAGGAGACCGCTTATAAAACACTAATACGACCTATTCTTGAGTACTGTCCTTATGTTAGTTAGGTTTAAATAGTTCTAAGTCCTAGGGGACTGATGACCACAGCAGTTAAGTCCCATAGTGCTCAGAGCCATTTGAACCATTTTGAACCTGAGGCACTCCAGATGATACCCTCACCTCCGATGAACACTCACCATCGAGGACAATGTACTGGGTTCTATTACTTAAGAAGTATTATAACGCCCAAATAGCAACTTTCGTCTATTACTTCAGCAACCCATTTATTCTCTCTGCATCACCAGTTCTGGTCCGAATATTCTCTCTCATCATTGTTTTATTGTTCTTATTGTTTATCTTGTAACCCTTTCTCAAGACACTATACATTCGGTTCAACTGCTCTTGCGGATTCTTTGCCGCCTCTGGCAAAACTGTAATGTTATAGCTAAAAACGTGAAAGTTTTTAGTTTCGAACCGGAATAGGACGAAGAAATAGCAGATTTGGGCTCGGCACACGGCGTGCCTGTGAGTGTCGAGACGAGGCGCCCTCCTTGGTCAGGGTGCTGGGCTGGCTGGACGTGTGTCACGGGGCGTGCGTGCTAACAACCTATTGATTCAGTTAGCACGCGCGCGACCGCAGCGCCGCGCGGCCGGGACCCGCACTAGGGCGGGCCGTGCGCACGCCCGTGCTGTGGCACGCGACGTCACCAGCTCCACGGCGCAGTCCCCCGTCCCCCGACCGTCACCGCAACTCCACAGCTGCCCACTTGCTCTTGTATGGGATGTTCTTCATTAACATCTCCTTTTATTTACCCCTTGCTTAATGAACTGTCCCTCCTAGCTACCCGCTGCATTTTCCTCGCACTCGCTTCGCCCTGCACACATTTTCTTTTTGTGTTGGGGGGCCATTTTCGGCTGCCTCCTGTAAACACATGGAGTGCGCTACAGAATGCATCACTACAACCTGCTTTTCCTTTGTTTCTGTAAAGCATATATTTAGAGCACATCGCTAGGGGAACGATTGGTAGTGATGCACGACCGTTCTGCATTTCAGCGGTTTACTGTTCGTTCGGAAGTAATTTATTTACTAGTGGGACAACATCGATGACAGTGCGACTTTGAATGAGGCTCAATGTTTGAAGCGACTGCTCACAATAAACAAAATCATAAAGTTAGTCTCCACATCATGCTAGCTTTAAGACTGGTCTTAGTTTCGCGAGGAAGATTGTCAGTAAGTTTCTTCAAATATGTCATATGCAGCTGAAAGCCACTGATTGACGGTTGGATCACGTAAAGTTACTAATAGACTTGTGGCATCGTCAGCGTGAGGGCGATCTGTACACTAAAATTATTTATTCATATTTTCATACTTCTAATCTTAGATTGGTAGATCACATAATTAATGGTGAGGTATTGAATAGAATTGGGGAGAAGAGGAGTTTGTGGCACAACTTGACTAGAAGAAGGGATCGGTTGGTAGGACATGGTCTGAGGCATCAAGGGATCACCAATTTACTATTGGAGGGCAGCGTGGAGGGAAAAATCGAAGAGGGAGACCAAGAGATGAATACACTAAGCAGATTCAGAAGGATGTAGGGTGCAGTACGTACTGGGAGATGAAGCAGCTTGCACAGGATAGGGTAGCATGGAGAGCTGCATCAAACCAGTCTCAGGAATGAAGACCACAACAACAACAACAACAACAACAACAACAACATGTTCATACTTACTCATATTATGTTACTGCGCCAATTCTCTGTTGCTATCTTCGAATCTAAGGTTACATCATTACACAATATTGTCCTTACATCATTACAAAATATTGTTTTTGCAATACAGTGTATATATCCACGTTGGTGTCGTGAGCTGTACTATAAGTCGAAATGTCAGTTTTCAAACAATCCGCCACTCCGACTTCTAGTGTAGTTCACGATACCAATATGGATATATACTCCACAACACAACACACTGTACTGAAGGAGAAGATTGTGTAATGATGTCAACAAAGATCCGAAGATGTCAACAGAAAATCGCCGAAGCTGTCAATCTGCATACATAAATGATTTTAGCGACCTTGGCAACTGAAAATTTATTCAGTCTTGATAAAGTTACTAAAATGCAAGGATGTCGATTGTTAATTTTTCATCCGCTGCTACACATAATCCCAAAGGTTTTCTATGGACGTAGTGATTAGCACACTGGACTCGCATTCGGGACGACGACGATTCAATTCCGCATCCGGCCATTCTGATTTTGGGTTTCCGTGACTTACCTAAATCGCTTCAGGTAAGTGCCGGGATGGTTCCTTTGACAGGGCACGGCCGACTTCCTTCCCTAATCCGATGAGACCAGCTTGGTCTCTTCACCCAAATCAACCATCAATCCATTTTCTATGGGATTAGGATCCTATGGTTTTGTGGGCCAGTCTCGGTGCAACCAAATTGCTTGCCTACGGAGTATCGACGCACTTGTGAGACTAGATTCATGATTTCCTGTCAAAAAGGTCACAGTTGGTAGTAATAGACGGCAAGCCATTGAGTAAAACAGAACTAATATGTGAGCCCTCTATTGTTCCTGATGATCTATATTAACGACATAGGAGACAATATTAGTAGCCGTCTTAGATTATTTGCAGATGATGCTGTCATTTACCGTCTTTTAAAGTCATAAGATGATCAAAACGACTTGCAAAGTGATTTAGATAGGATATCTGTATGGTGCGAGAAGTGGCAACTGACCCTGAATAGAAAAAAGTCTGAAGTTATTCACATGATTACTAAAAGAAATCCGCTAAATTTCGATTACGCGATAAGTCATACAAATCTGAAGGCTGTAAATTCAAGTAAATAATTAGGGATTACGATTACAAATAACCTATATTGGAACGATCACATGGATAATGTTATGGGTAGAGCAAACCAAAGACTGCTATTCACTGGCAGAACACTTAGAAGGTGCAACACGTCTACTACACCACGCTTGTCCGCCCTATTCTGGAGTACTGCTGTGCGGTGTGGGATCCGCATCAGGTGGGACTGACGGATGACATAGAAAAAGCACAAAGAAGGGCAGCTCGTTTTGTACTATCGCGAAATAGGGGAGATAGTAGTGTCACAGACATGATACGTGAATTGCGGTGGAAATCATTAAAACAAAGACGGTTTTCGTTGCGACGGGATCTTCTCATAAAATTTCAATCACCAGTTTTCTTCTTCGACTGCGAAAACATTCTGTTGGCACCCACCCACGTAGGGAGAAATGATAATCACGATAAAATAAGAGAAATCAGGGCTCGCACAGAAAAATTTAAGTGCTCGTTTTTCCCGCGTGCCGTTGGAGAGTGAAACGGTAGAGAGACAGCTTGAAGGTGGTTCATTGAATCCTCTGCCAGATACTTTATTGTGAATAGCAGAGTAATCACATAGATGTAGATGTAGAAAGATTGGTAGATAAAAACTTTGTTTCATTACCTTTCTCACACACTTTGTAGATTCACTCAAGCAATGATAATTGCAATTTACTAGAATTTTGCACCTGTAGCAACGAGGACGGGAAGGTAGTTCAGCGTGTTTTTACGAACCATTGTTGCGATCTTATTTGGCAACAATTCCCCGCCGCAGCACTCTTCACTCCTCGTCTGCGACTGCCAGTGCCCTTTCTCTCTCTCGTTTATATACTTATTGCATTGTAAGGCCTCCTTATAATTAAGTCAGACGTTTACGTCAAATACTCTCTTTCCATGGATTAGAGTGCGTAATTCATACCTACATTAGAGTGTAGCAGTGTTACGGCAGTGTAGCGTGCCAGGACTATAACTACAGGGATGGGAGTCGGCGCACTTCATAGAAAACAGTGCTGTGTGGGCACCGTGTCTACCTTACGAAGGTATATACAGCCATATATCGTTGTACCAGTGACTATTTGGGAAACATGGATTTGAGCTGCACCCAGACGAAATAAGCAGGTGTACTTTGAAGACATTCTCGGAGTGCACATACATAACTTTGATACTGACATTTTCTACCAGAGCCGTACAGTGTTCTCATACTTAATCAGGCACACTATATGGTAAGAGTTAAGGCATTTAAACCGAATTTACATAAAACAGTGTTGTCTTCTAGGGGAAAACCACTGGAAGTCCTAACGGGTATGTCCTCTTTATGCTATTCATCGAAATCCACAAATCCAACTACCCAGATTTAGAGTAATTTCTGCTGATCGCCTTGGTGACAAACATAACGAGATGTACGTGAAGTATAAGAAGCTTGGGCGCTAAGGAAACGAATTTATTGGCCATTATTCTCTCCCTCCTGTTAGCTTCGGAAGATATTTTAATGTTACCTATTTTTCAGCTAAGTTAACTAATTGATCACTCTTATTAATATCAGTACATGGTCGTAATGTTAAAGAAACCATTTATATTATTGACTTACCACTTTAAATTTTGAAAGAATCTATAAACGAGAGCATCTTTTACACACAGTATGCAATAAGTCACTCCTAAATGGTTACATAGTGCTTACACAGTGATCCAGATAACGCTTATAAAATTAGTATTCGAAGGCGCAAAAATTGCATTGTAAATTGGCCGCTAATCAACAGCACCACTTCCTACCTGTTTTTCCTTCTTGTTGTGGAATTCAGTTTGGGCGACTACAGTACACACAGTTCAGACATAGACGAGTACTTACCGTTAAACAATCCACATGGAAGTATAATGATGCTAATGATTTTGTAGGAGTCTTTAATTTGAAAGCTAGACTGCCACGATCTGATTCAAGTAGTCCACTTTAATTTTGAAAATTAATAATAGCTTTGTGGAAAAAAGCGTAAGGTCTTACTGTGATGGAAAACTATTGTGTATTTTTCAAAGAATAGAAACTGTAATTACTGTGTTTTTTGCAGTAAAACAAAAGCTGTGTTAACTGAAATTTTTGTAAGCTTTAAAGTTTACATTCAGTCTGAATGTAAGAAACTATTTAAGCAAAGCATCTACTTGTGAAGCTAACAACATTTGTGATCATCATCAGCTAAATTTCACCTGTCCGCTACAAACTACTACCACTATTCTTGTGTAAGTAAAGTTAACAGTCATTTAATTACTTATAAATTTTTTTAACATTATTGCTATAACAACGATGTTACATTTATTTCTGATGTGTGATTATAATCATTTAATTATTTCCCGGTGGTGTCCAAGTTCAGCCAGTGAATTTAGCAACATCATATTGTTTGTTTGTTATTTAACAATGTTTGCATTCCTTGAATTAGTGAAGTTCGGTGGCAGGAGGAACAAGACTTCTGGTCAGGGTTATAAACACAAAATCAAATAGGGGTAAAGCAGGAGTAGGTTTAATAATGAATAGGAAAATAGGAATGCGGGTAAGCTACTACAGACAGCATAGTGAACGCATTATTGTGGACAAGATAGATACGAAGCCCACACCTGTTACAGTAGTACAAGTTTATGTGCCAACTAGCTCTGCAGATGACGAAGAAATTGAAGAAATGTATGATGAACTAAAAGAAATTATTCAGATAGTGAAGGGAGACGAAAATTTAATAGTCATGGGTGACTGGAATTCGAGTGTAGGAAACGGGAGAGAAGGAAACGTAGTAGGTGAATATGGATTGGGGCTAAGAAATGAAAGAGGGAGCCACCTGGTAGAATTTTGCACAGAGCACAACGTAATCATAGCTAACACTTGGTTTAAGAATCATGAAAGAAGGTTGTGTACATGGAAGAACCCTGGAGATACTAAAAGGTATCAGATACATTATATAATGGTAAGACAGAGATTTAGGAACCAGGTTTTAAATTGTAAGACATTTCCAGGGGCAGATGTGGACTCTGACCACAATCTATTGGTTATGACCTGTAGATTAAAACTGAAGAAACTGCAAAAAGGTGGGAATTTAAGGAGATGGGACCTGGATAAATTGAAAGAACCAGAGGTTGTACAGAGTTTCAGGGAGAGCATAAGGGAACAATTGACAGGAATGGGGGAAAGAAATACAGTAGCAGAAGAATGGGTAGCTTTGAGGGATGAAGTAGTGAAGGCAGCAGAGGATCAAGTAGGTAAAAAGACGAGGGCTAGTAGAAATCCTTGGGTAACAGACGAAATATTGAATTGATGAAAGGAGAAAATATAAAAATGCAGTAAATGAAGCAGGCAAAAAGGAATACAAACGTCTCAAAAATGAGATCGACAGGAAGTGCAAAATGGCTAAGCAGGGATGGCTAGAGGAAAAATGTAAGGATGTAGAGGCTTATCTCACTAGGGGTAAGATAGGTACTGCCTACAGGAAAATTAAAGAGACCTTTGGAGATAAGAGAACGACTTTTATGAATATCAAGAGCTCAGATGGAAACCCAGTTCTAAGCAAAAAAGGGAAAGCAGAAAGGTGGAAGGAGTATATAGAGGGTCTATACAAGGGCGATGTACTTGAGGACAATATTATGGAAATGGAAGAGGATGTAGATGAAGATGAAATGAGAGATACGATATTGCGTGAAGAGTTTGACAGAGCACTGAAAGACCTGAGTCGAAACAAGGCCCCCGGAGTAGACAACATTCCATTGGAACTACTGGCGGCCCTGGGAGAGCCAGTCCTGACAAAACTCTACCATCTGGTGAGCAAGATGTATGAAACAGGCGAAATACCCTCAGAGTTCAAGAAGAATATAATAATTCCAATCCCAAAGAAAGCAGGTGTTGACCGATGTGAAAATTACCGAACTATCAGTTTAATAAGTCACAGCTGCAAAATACTAACACGAATTCTTTACAGACGAATGGAAAAACTAGTAGAAGCCAACCTCGGGGAAGATCAGTTTGAATTCCGTACAAACACTGGAACACGTGAGGCAATACTGACCTTACGACGTATCTTAGAAGAAAGATTAAGGAAAGGCAAACCTACGTATCTAGCATTTGTAGACTTAGAGAAAGCTTTTGACAATGTTGACTGGAATACTCTCTTTCAAATTCTAAAGGTGGCAGGGGTAAAATACAGGGAGCGAAAGGCTATTTACAATTTGTACAGAAACCAGATTGCAGTTATAAGAGTCGAGGGACATGAAAGGGAAGCAGTGGTTGGGAAGGGAGTGAGACAGGGTTGTAGCCTCTCCCCGATGTTGTTCAATCTGTATATTGAGCAAGCGGTAAAGGAAACAAAAGAAAAATTCGGAGTAGGTATTAAGATCCACGGAGAAGAAATAAAAACTTTGAGGTTCGCCGATGACATTGTAATTCTGTCAGAGACAGCAAAGGACTTGGAAGAGCAGTTGAATGGAATGGAGAGTGTCTTGAAAGGAGAATATGAGATGGACATCAACAAAAGGAAAACGAGGATAATGGAATGCAGTCGAATTAAGTCGGGTGATGCTGAGGGAATTAGATTAGGAAATGAGACACTTAAATTAGTAAAGGAGTTTTGCTATTTGGGGAGCAAAATAACTGATGATGGTCGAAGTAGAGAAGATATAAAGTGTAGACTGGCAATGGCAAGGAAATCGTTTCTGAAGATGAGAAATTTGTTAACATCGAGTATAGATTTAAGTGTCAGGAAGTCATTTCTGAAAGTATTTGTATGGAGTGTAGCCATGTATGGAAGTGAAACATGGACGATAAATAGTTTGGACAAGAAGAGAATAGAAGCTTTCGAAATGTGGTGCTACAGAAGAATGCTGAAGATTAGATGGTTAGATCACATAACTAATGAGGAAGTATTGATTAGGATTGGGGAGAAGAGAAGTTTGTGGCACAACTTGACCAGAAGAAGGGATCGGTTGGTAGGACATGTTCTGAGGCATCAAGGGATCACCAATTTAGTATTGGAGGGCAGCGTGGAGGGTAAAAATCGTAGAGGGAGACCAAGAGATGAATACACTAAGCAGATTCAGAAGGATGTAGGTTGCAGTAGGTACTGGGAGATGAAGAAGCTTGCACAGCATAGAGTAGCATGGAGAGGTGCATCAAACCAGTCTCAGGACTGAAGACCACAACAACAACATTGCATTCCTTACTGCTTCTAGAAGCAATCCTATTGTAATGAAAATAGCTCAATGGGAAAAAGTCACTGTCCCTATTATATAGTTTTACTAAGCAATTAACTACTGTATTAGCTGACTAAATATTTATTCCCTACCTTTCTAGTTCAAAACAATATCATTGTCTTGCTGGTTGACTGAAGACCTTTTGTATTTGCATGAAAGCATGTTACAATAATGACACTGATAACGCACACTGTTGCTTCAATGTGGAACAGTATTAATAATCACTTCTTGTAAAGTTAATTAAGCAATCATTCAAGATCTTTACATATATACACACTTAATAAAAGTGGAAGGACTGTCTGTGTATTGATAGTCGTTAACAAACAGAATATCAGGACGGTTTATATTGTTCAAATTTCTAAATAAGATTTTCTCCCACCTTGTCACAAAGATGCTGGAGTCCAAGGTTTCTTTTAATCTTGCGTTTTGCATTCCTGAGACGATATTTCCATAGAAACATTCATCTTCTACCATATATATCTTTATATCTAACCGAGAAGAAAAATACCAGGTTTCATAGAATTAGATGTCAAAATTTTTTAACATACAGAAATTTTTAAAAAAATTTTCGTTCCCTGTTTCACTCTATTAGGAGTTGCATTTCCAAAAGCTCAGTGAAATACTTATTCTTTTTTTCTAAGACAGAAGCCAAATACAAATTTTCACAGATTTAGCATTATAAAAGCTTTAATAATGAAATAATTTCATAAAACATTTCATTCTGTTTTTCACTCCCTTAGTAGGATTGAATTTCCAAAAACACTGAAACACTTGTTTTTGATCTCTATCTGAGAAGTCATATTCCAATTTTCATAGGTGTTGATCTAAAAACGCTTTAGTAGTTCTTTAATAATGATTTATTCAAAAAACGTACTCCGATTATTTTACCATCTTAGTGGTTGAATTTCCAAAAATGCTGAAACACATATTTTCTTACTTCTCAATTAGAAAACAAATACCAATTTTTGTAGTTATAGCTTCAGAACTACCTTAATAGCGACATATTTTCAAAACACCTTTCATACCTTATTTCGCCCTCATAGCAGAGGAATTTCGACCAATCCTTTCTAAAATATGCCTAAAGTATAAGATCCAAACCCTCTTAAATTTCATGTTTCTTTCCTTAGCTGTTTGTGCTGGGCGATGATAAACCAGTACATGAGTCTGGCCCTGTTTCACTTTTATCTATAGAGATTACAGAATCTCCAAGCACCAGACCCAGTAGAGGTTACTGGTGAATGTAAGATGATAGCACACTACACTAATGACTGCAAAAGCATACAGAAAATGTTACGGAAATGATGAGCTCTCGGTATGAGGTATAACGTGGAGTGTCACCCAGTTTAGCACTAACTATTTAATAATATTACTAAAAACCAATTTAGGCGTCAGTACTGCGTATTTCAGTTAGATTCATCTTTGTTCTTGAACCGAATGAGTCATTGGATCGTTATGTTTCTTTCTTTTGATAGACATTTCTAATATACCCGATGAATGTACTTTCATCCTAGAAATTTTGTCTAATGAGAGGTGAAAATTGATACAGTGTACAGTGTTTCATCACCACCGCTCCAGTGTGTGGTAAGAAGTGAAGACACCTGCTTATTATGGGTATATGTTCGGTTTGATGGCTTCCTTTGCGGTTTCCAGGAGATCCAAGCTGTGTGTCAACAATACTGCTACTCATTTTCTTGAAGCCACTGTGACAATAAACAATGGACTGAGGATCGACGGTCTACAGACAATAAAAGTTTACACTTAATACAAGACAGTCTGAGTGACATCTGACGAAGGATTTTTTTCTGTTTTGTTACTTTATAACTGTATTGTGCACACTGTTGGGAGAGGAAAGAGGGTAAAATTCCGTGTTGTTATATAGCAAACTCACAAATATTTTACGTGTATCTACGTTACTCTAGAAAATACTCTGCTGTGAACTTTCTGTGGTAGTATATGCCGTTCCATCTTTCTTAGTCTCCCAGCAGCCCTTTCAGCTATTGGTAGACGCACGAGATACCTCACATGCCTGGGGGTAATTACCCTACCGCGCTCCCAGCTGCCACAGGAATTCCCTCTCCTTGGGTTTTCCCATTACCCCTCTCCCACTTTCTTTCTCGAGCGCACGTTGGAGCGTGCCTCATAATTACGCAGTCTTCCTCTGAACATAATTTCTACTTACGCTCTTTTTGCCGTGGATTCGTGAGAAGAAAGACCGAGGCTCGGGCAGAATTCAGAAGACGAGGGAGAAAAGACGAGAAGCGTGTGGCTATGATGTTCAGCATTCCTTCTCCAAAGGGGAATCCACTGTATCTGCTTCAGTGAAACGTCTTCTTTCATATCTCTCTGTATAGCTAAACACGGAGGATATAAAGACAAGAGCTTGAATTTGCCACGGTCTTCTATCGTATGTGGTTCTTTCCATTTAGTGCAGACTGAGTGCGTTGAGTAAAACACATCAGTGGCAGTGTGTTGCCAAGACAGAACTGAACCGGATAATGTTTCATTAACTTTGAGATAAGCAACGAAGCTTACGTCATTCGTCCCAGTTGCAGGTGATTTAAGCTGGATGCCTGTCTTAAAGTTAATGAAGTATTTTCTGGTCAGTTTTCCTGTGATCACACTGTGTTTCATGATAGCCATAGTGATTATTCTTGGAACAACTGAGACAGTGAAACAAATGGGAAATGCAACAACAGTTTTGGGTAGTTTGGTTGCATATGACATGTCTATGAAGTGACTGTCACTGTTACACCAGCACATGCAACATAGACGAATACGCGTTTCTGGCGCATGGCTATCACAATGAAGGTCCTTCACTAACAAGCTGAGTCCTGACAGTGAATTTTCGCTTCAAGATGTAAGAGAAAGCAGTATAACACCTTACTCTTAAGCTTTTTTGTTAAATATTTCTTATTTTCGGAACTTAAATCAAATGTTGACTCGTCTTCCTTTGTCAAGCAACAATTCTCTACAAGTTTTTGATTTGATATCTGGAATATTAAATCTATTTATATTTCTACAGTTATTTTACAGAAATGTTGCCCTTCACGGTATTGTCCCAAGGGTTTGGGTAACAACAGGCGCTATGAGAGGTAATATAATGTCATACAGAGAACAGCAAAAACTGAATACAAACAAAGCTATTGAACAAATTAGTACTTCAGAGTTTATTTAAAACATCAAAAAGTGAAACGTAACTACTTTTTGAACATCGGATGGCGAACAAAAAATTTTAAATTTCCTTTTCTAGGAAAATTAACACGTGAACCAAATAGACTGAGGTTTTCTCGGTAGACAGTAAGGGCCCTAATATAAACGTCAGTAGTCAGAAACATACTTTTCAGCAGTATCACATCCACTAGACTTGTAACGGCCCCATCCACTACGAAACACACACCTTTGCGACTGTTCTGTTATCTCCAAACTCTCCACATAGTTGGCAAACGGAATCGTTGCCAGCAAATGTTGTCACCCATCTCATTGTTTAGTAAACTCTAATTAATACATATATAGAATCATGTCGAACTGTTAGCTAGCTGTCTGCGTACAATGAAAAAGTTTTCAGAGTAGGAATCAAGTAAATTGTGACCTACATAGTGAATAGAGAACTACATAATAGATCTAACATACATACAAGTCACACAACCTACACTCTCTTAAACGTGTAACTACTGACGCAAACCCGCGGTTTCGTAAGCCTAAGGTCGACTTTAAATTGTAATAACAGCAAGTGCTCACGGTGAAAATTACGTGTAGTTCGAAGAGACACAGCACGAGTGTCTACCTGCATATCTGGTGTTCTTATAACGGTCAAATTATTGTCGAAACTTGATTGGGTATTGTAAAATGTTTGCACGAAGGTTGAAGATCCCATACAGTTTCCTACATCTTACCGAAATTATGACATACAAAAGTCAAGAGCTTAAAAATACGAGGTAATTTGTAAAGTAGCTACTAATATCAAAAGAAATTAGACGAATTTTATATATTGTTTTGCTTTTCTATTGGTGCGTTCTGCTATATTTGCGAAAGTCAAATGCATTTTGGGAAGTTGGGAGTACTTCAGCGTCGCATACCTCAAAGTTCTGAAAACACGGTTGCCCGGAACGGGTTCTATTACGAAGTTGGCACTCTTGTTTCCTCGCGCCATCGGCGAATAATTTGCAGCCCTCCCTATATTGGCTGCCACTTTAGTAGGAGAGTATCCTTATCGGAGCCTTTGAAGACACAGTGAGGAGAGATGGCAGTACTTATCTCAAGTTTAAATTGAACGGACTATGAGAACACGTAAAGAGAGGAAAGCAGACTGAGCGCTACCTTGTTCTTTTGAAGTGGTAGCAGACAAAGGGTATGCAGTTCGTTTATGCTCTCATGTGTGTCAAAAATGCCTACAGTGCGTGCTCGGACTGTCTAATCATTGCTTCATCTTTTTTCTCTCTTTACAGCTAGACTGTCATAGCCCGTATAATTTTCTCTTTTGTAGGAACGGAGAAATTTGCTCTTTCCTACAGTGCTGAAGAGTGATAGCTCCTTACACAAACGTTTGAAACATTCTGCTGCTTACTTGCAATAACTACTGTCTTCTGTGCTAGTTTCGAATTCGCTGATTTCTATCTAGTGGAATACTCCAGAAGTATAGAGGAAGGTTGAATAATATCGGACACATAAGCGTTTCTGAAATTATATATTTTTTTGTGGTTGTCATACAATGAAGGTTTTCACGACCGGATGTTTCAGCTGCCGAGACTGATTTAGCTCTATAAGGGCGCAGTTACTATCATAGGGCCAACCCTTACGAATGTGGTATCGAATCTAGTCGAAAGTTTCACTAATGCAATATGGTTTTCTGTCCATTATTAAATGTTCTCGCAGAACACATTTTTTTTTTTTTTCTAAAACAGGCTTCATGGTACCTTTTCCTCTACAGCTTTACGTGTACCCTCCCACGAAGTTCTTGGAATTGAATAGTTCTCTCTCGATTCCCTGATTGTTATTTCAAGAAGTTTGACGTTTTTTCCACAACTTTCTTCTTGTTATTTTCAGCCAATTTACGACCTGACTCCCCCTTATTTGACTGGTAATGAAAAAAAAGGAAAAATGTGAGATTTTAATGAATCTGTTTTTCTCAGTAGAACTTGAAAATTCCTTTGTCCATTACAATCCGAACGTACCACTGTAACAGTTTTACATTCCCATTGTTATGACTTGGACTAGATATTGCCACTGTCCACAACACAGATACTAAATCAGTTATATGTTAAGGTATAAGAAAAATATAATATTACTTACCTGTAAACGAAACACAACACTTCAAAGTTAAATTCATCCAACAAAAACAAACAAGGAACAGATTACTTGTGCCACTGCTGAACGCGCTGTAGCCTTGATTAAAAGACCGGAGACGCGTTCTGCACCTCCATAGTTCGTACTGTAGTGGCGCTACATGAGCCTCCACAAATGCTAAGATTTAGAAAAGCTCTGGAGCAATACAATTTGCTGTTCGATATTACTCTGTCTTCCCTAAGGTCGCATTGTACAGGTTATATTACATTAGTCCTCCTGTCTTACGGAGAGGGGACAGAAAGGTTGGTCAATACGTTCCAGGTCTACATCGAATTAGGATACAAGATTTAGTTAAAAACATATCATCGTAATCTTTCTCAATATGCATCCCTCTCTCGATACATAATTACAGCATCGGTCCTTGAGGCTGTGGAACAACTCGACGAAAGCTTCGACTGGAATGCTGTTCAGAAACGACGTCACATTCCTCAAACTGCTTCCGTTTGAGGGGAGATTCGCGTATGGTGTCAGCATAACGTCTGGTGGGGCAAAATTGTACTTTTCAAAAAATCTCATGTACATGAAGGCCACTATAAACAGACGCATTGTCGTGCGGAGTCTAATATTTCGGAACGGATAGAAAGAATTCTTGCGAAGGAATTTGAGAATTCCATTACAGAACGTCCGTACCATAGTCTTCACAGAGAGGAAGAATTCTAGATGTGTAACGTCTCGAAAAAGGAAAAAAAAACAGTACTGTCTTCACATTTCTTGGTAGCCATAGTGGCTATTCTAGGCAAAACCGAGACAGTAAACAGATGTAAAACTTAATAATAAAATCCATCTACTGGGTCTGAATAACGTTTCCACTTCTTCAATCTGCCTTTCGAAACATAGCTTCATCATCAGAGCTGCGGTGTTTACAGAAAGACCTTTCTTGCGATATTACATACAACAGTAACGAGCTGCATTAGAAGCTATGCTAATAGTTTTAACAGAAACCTTTATGCATTCTTCTTTAATCCTATGCATCCACTCCCACATCTTTTGCAAATTGCAATTAAAATGCACTGTAGCTACTACAGATAGGAGAAAGCCTGGAATAACGGTCACCATAAGGGTGCAATTAATCTAGGGTTTTACTGTCATACCATTCTCCAATCAAATTGTAGTTGTCAGCATCATATTTCTAAAAACTAGGAGACTGGTTGCAGAGTTTTGCAAATCATGCCGTCCTTACTGCCTTTATTGCTCTCTCCGTCTCACCTGCATCGCATAACTGCCTGTATCTTTGGCGCTTACCGTTGTAAGGAACATATAACGTTTTATTATTTAATAATAATTACTCTTCATCTTTATTATAGTAACTAATTTACTTACTGATTATTATTAGGACTATTATTATTATTTATTTTGATTCATACTTTACTATAGTTACTTTTTGTATCTGTACATATAAATAACATCATATTCTGAAGGAAAGAAAAATATTAGTTCAGGTCGAGTATATCGGCCACAGTAGATGGTATATCGTCCAGGGGCTGGCCACTGCGTCCGCCTAAACGCCATTTCAGAAAAGTCGTTGTCAGTTGAAACCATACCGGCCGCTGTGGCCGAGAGGTTTTAGGCGCTTCAGTCCGGAACCGCGCTGCTGCTACGGTCACAGGATCGAATCCTGGCTCGGGCATGGATGTGTGTGATGTCTCTAGGTTAGCTAGGTTTAAGTAGTTCTAAGTCTAGGGGACTGATGACCTCAGATGTTAAGTCCCATAGTGCTTAGAGCTATTTGAACCATCAGTTGAAATCATTCTCTGATTTAGTATTAGACTACATAGGAATTTGTCGCCATTTAACCGTTACTTCAGTTATGTTATGAAAATGTAACTTGTAATGTAAATCTGTAATAATAACGTGATATGAGCGTATCAAATCAATGCAAGACAAGGCGATGTCCTGGTTCCCTCAAATGACAGTGCCGAATTGAGTAGTTTTCGAGTGAAACCTTTATCAAGTTGCCGTGAGATGTCAGCACTGTACAGGTGCACAAATTCAAATGACCGTCCTGGCTGCATTCTCCACTACATCTGCCCTTACTCTAAGCGTTACCGACATGTTAACATCACAATGAAGATCCTTCAGAAACATATAATGCACTGCCGAGGAACCTAAGCTTCGCTATATACGCTGGATAAACAAAGAGGCTGTTCAAGTGATTGTAGACGGGGTTTACTGTCATGTTTTCCACGGCCTTCGCCCTTAATGTCGACGAATGCAGTGTCTACTGCCCGCCTTCAGTTGGCCACCATTCCTCCATCTTGTTCGTTTGTCGACAGGTCGTATCCAAAGCACCAGGTTCCATCCTCCACGACGATGTCAAAATGGTCTGTCTCTATAAATTTCTGTGCCATCTGCACGTGCTCCATATTACAACTGATCTTAAAGAGTAATGCGCAGCAAACTACGCACGCATCTTTCTCACGGATAAAAATGATCATTTCATAACTTCGACCGGTTACAGGCCTGCTGTCAGGATGATCGTGTTTTATGGTCTCGGCATCTTAAAAAAAGAAAAAAAACCGAAAACGTTGCCTCAAATCAGACAATCATACTTATTCGCTTGTTGCACCATTCTACATGTTTCAGTCAAGGTTATACCACTTTTGAAAAACAGTTTCAGTTTTTTGCTCCATTTTTAATCAGTTACCAAGAACAAACACGCACAATCGTAGATATGCTGTACTGATAACCGGTCGGTCCATTTTGTGAGAAGAAATGATAATCTCAATTGATATCGATCACATTTAGAGTATTGGTGCTACTAGTTTGTCGTGCAAAAATTCGGTCCCATAATCTCTTGAACTGTATTTGTTTCCATCTGAAATACATGCGTTTGACTACGTCTATACTCGTGAAGCCACATTACGGTGAGTGGCGGATGGTACTTTGTGTAACAGTGTCAGCTCCCCCATCTCCCTTTCTAGTCGCGAACGGTTCGTTAGACGAACGATTGCTGGTGAGCTTCTGTGTGGGCTCGAATCTCTCTAATGCTATCGTAATGGTCTTTTAGTGAGATATTCATAGTAGGGAGCAATATATTGGTCGACTCTCCTATGAATGTACGCTATCGGAAGTTTAACAGTAAACCACGCCGAGATGCAGAACGCGTCTCTGGCAGTCTGCCCCTGGAGTTGGTTGAAGGTCTCAGCGACGTTTTGGAGCTCAGTAAAAAAACCTGTAACGAAACGTGCCGCTCTTCTTTGATTTCCTTCATTTCCTCTGTCAGTTCTATCTGGTACGAATCCCAGACTGACGAGCAGCATTCATGCATTGGTCGAACGCAGGGTTTGTAAGCTACTTACTTCACTGATGGATCACATTTCCTGAGGATTCTTCCAATGAACCTCTGTGTGGCATCTGCCTTACTTGCAATTAATTTTATGTGGTCGTTTCACTGAAAATCACTCCGTACGCATACTCTTAGGTATTTTGTGGAAGTAACAGCTTCCACTGATTGTTCACCTCTCCCGTAATCATACAATAATGGGTTGTTCTGTCCATGTATACGAAATACCTTGCATTTGCTTATATTGCTTATGTTAAGGACCAGTTGCCAATCCAAGCACCAAGCGTTGTTTCTCTGCAGGTCCTCCCACATACACAACACTATAATCCGCGGAAAACCCCTTTTAACTTCTGATATCATGTACTAGGTCATGTATACATATTGTGAAAAGTAATGGTCATAAAACAGTCCCTTGGGGTACGCCAGAAATTACTTTTGCTTCCCAAGACTCTTCACATTCCAAAAACATACTGCGTTCTGTTTGCTAGAAACTGTTCAATCCAGTCACACATCTGGTCTGATATTTTGTTCATTAGGTGGCAGTGCGGGGCTGTACCGAATGCCTTCCGGAAGTCAAGGAACATAGCTTCTACCTGTGCGTCAGTATGTACTGCTTTCTAGATCTCGTGGAGGAACAGAGCGAGCTGGGTTTCATAAGTTTGTTGTTTTCGGAACCCATGTTGATTCATACAGAGGACATTAACCGACTATTAGGAAGACCTGGCACTGAATCACAAGCAAATATAGCGTTTATACTTGGCACCACCTGAGATTTGATTTCTTTCGTAAGGCAGAAGTATCGCTTAAATAACTATAGTTACTAAGACTGTTATCTACGAAAGACAGTAATCCTATTCTCGCAGCAATTTGGATTTGTCAGTAAGTTTAAGAACATCGTACGCTCTGCTGCAATGGAAAGGTCATCTAGCGGGATTTAACACCATACTGTGGCTAGGAGATTCTTTTTCTTCTTCTTTTTCTTCTTCTTCTCTTTTTTTGAGTCATCAGTCTTGTGACTGGTTCGATGCGGCTCGCCGCGTATTCCTCTCCTGTGCCAACGTTTTCATCTCGTCTTGGAGTAGCACTTGCAACTCAAGTCTTCAGTTAGTTGCTGCATGTATACCAGTCTCTGTGTTCCTCTTCAGTTATTACCCTCTGCAGTTCGCTGTGGTACCATGGAAGTTATTCCGTGATGTCTTAATAGATGTCCTACCAGTCTGTCTCTTCGCCCTGTTAGTGTTTTCCACATGTTCACTTCCTTCGGAGAACCTCTTCATTCCTTACCTTATCAGTCCACTTAATTTTCAACATTCTTCTTTAGCACCACATCTCAGATGTTTCGATTCTTTTCTGTTCCGGTTTTCTCACAGTCCATTCTCAATTCTATACAATACTGTGCTCCAAACGTACATTCTCATAAATTTCTTCCTTCAATTAAGACCTGTGTTTGATTGCAGTATTCTCTTGTCCAGGTATGCCCTTTTTGACAGTGCTAGTTCGCTTTTTAAGTCCTCCTTGCTCCTTCCGTCATGAATTATTTTGCGGACTAGGAGGAGAATTCCTTCACTTCACCTACTTCGTTATCACCAGACCTCATAAATTTTTCGCTATTCTTATTTCTGCTGTTTCTCATCACTTTCGCCTTTCTTCGATTTATTCTCAGCCGTATTCTGTAGTCATTAGACTGTTCATTTCATTCAGCAGATCCTGTAATTCATCTTCACTTTCACTGACGCTAGCAATGTCATCAGCGAATCTTATCATTGATATTCTTTCACCTTGAATTTTAATTACGCTCTTGAACATTTCTTTTATTTGTGTCATTGCATCTTCCACGAACAGATTGAACAGTAGTGGTGAAAGGCTGAATCCCTGACTTACACCTTTCTTGATCCGAGCACGTCGTTCTTGGTCTTCCATTCTTATTGTTTCCTCTTGGCTCTCATACACATTGTAGATTAACCGTCTTTCCCTATAGGTTACCCCTATTTTTCTCAGAATTTCGAACACCTTGCACCATTTTACATGGTCGAATGCTTTTTCCAGGTCACAGATCCTATGAACTTCTCTTGATTTTTGTTTAATCTTCCATTCATTATAAACCGCAATTTCAGAATGCCTCTCTGGTGCCGTTACCTTTCCTAAAGCCAAAGTGGACAGTTTATCTCTCGGGATATGTTAAAGGAGTACCACCAAATATTCAGAGTGGATTGAGGAACCGGCAGAGTGAAGTATGCGGTAGGTTCGCGATGACGGTATTGTCTGGCCCAGTTGCTATGATAGACTCCGTGATTGCGAATTGTTTCCAGAAGAGCGAGCTTGGGAATATTCCATGCGCCGGTGTCTCGATAAGATAAACTTCTGTTTCCAAATGCGCTCCAGTTATTCTTCTACTGTAAGTATGTAAACTGAAGTTGCATTCTAGGGGAAGTGGGGGTCTGCGTTTTCTACCGTATTCACATGAATTTCAGATTGATCGCTGCGTTACGTAAAGAAGGGGAGAGCTACCTCGCTCGAGAGCTGGTTGCATAACGCAGCGCAGAGCGAACAGGGAGTTGCGCGCCTGCGAGATGCCGTCCGCCTTACATAAGGCTCCCGAGGTCACGCAGGCAGCGGTACATACACAAGTAAAGCGTCGCCCAACCCATAACAAGAGTTACTGTGTTGTTTGTACTACGAAAACTAAAGCGGGGGAAAATCGATCCACTGCATCAAGTAATTATGTGTTTCGATCAGTGTGTTTTGACACTGTAGGTAGAAAACCCTCTAAAACAAATTTACGAGTTGATAAAACACAGGTCTCTCCGTGTTTCAGAAATTAGCATCATCACATACGTGTGGTTTGTTTCCACATACATTAATATTCCTAAGACGATGAACCCGTATTTGCCATTATTTTCATAAGCCATTATCGACAAGGAAAACATCGAAGTGTCAATAATTTGGCGCTGGATGGGTCCACCCTTCATGTAATTATTAAACTTTAGTTTCCGCTTACTGTCGTAAGTTTATTTTTTATTTATTTTGATTGATGTTTCAAGTACTACCTCTCACCATCACGTCTCAAATAATATCCGCACAGGCATAAATACAGCCATTAGGTGAAACATCAAGCGAGTACGAACGGTGTCCAAGGCGCACCAACGAAAGGCGACACCTTTTTGCAATGGCTTGGTCGGCGTGAGAGCATTTCTGAGAAGCTTAGACTCCAGTGGCAGTCCCTAAACACCGATGTACTTAATATACACATGATATCTCATATCGGGTGTTGTGATTACCTAATGACTTGGAGATCACTTTAAGGTGAAATGATATGAATTTAAGGTGAAATAATACCAATGATAAAATTCGCTAGTAACACTGGTGTCGTCAGTAAAAGTAAAGAAGGATTATAGGATATATTGAACTGAATTAACGGTATAGCAAATCGTAGAATGGCGAAATTAATGAGAAGCATCAGAAATGAGAACATTGAGAAACTTAACATCAGAATTGGTGCTCACGAAATAGATGAAGGTAAGGAGTTTTGCTACCTAGACAGCAAATCATAACGGACGGGACAAGGAGGACATAGAAAGCAGACTAGCGCTTGCAAAAAGGGGATTCCCGACCAAGACAAGTCTACTAGTATCAAACACTGTACTTTATTCGAGGAAGAAATTTCTGAGAATGTAGGTTTGGATCACACCATTGTACGGCAATGAAACATCGACTACGAGAAAATCGCAACAGATGAGAATCGAAGCATTTGGGATGTGATGCTACGGAAAAATTATGAAAATAAGACGGGCTGATAAGACAAGGCAAGCAATGAGAAAGTTCACTGCACAACCGGCGAGCAAAGAAGTACATGGAAAACACTGACAAAAAGAAGGGACAGGATGGCAGAACATCTGTTAAGACATCAGGCAGTAACTTCAATGGTACTACAAACAGCTAACTGTGGAGGATGATAGAGCTTGGAATACATCCAACAAATAATTGAGAACGTAGTTTGCAAGTGCTACTCTGCGATGAAAATGTTAGCACAGAAGAGAAATTCGTGGCCGCCCGTTCAAACTGGTCAGAAGACCGTTCGTACTAGCTTGATATTTAAAATATTGGCTGTGTTTGTACCTGTGCGGCATTTGTAGTTGAAACTTCTGCCTGATGATTAGTAATACTCGAAATTGCAATTGAAATAAATAACAAATGAATTATTTGGGAGTTGTATGTCAGAACAACCATGTTTCATTAACAAATTCAGTTGATAGCCGACCTTAAAATAAATATGTGTAAAGTATTTCCCATAAGTAGCTGAAGAGATCCACTACTGTTCGATTAAACAGTTTGTGATAAATCATGGGAACAGCAACAACTGGAAGATACACACAAGCAATCACGCAGGACGATCTGAAGTACAGGATGTCCCAAAAGTCACTTAACATTCGAAAATTGAATACTTCACGTAATAAAATAGGCAGAGAGGTAAAAGTTGATACACATGCTTGAAATAAAACGGGGTTTTATTGAAACAATTAAAAATACACAAAACGGTGCTGCATGTGATATAAAAACGATAATTAACGTAACAGTTGATTTTTTTCAAAGACGATGTTCTTTATAACATATGAACAAATGGTCGGCCGTCACTTATCTACAATACCTGTAGTCTAGGAACAATGCTGTGAACAACATTATTCAGCGCATCATAGGTATGGTGAGAAGTTGTCATCGGATGATGAAGTTTCGCATCCTCAATGAGGTCGGGCGATCGCGGTAGACTTGCGACGTCAAGTAATCCTACAACCGGTAATGACACGGACTGAGGTCTGGGAATCTGGGAGGCAAAGCACGACGGTAATGGCGGCTCAGCACGCGATTCTCACCAAACGATGTGCGCACGACGTCTCTGTCGCTTGTTGGAAAATGGGATGATACGCGATTGTGCATAAAAGTCGTACCTCCCAGCAAGTGTTTGTCAGCCAAGTTAGAGATAAAGTGATTCTGTAACATATCAGCATACCTCTCATCTGTGTCATTGACAGTTTCAGAAGCATCACTCCGCACTTCCTCGAAGAAAAAGGGTCCGATCACGGTTGATGTGGTAAATCCACACCACACCGTGACTTTTTTTTCATACAGTGGGATATCCGCGACACTTCTAAGATTTTTCGGTAGCACAAATTATGCAGCTGCGGGTGTTGACAGACCCTCGAATATTGAAATGGACCTTCGTCGGTTCACAGCACTTTAGGCAATCAACCGTCATCGTCACTCATCTTTTTAAGTGCCCAATACAATAACGCTCTCCGCTTCACAAAATCGCTGGCTAACAGTTCATGATAACGCTGAATTTTGTACGAATAGCTTTGCAGCGTAAGCTATAGTGCTCTCCAGACAGGAGTGGCAGTGGTTCAAATGGTTGAAATGGCTCTGAGCACTATGGGTCATCAGTCCCCTGGAACTTAGAACTACTTAAACCTAACTAAGCTAAGGACATCACACACATCCATGCCCGAGACAGGATTCGAAGCTGCGACCGTAGCAGTCGCGCGGTTCCAGACTGAAGCGCCTAGAACCGCTCAGCCACACCGGCCGGCCAGCAGTGGTAGTGCATGGAATGCCGGTGCGACGTGCGACTGCGACGTGCGACTTAACGAGCGGTGACTCCACCATGCGGAGATGAACCCCCTAAAGTCTTCGTTTCTTTCTGAGCTGTTCGAGAAGCAGTAGCACTTGTGTTTGATCGCCCGCTATGGGCCCGATCGTCTAAACAATCTGTCACGTCGAACATCGTAATCACTTTCTTCACAGCAAAAGTTGTCACAGGACCTTTCCCTCTTCGACTATCGTCTTACATCGATAGGAGCGTAAAGCCGTAGTAACGAATTCTACATTCTGATAGTAAGGCATCAATAACAGTGCCTTTTCTGGGAAATTCAACATGCCGCGATTTCTGGTGCATCTGACACCCTTTCTCGCTACAGCTCACGATTCTCATGCCGCGTCACTAGCTTGTTGGTGTCCACCGCCATCTTTCTGCCAGCGCACTCGGTTTCGGTACCGCTAAAACTTCACATCATTTCAGGCTAGTGTATTATGTTTTACCTCTCTACCTACATTATTCTGCCAATTAGCGCATTTTTTTAATGTTAACTAGCCTTTGGATCCTCTGTACAATGACCATATAAAACAAATTGTAGGAAAAGCAAATTTTAGGCTGATTTCCATCCGCAAAGGAGGTGGCTTACAAAATACTTGTTCGAACGATTCTTGAAAACTTCTGATCAGTCGGGACTATTATCATATTGGATTAACAGTATGAATAGAGAAGATGCAAAAGCGGCACCTTTCGTCGCGGAATCACGTACTAAGCGTGAGACCGTCACGAAGATGGTCTAAACAAACGCCAATACCAAACGTTACGAGACAGACTTGTTTATCTGAGCGGTTTATTGTTGAAATTCAGAGTGAGTGCGTTCCAAGAACGTCCGGAAAACATAATACTTCCACCAACATATCTCACCATATGAGCCCGACGGAAAATAAGAGAACTTAATCTCATAAGGAGGTTCGTCGAGAGCCTTTCCCACGCACCATTCGTGAATGGAACAGGGTTGGGTGCGATTGGTGGTGGTACGAAATGTGCTCTCCCTCACACACCACGAGGTGGGAGTAAAGATGTAGATGTATTATAGCTTTTATTTAATTCTAATGTGGCTCTAAAAACAGACTATACGTAAGTCGCAATACGTATTATTAATAAAATTGAAGAGGGAAGTACTTTGTTCGCTGTTCGGGTCTGTCTGAGGCCGACGAAAACTAGTTTTCCCCTTTCAGGATAAGCGGATGATACGCGCACTAAATGGCGTAACTGCTCCTGGAAGGACATTAGGGGAGGGGACAGGAAGGAAAAAATGATTTCGTTGAAGGGCGTTTGGGAAGGGGACGGGAAGGTAGAAATGGGTACGAGTACCAGGCTTAAGGAATGTGTTAGATATGAAATAAGAGAGCAGAAATGTCTATACCGGAGCGAATTTTATGGTAGAGATGGGGTGCAACTCTGTGAACGTTTCTCGATTTTATTCATTTCTTTCATGAAGTACCGTTGATCGATAAGCATAGTGGATAAATTAATGACATATAGGAGATATCACGACAATACCACGTAAAAGTACCTCTAACCTTAATGTGTCAGTTCGGCGAGGGAGAATTTCTTCAGGAATGCCATATACAGTGACAATTAGTTCTCTTAGAACTAAACAGACCAGGGAAGTGTGAGTAGATCTCGCGCTCTGAGGGGTCCGTGCAGACTTAGATATGTGTAAACATAGTTCATCTATAAGTTTTGATGACTGAGTTTACGAATATAAAAATATTTGACAAAAATGGCTGCATTCTTTGACTGCATTGACTCATAAGCTTAAATTTTTAAACTGCCAAGACCTTAGTGTGCGATATGAACTGAAACATCCCACCTGTTGCTTGTCCGGTTTTTGCGTGTATTCGCCCCTGACAAACAACTTACAGAGAAATTGGGAGTGGAACTGTACCCAAAAATGGATAACGCTAGATTTAAATGTGGCCTTGTCACCCCTAATTAATCTGCGGTGGTAGTGTTGACGATAAATCACACCTATTTTTACTTCCAAACATGAACGATCACAAACACTTAGGGTGTTCAATGACATCAAACACATTCACAAAAATAAAATAAAGCAAAAGGGTGAATTCAGGATCAACTACTGAAAGTAAAGGCTCTACTGAATCACAATAATTATACTATAACCTTCAGATGAATGCTGAATAAAACACAATGGACAATTTACAAATTGTCCTCCTAACTGGCATTGGCAGTAACTGTGTTAAAATCGGTCCAAAACACGATCTCTTATAACATATATAGGAAGAACCACTACACTCCAAAGTACCGTGGAAACCTTTGTGGAAACAGCAATTGCACGTGATCCAATTGTTTAACATTACTCCTAACACAGGCAGAAGCGGGAGCGATCTCTCCGTAATACTCCCGTTGTAGCGGCAGTATCCGACGGCGACGGCGCGGCCGTGCGGTCGGCGTGTGGCGTCTCGGAAAGTACAATCCTGCAGTATTCGGACAACAGACTGCTGTCCGTAACCTTCTCTAATTGCGACAATGTTTCCGTCAGCAATGAGCTGGCGCGGCTAACGTCCTCTCAGAACGAAAGACCAAGAGGGGAGACGACTTGGCTATCGTCCTCTCAGTACGAGAGCCCAGAACGGAAGACCTCTACCGAGAGTCCAGCAAGATCGCTCTTCACCTTTGTTCTCTCACCTCAACTTTTACCGAGCGAATCACATTACTAGAAGCTCTCAGAGTACCCAGTTCGCCCGTGCCGGCCAATGTATGGCCTGGGAGTAGAACTCTTTTCCACAATTCTTTTATTTCTACAAAATTTCACAAGTAAACTCTGCCCTCGACGGTTGGGAAGAACCACAGCTGTGGGCAATAACACGTTTACTGGAAGTTTCCTTCCAAGAGACCACTCGAGATTTTCCCAGCAAGATTCCCCGTCGTAGCGAACACAGATTCTTGCATTGAAAGTTTGTTATTTACAACTCCTGGCCTGCCGCACTTGAGTTACCTGAAGGCGTAAAATTAGTGGGACATAGGCGAGAGCTGACACAGGGAAGCCCGTCCAGCTATCCGCTGCTCTATTTTGGTAAACACTTGAACACCTGCAGCTGGCATCCTTCAGAGGTTGGCGGGCGCTGTGGCCTCTCTAAACGGATTACAGAAATCCCCCAGTTCACTATTCATATCGTCAGACTGTGGCCTTCGGCGGCTAGGCGGGGACGCAGCCGAGCTCTGTCTCGCGTACTGCCTTTCTGGAAAATATTATAATTACAAAATCGCGGAATTCTCGCGTGCCGATGCGTTTCCAGATAGATTTCCTACACCGTAATTTAGAGTATTACTCCAACAAAACCTAAAGTGTCACGTTAAATGGTCTCATGTAAGGTGCAAGGCCGTTGCCACCTTACAGAACTTCAATTTGATCCTTCACCCGTTCCTGAGCGAAATGAGTCTTAATAGACGGACAGACAGACGGGCGAGTAAATGATCCTACAGTGGTTCCGTCTTTACCGACGGAGGTATGGAATCCTAAAATTGTGTGCATATAGTCTGCTACGTTTAACCCGCTGTTACCAATAGTACCAGATATTTGCATGGTGGTATGATCAAGTGACTTATCGGGCCAATCCAAGTGTGGTAAGACTGCTAAGGAAACTATAGGAGAAGACCTTTGAAAACAGGTATTTTTCCTCGAAAGAGGGAGTGCGCTCGAAGCATATTCATAATAAAGATGCAGAAGAAAGGGCAAGATCTGATCACTTAGAATGTTGAAAAAACATCATGGTTCAAGTTCAGGGTAACGTAATGAGTGCGCGCATCTCATGGTACGAAAAATCCTCAAAAACATTAAGGAACCACCTCAGACTAAACTACAACCTGCTCGCAGCGCGAGTTAAACACCACTCTGGGCCAACTATGCACTCGGCGGCTTGATCATTTGAAAAAAGACAAAATCATGCCGCTACACGCCACCAGCAGCTGGTGTCCACTTTCTGTGTTTTTGGGTTTTTTGGCCCATTATAGACGTGCAGTTTAGTGCGCCATTGCGAGCAATGACTTTTTTGAGAGATACCCGACAGCAAATATTAATTGCATCCAGCTCCCTTAGAAATTTTCGATCGGAAACCGGTTTAGATGGACTTGCATTTACTGATAGCAGCAATTCCTGTAGAGTTTGAAATCTATTGTAATTAGCAAGGTGTGACATCTCTGCTGCCTGTCGGTTGGGATCTTTTTGTGGCCATTGTACTTACGTCGTATTACAAGGCTGCGAGTGGAGTTGTAAAACTACCGAAGGGTACTGCAGACTGTCTTAAGTAAGTGACGAATACAGTAGTCCGTCTAATAGCACTTTTCAGTTAATGTTGTACTCATGCCGCCTCTACGTTAGGTATGGGGCATACCTGTCGGGTGTTGCCTTTTCACGATCGCTTTCGTTACGTATACGATCAATGTCTTACTAGATTATCCTAGAAACTGGAAGCTGTGAAGTGTCTAGAAACTGAGTGAGGATATATAAACCGCTGCATAATCTACAGAATATTTTTGTTCTATATAGTTATTTTCCAATCAATTACTTAAAAATAAGCAGTATTTATAATAAAATTGAACTTGCTATTGTCTAATTCAGGTTTTATTTTAAAATTGTTGATCTGTAATGTGAAACAGAGCGCTAGTGTAGTAAAAGTAAAGAGGAAAAAAAACA